>NC_090450.1:66697617-67928003 GCF_031143425.1 Pleurodeles waltl
AACATTGAAGAGGATGTAAGATGTCTGGCTGTAGATGCACTGACAGATGTGTGGGGGTCTAGGTACGATAATAGAATTAGATGCGTCATGGTGGATGTAGATGACTGAAGTCCTGAATATCCATCACAATATTATCACCCTACATTAGTATTGTGGTCAAAGCATTGGCAATCAAAATATCTTGATCCTATCCGTTTAATTAAAATAACATAAATATTGATTCCAAATTACCAACCTTCAAAAATATAAAACTCTAAAAAAATTAAGAACCAAAATGTAGAATAAAATAAATTTGCCTTTTTAAATTAATATTAGAATTCACAGAAATATCTGTAATATTTTTTAAAATATAACATTGTAACTAAAATGTAAATATGTATACCCCTATATATATATATATATATATATATATATATGTATGTGTGTTATTTCACAAATATTCAAAACAAAATAGCATTATGTACATTAGAAAACATATCATTTCATTTAAAAACATAAATCAATTCTAAAAAAGTAAGAATTTGTTTTAATGTTTTTTTTTTAAAAAACAATATGAAGAAATATCTACACTATTCATTAATTCTTTTTAAAAAATATAGCATATTTTTTGAGTAGTGCAGGATTGTAATAATCATTTTTAACAGATACATTTGTAAAAAACTAAAAAATATCTGAAACACAAATTTTAAATTACCAAACATAAATATTTGTAAAAACAAAAATTACAAAATAAGTATTTAATTAATTAATGACATAAAATAACTGAATGTAAAACTTAAACAATCACATAAAATCCAAAATAAATGTAAAACAGTATGTAAAACATAATCTTTCACAAATATTGTAAATATATTTAGGAAAAAAATAAACTTCACCTGGTGGAGTCATGTGTGCTAAATGCTAATCCCAGTACATATAGTTTGGGGTGGAGGACATATACTACGCTACCTACACTCCAACAAACTTTGAAGTACGTGCATACATACCAGGGGAGAAACAAAAATTAATCTAACTGAAGTCCTACAAACATTGGGTATTTTGCATAGGTTTACTACTATTATAACTCCAGTCCTTCTAACTGCAGTCTTGCATGTATTGGCTCAAGAGAATATCATTTGGAGGAAGAAGGAGCCCATTTACTGTTCTAATTCCAATCAAACAAACATTGAGATAAGTGTTATATTAACTCCCATCCAACACATAGTGGGGTAATTGCATCTAATTGAGGAGGGCATATCTACTAATCATGCTCCAGTCCTTCAAACAATGTGGTAATTGCCATATAATTAGAGGGGTGCATTTACTATTTCAACTCCAGTACGACAAACATTGGTGTAAGTACATATAATTAGGGTGGGCATATTTACTAGTCTCACTCCACTCCAACATTGGGGTAACGGCATACAATTGGGTGAGAGCTATTTACTTGCCTCCATTCAAATAAACTCTGTGGTGAATGTCTATAACTGAGAACAACACATTTGCTATTCAAACTTCAGTCCAAAAAATATTGGGCTAAATGTATTTGAACGTGGGGCAAGGAGGGTACTATTCCGACTGCAGTTCTTCAGACTTTGGGGTAATTCCATGAAATGATGGGGATCACTAACTATTATACCTCCGGTCCTACAAACATTGGGGTAGATGGATATGATTGAAGGGGGGGGGGGGCACATTTACCACTCCAATGTCAGCCAACGAAGCAATTACATGAGTCCATATAACTTGAAGGGGGACACATTTACTATTCTAACTCCAGTCCTTCAAGCATGAGCTTAAAAGCATATAATTAGAAGGGTGATATAATTGGGGGCGGGACACATTTACCATTGTAAATGCAGTCAAAAAAATGTATGTATTGGTAAATGTTATAATAAATTAATAAATATGTCCAAAATGTGATTTTTATAAAGAGTATGTGTAAACCTTTAATGTCTAATCTCATAAAAGTTTAAAAAACGTAAACTATTTTGAAAATATAACCTATTTATTAAAACATATACATAAATATTAATGATATATCTAATAGGAGTATTATATAATGTAAAAGTAAAATAATATTTTATTAATTGATTTAAAGTTGACTAACAAGTAGTTTATTTAAAAAAACAGTAGGGAAGGGAACGAGTGAAGCTCCACTGTGAGTATATGGCACTCCTTTGGTGTTGCCACACTGGTTGTTCTGTCTCTAAAGGAGACAGTTCTGGCTTCTGGGAGCACAAGGTACAGTGACAAAAATGTCACTAGAATTGGTAAGACAGAAAGGAAGGAGCAAAGCTGTGGATTACACAGCGGACCAGTAGCTACACATTGACTCAAACTCTTTTCCTAAAAGGAAACGTGTAAAGACATGCCAAGATTGGAGAGATGGGATTATAACAACAAGTGCCAGCAATAAGAGATGTTGTCTAGTTAAAGATCTCTAATGGGCTTCTTTTGGAGACCCAGATAACTTGAATTGCTGTAGTTAATGTGAATGTGCACTAACTCTATAACTGCAGGAATATGCTGGCCAGATGCAATACAAGGTAAGCGTTTCTAATGTGCCAAAATCAGAGGTTTGAGGGGGAAATGTGAGCCAATGTAAATACTCAGCTAGTAGCTACATTTGTCGATATATTTCCTGACAAAAAGGAGCAGTAGCTGGGTTGAGTTTTAAAAGGTTTGAAGCCATCCAGTGTTGCGCAACAGTTAGCACATTGAAAAGGAGCTTGGGGCCAGATGTAGCAAAGGTTTGCGAGTCGCAAATGGACCGAATCGCTATTTGCGACTGCGCAAAATTGGAAATGGGATGCAAAAATCCCATTTCCGACTCACAAAAAGCGATGCGAGCCGTTACCGACTCGCAAAATGTGCGACCCGATTTTGCGACCCGCAAATAGGAAGTCGCAATTTGCGAGTCGCAAACCATATGCATTTGCAACTCGCAAATTGCAACTAGTTCCAAAAAGCCCAGTTTGCATGTCCCATTTACCACTAACTCAGAGCAGGTGGTAATCATTACCAAAGTATAAAAGGAGACCCAGAAGGCATCTGGGTTATTCAAGATGGCGGAGATATACCTGATAGCAGTGAGGAGGAGAGCCCACGCAGCCCAGCAGAGGAGGAGGAGGAGCCAGAGACAGGAGAAGATATACAGAACAAGGCAGACTCTTTTTCAGCAAACTGAGGAAGAGATCTACGACAAATACAGACTTAGCAGTGCAGCTATACTAGATTTAATTGAATTACTCAAACCACAGCTAGAACGCCAGACTCTGCGCGGCTGCGCCATCCCTACGCAGGTGCAAGTGCTATGCTCACTGCACCTCTTGGCCTCGGGGAGCTATCAGGGGGTCATTGCTGTGGCAGGTGGGGTATCTCAAAGTGCACTATCAAGGTTCCTCAGGGCATTCCTAGATGCCATACTCACACACATGTCTCACTACATATACCTACCCAGGAATAAGGGAGAAATTAACAGCACCAAGTTGGACTTTTACCGGATTGCCAACTTTCCCCATGTCATAGGGTGTGTAGATGGGACACATATTCAAATATGCCCTCCTGCAAACCTGGAATATCTGTTCCGCAACAGAAAGTGTACCCACTCACTCAATATTCAGGTTGCTTGTGACGCCCATTATGTCATCACTGACATTGTAGCGAAATTTCCAGGCAGTACTCATGACTCATACATTTTTAGGCACAGTGGAATACACCAACGCCTGGAACGTGGGGAGTTTGGAGACGGATACCTCCTAGGTAGAGCTGCATACACCTTGTAGACATACACACAGATCAATGTGCACACCAACCAGGACTTTCTAACAGTGTACTGTTTGTGCCCAACAGGTGACAGTGCATATGCACTACGGCCATGGATAATGACTCCGTACTTAACACCCAGCAATGAATGTGAGAGACGATACAACAATGCACATAAGAGGACCAAGAACCTGATTGAACACACCTTCGGATTGCTGAAAGCACGGTTCAGATGCCTCCACCGAAGTGGAGGTGCCCTCCAGTATACCCCCATTACGGCATTCAAAATTGTTGTCGCATGCGCTATCCTGCACAATATTGCCACCCGATGTGGGCTACCGCTCACCCCTGCAGACCCAGATTCTGAGGATGAAGAGCAAGAGCAACCACATCGCCATCATGGGGATCGGAGCATCGCAAATCAAGGCAGACTGAGACGGCAACACATCGCAACCCAATACTTTGGAAGGTACGTGTCAACTTCAACCATACTCACCTATTGACCAAAAACTCCATTTGTTAAGTGGAACAAAAAAACGATTTAATATGTGCAGAAATTGAACTATTTACAATGATAAACTGTGCAGGGAGTTCAGAAAGCCAACCATGCATGGGGCACATTGCCGTCATGTGCCCCAACATCAGGGACAGTGTTTAGTTTATGACCTATGGCGGCCTCTGCCAGCCTGGCTGGTCCCAGGTTGTTCAGCAGTGCTCTGCCTCGTACTACCACTTCGGAGCACCCTGGTGTCACCAGCAGAGACACTGCTAACAGTGGAGCCCTCTTCGCTGTCCTGTGGGGTGTCCCCTGTACCCCTGGACACATGCCGTGCCTCCATTAGATCGATCACATGGGTGATCCGGCCCAGGCCTCTTGCCACATCCCCTGCAAAGTGGCCCATTTCCACTTGGAGGCCGACTGTCCTTCTTGACAGTCCAGTGGTGTTGACTGCCAGTCTGCTAATTGATGAGGCCATCCTGTCCAGCCTCTGGAGCAGCTGGCGGTCCCTGCGCCGCCCACCCTCGCTCTGTGACAGCAGTCCAGCCACCAGTTCCCGCATGGACAGGGCTAGGTCCCCAGTGTTGTTGCCTATGACGTCCAATTGTGCATGGAGCTGCTGCATGATGTTCTCATTGCTCCTTGCAAAGCGGTGCAGAACCCCACTAATCCTCCCTAACATTTGGTTCTGCAGGCGCTGACCACGTAGCAGTTGTGCCTCGGTCATGGTGGTGGATGGACGCCCGGACTCTGCCTGCAGCCCTGCTCTCCTCAACCTGCGTCGCCTGTGCAGCGGTGGATGCCCTGTGAGATGTACCGTGGCACTCCTGGCTGTTGCTGGTGCAGCCTCCGGAACCACTGTTGCAGCAGGTGTTGTCATCAAGGGGATGGTGTTGGTGGTGCAGGTGGGAGTGGTGGCAGCTCCTGTGCTTTCCTCATGGGGCTGGCTGACTTTTGGCACCTGGCTGCTGTGGCTGGTGGTGGGGTCTTGTGGGAGACCTGTGGGACATGGGGAACAGACTGTCAGTGTCTACTATCTGTTGCACACTTCCTAATAAACATTTGCCTATTGACTGCCTACTTGACTACATGGCCCATAATGCATCATTCTGGTGTTTGCTACCCTGAAATGGAGCTATCTTGGTTGTGCATGCCCCTGTGTACATGGTGGGTGGGGGTATGGCATTGATGGGGGTACAGGCATATCACATGGTACTCACCGGTTGATGTTGTGGGCTCAGAGGTGTCCAGATCTCCGAATCCTGTAGCAGCCTCCTGCTCCAGGGTCTCCTCCACCCTTTCCTCCAGGGGTGTGGGTGGTGGTATGGATGATGGTCCCCCTCCTGTGCCTCTCATCTCCCGGAGCCTTTCTGCCACCCTCTCCTTGGTCCGGGAGCGGAGGTCATACCACCTCTTCTTTATTTCATCCACACTCCTGTGGCTGACCTCCAGGGAGTTCACCTTTTCCTGAATATCCAGCCAAATTTGTTTTTTAGTTGAGTCTGGCACATTGAGGGCTGCCTTTCCAAAAAGATCATCATAGTGCTGACAGCATTCCTCTGTCAGCACCTTCAACTCCTTCTCAGAAAATTTCAATTTCCTCTTTCTGGGAGTGTCTGCCATTGTTGCTGTAGCTCTGTTTGCAGTTCTGCTGTTAAAAATGGTGTGGTCCTCCCTCCTCCCAGGCGTATTAGCAAACTTCCTGGCTGTGATGTCATCATCATGTGCCAGGAAGTGTTTCAAGAGTGTTCTGGAGTGGTTTCTGGAGTGTTCTGCAGCACCTGCAATCAATTTACATGATAATCGCAATTTGTGACACCCACTCGCAAATTGCATGTCCTTTTTTTGCGCGGTCGCAAAAAGCGACCTCGCAGACAGCGGACTCGCTATCTGCGTTGCGACTCCGGGTGCGAGTCGCAATTTGTCCCCGGATATTGTACCTGCATTCCTATTAGCGACACTCAATTTGCGAGTCGCACTTGCTCGCAAATTGCGAGTCGCTAATTCTTTTGTACCTACATCTGGCCCTTAGTGCCGATACAGATTTAGTAGAGATTGCCTTACAGGCAGGAAGCTTGAATATCAGTGGAGTGTCACCTACATCCATGTAAAATTTTTAAATATGAAGAAGTCTGGCCAGAGATGTCATACAGATGTTAAGATGGATTAACCATGTGCCTGGAGTAGGAGGAGGAACACACATTACAACCACCTCCGAGAGAAGTTATTCTTTTTGATGGAAACTCCCCTTGTATGAGCAACTATTTTTCGGGGTCCTCCCTTCGCTGGTCATTGAGCTGCACTCAACGTTGCTGGGCAGGGTGTCCTGTTGCCTACTTTGGCAAACCACCTTTCATCATCATATACCCTAATAGACCAGTTGGCACTTGAGGAGCTTGTTGCTACATTTGATTGCCATAGTTTTCAAGTACATTTTGTTGCCTGTGTTTGAAGACCTCATATCTGACTATATTGGAATTCAATGTCTGAAATGTAACACCCTATTTCATATTCACTCGACGTATTGGACAAAATTACTATTTTTCACTTTGAAGTCATACGTTGTTGCTTTGATGTAGACAGCGGGTTGCAACTTTTGTGCAAAGAAAAGTCATTTTGCCACTGGCTATGATATCTGCAGGGGTGGCAAGTCAATTTAAAAGACAGTGTTCAGCACATGTATAAACAGTGAAGTACAAAGACACACTGTGTCTTGGAAATTCATTCTGCATTTGGCACGTTCAGTTGGGAAATTATTTTGCATTTTTTTATTTCCATTTACAGAATATGATTCTGAAACTTTCTAAAGTCTTCTTGAAGTGATCATTGGCTCGTGCAGCTTTATGTTCATCACTTGACCAACACCTATGCCTGGTGTTCCTCAAATGTGTACATTCTGCCACTCGCAGGTATTAACTTGTTAATGTCCTGATACAGTTAATCATGTTCTTTCTGCATATCGCGGTGTTTGCATGCATGGAATGTTAGGACACTGATTCACTTAAACCATTCTATACTATGTAATGCGACTATGCATTGTCAAAAGTGTTTGACTAGCAAATTCTTAATCATTTCCGGTTTAAACATGCATAAATTTCCTCTGTAAAATAAAACTTATGTAAGCGCAAAGAATTCACAAAGGTTGTTAACTTATGCCAGCTCTCCCAATTCTTTTTTCTACAAAAGCCAATTTGCAGGATTGTTTACCCACAATGTAAACTTTACAGTCTCTGCATGATTTGCACACCATTGACATTTTTAAAAAAGCCTTTATGAAGTTTGTGGAGGAAAATCCTTTCATCTTTGCTCAACCCCAACCCCTAAGCTAAATACAAAATAAGGGTTTGATTCCCATAAAGAAATCATAAATCTTCGTCCACAGGATTGTTTTATTACTACAGTTGTGAGTACTTTTTATAATAGAAGCTTAATCTCCTTGCAGGTTTGTAGTTAGTGGGGCTTTTCAACTACAAACCCTTACACAGTTGAATAATTTTATTGTGGAACTGGTATTTGATGGGTATACTATGGCATATGTATTTATTGCAGAGTAGAGTTACAATAGTTGCGTTACACTTATAACTTTTTTCCACCAGGTTTTGAATTTTGATGGCCAACGGTATCCTTTTTATCACAAACCAATGGTTAAAAGCCTAACTCTGCAAACAAAAATGTGTGAACTGCACATTTTCTGCACCAACAATATATCTGTGAATGCATATAATACTCATAGTTATCATGTGAACTACATATGCGTCTCGTAAATAAAACTACATGACGCCACACAGCACTGTTGATTACATGGTAGTAGATTCAGGACTTTTTGGAATGGTATGAACTTTCACAGGTTATACTTGGAAAACAGAACCATTTGCAGTTTTCCAGGTGTAATCCTGGTAAAGTTTTGAGAATTCCTTTTTCTCAAGCACATGATCTTACAATCTTTATTCTTTTTACTCCAAGAAGAAATTATTTCAACTCTAAAGAAACGCCTTACCTTGCAGCCACACTAATGTTGAGGGCGTTCCCTTTCCCTTGCCACCCTGGGAGTGGAAGTACTCTTGGAGATAATCCCCGACCATTTCCAGTTTGAGTAGGGGTTAGATTGGAGTTTGTAAATACACACAACATTAAGTTTGCAGATGTTTACTGGGTTCAGGGCAGTCAAACTCTGGAGCTTCTATTCCCCTCCCACTGGAGATGATCTCAATTCAGCGCTTAATATGTAAATAGCTAAGTGCAGAGGCTCAACTATTTCATAGCCCATGCCACAAGGACTACTTAATGCTAGGGTTGCTGAATGCTATAGCCGCCTTGTCTTGATTCCACTGTATGCTCTTTTCTTCCACCACCGAACACTTCCCGTCTCTATACGTCACTCCGTCAGACTCTGTAGCCTCCCTGCGTCAGCTTTTTCTCACTTTTTTCTGTCTTTTTGTCTTTCTCATCCTTCCTTCCGTTCCTGCCTCTCTCTATTGGTCAGGGCGAAGATTCTAATGATGAACAATAAGCCCTGGCCCCACAGGAATTTACAATGCAGGTTGCACTTGTTTCCTTAGGTACAAGGTAAGTTCCTCGTCAGTCCTCTGGACGCGGCACAGGCTGCCTTGGCTAATGCACCATTTCCTGCAGTGCTGATAGAACATGGGTTTCAAACTGGAATTCCTACAATGGGAACACTGCAGTCAAAGTTTATTTTATCACAGTACAGCAAACAACGGCAGGACTATGTTACAAATGTTGCCCATAGGCATAAAGATTTTGGTACGAGTACGTGTGACTTACTCCTGTAGTAGTCTGACTCACTCTTGGAATTCAGGAGTAACCCGGAAGTACAATAAGGCAAAGTCACAGCAAAACCTTTGTCAGTCTGGCAGTAAATATTTGACAATAGTTACATTCATCCATTAATTTGCCAAACCTAGGTTTTTTGTTATTGTGGAGAAAGTACTTCTTTATCTGTCTCATCCTTAATGCATGTGGTCTAGAAAACTTTTAGTCCAAACTGAAATCTGTGGCAAGAAGATGAAGCCCACTTCAGATTCCAGTAGGAAGTGGAACCCTGGGTAAATAGACTGTATGACAGGGTGAAGGGTAATAGAAGGTGGAAATCTTCTGTCTTTCTCAGATTAGCTGCTGATGGAAGACATCATGGAATCTCACATTGAGCTTTGCCACAGCTAATTCAATTTGTTAAGAAAAATATCAGTAATCGATGGAGTAGGCTGAAGAGGTATGAGCATTTATCCAGCCCATTGATTTGGGGATGCAGGCTAAGGATTTTAATCAACAATGCTGATTGATACTTCCTCCCTTACTGAATGCCCCTTTATGTGATGTCTTCCGTACAACGTTCAGAGTGCACTCACATGCTAAGCACAAAGTGCTGTGTCACTCCAGCACTTATATACATGGCACAGACTGATGACCTGAAGAGCAATTACCAGTCATCGATAAACTAATGTTTAAGAAACTCTGACTAACTGAACATTTGGATTTGTTTGCAGAAAACGCCTAACTTCACATGTTATGCTGTGTTTTGAAAGGCAATAGTAATATGCAGTGTTTATTGCACCAGACTCCTTCGTATTGGGTTTTATCTAGTGCAATAAATATTGCACTTCCCAGAGAGACACCTCATCCGAGGCCAGGTCCTGGAGGGAGCTCCTGTTGGTAGAGGATTCACTGAACTGAGACATAAGAAAGATCTTCTGCCGGATACAACACCCCTGGATACTCTTTGGTATTCACGTTTGGGCATCAAACCTACTAAATCCAAAGATAGCTGATGTTGTTGATTGACTCACAAGTTACAAAGTGCTTCTTTGTTGATAAAGGGAACAACGTCCTACGTCACCACTATAGTAAGTCTAGGCAGCTTTATTGAAAGTGTAGATCTTTGTGCAACCCTACGAAGACGAAACTAAGGTTGTCTCTTTCCCAAAGTAATCATTAAAAAGTAGCATATGCTCGTTTAGTTTCAGCTTTAATAATCTGCATCACTTTTGTCTGTCCTCAATTTTTAATAAAGTATACATTAATGTTTACCTAACAGAGTAGAAAAAAACGTGTTCAGGGTTAAGCACACAAAATTAAATATTATTAAGGTGGCAGGTGCCCCAGATGTGCTGGGCAGATCTCGATGTTCTAGTATCTGCCCTTTAAAGTTAGCACCTGTCTCGGGTTTCAAAGATGGCCGACTATACACAGAGGGGGCAAACAACCCTGTATCCCAGGGCAGGATCATCTAACAGCCCCTGGCAGAAATCAATTTAATTGAGACACATGATAGTGTAAAGGCTGAATATAATTTCATTAGTGCTTCATCGTGTGTGTTTCTAAGTTGGCACGCGTGGTCAATTAAGTCATTTCGTACCCCTCGGTGTATGCACAACTGTAGGGCTACCTCTGTGTGTACTTAAGTTTTACTCAAGTGCGGCAAAAAACAATGATGCTGTGACTCACCCTTGTGAAATATTGTGTGTGTGAGTGTGTGTGTGTTAGTTATTGAAATGTGCATTTCTGTAGCCTGTAAGGATAATTACAGGAAACAGTAATTCATTAGACACCCAGTGGATGCTATTAAAGGTCTATGAAGCAGGCTACAGCTGCAGTTAACTGCTGTCTTGTCCTTAAGTGAAGATTCCTCTGTGTGCTTTCAGACCGTGATTCAGAGAACTGATTGCTGGTTGGAGCATTGGTGCCAGGGCACATTTCATAATTCAGACTTGTCAAGAATGTGTGCCATGTGGTTTGGAAAGCTCCCGGTTTCCTTGAGGTCTATAAGTGGCCGCCTGCAGGGTTTGTTTACATTCCCAGATGCCTAGCCTGTCCCACACTGTCAGTGTCACTCCCCCACACACCAGAACGCACGCCAAGGAGGAGGGCTGCTGACATGCTGGCCTTGGAAGCCAGCTGCTAATGTCAAGATGGAGAATATATAATTCATCCTCATTTTTCTAGAAAATAATATGTTGTGGACTCCGAGGGAGTTCAAAATCTAAAATGTAAGTTGGCACAAAAAGAACACAGTGAAGGGGAGATGCTAACAAAAAAACGAAAATACGTACTTGGATCACAGTGTTCCCGGATCGGATTGTGGCAAAGTATTTGGAGGGTGGTAGAGTAAATACTCGTTGTTGCTTTGAAAATGTTGGGGCTTATTTAGAGTTTGGAGGACAGGATACTCCACCACAAATGTGACAGATTATGTACATGGTTCTCCCACTTTATTTGGAGTCAAGAGAACCACCGTAGTTCCATCAGATTACCCTCAGCTAGCTCTACCAGCAGAAACATTTGACGCATATCCTGGTTGACGTTGGGCCACCAGCCAAAACTATAGGAAGGTCAGACCTATTGATGGCGGAAGTTTCATTATATTGTTTCCACCCATGCATGGGGAAATATCCCTTCATGTCAGGGCCATTACTGTTTTTGCTATTCAACAAGAAACTACCACTTTGGGAGTTTGTTTCTGGCTTACAAAAACTTTGCTGTGCTGGGACATTGAACATGGCACCTGCACAGCAATGCTTCAGTCGCATTAGATGAGCCTCCGTGGCAGCACCTCCTCCGAAGACACAGTGATCTTACAGAGAAAATGTAATTATTGTGGAATGTAATCCTACAGGGCAGCAGAGTACATCCCACCTTGGACCTGGTGGAATAGAGCCTAGCCTGTACCATCTAAATAATCGCCCTCTGTATAGTTTTATCGAATGAAGCAACACATTTTTAACACCAGGCGTGTTCCTGGCCTCATCAATATTACATTTCCTTTCATTTATCTCACATTGTAAAGAACAAGAGAAAAGTTAAGGAAAGAATGGAAATAAACTTGTTTACTCAAGTGGACAAAATAAAGTGCATGACAATCGTGGATTGCTCATGTGGGACTTTTAAGCATGAGGAGTTTTCTGCATTTGCAGTATATCTTGTTTTTGAGACTGATACTGAAGTCTCAATGAGTCTAAAATCATATTGCTGAGGAATTCTGAAGGTGAAATATCAGGGTCATTTTGAACCTTGTTGAAAAGCACTTCATTGATTGCCTTTTGATAAACACAAGCGCAAAGATCTCCAGCTGTGCAGTGAGATTTAGAGCACAGCGGGACAAAAGTTCAGATTATACAAGAAAGAATAAAACTTCAGTATCAATCAGGCACCAAGCACATCACATCACTTTTCTAATAAAGTAGTTCCTGGAATCCACAATGTGAGATAGAGGGAGAATATCAGTCTGGAGGTAAAAAAAAGCTTACAGCTAAAAAACAAAATGGACCCTAGCAGGCTCTCAGGTATCTGGTTGGTTTCGACACAACGGTTACCACGTCGTGGTGGTGACTCCGGTTACCACGTCGTGGTGGCACACGAGGGGGTCATAGAGGAGCCGAGATAGGAAAAAATACAATAAGAAGAGCACAGTTTCTAGGTCGTGTTTTAAGGTGTTGTGTTTTGTTATTTACATTTATTCAGTGCTAAAAATCATTGTCGTGTCATGGCTTCATGGCGCTTACCCTATCTAGGGGCATTTTCGTGCAGATACGGGAAGGCCATCAATCGAATGTGTCTGTTGTTTGTTGGTGTTTGGTAGTGTGATGGTACCTGAACTGTGTTGATGGGCAACATGCCAGTGGATCCAGACAAGTACATGTGAGGCATCTGGAATTGGGACAATAGCCAGGATCTACGACCAGGTCTTTGGGAGAGGGATGGCTTTCTGAAGGGTAATGGTGCCCGCAAAGGAAAGTTGAAGGGCCATGGGAAAAGTATTAAGACAAGTGATAGGGAGGAGCGGTAAATGCATGCTGGTGGACAGATGCTAGGATGGGGTAAGGAAAAGGAAATTTGGACAGGACAAGAAATAAGGTGAATGAGCAGGGAGAAATGAAGCAGAAGAGTAGTTGATGTGCATTAGATTAAGATGCAGGTTAGACGGCGTGTTGACGGGTATTGAAAAGGCAATGTAAACAGGTGGAACAGCGGAGAGGGGAGGGTATGGAGACCCCTTTTCACAACATTCATTCCATGCATTCCGAAGCAGAGGTAAGGGTCTTGTACCTGGACGTAAACCCTTTACCCTATTCCCAGCATCACATCCTTCCAGACACAAACACCTGCCACTCTTGTTAAGTGGAAATTGCATACTATAGGTAGATGTCCTTGGCGAGCATCACTGCAGAGATTTGACTGTCTATTAAACTCTGTTAGTGGCACACACGTGTGGACCCTGGGACCACATGATAATGGGGAAACTCAGCTGCTCAGGAATGTGCTCTTCTCAAAGGCATTTGAAACCATCATAGGAGTTCACATTTGTAAAAAATGAATTATGGCCATGGAAAACAAAAGCATGTTATTTTTTATTATCCAAAAGAACACGAAGCAAAGATTGGTTTTGAGTCTATGTTTTACTGAGCCGCAACAAAAAGGGATTTAGAATTTTTTCCACATTAAACTCAATGCATTAGAACAAATGTATTACATAGACGTGTCCATCACGGGTTATAGAATTTGCCAGAAAGAGACAGTTCCTCTAATATTGTGATGAAATGACCAGGGACTGAAAGCACAGCAATACAAAGCACACAAGCCAGAATAAACAGGAATGCTGCCAAAATCCTCACTGAGTTTCCGGGGGCATTTAACATTGTCTGTGGCTTGTGGCAAGATCCGGCCAGCATTTCCTGGCACCCCAACCCTTCCTGTTGCCAACATCCACTGCTGACTACCATCCAGCCACTACCTTTCATATGTCTATTTGTTATTGCACATCTGCTCTTCTGGAGTCCCTTGTTGATGTAACTTCTATCAACAGCATCATCTCTCTGCTAGGTGAAGTTGGTGTCCCTCTTAGGGGTGGGCTGTAAACTCTGCTCCTCCGGCAGAGTTTGTAGAATTTTGCCCACTCTGCTAGGAGCACGGAGTTCAGAATAACATTGGGTAACCTGGTAGGTATTAGTTCTGCAAAGGTGTTGGATTACACTTCTACCTGCCCTTTATCCGGACACACCTATGCCATGTAAAATTACATGATATCAGTATATGTTTAGCTCATGTGGAATGTGATTGCTCAACATTTTTAAAAGTATGAAACAAGAAAGGATATTCTAAGAAATATGTCTCACAAACACAAAAAAATGCACTACACTGTAGATGGTTTCCAATATAAATATTTATGCAGGTTCATAACCGTATGTACCATAGGTCACATACATTTATGTAATGTACAATAACACAATTGATTGAAAAAGAGATTACATGCTAAGCCATAATAGCAAAAATCAAGGGTAAATATGTTTCCAGGCATACTACCATGGCTTCATCAATGCATTGATTAGATAAACGAACATTCATTTGTGTTGGCAGGTTGCCACAGGGCACTGTACTAAAACCCTCAACAAATTGAGATGAGACAAAAATTGCTAAAGGGATGCTGTTTCCGCGAGGTAAAAACCAGTGGTATGAATATTTACGTGCAGTGATGCTCGAGCGGTGTGCTTATATACTGGGGTGTGCTAGACTTGCAGGATGGGTTGGATCTCAAGTTTAAACATGTTGTTCTGACTCTCTAGCAGCTTTGAGGTGAAGGACATATGGAATCAGAAACTAATGTTGCTGAGAATCCCTGTATGGAAGGAGTATTTCATTCTAGCCTATCTGTCCTAGAATGTCGTTGGCTTTTGACATAGGTTATGTCTCACATTGGCACACATATGACTGGTGATCTTGGTAGACCTCACAGCACGGAAACTTGAGTAAAGTAGGAATCTACCAGGGGGACGTAGGACTTTACCATGTATGCCTTTGCCACGCATCCTTTACTACACATGCCTTTGCCACACATCCTTTGCTACGCATGCCTTCACCATGCATATGCCTTTACCATGTTTGCTTTTGCATGCGTGGGGAAGGCTTCTGCATTGTTGGCTTTTGACATAGGTTATGTCTCACATTGGCACACATATGACTGGTGGTCCTGGCAGACCTCACAGCACGGAAACGTGAGTAAAGTAGGACTCTACCAGGCGGACGTAGGACTTTACCATGTATGCCTTTGCCACACATCCTTTACTACACATGCCTGTGCCACTCATCCCTTGCTATGCATGCCTTAACCATGCAGATGCCTTTACCATGTTTGGTTTTGCATGCGTGGGGAAGGCATCTGCACTGTAAAGCCATGCACGACGAAGGCAACTTTGTGGCAAAGGCATCTGTACATGGTAAGGGAAGCGTGGTAAAGGCATTGGGTGATAAAGACTGCATGGCAGAGGCTGATTTTCCTTACCATAGTCTTTCTCAAATCCACCCCCATGTCTCCCAGACACAACTTGTTGAACTGAGTTTGGTCACAGCTCAGGCATGAGATGTGTGTGCATGTTCAGATGAAATGCAAACTGTGCAATTCAAACTAGACCACTGCAGTTTCCACTCTACGTCTGGGATTACAGGAGCATGCCTCTAGTCTGGTTTGAGCATCTCAAGCATCATTTCAGAAGAATGAATCTCCACTCAGTGATGCCACTTCTTCAGATTTGCTCAGTAGTGCTGCTGTTGAAGTACAATTGCGGCCTCACACAATGAAGTGAAGAGACATGGAGTGCGGAAGGCAATCAGAAACACCTCTTTGGAGGCAGAGATGCATTGCCATCTGGGCGTTACAAGTGCACTTTCAGATATGGCACATCATTCTTACTTTCACACGTATGGGCATGTGTGAGTTGTGCATCCTTGTATTTCCTGTAAAGTGATACCAGTGTGTTTGTGTACAATGTCAACATGTGTACAGTTGTTACTATGGAGGGACATGTCTCTCTAGACATGCCCTGATTTTTTGACGCAGGAAAATGAAGTCCTTCTGTTGTTGCAACAGAAAATTAGACATACACATGGGTGATGCATCCCAAGGTATGCACACAGATTGCACATTGATGGAATGCCAGTGGTGTCAATTGTGATAAAGATGGTCTTTCTGCCAGAGTGGTGCAACATATGCGCAGTTGGGTGCATCGATCATGTGAAAAATGTGGTGCGGGTTGTCGCTTGTTCCGCAGGTCAGGTGGCACAGTGAGTTACTGCTAGACGTGGTTTGGATTCTAAGATGCTGATCCTATTTCAGCATCCATTACCCCGAAAGGTTGGTGCACCACGTATGAGACTGATGCTTTATATGTAGAGTCTCTCTCGTCCTGCCCCATCCTTTTCTTGGTGATAATAGTGTGATGAAACTATAAGCAGTGCTTTTGCTGTTGGTGTACACTCCTCATCAGTGATAGATTGAATACTTTTTTTACATGCTTTATTTATGGGTGTGGCACAGATGTTCTGCATAACGTTTCCGGTGAGGGGCACTGGCACTTATTTTTGAAGGTCAGCACTTATTCTTCTGCCTCAAGCATTTCCTGAGCAAAAGCACATATGTGACAGACAGAGGAAGGAAAAAACGAAAAAGCATTCCAAGGGGAGAAAACAGAAAGCTGCAAGAGTGAGCTGAAGGGGTAGGGAGTGGCTGTTAATGGATTCAGCAGGCCCAACATGTATTCAGGATTATGCGGCCTCAGTATTCCATGCCACACATTTAATTGCAGCAGCCACGAGTTTCAGAGGAGGGCTTTGGACACCAGCACGTTTTTATTTACAAATTAAGCACTGCTTGAATGTCAGACTCGCTGGTTTGTGGTATTCATTCTTGTGGATTATTTGTGTTTTCCAGTCGTTCGGTGGGTTGGATCTGATGGTGCAAAGTTTGTAGTGATGATTTTGCTGAGGTGTTGACTTCTTGTTTAACTATTTGCAAATGTGACACTTTTTCGTTTGATTACCCACTAACAATTGTTTCCGCCTGATTTACATTTTTTGTTTAAATACATTGATCTGCACAATTGTCTCCCCATCTTTCTGATGGGAAGTAACATTTTCGTTTTCTGATCTGTGTGTTTACAGGCCTGTGGTAAGTGTCTTACTCCAAGGCTAAAAAGGAGTAGCTTTCTTCTGCCAAATATTGCTGTACTCGTTGAGTGGGTGTGTGTTTATTTTCTGTGAATCAGCAATCCTCTTGACTTAATTTCGAATTTGTTGGTGTACACTCTTTGCATTGACATCGTTGGACCAGTCTTTCTTTTTTCCCCTACCCCTGCCCTTTTTGCAGTGGATTTTCCATTTCCGATCAAACCCACAGGAAAAAACAACTACTGATGTTAGGGCATAGTATTACAGTTGTCCAGGTATGCATTTTAGTAGACGTTCACGTCTGAGAAGAGTATATATATATATATATATATATATATATCATAAAACACCAACGTTGCCAGACATCCGAGGCTGCTAATTCAGTAGCGGTCCAGGCGTGGACCTAGCCATCCACATATTATTGCCAACAATCCTCCTGTTACATGCAAAAAAAGTTTTTGGGACCTCCATTTGGTGTCCGGGAACTCTCTGCATGTAACAAGAGGATTGTTGGCAAAAATATATATATATATATACATATATTTATTTTTTATTTATATATATATATATATATATATATATATATATATATATATATATATATATATTGTACATATGGGACGTATTCCAGGCATTATATTTCAAATGGCTTTGTAAATAAATTGGGCCACATATTCGTGTGTGGCAGGTATGCAAAATATTTATAATTTCATTATTGTGGAGTTCAAAGCTGCTTTGAAAAAACATTGTAGGGGAAGGTAGATGTGCAATTGGAAGAGATCAGAAAAGGTGAATATGTCATTTGAAATGAAAATGCTAATATAATTTGAAATTAAAATGCTAATTTAAGTAACAGTTGTTTGAATAAGTCTGTTCAGAGGTTTATTTGAAAGATAATGCGCTGCAAAACAAACAGTTTCTGGAGAGAAAATGATGACAAAGTTTAGAATAAGCATTTTAAATATTATTCTATGCACACGCTTGTTATCTGGATTTGAATAAAATCCTGCCCTTCATTTTAACAGGTATGCCTCAAAGTGGTTTCTAGGATGTTTAAAAAGAAAAAAACACATCTCCAGTTCCAGTTCCCTATGTCAACATTTGGACAAATAATCATTTTAGAATGTTGCTTTGTTTGATGATGTCAGATTGGGTTTTGAGATGCATTTTGACATCATTCATGGGGTGGCCCCTATAAATCTTATAGTTAGGTGTAAGCATGAACTATCGATCATACAGGATAACATATTGAAAGGATGCAGCAGGAAAGGTGAGGAGGACCTAGGAACTGGTACCATGCAGCATTAAAGATGAGTATGCAAGAACTAGCATAAAGGGGATGGGATGGTGCAAATAGAGTGGTCTTGCAGGAGGAAGTAGCCGTTGAGTGAAGGTCACATTTGCAGGTTGACAGATGATCAAATAAGAGTGAGGAGCAGCTTACAATGTGGAGGAAGGAGTTAGTAGAAGAGATTGAGTAGAAGCATGGGAGATGTGTGTATCTGTGTGTAATTTGTGCTATGCACTTATTTTAGAGTGCTATCATCTGGTGTGTATGGCCTTGTATTTTGTAGTGTTTCACGTGTTCTTGTAGGTGCCCCTTCTCTCCTGAGTGTGATGATCACTTCATGCACATTTTGTGCACTGCCCATCTGGGGGTGAGATTGTGCAATTTAGCGTCATATTCTAATGCGATTAATGTGTAATAGCCTGCATTTTTTAATAAGCATCTTTTCTTATTAAAGAATGTGTCACAATGCTGTGTGTTTGTTAGTTGTCTCTTTGGATATCAGTGCTGCTGTGCTGCTATTTTCACACATTCCTTCTCATGTATACCTTATGTTAGAGACAAAGGCATTGTTGCTCATGTGATGATAGACTTATAGCCTGCTGCCAAGTGCTATACCTGTTGTTAAAGATCCGGAACCCAAGTTAAAAGCACGAGCAACAGACAAGGAACAATAATGACAAAGAGGGCCTTAAACAACCCTAGACAGAAGCGCTTTAAGGCTCTAGAACAATCCTCTTCCTAAGAGTATGATGTTCTAAATTTAAAAGGGAGAAACAGAAAGACAAACATTAGAATGTTAGAGCTGGAGGCTCACTCAGACCATTATTAGCCCTGAGCTACTGCATTGTCTTCAGTGGAGCTCCCAGCATCCTATTGCTTTAATTTAGCCTCATAACCCGCCACTGGTTGGTAAAGAGCCTGAGAGCGAGCTCCCAACACGCCAATGTTCTAGTATGCGTTATTGATTAATCCTTTTGGTGAGTGCAACATTTAGTATGAATACTATTTTTTTCCTTAGCTCCATGAGTTTACGCATAGCGCTAAGTGTCTTCTGTCCACTTCTTGATTGAAAATGTTGTTTTTCAAAAGAAGCTTCAATACAAAATATACTTATGAATTGAATTTCATATAAAACATTTGTATACAATATGGATACATTCCCTCATGAGAATACAGCAAACCTCATCATTTGTTGAATTCTGCAAAACCAGTTTAAAGGAAGTGGGCCAACTACCTATCATTGTTGAAATCCCTTCTTTGCACTCTAATCCTCAATTGAAATAAAAATATGTTTAAATAATGATAGCACAAACACTTCAATTTTGGTTACTACCAAACTTTAAAGGCGTACTAAATTACATAGAGACTACTTTTAACATTGAAAAATGAAAAAATGCAATGAATGGCAAATCATTGCCAATGAAAATGCCTGTGTGTGTTTTTTTACCGCCATGTTCAATGGCTGTCATTCAGAGGATGCTCAAGTAGGAATCATATCCTGGTTTTGGCATGTGCAATGTGTCCCAGGCTTTTCTGCCACGTATTATTTGCATTCTCTGAATTCTTGACTGTTTTTATGATGCAGTATTGGTCATTGGTTGCTGTTTACGGTGATATGACCCGGGTTTTTTACTTTTTTCAGTGTGTTTAGTTGCATGTGCTATTTCTCACTAGGAATAGCATTTTATACATTTTCAGCGTATGATAATAACATATGTTGTAAAAAATGTCTGTGGATAATGAAGCCAAGGCAGTATTTACTGCATACTCTGCAACTTGATATTAAGAACACTCATTTGTTCTAAGGTGTTGTGTTTCACATTGTACACAGTACATATAACTACAGTGAATCATTCAGCTGTCCAACAGGTTTAGTATTTCTTTTCTTCTCCCTCAGAGAGGAGATTTATAGAACTGAAGATGAAAACAGGGAGTGATGGGATGTCAATACAATTCTCAGCAGTCAATCATTTTAAGTGATAGCGAGTGGATGAGGAATTGTATCACTGAGTGGCTGGAAACCCCTTACTGAGGACAATCTAGTACAGTAAATCTTGTGATGTGTACTTTGTGCAATGAAGTCATTTGCATAAATGATTTTACGCACTGAAATTGATTACTAAAGAGGAAGTAATATCCTGAAATGCAACAGCCACGATTCCTTTCTTTGGGGACTCAAACTACTACTTTAAGCTTCTATTAAAAGTAACAGTGTTTGGCTGTGTTTGACATACTTACCATTACTGTAACTACAACAATGAAAAATTGGCATTTACACCATTTAAATCCACCTTTACATGCTTTAAAACCCCTTTCTTTTTAGGAATCACTGATTTACTACTACCCAGTGCTAAGTTAGTCTCATTGTCTTTCTGGAAGGAGTATGCTTTTTTTGCCAAAGAAATAAATACTACTCACATTTCAAGCCTTTGATCTATTTACTACAAGGAGTGAGAAATCACCCACAAAATGTCCATTAACGCTCATGTGTCTCAAGGAGCAATTCGCAGTAGCTTGGCTGAATTCTAAAGCCCTTTACGCCGCCATCTCCGGTAGGGACCACTGCGGTAGTTACACCTCATTGGGGTTTCATTAAACAAGGAAATAGCTGAAATTAACCAAAAATTAGACAGCAAGTGGCTCTCTGGGTGCATGTATTGGAAGATGGCGGCTAGAGGGATTTATGAACTGCATCGCTCACAGCTCTCTAAATGAAAATGCTAGAGTGAAAAATAGCAACAGAGGGCCGAGATGTAAAAGGCTTGGACTTGAAAATCTTCGTGAAATGACAGGCACAAGCGGATTATCCTGGAAAGGCATTCAGACAAAATGGCCACTGGATGCCAATAAGCATATCACACGCTGAAGAGACAGACACATTGTAAAGGTGTTCAGCGTACGCAGAGGATAAAAAGCCACTTGGTTAGTATTTAAGGGCCTTGCTGCAATGGGTGGGGTAAAGATGAAGCTTTACTAGTTTGAAAGAAAGGGAATATGTGAAGAAAGGAGAATGGAAGAGGAGATTTAAATGGCGAACCAAATTAGAAAATATCAAGCTATGCTTTTCAATACTCTTCTCAATTTGGTAATGCCCGAGGCTTGAGAAAATCAAAACATTTCAAACACATACATTATGATTGCCTACCTTCAAATAATGTCTATACAAAAAGTAAAGAAAATGACTGTAAGTTCATCCTTGAAAAGTTCTTAAGCTTCCACACTCATAAAAACAATGAGCATTGTGTATCCACAATTAAAGAAGACTTTAAAGAGGAGGGTGAGTCAAGAGCCCAAAGGAAACCGTGTATTGCTCGACAGGTGACTGCCAAGGGCCTGGGCTCCCAAGTTCTGCAGTCAGAATTAGTGTTAGAAGGCATTTATTAATTATGGTTATGTTGGGTTATACGTATATGTTAATTGCACAAATGAAAAAATAGCAAAATAATGGTTCACCTTTCAGTAACTCTTGGTTATGAGAACAGGTATATTGATAATGGAGAATGTCAGCTAAGATGAGATTGCACCGCCCAGCATGACATTGTAGCACTTACATTGAAATCATTGCATTCCTATATGCTGAAATACATAAAATGCAGTGGTACTCCACAAGTCACAATCAGGATCTACATAGGATTGAAACGCCTTAGGTTAAGTACTACGATTTTCATGTATTAATCACTGTCGTCATATGTGTTAGTCGAATCAATGCCATTAAAGGGTTCCGAGACCTCAACTCCGAGAACACACTGTCATGATACTGAGATGTTTTAAGGCATGGGAAAACTGACAAGGACCGCAACCTCCTAGGAAACTGAACTTTCTCTCTATAAGACATATGTCCATTTTATTTTAAGCTATCTGTCTACCTTATATCTTACTCTCTCTGCCCAGTGTTATCCTAGGTATTTTTGACATCCCAGTAAAGACATGTTTCAACAAGGTTTAACATATAATTTGATATTGTTGTCATCATGTGGTCTTGAATCAGTATGATATTGGTAATAAAGTTTCAAGTTTTTCCGAAGAAGGACCCCACAAGTGTCTCTTGTCCACAGCCCCCAACTCCTTAAAAGGGCACCGTTGTGATAAATGAAGGTACTGGACTGGAAACAAGGAGTCCCTGTGGCGTAGAGGGACCTGATTATCCTGAGGACAGCTGGGCTAAATGTATAAGCACATGCCCTTCCAGTACATCTTTTCTAAGTGAAAAGTCGGGATATAATACACTTCAATTCAGTGACTTGAGCAGCACCTTAAATGTGCTACACAATGTTCTGTAAGTATCTCCACGTGCTTTAACAAAATTGACAAGTGTTCATAGCATGAAAGTGTTTAACTTTATGAAACATTGCTGCAATTTGTCTTTCAATTATTTCTAAGGCACTTTCTGATGCAGCTCAAATTGAACATTTCGAGCTTACAGGTTTTTTTGGAATAAACACATTTGTATTGTTCAGTGAATGCATTACTAAACATTGCTGGAATTATTACATCTACCTAAATTTAAACAGTTACACATGTATTTAAATTACTTATGCTGCTTTTCTTTTTGTGACCTAGATTCAACCGAATCATGAAAAAGATATGACATTGTAAGATAGGCTTTGCGCTCTAACAATCCAATGCAAACTACTGCGACCAATGATTATACTTCTATGATTATTATTGTTGTTACAGCTTCTGATTGATACTAAGGTTAAAGGTCTGATTGCCAAGAATAGGACCATATTACTGTTAATACTAATAATTCTAACCCAACTACTGTACTTACTAGTACTAATGATATGAATACAGAAACTACTATTAGTGGAACCTCTGCCCCACCTCTTACTAAGACTATTAGTACTGCAGTCACACTAACAATATTGGAAATAGTACTGGGGCTACTACTTTTAGTTGAAATTACTAGCTCTACTGATGCAACTACTGATACCAATACCAGCACTATTGACATACAACAAATAAGGATGAATGAAATGTCACTACAATTAGAAATTGTAATATTAATTATGATATTACTAGTAGCTCCGTTATTATTTTGACTATAATAACTATAGTTAATATTTGTGTTATTATTGTTATTATTGTTGTTGTTATCGTTATTATTATTATTATACAAGGGATTCTGCAATCCCTGGATAAAAATCTGTCTCTATTTTTTTTTATAGTGGGCGACTTGTGATACTCCCAGTTGCCTATTACATATTGGTTACAGTCCCTACTGGCCTACCTTATAAGATAATCATCACGGAGGTCCATGAGCAAACTTTAAAACAAGGCCAAAAGCTGAGTTCTTTAATAAGCTTTTGGCACTGAAGGGTGAGTTGCAATATTTGTATCATGTATAGTTCCTTATAATACAAGATCACACCATTGCCTTTCCCACAAACCACTTAAATCATTAGTGTGTGGCTGTATCATATGAAAGAAAGAGCATGCCGCTCTCATGAAGAATAAACACTGAATAGCTAGCACAAAATGATACACATCAGAAAAAGTTGTTAAATAGCTGTTGCTAAAGGACATTGGAATTAGTTTAGTACAGTCTTTTTGAACAACAAAAAATGCCCAGTAACTCAAGATGTGTAGAAATATGCCAAAAGATTTGAACTTTTCTATAATTACTGAAGGAATGCAAAAAATAAGCAAGTTGCCATAAATATCTCCTTTCTGATTGCCACTGTACTACTGGAAAAACAAAGCAGAAGAAATAAAAGCAACATTTTTTTCATTCATTAAACAGCTGCTGGCATTGTGACGTCAGAAGTCAACTGTAATAAGTTATTACAGTTGAACTGCTGCATCATTTCTTTAAAAGAGCTGACTGGGTGAGTCACAAGCCGGCAATTATAGACAGACTTTTATACAGGGATTGCAGAACCTCATGTATTATAAGGAAATGTCACTAGTCTTTTGCTTTTCCAAAACAAACTTCAGCTTTGAAAGTTTGTTTTTGAAAAACAAATAACTTTGAGGAGCAGCCTCTCAGCAACCCTTCAGTCTCTTCCGAATGTAGCCGTGGCTCCTGGAGATAAAGAGATCTCCACCAGGCAAGTGGATATCTTTAAATATATTGGTCACAGCCCATCCCTCCACTTGGTTCCCAGTGTGTTGTGCTTAAATAATGTCTTATAAAAGCATGAGATAAATAATATTGGAAATCAAAATTTGAGTCATGTGCTGGAGCAAGGTAATCTTGCCTAACATAGATTTGGCACTGAACGTATTACCTTGCCAAGCACAAAACTCCCTGGAATAATTCAAGGCCGTCCAAGACAACTACACCATTGCGTACTTTGGGCCAGATTTAGATTTTGGCAGATGGGTTACTCGTCACAATTGTGACGGATAGCCAATCCTCCAAAACATAAATCCCATAAGTCATAATGGGATTTATATTTTGGTTACGGAAGATCCATTGCCAATGTGACTAAGTAACCCGTCCGCCAAAAACGAAATCAGACCTTTTGTTGTCACTAGGATGGCTATAGTAGGATGGTCCCCGCTGGGCTCTTTAAAATAGCTGACTGGGTGAGTCACAAGCCGGCAATTATAGACAGACTTTTATACAGGGATTGCAGAACCTGATACACAGATACACCAATAGCCCCTTTCTGATCAACTCCTGCTCCTAGAACTCCTTACATTGATAAAGATAAATGTTGCCAAACCGCTGCACCACATAGAACGCATGGACCCCTATCTGGGTAGATGTGCACCTGGGTGCTCTGTCGTCTCATGAATTGTGGTCGCAAGATTGACAATCACTCTGCATTTTTGCAATGCTGGCTTCCCTTCCACCATATGTTCTTGATCAGCCTGGGATATGTAGCTTTGTGCCATTGCTACATGTGTTGAGCACGTTTTCAGAGCTGTAACAGTGCAAAGAGCCGTTTCAGGAGTATACGCTGGAAGAGGTTTTAGCACCTAACTTCCATCTTCTTCAGGGGGGTGGGTTGCTAGAGGATACAAACTGAGAGGGAACACCTCCCCGTCACAAACCACTCCTTAATTGCCATGTTGGTGACCATGCTGTAAAGGCATTTGAATTAGTAATTCTACGCTTCACATACTATTGCAAAGGTTTCACACACTTCAACATGGTCTTGGGTCTTTTGGACCTGTTCATACTATATAAAATTGCAAAATAAATATAACTTATCATTTTAAATTGCCTCACAATTGGACCTCTGTCATATCACATAGCCACCTGATTTCCCAGATTTCCAACATGTGCGGTTATTACTAACAGGAGATGCCAACCTTGCAAAACTTACTAGGGAAAACAATGCCAAGTAATTTATGATACATGTAAAATTAGGTTCAGTACTCCTAGCATTTAGCATATTAATGCTCTTTTACTGAACGCAAACTAGTAATAGGAGTGATCACTGCACCTGATAAATGCCCCAATCCACTGTGTTGATATTTAACTTGTGCTGTAAATACTTAGCCCCGTTCACCCCACTCGGAATCAGGGAGTAGGTCACTCAAGAACTTTTTTAGATATTAAGAATGAATTAATGAAACATCACTATCTTTATTCAGTCATTTCTGATCATGAAAGCCCAGCACAAATTATTTCAAACAATTAAAATCCAGAATACATTCTTAAATTAATAAAGCAGGTTTCAGCATCATTTGAAAGTCACAGCTATTCTCGGATTCCTCAAAAAAGACTGGAGTAATTTCACAATATAATTGATTAAAGAGTCCGTTTTCAAAAAGAAAAACAGCATTCAAAAATGTACAAAAAAAGAAAAAACATTCATTGCAGACGATGGATACAGCAAAACAGTTGATTGTAAATAATCTAGAAACATGATGCACGTTTTTAAAGTGCATCGCAATGTGCAAAAAGCAATAAGACCCACAACAGCAATGCAGCAAAATATGTACATTAAATTAAATAAAAGAACCTTCATTTTAAATGTAAACAGATCCGTTTTGCAAAAAATTAGTATAAGAGCATTTCAGAAGGATATCTTCCACTTAATTTGAGAGCAGAAGTAATAAGATTTTAAACAGAAAAAATAGACATCAGGGACACCATTCTTTGTAAAAAGTGCAGCCCATCTAGATGATTAGCAACATTTGTTTGTATTAAAATAGGACGTAAAAATGCAGGAATTTAAAGTGCGCTATAGTGTGCAAGAAAGCATAAAGTGTTTTGTAGATTGCAAAGAAACAGCAATGCTAGGGCAACAAGGTAATGAGTTAAACCAGGAACCAGTCATTGGAAATGCTACCAGAAAATGAACCATATTCAATCTTAATTGTGTAATATAAAATCTGAGCTCAGGGTTCTTAATCCAATTTAACTATGGTTCCATCCCTAGAGTAGTAGAGCTAAGCACATAACATATAATTGAAACCATATCAAGAGATTTTTTTATCTAACATTTTCCCTATTGGCAAGGAACCTTTGTCATAACATTTCCTTGGTATGAGCATTAATTTGTCCTGGAGAATCAAGATATAGATTCAGATCAGAGTCATGAGGGGTTTTCTTTACATACATTAGCCAAGGGATAGCATTCATATTACTTTGCTGGAGACAGTCATTTATTGCGTTACGGGAACAATTTAACTCGAGGTGGCGCATATTTTAACCATGACAATATAAGGGCTCGTCTAACTAGTCTAACCGCGCCCCAATTCTTCCTATGTTACAAGTTGATTTTGAAATTGCCAATATCCTGCAAAAAAAGGTATTTTCAGCTACCTGCCGGCCACCAACATCAGCCTATCCCTCGTTTCACTGATAGGGGACAAGGCGACCTCCCAGAAGTATCTTGATACTAAATCTGTGTGCATTAGTACAGGCTGGCACACTAACACAGAACAATAGGCAAAAAACTTTAGTTTCACAACCAGCATTCCCTGTGGTCCTTTCTCCTTGGTTGTTTCTCATTCAGTTTATGACTGTAGGGAATTCCCGTAAACCTGTTTCTTGTCGATAAGACTAATTTGATCCTGCCATTTCTAGCTTGGAATGCTTCTGTGGTGGCCTTAGTTGGACAACAGAGGATTGTGAATCTGTAATATGTTTCACCGTAGAATAGAGGGCATATATGGCCTCTGTCTATCCTCGTACATTAACGGTGGAGTCTTGGCAATGAGTCTACATGTGTCTATGTAGCATCACTAAAAGCACGGCTTAATCCTGCGGACCATTCTCAATGTCAGACAGACAAGGTGGCTGGGCAAGGGATAAGTCTAAATTAATAATCAGTTATGTTGTAGATGTTCTTTGATTTGGACATGAATTGGACGTGGGAATTCAGTGAATATTGCTATGGGAGAAACTGAAGATCACCCAATTTTTTGTAATCATTTCTAGCATGGATGCAAATGCCTTCGATCGAGCAAAGCAAGAGGACAATGTACTATCAAATATTGAGCTAATGAGCAGATTGAAATCCCCATATAAAATAAAAAATTACACTGCATTAGCATAAAAATGTAGTGTCCTTTACCTTCAGAATTAGACATGAAACACTTAGTGAGTATACTGAAGATTTTAACTTGACCTCCACCTCCTCGCTGCAGGCACAGGCTCCCAGCCTGCTCTTCGGCCCATCCAGACGCTGCTCAAAGCACCAAAGGATTGACTGGGAGCACCCAGCCAAAGGCGCTCCCAGGCAGACTGGGAGCCTGTGCAGACTCTCTCCAGCCCGGCAACTGTGTTGCTGAGATGGAGAGAGCCTACTGTGTATGTGAGTTTGGCTGGCCCGAGACAGCCAGCCAAACTCACATGCACTCTGAGGACGAACGCTGAGCACTCTTGTGGCCCTGCCCTTTTACCAAAAACCACAGTTTATTATTGTTCTTTCGTGTAAAAGGTTTGCACCTGCTGCTGCTGGCGGGGGCGCACTCCTCCGCCCTTATGGAGGAGACCCTCTGTTTGTTCTGGTGCAAAGAATAGAACACAATATTTTTGCACAGCTTTTTCCTGCTTGCTTAATATGTACTGGAGCAAGCACTCCAGTGCACACTACATAATATTTTTGAACCTATTCAAGCTGAATTGTGCTCCTTGTTTATATACAAATGAATGGAACAAACTCCTGTGTTGCCGTTTTTAAAAAGTGAAAGTCTGAGGCACAATCAGTATGACTCATTTTCTATCACAAAAATAGCATCGGTACTGTAACATTACTTGTTTCATTTTCGCAAAGTATTTTTATGAATCAGATTTTTTAGACTGTAGTGCATATGACAGTTGCCGGGTTTTCACACTTAGCATTTCCTTCATTTTTGTCCCGTTGAAACCATATTTTAATATGCGGACTCTAGCAAATCTTGCTTGAATCTTTGTCATACAAGCAGCAAAGTGGTGCACAGTAAAATTGTATCTTTTTCGTAGTGAGGCTAGCTTTGAATAATCTAACCTTGACTGTTGATTTATTTTACACATCCCCTCATTTTATTTTGCATTACATTTTGAAATGTAGAAAAATAGTTACTTTGTATTTTTAAGAACTGGAGCGTCTCATAATTTGACCCCACTAGGTAGAAAGAAAAAGACGAAAATATGAACCCTGGTCTAGTCAAAATGCATTTTATACCACTGAGAAATGTCATGTGATGCACTTTTCTGCCCATAAAGGTATTGTTTTTACCTAAATCTCCAACTAATCGCCTTACAAACAGCACAGTATGCATTGGAAGGTCATCCATGATGTCAGCTGAGCAAGAACTAGGCCCTTCTCTTGTTCAGTTACCCACCAATCTCAGAAAAGTGTTTGTGTGTCTCCCTTATTTTGAACTAGGGCGAAGTGGTAAGGGGTAAAAATGCGAATCACATAATAAAATGAAATCTCAATTCCCTTTTTTTGCATTATATATTTTATCATACATTTTTGATTTTTATTCAGGTCATTTATTTACGTGGTCCTTTGCAGAGGCATTTTGGCTCAGATTAACTATGATTTTGCTGGGTCGCAGCACTATGGTGCAAGGGTACCTGCGTTGGTGCTAAGAACCTCACAGTGTTATAGGGCTAAAAGATAGAAGAAACGCTCCATATCTTTGTAAATATGGGTCATTTCCGCTCTCTCCCTTTCCCTCGCTGCACCACCTTGCGTGAAACAATAGTAAATGTGCCCCCTCAGTCTATTTCAAACCCACCCTTTAAATGTATTTTCCTTGATTGCTTCTGAAAGTTGAACTTTGCACACTTCTGTGCAGCTGATATTTGTTTCCACTCTAATCCTTCGTCTGGTGAGGTCCGATGGTGGACTTTTCAAGCATGCTGACTTCTGATTTCATTGCCTATTAATTTTGCTTTATGATAAATGTGAGTTCTGTTTTGGAGCAGAGACTGTCCAGTACATTGCGCAACTGGGACCTTCTCGGCATCGAGATGTCTAATTTCGCTCCATTGAATCTGAAACTGGATGACAAGGCAGAAAAGGTCTGTCGTTTTGATTGAAAACATTTTTATCCGGTGTTCTAAACTAAATCACTTGTAAAAAAAAAAATATATATCAGCAGCGCACTATCCTTATCTCGCACTCGCACCCGTGTGTGAGGGTGCAACTCTAGGACTGTATGTGTTTGTGTGTGTATCTAAGATTGTGTGTGTAGGTTAATGCCAGAGAGGGCACGTGTGTGCGGCATCACGTGTGTTTGTGTGTCTATGTGCGTGCGTGCGTAGGCGCGCGCGCTTGGGGCCTGACAGGCACTTGCGTTCTCTTGTTCCATGTCTCTTTCCATGCTCCCTCGTTTGTCTTTTAATTCACATAATATTCTATTCTGCAGACTACAAAGTTTATTTCTGTACCCGGTCTTTTCCTCTGTAGTTTCTTCCTATTTTCTCACTAAATTGGCGCTGTCTGACACGCCAGGAGGGCCCTGTCGAATCCAAATGATAAACATGTATTTGTTAATCTAAAAAAACCTAACTGAGATAGCCTGTTTTTATCCTAAAAACCTGTAGTGGCTCCAGCCCACAGCACTTCTGTTTTATTGCTTTTCTTTCCGCTCTCTGTCTCCACTTCTCCCACAAAGGCGGGCACTTTTATAGACATGACTTTGTCTCCCTCTATAATGTTTACGTACTTGTCCCTCTCGCCTTCTGCCAATCTGCGTCTTTGTACAGCACACACCGCCTAACACACGCCTGGGGTTCCTCCTCCGTTGCCCTCTCTCTTTCTGAGCCACTGTCTTCAACAAAGGACGGTATCTTAGCGCTGATGAAGTGAGCGGCTGCAGATCGATTTAATGGTCAGCAATTAACTAACCACCGGACTGGCGATGGCCGCCTCTGCAGCAGTGGCTTATCCAGCTTTCACATTCAATATCGGTGCAACACAGACACGCAGGGACAACGCCAATAGGTGTGGCTTTTGTTCAGTGCAAGCAGACGGAGACACTCGGAGCACATCATCACATTGACACAGATCACCCGTAAATGCATATATGTCGGCAACCAGCAAACATATAAGTAACATAAAACATGTATTAGTAAAGGGCACATTCGCTCCTTAAGGCACCTTGGCACTCATTTTGTTCAACTTCTGAAGGATGCAAATTGAGCGGACATACTGGGTTTTGGACCCGTGGCTACAAGGTCGGTCAGGCACACGTTTCTGGATGCATTAGTCCACTGAGCCACTAGTCCCAGTGTAGTGTCTGTGCACACACAGAGGAACATATCCACAGACAAACAGATGCACACAGATCACCAGGCCTGCAGATACCCATGCATCCAGTCCTGCATGCACCAAGGCATATAGGCCACCAGTACCACTGGCATCAGGGCACACACGCCACGTGGTATGCAGACACCCATACATACAGACTAACAGATATACAGGCTCTTACGTGCACAGACCAACACACACCGGCATGCATGCACTCACACACAAAACACACAAACACATGCAGTTCCACGAACCAGCACAGCCTTACTGAGATAGATAGGGCTAATGGGAGGTGTAACAAACAGTGGGAAGGCTTTACATTTATTTATTAATTAAATAATTTGCTGGAGAAATGATTGAGATAGAAAAGAGTGAAGGGTTGATACATACTCACTCCTCGGATGATGAGTGATGGAATGCTTTGGTCTCCACGTGGATCCAGCGGTGGAAGGGTAAAACATGAAACTAGAGAGACTGGTTGCAAAAAAGTGTTGGGGGGAAAAGTCAAGTTAGCTTCAGGCTTCTTTGTCAGTCACCTATTCCAAGCTGATCCTGACACACAAATGATGCCCGCTTTAGGTCCAAGGGATTACCAGGTGAAGGGTGACACACCTGAGCATGTCAACAGGACTGCTATTTTGAGATACATCTGGGCATTGACTGCGAAGCTCCAAGTGACTGGTGGTGCATGAGGACTGAGGCAGTGTGAGGGACTGTTCTAGCAATGTAGGCCTCGAGTTTGATAACGAGTCGAAACCTTGGTAATTTAGCTTACAATGAGACACGTTTAGGCCAATGAATCTTTTGAACACGTTTGGAGACTTCCCAGGACAAGACATCTGTTCAGCATACTAATCAATAAAACAATAATCTCGCCAATATGCACAATAACTAATCAATCGAGCTAATCAATATCATGCAATAAGAATCAAACACACCTTGACCTTGTGGTCATGAATAACCACACAAATCTAGTAAGAGTTAGGATATTTATTCCCTATTAGTTACACTCTAATAGCATATTTATTAGTCTCAATATCAGCAAGCACATCAAAACCACTACAATACGGCAACTCGAGTAGCGCTTTATCAGAGCATAGATCATGAACATTAAAACAAAGCACAACGTTAACATGAATCGACTTTAGCAGAGCATGATTAGCACGTTATTCAGCAAAGCAAGAATTCAGTCATTTGTCTATTTGCATCCGTTATTAGTGAACTCTTTAACTAACCTCGAATTAGCATCAGCATGTTGGGCTTCATGCAAAACAATTTAGCAACACAAATTTAGAAAACATCTACCTATGGCCTCTATCAAAAGAGCAGTTGGTACCTAGGAAGAAAAGGCAAACAGACAATTACAATATATCATCAGATAGTTACCCATCTGAATGGGTCAGCAAGCGTCTTCAGTCCTCAGGACATCAGTCGATTCACCATCAGCCAGGATAGAACAGGCAGGTTTCAGTAGGGCATAGCTAAGAGTAGGTTTCTTCCCTCTTAAGGAGGAGAAGTAAGCATTAGGTAGGGAATAGGATGAGGATGATTAAAGTATCAAACAGCTAAGGACAAAGTCTCGCAGAGTAGCAAGGCAAGGTAATGGTGAGGAAGAATGCTCATTAATGGCTAAGAAGAAGAATGGCTTCAAGAGTGGCAAAGTAATGGCTAGGAAATGGCTTCATGTCCTTCAGGAAAGCAGCACATTGCACGTTAGAAAAACACAGTTTAATATGAGACCAGGCAGCTAGGCCCAGACCCTTGCTAACTAAGGCCTAGTGATTAATTTAGCAAAACCTTTATACATAATTCTTAATGCTAATACAAAGTCACACAATAGTACATTGTTAATTCATCATTAGTCAGTTTCATTAATCATCGTATACATTGGTGGCCACTCCCCATGGGCACATTTCAAACGTGTTCATTATTTCTTTATTAAAACATTTCTATGCAGTTTCATTACACATTATTGCAAGCTTTTCATGTTAAGATCAATTTCAAAGATCACGCTCCAAAAAGTTGCTAGCACAGTGTAGCAGTAAAGGGAGGGTAAGGAACAGATTTGAACTTGTGTTCACGGACGGGTTTGGTGTCTGTTGCAGCCTCCAAAAAGAAGTTGAAGAGAAGAGCAAATTAAATTAACGCTTTTTATGAAGATATGTGGAAATAGTTGTAATGAAAAATAAAAAGTAAAGCTGGAGACCTGCTTAATGAGCAGGCAGGAAATAGACAGGGCACAGGGTGTGGGTGGTCTTTAAATTAAATTATTTTCAAATTGCTTAATTTAAGGAGATGGACGCAATAGTATTGAGAAAGCAAAGGTAAAGCTGGAGATCATGTAAGGTTCCTGTGTTATGTACAAGCAGGAAATGGACAGACCAGGAGGGATTAGCATCTTTTATCCCATGCTACCGCATTCCATAATCCTAGGAGTATTCCCACACTCCTGCTGGTTTCAAGCCGAAAGTTAACACTTGCTGATATAGAAATAAACAAGTTACTAGAAAAAAGGGCAGCAAATGGTCAACATATAAAGGCTTAGTTGGTGCTCCAAAGATTCAGCTTCATGCTCTTTTCAAATCTAGTTCCTCTGTAGTGAAAAACACATATGACGTAGATTAAGCACACGGAATCACGTTCAATCCATGACCTCTACTGGAGAAATCACATCATAGTACTGATGAAAACATTTGTATACATTCAAATCCATCACTTGATTTCAATGAATGCCCATTCTATTCTTGGCCTCTTTGCTATAATATACCAATGTGGCATTGCAATGGACACTGCTTGCAGTGTTGCATTCTCTAATAGTTGTGCTTTCCTTTTGTCCACAAAGATAACTTAGATCTGATGAAGTAATAAGCAGGAAGGTTCTTTGCCACATTTCACGTCTGCTCTAAGCAGTATGATATAGAAACATTATGAATTAAAGAAGCTTTATCTTTTAACAGTTTCACTGCTGGCATTTGGGGTTTCATTAACTCTACTAAGATTATTACAAATCCAACCATATAAAAAAGTGCCAACAAGGATATAATGGAGCTATCTTTGAGATCATAAATGTTAGAGCTAACACCTATCCTTGAGATCATAAATGTAAGAGCAAGCACCTATCCTTGAGCTCGTAAATGTTGGAACGAACACCTATCCTTGAGAGCATAAATGTTAGAGTTAACACCTATCCTTCAGATCATAAATGTGAGAGCTGGTACCTATCCTTCAGATCATAAATGTTAGAGCAAACGCTTGATGTATCCCTTCTCTGAATACCTCTGAAACACCCCATAATAGTCATCCCAAGTAATGACCCAATAAAGGTGGTATGTCAGAATATTGTTGTCGGAGATATCATGTAACACATATATTATGTAATTATATAATGTAGCAGAATATAGTCAAATTGAGGGTGGGTTTTCTATTTTTAGGTCCAATGAGGCAGTTCTTGAGTAAGTAATAGTTAGGACACCATATTAATGTCAGATGACATTTTGGAAACATTATTCCATAAGGCTACCCCATAGCATCTACAGTGCAACCACTAGGTTTTGATATTGGTAACGGTCAATATTTGTCATTCACAATGGATACAAAGTTTGGCTTCTTTCTAATGGGAGAACCTACATCCAGTCATTAAAATAAATCTTTAAACTTTGTGCAGATACTATAATTCCAGATAAAATTTGAAAGCAAATTTCTCTTTGATATTGAAACCCTATCCACAATCCGCTGAGCGACCTGTGCCTAAACCTGATTTATCTTTTTTGGCTAATGTTGCCTTTAAAAGAAAAATGTGCAAATAATTAATTTTAATTCTAATATGGAAGGATAAAGTACCCCCTGACATACATGATAAGGATATTCCAATTCTCCTCAGACATCCAAGACCTTTTAAAGGAACTTGGCCTTTGGCCTGATTCCTCTAGAGGGTTATGGAACTCCTCAATGACTTGCAATATCCTGATCATGTATGGCAGGGGGTACTTTATCTTTATATATTAGAATTCAAATTAATGATTTGCACATTTTTCTTTTTAAAGCAACATTAAACACCATTCTGGACTTAGGTTGTCAAAGCAGTGATATTCAAGATCAAGCGTGCAGTTTCTTTGGAAACTATCTACATCTAGCTCATGGACACTAATGCCAGGCTTCGCATTGGTGCTGGGGTAAGCAAATGCGATTCAAGTGACCATGAGTGACTCCAGTGATACAACCCAGTACAATAATCTTCAACATCTTTCTTAACAGTCCTTCACCTACTCCTTGCTCTTTAACTGCTCATGTCAGCATGTGAACTGTCTTGTAATGTACACTTAAGTGTAAGGTGATGCCTCTTTCTCCCGAGAGTAAAACGTGTCTCCCTTCCTTTGATCTGAACGCTAGAAAGCTTAAGACAGTTGCTAACCTTTATTACCTGCGTTGAAGGTTTTCAAATATTTGCAGCTGGAGACCCAAGGTTCAGAATAAGAGACGTGACTTACCACATTGAAATGCAGATGTCTGCCACGTACATCAGAAATTCAGCTGCAGCGTGATTTCAGCCCCTGTATGCGCGGACAATTTCAGAGCATGTCAAGGGTCCAATCTGTAGGGTTTCTTCAATGTCACATCACCAACAGTATAATTGTTCTTACTATTAAACTCACTTGTTTCATGCTCACTTATTCCTAAAAAGTCATACCTTAATTTTGGTCCAGTTCATTGATGACACAGACCCCATCAGCTGAGTTTGCTATACTGGATTTAAAATCATTAGGACTTTAATAAATTATTTGTCCTTTGAGGATACCATAGCCATTTTGATACCCTGGACTCTTAATGGAAATCTTATGCTTTAACCTTTGAGTATATCTGATTAGCAGATTGTTTCTAGATAGTTGTATGGTCCTTTAAACAAAATAAAAAATTTTTACTGACTAGCGGTACGCAATATAGTCATCTCATCAATGGCATTACAAACATTATTTACATTCAGATGGATAGACATGGAGAGTACTCCTGGAACTGCTTATATGTGAGCTATGTGACTTTTTTAAAGGGTTGATCTATACTGATTGATAAAGCATGTTATGGCATGTCACACGAGTAAGGAATAGTTAATGTGGTGAACAGTCCAAAATTTCCAATTTTTTCTGAGGAATGGTCTTAGTTCTTTTAAGTGAACGGGACAACTTTTAATTCATTATTTAGTAGTTTCTCTGCGATGGTAAACTATTTCAAATTCACCTTTCAGTGCATTCTTGCTCCTAGTTGTTGTTCAGAAATTGCACTATAAACTAAAATATTATTTTTAGGCCTCAACAGCCTCATGTAGTAAAAAGTAATTCATAAATAAAAAATACACATCCACAAACATACAGAATGGGACTTCGAGTTAGCCTACTTCATCCATTGGTCTATTTAATGGGCATTTGCATCTTGCTTCCACCCACCACAGCATACAACATGAGGCAGTGGTTCAGCCCATCTCAGCCATGGCTCTCCTACAATGTGAGCGAAGCGATTGGCCTGGTCATATGTGCACATCCTGCTAAAAAAGTGGACTCTAGTGCCAAGACTGCTGGGTAAATAGTTTACTTTACCAATGTTTTTTTTCTTTCTATTCTTTATTATTTTTTATTTTGTAGTCACCTTTTTGTACTTAAACGATGCTGTCAAGTAATTCAAAGTTTATCACCAGTAGGAAATAGTCTTCTGTGATGTTCTAGGAAGCTCACAAACTGGTCTAGTGAAATTCTATGTGATGGTTAGTATTTTGCGTATTTAAAATTGTTATTCTAAGCATATGGCCAACACATTTAGCGGAAGCATTGTTTTTTATTCTTCTTTTTGTTTTTATGACACATGTGTGCAATATTTTTTAAATAACTATCTTAGCAGATGCCACAGCAGATCTGTTGCCTTTCCCAATGCTTGTATTAAAGTATTTTTGCATTTATTTTTCACGCAAAACAAAATGTTGTATTATCTGCACAATGAAGTGAAATGGGCTATGATACTCCTTTCATTTTACAGCAAATGTAATTTCCTAGAATAGGACGAAAGTGTATAACAAATATGTAATTTCAACAGCAGAACTCTCTGTTCGCCAAACACTGCAGTAACAGGTTTTGAGCATTGAAATTTTATATTACAGAAACAGATAAAAAACTCTGGGGAAGGACGTAGTGCCTAACGCCACTTTTCACTTACTTATATATGTCAGTCCTGTGATGCCCTTGAGAGAACATCCCAGACCTCTTCGACCCTGCATTTCTCGTCTGCATTATCAGTTTGGTGCAGAATCCCCGTGGGGATGCATATCCAGCTGTAGTGTGACCGCACACATTTTGTCTCCTGACCGAGCACGTTCAAGAATATAGTCTAAAACACTGCAAAAAATATTGTTTTCTCATAAATGGTCTCACGTTAATAAATATAAAAAGAACATATATGAAAAAAAGAAATATTAGGCCAACATACACCGATTGCACTTGTAGAGGTGCAATTCTTCACCAGCATTTATGGATTACACAGATGACACAAAAGCTGTTAAAACTTTGTCCACCTTTGGAACAAGGGTACTGTGCAAAATTTGTTTTTTAGGGTCGAGCGCGGGCAATCGCTCTGCACCATGTTGTAATCTCTCTGTGGGCTTCTAACCAGCCTCATGTCACGCCTGTCACTTTCATTAGTTCGTGGGCTTGCCTTTTAAAAATCGATTGATTCCATTTGTGAAAGGCATGCAAGCATCATGCCTTTTCCGGTGTTTAGCCCTCCTCTAGCGCACCACTAAACTACTGAAAACATACGAGGCTCAGTGTTCTTTCTGAGCTGGTTTCTGGACTACTTTATCTTTTCATTTCCTGCGCAGGGCAATCTCGCTGGGGAGAAGTCGGGCGCTTTGCATGACATCTACCCTGTTACATGGATAATTGCACTTTTGCTGGTTACATGGACAATTGCACTTTTGCCAGTAAAATGGCTAATTTCACTTTTGCCAATAAATTTCACTGCAAGCGAACTTCTGTTTCCTTTTCTGTGTCTCTTTCATGCTCTTGGCATTCCTCGGCTCACATATGTGAAACTGTTTTACTTTTCATTATTAGTTTATGTGGCAAGAAAAGTCCGGTTACGAGTTTACAACGCTAATAGCTCTAACACGAGCAAACCTGAGACCTGTTGCATTGCAAATGCTTGTTAGATTTGTCAGCTTGTGTAAATTTTATTTTTGCACTTGTGTGCAAATGTGAGTTCACAATTGCCTTGGCTTAAGTGCAGTCGGTGTAATCTAAATTATCTGAGCAAAGTGGAGATTATAAACCCTCCTTGGTCCTAAAAAATAAATTTGCTTAAAATAACTTTACAATGCAGGTTTTCTTTTTTAAACTTGTAAATGCAATTTCCAGTTCAGTCCCAGGTCCAACATTTCCCTGTAACTCCACTTTCCCAGCAGTTCTATGTTGTTTTAGGCATTTAAATGACATCTGCAACCAAAGCCTGTGGCTGCCTCCCGCTCCGAATGTCCCCTCTGTTATTCTTGGAAGAAGATATTTCCTGCCAGGAAATGACCCATGTTGGTGATTACTGTTCAAATCAGTTTAACAATTAAAGAATTCTGTTTAATTCAATGTACCACAGTTTTCACATATGTCATAAAATATCTGGGCTCTTGGAATATAAACAACGCTCAATCAAGAAAGGGGCATGTTGAAAGAGAGTGAAGGACAGACGTCACGTGCATACAATTTCCCCTTCGGTGTTTGGTGGGGTTTCACGTACTTTACAGCGCCGTTGTTGTTAAGAAGTGGTCGTGCAGATGTTTGAGTGACATGGAGGCTCAAGCCAGAAGGGTGGGAAAGGGCCAGAGGGCTGGAGCTGCGTTTCCTCCCCAGCAGTTGGAATCACGGTAGGTCACACGGCTTTGCCGGTATTTTTACATTTGTCGATATTAATAGAAGTCAATTGTAACAGTTTGTACAGAGAGGGGCTCTTTTTATTACACCGTGTTTCTCGTGCTATTGCTACAACGCAGTGAGGGAGGTGACGTGGCCTCACGGCCAGACCTACCGACTCTGGAAGTGGGGGGATCCAGGTTAGAGTCCCAGCGTCGCCATAAACTCCTGTGATTCTGGGCAAAGCACATAAACTCCATTGCCTTTAAACAGAAATACATATCACTTTATATTGTGTAATGTGGGGCTTTTATGACCCTGGGCCATGTTTGCGCTGCATAAAACTGCAAAAAAAAAACAACCCTGTTGTGTAAGCATGCCTTCGAATACATACAAACTTTTCTCGCTAACACATCAAGAATTTTCGATTCTATTAAGGACACGCAAGGATTTTGATTCTCTTTCTTTACTGAATATTAAACCGCAGCTAATCAAAAGCTTTTAAACACAAAAACTATGTTTCCCAAAATCCCCAGTAGTCCATACTTTCCTCCAATCACATGCCTGACCCAAATCTATCGGTCCCTGAAAACACAATCCTTCATCTTTCTTTGCAAACAGTGGAAACCATATCAGCTTGACTCCCCAGAGGTGGAATCCAAACCAAATACCGGAATCTAAGACTTCCAACATGCCGTCTGCCAACTGGGCTACAGACTTTGACACAAAACATTCTCCTCCTGATCCAGCAGATCACTCAGACACCTTTTTTATCCACACCTACAACAAAATAAAAGAACAAATAATACCCAATCCATTCCAATGAAACAATAGGTGGCATCTGATTACAATTCAACACTTTTTATGCAAAAAATATCATCAGCAATTTAGAACCAATAGATGCAAGTAAAAACGTGCTATGGGTGGGATAATCCTCGCCTCTGTGTCCTTAATAGAACTGAAAATTCTTGACGCGTTAGCTAGAAAATTTTGTATTCTTGTCAGGACCAGAGTCTTCAGATTATGCTAGGTCAAAGCTGTTCCACCACCGCAGATGCCACATCAGCATTAGATTTATGATAAAAAATCTTGAAAGTCGAATCTGAAGTCCAGTCTGCCCCTGTCATTATGTCCTCTAAACAAACCCCTGTACTAAATGCTTTATAAGCCGTAGCTCCCAAACAGAGTGCGATCCAAACTTAGAAATATCTATCCCTCCTTCCCCCAACAGCCATCTGACCCACCTTGCCAGAGTTGCAACTGAATTTATTTTTGTAGTGAAATGAGCAATTGGCCCTGAAAATCTCTTTGAATCTCACAAGTTCACGCCTCATAAGCTTTCAAACATTTGACCGCACATAGCTTATGATTATGGGGAAACACTGGGTAAGAAATGCATCAAGATGCCATCTTTGTACGCTTAGAGAAACTCTCTAAGGAGTAAATACTCTACCTGCTAAATCCAACGCATGAATATCTGAAACACGTCCACAGGACACCAGGGAAATCAGAAGAGTGAGCTTTGCTGATAGATGTTTGCGTAAAAGGTCCTCATTACAAGGCAAGGCCCTCAAAAATATAACACAACATCTACATCCTATAAGGATGAATACCTAGGATGTGGAGGCTTGACCATCCAGATACTGCATAGAAGCTTGCATTTTAGTGGATGTTCTCCTACAGGTTTACCCTCTAGGTGAGGGTGAACCGCCGAAACCGCTGACCTAAAGTTATTAATGGTTCTGTAAGCTAGACCCAGGGCTGCTAATTCATAAAGAAAATTGACCATCATATTAATGCTCGCTTCCATGGTATCAATAAGTTGCTCACCACACCAACAAACCCAACTCTTCCTGGAAGACTCATAATTCAAGTGTGGAAGAGGCCCGAGATTGGGACAAGAAAAACATTGCGTTATCCGAACCTCCAGGCATCTGTCAGCACCTCCGGAAATTCTCCACACCATGAGTGACAACTGCCCCACTTTTATCAGAGGATGGGGCAGTCCCGCTGGATCCAGAAGCAGATAGGGATCGAACGGAATGGGAATCGGTCGTGCACATGACAGTGACATAGCCACTGGAAACCACTGTTGAGCCTTCCAAAGAGGCCTCACCAGTATAATCTCCTCCTCCTGTCTCCTCACCTGTCAGAGTACTCTCTGAATCATGGAAAAACGGGAGAAATGCATAGAGCAGATCCGTCTCCCATGTCTGAAGGAAGGCATCCGACCCTCTGCTAGCAGATCCAGTCTCCAACTGAAAAATGGTGGCAGCTGAGCATTCAGTCTCAATGCAAACAGGTCCATCGAACACAGAACCAAAATGATTCAAACTGCAAAACACTTGCAGGCTGAGCTTCCAGGCACTGCCATCCTTAAGGAATCGAGAGTTCCAGTCTGCCACCAGGTTGGCATGTCCCAGAATATTCTCAGCCGTCACCAAAATATGATGTTGAAGACAAAATTGCCAGAATTCTTTGTCAATCTATACCACCACACGAGACTTGGTACCTCCCAAGCAATTTATATATCGAACTGCCGATATGTTGTCTATGCGAAGAATGATACAACATTTTACTTAGCGGGTAGAAAGGGAGCAAATCTCAAACTCCCCGCTAGAATTTCCAGGCAATTGATATGGTGCTGCAGCTCCTCCGAGGATCACTGGCCCTCTTTCTGCACAGAGCCACAATTAACTCCCCACCCGCATTAACTGGCATCCAATTTTATTACTATCTCCGGTACTGAGGCAAAAATGGCCCTGCTATTCCACACATCCATGTGAGCTACCCACCAGGTGATCTTCGCCTTGGCCTCGTCTGATAGCAAAGTCTGCTCCGAATAGGAAACCCTTTGCAAAGATGCATTATCTTTAAGCGCTGTGAAGCCCGGTAATGAAGAAGGCCCGGAAAAATCACCTGGGTAGAGGAGGCTAATAGACCCACTAGTCGTGCAAGGGTCTTCAGTGATTAGGTCGGAGAGGCAAGAGCTCTCCTCAAGTCGTTCTTGTTAAAGTTCTGTTTTACCAGGGGCAATAACAGTTGGGCTTTGATAGAATCGACCTGGAAGCCTAAGAATTCTATGACTATGAATGGAGTCAAGGACGACTTGTCTGAGTTGATGAGGAAACCCAGATCTTGCAGAAGCTGGGTAGTCCGCGACAGGTGCATCAACATTGACTTCTCGCTTTGAGCCATGATCAGAATATCTTCGAGATATATAATGAGGTGGATGCCTCTTTCTCAGGAACTGCACCACTGGTCATATGAGCTTGGTGAAGCACCAAGGAGCTGAAGAAATTCCGAAGGCAAGGACAGTGAATTCGTACCATTGATCTTGCCAACAGAATTGCAGGTATCAACACTGCAGATCGTAAATAGGAACCTTTAGATACACGTCTTTGAGATCTAAGCATGCTAGATAGTCTCCTTTTTGTAGACGATTTCTTAACAAATGGATACACTCCACATTGAAGTGACTGTAGACTATCCAGGAGTTGAATTCCCTCAGATTGAGAACTAGGCGGGAACTCTCACCTTTTTTCTGTTCCAAAAAGACTGAACTGACAAACGCTGAAGGGTGACAACTCGTTCTGACTATGGCCTGCTTGCAGAGAAACGCGCCAATTTCCATGTTTGTGAAATCGCTCTCTACTTAGGAAAAATGAATGGGACATGAAGGAGCTCTCTGCTGAGGGAAGGCATAAAACTATAGTCTGAATCCTCTAACGGTCTGTAACATCTTGGGGTCTTGAGAAATACGTTCCCAAGCTGGGATATGCCATTTTAACCTCCTCCTCAGAACCACCTCTGAGTAGGGAATAATTCTCACCTGTTGGTGCAACATCAGTGGAGTTGAAACCACCTCAGTTGTTGCCTCTGATGCCATGGCCCCACCTCTCCGGCATCAGGTAGGGTAGAATCCACCACTAACATCTTTTTCATAGAGGATTGGGCCTTATTCAACGCGGAGAAGGTAGCCACATATTTCCCCAAGTGCTTGACAAATTTGTTCCCGAATAACATTCCATTTGTCACGGCTCCGGCCTCAAAAGGGGCTAATTCTGTCAGCTTTGGATCGATGTGCATCAAAAAGGACCATCTATGTTCGTAGACATAACGCAATTGGTATTGCCCAAGAGACAGGTGGCTTGTTGAGCCCATTCCAACACTGTCTAAGGATCCTGGGGGGAATTGGTTTCTTTTGTCTGAACTGCAAGTTCCAGGATTTTTGTGATAGGACCAGAAATGTCTAGCAGTTTGTCCTGGCATCCTTTCTATGCGCGGTCCAGGCCCTTTTTAGGATCCTCGGAAAATCTTTAAATGAATCTAGCCATGTTAGGATCTAATTCAGGCGTGTCTGCCACTTTTCCTACAAGGGAAGGGCGCATTCAGAACATAGAGTGCTGTGGACATCGGACTCAAATCCCTTTCTCAATCTGTCTTGTGCGTAATGTGCCACCTCAATGCAAGGGATCCACTCTGTGGAGCAAGGGTGGACATTATTTTCTGTAGCGGAAAACAAGGTACGTTGAACTTGGTCCCCCTCCTGCAGATTGTGGGTTTTATGCTTTTGCTGAAGATTGGGAAGAGGTATAGAAAGGTGCTTCTGCCTGTGTAGAGGGTTCTGAAAACGAGTAAGGGCACCCAACGAAGCGAAGGATCCATATTCATGATCCTTAAGAACTGAGGCAGCCATGTGCGCAAGAATTTCGGCCAAAGAGGCCCGTCCCAGTGAAACTTTCTGGGAAATGCCCAAATCAGATGTCTGGTCATCTCTGGACACAGTCTCGGGGAACACTCCCCCTCCCCTTAGTTCAGGTTGGGCAAACCTCATGAGCGGTTGAGTAAAGGACTTTAAGGATTTAATGAGAGTCTAATTCACAGAGTCCTGGACGTGATTCCCCAGGGCCCCAACTAATCTCTCCTCCATATGATGTTTGTCTGATATATCAGAGAGCTCCTGGTAATATTTGTCCTCCTCGGTGTAGTCCGCCATGTCTTTGAGCACGAGGTATGAAGGAGTTCAGGGGGGAGGGGCAGCCCCAGCAGGATATACGCCTTAAAGGCATTCAGATGGACTGTAATCAGCAAAAATAAAATTTCAGGCAGCAAAGATCAAAAGTGGAGGGAGCGCCTGCAATATAGCCCATAAGTCAGAGCCTTTCTACGTTTATTTGCCCCGTCAGGTGTTCTGTGGGATAAGTGTGCCTGTACATGTAGGTGCAGTGCTCGGGCTGATCCTCTACTGCACATGAAGAAAATGGGCACTGGGCGCATGCACAACACCAACTAAAGAAAGAGGACTACAGTCCTCCAAGTCCAGCGGTCGCGTTCTAGGTGTCCATTCGGACCCAAGGCACATAATCAATATCAATCAATCAATCAAATAAATTTGTAGAGCGCGCTACTCACCCGTTAGGGTCTCAAGGCGCTGGGGGGGGGTAAATGGGGGGGAGCAGGGAGGGTCACTGGTCGAACAGCCAAGTCTTGAGGTTCTTTCTGAAGACCAGTAGGTCTTTGGTTTTGCAAAGGTCGGCGGGAAGGGAGTTCCAGGTTTTGGGGGTGAGGTAGGAGAAAGACCTGCCTCCTGTGGTGGTGTGCTGGATGCGGGGGACTGTGGCTAGGGCGCGGAGCCGTGGAGGTTGCGTGTGGGAGTGTGAAAGTTTACTCTTTCATTGAGGTAGGTTGGGCCGGTGTTGTGGAGGGATTTGTGTGCGTGGATGACGATCTTGAATGTGATTCTCTTGTCTATGGGGAGCCAGTGTAAGGATTTGAGGTGTGGTGAGATTCGTTCGTGTCTGGGGAGGCCAAGGACGAGGCGCGCGGCTGTGTTCTGGATTCTTTGGAGTTTGCGTTTGAGTTTGTGTGGTACCGGCATAGAGGGCGTTGCCGTAGTCCAGTCTGCTGCTGATGAGTGCGTGGGTGACTGTCTTTCTGGTTTCTGGGGGGATCCATTTGAAGGATTTTTTTAGGATGCGGAGTGTGTGGAAGCAGGAGGAGGTTAGAGCATTGATTTGCTGTGTCATGGAGAGGGAGGGGTCGAGGATGATGCAGAGGTTGTGTGCTTGGGTTGCGGGGGTGGGTGTGGGGCCTAGGGCGGTGGGCCACCAGGAGTCGTCCCATGTGGTTTTGTTGGGGCCGAAGATGATGACTTCGGTCTTGTTTGAGTTGAGCTTGAGATGGTTAGTGGTCATCCAGTTGGCAGTGTCTAGGAGAGCGGCATGTAGGTTGGTTTTGGCGGTGGTGGGGTTGCGAGTGAGGGAGAGGATGAGTTGGGTGTCATCTGCATATGAGAGGATGGTGATTCCGTGTGCTCAGAGAATGTTGGCTAGGGGGATCATGTAGATGTTGAAGAGTGTGGGGCGGAGGGAGGACCCTTGGGGGACTTTGCAGGTGATCTTGGTAGTGTTGGAGTGGAAGGGCGGGAGGCGGACTCTCTGGGTTCGGTCGGTGAGGAAGGAGGAGAGCCAGTCAAAGGCTTTGTGGCGGATTCCTATGCTGTGGAGTGTGTGGTGGCAGACGGTGTCAAAAGCTGCGGAGAGGTCTAGGAGGATGAGTGCGACGGTCTCGCCTTTGTCGACTTTGGTCAGGCTGTCAGTGCATGCGATGAGGGTGGTTTCTGTGCTGTAGTTCTTGCGGAACCCAGATTGTGAGGGGTCAAGGGTATTGGTTGCTTCGAGAAAGTGGGATAGGCGAGTGTTGACTAATTTCTCTGCAACCTTGGTGGGGAACGGGAGGAGGGAGATGGGGCAGTAGTTGGAGAGGATCTCCAGGTCGGCTTTTTTTTTTTTAGGAGAGCAGTAATTTCCGCGTGCTTCCAGGGGTCTGGGTAGGTGGCGGAGTCGAAAGAGGAGTTGATTATGTAGAGTATGGGGGCGATGGTAAGGCTAGCTTTGTTGTAGATGCGGTGTGGACACGGGTCGGAGGGGGAACCAAAGTGGATGGAGTTCATGTTTTTTTCGGTTTCTACGTGTGTGGTAGGGGTCCATGTGGATAGTGTGGTTGGGGGTCTTGAGTGGGGGTTGAGTTGGGTGAGAGAGGGGTATGTGTGGTTGGTGTATGTGATATGAAGCTGTTGTGGATGTCCAGGATTTTGTGGAGGAAGTGGTTGGAAAGGGCGTCACATAGGGGCTGTGTGAGTGTGGGGTCTCTGTTGCTGGCTTTGGGTTTGGCATTTCGTTGATGATGGTGAAGAGTTCTTTGCTGTTTTGGGAGTTGTTGTCAAGGCGTGTCTTGTAGTGATCTCTTTTGGCGGTGCGTATGAGTTGGTGATGGGTGCGAATGTTGGTTTTGAGGGTGGAGAAGTTGGTTGAGGAGGGTTCTAGTCTCCATATTTTCTCAGCTTGGCGGCATTTGCGCTTGGAGTTCAGGGGTGAACCATGGGGCGTTCTTGATGTTGCGGGTGGTGATGTGTTTTCTGAGGGGTGCTAGTGTAGGTAGTGATCCATTTGGAGAGGTTGTGTGCTCCTGCGTTGGGGTCGTTGGTGTGGGGGGGTTATGGGCCAGTTGGGAGTTTAGTCGTTCTGTGGGGATCTTGTCCCACATGCGGTAGGGTGTGGAGTGTTGATGGTAGTGTGTGGGGGGTTTGGTGAAGGAGAAGTAGATGCAGCGGTGGTCTGTCCAGAGGAGTTTGGTGGTGTGGGTGTAGGCTATGTGTTGGCTTGAGGTGAAGATTGCTTCCAGCGTGTGTCCTGCTGAATGAGTGGGTGCGGTGACCAGTTGTTTGAGTACGAGGTTGTTGAGGTTGTCTATGAGGGAGGTAGTGTTGTGGTCTTGTGGGTTTTCTAAGTGAAAGTTGAAATCACAGAGGATGATGTAGTCTGTGTAGGTGAGGGTGTACGGGCTGATGCTGTCGGCGATGGTGTCGCAGAAGGCGGGACGTGGTCCAGGTGGTCTGTAGATTAGTGTACCTCTGAGGGTGGAGTTGTTGTTGATGTGGATGAGGAAGTGCATGTGTTCAGTGTTGCCGATAGTGTCTTGGGAGCTGGTGGTGACTTTGCTGGTGTCTCTGTGTAGGATGGCGATGCCCCCGCCTGGCTTGTTTAGGCGGTCTTTGCGTTGGAGTTTGTATCCCTTGGGGGTGGCTATGGCTATGTCGGGTTCTGAGGAGTGGTTGGTCCAGGTTTCCGTGAGGAAGGCGATGTCAGGTGAGTGTGTAGTGATGAGGTCCCAGAGTTCTATGGCATGTTTGTGAAGGGTGCGGATGTTGAGTAGCAGGCAGTTCAGGTGGTTGTGGTGGGTGGCATTGGTGTGGTGCGTGAGGGTGTTGTTGCGGGGTGTGTTCTGGTTGTGGGCTGGTGTGTTGCGGGGTTGGTTGGTGGGGGCAGGGTGGGTGAGTTTTGTGTTGGGGGAGTTGTGTTTGTTGAGGGTGGGGTCACTATGGTTGGTGTGTGGTGTGAGGGATGATGAGCAGGAGAAGTGGCAGGTGTAGCAGGTGAAGGGGCCATGAGTGTGTGTGGGGCTAGATGTGGTGCATGTGGGGCGGGGACCTGGGTTGAGAGAGTGGAGGGTGAGGGGGGAGTAGGTGTGTCTGGGAGGGCCAGGGGTTCTGGCGCTCGGTGCGGTCCAGGCGCAGACGGGCGCAGAAGGGCTTGCCTTTGGCGCGCCTTCAGTGCGCCAGCGGCGCGGCCGCGCCACGCCTGCCGTAAGAGGAGGGGAGGGTGTGAGTGGCTGCTGGGAGGCGGGAGGGCCTGTCCAATGAGAGGGCTGGGGGGTGGGGCCGCAGGGGACGCAGCGGCGGGAAAGGGAAAAGAGGAAAACGGTGAGAACAGAAGGGGGGAGGCGGGAGGGGCCGCAGGGGACTCAGTGGTGGGAAAGGGAAAAGAGGAAAATGGTGAGAACGGGAGGGGGGAGGTGGGAGGGGCCGCAGGGGACACAGTGGAGGGAAAGGGAAAAGAGGAAAATGGTGAGAACAGGAGGGGGGAGGCGGGAGGGACCGCAGGGGACGCAGCGGCGGGGAGAGAAGCAAAGTGAGGACGGGAGAAAGGAGGTGGCGCGGAAGGCAGAGCGGGGAGCGACCTACCTGCAAGCAGGATCAAAGGTTGCTCCGCAAAACATATATGCACCCCGTTGGGTGTTCTGATAATCCCGACATGGCAATGAAGAGGGCGTCAGGGATCAAGTGCGAGCCGGTCATGGACTCGTAACAATCTGGATGCGCAAGAGCACCATGCCAGGAGTGCACTGAGACACAAATATCCCCGCTCCCACTCCACACTGCAATATGACAGAAAAATTAATGTAACAATATTTTATTATACAATAGTATGAGAAACACTTATCTGACGGGCTGCAAGCAGCAAAGAAAGAGGAAGGACTGTGTTTGCAGGGACAGATATACAAGTGTCAGGCATGTGATTGGTGGACAGGACAGTATGAACTACTGGGGATTTGGGGAAAAGTAGTTTTTATATTTAAAAGCGTTTGCGTTTGATTGGTTTCTGCTTAATATTCAGTAAAGAAAGAGAAACATAATCCAAAGCATCCAATCCTGACATAGAATTACTTGAGGTTGCCATATCTAGAGTCATTGAGTTATAAAGTTTCATGGCAGATAAGTGCAGCTTTCGCCATCCAGTCCACAATTGATCCTCTCTGTGCTAGAAGTGAAAATCTTCATAGCGCTGTTGATTTTTGATCTTGGCTTCTCCTGGCTTCAATAGGTAACCACATATTAATATATATTCCCTTTGGACCCTGATGGACCACCCCCCAAACACTGTTGACTTAGCCCCAATGGCTTGCCCTCGGCCATCACTTGGCCTTATCCACAAGGGTAAAGTTGGCCATAAATATAAGCTTACCACCAAATTTACCTTTCTCACATCTGACACAAATTCACAAAGGGACTTCTGGCAGGCTTAAACCTAAGGACGTGTGTGGATACCTCTGCCATGTTATATTTGGAGAGTTCTTCTCACCCGTAAATCCCACTCCAGGGATGGGAAAGGGGTGTTCCAAGAAATGGTTAGTATTGCAAGTTTGTATATGCCTAAAAACATGTATGTTTCTGGGGAATCACAAACTCCTCTCATTTCAGTTTCCACCCAGGAAAGTGTTGGGTTTATACTCATGGCAAGAGCTTGCATAAACGTGTTTCCAGGGGGTAGGAGAATGGCTAATTTCTCTTGGACCTGGCATGCTTGATGTTGTCTTCCCTTAACGTTTTGCCTTCAGACCTCCTGTTTTTGCTGACTTCAGTTTTACCAGCCTTAGGACTCTACACACTTTACCACTGCTATCCAGATTTAAAGTGCTTGTGCTCTCTTCTTAACGCCTGTTATTTTGGCTTGTACCCAATTGGCATATTTAATTTATTTGTAGGTCCCTAGTAAAGTGGTACTACTTGTGCCCAGGGCCTGTAACTTACATTCTATCAGTGGGCATGCAGCACAATTTGTGCCACCGACTTAATTAGCAGTTTAAACATGACTCAGGCCTGCCATTCCAGCCTCTGTTGGCAGTGTTTGACCTGGCAAAGTAAACCTTTTACCAGAGCCAGAACTTTATTTTTAATGCCTATATCTCCCGTAGGGTAGGCCCTGGACAGCCCATAGGCCAGGGTGAATGTATTTAAAAGTAGAACTTGTACTTTTATTTTATGTCCTGGTAGTGCAAACCGCATAAACTAATTTTTCACTAATGTAAGGTCTGCCTTTCTCATGGGATAACATTGGAGTTACCTTATTACATTTTATAAGTGTAATTTCTAAATGTGAACAGGTAACTATTCATGTTTTGTGTCTCTGGAATTGTAAAGGAAAATCCTCACTTATGGTGAAGTAGGATTTAAAATTACAATTCTGACAATACCACTTTTAGAAAGTTGTCATTTTCTTGAGTTAGCCATGTGGTTCCTGCAGCCTGTCTCTGGAGCACATGACTGGGTGTAGTTCACAGTTGGACTTTGTGTAATTTTCTAGACAGCCACACACAATGATGAGCTTAGGCGTAACTGGGTGGGCCATCACTGGCAGGATGGTAGGAAGGATCTGGGCCAAGCCTCACTTATCCTTGAATAGGCTGTGTCCAGACTCCATACAAAGGGTTGTATACCCCCTGTAGTTAGTCTGAAGCCAGGGCCAGGAAGGTAGGGCATCTGTACACTTCAAAGGATTGCCTCTAGAAGCTTCTCCCCACTTCAGTGGCTCAACTGGGTCAGTCGGCCTGAACATGTGATTTTGTCCCAGTCCGGCACGGCCAGATATCCACAGTTTACACTAATTCCACCAAAATATTTTAAATTTACAACCCAATTTTTGACAAACCCCAAATTTGGTGGGGTGTCAGGGAAATAGTTTGCCCATAAAAAAGGGGCTTCTCCCCATGTGATTCTATTGCACCTATGTTGAATTTTCTGTTAAGGCAAACTCTATATAGAAGGAATGGAAGCCATTTTCAAAAGTCATCGAATCATCGGACTACTGCACCCACAAATCTGTGCTTGGTGCAATTTCCCAACCATATTACTATGTATGCTAGTGAGAAGGTAAAAGTAGTTAATGTTCAAAACACATAAATATAAACCTATAGGTGCAGATTCACTACTTCTTTTGTGAACAAGGCCCTTGTAAACAGCCTCGTAATGATCTCTTCTTTCCAGCGACATCCATTTAATTGACACTGATTCACCAAAATGCCAGGTCTAGAGGAAGTGATTTCAAGCACTCTTAACTATATCACACGGTTGACTCTAACACCTTTAGCTCCTTCATTTCTCCCTGTTTCCTTGGAAGGGGCTTAGGCAAGGAAAAAGTGTGAAAACTTCAGAAAGTAAATGGGGTTCTTAGTATGAAGTGTAATAGCATCAAGTCAATCACATCACTCAGAGATCTTCAGAATGGAGTCCTCCAAAAAGACAGATGGGAATTTTAAAGCCTGAGCCTGCACCATCCGTGTGTCTAGTTCCTGTAGATCTTTCAGTGCCCTTTGAACAGCAGTAGTCTATATATTCCTGCAAGCGTCCTCAAATCTCGTTCCCTGTGTGCTTGTCTGAGCCGGCTGCATCTGTTCCTGTGGACGAGAGCTTGTTCAATATGTGAGTTGATTCTGAGCCAAAGGCAGAGCTAACTATATTGTGGAACATTTTCCTGGCTGGATCCCAAAACTGATCAATCATTGCTTGTCTCGCCAGCTGCTCCCCATTCCATGAGCAGCCAGTCAGACGTGAAGCAGAGTGACTCACAAAAAATAATAGTGGTAGGCAGTGTCACTGCTTATGTCAGAAGAGCCATATAATATGATACCTTTAAAATAACATAGAAACATAACAGAGCAATGTGATTTTCACAGAGTGTTCTTGGATCAACAGGATGGCACCTTGCAGTAACAAAACTGTCCTGGTGAGCCAATCAAGTTCAGGCTCTTCTGCCAGGTTCAGTGAAGATAGGAATAGACTGAAGGTCAATGTGCTGACAAGATGATTTAGATTTAGACGTGCCAGGCTGTGGATGAGCCTGTCAGCAGAGAGTTTGTCAACTTGTGTCACTCTAGAGAATGATTGGCAAAAGCACCTCTTCTAGACTTTGAAGCTACTTAGATGCAAATGTAGTCCTGGTAAATTTGGAGTGTCATCCTGGGCTCCAGACCATTGCATTGGACCAGCAAATGTTATACACAGCCTTATGAGATCACTAAGCTGCAGTAGAAAGCACTACATTAAAAATAATGCATGGTGAGTCACAAAACTAGACATTACCCTAAGACTTCCAAATTCTTAATGATGTTTTAGTATGCCTTGCAAGAAAGATCACTTCTTGTTTCTCTGTTGGGAGAATGGTGATATGCAAAGTGTCTCCTAGCAATGATCCTTGTAGAATATATAAACACAGTGTCTAGAAGAGAGAAGTTATAAGGCAGAATTATTTTTAAGTGCTGGTACTAAATGGAGCGAAGGGGGAATTAGTGACAAAGGAGAGGAGATTGTACTATGGAATAAGTGCAAGAATTTTGTGGCACACCAATGATGTAGCCAACATATTTTTGGGACGAAATATTAAAATGTGATTGCTCAAATAGGTGCAGTGGTGAGATCCTGCCACTTACAGCTTAAAATTCTTCAGCTGACCGACCCCACCACCACCACCTCATCATAGCAGGCTGTATGATCAGTGTTTACTGCCAGTCTAGACTGTTGTGATGGACTCTCATTCGGATTCCCATAAACTCTAATTGGCCTATCGCAGAGGCATAGACACCAAATCCAAAGGTAGAGAATGTTTACATTCTGTCCTGGTGCAGCTCCATTATCTATCCATTAAACCAATTGGAAGGCACTCTGCATTGCTCATAAAGGCCCTTTAAAGTTTTGACCCACATTTTGACTCCTGCAGTTTACACTGGTACATACCCACATTTGACCTTTCATCTTCCACTCAGGCATTCCATCAGGAAATGCACCACTCAGAGCGTTGCGCCTTGAAGGCAGAACATTTATTATCCAGGTTCTTTCCTCTGGAATTCCCTACTTTTGAACCTTCAAACACAGGCCTTTTTTATTTTTTGAAGACTATCTAAAATGTAGCTGTTTGTAGTATAAGGAATTCAATTCACTATGTCTTCTGTCAATAACTGCTTTGAGGTCATCTAACACCGAGTAACACATGGGTATCCTTGTGCTAGGTGAAGTAAATAAATGATTAAAAAAATATACACTATCCAGTATTGATTCTAGGGATGTAGTATGAAAGAATTGTTGTGTCACATTTTTAAATAGGACTGTAAAGCTGAGTAATGTAACACGGGGGTGAATAGTGGGAAATATGCACTCGTGCACAGACAGTATAAATCAATACACACCACAAAATGTTTCTTTGAAGCAATATGGTTACAATAATATGGTTACACACAAATAAAATAATACAAAAATCAGGGTTGAGCACTTCAATTGCTGAGTTGCATTTATCAAACTTAAACCTTAAAGAGCTCTTATCATACCAACATATTCTGACACCAAAGCATTGGTGCATGTGTGAGGATACTTTAAAGTCTAAACTTAGACCAAAAGTCTAACTTTACCACGAGTAAAGTTAGACTTTAGGTCTAAACTTATACTTTTGGTCTAAGATTACCTTTGTGAATCGGGCCCTTTGTCTACAGGATCTTTCCTTAACTGCAGACTCACCGTCCAATTGCCTTTGTTCTGACAGTGGTCATTTGATGTATCACCTACGATAAATATAGTCAATAAGTGGTCTCTACACAAAAACAGGGACAAGCTGCAAAGAGTGCAACCTTAGCATCACACATCATTCTTGGTCTAAAAAGAACAGTTCACAACCTCATCTGCACTGATGGACAACTCACCATCTACTGGTTAAGCAGAAAGTCCCATTTGCCTTGCATTATGGAATGTCCCTTTCTTCAATCTTGTAGAGATTAATTCAGTTTGGGGAAAGTTCTGCGCTCTCACGAGGCTTACCCTTGTGAACTCCTTACATTTTCATTTTTCCCTTGAGGCAGATTCTGCAACATAATCTAAAGGCTCCTCAGCCAAGCTTACGACTTTAAATGGTATGTGTCCACTGTCTGCTATTCCATACTTTTCCCCTCATCTACAAACACTAGTTATGTTATGTTATGTTATGTTATGTTGTGTTGTGTTATGTTATGTTGTTATTTTTATTGAATGCACAAAATCATGTGTAGGGTTTCAGGGCACTGAGAAGGATCTGAATCAACAATGCTAATGACTTTACCATGCTAATGAGTGTAGTTTGTTCAATTAAAGAACATAAGGGAAGTCTTTCGAGCTGTCCAATGGGAGCGAGTTCCACAACCCAAGCTTTAAAGTATCCTCACATATGCACCAATGCTTTAGTTTCTCTTCAGAAAAAGTATCACCTGACAGAAATATTGTGGCCTAAATATCGTTTACAAAAACATCATCCGAATGAGTGTAAATGTTTTATCATAAACTCTAATGGACCTATTTTTCCATGTTTTCCATTAACACAGTATTTCTGTGGCAAGATATGTTGGCTACAATATCATGGTTCCACCCAATAAAATAATTCAAAAATCAGGGTTGAGCACTTCAAACTCTGAGCTTCCTTTATCAGACTAAATCCTTGAAGAGCTTTTATCTAGCCAGCAGGTATTGACACTACAACAAAAGATCAGGACAGGACGAGGTCATTAACTTGTGCTGCAGATAATAGATGGATGGACCGGTGTTCTCCACCCAGTTGGTTTGTAACAGTGATACTGGCAGATTAAATTGTGTGTTATTCTCCAGTTCTCAATAGGACATGGCTTCTTATTATAGAATAGGAACAATGTGATGAAAGAAATCAAGTGTTATGCAATGACACCCTTCCACCTGTGAGGAAATGCCTTCATCTGAAGCATTAATACAATATTTATGTTGCAAGATGTTTTGGTTACAATAGCATGGTTCCAATCAATAAAATAATTCAAAAATCAGGGTTGAGCACTTCAATCTCTGAACTGCCTTTATCAGACTAAATCCTTGAAGAGCTTTTATCTAGCCAGCAGGTACTGACAGTACCATAAAAGATCAGGATGAGGTCATTACCTTGTGCTATAGATAATGGAGTGACATGACTTTATTATCAAATCTAAATGTGGGGCTGAGACAACTTCAATTTTTTTCTGTATGTAAGATCATTTTCTTTGCAGTTCATATCTCATGAAAAGAGACATATTACTTTGCTGCATTTGGGAAGCAGCAGGACGTCTGGAGAATATTTGAATTACATATAGGTACTCAAGATGATGTGCTTAACTTGAAAGTGGCAATGAATCTTGGAATTGTGAAAATTGGTGGATGTCCCATGTAGAAAAAGTTAAAGGTACTTTCGAAACTCACATAACAATTTACATTATATCATGCCCTGGGTAATGGGACTTTTTGCTTAATATTAGAACTTGGCACTACATTTAGAAAAAAAAAATTCCAGTGGCCTATTCTAAAAGAATCGCTACCTGTGAATGTTCACTGGACAGAGGGAACACGTCCCTGTGCCTCTCATCTTGCCTATGCTGATCACATACTGTACAGGGACAAAATATTACCCAATGGCACCCCTAAGTGTGATTCAAGTGCCTACTGATTTGAACCAGTCTATCAGGGTCTTCAGAAAACAGTCAATAAAATAACTATATCATTGAAGCAGACCCTGGCTAAACTGCCCCTTGGCTCTAGGGCAAGGACTACCAGCACGACTTCCAGACATTGAATTTGGATAATTTCAATTGCGGTGGTGTGCACTACCAGCCCCCTTCCAAATAGCTGCCAGTGGTTCAAACAGGAGACCCCTTCCTGAATACTAATCATTTTCTACATCCTTCAAAGTTGTGTCAGGCAAGTGCATGTTTCCTAAAGGTGCTGGATTCCCTAATTTGTTAGGTGCATGCAAATTCTTACAGAAGATAAAAAAAAATTGACATCTAGTGCAATATGGAATAATAAGATGACTATCTTTTTAATTGCAGGCAATAGCCATTCTATTAAGTCTATAGAGGTATAGATGTCACTGAAGAGCAGAGGCTAGTGCTCAATTTGTGCCATTATTTACCCATGCTCGTCACTGGCACCTTTTTCTAAACAGCTGCATATATTTATTCACCATCATGGTGGTGCTGTGTAGATATATTTTAGCAGAAGTCCTCAGTGGCAATTTTAATTTTAATACAGGTAGGTACTTCTGTCACTGGCATTCAGCAGCAGGGGCAACAGCTGGGGCAGTGCCAGCTGCAGTGGACTCCTGAGAAATATTTGGAATCCCAGCGAATTAAGCTCTGACCCTTGCACTGCAAATGATCCTCTTCCCTCAGGCCTGCCCTAGCCAGCTCCTGGATACTATCATGGGTGATGAGCTGTACTTTACAAATCCACATAACATGACATCAAATAATATAACATAACATCAATTAACATAACAATGTTAGTCCTGTTTTGCCCATAGTGCTAAAGATTTAGTAAAAATTCTATCTCCAGAAGTGCAAAAGATATTCCTTCTGCTAAATGCATTTGCTGGTGGTTGTTAGGTGGGCTGTGATACTACAGTCTGATACAGAGTAAAGGATAGAAGTTTCCATGCATGCATACCTTTTGGAATCAACATGCATAACAATATAATTGCTATCTCACTACTTTACAACGTAATTAAGCTAATGCACAAAATCTTGTCTCAAATATGTTCGCATAGTATTATCTGTACACATTCAAGTTTTATTTATCCGTTCTTCTGTTAGGCTGCCCTCAGCCTCTTTTTCCATCCTCTCCCTTTGTCTTGCTTTTAGTGTTCTGTATTGTGCCTTTTTCGCTTTCTGTTGCTTTTAGTGTTCTGTATTGTGCCTTTTTCGCTGTCTGCGCTCTCTTCTATTTTTTTCCCCATTTTCTTGTTTGATCTATCATTCATTCCTCTCACTCTCGCTTCTCTCTCTCCTCTCACGCTATCTCCCCACCGCTGCTACCCCTGCGGCCTGCCCCCCTTTTTCGTGCTGGTTTCCTGCTCCCGCCTCCCAGCTGTCATCTCCTCTTTCCTCCCCACTTAATGGCAGCCGCGTGCAGCAGGCGCGTCTAAGACAAGCTCGTCTGCACCCGTCTGCGACCCGACCGCGACCAGTGCCAGGACCCCTGGACCTGCCACCTCTACACTCCAGCAGCTCTCATCGCACTCAACCCAGGACGCAACAACTGCAAACAGGCATCACCAGCTGACACCCACGGACCATTCAGCTGCCTCCGCTGCCACCAAACCCACACCACCACCAAGACCTTAGACCTGGCACAAGCCACCCGCAACAACACATCGACTCTGAAAACTCTGAAATGCATTCTCCTCAACATCCGCTCCCTCCATAAACACACTACCGAAATATGGGACCTCCTTGGCAGCACCAACCCGGACGTTGCTTTCCTCACCGAGATGTGAACAAACACCACCTCGGGCCCAGACATTGTCATCGCCATTCCCCAAGGATACAAGATCACCCTGAAAGACCGCACCAGCCGCCCCGGTTGGGGAATTGCCATCGTCCACAGGTCCGACCTCCATCTCAGCGCACACTCCGAAGACTCTGAAGACTCCACAAGCCTGATGGAACACCTTCACTTCAAACTACAGACCAGCCTGACACCCACCCTCAGGGGAACCCTCATTTACCGCCCACCCCGACCCCACGCACCCTTTGTCGATTCCATCACTGACTGCATCATCGCACAAGCCATCACAGCTACCAACTACACCCTGCTGGGAGACCTCAATTTCCACCTCAACAACCTACAAGACCCCAACACCACACCCCTACTAGACAACCTCCACAACATAGGGCTTCGAAAGATCGTGACAGAACCAACGCATTCAGCAGGACACACCCTCGACCCCATCTTCACAACAGAAATTCCATTACCTCAGTTACACCTCCGAAGTCCCATGGACAGACCACTGATGCATCCATTTCACCTTCAACACACCCACCGTCATCAGACCCCTGCACCAACCATCACATAGAAGCTGGACAAGAATCACCGGCACCCAGCTCACCGTCGCCCTTGCCAACTCCGCCCCCACCATCGCACACAACGACGACCCGAACAAAGCATCACGCACCTTTCACAAATGGATTGCCGAGTGCGCCAACACAATTGCTCCCCTCAAAAAGAACAACGGCACCCACGCCAAGAAAGCCACCTGGTTCACCCCAGAAATCCGAGAATCCAGACGCACTTGTTGCCACCTTGAGAAAATCTGGAGAAACACCAAAATCACAGAAACCCAAAGCAACTTCAGAGCTGCCACCACCGCACACCACCAAATAATCAGAAACACCAGAAAGAAAGCTATACAAGATAGAATCTCCTGACACACACACATAACAGCAAGGAACTCTTCAGCATCATCCAGCCAACAGTGAAACAACTGACATCCCACCCTCACAGGACCTCGACGACAGACTCAACACCTACTTCCACCACAAAATCAAGACCATCTATAACAGCTTCAGCTAGGACAACCTACGCGCAGAACACCCTCTACCAAAACTCGACACCAACAAACCAACAATCACCAACTGGCCCCCCCACCACCAAAGACACTCTGAAAACAATGAAGTCCATACACTCTGGGGCCCCCAGGGACCCATGCCCCCACCACATTTTCAACAGAGCCACAGACACCATCAACCGCTCTCTAGCTGCCGCCTCCTTCCCCGACGACTGGAAACATGCTGAGATCAACCCCATCCTCAAGAAACCCTCGGCAGATCCCACCGACCTTAAAAACTTAAGGCCAATTTCCCTACTACCATTTCCTGCGAAATTCATCGAAAAACCCGTCAACAGCCAGCTTGCCACTTTTATCGAAGACTACAACATCCTCGACATCTCCCAATCTGTATTCAGGAAAAACCATAGCATCGAAACGGCCCTCCTGGCAGCAACAGACGACATCCACTCCCTGCTGGACAGGGACTCATCCTGCTAGACCTTTCGGCGGCCTTCGACACAGTCTCCCACCACACCCTGATACGAAGACTTCACGAAGCCAGCATCAGAGACAAGCCCTCAACTGGATCCAATCCTTCCTCTCTGGCAGAACTCAATGAGTGGGACCCACCCCCTTCCTAGCAGACCCCAAACCTACCACCTGCGGAGTTCCCCAGGGATCCTCCATCAGCCCCACGCTATTTAACGTCTACATGGCCTCGCTAGCCGCATTCGTCAGAAGCTACGGATTCAACATCGTCTCCTACGCCAACAACACCCAACTCATCCTCTCCCTATCCAATGAACCGAACACAGCCAGACACAACTTCGCAAAGGCATGGAAGCAGTCACCAACTGGATGAGAAACAGCTGCCTTCAACTAAACGCAAACAAGACAGAAGTACTAATCATGGGCCCTCAACCCGACGCGTGGAACGACTCCTGGTGGCTAACCACCCTCGGAAACCAGCCCACCCCCACAAGCCAAGCCCTCAACCTCAGGATCATCCTGGACTCCAAACTCAACATGAACCACCAAATCAACTAAGTCACCTTCACCTGCTTCCGCACCCTCCGCCTCCTGCGCAAGACTCTCAAATGGATCCCCCTTGGACATAGAAAGACCATCACGCACGCCCTAATCACCAGCAGACTGGACTACGGCAACACACTCTACATCAGATTCAACATGAAACTCACACGCAAACTACAGAACATCTAGAACGCCGCCACCAGACTGGTCCTCGACCTGCCTCGACACTGCCACATCTCGCAACACCTACGCTACACCCCTCCTCAACTTCATGAAGGAGCTGAAGACATGGCTTTTTTAAGGACCACCTCAATGATGGATGCTACACCACCCCCCCCCCCAGCACCTTGAGACCCTTGTGGGTGAATAGTTGCGCTTTACAAACACTGATTGATTGATTTTTTAATTGTATTTTTGATTTTTGTGCACTTTTATCTTGACTTGCATGTGTCCAAAACTCACCCAAGCAGAAAAACTGATTTGCTAAATATTTCCCCCCTCCCCTGCGATGTTAGCTGCCTAGTACATGCAGATACTGCCTCTACATCTGACCAGAAAAAGAAATGAAGAGCCTGATGTACAAAGTGATTCAGCACTCTCAAATTTTGAATTACAAGGTTTGTGAGTGCCTGCAACTTTTTCTGAAGTACTAACCTCATTATGTGATTCAGAATAGTCCTTCTAAAAGCAAAATGGACTAAACAACCATTCGATAACACAGTTTGGAAGGGACATGCTAATGGCACCCCTTACAAATTGATAACTTACATTTTGGAATCAATGAAGCAGCTTTTGGGGGAGTAAGCGGTGGCCTGGGGGCGATTGTTCACTCTCACTGAAGTTTTCCAAAATAGGAAACCTTTTTTTTTTTTAAACAACCCACATTCCTTAAAAGAATCTGGGCTGCTTAAAAAAAACAAATGTTTTCCAATTTGGAAAGCAATCACTGGGGTGGAGGTCTGTTGTCCCTTGTAGGTCACTATCCCTATGACTGTAGCCGATCACAAAATGTCACAAATTGTGACCTTACTAACCAATGTTGATTAAGCAGGTTATTCAGCGAACCAAGCAATTCAGTATTTTGTGAACCAACGCATTTATGCATATGTCGGCTTGTAGAATCAGATTGCATTTGCATTTGCGTAATTCGCAACCACTTTTTGCAGATGCAATCTTTCTACATCAGGAGCAAAAATCTTCATCTTATAAGGCAATGGAAGAATGCGTCAAGACAGACAGAACTGAGGATCAGTAAGGGACCAAAACGAAAACACATCAATACGAAAGAAAAAGCGTCAGTTCCTTTTTTTAATCATTGGAGTCTGACGTATTTGCATTCTTCATCGTTATAATCTACGAAAGCATTTGTGGAGCCATTTGCTCATTTCTGACATGTATGTTGCGTCACTTAGTGGTCTCTAAAGAAATATTTTAAACAAAACCACACAGTTCGTCTTCTGTATCATCGTTTTCTTCTACGGCCCATTATAAGTTAGGTGGTGAGATATTAGTGCATGCTTTTATGCATTAATTTTGCTCAGCATTACTTTCCCTTCTCTTCTCCACTGACTGTACTTGGGGATGGACGGCTTCCCCAGCATCTTATGTCAGTGCACAGTGCTAAGAGATTGACAGACTATGGCCTGTATTTAAGAAAAGGTGGTGCATCATAGCTGTTGCGCCACTTTTTCTACACCTCCCTACCGGCACCTAATGACACCATGGTTGCGCCGTATTTATGTAACGGCACAGCATGGCTGTTGTTAGCACAATAGTGTCAACATTTTTGACACTATTGTGGCACTTGGCATCAATAGCGTCGAAAATGTTGTCGCTAGTTTAGCAAAGTGCAAGGAGACCATAGGTTTCGATAGGAGCATCTTTTTAATGCCTGCCCCTAGCAGGCGTTAAAAATAAGACCAAAAATGGTCCAGCGAAATCTGTTAAATTTCACTGTGCCATTTTTCCAGCGCAGGCATAATGTGGTGCAAAGGGTTACAGAGTAGCACAATGCATGCATTGCTCCAATTTGTAAATATGGCGTGTGGAAAAAGCCACTTTAACACCGTCTTAGCATCAAAAAATGATGCTATTGTGGCACAGAGGTGGCACAAGTGGCTCTTAAATATGCCCCTTTATATCTAGAGCAGGTCTACTTGGCTGATTCTGTTGCCAACCTCCCAATTTGTTCTTGCTTTGGTGCCAGTATTGGTATCTTGGTCAGCATAATTGCAGTCAGGTCTGTAGCAATGGTGGTGCCCAAAATCATTTATATTTCTTACGCCACTTTGCTTAAGAATTCTTTCACTATAGGTAAAGCCTACACTAAATACAAGCAATCCCATCTATTGCTGAAGCATTAGGACATCCAAGGAGATATTTCAGACTGAATTTATGAATTTGCTGCATCATGTAGCCTCAAATAAATAATTCATATTAGATAAGTTGAAATCTCGCAAGAAGCAAAACTTAGTTCACTATTCAAACAAGTCACTTTCCACACTTCCTCGAATATTTGGCATTTGATCAGACACCCATCTTTCTTAAACCTCTTTCCATGTTGTAATGCATGCCTTCTGCACCAGTAAACATGTTAACATTCTGCACTCACTGTTTGTTAGGGAATAGCTGTATTGGACCTTTCTGCAGGGTCATCTCAAACATTTTGCCTTCACACTCCTGTTTTCTGACCCTTTTTTGTTGGATTTTAGGACTCTGTGCAATGTACCACTGCTTATCAGTGCTAAAGTGCTTGTGCTCTCTCCCCTTTGAACATGGTAAAATCGGCTTACATCGAATTGGCCTGTATGGTAAACTTGTAAGTCCCTAGTAAAGTGGTACTCCTAGTGCCCAGGGCCTGTAAATTAAATGCTAATAGTGGGCCTGTAGCATTGATTGTGTCACCCACTTAAATAGTCCTTAAAACATATCTCTGGCTTGTCACTGCAGCCTATGTGTGCAGTTTTTAAACTGCCATTTTGACCTGGCAAAATAAACCTTTTGCCATGCCCAAACCTTCCTTTTCAGAATATATACATCACCACTACAGTAGGACCTGAACAGCCCGGAAGGCGGGCTGCAGTTTTTCTAAAACAGTGGAAATATACTCTTAGGTTTTACATGTCCTGGCATTGAAAATCATTGGAATTACTTTTTCATTACTGTAAGGCCTATCTCTCCCACGGGATAACATTAAAGATACCTTATTACACCTAATAAGCTTTAACTACCAATTGGGAGCGGGTGGACAGCTTGAGCTTGGAATCTAAAGAGTTGTAATTAAAAGCCCTGTTTAATGGTAAAGTCAGATTTTTAGTCACAATTCCGAAAATGCCACTTTTAGAAAGGTGGCATTTTCTTGTCCTAAACATTTGATGCATGCAGACTGATCCTGGTTCACATGGCTAGGTGTAGCTTGCCGCTGGTCTTTGTGTATTGCTTCCAGATAGTGAAACGAAGGAAAGCTAGATGTTGGCAGTATGGGCCGTTTTGAGTTAACAAGGGGGAGAATCTGTCACCTACCACACCTGCACATCACAAAGGCTCTGCCTGAGAACTCATACAAAGGGTTTCACAGTGGTCATTTGTGACCCCAAACAAGCTGGGACCATGGTAGAGATGAAGGAGATTTCTGACTCCTCTTAGGGGTAGAAACTTTTAGAATCTTCCTCTACTTGAAAGAGGACACCAGGTATAAATATTGAACCCTTGGACCCAACTCTTGAGTACACTTCTGTATCTGTGGACTCAGCAAGGAAGAAGGATTGTTGTGCTGCTGAAAGCACTGCTACTCTGCTGAACTGCGGCCCAGAAGGACTTCTGCCCAACTGTGCTGACCTGCTGCTCTGCTGCATTCTTGTCTGGGTAAAAATGTCTGGAACTGCATTTCTAAACCCGGGATGCCAGAGTAAATCCATGGGCTTATTGGCTCGCCTCCTGATCTGTAGACTCAGGGAAAGAACAGGCTTCCAAGAACCTGGATTCTGTCATCTGCGAGCCCTTCCCTGTGAAGCGGTGGTACCCTAGTCTGGACACTTGGAAGTGAGTCTGAAGGTGCTATGCCAGCCCACCTGTGTATTCAGCAGAACCATCAGATCTCCTTCGAGGAGTGGTGCAATTCTTGCAGATCCAGTGCATTGCCTCTGCTGCTCGATGCATCATCCTCGGAACAGATGCATCTTCTTTATTGCACTGACTTCCCCAAAGCAAGGACTTCCTATCGTAACCTTTAGGAACTGCAGAAGCATGACGCATCTCCGTGCAAGGACATCACCTCACCCTGCTCAGCCCATTAAACCACCACTGTGCGACTCATCTCCATGCAAGGACATTGCCTTGCCCAATGCAGCTCATCGGGACCGCTACTGTACGACCCATCTCCACGCAAGGACGTCACCTCGCCCAATGCAGCTTATCGGAACTGCTGCTGCCTGATGCATCTCCATGCTAGGACACCACCTCACCCAATGCAGCTCATCGGAACCACTGCTGCACGACTCATCTCCATGCAAGGACTTTGCCTCGCCCAATGCATCCCATTGGAACCACATGGCACATCTTGTCACCCCGATCTCACAGCAACTCTGCTGAGTGATGCATCCTTAATTCAGGGCTCCAAATCTCTTTGTAACCAGGAATAAGGTACTATGTTCAGTGGGCCTAGGTGGGTTCCTTTACCCAGCCTGTGCTCCATCGGGTTTGCCTGAGCTTGTAACTCTGTCCCGTTCTAGGGTGGCCAAATAACCACATTTGCCGCTTTATGTTTTTTGACAATATTTTCAATGAAATCTTTAAACTTGCATATCTCTGGTTCTACTGATTGAATATTTGTCATTTTGGTCTTGTTTTAATTATTAACATTTACTCTATGTGTTGGTGTGGCATTCTTCTGATATTGTATTTTCACATTATTACAGTTTGAAATGCTGCATAAATACTATACACATTGCCTCTAAGCAAAGCAATACTGCTCTGTGCCAAGCCACCAGAGGGTTGTGGCTTCACCCTGACAAGGATTGTGAATGCTGCTTTAGTAGGGTTTCACCCTCTTCAACAAGTGACTCAATTTCCTACGGCTCTCCACTATTCTGCTTGTCCTCTACAGCCTCAAGTAGCTTTGTAGGGCGAAGAGTTGACACAGAAGGTTGGCCAGTTATACCCTCTGAAGCTGCATTTAGTGTATCTTTGTACTGTTCGTGAACCCCACCTCGAGTGTTGACTTCCTCTGTCCAGTTAATACAGCAGACACCAAATACTATATGAAATGTTTGGTCATGCAATATTTTAGTACTTGCAGCATACCTTCCCCCATTTCAAATGTGTTTGCCACTGGTATGCCAGTTGCTGCACCACGCTGTTTTTAGGTCTTGTCTACAGACAGCGCTAACAGTCTGTTGTTGAAGATTTATTGTTTACCATCCAATACAAAGAGTGGGCTTTGGAGCATTGCTCATATATGGATGTGTTTCTTTTCTATGTCAGTTCTTTCTTCCATGGTTCATGGCTTTCCTCCATATTCATGCATTTGTGCCGCCCCTCAAGCATTTCCTCTTTAAGGTGCTGAGGACTGGATCAAAAAATCCTCAAAGAGATATGGGAGCAATAGTATTGGGTGAACCAAGGAGGGAAGCTAGACCTAAATAGGTGATTGATTAACAAAGGTAAGACCAGGACTTATTAGGCCCGGGGACCCTCAATAGCTAAAAGAAACTAGGGGGCTGATCCACTAAAGAATGTCTGAGTATATGAAATAGTACTGAAGGAGAACTCTTATACATACTCCTACATGTCTTTGTGAATCACCTCCAAACATTCAACTGGCGATCAGTAAAAAAGTGTAAAGGGTAGAGTCCTTTTTTTTCACTAATTGTATATAAATATGCCCTTGCAATTCTTATTTGTGCAGATTTGAGATCCTTTGGAGCCGGTTGAAAAAGGCATGTGAATGTATGTGAAACTGCTTTACATACTTTAAAATGCCTTTGTGAATTAGGAAAATTTTGTTTCTTGCATTGCGCTGTGAAATGCAATAGAAAAATCATAAGCCAACTATTGACCAATAGTTAATAATTTCATATAAATTTCACATAAGGTAGACCAACCTCCCAGGTGTGACTAGTATTCCATTGCTTTGCCCCTGTAAAAGCGGTACATTCTCTGACGTAACTGTTCATAGTGTGATAGAATACACCGCCTCCGGTAACTGAGTGTACCACCCATTTTAACCTCAGTCCCATCATGTTCTCATTCTGCGGCGTCTTTGAAGGTCACTCTTCAAAAGTTAAGTGCTGATGACCCCCTACTTCTGAAGAAAGTATTGAATTTGGCAGCAGTGAAGTGACCTTTGGAGTTACTGCTATGATGTCATTAGTGTTGCAATTTTACAGAAAATTAGGCATGTAATCAGGTGTTAAATAGCTGGGTTGGCAGGGATTGTCCGGCTAATGAAGCCGACAGCATTAATGATACCGCATAGGGACAGCCAAAACTGTTGACGCTAAAAGAGCTTCCAACATGATTTTACCCACCTTGAAGAAGCATTCTGTGGTGCCCTCTTCCCCAAGAAAGTTTTCCTTTTGGATGCTCCCCTCCTCAGGACTACCTGTGTCTCCAATTCACTCTTGCCGATTACTGCACAGCAATACCCCCGCTATCCCATTAACAGTAATTCAGGTGAGTAACTTTACATAAGACACGATACATGAGCTGCACTATTTTTCTTACAGGACATGCCTGTGCTTGCTAAATCAATATACTAACATTAGTGAATTGATATTGTACCCCTTGAAACTCTGCCAGCAGCTCATATAAACATTTGCACTGATAGGATTTGCATATCACCCCCCGCCCCGTAAGGGAAGGCATGATCAATCTTACTATGCCTGCGCCCATCCACTGATATTTCACTCATTATAAATGATCCTTAATCAGATCTATGGGATCTACTGCTCTCTTGCACGGGTCCTGCTTTTCAAATACTCAAACATACACACACCAGTACTCACGGCCAACACAAGCGAGTCAAGTTTCAGAGCAGCTATGATTGTGGACACAGGACATGTTTTATGCTATGTATTTGATTATTGGTTGTTAATTGCATCTTCAGCCATGTTCCTTGTAGAGCACTCTATTACCTATGTTGATGCAGATGTGCTATATAATGTTACATAAATAAGTGCATAGGTGCATCAGGGCTGATGAGGAGTGAAAGTTCTACTAACTGTAAATAATATCACGACCTTGTAAAATGAAACAGTAAGTGCACGTATTGGCTTGAGAGAAAAGAGCTACTAATAAATGCCAAAAGAAATACCAGGGTTCCACTAAGTAATGGAGTGGTGACTGGCCCATACAATAGGTAGTCTGACTCTTTTTTATTCTATCTATTTGTTTATTCATTTATTTGTTTAGTTGTTTTTATGTAGCTCTGACATGTTTCTTTATGGCCATTTCAGGGAGGCGCATATTTATTTTTTGACTTTTGCATTGGTTAGGAATGTGCATTTGCAGGATTGATTTAAAGGATATAAAGGTTATTTGCAGCTAAAGTCAAATCCTCATGAGTAAAGGGTCATATGTCCTGCTTTCTTCCACTTCTAAATTATTGACAGTCTCTCCTCTCTTGCTTCACTTCCATGGGAATGTACCCTTCTGGTTCCCATTGTTCCCTTGTACATTGGTGACTTTGAGTCGCTGTAGTTGGCCCGGGTGCACCCTGGTAGAGGTTGGTGGTTCTAAATCACTTGTAGTAGGAAAAGGGAGGGGTCATTTGATGGTGTGACGTTGGTAGATTCTCTGATCGTCAATGTTAAATATGTCCGCAGACTTGCCATCCGGAGAGTCTTGCATTAATAAATGTTAAAAAATCTTACTCAAACTTTTCATTCTTTCCTAAAACATATTCCATTTTCCTTTATGGAAAGCGTGTTGCGTTTGAAAAAAATGCTTTACTTGAAAGCAATAATAGACAGGGTTGTCTGCTGACCTCAGCAGGCCACCAGCCTTGTGATAGCTGCAACTGATAGTAGGTCACAGTTTGCAACCTACCTCATTAATACTCATGGGATAGGTTGAATTGTAACCCACTACAAATCATGCTTTTGTGAAACAACCTATTAGTACATAGGTTGGTTTGCAAAAATATAATGGAGTCCGTAAAAAGTCAGTGAGCAATTTGTGGCCACTTTTACCAAATCCATTCTTAGTATATCTGGCCCTTTGTTATAACAGGACACAGTTTCTATAAATATCATGCTTCGTTGCTACACAAGGCCTCCTGTGTGGTGCAGAAACTTATAGTGTAGTCATTAACCTTGAGGGAAGCCAGCTGAAGTATTTCCGGGTTGCATTAGTATGATGAAGACTTCTCACGTGAAAGCTCAGCCCGCTACTCATCATGGCCTCAGTAAAAGAGACTATGTTGCCGTGAGCGAAATGAGACAGAAACTGAATCTCATCAGTAAATTGATGGGGGTTTGTAGACACGACAACAAAGCTTACAGTTTGGATCGCTTGAAGAAAATTAGAAGTGTGCAAAGCTATTATCACCTGAGCAAATCTTGTGTAGATTATGATTGTTACCTGAGAGAGAGAGAGAGAGAGAGAGAGAGAGAGATGAAAAGGAAGAGGAGAGAGAGGGAACGAAAGATTATAAAGAAATAGGAAAGATAGAGAGCTCAGGTTTGGTTGGACACGTTTGTGGGCGCTAGTTTGAATAGTTTTGCGCGGGCTCCTCTTGATTCCCAGCCCAGCCTGATTCAGATGTGAGGTCTGAATTTGGCCTGTGCGTAGTCTGAGGAATGTTTCCCCATTTGTTTTGATAAATTACTCCAAAATATGTGAAGTACCTTGAAAGTGCTTGGCCCAGTTTCTCGCATGACTTCTCCATGTGAAAGTGTATTTCTCATAGAAGTGACTTGTATACCGTAGGAGACTGATTTGAGCAGAAAATTCCCCTGAATAGTGAAAACGTGCTTATTTCAGGTAACATGAAACTCTGTACTATGCAAAATGACACCCACATAACTAAAATCACATACAGGGCTAGCCTGAATTGGAAATTATTGACAGACTCCTTACTGTCTGTAACTGAGCTGAGGTTTTTTCAGGTCTGAGGGCTAGCTAAACGGGGGAGTCTAAGCCTGTGCGCCGCTCTGCTCCATTAACATGGAAACATCTTTACACCCCAAAGCATGTGATGCAAACTAGTGCTTGGTTGCTCATTTGTCTTAGGAGCAGACTGAATGCAGGAGCTTCTGAGAAAGAAGGCTACCTAGTCTTGATTCCACATCAGGTCCTTTTTCCAGATCTCGATGGTTCCTGTTCCTTGATCTCACTCGTGTGGGTTCGCCTTAATCCCAGCTCTCTTGCGTTGCCACTCCTTTCCCAAATCTTGCTTCTTTCTCACTTTTTGCCATCTTAGACAAAGTCTGATGATGAAAAATTAGACTCGCTCCCCAAATAATGAGTGTTGTGTCCACCCCCTAAACTAATGGCAACAGTTAAACACTGATAGGTGCCCTTGTGCCGATGTGGCTGGAGGGACCCGTGTTTCACCCCTCATGTTTCCATGGCTTCTGGGTCAGTTTTCTCTCTGGATGTATTTCAGGGTGTCACTCACATACATTTATAAATAAAGCTGTACAATTACCCACTCAAAATCTGGCAAAAACACAAGTTAAATATTATCAATAAATAGGGTGGGCACTATAGTGTATCGCATGTTGCTCTTATTGGACTGATATAACCATAAAATTTGTTAAATAATAAATGTAGTGATGTACACACCTGTATCTCTACTATTCTGAATTGCTTTCTTTCTTCTGTGGAAATGAGTTAGTGCTTTCCCTCTAGATTCACTCTGTCTATATCCTATTCCTTTCATTTTTAATATCATTGTGTCAACATTTCCGCAAAGCCTTTCTCCATGAGACTACAAATGTGATCAACTGGGGCTCCTTCATCAACCACAGGTGATCTTTTTTTTTTTCTATTTCCAGTAGCATGAGTGGTTTATGTTACCAATGTAGCTTCTATGTATATATTTTCAACTCCTGGCAGGCACACTGATTTTCTTATCGCTGCCCAGAACCACATGTTGGAGTGGGGACAATGCTTATTTGCGGTTAAAACTATTGATATTTTTACACTTACATTTTGAAAGATTTTATTAAAGAGTTTCTTTGTGCAATTTACATTTATTAACAGGCAGACAGCACAATTTGAAGTGTCCCTTTCATGTTAACTTTTTGTCAGAGAAAGATTTAATATTCAATTACAGTTGGGGGTTGATTAACAAGGACTTTGTATCAGACGATTCATCAGTTTTCAGTGTGTGTTTATTCTTTCATTTGCAGGTTTTCCTTTTCCATCTTCTGTGCCTCAGTATTGGTACTGGCCCTCTCTGGGTTAGTCTATGCAGTCTGTTTTGACCCGTATTTCGAGGCAAAGAAATTCATAGGGCCTTTCTCAGGTCAAAGGATTCTATTGGGCCCTAATCTGTCTTGTTAGGTGATCTAGAGCTGCTTTGCAAAGCATTTACTTGAAAGTAGTGCTCTCTGTCTGTGTATCTTACCTATGTAACAATTTAGCAATTTTAGTCAAAGTCATTAGGGACTCTGGTCAGTTAATAGCTTTCTAAGCATTTCTGCATTTTTGTCTCTTGCATGGTGGCAAATGTTGTTCCCAGCAGACATGGCCTCAGGTCCAAGTGTACAAGTCTGAAGCAATATATATTGTTCAATTACTGATAAATAATTATGTACGTGAGTGAAATGTGCAATCAACAAATCGATTAACAATATAAAAATACACACTCTTTTTAATGTGAACCATAAAAGGACTTCCTTATGTTAGTAAACCTCAGTTTCTCAGAACTTGTTGAGGTCTGTTAATAAATTTCACAGGCCTTATCCTATACACCCTCAAATCCCATGGTCCAATGATCCAACCACATTCTCTTTGATGATGAAACACAAACAAGTGTTCTCCTAAGTCCCTCCAAAGGGCCTTCCACTCTCTGAACACTATTGTCCCCACCTCAAATTACTCATAATCCCATTTGCAGAGCAGTATCAAGGAAAACTGATAGCTTTTCTTGACTTGCTTGACAGGATCCTTGCTTGACAAGATCCTCTTGTGTTGCTAATCTCTCATCTCTTGCCTAATTTATTTCTTGAACACCATTTTCTTTGTTTCATAGTATATAAGGGTTTCTTGCAGGTTTGTCTGTTTAATCTGGAGAAGCAGGTGTTCATAAAGTGAGAGGATACAGCAGTGACTTTTCTACTCACTAACACTTTTCATTGCCTAATGAAGAATTGGGTCAAGGGTTAAACTTCTCATACAGAAAAGTTAAAGCAAGAGAAGTGGGGAAACATTGGATATGATGATTCACTTACAGATTCCCTTAAGGAAATACACTCGTTCTACTCCAGAATCCACTCAGGGAAGAAGACTTCTTGCAAACATCACTTCTAGGACACAAGCATAAGCATCACCAGCAATGAAACAATAGAAACGGCCATAAAAAAAACACAAACTCTACCGACTAGATTTTCACCAAAACCATTAAAAGAATCATTGGTTAAAAAATTGCACAGCTTCATTCCCAGAAGGACTGTAATAACAGGCACATTTCAGTGCAAAGTCACTTTTCTGCATGGCATTGGTTGTTTTGTTGCCCAGGAACTGATGTACAAAGCCATTATTTGGCCGCAAACCCACTATTCAGAAAATCAAAGCGTTTGCAACCAGAAAATGGCTTTTTGAAATGTACTAAACCCATTTTCCATTATGGTAACGTCAACAAATCGCAAAATGCACGTAGAAAGGTATAGCAAATCGTTAGGTGACCCTCCCAAATAGCAATTTTTTGTGGTATGCATCATTGTTTTGAGACCACAATGTGGATCGAAATGCACTGAAAAACTAAAAAGACCTCCAAACTGAGGCAGTAACATATTTGCAAAGGGAAACGGGTCTCCATGGAACCCCTTCTGCTTTGTGAATGTAAAAAAAAAATGTTCATTAGTAGGCAATGTCCATGGGCCCAACTCTCACACATGCTTTACAAAGGTAACTTTTTTTTAATGCAGCCCTATTTAGTAACAGAAAACGGGCTGTATTAAAAAATGTATTTAAATGCGAACACAAGTATGGTTGTCTGCTATCCCCAGAAGGCTGCCATTCTTGTGATGGCATCCAATCATAATCAGTTGCACTTTGACACCGACCTCGTGGATGGTGATAAGGTAGGTTCGATGGCAGTGCTTAGTTTGTGAAAAAGAGTGCCAGAGCTCGAGGCTCTGGTCAGAATCTGGAGGCTGGTGCAATTAAACATTGGCGGCCGAATGCCAAGGCCGGTGGGCTTTAATCCACTACTAAACACTCTGCCCCTTCGTCTCGCATTAGCAGGTTCGACTTTCTGTTTGTGATGGTTTGCTGTTTCGAATATATGTGTTTTTCCCTATCTTGCACTCAGTAAACATCTGATACAGGAAAATAAGTGCCGGGTCCAAATACAAAGAGTGCTGGTGCTCACCCCCGGCAAACACCAGCTTAAATTAAGGGCTGGTGGCCTACAATTTTGAATTTGGTCAACCCACTTATCAGCACATAGGTTCTCCAAGTTCTTTTTCATTCACAAAATGTTTGTGTGCCGTTTTCAATCCCTTTTTTGTTCAAATAAATTTGTACATCAGGCCCCTAAATTTCGTACATTAGGTCCGAGTTATTACTGTTTTTTGCAGCAGGTAATGTGGAATAGTCGGTGAAAAATGTTGATGCAGTAATATTTTTCGCGTTAACAACAGAGCTTGTGTGGTTTCAAGCTCTACTGCACAATATCCCCTTTGTGCCCTGAAAGAAAGGTACGTGTAGGTGTATCTCGCACGAATTCATCGCAGACCTTCCAGAAATCCGACACTGTGGTTATGGTTTGGACAGTGAAATGCTAAAATAAAGCGGGCTCCGGGCTGTTCCACTCAGCTATTAACCAGGGGGGCGCGTAATTTATCCGTGCGTCACAACCAATACACCGCCCTGTCAGAGGGAAAATGCGGTATCTCAAGGTTAATGAAATACCGTGCACAGCAAAGTAATCAAGCACGCGCGCATTATTTATTTTAGTGGGGAAAAGGAGTTGGCGACTGTCTGAAGAGACGGAACTGCACAGCACACGTGGGTATTACTTACAGGACTCAACAGGCCAAACACTAGGTTTATGTAGCCAGGAATCTAAAAGGGATCACTCCCTCTTTCTGTCTAGCTGCCTCTCTCGCTCTCTCTTTCTCTCTCTCTTCTCTCTGCCTCTTTTTTTCTCACTCTACCTCACTCTTTCTCAATCTACCGCCTCCCCCTCTTTCCGTTTCTTTCTGGCCTTTTCAGTCTATCGCGTCTCCCTCCTTTTCGCACTCACTCTTTTCTCTAATGCTCTCATTTCATGTTGCACATTGTTTTTCGTCCGGCTTGCCCCTTTGATCTTGCCTGTTCTCTCTTCTCCCCACTCTCTCATTCGAAATCTCCTGCTACGTATATTTCTTTGTCGCTGCCTCTTTTTTCTTTTTCCCTCAACCTCTCTGTATCTCTCACTGTCACTCTATGTGTCGCTTACTCCATGTGTCTTTTTCTGTACTCACACCTGCTTCGAAATGCCCTCCAATTTCTTTGTCTCTTTCTGTCTGCCTACTTCGCTTTGTAACTCTCTCTCTCTCTCTTTCTACTCCCTAACTCCTTCAATGTTAGCTTGAATTTGGAGTAACCTACCATTTGGGGCTACTCAATTATCTAATCTACCAAAAAACACATGAGAGGATATAAATTGTGGAGGGATAACAATTTAATGCTTCAATTCAAAAAGACCCTTGGAGATCTGGTGAAGTATTCCTACATGAGTACTACATGAGTGCCACATATAGCCTTAGAGCCCGCCGTAGCGGGCTATAGCGGCCATTAAAGGCCCGCTTCAGCATCTTTAACAAGGGAGCAGGACTTCAATTGCCAGTCTAGCCCAGCTACTAAGGGCTATAAAGCTATCAGAACATTCTGTCACTAGATGGCAGAATGTTCTAATAAATAAAAGAAAGCCCTCATGGAACCCGAGGGGATAGAAATCTCCTCAGCTCCGTGATGCCTTTGTTCACAGCTCTTGCTGTGAACAAAGAACATTGGAATGTTGACGCTCCAGGCTTTTACCATCCAGTAAAGGCCCAGAGCGCTCCATTGTCTCTAGTGGAGCTCCCAACATTCCAGTGTTCTAATTACTGTTAAACAGTGGCTGTTTCAAACATTTCATGGCTTGCTATGAGTTCCAGACTTTTGAAAGCATGTTGTCAAATTATAAATGCTTCAGTGCCATTTCCTGGATGTTGTGTGGTGCAGTGGCCATTCAGATCAAAGCACTGATTTGTGCACTGTAGCAAATAATCCAGATTGTTTTCAGATGCCCAGTACATTCCCTATGATTTGCCTAAGAAACAGATATACCTTGATTAAACCATTACAAAACACATTCCAACCCTGCCTCCTCTGAAATTCATTGTGAATCGTTGCAGCTGTGTCATTATAGAGAGAGAGCGTGACGCTCCAAATCACAAAGTGCCACTGGGTGTAAAAAAATATCGACTCACTTCACATGGTCTCATGCTGAAGAGCCAATATCACACAGTGGGAGAGAATTTAAGCTGGAATTCCCTCCACTGAGTGGAATTTATTTGCAAATGTATATAGCATAGACAGGCCTGAAGGCATCAGAGCACTTTACAACACACAGGATACAGGGTTATAGACAGTTACATTAATAGTAGTTAAGCTTGGACATTAATATCAGTGTATGAATACAAGAGTGAAAACAAGAGACAATTACAAAACTAGGGCAGAGGACTTGAACAGTTAAACTAAGGCAGATAAGTAAGCTGTGGAGAAAGTAAATAAGTCTGGTCGGGGTGAATTAACTAAGTTGTCTGTCAGATAGGAGGAGCTTGAGATCCTTTTTGAAGGTTGCTAGGCAGGAGGTTAGACAGAGTGAGGGAGACAGAAAGTTGCACATTCTAGTGATGCTACCAGAGAAGGACTGGTTCATGTATTGTTCTCGACTGAAGGAGCAGGGTTCCAGGAGCAGGTATTGGCCATTTCTGTAACCCTTTTTGCACCAGTAACTTTCAAATTCTCATTAGATTGGAGGGTGAGGAGGAGTGCAGCACTCTAAGTGTAAGGCAAGCAATTTTGAATTGGGCCCGCGCTTCAATGGGGAGCCATTGAAGGCTTAGCAGGACAGTGGAAATGTAGTCAAATTTCTTGAGACCTAAGACAAAGCATGCTGTAGCATGTAGTGCTGCTCACTGTGGGCCTGGGTAAACTTTGAGAATGCCTGAGGAAAGGACAATTCCATAGTCTAGTCTAGAGAGAACAAGAGACTGCACCAATGTTTTGAAGTCTTGCTCCGGAATCAATTATCTGATGCCCTGAAGCGTTCTAAGTTGGTGTTGTGCACTGTTGGTCAATGGCTGGTATGTGGCTGTCAAAATTGAGATGATTATCAAGGGTGAGGCCAAAGGATCTAGCAGGAAAGTTGGCCATCCATTCTTGAAATTACATTTTTGCTTTCAGAGGTGAGATCAATAGAAATTCTGTTTTAGCTGGGTTGAGTTTTAAATGGTGGTTGGACATCCAGTTTTGAATCATTAAGAGTGTATTTGAAAGCAGGGCAACATCCTTCAGGGCTGAGATTTTCTAGTATATATGTGTATCGTCAGCATAGAGGGGGTAGAGAATCCCAGAATATCTGTTTCTGAAAATCACACATAGAGGTTCTAGGTAGAGTCTGAAGAGGGTGGGGAGAGGATTCACAATTTTGAAATTGTTGGATACGTAAAAGGAGAACCAGATGAGGACAGTGCCTCCACATCCCATGCGTAGTTCTAGAATACAAAAGAGGTCATGATGGTTGACAGTGTTGAATGCAACAGTTAATTCCAGGAGGACCAGGAGGCAGGAGTTGCCGGAGTCAAGGACTCTATGGGAATCATCGACTATTTGGAAGATCGCAGTTTCTTTACTGTAATCCTCACGGAAATCTTATTGTAGAGTGTCTAGGAGGTTGTTTGTTTGGATGTGTGAGGCTAGTTGAGATGCTACACAACTTTCAATGACGTTGCGTAAAAATGGGAGTGTGGAGATTGGGCAGCAGTTGTTCAGGTTCTCTGGATTGAGAGGTTGTTTTATTAAGAGCGGAGTGATTTGACCCATTTTTAGTCATTCAGGGAAGAGAGGAATTGACCATGGTGGTCCATAAGGGAAGTAGGTGTGTGGCAAGAGATTTGCTGATAAAGCCTGGAATAACATCCTGATGATGGTTTGAAGGTTTAACTTTAGAGATAGTTTGTTGTAGGTCCTGGTCAGCAATTTGGAGAGAAAGATGACCATGATTGTAGTGTTCTGCATGGTAGAGGTTCAACACTTTCAAGGGAGTCATTGATGTGAAGAGAAATATGGATGTCTCTAATTTTGTATCAAAGATATCTACTAAATTGTTGCAGCGGGCCACAAATGAATAAGGAGCCAAAGAGAAAGAGGGGTTAGAGGACTGTGCAATAACCTCGAACAGGCATTGATAGGGGAGGATTTGGGTCTCAGGATTTGGTCTGTATATTGCTTTCTTGCTCTGTGAAGCTTAGTCATACTTCGGAAAGATGGTGCCTTTCTCCATTCTTTCTCATATTTTCAGATAAGCTTTCATTCTTCATAAAGTTCTTAAGAGAACAAGGGCCTAGAGGGTTTTGGTAGGGATAATTTGCACTTCAGGGGTGCACATATGTCAATAGAAATTCCACGCAGAAGTTAAACTTGTCAGTGGCCTCGTTGATGTCAAGATGAGGTGTGATCGCAATTAGGGTGGGAAAGGCATGATGGCCATAGCTTCTATGTCAAGGTTGGATGTGTCTCTAAAGCAGATTTTCTTTTTTTTGGGTTGCCCAAATGTTTTGGTGTAAGAGCCAGTTAGAGAGAATGTGATCTGCATGTGATTAAACCAATCGACTGGAACGGAGTCATATGTCTTTAGATAGTGGGAATTGGAAATTATCATATCCAGAATGGCACCTTTGTAGTGTGTAGGTTATTGGCACTGTTGTTGGAGATTGTTGGCATTAAGAAAGGAGGTAAAAGTATCAACATAACTGTTGCCCACGTCACCCCAGTGGATTTTGAAGTCACCAAGGAAGATATTGTTATCAGAGCTGATAAGTTGAGAAGTGAAGAAATCCATGCATTCCTCAGTGAAGGTATTGTTTTGGCCCAGTGGGTGGTAAATCACATTCAGTCAGAAACTGGAGGTAGTGTATGTGGACAGTTCCACCACAAGCTTTTGAAAGACTATAAGTAAGTTGTTGGGATGTTTTGGCACCTCAGAGACTTTTGGTGAATGAGTGCTAGACCTCCACTGTTTCTATCTTACCGGTTGCGGTGCAAAATAAAGTAGTTGGAGGAAGAGGTCTAGAGCATGGTTAGATGAGAAATCGAGCCACATTGAGTCCGATGGAGGGTCTGCGGGGGGATGAGGATAGGAGTGACAGGAAGACAGGGAGTCACTAAGCTGGAGTAGAGCCAAAGTGAGGATGTCCATTCTTCGAGAGAGATGTGAGAATGAGGAAAAGAGCTTGTTGAAAAGAGTCCAGTTATGTTCAGTAATTGTGGGAGGATTGGGTGGACAGTCAGGAACGGACTCTAAGGGGTTGAGGTGTAAGAGGGGGTAAATGCTGGTTTGTTGGTTTCTGGTGTTGGGAGATGTTGGGGCATGAGGCATAAAAGGAAGGGGGGGCACATTGGCTGACTGTGGGGATAAAAGAGGGGTGGCGATGGCAGCCGGGTTGAGAGATAATGGTTTGTGGAAGGTTGAAGAGGAATGGTGCAGAGAGGGTTTGTGGGAGGGACGTCGAATATCTGGAATTGATGGTGAGCTATGGGATGTGAGGAGCATTACGGATTATAGGAGAGTCCAGGGTGAGAGAAGTTGTCTTGGTGGACCTGAAGGAGGGGAGGAGTGGGGGTGGGGGTGTTATGGGTGGGTGGAGAGGGGCATTGTGGAGGATTGTAAGAAGGTCTGATGGTGAGATAAATTAAGTGAATTCTGTCCAGGAATGTGTTGTTGGTTTTGTTGGTTTGGAACATGATCGTTCCATTGTTGTAAATGATTTAAAAAGGTTGCCGGAGAGGAATTCCAGCTCCTTCATGAAGGCTCAACACTGCTGATGTCCCTCAGGGGTCTAGCTATCTCGTGGGAACATCGTTGGCAGAAAACTTTTGTTGCTGTCTTTGGGGAAGGATAGGAGGGTCACCCCAAGCACTGCGAAGCACTAAGCCCCACCCCCTGTTTATGCCCCACCCCCTCCAATTGAACCCTGTGCACAGCGTTAATATTTTTTATAGGTGATAAGTCTGAATAGGTTAAAAAAACTCAACTCTAACAGTCTAGGAACAATGCAGTGTGTCAACTGAGTAAATTTCAGTAGATCCGGTGCAAGTAATTTGTGTCTCTATAGCTTCAATATAGTTGTACCATTCCTGCTAATTAGAAGTAAAGTATTAATATTTCATTTTATCAGGTTCCTTTAGAGTGAAAATGATCTCATGATACGGTGAATTTTATCTTGTAATGGGTAAAGTTAAGATGGAAAAATCAGGAAACTTTATGACCACAAAAACGGAGAATTTTACAGAACTTTCATACAACTCAGTAGCAACCACAATCTCTCACAGCTTCTTTTACTATGCATCCTGTTCACCATGTTGCCTGATTATATCGCAAGGCTGAAATTGTTCATGTATGTGTTGGTAGCTTAACCTGGGGTGTAAGACAGCCAAATCAGATACCCACTTTCATCGCAGAGTGAATTAATGCCCAAACTACTCTTTAATCAGAAAAGAAAGAGCTACAACAAGTAAAAGAAGTGCATTCAAGGTAGTCAGAGTGGCACATTCATGAGGTAAATTTACATACACTGGATCTGAGTTAAGCATATTTTGCACACTCATAGGTTATACTAAATATTGACTAGGCTCAGCCCTCAAGAACCATTAGATAATGCCCAAGTTTAATAGCAAAACAAACTGGTGAAAAGGTTTCAGGAAACAGTGTGAATGGAAACTGACTATATAGTATAAAAAGTATAGTGACTATACCAGATTCATCCTTGCTTTGAAGATCTATGATCTGCCTGTTAATGAGATGCAAATGTAAATATTAAATTATTATTTTCAGTGAGACATCTACCATTTGCCTTGGAAAGGGGTATATTAAGAGGGGTAGAGCACCAATTAGGGATGCAGATGAATGAAAAGGAGTGTAAAGTAAAATTATTTCCTCACACAGTAGGAGAAACACTCAACTGGTTTTCAGCAACTGAAGGATTTAGGTTTGAAGATAATTTTTTACTATTGGAAATATTTTGGTTAAACTATCACTAAAATATGTAATGCCAGATTCATGAATAGTTTTTTGATGTGTTAGTGAAAAAATGTGAATTTTGTGTGCTATTATGCCTTTACAAAGTGTGCTGCACATGTGAGCTATTTGCACTGGACACTTGCAACATTTGTACGCAGTGGTTGTGCAAGCGGTGTGTGGCAAAAAAAGGTTCACCTTGTATATATCTCTTTGAATAACATTTTTATAGGTCAAATCTTTAGTTACAGCTTCATACAAATGCTTGATAAGGTGAAGAAGTTACTTCTGATTCTTTATTGTGAGTGACTTCCCATATCAAATCAATTGAATCCTTTCAACCTTAGCAGGATTGTGCCCTAAAAACACAGCCGTTCACTTTCCAATTAACTACTGAGAGACTGACTCACAAAACCTGTATGCATGTTAGTAAAAACTACTTGTGTTAAAGTAGACCCCCCACTCTTTAAATTCCTGAATCACCGTGGTACCAAATGAGGAATCTTATAAACAGAGATGTGAGTTAATTATCAAGGTGAAGAGAAATCCAGCGAGGGCAGTGGTGAGTTATTGTGGTAGATTCAGGGACTTTACAACCCCAGGACATGAGGATATATGCTACCCTTACTACTAATGCATACAATGCACCCTCCTTCATTGTGAGACAGTATACACTCTATATCTCTCTTTTGGATCAACACTGTCCCAATACTAAAGTACATGCCGTCCCTGTGTCATAATATATACCGCCCTCCCTAATCACTGTGGTATATTTTGCCCCAGAAATAATTTGAATAGGCACTGTGCACCCAGCTGCCTGGCCTTACACTGTCCTATGTCAAGTGTGGTATACTGATGGCTGTTTCAGTCAGAGAAAAAGTACTGCAACTCAACAACCAGATTATATACATTGCCTGGTTTAAGTCTGCACTGTTTCTATATTCAAATATATACGGTTTCCTGTTGTGTTACATATTTCCCACCATTCGTGACTGCATGTCACCAGATGGCAAACAAATCTTTCTAGTAATTTTACAAATTGTTGTTTTCAAGAATGTTATTTATGATTTGGCACTAAATCACCCTATTGTACTTTCTTTTAACAACTTAGGGTCTGATTATGAGGTTAGTTGTTATATAACGCACCTGATAAATAACAATGCCACCTGGTAGATTATTTATCAGGTCCAATAAGTAAGACCTATAATGAGTTTGCGGGAATTAACATTGGAAATTGAACACAGCAAAATCCACATGCTACGGTAAATACCGTGTGTTTTTCTCCCCGTTGAATTTTGGCAGGTTTGAGCTGCCAAAATTTAACAAAGATTGAGCTACTAATGCATCCAGTAATTATCGGCCGCATAATTCTGACCCATGTGTAAATAGGGTTTATGAATGGGTAGGAATTAATTGATCGTCTCACACCCTAGATGAATTCTGGAAGTTGTAATCTTGCTTCTTTACAAGAAAGTCAATTGGACTGAGACTCGAAATTAATAATTTTAAAAAGTAAAGTCGAGTGTTGCATCCTGGGTCCCAGATGCCATGGTGCCCTCTGAAAACCTTACTTTATGAATGTAGGTATGCCTTCATATTTATATTGTGCAGACTTGGCTGAAGAAACACAGTGCGGGGGAAAGAGAAACATGCAGTTGGGATGAGCCTGAGGTAGGTGTTCAACACCCATGTTTGGAAGATACAATTAGTGAGGGGATCTTTGCATTTGATTGTGGAGCCTTTTAGGGATACGTTGATGTTGTGTGCTTATTAGTGGATCTTCAGTCCATGATTAGCCAATGGGTCTCTGAGTGATCCCATGTGCAGGTTGACTATCACTGAGAGAAAATGGTTCCTTTTGGGACAAGGATGGTCATGGTTGTTGGTATTAGCACTAGCCCATTTGGGCAAATTGATGTTGATTGAGGAAGGAAGGTGCAAACCAACAAAGTGTGGTCCTCATTTACCCTCGTAAATCCTCCGCTATTGACAAGATGTTGATGAGGACATCATTGTCAATGGTGTCAAAGACAGCTGGCAGATCAACTTAGGACAAGCATGTAGAGATCACTCTTCTGTGTGATCAATATCTACATGTATAATCATTCTGGATAAGACATTCTGCCCTTCGTTGCTTTTCTGGAGGTCTACACTTCAATGGCAAACAACTAGTGCCCGTAGAAATTAGAATATATGCTGAATATCCAGCTATTCCGAAGCTTACTATTTGCATTCTAATCACCTAGCCCACTGAAATAAATATTACTTGATTATCCACTGCAATATCTACTCCCCAAACCAGTTGTAAAATGTGTTAATTTAGATTTTTCTTTCCATAGAATCGAACTGAAGCACAAACATATACTGCAAAATAACATAATGGCTACTATTATACATTTGCAATGAATACAAATCAAATAAAAAAGTAAACCCTTAAAAGAGAGACATTATAGAAGCACAATTTAAGTCAACGTGATAGTTCACATAGTCATGATCCACATTTCTTACAGGCAATAAAAACAGAGCTATTGCAATTGTTTTATTAACAGTCTCCAGGTTTAAAAAATATTCAAAGGCCGATGTACCATGCACCGGCCTACCTTAGTAAATAAAGATTTAAAGAATTGTATCTTTATTGCTTTATATGATGAACATAAAAACATAATGTGTACCGATTCATTAGGCCTGCAAAGTTGACAGCTGTGCTCTGATTGGATTTTAATCCTGCTCGGACAATGACAGTCGGTGTAGACCCTCATTCAGAAAGTAAGATTTTATATCTCATATGGGGTCTCCTTGACATTATAGGAAAACATAAGGGACTTTTAGTTTTCAGTGAAACTTTTGTCAGTAATACATTACATGTAGTTCATGTTCTCATTCAGCTTCTTTGGTCCTACAAAACTTTGAAACTGAAGAATTACTTTGTGATCAAAATGCAAGCCATGCAGTAGCCATAAGGTCTTACATTTCTTTCTTATCCCAAGGGCAAATCCTATTCCGCTGTTCATAAATCCATAAGGCAATCAGCCACGAATGAATGAACGTCTCCTCTGTTTAAAGAAGTCATGAAATTTATGTTGGGTGACTTATTTAACAGTGCAAGAGAGAATAAGCCCAGCTCGAGGCACGGCATCTCAACTTTGACTGCAGAGTACACACTTACGCCTCTTTCCAACTGATGTCCTTCAAACGTTTTTAAAACCAGAAGCTCCTCTAAGACTACTCCGGGCAAGCGATTAGGGGCAATTGGACAACTTTTGCTAAGTCGGCCATTAATGAGGGATTTGTCGTGTAACCTCTAGATTGCCAATTAAATCGACACAGACCAGACATCGTAGTTGCACCCTGAAAACACTGATTGTTGGCTGTCAATCTATCAATGACAATACTCCTAGTTATTTATACCGCGTCACAGCCTATAAATGTATGTCATTCATTTACATACATGCATGACAATTTGTATTTGCACAATTGCATCACATTTGTTTTACTTACTATTATATTCTGATTATCTGTCATAGAATAGTTTTCTAAGGCTTCCAGTGGCTGCTGTAGCCTAATAGGGGTCCTGTCTAAGATGGCTAAATCATTTAGAGGTTGCTCTTAGCCTTTTGTGGGAGGTGAGGAGCATAAATGACGACGTGGAACTGGACATACCTACTTAAGGCCATCCTGTACTGCTACCTTCGCTGTTTGCTCCTCACCGCTACCAATCTTAACCTGAGTCTATGCATCCGCATGAAGAGTTCCCATCACCTTTAAGTCATCATCAGTTTACATTGTGGACTTCATAGGGTGTATAGTGAGGAAAGAGAAAGTCTTCCACGTACTTCTGTTCTTGTAAAGTCAGGACCAGCACATGGTGTCACTCACAATATTAAGTCATTTTGTAGCCAGGGGCAGTTATTGCCACAGTGGTAAATCCTGGCCCTGGTCACAGTGGCCCTCTATTCTGCAGCCACTCCCACTGTACAATCCACCCTGACAATGCATGGACTCTGGTTTGAGGCTCAATGATTTCACAGGTGTGGAAAGCAGGTTCAATGTGTCCCTCACAGTTCTGGAATTTGTTCAAGGTAGTTTTAGTAGCACAGAGAGATCTGAAAGTCACCTAATCTTATCTGAGGTTATTCTGTTGTAGGACAGGCCAAGACTATTTGCTAGGTACATGACTACGGCATCCTGAAGCAGGGATCTCACCTGTAATGCCACACTGTAGGGAGGGTTGTAGAGGCATGTGTCTCTTGCCTCCAACACTCTGTGCAATGAAAGTTGAGAAATATCCTCTATGTGAGTGTAGCGTGTAGGAAAATTGACATATTTGCCCTGATCACCCCCATTGTGATGAGGGCATAATACAAGATTATTTATGCCTGATTTTTGATGATATTTCTTTGACGATAATTTTCAAAATGCTCCGTTCGGAATGGGTGAATCTTCCTTTTCTGTTCATTAAGCACCTCCTTATATTTTCTATGGGGGTTTGGGCACTGATTCATTGTATATGGCAATGAGTAAGACCTTCACTGTTGAAACTCATCAGACAGATTAAATTAGTTATGGACTCACTGCCTTTGGAGTGCCGTCTTTTTTCTTCTTTGTTTATTCAACATTGAGGATACTTGTGTGCATATATATATATATATATATATATATATATATATATATATATATATATATATATATATATATATATATATATATATACATATATATATATATATATATATATATATATATATATACATACATTATATATATATATATATATATATATACAATACATATATACATATATGTAATATACAGTCATCAGAAAGAGTGTTTTCTGTTGTGCTAATAACTTTGTGGCCATTTGACAAATCAGCCCAAGATTTTCCAACACCCTTTTCATCCACCTCAGCTCCTTCTTGGAAAGTTTTAGGGTGATGCATCAAGAGGGGGCGCCAAGAAAAAGGGCTCCCAAAACTTTGATTTCATATGTTAATTCCCACCGCAATCTTTTATTGGAGTTACAGAAAAAATGTCTGAAAGGAATTACACCAAATTTGGCAGAATGCTAGAACTTTACTCAGAAAGTATGTGTTACATTATTTGGTGTAAATCCATTCAGCTATTTTCAAGAAAATGTGCATATAAAGAGTAGCTTATGGTGGTCATTAAGGTGATTAAAATATATATATCTGAGAGCCCATACTTGAAAAAGGGGTTTCAGTAATTTATAAGAAATTAGTCAATAACTCGCCAGAGCACTTGGGGGGATTGAGAGAGAGGTGGATAGCGAATCTGGGTGCCCTGGACAATGAGGGATGGGGGGAGGCGCTAAAGGAGCCCCGGGAGATTGCCATAAGGGCCTGCTTCAGATTGGTGCAACTTATAATACTACATCAATCATACTATTCATGTACTCTGTTGCACAGAATTGGGAGGGTGGACTCACCGCTGCGCCTGAGGGGCTGTGCTGAGGAAGTCACTTTCTTCCTCATACTACAGGGATGCCCCCGGGTGCAAAAGTACTGGTCCCAGATAACCCGGATGATGTCCCAGGTGGTGGAGTTAGAGCCCAGTGGAGGTGAAAGTGTTGCTGTTGGAAGTCCAGGGAAAGGTTCTGTGGCCATAATATCGGGGTATCTGGCTGAAACTAGCTGTTGGAATTGCAAAGCGAAACATAGCAAAAACTTGGGGCCAGCAGGAGACCACTAGATTGGCCGACTAGGAAAGGGATCTAGATTGGTGCCAAGGGGCAGAGAGAGTGATTTATAAGGGTAGGGGATGCACTAAAAAAGGGAAGAAGGTATGGGGGCGTGGATGGTACGCAGAGGCTTGGATCAGGCAGGCACATGGGGGGAATAGAGTGAAAGGGAGGGTGGTGGGGGGAAGTCCCAGGGTGCTTAAGGAACAATGTTTTGAACATACAAGGGTCACGGTTGCTGATTGGTAAGATGATTCATCTCCGTTTACTGCTATTGTAGGGTGACATTGTAAGGAATGCAGAGTACTGTGGTGCCATAACTTTGTACCTCCTTTGTTTAATAAAAAGAAGTTAAAAAAAAGATACATACATATATATATATATATATAATATATATATATATATATTAACAATGTTGCAGTCGCCATAACAGGACTCAGGTATTCAGTCCCTATGCCCTACAAATGTTTTTTAAAAGAACCTGTAGGGGTACTAACCTCGAGGGCCCAAAAACAAAAAAACTAAATTGTGCTACCTGTAATGTGGCACATCCTCAGACCCAGCTTGGACTTTCTGTAAGGTATTGTGGTACTCCAGCAGAAGCTGTTGCAGCTTGAGTGCCAGTACCACGGTACAACAACAAACAAGTAAAAATAATAAATAGAATGCTGATTGATGTTCACAGGGGGATATGCGTACATGGAAGGTTAGAGCAAAGACTGTGTGCAGCAAGGGTTTGGGCGCTCACAGGGGCTTGAACGCAGGGCCTGGCCAGAGAACAGGCTGCAAAGCTGGGTGCAGCAAGGGCTTGGCTGTCTGCTGCTGAGGTTTGGAAGCAGGGCCTAGCCGGTGGACACGCAGGGCCTGTCCGCCGGATAGGGCCTGAGGCCAACTATTCACTGTGCACTGTTGAAGGTGGTGCACAGTGTGGCGTTAGCTGTCCCTGGAGGGGGTTGGATGTAGGGCCTGGCCGTAAGTCCCGCTGAGCACAACCAAAGGCTGGCGTAAGGCCTGTGTAGCATGTTGAATTACTTCAAGTTCACTTACTATATGGGATGGTGTATCAATGAATTGATTATATCATCAGTGATGGTGCTTGATTACCCACAAGAGGTCAGCTATCTGCAACATGTTTGGTTACAGTGTGAAGTCTGTGAACATTAAGGCATTCACCACCTAAAAGGCCTTGGGAGTGGAGAGGAGTGGACACTCCATGGAGCGATTATGCACAGGGCGAAAACTCAATTACCAATGATGTCATTTGAGATCTCATCACTTATGTCATTAATGATGTCATTGAACAAGTCATAAGTGATGTGATATGTGAGTTCATACACAGGACATGGCAAGGATGCAAGTTATATTTAGCTTTGGTTCTTTGTATTTAAAATGTGATTTTTATGACTGACATTTTCACCTACCTAAAATATCACTTTAATCTTTGATTTTTTTCAGTGATTTTCTGGGGCGTTACCAAAAAAGTTAGATATCATTGCCACACCTTACTATAGTGTTACTTTAGCCTGTGTTTTTTAGTGATTTTATGTCACTTTAAGCTTTTTTTCCATATATATATATATATATATATATATATATATATATAAATAGCATTCGTTCTCACCCATCTCGACACACTGCCATATGAGAGCAAACTCTCTGAGGGACAAAAGTGTTACTCCATCATAATAGCAATAAACAGAAACAAAACTCAGCATTTGCTCTGCATGCATCAGTGGCCTTTAACAGCCATGAAGCACTGTGTTGAGGTTGCTATGCATTTTTCGAGATGGGCCAATCACGGCTGCAGAAGAGAGAGAGCCTTTGAACAACAGGTGCTCTTAACACCTGGCTTGGTAATAGATCAGTGCATTCTGGGCTCACCAGGGAGGGTTATAATTATGTCAGGGCTATCTCACTGCCTAGAACAAATATTTGATAACTGAAATAATGCGGGGTGTGAGGGGGCCTTTAGCATCAACACACTAAAAATCCAAAATTCTCTTCGTTAGTCGTAGTAGAAAAATCGATCGTTGAAGGGAATGGGACATTTGCTTTCCGGGATCATAAGCAAATATTTTGATTTAAAAGGAAATTCTGAAATGCTTGAATGTTTGATGCGAAGCATTAGGAAGTATTAGGAAAACTGTCAAAAGAAAATGCAGGGGCTATGGGAGCATAGCTTATAACCTAGGGGGAAACAAAACTGAGAGTTTGCGTCACCTTAAATTGTGGTGGAGGTGTCGCAGGTGATAAAAAAAAAAATCCTTGTGACCACTATCGGTGTAGATAAGACTGCCTGGAGGGCTTTGCGCGATGAACTCGGGGTGCCGGGATGTGTTTCACGGGCCTGACGCCGAGTCTCCCTTTCTTAGGTCCATACGTCACTCCGCCAGGCCCTCCACCGTCCGGAAAGGCGCCGCTGGGAAGCCCTCTAAGATGTTTATTTGGACCAGCGGCCGGACCTCATCATCTTACCGACCGGATGAAAGAAGGTAAATTAAAGATTTGCTGCATGTTTCAAACTGACAGATTCCCCCTTTGCCGCGAGCCGGTGTGGGATGTCGCTACAGTGTGCCGTGTGCGAGGTACTTTGCTGAGTGTCTCTGTGGAAGACGAGTGTGTGGGCTGCCTCCCTGCTCACGCACATTATTGGAAAAAGTTTGTACGAATGAAGAAGTAAAAATTGTGTGTGAGCTTTTTAAGCCGATTGCTTGTTGCATGGATCAACAATTGAAAATGTGTATGTACTGGGGCAGAAGAAAAAGGGCTTTGTTAGTTTGAAAAAATGCATACTAATGAGAGCCTCATGAATAGATCGCTAGCCTGAGCCACTAACAGCACAACTGCACATTAATCATGCTAATGAGGCCCTTTTGCCATTTCAGTGTGAGAAATAGCCTGTTAATTGCACAAAAACAGAATTAATTAATAAAGGGATCCGTCATTTTTCATTTAAGTTATGTTTTTATGTTTCTCCGCGGCTACCGTGCAAAAAATTACTCTCCCTTGTCGTGCAATGGCCTCTGCCACATCTAGTGCCTTTCACCACAGTATTTGTGAAAAAATTGTGGTGTACATAGTGTTCCCAGATCCACGCCCTGTTGTAGCGCCCAAAATACATACCACCACGCTGCTGATGTGTTCAAATTATACAAGAGATGATTTGTCTTCTACAGTAGAGATAATTCGTATTGCTGCAGTGTGTGTGTGTGTGTGTGGGTGTGCGTGTGTGTACGTGTGTTTGCGTGAGGCTACTGTGTGTTCGTGGTGTATGAGTGGACCTTCATCTGTCTAATCATAGATAATACTTATCAACACATTGTGTGTTTCAGTTGTGTTTTTGTTGTTCAAATGAACCTTCTGCTGATAAAGAACAGCTACTCATCACCACTGTGTGTGTGTTGTGTAACAGTTGTGATGTGCATGGTGATCTATTCCACCCCCTCTCGTGCTGTGCACATCATACATATCAATGAATATTTGTTTGTGAATCAGTGCATACACGAGACGTTCTTGAATCACAGATAATACAGTTCATTGAAGTATTTGTGTGACAATTGTGGTGTTGATGGTGTATATGTGACTCACCCCCATCACATATTGTATAGATCACTGTTATATTTGTGATGTGTATGGTGTACATGTGTCTCTTCCACTGTTCTTTCAGAAATAATACTTCCCACAGTTGTATGTGGGTTTTGAAAGACTGACTCTTCCCTTGGCTGGCAGTATCGATATGTGATCATTCTAAAACCATTGTCATGAAGACCCTGCTGTACTCAATAGGAGTACTCAAATACAACTGCACAGTACATCAACATCGAGGTACTCGGCCATCGAGTTCAACTCACAGATCGATACTTTTGATTGGATACTAACTCATCAACAAATAACTCATTAACTCGCCCAAAAAAGAGATGAAACTAGTTGCCACGATCATAACTACGACCAATGCAAGTAAAATAGAACCGTGGATGTATAAATAAGAAAAACTCTGTCTATTTGAGGATTAATTTTCTGAATGTTTTAAAATCCTAAAAAAGTAATTGTTAAGCACTGACACAATGTCATGATTTTGATAATTAACATTGCAGACGTCTGCTGTGATCTTTTGGGTAATTGTTCAAATCCTGGCAGAGTCATTCTGACTTTCATCCTTCCGAGGTTGGAAATTGAGTACCATGGGAAATGAAACAGCAAAGTCTGTTATTGACAGCAATTATAAATGACATAAGCTCTGGTATTAAACACTATATTAGGCACGTTCTTTTATTATCGTATTCCTGTAGAGCTAAATGTTTGCAGTGTATAAAGCATTTTTTAAGATCAACACTGCTGACATGTGTTTATGTTATTTTAAACAATTATTCAACTGTATTTCAGTGGAAACAGAATGTCATTTTCATAAATTAAAACGTCATAGCGTGTTCAGGTATATGAGTAAAATGTAATTATATTAAAAAGACGATAATTATTTTGCTTACATTTACATACATAAATATGGGTTTATTTTATTCAGTGATATTCATTCCATGGGAGCTTATTTTTCATGTTAATTTTTTCAGGAGCTGAATCAGAACATCAATGAAATTGACCTGATGATTCTGTACCTTGATGAGTCAAGTTCAGTTAAAACTCACATATCCCAAACCTGCATCCTCTCAGGAGCTACCAGTCTTGAACACTTGGAAGATTCACTTTATCGGGTAGCCTTCCTTCTGAAATTAAAAACCTATAAATCTAGAATTAGCTAAATCCCTACTAATTGTCGGTCAGTAGGGGATGCCAAGTGATTTTGGTATGTTTGGTATTACTTAATGTGGCATTGTGCAAAATAATTCAGCAGACTCATTGCATACTAATGTACTCAGCACAGTGGGGTTTATCCCCAAAAGTATTTATAAGGACAGGGAATTAGTATTTGTACTAACTGCATATAAGTAAGATCATAAACATTCGATTTCATTACCATTTTAGATGTTTGGCATAGGCACAGAAGAGTACATAAGAGAGTACTACAGGAGTACTCTTTTATGTTCTCATATACGTCTGCATGATTCCTAAAATACCCAACGTCCTTTTAGCAGAAGGACGCAATACTTTCTTTTTGTACTAATTGTAAATAAATATGACCAGAAAATTCAAATTTCCTGGCCATTGTAGATGTTTTGGGACTGTCTACAATGGCATGTGAGAGTGCATAAATAAATAGTACAGGAATACTGTTTTTCATACTCTTAAATTTCCTTGTGCATCGGTCCCATTATGTCCATATCTAAATCACTGGGATAAGAAGGTTAATGCACATGCAATATAAGTTTCGATAGTTTTCGCATACATTCCATATAGTTTTCACAGAGAAGGGTCTTAAAGAGTTTGCATAATTAAATGCCCTCATCAAATGTTTTCAGACTTGACTTTAGAAATGTCACTGTTTTTAATGACCTTTTTAAGAACAAGAGGGATTTAGAGCCTTATAGTAAAAAGCAGCATAGTTTTTCTTCACTCTATTTTGTGGAATTGGACTCGAATCTGTTAAAAGTATCATACCGTGATTCTTTTTCCCGCCATCCTAAAACATGGTGCAATAATCAAACAGAAACATTTATGTTTCCAAAATTTAATTAATGTAATAAAAGTGAGCATGGAAATCAAAGAATTGATTAATATCATACTGAATTATTATGTTAGCATTTAAGAAGTTCTCATTACTGGCAAAACGGTAGAAAGTAATGTTAGTATTCCCATTTTCTAAGATAAATTAAGCTGTCTGTGACCTGCACAACTTAGCTATTTTACAATCACAGAGAGGCTAGCACATCTTGTGACTGTAATCACATCAGATATCCATGGGGAGGCAAGGTAGGCAAAAAGAAGGAGAAAGGGTTCCCTAACTAAAGTTTGTGTGGTGTGGACTAGCAACCAAATCAAATATGCAGCAGATCCTGCTTCCCACAAAAAAGTAGGAGTAATCAGTATCAAAAAACAATATCAGGTATCCCCCACCTAACACTTCCTAGCGGTTGCCACTCAGAAAACATTATATTCTTTTACATATAACCCTCACCCACTCTAGTAGTGGAATGCTTCATCATCAGGTTCACCCCATCCCCTAAAAGCCAGGGTGGGCTTAACTGTGCTCCAGGGAGCACTTTGAATATTATGATGACTGGGGAAACCTAAGTGAAATAAAAATGTCTTTAGTACAAGTGCATTTTTTGTTGAATCCGTGCGTGATTTCAGCATTTCAAGGTTGAATCTCAACAGGTAGGAGAAAGCTTCTTTTAAGTTCCAATCATTAAGTATGTTTTTTAATTTTTGTTTTTTTTAATGAGTGCTTTGCATTCTTCTCTGGTTCATTTTTTTTTGTTTTGATTCTATATTAAATAACAGACATCTCAGCATTGCTTTTTACACAGCACATTTTTCATTTATTTTCTTCTGTTTACTTTGTCAGTGTGTAACATCTCCTGAGGTTAGCCAGACCTTCAGGTGGTCATTCGAGTAGGGCTTTTAGCTGTCAATCAATCAGGATTTGTAGAGGGCGGTAATCGCCCATGGGGGTATCCAGGCCTATGTCTAGGCTGATCTGTGTCTTCAGTCGAAGAGCCAGGTCTTGAGTACCCTTCTGAATTCTTGAAGAGAGGGCGATGTCCTAAGGTGGATTGGGAGGATGTTCCAGGTTTTCGCAGCGAGGTAGGAGAAGGCCAACGTCCTCTGTTGCTGCGGTGGATGCGGTGGTGTGAGTTAGGAAGAGAGAGGTGACATGCAGGAGTCTGAAGGGTAGGTGGAAGCCCAGGGGGTGGAGGAGGTACGCTGGCCCTTGGTTGTAAAGGGCCTTGTAGGCGTGCATCAAAATCTTGAACTGGCATCTTATGTGTAGGTGGAGCCAGTAGAGTTTCTTCAGGTGGGGGGTGATGTGGGTCCACCTGGAAAGGTCCAGAATGAGTCTGACTGCTGAGTTCTGGTTGCTTTGAAGTCTCTTCAGGAGGTGTGATGTGATTCTGGCATACAGGGTGTTGCCATAGTTCAGGCGGCTGGTGACGAGGACTTAAGTGACATTTCATCTGGTGGAGACAGGGAGTCATTTGAAGATCTTATGAAGCACATGGAGGATGAGGAAGCAGGCAGAGGAGACTGCGTTGATCTGGCTCTTCATGGTGAGTTTGTTGTCCAGGATAATGGCAAGGTCTGGGCATGGTCCATGGGGGGCGGGGGTCCCAGGTCAGCAGGCCACCAGGAGTCGTCCCATGGTGAGGCAGTGCTCTTGAAGATCAGAACTTTCGTTTTGTCTGTGTTGAGTCTGAGAAAGTTGTCTAGCTTCCAGTTGGCAACACTAGTCATGCAGAGGTGGAAGTTGGCCTTCATGGTGGAGGCCAACTCATGGAACAGTCCAGCCCGAACTGCCAAGCCAGGTCCTCACTGGACACGAAACAAGCATCCTGGGACCGGTTTCAGGGTTTCACCCTTCATCAGTCAGGCTAACTTGAATCCAGTGGCACAGTGAGCAAGGGACCCACTTCTGGGCATACCCTTCCCACTTAGGGCAACTTTAGCAACACAAAAGGATGAAGGACGGAGTGCTGAACAATGCAAACACTCACCCCCAGTCACAGATCTGGGTTTAATCCATTGTTCTTTTGCTCACCATGCCACCCCAGTTTGGACCCAGCCATATGCAAATCAGTCTTGACGCTGTTCCTCATGGGAACAGTCCAGCCCGAACTGCAAAGCCATGTCCTCACTGGACCGGAAACAAGCATCCTGGTGGAGGGGCCTTCATATAGTGAGAGGATAAGCTGGGTGTCATCCGCGTAGCGATGATGTTCAGTCCATGGTTTCTAACGATGTTCGCCAGTGGGGTGAAAAGGGTGGGGCTGAGGGATTAGCCTTGAGGGACGGCACAGATAATGGTCTTGGGATCTGAGATGAGAAGAGGGAAGTGGACTCTGATTCCTTCCAGAGAGGAAGAATTTGATCAATTAATTGTCTTGGATGCCAATCTGATGAAGCCTCTTTATCAGGGTGTGGTGGGAGACAGTGTTGAATGCCACTGAGAGGTCAAGGAGGATCAAGGCGGCCGATTCTCCTCAGTCCAGGAGGATTCTGATGTTGTCCATGGTAGCAATCAGGGCAGTTTCGGTACTGTGGTTGGAGCGGAATCTGGTTTGGGATGCATCCAGAAGACTGTTGTTCTCTAGGTATTCCGGGAGTTGCTGGTTGATGGCTTTTTCAAGGACTTTTGTAGCAAAGGGAAGTAGGGATATTGGTCGGCAGTTTTTGAGCTTGTTGGGGTCAGCAGAATGTTTTTTGAGGAGAGGTTTGATCTCTGCAGGTTTCCAGTTATCTGCGTAGGTGGCTGATGTTCAAACTCCTTACATACCTCATCTCTCTTTGACTAATCACAGTATCTCTTAAAGCAGATAGACACATGAATGATAACCACCTGTTATAGGTCCCTTTCAGTGGTGGCAGGCACCACCCAACACCTCTCAAAAGAACCAACAAGCTGAAATTGAAAGTGTCAGATCCAGAAAATAAATGTGTCTGCCAAACATGATGTTATCGTGTGTTCTTGAAGGGTCTGAAAGAAGCAATTTTAAATCTGTGTAGGACATCTTCACAGGAAAATGGTATAATGGAGCTCACAGACTGTACATTCTGTGATGTACTCCCAAAACTCACTGGATCACCTATGATCAGAATTCCCAATCAACTAAGCGAGACCAGTGCTGTAATTTGAATGTACAGAAAAAAAATCACATTTTATCTCCCTGGGATGTTTTCTCTAGGTCTTCAGCTACATGGTACTATAGACTAACAATAAATATTTCATTTTAGAGATCTGGTGATGCTAGCTAGTTGAAGATGCTGTGGTTCTGAGCAGTGGAAAGGAAGATCAATCAAATCACAGAGTGGAGAGACATCACATACAGTGGTAAATGCCTAAAGTTGGCAAGAACCTCAAATGAATACCTTGCACCAATTGAAATGCTCCCTACGAATCTTAAGAAGCCATCAACCTCTGACGTGACCCAGCTAGGAAGATAAACACATGGAGTCTAGCTCTGTTACACAAATGCTGGCATAGGTTTTTCCTGTGCCACAGGAGGGACCAATGGTTAGACCAGGAATGAAAAACAGCATAGTCCCTTGTGAGAGCCAAAGCTCTGGCTGCCATCGATGGTGCCACACTCATTTGTGATCAGTGCTTCAGCGAGGGTCCCTTAGAACAGATGAAGGCCTCTTGCCAGGGAGACACTCAGCAAGTCTTGTACACAGTTGCAAATAAGAATTTCTTTACAGCCCTTTGCCCAGGAAAGCTATACAAACATTGGCCAAGCTCTAGATAGCACCACTGAGTCCACTATCCTAAATGTAGCCCTTGCCTGCATCAGTCATATCAAGGTTTGACAGTTCACCTATTTTATTGATGGCAGGTTACAAAAACATAAAATGACTTCCTGCTTACGATGCAATACACATTATACTTTTGGCATAGTCCGTTTAATTGTCTCATTTTTGTCAATAGATCACAGTGGGGACATTTTAAGATGTTTTCAATTTGCTATTCATTTTTTGTCTGATTCAATTGAATGATTTTAATGTCCTGGTGCCATTAAAAAAGTGATCACGCTGCGGTGTTTTATAGTCACCATCTGACATGAGTCATGCCGTTTTGCTGAGGAATATTCTGGAATGCTTTAACTACTACCACAGAGTCTCATTCATGTGGGACACATTCACTCATTAACAGTGCCTTCTGATAGTTTCATACATGTAGGTACATAACAATGTGACTAATATAGTAATTACCACATTTATTATGCTGAACCTACGGAACTGATGCAGGGCCCTGCAGCCCCTGCAACAAAGAATCTCTCAATCCCCTACAGTGTTCCCAACACTTCAGGGAGTTCCATATTCACCTGAAAGCCCTTGAATATATGTAAAATGTAGGAGAATCAGAGGCATTCTGTTAGGGAACTGTTCATTTCGCTTTACGTTGCTATATTTACCGCATGCAGTAATTATTGCAACTCACTTAATTTTCACCTGACAAATTTTAGCAGGTGAAACTTGCCAACATTTATTGGGAGAAATGTGCACACTAGAGGTATGCACAGGGGCGGCTCCTCGCGCTAAGGCGGAGGAGCCTGGCCCCATTGGATTGTGGGGAAAGGAAAAATAAAATGATAATAACTTGATGTTATTATCATTATATTTTTCCTGGGAGTAAGGGGTGGGGCGGGACGGGGTTGGAGGGAGGGGGCCAGACGTGGGCCGACCAAACAGACATGCACACTTTGCATGTTCTCTACCTGACTGTATTGCACAGCCTAGTGGAAAACATGCCCAGGCTTCCACTCCCAGTCTGAGCGGCGAAGCAGGCCACTCAGACCAATCACTAAGCTGCTGTCAGCAGCATCGTGATTGGCTGAGAGCCTGTGTGAGCCGTGGAGAGGAAAAGGACGAGGATGGATGGGAGACAAACGCATCTCCCCCAAGGTAAGCTGCTGGGTTCAAGGTCTTTAGAGTCTTTTCTGTCCCTGTGACCCAGATCATGAGGCCCGACAACTAGCCTTGGAGTCCCTCTGCTGGTCCTGGGTTCAAGACGCAGGTTCAGTCCTTTCCACTCAGGCAGCAGGGCAAAGAGTTGCAGTTCTTCTGGCAGAGCAGCACATCAGTATTTCCTAGTCTTCCACAGGTCTAGAGGTGAACTAAAAAGTTGAGTCTGACGGTCCATTATTTATACCTGATGCCCACTTTTAAGTCGGAGAAGAGGTGCCTCTCTGCCCTGGCCCCAGCTTGTCTGGGGTCACAATCGTCTTTTGTCAATCCCTTTGTGAGTGCTCAGGCAGAGTGTTTGTTATGTGCAAGTGTGGTAGGTAACAGCTCCTCCCCCTCGTCACGTCTGAGCTGGCCCATCCTGCCAACATCTAGTCTCCTTTGTCTCACTGTTTGGGAGCAGTACATAGACCAACTGCCAGCTACAAATAGGGGTATATTTACAAATCCAGTGCGCCGCCGGTGTGTCACTTTTATTGACACACCGGTGGCGCATAGTGCAGGCCCAAATCTACAAGGCCATGTAACCCCACTTTGCGTGGCTTTTCATGGCCTTGTAGCTATGGTGTAAGGCAAGGCGCGGCAAGTCGCTGTGTTGCTTTACACTGCATCATGGGCTTTGACACATTCCCAGATTTACCACAATCTCTAAACCTGGGAATGCGTCAAAACTATGTACCTCCCCAGGGCAGGTGCAACGAGGAGAAATATTGTTGTTTCCTCTTTCCATGTGTGCTTCATTCTGCAGTACACATAGAAAGAGGAAACTGCCTCTCTGGATTGTTTTTGTGCAGGAAGGTGTCGCTTCCTGCACAAAAACAATCGGCTTGGCTCTAGGCAGCAATTTGTGCACAAGCACAGGGAGAAAGACAGAAATGCACTGTATCATGTAAATACAGTGCATTTTTTGCCCATTCCCTGTGGCGAGAGCAGCTCAGCAAAGTCGCTTGCTGTGCTGCCCTGTGCCACGGGTCTTGTAAATATGCTAACAAGTCATGTGAACCAGGATGCTGGCTGCATGCACCAAGTGGTTAGGATATGAAAATAACAATTTTCTAAAAGTGGCATTTTCAGAATTGTGACTTAAAATCCGACTTTAACATTGAAGAGTGTTTTAAATTAAAATTCCAAACTTTTCATTCCTACTTACTCCCAAATGAAAGTTAACATTTTTTACATATAATAAGACAACCCAATGTTATCCTACAGGAGAGGAAGGATTTGCAGTAGAGAAAAATGGATGTAAGAGTTTTTCACTACCAGGACATGTAAAGCTTAAAGGTATATGTCCAACATTTTAAATACACTGCACCCTGCCATCTGAGCTGCTTAGGTCCTAGACAGATGTGACTTATATGTATTAAAATGGAAGGTTTACGACTGACAAAAGGTTTTGGCCAGGTCAAAATGCTAGTATAAAAATGCACACCCAGGCTACAGTGACAGGCCTGAAACACGAAAAAAGGCTACTTATGGGGTGGCATAAGTAATACTGGAGGTCCACTAGTAGTATTTCATTTTCAGTCCCTGGGCACATGAAGTACTTTTTACTAGGGTCTTAACAGTAAATTAAATGTGAGAATTGGGTGTAAGCCAATTTTACCATGTTTAAAAGAGAGAACACAAGTATTGGGCATTGCATGGGTGTTCCCACATAAATCCCATGGTTTTTTAATCATTTCCAGATTTACCAGGACTGGTAAACCTGATAATGCCCCAGAAAGAAATGCCTTCCAGGCAGAGGCATAACAGACAGAAATAACTCTACTTCTCCTCTTCTGCAGCACACATAAAAAGAGGAATATGCCTCCCAGGTTTGGGTTTGTGCCGGAAGGTGCCCCTTCCTGCACAAAAACAATCCTGCATTTAACGCAGGCACCCTTGCACAATGGTGCAAGGGTGCCTGCGTTGGCACTAGGCTAACCATTGTGCATCAGCGCAGGGGAAAGGACAGGAATGCTCTGTAGTGCCTTAAATATGGCACATTCCTGCCCCTTCCCAGTTACACAGCACAGCAAAGTGACTTGCTTTGCTGTGCCACTATTTTATACCATCTATTCCAATTGGTCGTGCTTAGGAGGCAGAATGCTTTTCCTTCTCAGCACATCTGTAGAATCTTCATAAGAGCACACGTAGCTATTGTCAAGCATCAGTACATATATTTATTCAACTCAATTCCACTACATTAAGGGTGAGGTGTTCTATGTAGATCTAGGTGGGACTTCTCAATGGCAGATTTTCAAGATCATCACCACAGCTATGAGTGTAAACCAGTTCAGCTTGTATTCATTGTAGGCAACTTTATTTTCCTTTGTAAATCATGAAACTCTGGCAAGTTTACAGACACAGAACATCTAAAAGACACAATGTCCAGCATGAGCCTAGCCCAGCTAGTCCAGGAATCTACTTACCAAGCTGGTCATTTCCTTGATGGTATTTTCTTTAGTAATTCAGCTCCCTCAGTTACTACCATACCACCTCTGACTTGGTCAGATCCCAACAGCGTCATTTTCAATCTACAACTCATGAAAATGTTATGCTCCCATTAAAAACAACTCACACACAACTAACGCAAGCATGGCACAAGTTGGAATCATTGCAGTTCAACCAGGTCCTGTTCGACACACTACCTGAAGTCTAGGAGGACTTTGATGATGCCCCCATCAGCTACACCAATTGGATGCACTCAGCAGTGGACCAATTAGCAACCCCAAAACGACTTAAATGCCACAGATATAAACCATCAGAAAAACATAGGTGGCAAAAATAACTCTGTCACAAACAAGAGCGCATGGAGTGAGAAAAATATGATCCCAGTGAGAGACAAAAATATAAACAATTTATCATGGAATACAAACATTTGATTCAGGAATCAAAATGTTCTTACTTCACTGACAAAATGACTTCTGCCAAAAATTCAACTGGAACTCTCTTTCAGATGATTAACACCCTAAACAGTGTCAATAATACCAATCTGTTGGTCAGCAATCAATCCTTCTGCAACAAACTATGAGACTTTTTTGCACAATACAGTAGCAGACGTCTACAATGAATTAGCATGAAATGAGGAAGCTAGACAAACTTCTACTGAAGATTGTACGGCACCTCTATTAACCAACACACTAAGCAAATTATCCCCTCTCACGATAGAACTGGTTAGCAGGCTACTGGACCTGGTTAAATCTGCATCTACATCTGATCCATGTCCTCCCCCAGTAACACTACTGATGGCTTCAAACTGTAGTGCCACAGTTTATGAAGATCTTTATTGAGATGTTCAGGGTGGGATATATTCCAATGGATTGGAAAACAGCATCGCTTCTACCACTACAAAAAAAGTTCCACACTCAACCCCTTGAACCCAGCAGCTATCGCCCAATATCTTGCCTCTCTTTTCCACCCAAAAAGGTGACTAAAGCAATAACATAAAACCAACCTCCTTTTTGGATAGTAACCTTCCTCTGAACCATACTCAATTTGGTTTCAGAAGCGACCATAGTACAGAATCAACCACAGAGGAAATCAGAGCTAGTATTTCTCAGGGAGGGAAAGCAACCCTGATTCTTCTTGACCTATTGGCAGCCTCGATGTGGTCAACAGTAAGGTAGTGCTAAACCATCTAAACTATATAGGAATAAAGGACACTGCATTGACAATGCTCAAGCAGAGAACAATCTGTATCACTAAATGAATTTGTTTCTACCCCCTTCTGCTTGCTGTGTGGTGTCCTGCAGGGATAATCAGTAAGCCGAACGCTCTTTAACGTGTACATGCATTACACCCCTTGCCAGCCTGATTAGATCCATTGGGTTCTCCTTGGTGTCATATGCTGATGACATGCAAATCATTGTCTCAATCTCTAGTGGTTTTCATGAAGCGGCCATTAGATTCCAAGTCTGCATGGAAGAAGTGGGGAGATGGATGAAGTAAAACTTTCTGAAACTAAATTCAGGGAAGACCGAGGTTCTCCTATTCAGTAAAGACCCCTCCTTTTGGTACCCCATCTGGTGGCCACAGAACCTGGGGTCACTTCCCATCCCTGTCAAGAAGGTCAGGAACCTGGGCATATTATTTGGCATCAGGCTGATGTTCGATGACCAGGTGAATGCGCTCACCTCGTGCACTTTTAACACTTTTAGGATAATTAAAAAATCCTTCCTTTTTTTATCCACGAACTCCAGAAGACAGTGATCGTGACTCTGGTCCTCTCAAAAGTTAATTGACTACTGCAACACAATCATAACGTGCTGCTGAACATGGTTCGAATCCTGCAGGATGTAGCAGCTCGTATCCTACTAGGGATCCAAACATTTCAGTCAGCCTCTCAGGCTTAACACAAACTTCACTGGCTGCCCATCAAGAAACAAATTGCTTTCAAAGCTCTCTGTATCCCCCATAAGGCCCTACATGTCATGGGTCCTGAATACTTGAGAAAGAGCCTTCAAGGTATACCCCTGCTGGAACCCTTCGGTCTGCTTCAGCCAAGAGTCTCAGGATTCCCTGGTTTAAACCAGCCAACTGGGTAGGCAGGAGTTTCCTTGACTGCACCACCAAGCTATTGAGCAGCCTTCCACTATATCTAACATCACAGTCCACCTGCTTAGGTTCAGGAAGGACCTAAAAACCTGGCTCTGCAAGAAATATTTTGATGACGCTGGCTTCTATAAACTCGTTGTCACATCATTGTAAGACCTGTGTTCGCCACAGCACCATGACGCTTGTGGCATTTGCTCACTTACAAAAAAAGCAGTAAATTAACAATAAACAAGAGTTAACATGTCCCCTGGAGATCTCCTCCTCCCTATACAGCACAGAACTAGCAAAGCCTGTGGTTGAAAAAGAACCCGATAGGAGTGAAACCCCTGTGGAAATTAGTGTGGAAAACCAAAGTCCTGTGTATATTCCCACATTACTCACAGAATAGCTTGCAATACTGTTATGATTTTGCATCCCATGGTGACCGTACCTTGGAGTGTTGGTAATTCAGGTGTGGAATGAGCAATGTGGTTTGCCCGCAAAGTCTTACTGGGGTGTACATGGCAGAAAATTTAAATCAAAGGCACGAATGTGACGTGCGTGGTGTTAGTTTTGCATGGGGAAAGTAATGTGGTTGTACATTCTAGTATTTCTTTTTCGAGCAGTAACAAATAATAATGCCTGTGTAAGTGTACTTGTTAACTATTTAATGACATTGTGCCATTGGGGTTATTAGCTTTGAAAAGAAAGAGGGATTCTGTCATTGCCCAGCTGGTTGCTACTGTGGAATAAACACAGTAGTAACTGCAGTAATCTGCTATATTTTCATGCTTGTGGTACATTTGTTCAATCAAAAGTAACCAATAATTGTTAAGCCAAGTCTCAAAATGGTACAGTTATTCTCTTAGACAAAATGCACACGTCAAATAAATATTCAAGGCAGTAAAGACTAGATGTGTCTGAAATTGTGTGGTTATAGCCGAACCAAACCGATACATTCTATTTAAAATGTTTCAAATTTCGTAATTTTTCATGAAACCTGTGATGTTATTTTCTAAACGTTTAGGGGAGAGAAAGTCACCAAAAACACTTTTGTAGGAGTAACCATTCAAAATGACTGATTGCGGATTTTTTTAATCAAAATATGAAACACCTTAGGTGTTTCCCCGTTTATTTTTGTGAAAAAGTGACTGTAAAGCGACCATGTTGAGGAGCGCTCTCCATCAAAGGTGAATAAATCTTGAGAAGTGTAATTGGACATAATAAATTCATAATTTTGTAATTTCGAGAAGTAGAAACAGAGTTATGCCAGCCCAATTATAATTTAGGTTGCGTCTATCTGCATGAGCGCTACTTAGTTAAAAAGTTGTAAATATGTCATTTGTGCATTTCCTTAGTTTAAATATAACTTTTGAAGTTCGAATATCGACTGCAGGTAAAAGATGTGAGGAATGTTTTATGTAATTGGCATGATGTCACATGACACCAGTGTACTGCCCATGTAGCTGCCATACTCCAAATGTCAGTTAAGCCTGTAGTCTTGGGCATGGATCCTTGGTGGTGACCCTCGCGGAATGCTTCTTCCAAGGCTTTCAGACTGACCAATCAATATGTCAATGTTCCCCATTCAAATCCATTGCATGTAAATGCATGCCATGCATATTCATTGTGGAGATCCTGAATGCTGACCGGAAGTGCCCTTTGAGGGTCATCGAGGAGCATCCATGGTCTTGACCACAAGAACAAAGATCAGAGTGCGAGTTGGTCACTGAGTTAAATGTTGTGGATTCCATCTGTGATGACAGTGTTGATACTGTGTGTTCATGCATTGTCTAACTATGGTGTTAATGTACTCTTACGATGTTGCTTTGCACCCAGGAAAGCATGACCTGATTAACGTCTGCCTATGTCACAATGTACAGCTCCCAAAAAGCAATAGCCGCCGGTTCCTCAGCTGGTCCCACGGCTGGAATAGAACTTACGGTATCACCCGCAACCCTACAGCCCGCGAAGCCAGCCTTGGCTACATTCGCAGGACGGGAGGTACCTTTAGACAGGCCTGGCGGTAGGCTGCCCACCTTTCAGGGATGTTTTGATTGAATTGTAAACTTACTGTAAGAATATACTGTTTTCAATCTCAGAAATATTTACCAAAAAATCAGGGACCACGACCTTCTGGACAAGAGGAAAACTGTGACGGCGCTGAAGGCAGGAGAAGACCGCGCCATACTGCTGGGCCTGGGAATGATGGTGTGCGCCATTATGATGTTCTTTCTGCTGGGAATCACGCAGCTTCGATCGTACATTCAGAGGTAATGATGTCTGTGATAATGTTTCTCTGATCTCTGCCTTCATTTACCTGTATTGATCGCCTAATGCTTTTAAGGGCTGGGTTTGACAAGTCACCTGTCTGCAAGATGTATTGCTACTAATTATTTAAAATAACATATACATAGAATGGACTTAGGCCCCACCCAGAGGAGTATTACCCACTTGCCTCATCTATTGCTATTTGGTGCCTCATTCCACCCTCCAGGAAGAGCTTCAGCTGGAATGCATGATGGACTCATTTACAATTGAAAAGACCACTTTATCATCATGTTGTTATCACATTGAATTCTTTATCTTCAAAACACATTCTATACAGAAAGCAATCACGTTTTGCAATTTTTGTCGGGTATTAGAGAGTGACTAGGGTAGACTTCAGTTTGATAAACAATGTTTGGGCATGCGACACTTGTAATCAACATTTGCAAACACGTTTGCATGCATTAAAGTAGACCCATTGTCTTAAACAATGATTGTTTCAGTTTTTGCTTATAATCCAGAAGTGACACTGCCCGCTGTTCTCCATTGGAAATAATAAAAACAATTCTTCATATGTTATATTTTTCTGCTGCTAATGGCAGTGGATGCAAACTGCTAATGTGCCATTTTGTATAAAATAAGGGACTGATGTGGTTTATATTAAAATCTGGACCCGTGGTGTACTTAACCCCGGAAATTGAAAAACAAATATTTGCATAATGCTTTGTCTTAAAAGGGGCATCATTTTTGGTGTGCTGCTTACCATTCACCCTTAGACAGTATTTAAATAAATTGTTTTGTATGGTTCTTTTAGTATTACACATCGCTGCTAACCTGTTCTTATTTAAGTAAAAACGGAATGCATGCTAGGCATGCTCATGAGGGGGATAATGGAAAGCAGGGCATGAAACAATCAATCATAACTAAAAAAAGAACCAACGATTGTGGATTGCACAAAACACTACAATTTGAGAATACCTGAAGAAAGGTTGGTGCAAAGCATTAGATCGTGGGGTGGCTCTAGAACACAACTATCCCCTTTGCAGGCTTCCGTTGGGCATTGATGTGGAAATCTAATGACTATGAGATTGCCGTATCCAAACAAAAGAATAGAGAGAAGTAGCTGAGTGTGACTCACAGTTAGGTAGTTGGTTCCTACTGCCAGGAGTTATCTCAGGTATGTTGGACGGGTACCTCTGCGTCCATGTCGATGCTTCACATTTCCCTAATCTCTTTGTGTATCAATTGCCTTTCATCATCCTGGGTTTCTACATGACCCCTTCTTTCCATAGGACACAACCTGCGTTCTCCTTGAATCTCAGGCATCCACATGTCCCAAGAGCCACTGTGTTAGCTCACAAAGCCCTCTACTTCAGCACGTGGATTACTTTCCCTGACCAGTCTTTTCCCAAAGGCCTTCAGGTTCCCACCTTTCTCAGTGTAAGGTCCTTTGCTTCAGCACAATCCCTTCCCAACCTCCCCGTCTCTTTCCATGGCATATGTATGCTACTCTCCCACCCCATTCTAGCGCTCTTCTTTGATACCTCCACAATTGATTGATGGTCATCTCCCTTTGTCAGGACTTTGAATTCTGCTCTGTTTTCCAGAGGCATCAGCCTGCAGATTCTCAGGTCTATGCTTACCTTCCTTCTCAGTGAATCCCCTGTCATGCATCATTCTTTCTTCTCATACCTCTTCCTGACCATCTGCAATTCTCATGTCCATGACTTTTCTGCTCCTTGCCCCAGTCTGTCTGGTCCTGGCTGGGGGCACCTGAAATTATACCTATTCATCCTTCCCCCACCGCACCTAATGTCCCTTCCCTGTGCTGTTGGGTACATTCCTTCCAGGACTATTCACTGTTGTAACCCCAAAATCACCCATATCACCTTCCTTAGGGTTCACCTTCTACAGTCATGTTCCACAATGCTCAAGGCTTTTCTGCCCTGAAGCAGTGTATAAACTGGTTCAGTAAAATGGTTTGGGAAGACATTATTGTCAATGTACTAACAATACAGTCTCTTCTATCTACAGCACATGACAGATATGCATAGATGTCAGTTAGGGGGTCGCAGTTGCGACCCCTGGCCTGCCCCTGGCAACCCCTGGCACCGCCTTTGAGACCCCTTGCCTTAAAGTAGGCAAAATCAGTACCAAGACCGCAGGGGGAGCTCCGCATTCCTTATGAGTTGCTTGTTGTTTCTTTTACTAAAAGTAAATAGTATTCTATTACTCACTATTAGTGTAGTAAAAAATGGAGCACACTAGCTGAAATAGGACCTTTGGAGGCAGCCGTGTAAAGTAAAAATTGTTTTAAATATATATTGTGTTCGTGCTTGTGGGTGAGAGTATGTTGAGAGTATGTGAGAAAGTGCATGAATATGTGTGGACATGTGTCTGTGTGTGTAAGCATGTGTGTGGTTGAGTTAAAGTTAAAGTGAGGGAAAGTCAGTGACAGGTGGTGAGTGAGACTGTGTGAAGTTGAGGTCTAGATTTACCACACTTAAATGCAATGCAAAACTGCATCAATATAACTGTGCTGCCTTGCATCAAAGAAGAGAGAAAAATGCATCATATCTACTAAGATAAGGTGCATTTTTTGTCTCCCTTTAAACTGGTGCACTTATGGCAGACAAGGCACACACCCTTGCTCCAAAGTGCAAGGGTGCGTGCTTACGTTGCTGCATAGGTTGTGTACTGGAAGGGGTCTCTTCCAGTTACACTATGCCTTAAGGCTTTTCACAATTTGTATGTGTGCTGTACAATGTAGCACACACGTACATTTTGGGAAAATGTGGAGAAATTAAAACATTTCTTCCCGTTAGGCCTGCCTTATAGAGTTGTCAAATTTTGGCACAAGTTCCTGTCTACCAATTGTTTGTGTATAGGGATTGGCTTCAAAACCTACGTGTAGTTGCATGGCAATGTCCATTCATCACCCATGGAATGCCCTCTGACACAAAATAATGAAAATAAGTACATAGGTCAAATTGTGTCACTTTGGGATACTATCTAATGCAAATCATGACAACGTTGGATAATCAATTCCACCCTAAAACTTTGCACCAGGTTTCCATCACAAAAGTGAGGCACACTCAGTGCAAAGCATTAGAATATCTCGGCCAGAATGTCATTAAGTATGTGTGAGATTTAGAGTGAATGTGAGTGAGTGAGTGAGTGAGTGAGAATGAATAAGAACAAGTGCAATGGGGTGTATGAGAGTGTGAGTGTGATGTTGGGGTTATGTGCATGTCTTCCCGGAAAAAATTAAGGTCAAGGGACATATGATGTCACTTCCCGTGATGCCATTGAGGTCAATGGGTAAGTGATGTCACTTCCGCTACCTTGGCTTTTCGTTGAATCGAGGCCCATGCAGATATGAATGATAAAAATAAAAAAAATCTGTCACCAGCTGACACATTTCATCCTTCTACTAGAACTTTTTCAAGACTGCGCTTGGTAGATATACTGTATCATTAAAATGTTGGAAAAGAGTTGTAATATCTTTGAATAAGTTAGAGCCCATTGTACAAACCAGTATATAAACAAATTCAGGGAGATGATACTTATAGGGGAGAGGAAAATCAGTTGAATAAATTCAACTTGAAGCCATGTTCCATTGTCATGAGTAATTTGAAGCCATGTTCCAAAGACTGCTCTGAATGCATTTAAAAAGCCTTTTCAAAATTGTAATAATAAATTAAACTTTACTATCAGAAAGGATTTGTCATTACAATTCCATAGGTAATGAACATGAAATGTCTACTTATTCTCAATTAGGAATTACAGCTTATTAAATGTCATAAGGAATCCCAATGTTAACCTATGAGAGGGGTAGACCTCACAGTAGTGAAGAACGAATTTGGGAGTTTTTAACTACCATGACATGTAAATCTTAAAAGTAAATCTTTAGTTACTTGGCACCCTGCCCTATGGGCTACCTAGGGCTTACCTTAGGAGTGATGTATATGTAATAAAATGGGAGCTAAATGCTTGGCAGGAGGTTTTTAATGCAAGGTGTCATGGCAGTGTAAACTGCCCACACAGGCTTAACAAAGGCAGGCCTGCAACATGTTTATTGGCTTCTCAAGTGGGTGGCACATGCAGTGCTAGAGTCCCACTACTAACATTTAATTTACAGACCTTGGGCACAGGTAGTTCACTTTACTAGGAACTGCTAAGTAAATTTATTATGCCAATTGTGAATAAGCATAAGCCAGGGTTACCATGTTTTAGGGGAGAAGAACATGCACTTTAGCACTGAGTTGAAGTGGCAGAGTGCTCAAAGTCCCAAGGCCAACAAAATAAATCAGCAAAACAATAGGGTAAGCAGGCAAAATGTTTGGAAGAAGACCACCCTAAGGCAGTCAGGTCTAACAATTATTAAATCAAACCTTGAAAATTAGATTTAGAAGTATTTCTCCCACATTTACCCAAGCATAACTGGCAAATAAATATTGTACTCACAACTAGAGCTGTCTTAAGTGAGACACAGGTAAACCTACACAGTAGTAGTAAAAGAGCATTAAGGCCTTTAGTCACTTTTGTGAGCCACTTTTTTTTAGAGCAGGTATTTTGTTTTGTATATTTACATGACACACCTTAGGAGTGACATTAATATATAAAGATAGGTTGCCTTACATGGCAATGGAACATTTCTTTGCCACATGTTACTACCATGTCTTTAAATTGCAGCTCAGCCAGAGTAGAGTAGTGTTCATGGCAGCCATACAATTTTGTCATGTATGTGAGCATTGTAATGCATGCTGAAGTCTACATATGCCATTTATCTACAATGCAGTTATTGTGAGTTCTGCACCATCTAATATGCTCTACACAATAGATACAGAGATCAACTGGGTGAAACCATTCATTACCAATACCACTTTATGGCCAGATAATACACACAGTGGTACTGAATAGCAGTGCTACAGTGACAAGTGTCCTTATTTAAATCCAAAATAGTACAATTGCATAACAGAAATTAATTTTCCAATGTCGGAAACCTCTCAGTTACAAATTCCTGAAGTCCGAAACTCACCATTTACACATGTAAAAGATACATTACAGCTGTATAATGTACACGGTTTTCTCATCTTTATTGCTATGTTATGGGCATTTCTAGGGGCTTCACTGGGGGAAAAAAAGGATTGCCAGAAAAGTTGTCAGGGACATGCACTTATATATTCCCTGCGAAGACTCACAAAGCAGTAGGCTTGAGGGGAACACCTACATTTCAGAGACCTTTCTGGATTGACCACAAAGGCAGGTAGGGTCGTGGAGAAACGTACAACAAAGGTTAATGACAAACGCGAGTAGCAGTGCAATAACAAATGTAGAGCGAAGCATGCCTGCAAAGGTTACAAAATCCAACCACGCCATGGCTTGGAAGATTCGTGTGGTGGATCCACTGTTGCAGGCAGGGGAACACTCTGAACATACCCAGACTCACAATGTTCTATAACACACAGGTTTTTGATTATGCTCAAGGCTTCCAATATGTTGGAAAGACGTTTTGGAAATGGTAATGCAAACTGGGGGGATAAAAAGAAAGTGACTGGAGTGGAAACTCTGGAGAATAGGAAGAATAAGTAGAGACAACTAAAGCCAAATCGTAGCTATAATGCAAAAGCAATAGGTGACCAAAAATCCATGAGATAATGAATTGACAAAATTCAAAGGAACATTACATGGATGCACGTGGCCTAGGTTGAATGGCACAATTCATTCTGTGAACATTTTTCCGATTTTGGTCAGTTGCCTCAAAAATAAGAAAAGAGTCAAACCCCTTAAGGTATGTAGAAGGAACCAATTCAATTCAACAATATTTAGCCTCAACAGGATGGACCTGTGGTGGAGGGATAACATAAGTGCCTGAGGAGCAGAATGGTTTAGCTGTTATAGAAATCCAATTATTATCTCTACTGGGGATGTAATCAGTAATAACTAAACACGAGATACTTAGCAGCGAATCTCTCTAGATATGGCTGTTATTTATAATTTATGTGATTGTAAAGTGTTTGAAGAGGCTGGTTGATTGCACTAACTCATTAATACATTTAAATGATGTTATTTTTAGAAAACATAATGAAAATGAAATTATAACCCATGGCAGTTCGAAACAACTCTGAGTAAAATTCTATTACATTCACTTTATTTTTTAAATGATGTTTCACAAATAAAAAGCACTCTAATACCCTTGTAATTTACAACATACAAGTTGAAAAGCTAACAGAGAGCATTGTATAACAGTTTCTTAAGATATTTCTATACGAACAACAAATGAACAATTGAATGCTTCCAAAACGCATTAATTAGGTATTAGGGGCAGATTTAGAAGAAAGTGACGAATCGGTCCCGATGTACCACTTTTCTTGGGTCCCCTATCTCCACCTAACGACACCATGGTTGTGCCGTATTTATAATAAGCCGCTCCATGGCAGTCTGTTAGCACAATAGCGTCAACACTTTTGACGCTGTTGTCACGTTTTGCTGCACTAGCTTAAAAAATGTTGATGCTATTGCAGCAAAGCGCATGGAGGCCCATAGGTTACTATGGCTGCGTCAATTTAATGCCTGCCTTGGGCAGGCGTTAAAAATGACAGAAAAATCGCTCAGTGAAATCTTGTATATTTCACTGTGCCATTTTTTCGAGCCTCTTTGCGTCGAAAGGCCCCTCCTTGCAAACATTATGCCTGGCGCAGGCATAATGTGGTGCACGTGGTCTCAAAGTGACGCAATGCTTGCATTGCGCCACTTCGTGAATCCAGCCTGGGTAAACGGCCACCTTAGCGCCGCATTAGCGTAAAAAAGAAAATGCCGCTAGGGCAACGCAAGGGGCTTGTAAATATGCCCCTTAGTTCTTTAAACCTTTACATTTCAAGGCACTTTTCCAACATGATGCAAAACAAATATATTGCTTTCTTACTTTTATGTGAACAGCGAGCTAAAAACAAGCCTCTCAAAAATGTAATGGCAAATTATAGTTAACAGAAATTAGGGCTAATCTAAGCATCTTTTATATATACATTAAACATTGTGATACAGGTGCATGTATATTTATATATATATATATATATATATATATATATATATATATATATATATATATATATACAGCTCCAGCCCTGTGGACAGACTGATCCAACACGAGGGATTTGGTTTTGTTTTAAGAAAAATAATATGGTGTGTTCTGCCCCATGGGGTACAGAACATCACCATCCCCATGGCAGGCAAGAGGACATTTTTATTTTGTTGGCATAGTTTTGACATATGGACTGGCAGAGAGTAGGGCAAGTTTAGATTTGCTCTTACTTGCCAAACTGAATGACTGCACCATTCATGACCTCGGCCACCACTCAGCCACCACTTACGGAAAACTTAATGAACCCAGAAATTTCCAATAACTTGACATCTAGGAGAGTCCAGGGTGGTGTGTCTCGTGTGGTTCCCACAACACGTTCTTAACCACAGTGATCTGTAAACCTCAAACTGTGCCTTAAATCGCACATTTTCTTCACATTTCTGTTACAGAAACTTCTGGAATCTGTGGGGATCCACAAAATTCCTATCACCTAGCATTCCCACACTTGTCCCAATAAAAACACTACCCCTTTTGTGTGGCTAGGCCTGGTACCCATGACAGGAACAGATCAAACCTAGTAGAATGTGAGTCCTTCCCAAGAGTCCCCAACTTCAGGTGTCCTCATAAGATGTTAAAATGCTGTTTCACTCTAATAGGATGACATAATATTACCATAACATAACATACAGTGTACGAAAATGCCTCTTTGTTCATGAGCACCCCGTTTCTTTTTTAGACTGATGCTGTTGGAGTTTTTGAATCTTTGGACTGGGAGTCTGATAACAGGCCCCTGTCCAAGAGCTTTGATCTCTAAAACATGTTGAAATCGGCTGTACACATAATAGACATATTAAACTTCCCCAGAATTCCCTAATGTGTAGTGCAAAGTGCACCTAGGACCTGTAAATTAAATATCACTAGTTGACTGCGGCATTGACTGTGCCAAGCACTACAGTGATAGAGCACACACTAACTGCATGCCTAACTCTTTAGCCTTTACGATGTTAAAACTGCAAAATTGACCTGTCAGAATAACCTTTTCTCATCCAAACCCTTCTTTTAATTATTAAGTCACCTTTGAGTAGCTCTTAATGCCTATAAGGCAGGGTGCATTGTATTTAAAAGTAGGAAATGTAAAAGTTTAAGGTTAAGTATCCTTGCAGTGAAAATGCATTAAAAAGATATTTCCACTATAGCGGGGTAAGCTGTTCCATGGGAAAGCATTGGGATACCATACTAAATGTAATAATGCTACATCCACCTCGGAAACAACAAATGTGTTCATTCGTGGACCTTTTGATATTTATTACAATAGACTTCCCTGGCAAAACCAGATTTGGAATATATAATTTAGAACAGTGGCTTTTAGGAAATCAGCTGGTTTCTGCCTAAGCATGAGCTTCCAACAGTGACCTAGGAGCTGAATGGCATCTTGATAAGGTGTGAGCTTGCTTCCAGAACTGAGACAAAGGCATTGGGTGTGGGGCAGTGTTATGATCCTCTCCAATGATGTCCATTTAGGCTGCTGTGCCCAGGAACTTAACTTCAAAGAGTCCTACCCTGCCACAGCTAGATGTAGCTAACATCTGGACCTGCCCCCTACTTTACCTCTCTAGTCAGGCAGGCAAAATCCCAGTAGGAGAGGAGCTGCCCCAGAACCTGTTTTGAGTGCTCAGAGAGGAGGGGTTCCTCATTTCCCTGATCACAACCCTAGGATGGTCACAGGAGTTCTGAACAGGGGAGCAAAAGCTACTGCCATGTTGAATTAAGGTAAAGAGAGGAACTATGGGATTGCTTGTAGTAGGGTCCACAGAAACAGCTGCAAACGTAAGTAGGGTTACCCCTTGTAACTTTTTCCCTATTGGCTAAGGATGGTGAAGGAGTCATTCCACCCACAGGCTAGTGCCAGGCACAAATGTGGCACCCCAGGACACCCTCTTTAGAACCCTACTTGACCTATGGAAGACAGAAGAAGGACTGCACCTTCTGTTGAGGCCTTTCAAGGAGACCCAAAAGAATGGACTGTTCACACTGGCACCCAGGGCAAAGAAGTGGGCTCTAAGAGTCAGTTGGCTGACCTTCTGTTAAGGTATATGGATATAAAAAGTTACCATAAGCCCTTTCCCTGAAGAGCTCAGCTGACCATTTCCAGCTGGACCTGCTCTGGACCCTGTTGGTGGCTTCTGCTAGAGTGAGTGCTCACCCCAAAGTGCTATTCCTAAGGGCATGGGACTCATGGCTTTGTCAAAGTGTACTCCTCCTAACATTCAGAGAAAACTGGGACTTCTGACAATCTGACAAAGCTGTGTTGCCTCTGACTAATAGATTCAGGTTGTTCCCACTTGGAGCTTTTCCACAGCAACAAATCAATTTTGGCAGGAAATTGCAGAGAGGATATCCAGCCTTGTGTAGGGCTGTTCGACCATAGCTTTCATCCTTGTCTCACTGGAGTAATCTGAAGTCCAAAAACATGACCAAGGACCTCATTTAGATGTCAGCAGATGGAATACTCCGTCACAAACATGACAGATATCCGGTCTTCTGTATTATGATCCCCATAAGATATCATGGGTTTGTAATATTACGGACGGGATATCCATCATGTTTGTGACAGAGAATTCCAGTCTGCCAACATCTAAATAAGGCCCATAAGTCCAAACATAGAAATCATCATTAGGTGAAAGTGCCAAACATATCAGGCTAGTGAGTGACCTTCCTTGGGCACGAATCTTTAATTTCTCCTGCTAGCAGTTTTCCACCAAGGTCATGCCAACAACTTCACCGAGACCTCATCCAATGGCTATCCAGCCTTGGGAAAGCCATCTTGGCTACAAAGTACTGCCTTTCCCTGCTAGGAGTTTTTGACTTCTGTTTCTAAATGAGCATACAGGAAATAGTACTGTATCATTCCCAGTGTTTAATGTTATGACATGACCTACAAAAAGATCTGCAAGACCTTCAACATGAAAATGTGCACTTTTGCTACCTCTGGTAGTTGTAAAATTATACATACATATTAGCACAGCTATTAACCTAGACAGCAACTTATTTTTCATATAATAGATAACATCACAGCTTTACAGTTTCTAAGCACAGTAAATAACAGGTTGTTACACTAATAAAGGAAACTTACTCCAAGGCTCCAAATGGATGTAGATATCTTTTTTATTATACAAGGAACAGCCTCCATAGCCATGCAGCTACACTACAGAATCGTCACAGCTATAACTGTCGCAACTGTCACTGGAGGCCTGGAGTGCCCCAAGTGTCAAGGACCAAGGGGGGGACAAAATGTAATGAAGAGGAAAGGACTGGGAAGTGGGAATGTACCACTTAACAGCAATTGAATTAAAATAAATGAAAGACTATTATTTAAATTACAACATGGGTGTTACTGTTTTGCATTTTATTTGTACTCAGTGTATCCATCTCAAAAGAATGAAAGGCTGAATTTTCATCTTAAAGCTAATGGGTTTTTGGAGAGGTTGCATATGTGAAACTCCTTCACAAAGGTGGCAAACGTCTTGTCTGCAGTATTACATGTGCAATATAGAATATGGCTCTTGCAATATGCAGGATAGGATATTCATTCTGTTTGTATGAACTTACCAATAACTTTCCAATTCCAGTCAAAACATGTAGGGGAGATAGATTACAATTGCAAGAGCTACTTTCAGGTACCATCTCAGGGCACTGACTCAGAATGAAGGAGAATTAATCAGGAAGGGAGCAGATCCATCCCTTATATCCACCCTGGGTCCAACATTGAATCAGCAAAGGTCAACAAACCTTGCCTTGTGTGTGTTCTGCAAGACAAGGAAGACTAATTTCCTGCTTCTTTCACAAGTCCTGTTCAAGGTTGCTTAGAGGAAATGACACTGTAGGTCAGCTGTGCCGTCTACTTTTTGTTTTTCTGGTGTACATCTGTGTGAGGAGATGAGTCCTGCCCATCAAAACTGCCTGGATTTTTCACTTTTTGACCACCTTTTTGCTGAGGGTGAGCCTCACAACCAGCTATTCACCCACAGTAAGCTCACGGTAAATGGACTACGCGTGTTTATCACAAGTATCTGCCTTTTAATATAAAGCTGCAGCGACACAGCAAGGGTAAGGGGCACTTGCCTAGTTACACATGAACACGAGTGCAAACGTGTGAAGGCTTCACATGGGAGATTCCTGTTGTGTGCAGCCTGGCAACTGCGACAAGTAGCCTGGTGCAGAGGGGAGTCTGCAGGATGGGATATTGACCTAGGGTAGGCCTCACAATGATTAGGGAAATCAGTGAGGTTTACTGTCTTGTCTGCAGTGACACTCTGTTATACACCAATGGGGAAGACTGCCTTAAAGTGCAGTTTTGCTTCCATTTGGACTACAGAGAACTTTGACATATAGAACTTGGGTGGAATCTGTTTGCCAAACCCAAATTGGAGAGTTTCAAGAAGATATCTGTATAGCTTATCGGTCATCCAGGGTTGTCATATTTTTCTGCCTCAGCTCAAGATAAGAGTCCGGATCTTTTTTCCCTCTGCTGTGCCAACTTAATCACATTTCTCTCTAGCAACATGAACAAAGGTCTTCCCACACAAAGGTGGGAACAGTGCTTGACTCAGCTCCTGAGGAAGATTGGAGTACGGATGGAGTACGGATGTAGAATCTGTATTAAGCAATCAGCTGTTACTCCATAACAGGGAGGGCAAGCCCAACCCCCTCAACAAAGGAGGAGCTAGGGTGACACCGAGCACTCTCCAAAAACAAAAAAACTGAAAACAAAGTACACGTTGCACGACGCATGGTCGCATGGCTTCGACAAATGGAGCAGCAAGGCCACAATAAGATCTGCACACTTCCAGAGGAGTGCCCCATAATGCCCAGCGAGGTTTGGAATTGACAAAAACCTTTCTGCTGCTTGTGGTGGGTCCATGATGGCGAGGCCACCATCAACTACCTACAAAGAGTGTGGGGGTGCAGAAGCATTGCCGTTTCCCTCAAATAGGCCCATTGTATTTTAACAAAAGTACTGACCCTAACCCAGGATTTTTGTCAGGTTTTTAAACATTCTCAAGGCTAGAACATGTACTCTACTGCTGAGAGTGCAGCACCATCTAGGGGCCTAGTTTATGGCTGTAGTTATTGTGGCCTAAAGGTATTTAAAGAAAGGTATTGTGCTCTCTAGGGGCCAAGTCTATGGTTGTATGTTGCGTGATCAAAGTGTATTTCCTTCTCTAGGGGCTCTTTTTATGGTTGTATTTTCATGACTTTTAAGTATATAAAAAAGCACTCGGACACATGTGAAGTTCATTTTCAAATGCTTTATTGATAAAATGCAATTGCCAGTGATTACTAATCAAAGTGCATATGCTTTAATACCATCAATACGTGCATTTACACATGCTTATTATTGATGATTGCATTCACTCCTAAAGTGAAGTTTCTGACTTGTGGTTTGTTGATCTTTGACCTTTGACCAAGTCAAGATGATGTGTTTATATGACCCTTGATAGAGCGGTCCATACTAATAATTTACCTGTATTCGGACGCTCTTTAGGCCGATGAATCTTTTGACTAAGTGGGAACTCTCTGTACTCTTAATCGATCAATCACATCAAATCGATAATCAATAACGAACATAAGCAACACCTTGAACAACATAACACTTAACAATTAATCCAGAATACATTTCGGCGAACCCTGACCTTTCAGCCAGGAATAACCACACCAGTTTATTGCAAAGTTAGTGAATTTATTTCCCTATATTAACAAAGCTAGCACAATATAGATGTGTCTCAACACCAAATGATAAACATAAATGAACATTAATAGCTGTCCATAACGTCGAAACAAGTGCAATCTATGTAGCATTTGAATCACAAGGCATTCGATAATTGCAATGCAAAGCACTAATACGATAATCTGTAATGAACTAATTGCGTACATTTAGTCAGCATAACAAGATCTCTAATTGCATCGTGCGACATATGGAATTCTCATCTAACCTCAAATTAGCATCGGCATGTGGGACTTCATGCAAAACAATTTAGCAACATCAGTTTAGAAAACTCCTAGCTAGGGCCCTTATCAAAATCAGCAGTTGGTTACCTAAAAGAAACACAATGCAATTTTACAATTTCCTTTCATATTTACCAATTACGATCAGCATACAAGGAAGTCTTCGTCTCACAGGTACCGTTCTTCGATCAGCATGGGCCGGGACAAAAGGGCAAGGGTGAACGGGGCAATCGCCTCACGGCGGCAAAGTAAAACTACTACTTCATGCAAAGGGACAAATCAAAGTTAAAGTCTCTAGGGCAAGGATCATTAAAGTCTCTTTCTCTCGACTAGAGAAAGCATCAAAGTCTCTCAAAATGGCGTCGCAGCAAAGTGGGCCATAATAGCTACGAAGCCTGCAAAATGGCGGGTATCGAGCTGGTAATGGCTGCAAAAGGCTCCTTTCTCCTCGTGCACCTGGTTTTTATAGACAACAGTTCAAGTCCTGTAGGGTCTCCATTGGAGGGTTCATAGGTTAGCTTCAAATTGACCAATCAAAAACGACAGTTCTCAAGCTTTTACTTAAGCATACATTATCCTTGGAGATGGGTACGCAAATCGCAACATTGTCTCTCAATTAGCTCCCTTTCAGAGCCTCCATTGTCCGCACCTGCAAGTCGACCTTGAATTAAAGAGAAAATATGCCATGCTGGCACGAAACTTTAAGATAAGCATGTGAACAGTTTCTGTGGAAAAGTACAGCTTCAAGCGAAAATACACGTTTATTAGCACAGTGGAAAAATACGAACATCTAAACCGTGAGACCAGGCCACTAGGCCAAAGCCTCCGCTAAAGTAATGCTAAGCTAAAGCATTTCAAACAAGCAAATCGTAGCATACGTTTATGATTATGTCAGATTAGTGCAATTCTAATGCACCACGTTATATAAAGCACGCATATAAATGTTGGCAAACTACTCTAAGGGCACATTTTGTCCCCGTACAATCTTTATTAGTTCGGTTAATGTCACACATGATTATTTCACACTACGTTTATGCGTAAATAAATCAAAACCTTCATTTTCTGCTTCATCAATCCCTCCTCTGATGACTACTTGTCATCACACAAATTTAGCCCACAAATTTTATTCCATTAAAATTCTGTCAGCTCCCTTTTCCTTTTAGTTCCCCTAGTTTGCGCTTTATATTCTTCTGCCATTCTTTTCATAATTTTCTCTTCTTTTCTTCTTTTAATTCTTTCCATAATCATTATTATTCCCCTTTTTATTCCCCAAATTCCAAATACACAAATTATCACTATTAATATTCCTTCTATTATTTTCAATAATATTCCATTCCAAATTCCCCCAATCCAATGTCCCACTGAAGCAAGTCCCTTTCCAACCTTCTCCCACACTCCTGGTTCTTTCAATTCTTTCAAATCTGAACTTTCTTTTGTTAGATTAGCAAGCATAGTTTTAATTTTCACACTATTATCAGGTATATAGGTACAACAGTGTCTTGCACCAATCATTTTGCAAACGCCTCCATCCTTTGCTAAAAGAATGTCTAAAGCAAGCCTATTTTGAAGAGTCATAGCTCTTTCCGCTGCAAGTTCAGCATCTATCAGGATTATAGCACCTGAAAACTTTGTCAACATGTTATCCACTATAGTAGACAACTTTCTTATTTTGATGGAATTCAGCACAACTCCCAACGAAGGAATCATGGCTCCAAATATATCACCTACCACAGCAGCTGCGGTCTCTCTTTTCTGGATACGATGGGATCCAGGTGTCTTTTGAATCATCGATACGTCATCCAGTTGATAAACCTTTGGGAACACTATACCCAAATAACATCTTCCCCACCATCCCTTTGGAAGACGATAATAGGCATTATGCCCACAAATGTAATATACCCCTGGAATGACAGGGTCAAGTCCGTTCATCATGAATGTCCATTTGGCCTTAAAAATAAACGTATGTTTACACTCACTCGCTCCTACAAAAATATTGTCATAATAAGATTCGCCTCGGTATATACAAAATTTCCCTACATGCCAAGCATCTAAAGCTATTTTCCCTTGTGTCTTTATTGCAGCAAAATCATAATTATCTACTGAAGTCCTCTTATGCAGTTCTTTTTCTCATTTCGCATTCATTTGTGCCCTTCTATCATCTGTGCGATCTAAAAAGCTTATTTCTACTGCAGAGACTGAGCAAGTAAGATTCTCCCTATGAGCATGAGCCGTTTCAAAAGGTAGCATTGGCTCGAAAAATTCCCTCATTATTTTAGCATCCCAATCTTTTGCAGTCTGGCTTAGCTGCGCTATTATAGGAACATAAGCAAAGGTAACATCATAATTCGAGTAAAAATACTGTATGTTAGTTTGACCATAAAACCTAGACATTACTATACTACATGTAATCCCAAATGTAAGAGGCATGTGGTGATAAGTCACCCCTTCCTTTACTGATGTCGGTATCTGGGTACACACATAACAATCTTTCGCATCCATAGTCTCAACATACTCTGTTAATAAGCGATAGAAAACGTTATACGAAAGCTCTTTCTTATCGTGCAAGAGCCTCTCATCCAGTGCTAGTCTTTTCAATGGTGTTAGTTCAGTGACAGTAACAGGAACAAAAGTAGAAGCCTCAATAGTCTCATTCTCACCCTTTCCATGCATTCCAAAGACAATCGCCATTATTATTATCACACATGTAATTACCAAGCCTATACACACATATTTACAATATCTCTTTCTATTATTTTGCGTCATGATCTGTATAGAATCAGAGAGCTAGAAGCACTTATAAATGAAACTATTTAGCAATTCAGTTACAAAGCTGAGCGAGCACAATGTTCACACCGTCTTCTTCAAAAGTCCAGTCACTTATCGGTTAGCAGCATTTGTCTCAATTCGGCAATAACTCAGAACTCAGTCTTTTTTTTTTTTTTTTTTTTTCAAAGTTGTCTCAAATCGGCAATAACTCAGTCTTTATCAGTTTAGCAAATGTCTCAGCTGGTTGTTTCTTTCACTTTAGATCGTAGCAAGCAATATCATTTATTACCCTTTCAATCGACAGAGTCTATGAAACTTTTCTTTTCTATTGGTATCTCTTCTTCTTCTTCGTTCTCGATGCTTAGAGATACAAACTCGTCAGTCCAATCATCATTGACTGCATATGCCCATTCAGGACCAGAATATCTCCTGTTTGGTATCCTTTTCCTTTTCAATTTTGCTTCTCTTTTCGACTCTGCTTCGCTGGCACTTACCTCTTTTGCCAAGTCTTTTTCTTCACTTGACGATTGTTCCACGACAATCACTTCCTTTCTTTTCTCTTTCACTTTTGGCCTTCCTCTTTCGTTCAAACTTTCTTTACCCTTTTCTTTTATCGGTGAGATACTTAGTCTTCTCTTTGCACCGTGTCCATTTGATGCACCTGCGACCTTTTCTGTAGAGGTTTGAACTTTTTCGGTCTGCTCTGCCTTGTCCCCTCCTTCAGGGGAATCGATCACGTTCTCTTTTTCTTTTTCTGTATCGTCTGTTTCTGGGAAAGCCCCCTTCTGATCAGGCTCTCCTGTTTTTCCACCTTTTTCGAGCCCTTCGTCACCGTTACTTTCGTCAGGCTCTGTATCACTTTCAGCTGCTTCAGGTTCTTTGTCACCTTCAGCTGCTTCAGGCTTTTTGCTACCCTCAGCTGCTTCAGGCTCTTTGTCACCTGCAGCTTCTTCGTCGCTGTCTGAACTTTCTCCTTGGTTTTCCCCAAGTGAGTCGGACTCTTCGTTCTCCAATAATATCTCTTTCTCTCCTGCTTCTGCCTGTTTGCTTTCAGTTCGCTTCTGTCTCAGCACTCGGCACTGTTTTATCAGGCACTGGCAATTTCAGCGCTTCAACTTCCTCATCTGTGGGACACAGCACCTTCTTTGTGTGACTGGCGTGAATCCAGTTGGGAACTCCCGCACACTTCACAGCAGTAGTTGTCGTCAGGATCACTTGGAAAGGGCCTTTCCAACGGGGTTCCAGGCACGACTTCCTCACGTGCTTCTTTACCACGACCCAGTCACCTGCTTTCAGTGCGTGTCCTGGACCTTGGATCGGTGGCAAGGTGGTTGCTTCCACCTGGTGAGAGAAAGAGCGAACCACGTCAGCCAGACCTTTGCAGTAGTCTAACACCATATCATCTGTAATATTCAAGAGCATGTTTGCGGGAACTGCAGGAAGTCTCATAGCCCTGCCCATGAGAATTTCGTGCGGAGACAATCCAGTTTTTCTATCAGGAGTGTTTCTCATTGACATTAGCACTAAGGGCAATGCGTCAGGCCATTTCAAATTTGTCGATGCACATATTTTTGCCATTCTTGATTTCAGCGTACCATTCATCTGCTCCACCAGTCCTGATGCTTCAGGGCGATAGCTACAATGCAGCTTTTGCTCAATGTTCAGTGCTTCGCAGAGTAACTTTATCACCTCGTTGTTGAAGTGACTTCCCCTATCTGATTCTAAAGAGATCGGGAATCCGAAACGTGGTATCAACTCCCTCAACAATAGCTTGGCAACTGTAAGGCTGTCATTTCTACGTGTGGGGTATGCCTCAATCCAGTGACTAAAAATGCACACAATCACCAACACATATTTCAGACCTCCATGCACAGGCATCTCAATGAAGTCCATCTGCATTCGACTAAAAGGCCCGCTTGCCCTACCAATGTGACTCGCGTTCACAACTGTTCCCTTTCCTGGGTTCATCTGCTGGCAAGTGACACATCGATGGCAAACTGCTTCTGCAGCTTGACGAAATCTGGGGTTAAACCAATCAGTTTTGAACAATCTTATCATGGCATCTCTCCCTAGGTGAGCTTGCCCATGATAGAACCGCGCAAGCTGTGATAAGAGACTATTTGGCAAAACAAATTTTCCCTCATGTGAAACCCATAACTCGTCTTGTCTCTTTATACATTGTGATTTAATCCAGGAATCTCTTTCATCCTCCCTGACATTATTCTGTAGTGCTTTTAGTTCCTCTATCGTATCTACGACCTTCAAGGCAAATGCTTCAGCTGGTTCGAGTTCTGGCTCACTTATTGAGTTCCATTCATCTCTCAGTAATATACAGTTCAAGGCACAAAATCTTGCGACTTGATCTGCATATGCATTTCCCAGAGAGACATAGTCCTGTCCTTTGGTGTGAGCACTGCACTTTACCACTGCGACTTCAGCTGGTACTTGAATGGCATGTAACAATTCCCTTATCCTTTTCCCGTTCTTCACTGGGGATCCTGAAGAAGTCAGGAAACCTCTCTGTGACCATAGTTGTCCAAAGTCATGCACAATCCCAAACCCGTATTGACTATCAGTGTAAATGGTGACTTTCATCAATGCAGACAGTTGACATGCTCTAGTAAGGGCTACAAGTTCTGCTACTTGTGCAGAATAGACTCCTTGAAGCCATCCCGCTTCCAAGACCCCTGTTACAGTGCATACAGCGTATCCTGCTTTCAAAATCCCCATCCCATCTCTTAGACATGAACCATCAACAAAAAGAAGTTGGTCATTTTCATCAAGTTTAGTATCCTTGATGTCCGGTCGGGGTTTTGTGCAAAATTCAGTCACCTGAAGGCAGTCATGCTCGACGTCTTCAGCGTTCTCAATTTCGACATTTTCTCCAGGAAGCAAGGTTGCTGGATTCAACGTAGTGCACCTTTTCAGCTGCACATTCGGTGAGCCCAGAATAATCGTTTCATACCTTGTGAGTCTAGCTCCAGTCATGTGTTGCGTTCGGGAGCGGGTCAAAAGTATCTCAACTGAGTGAGGGACCATGACTGTTACTGGGTGTCCCATCACTATTCCTTCACTCTGAGTGAGGCTGATACCAACTGCTGCTACGGCGCGCAAACACCCTGGGAGTGCTGCTGCAACCGGATCCAAAGTAGCTGAAAAATACGCTACTGGTCTGTTTACGCCACCATGGGCTTGAGTCAAGACAGACAAAGAACATGCATCACGTTCATGGCAAAACAATGTGAAAGGCTTTGTGTAATCAGGCATACCTAAAGCTGGAGCCCTGCACATGCATTCTTTCAATTCAACAAAAGCATCCATCTCATCCCCTTTCAGTTCGATCTGATCCAAGGCATCCTTCTGGGTCAATTTCAGCAAAGGCTTCGCTAGAGTCGAGAAGTTGGGAATCCACTGGCGACAATAACCCACCATTCCCAAAAACTTCCTCACCTCCTTCCTTGTCTTGGGCGGACTCATTTGAAGCACACTTGTAACCCTTTCCTTCATTATTCTCCGTGATCCTTTCTCTATCTGATGACCCAAGTATTTCACTTTCTTCTGACAGAACTGCAATTTGGAAGGAGACACCTTGTGTCCGTTTCTTCCCAAATGGTTCAACAGAGCAATGGTATCGGCTGTGCAGCCACTTTCTGTCTTTGATGCAACCAGTAAGTCGTCAATGTACTGTACTAGGGTTGACTCGAATGGCAACTCTAACTCTTCCAAGTCTTTCTTTAGAACCTGATTGAATATCGACGGTGACTCAGAAAACCCCTGAGGAATTCGACACCAACTGTATACTCTGTCTAGGAATTTGAAAGAAAAGAGAAATTGGCTGTCCTCATGAAGAGGCACAGAAAAGAATGCTTGTGACAAATCGATAACTGAGAACCATTCGGAATCGCAAGGGATCTGAAACATTATCACAGCTGGATTCGGTACAACAGGGCAGCATTTGACTATGATGTCATTTATTTTCCTCAAGTCCTGCACGAGTCGGACCTTTCCACTTGGCTTTATTAGTCCCATTATCGGTGAATTACAGGGACTGCTTAACACTTCTTTCAGTACCCCCTGTTTCACAAATTCGTCAATGAGTTGGGCAACTTTCATGAGGGTATCTTGTGGCATGTGGTATTGTGGGGTCTGGGGAAAGATTGCATTGGGCTTTACAGCCACTTTCACTGGTTCCACTCCTTTCATCAATCCCACCTCTTTCCCTGTCATGTCCCACACTTCCTTTCCGACTGTCTCCCGTAATTCGACTGGAATATCTTCTTCAGTTATCATCGGGAAAAGACAAATCAGAGGATACTCTTCATCGACCGTTTCCATTTCATCCCCCTCTACACTGTCCTCTTCTTCCCCATCACTGCTCGTCTGTATCGTTATTCCTTCGTTCGAACACATGATCGAACAACCCAATTTGCACAATAGGTCTCTCCCTAACAGTGCTATCGGGCTTGAGTCACATACCACAAACTGATGTACCCCTTGATAGTTACCAATGCTGACTGGTACCGGATCTGTTATTGGGTTCGTCAGATGTCTGTTTGCTACTCCCACCACTTGAACTGTCCTCCCTGAGAGTGGCAAATTTGGTACTTCACTGCTCTTAACCGTTGAACGTGTGGCTCCCGTGTCAACCAAGAATGAGACACGATGACCCATTACTCTTCCCTCTACGTACGGACCCCTTTGATCAACTTCTAAGGATGCCGCAAGCACACAATCTCCTTCCTCTTCTGAGCTTTCACTCTCCCATACGTTGTTTATTCCACTCTCACTGTGTAATGGGAACTGTTGTACTGTGCCGTTTGTACTCATTACCTGACCCGTTACCTGTGGAGGAACCATCACTTGCTGCTGACTCATTGGTGCCAAAGGTATTTGCATTTGCTGATTAGGTACCATAGGTAACTGCTGTTGCATCGGCTGCATTTGCGTCATCTGCATACGGGGCATCTGCATCTGCTGCGGCTGCATAGGTTGTAATCCCTGCAATTGATTTACGGTCTGAAAATTTGGGTTTGGACCTCTCATTTTCGGTCCTCTCATTGTCTGAAATGCATTGACATCATTGTTTTGCTGACCAACACCTACACCTGCACCTGCACCTTCCTGCACCACCATCGGGCACTCGCGTTTCCAATGACCTACAATTCCGCACGCGTGACACGGCATCACCTTCTTCATTGCCTGCACACCCGTCACAACAGTGTTTAAATCCGGACCATTATTCACAAAACCTCCTCTGCCTCTGCCTCTGGCCTGTGGTTGAAACGCCATGTTTCCCTGCAACTGCGGCTGCGGTTGCGGTACCTGCTGTTGGAACCCTTGCATCCCTGGCAAACCTTGCAGACCTTGCAGACCTTGCAAACCTGTCTGAGCTGCTTTAAGTTGCATCATCATCACCTTCTCTTTCAACTTTTTCTGTTTCACTTCAATTTCGTCGCTACAGTATTTCGCATAAGTCAAGACCTCATCAATCGGTTTCGACTGCCAGCAAATCAAATGCGACTTTATCATCTGACTTATCTCTGGTCTCAGCCCTTCCACAAATCTGAACACAAAATGAAGCATATCTTTCGCCTCGATCGTTTCCGTGCCACTGTAATTCTTGAACGCCTTCAACAACCTCTCATAGTAACTATGAATCGATTCTTTAGCCTCTTGGGCAGTTCGATCAATCTTCTGCCAATCCACATTTTTCGCGGCAACCTTCGTCTTCAAATGCTCAATCACCTTATAGTACAAGCTCATCACCATAGGTGATGGTGCACCCGTCTCTCTGTCTCTCTCTGGTTCACTTGTCGGCCAACCTACAGCTCTTTTGCAATCCTCCCACAAATCTGCCGGAACCACGATCTCAAAGAGAGTGTTCAGGTCTTCCCAGAGACATTTTGCAAGCTTCACAAACCTATCAGTCTGTTGATACCATTCAATCGGCTTCTCTCTCAGTTTGGGAAAATCATTCGTAAAAGACTGAATGTCGCTTCTGTGCCATGGTACATGTACTAATTTTCCCCCTGCTGTCTCCCTCATTGGTAACATAGTTACTGTCTCACTACTCTGCGGTCTCTTCTCATTGTGCTCTGTAGCACTGTCCCTCCTCTTATCCTTCCTCTTTACCCACCTGCTTTCCCACTTGTCTAAGCACCTCCACACTTGGGCACTCTGCAACAATTCTCTAAGGTGTGCCTTCATACCTGCTGACCTCATGTGTTCAAAATCTGTGGTCCCAAAATCCAACCTATAGCTCCTGCTCAAATGTTTCGTCTTGCCTATGTCAATCCCGTTTCTGTCCGCTACTTCCTGCAAACTTTTATGTACCTTGTTCACTTCTTTCGTGATCTTTGGACATAGATACCTCAGCTCCTCTTCCGTGTAGGACTCTAACCTATTCACACCCATATTCCCTTCCACCAATTCTTGTGCTTCCATGTTCAGCCTCATCCTATTCAGGTAATCTTCTCCTTTCCCACTGCCTGAACTTTGTGTGGAATTTAGACTGTTGAACCACTGTGTCAGCTGTTGCGCATTTACCCCCATCAGTGTAGCATTCACATCGACTGCCATCGATGGTTGCGGCAACTTTTCAGTGTTCGATGTTAAAGGTATTATCAGTGGGGGACTCGACCTCACCAGTGTAGACTGAGCACATATGGGACTAAACTCCATCAAGGATCCAGATCCATTTGGCTGAGCCGCTATCGGAGTTATCCCTGGAGTGTTCTCTATGCACCTCCTCTCTGTCCCATTCTGCAGCATTGATCCCTGACTGCTCATACCTAAGTTAGGCTGACTGTACAGAGGTACCGGTGGACCTACAGTAATGGGTAGTGATATCGCATCTGGATTCTGTCCATTTCCCATATTCTGAGGCATGTTCATCCCCATATTATGGGTCATCATTGCCGGCATGCCCATCTGACTCCCCGTCATCTGAGCATGAGCGTTTCCTCCCTGCATCTGCTTTTGAGGCATCATAAACTGAGTTGATTCAGCTTGTGCTATTGTTGGGTTGTAGCCATTCTGTACGCCCCTTACGGTTGGATCTAGGATCATTCCTCCACTGTTTTCACTGCTGTAGTACCCTGGCATCTGCGGTTGATAATTTTCTGCTGGTTTCATTATGGGCACATCTGGATATATTCTCCTAACCTGCGGTATCTGCGGGGTGAACAGTAAACTCGGGTCCTTAGATCCCGATGGTGCTCCTGAACTCTGATTTTCACTGTTCTGTACCGATGCCGGAGGGGCAGAACTGGTACTTGGACCTTGTCCATTTTCTGCATAAGGTGGTGGACGGTCGTTCAGCAATTGCATTATTAACTCCTCATCTTCTAACTCCTCTTCTCTTCTCAACTTTTCCTCGTCCTCTCTATCCTTGGAACACTTCCTGTCTGTCTTACAGGTAGCTTTCTTACCTGTCTCCTCTTCCTCCTTAGTAATTGCGGGAAACAATTTTATTCCCTGCAATATATCTGACCTCCACACCTTCTGCGCATTATCCCACCTAGCATCCGCTAGTGTCTTTTCTACCTTCCTCATCCTTGTTTCAAACTTATTCTTTTGTTGCTGTCTAGCCATTAATTCCCAGATTGCTAGAGCCTCAAACTGTGCTGGCCTTGGAGGCACCTTCATGTCGTACATCATGAATCTCAAATTCTCTAGGATCCTTATATTGAATGTCCCATGTATCGGGAATGCTACGCTCCCATGTTTCTCTGTCAGTTTGTGCCATTGCTTTAGCCAAAGACACGGAGCTACCCCTTTTTCCTCCATTACAATGTAAGCTGGTGTGCCCTCGGGCGGCGTCTCCTCTCCTACGCTCGCTTTAATGTAAGACTCCCCCTTCATCGCACTCCTAAATGCTTTAAGGAATTTCATTTTCTCGTCTTTTATTTCACCAAGTTTATAATCAATAGGTCACTTTTATTCCACAAAGTTTGTAATCAATAGGTGACTTTAATTCCCGGAATACTCTTCACCTGCCTTTCCCCTTCCAATCGAGTCCCACGGACTGCGTCCAATCCGTGCGCGACCCTTCTCTGCAACCAACCTATCCCAGCGCGGCTCTTAGTGACGTCACACTCACACACACTGCGGCTGACAAAGCCTCGCGGCTAGTCTTCCTTCACTCACCTCCTCTCGTAACAACTTCTTGCATGTATCGCGAGCTACCAAAAACTAAAACAGATCTGTCGGTTTACTACAGGAAGGGTAACACAATCGCTTCAGGACCTTAGGGACCTTTCACTAGCCTCGGGACTTTTCACTAGCCTCTGGCCGCTATTCCGTCTTTCTCAGTCCCCACATTCGCAAGCAAATCTGACCCGCAGACCTACTCTCAACTTGTCAATGATCTGTTCTAGTGCACTTAGAATCTTGTCAGAGCCCGAAGTCGAAGTTTCTTTCACTCCCTAACACACGTACCGACTCGTTGACCACGCCCGATCAACCTACTAAACCGCCCAGACCACAACATGGATCAACATACTCCGGAGTCTCTTGACCTCGCAGGGCCCGTCTCAACAACAACAACCACGTGGACCTTTTTATGCACAAAGCGCCACACGCACATGAAGTTCGACGACTTCCCTACTCTCACACTCGGAGCCGCACCTCCGATATCTCTATGAAGTTCGACGACTTCTCTACTTCTACACTCGGAGTCGCACCTCCACTATCCTTTAAAGAAAAAAAATCCTCGCAACCTTTTCACACACCCTGCGGCAATAAGCTGTGCAAGCGCAAAACCCTAACTTCACTCATACCCTCATCCCAAAAGACGGAACCGTCCTCTGCTACCATCTACTGATAGAGCGGTCCGTACTAATAATTTACCTGTATTCGGACGCTCTTTAGGCCGATGAATCTTTTGACTAAGTGGGAACTCTCTGTACTCTTAATCGATCAATCACATCAAATCGATAATCAATAACGAACATAAGCAACACCTTGAACAACATAACACTTAACAATTAATCCAGAATACATTTCGGCGAACCCTGACCTTTCAGCCAGGAATAACCACACCAGTTTATTGCAAAGTTAGTGAATTTATTTCCCTATATTAACAAAGCTAGCACAATATAGATGTGTCTCAACACCAAATGATAAACATAAATTAACATTAATAGCTGTCCATAACGTCGAAACAAGTGCAATCTATGTAGCATTTGAATCACAAGGCATTCGATAATTGCAATGCAAAGCACTAATACGATAATCTGTAATGAACTAATTGCGTACATTTAGTCAGCATACTGTAACAAGATCTCAAATTGCATCGTGCGACATATGGAATTCTCATCTAACCTCAAATTAGCATCGGCATGTGGGACTTCATGCAAAACAATTTAGCAACATCAATTTAGAAAACTCCTAGCTAGGGCCCTTATCAAAATCAGCAGTTGGTTACCTAAAAGAAACACAATGCAATTGTACAATTTCCTTTCATATTTACCAATTACGATCAGCATACAAGGAAGTCTTCGTCTCACAGGTACCGTTCTTCGATCAGCATGGGCCGGGACAAAAGGGCAAGGGTGAACGGGGCAATCGCCTCACGGCGGCAAAGTAAAACTACTACTTCATGCAAAGGGACAAATCAAAGTTAAAGTCTCTAGGGCAAGGATCATTAAAGTCTCTTTCTCTCGACTAGAGAAAGCATCAAAGTCTCTCAAAATGGCGTCGCAGCAAAGTGGGCCATAATAGCTACGAAGTCTGCAAAATGGCGGGTATCGAGCTGGTAATGGCTGCAAAAGGCTCCTTTCTCCTCGTGCACCTGGTTTTTATAGACAACAGTTCAAGTCCAGTAGGGTCTCCATTGGAGGGTTCATAGGTTAGCTTCAAATTGATCAATCAAAAACGACAGTTCTCAAGCTTTTACTTAAGCATACATTATCCTTGGAGATGGGTACGCAAATCGCAACATTGTCTCTCAATTAGCTCCCTTTCAGAGCCTCCATTGTCCGCACCTGCAAGTCGACCTTGAATTAAAGAGAAAATATGCCATGCTGGCACGAAACTTTAAGATAAGCATGTGAACAGTTTCTGTGGAAAAGTACAGCTTCAAGCGAAAATACACGTTTATTAGCACAGTGGAAAAATACGAACATCTAAACCGTGAGACCAGGCCACTAGGCCAAAGCCTCCGCTAAAGTAATGCTAAGCTAAAGCATTTCAAACAAGCAAATCGTAGCATACGTTTATGATTATGTCAGATTAGTGCAATTATAATGCACCACGTTATATAAAGCACGCATATAAATGTTGGCAAACTACTCTAAGGGCACATTTTGTCCCCGTACAATCTTTATTAGTTTGGTTAATGTCACACATGATTATTTCACACTACGTTTATGCGTAAATAAATCAAAACCTTCATTTTCTGCTTCATCACCCTTTATGGCGTTAGAGGTGATTATGTAGTTTCACCAGCCTTATGTGTATTTGTAAATTACTGCTTAGTATTTAGTAGTGTGCGTGGGTAATAAATGCACTTTTCCTTTTCTAAAGAAAAAGAACAGCCTGGGCAATTATTTATTGAGTGTTCTTATTATGTGCCAGCAAATGGCAATTACTAGCCCACCTCCCTTGAGTAGGCCATGGACTCGTCTTCTCTGCCACCCAGAGAGAGTCAGGCACTACAATGGTGTGTTTGGTTCCCAGTGATTGCAAATGTTGATCCATTACTTATACAGCCCACACAACTAATGGCCCGCTTCCTTACAATCTGCAAATGCGGAGGAGTGCCCTGTCTCCCAAACCCTCAGTCTGCCTGTCTCATTTAGAGACAGGCAGACCGTAAGGTTTCTGTTGAAAGCGCCCCCATTGGCTCCGTCAATGGGAGGCTTCCTCCAAAGGCCTGATAGAGTAAGGGCCATCGGAAGAAAGGTGTTACACCACCTGCCCTATTTGGGGTGCACAGAGTAAAGCCCTTTTTTCTGCTTGCCATCATCAGAAAACCCAGCCAGTGAGGGACAGAAAAAATAATATTGACCCAGACATCCTGGGAAAAAAGTTCTAAGGCATGGAGATCATTATTTTTTTTTTTTGCTTTTAAAAAAGAAACTCACACTTTGGGAGATTGTTTTTGAACAACAAAAAAATATTAAAGGTTTGGTGGAGCACCAACAAAACCAATGACGAACGTCCACTAAACTTTTTATATCTTGAAAGTAACCGCCATGACAGTGTTTCCCTCCACGATATAGAGATGACTACTGGGCTGGCGAACATCTCTAAATCTGATGGATGGTAGTTCATTAGGATGGCGAAGGTAATGTCCTCTGCCACCATGACAGAATATCGTCTTTTAAACCTCAAATCAGGACCTTACTTTTTAAAATGGCAGTCTCAGCTGAATTATCTATTAATGATTTGTAGTTATTTTTTTTTTCTCCATTTATGCTTTTTAATTTTAAGATTATGGGCCTGATTTAGCTATTGGTGGATGGGTTACTCCGTCACAACAGTGATGGATATCCTTTCCCCTGAAACTCAAATCCCATTATTTCCCAAGGGAGTTTATATTTCGCAGCTTGGATATCCGTCACCGTTGTGACAGAATAACCCATCCATCAATACCTAAATCATTCCCTATGTCTTTTTTTTCTTACTTCTTTTCATCTATAGATGTACTCCAGTGGTTTAGAATGAGCACAAAGGGTCCTAATGAAAACAAGGGAAATGGGCCTCCACCCCATTTTAGTACCAAAAATAGCTATTATTGAGCTGCAGAGGGCCTCTCGAACCCCTGGGACACAGTGCCTTTGCATACTCGTTATTTATAGCCATGATGTATTGTCTGTAGTTTTGTTTTAGTACAGTGCCTATCTTGAGTTATGGTGCACTTAAGAAGTATCTAATAAATATTAATACTCCATGGGGAGAGTTTCTAATCTAGTTTTCACATATATTCTTTGTGCAGCGTTTGGACACAAGAGACACAGTGTGCACTGTTGAACGCCTCCATCACAGAGACATTTAACTGCTCCTTCAGCTGCGGCCCAGACTCCTGGAAGATCTCGCAGTATCCTTGCCTACAGGTTTATGTAAATCTGACTTCTTCCGGACAGAAGCTCTTCCTTTATCACACCGAAGAGACAATGAAAATCAATTCTGAGGTAGGAGCATATGTTTTGAAGAAGCATTTCATTTCCATTTTTTAGAAACTTCAAGTTTTTAGGTCTGGTGTTAGCCAAAACCTGTTTATTTTACTAAAATAATTTGAACAATATAGATATTGGAGCTTTCACCAGCCCTCTGTATCCATTGGTCTGTTGTTGTGTCATTCATATTTATGTTCCGCCTACTACAAGATACAGCAACGGGCAATGAGTTGGCCCACTTCAGTAATTGGTTAATTGCACTGTGAGTGATGGCATTCTACCATTTCGCGAGGAGCACATCCACACAAATAGTAGTTCTCTTCATTTCCAGGGAGTGGTATGGTAATGTGTCCTTTTTGATACCAAAAGTAATTTTTGCTCTTAGCGAATGATTATTTTTTTAGATTTTCTAGGGCCTGGCAGCCTTCCTCAACAATAAAGTTTTGCATAAACTATGACAAAACAACCAATGATAAAGCAAAAAGATTGGCAGCCAATGGCAGACGTATTGGCTTTGCCAGTGTTTATTATATGTTGGTTTTGGAAAAGGGTCACTTGACCTATGGGGCTGCATGTTCCTGCGTATTGCTGTTTTATTGCTCATCTGAGAAAATAAATGGGTCCTTCCTAACGCAGTTGAGTATACAACAAAAACAGAGCGTTTCTGTGTACGAAGTAGGGCTAAGACGAAGGATGTAGGCCTTACTGGCCATCAGAAATAGGGTGCTTTTAGTTGGACAAACACCGTAACCAGGAGTCTGTAGATAGCCGTTTCCATTGCACAGCAAAATACAGTCAATAAACCACCCACAGCACTAAACATCTGCCAAACAGGTTTTGAATAAGCCCATGCTAGAGATATGCATCTTGCCTCTGCTCTGAGGCGGGAATATCGCAAAGGCCAGCTCACCGTGTTTCAGATTAGATATCCCACTGAAGTTACCAACCAACGCTTTTACCGCTGATGCAGCCTGTTGTCCTTAAAATGTATCCCTCCACCTTCAGAATCAGCGCCCCTGCGGTGTAAGTAGTCCAGAGAGTGCTATGACAGTTTAAATTCGGGATATTGAGGGCCTAAGAGAGCATTAGAGTGTATGATGCATCTGCCCTATTTCAGGCCCCTCACCAGCCTCCTTAACTTACAAAAAGCCCTGGAAATGATGCTTTTCAAGGAAACCTTGTAAAGCAATCAGCCTTTTCTTCATCAGATACCCCTGCCTCCCCCTCCAACCCCTCCCCTTTAAATGGATGAACTAAGGGGCGTACTCTGCCTATACAACTAGTCTTATCCCCAAGCTAATGTTTCAGGGCACCCAGGAGAATGAGCTTGTACCCCAAGACGGATGACGTTGATACTAGGCAACATGTGCGCATTCTGCAAAGCAAATCATTGTTACTAATCCATAATTAAGGCTTCCAGTTATCAGTTTTAACTGGGATTTTTCAGATAAATACATAGAGGACAAAGTCTGTTTCCTGTCTATATTCATTTTCAAAAGCTGAAAAATACTGAAAATTGTGCTATTTGTCAGTGACTCTCCTTGTTGTCACTCATAAATTCCAGGCAACATAGGCATTTAAACCCAGTAAGAGACTCCCTTAAATACAGGCACATGTTAACATATATTTATATATAATGCTAATATCTACCTGTTGGTGTAGTGTTTTGTCATATTTGGCTGCTTAATTTGCTAAAACGGGACAGGCATCAAAGTAGGAGTGCATGTTTATCAGTTAAATAAATGTGGAAATATGCCATTTTACGACTTCATTTATTCTCAAAACATAAAATAACTATGGATAAAGATCAATAAAATGGGCAAAAAATTAAAAAGGATAAGTGCAGACAGAAATGTTAAAATAATAAGTACCATAAAACCGGGAACCCTATCCATAATCAATACCTGCATTTTGAAGTCTTCGATTTTACATGTAGTCTGATGTGCTTTTAAGAGCACCGCCTTTTAATCTAGAACAGGGACTGTGATGCTAGGTTTTGCTGAAATATGTGGTGAACTGTTGTCTCTGGCAGCTAGTTATTACCTGACCTGTAGTTAACTTGTAGATATTTATTTATTTAGGGGCATATTTACAAGAAAGTTGTCCTTCAGCTCTGATGCGCCACTTTTCTTGCATCACACTGTGCTCCCTAACATCACTGTGGTAGCACTGTATTCACTATACAGTGCACCATGGCACACGTGAGGACAATAGTGTCAACATTTTTGACGCTATTGTGGCGCTTTGCCGGACTAGCGTCAAAAATCTTAATGGTGGTCCAGCAAAGGCCAGGGAGGCCCATAGGGTATAATGGCAGCGTCACTTTAACGCCTGCCCTGAGCAGGAATTAAAAATGACAGGAAAAATGGCACAGTGAAATCTTGTAAATTTTACTGCACCAATTATTTGGGCCTGCCTGCGGAGGAACGCCCCCCCCCCCTTGCATACATTATACCTGACGCAGGTATAATGTGGCGGAAGGGGTTACAAAGTGATGCAATGCAAGCATTGCACCACTTTGTAAATTAGATGCATGAAGAGGCCTCCTTAATGCTGTCTTAGCAGCAAAAGATTATGCTAAGGCGGCGATAAGACGGCACAAGGAGCATGTAAATATGCCCCTTGGTTTTTCTATAGTGCTTTAGTAAATGCGAGCAACAGTACCTGAGCAGTTTACTTAAAGGAGAGAACAAGTTCAGAACCAAACCACGTACATGATAATCATGGAAAGACAGATCTACAAGCAAAAGTGTTGCAGGAGACAGATTACAACCAGTTGGAAAGGGCTTGATAGATGTTAAAGTTTGCAGAGAATCAGTTTAACATCAGACGGCCCTGAGACTCAAAGGAGCATTCGATTAGCAAGTGTCAGTAACTGACCCTTTAGGCTGGATTTGAAGAATGTAAACGAGACCATGAGTAACTGAGTTGGTGGAGAGTTCCAGGTTCTTGGGGTATTCCTGGAGGAAGAATGTTTCCTGATGGACTTCTCAATGAAGTCACTTTATTTGCCAATATTTTTGGGCTATCCTCATGCATTGCCTTGTGGATGATGCAGGCAGTCCTGTATGTGCTTCTTGCCTCAAGGGGCAAACAGTTAAGTGATATCAAGCCTGGGTTGTTGGGGTTGAATATCTTTGTTTTGGAGATAAAACGGACCTTGGAGTGCAGGACAAATGGTATTGGAGCAAGTCATGTCCTAGATGAGGCCTGTAAGTAGTACACAGCTGCCTTTACCTCTGGGTACCACCATGTGCTTTGAGTAGCATTCACAGGTCTGACCTGGAAGGAAATGTCTGATGCCCCGTACGATTCTAAGATGGTTCTTGGCACTTGTCTATCTGAATCAGTCAGTTCGAAAGTTCTATTGGGTAGAAATGGTTGGAATTGGTTGAAAATATGTAAGTTGCCTTAGATCAGGTGGATCTTTCGCTACCTTTTCACATGTACAACTCGCAATTCCATCCATTCTTTTCTCAAAGTTATAGCTATTATGTTGTCAAGAACATTATTAACAAGGAGACATACCATTACGTTTATCAGTGTAGACCTGGACATTAGCTGGCATCTCTTTAGTTATATCAAGAAAGATGTAAAAACACATTTTAGAATGCTTAACACGTTGATTTGTATCTTGTGACGTTTTCTACTGTAATACGCAATATTGTAATTGGCTTCCGTAATTTCATAGCCAAAATCACACACTAAACTTTGTGATTTCATTACATGTGTATTTTCTATATTTTCTAAAAACTCTCACCTTTGGGCATTTTTTTGATGATCATAAAGATCTAGGGCACTAGAAAAGGGCAGTAAGGGAGCAGCCACCACAAAAAGGGTGGAAGAGGCAGTGCTTAATTTGAAAATAAAAACGTGCTGGTGCCCAGAGCCCTCCTCTTAAATACGCAGCGGCTTCGATTAAATGTGCGAACACGGAATACTGAGGCAGCGTAAACCTGACGCCCTCTCGGGCCTCTTTAATCCATTTACAGCCCCTCCCTGCTTCTTCAGCTCACTCCTGCAGCTTTCTGCTCTGTTCTTTGTGACGCTTTTTTTGTTTTTCTCTTCCTCCGTCTTTCTCAAATGTGTCTTTTGCTCGCAATAAATGCTTGAGGCAAAAGATTAAGCGCCGGCCCTCAAAAATAAGTGCTGGTCCGCTGCACCAGGAACAACAAGTACAAATTAAGCACTGGGAAGAGGTGTCCTCACAATGTCACGTCTATCTGGCGACCTGAAGGCAACCAATAAAGGTGGTTGGCTGGCTGTCTAATTTAGAATGGGTGAGTCTACCCCCGTTTCTAGCGGCATCATTTTTATTAAAGAAGAAAAGAAAAGAACTGACAATGCACTCCTATCTAATCGTAAAAGTAATCAACCCGTTGTCAGATTCACTGTGTGCTAAAGGATATCACTTCCTGATCAAGGGTGTGAGTAAACATGAGATTGCCTGTGCTGTCACGTGGCGGGAAACAGCGCCCCCTTTCCGCACTGCTGATTTTTCCTCATCCATTGAATTAGCAAAGTTCAACTAATGTTCTTTATGCCGTTCACCAAATATACTGTTCAAATTCCCTTTCACAGTCTCTCAACAGAGTGTAAATAAAGCCAATGGACCACTGTCCTATATGTTAATGTGATTTATTCTTTCATAATTTTCAATTTACTTCCATGTTTTACCTCATCGATTCCTAAATTTACAAATCCCAATGCATTTCGGGCTGGATGCCCTTCATCAGGGGATAGCAATTCGGTGAGTTCGGAATCGACCACTTAAACTTTCTATCAGCGCTGACAGCATGTTAAAAAATACTTTGCCCCAGCCTTCTGCAATGGACTGCCACAGACTACTGAAAATAGTAGCATTTAGGTCATAATACCTAAATTGAGTTCTAATATTCACGGGCGTTGCTTAGTCAATGAGATTCAGGGGCTTGAATCTTAAATTGCCCATCTAAACAAGCAGAGGCCTTCAGGGCAGAGGGATGAGATAACCAAGGTTCAGAATGGACTGTTTCCATGAAGGACAGGGACAGTACTAATTGCGTTAGGTATGCCTCTGTCCAAGTGGGCAAAACACGATGGGCTGGAATGCTCCTCCAAGAGATTGGTACAACTGTTTGCCAGCATTCAACTTGTCAACTTTTGGGTGTTTGATTGCCAGTACTCTGTCTTAAAACTGAAGACAGGCACACATTTCCAAGCCTACAGCTGCCAATGTTTGTGAATCCCAAAACATGTTACATTCACACCCATTCAAGGAGGTCTTTTATGGGTGCAGTTTTACAACTGTTTTGGGAAACCGGTCATAATATATATTTACGATCCCTATCCAAAAAATGAATACATTAAAAACTTCTAAGTGAAATAAGAAAAACTTACACACACATAGCAGACCTGCCTCAGTGCTTGCAAACACAACTACTAAACCAAGATTGCATTTGAGGTGTGTCACACCCGAAACATCCCCACTGAAGCTATACTCCTACCCATCCCATATGAGTCTTGTATTTCTCCCTGGGAACTGAAAGCTATGGTCATGTGCAACAGAACGGCCTGGAGTCGCTGCCCTAATATCACTTATTTTAAATGTCTCCGCTACAAGAAGCCTTGATAGCAAAGTTGTCAAATTCCATTTATAAAAATGAAATATTCATGACTTTCCCCCACCGACAATGCCATTAGTGAACTAAGAGACAAATCAGACATCATGTACTCCATAAATGTGGCCTAAAGATGGCGCAACATTATTGTGTATTAAATCAAACAAAGGAGTTGCTTGTACAGCGCACATCTCGGACTGAAGCTCATATGTGATAATATAGAAAAAGGAGGCTCTGTGGAATAAACTGTTTGCCTAGGATCACACAATGTGGACAAGCAGTGAAGATGGTATTGATCCCAGGTTATCTGGTTTCACATCTGAAATTCACCCACTAGATGTGTATCTCTGCCTCTCTACCGTTTACATGAAAGGTTTTAGCTTTCATTGTCGGCTCACAACTGACACGGAGATAGCCAACCCAACTCAGGGCTCCCAGACCCAACTACCAAGCTGAGCATGCAGTTATTTGGGGGATTTCTCATCTCAAACCCCCTCATCCCCCTCAATCTACACCCATGTATATACTTTTATCATTAAACACTAGGTTTCCTTAATGGGGTTTTAACAAAATGCCACTCAGCATAGCACTTCATAAAATAACAAAACTTTTGACAAGTCCCTAATATTGTTTCTGTTTATTTTAATTTAATTTGTTTTAGTGAAAAGAATCTGCATGTATTCTGAGAAGGAGTGGTAAAAAATGGGCTTTGAATTTAGATGGTGAATAAGTCTCAGTTAGCATGCCCATGTCATTGCTGGCTGCACCTGGCTTCCTGAACTTCAGACAGTATAACTTGATGGATTCCAGAAGGCTAAATTCAATACTCCATTTTGAATCAAATCAAAACTAATACAGAGTAACATTCTTGTGCTGTACTCCTGAATGCCTCATACCTAGTTCATATCTTTGAATTATCTGTCTTGCACAGTCAATTTTTTTCCTTTGTATTTAGGTTTCACTGCTTCTAGGAACTAAGTAGCACATTAAGCTCTTGCTGTAAAATGCCACTGGCAATCGCTCTCTGAAAACTGACATCAAATAGTTCCAGCAGGGAGCTGTGAGGTGCCAGCGAGGCCTTGGTTCAAAGCTGCCGATTAGATCTTTTGTCTGCTGCCACCTTGCATTGCCCCAGTTCTTTCAGAATCAACATCATGCAGATGACGTGGATCTCAAATATTACTAACAGCTCTGAAGAAACAATTGGACTTTCAAAACAACATGGAAATTAGTGCAGCAATATGCGCAGTGTTTTTAAAACGTATATACGTAGAGCCACTGGAATTATGCTCAAGCGAGAATCAAACTATGCAGCAGGGAGAACCACATTTTTATGGGAAGAAAAGGCAAATTATGCAGCATAATGCTACACATTGTATGATAGTTTTACTTCAATATTTTTTCATTTGTACAAATGTGGGCTCTTTGTGCTCTGCCCACGGGGAAACCCTAGGCCCGCCGGCCTCCCAGCCACATCCAGCCTTTGCCCCCAAGTCATTTGAGATCTGGTCACTAGGACACTATAGGATACTAAGCGACCTCTTTCGAGGTCCAACTATCAAAACGTTTGAGCAGTGTAAACAGAATTTCCAGACTCCGGAAACTTCTTGCATTCAATAATACCAGTTGCCCCACTGGGCTCTCCACCGCCACGAAAAGCACAGGCAGCCGCGCATCCCCCCCCCCCCCACCCTGTTTGAGAAGCTGGTCAGGGCCTTCGAGGGCACCAAGGACCTGATCGCGTGCACCTATGCCACAATCCAGGAATCTAAACCTTGCACCCTACACCCCTACCAGACTTCCTGGGAGGACCACCTGGGACGCACATTCAAAGACAAACAATGGGACGTCCTTTGGAGAGACAGCCCCTAATCCCACAGAAGTATTCCCCATAGGAAATCAGCCATGAAGATCATGGCCAAATGATACCAGACCCCTGCCACATATATCAAACTGCTCTCTAAAACATGTTGGCACTGCTGCCTGCCACAGGCACATTTGGTGGCCCTGCTTTGTGATCCAACCATATTGGAAGGTGATCCTAGGCCACATCAAAAGGGTCATGGGCTACCCACTCCCATCTGACCTGGCTACCCTGGTTCTCGGCATGAAACCCCCCAATCTGGATGGTATGAGTCACAGAGATCAGGCAATGACTTGCCACATGTCTAGGGCAGCTAACCAGCTCATTGCACTATGCTGAAAGCGGATGGAGCCTCCCCTAATGGTATCCTAGTCCCACCAACTTTGGCAGAACCTGGCAATGGAGCATCTATCTCATAAATTCTCCCAAACTCAGAAAATATTCAGTTACCTTTGGCAACTATTGATAAACTATCCCTCGAAATTGGAATTCCTATTAGTCCTACCTCCCTCTTGAGGGCACTGCATCTCTTTGACTGGAAGTGTTCTCCTCTTCTCCCTTCCAAAGTGTCAGGATGTATTTTGATAATAATACACAAATACACCTGGTATTGGGCCATTGCTGTTTAATTAAACAATTGGATCTTGTTTCAATATACAATTAAATGATACAGTTTTTGACTTTGTAGATTAATCTGACTAGAACATACCTTCCTGTAGTACTGGTACAACATAACTAACTAGAACCTTCTCTAAAAGTTTGTCTAATCTTGTTAAAATGGCTAAGAACACAAATGGTGCAAATATCACATGAAAATCAGAATATTGTCAAGCTACCTGCTATATAACTGATTAAATTAAAACACTGGTGTACTTCAACAAGGTGCCATTAGATGCTCACTACACACTCTTAAACATGGATCCAAGATACAACACATAAAACATAAAAACATAACATATTACCATATGAATTTCAAAAGACAAATAGAAAATATGTACAATGAACGTTTGGTCATGGCATCGGTTCGCATCAGAAGACTGTCAGTAACCACTAAAGGTTATGTTGCATCTGGAAAATGAGTCTTCCTATACAAATTGATTGGAAATTGGGATCAGCTTAACTTAAATTGGGTGCATGGTACTTCAATTTGTTGCGGGGAAACGGAAATAAAAAAAACAGGACTCATCTTGGCAAGGCAAAGCAGATTTACTGTTGCAGGAGGGAGATTGGCTATCCCCACATAGGACGACAGCTGGTCTAAAATGGCTGTTCACAAACAGGTGCTTATGTAGCCTCACAAGCAATGTCTCCTACAAAAGGTCAAATTATAGGTTACTCAGTAGTTTTACAAAACATCACATCATCTGTGACCTCAACCTCTTGACCTTTGCGCCACACATTCTTTATCATAATTCTAACAATGCTTAACTAATCATTTATTTGCTTCTTTTGTCTCAATGTGTATGCATGCGTGTTTTATTGCTCTGCTCCCATGCATCCACCCACTGATTTTGGTGCATTTCCAGATTTACCGACACTGGTGAACTTGGGAATGTGTCAAATGTGGAACCTCCCCCGGGAGGGGTTATGAGGAGAAATATCTTAATTTCTCCTCCTATTACCTCTTTGTGTAGCACACATAGAAAAAGGAAAAAGCCCCAGAGGATTGCTTTTTGTCCTGGAAGATGTCCCTTTCTGCACAAAAACAATTGTGTCTGAAATGCAGGCACCCTTGCACCATTGCAAGGGTGCCTGCATTAGTGCTAAGCAGCCAAAAGGGCACCACCGCAAGGGAAGGACATACAGTGCATTCCTACCCTAGCACGCAGCGAAGAGTAATGTACAGTGCACCACACATGCAAAGTTTGAAAAGTTTGGAAAAATACAATTTCTCAAGTTACTGCCAGCCTCACTGAGTCATTATGTTTTGGTTCAAACTCTGTCTACAGATATAGCTAGTGTTTTGCATTAAAAACCATGGGTGCTTGTGGTATGTTTCCGTACTCCAGGGCTATTTTCAAGTGCACTATAAGTTTTGGCTGAACGTAAATCCCAATTCTACACTTTGCGCTGGTTTGCGTCACTTTTCTGAAACAAAGTTAGCACAATGTGTTAATAAATGTACCCCAAGATGCTTGTTTCTTAAGGTGCAGGTGAATGTTTGATGCCAAAAAAATTCACAATACCATAGCATGTATTGTAACTAAAGGGTGCTTCATCTAAGAAAGAGGGAGCGTCTCGAGCCCAACCAGGACATCAGACTCCTAAAGCACTAATAGAGTGACGGATAAAGTCACTCTAATAGCAGTCTATGTTACTCTCCCATTGAAATTCTCTTCCCATCTGCTATTGTTTATCCATAGTGTGCAGATAGTCATAATTAGGTAAACATCAATTTAGCCTGATCAGATGATCTGTAATTAAATCCCTCAAGGGGCTTATGTCTGGAACCCTGTGTGCGTTTATTTGAACCTGCATTTTGCAACAACAGGCTCGCCACAGTGTTCCACATCCCACTGCCATTTGGGCAGGCCACAGTCGACTGCCTTTCGCACTTGGCGCGGATTGGAAATCTGGTCACCTGCGTTTCCTTTATTCATACTCATCACAGAACAGTGCAGCACTTAATTCTCTACAAAGAAGGCTCAGCCACTGAAAAGCCAGCTATCATCCTGGCTGGTGGTCAGGGAGCGCTCAGAATTGCTTGAGGACACATTGGGACGGGTAAGGGATATGAAAACAACTGGCTTCAATGTGAAACTAATTCTTCACAAGCCTTACTGCCTTCAGGAGGTAGGAAATGCTCCAGGAAAGTAAAAAAAAAAGAAAACAGAGAATTTGTTTGTAAAATGTTGTATAGTGATTGTCTTGTGTGGACTGATTTAAGCTGGTGGGTTTCAAAGTGCTTCATTTTCACACTAGATAATGTGTGGTCCTGTAAGCGCTGATGCGGCATCCTTTCTCTGTGAGTATTCTGTGGTGTTGATTGTACTACTGAATATTGATGCCAATATTATCGAAGCATACTAATATCAAAGACAGATTATCGAGGGATAAAATACAGAAAGGTAAGTGTATAAAGGGAAGTATAGATGTACTATTACCTGCTTCACATCTACGTACCTTTAACACATATGCACTGCATAAATATGTGTATGTGGAGTTTGCTATAGAGAATCTAGACTTACCTACCTCTCCATAATTTATGTTCGATATTCTGTCCTCGTTATTCTGTCTCATTGATATTGCTTATTTGATATTCAGTGGGCACACTCATGGTGTTGTGAGAAAGGATCATTTTTTGTCAGGGCCAGGGCAGGTTTTAGTCATCTGAGGACATCAACATAATTCCAGGTTTTTTCTGTGGCTGATGGGAGCTACTGTCACTCATGTCTGGGGACTGGCACTCTCAGACAATGATCCATAGTGAGGCCAGGACCATGCCTGCTAGTGCCAGGAACACTGGTCACCCCCATTACCAGGCCGTGACGCTCTGTTCCTCAACCCCGTCTGCTGCGCCACATGCTGCTGCCTCGCTACACTATTCTCCTGCACTTACTGCAAGTTTTCATGCTCTCACCCACACTCAAAGCTTACCACACTGACAGCACCTAACACCCCACTCTCTGACACTCACATGGTCCTTCAACTACCCACACAACAATGCACACTTGCTTGCATGCTCCTCAAAGCCCGCCCCCACTCACCAAACACACCACAGATATCTGGGTCCTACTGCACAACAAAGCCCCTGACCTACTTTTTCTCACAGAAACCTGGCTGTTCTGGAATCATCATCTGACATTACCACAGCCATTCCCCCAGCTACAAGACTGCCAGGTAAGACTAACTTCACAGGCCCCAGAGGCATAATCACCATCATTCACAAGAACTCCATCAGCTGCAACACATCAATGGACATGTCATCCTCCAACATAAAACACCTGTCATTCAAGGCCCACGTCACAGTCAACTTCACTTTAATCGGCACTCTCATCTACAGATCACCAGAACCATGCACCAACTTCACTGACACCATCATGGACATTGTAACCCCAATCACACTCAATGCTAGCAATTATGTCCTACACGGGTAACTGAACTTTTACCTGGAAGACCATGCCAACCCCACCTTAAAAGCATTCACTGAAGACCTTAGAAGCCTGTGTCTCACCCAGTGAGTAAACAAACCTACACACGTTGCTTGAAACCTTGTGGACCCTACATTTACCAATTTCTGCAACATTCGAGTTGACAAACCCAGAGCAGTACCCATGACAGATCATGCGCTTCTCAAGTTCAGCATCCTCTTCTGGTCATATGCACGTGCACTATTGCCAGACCACCAACCAAAACTGGAACAGCATCAATGACAAGGACTGGGACACCACTCTCAACACCCACTGACCCAAACACATCGACAGCCTTCCTACAGTCATCAAGAATTTCAACAATTTGATCACCTTCTGTGCTGACTCCCTAGCCCCTCTGCCACACAACAATGCAACAAGATCCAGACCCAAGGCCAGTTGCTACATGGAGGAACTCAGACTGATGAAATGCTGCAGCAAACATTCAAGTGCAAGTGGAGAATAAGGCAGGATAATGCAGACAGAGGCAAGTTCGAATCCACTCTGAGATGCTACCACCAAAAGATTTGAACCACCAAATGTGGCACTCTTGCGGATAAATGCCAGCACCAACAGAAACAAAGAAATATTTGCAATTGTGAAATATTTTTCCTCACCGTCAGTCACTTCCAACTCAATCACTCCCTCCAGGACTCTGCAAAAATCTATCTAAATTCTTCAGCAACAAAATTGCCTCCATTTACAGCAACTTCAGCCTGCAACCGGACCCAACAGACCTCCCGATCTTATCAAAGAACCAATGCTAATCACATAGCATATCATCACTTCATAAGAAACTGCTGCCACCACGAAGTCCTCCAACTCAGGGACCCCATCATACTCCTGCCTTCACCATGCCTACTCCAGAGGACTGCAACCCATCATGCTCAAACCCATTCTGAATGTCTCCCCCTCCTTTGTATCCTTTCCAGATGCTTGGAAACACGCTACTGTCCTATTGCTGAAGAAACCTGATGAGCCTTCAATTCTCAGCACCTATAGACTGATCCTGGCCAAGGTATTAAAGAAAATCATCAACCGACAAATCACCAAATACCTGAATGACCACCAATTCTTTGGCACTGCTCATTCTGTTTTCAGACCCAACTATAGCACAGAAACTGCTGTCATTGCTGCCACAAATTTCATATACATGACTGTAGACAGAGAAGGCACAGTGGCCCTTATCCTCCTGGACCTCACCCCAGCATTTGACACAGTCATCAACTCCATACTCATGCAACACCTACGTGACATTAGAATCCAAGGACACACATGCTGATGGATCTGCTCTTTCCTGACTGGAAGAACCGAGTCAGTCAGCCTGGCACTATACACTTCGGACACCCACGACTTAATTTGTGGAGTTCCGCAGGCATCCTCCTTGAGCCCAACCTTCTTGACGCGTACATGATCCCATTAGCCAGCATGATCCGCTTTCACTATATCAACATCCTTTCAAGTGCCAAAAAAACACAACTCATTCTCTCCTTCGTGGGCAAGAAGCTCAGTACCAGGATCAAGCTCAGTGCCTGCATTGCTGAAATTGCCCACTGAATGAAGAACAACTGTCTTAAGCTGAACACCCACCAGACCAAAATCATGTTCCTCAGGAAGAGCACATCACCGGGGGACCGCCACCTGGTGGTTAAAACAGAGCTAGGTCGACACCCCGCCCCCACCACACATGCCAAGAACCTCGGTATCATCATTGATAGCAAGTCAAGCATGCTTCCTTACTCTGAAGATGCTGAGGAAGATTTTTAAATGGCTCCCAATCAGCCCCCGGAAAAACCATGAAGCATGTCCTGGTGACAAGCAATTTGGACTATGGGAACACCCTTTACAACAAAAATGTCTCCAGAAGGCTGCAGACTATTTAGAACTCAGTGGCCAGAATCACTCTCAACCTCCCACGCTGCACTCACTTCACACCACAGGAGCTCCATAGGCTACCATTCCCAAATGACCACAATTCAAATTTCTCTCTCACTCACTCTTCCAAGGCACTACATAACACTGGCCCAACATACCTCAACAATCACATCTGCTTTCACAAACCTTCCAGACACCTCTGCTCATTTGGACTCCTACTTGCACAAATCCCACACATGAGGAAAACCAGATCCAGTGGTCAGGCCTTCTCTTACACACCTCCTAAACAGTGGACCAACCTGCTGCATACAAGAGAGCTCTCCTCACTTCTTGAATCCGAAAGAAGCTGAAGTCCTGCCTTTAGGAGTAACCCCACTAGGTCCTATCTGTGCGCAAACTCACAACAGCTCAGCGCCATAATACCCCCCTCTCTGGTGATAGTGCGCTCTACAGATCTGCATAACATAGCGTTTGTGCCAACATAGTATTGGATTTGATAGGTTGTTTCTGATCCGAGACTCTTTGTTAAGAATGAAATCATTGAGATGGATCTGTAGTTTGATGGAATGGAGTTTACCCAGACAAGGATTTTCTCTCTCATGAATAATTTTTATGGCTTTTTACTCTCCAAAAAGTAGCAGAACATGCTGTGTAATTTACCCAGAAGGAGTTGTCTCAAAACTGCACCTGTGTTATACACTAATGGCATACAATACCTCATCAGCTTTCTTCTTTTGACAGGCAAGACAACAAAATGCTCCCTAATTTTCATGAACCCTCACTGCTCATGTCCTACCATCTCTTGAGCCCACAGAAATTCAAAGAACAGACGTGTCCCACAATAAACAATTGTGGTCTTTTTCTATTGACAAATGTTTCGTAGTCGTCTGTTTGTTTCTATTGAGGATGTGTGTTCAGGATTTTATCCCCAAAATAGGGCAATCAAACTGAGCTCCCATCAACACAATTGTCAGGGGAATCTGCTGCAGTTTTCCCACTTTTATATTGAATTCTACTTATCTGCACCAACCCCCTTTCCAAAATTCAGGAATGTTTGCTGCCATTAGAACAGTTCTCCTCCAAATTGGCAATTTGGACGTTGAGGCTCGAGCAGGAGGTGGTGGAAGGGGGCACATATTATTTTAGTCAGTCTGCGAAAGGACACATACAGGCACCAAGGAAAATAATACAGAGCTTGGTTAAAGAACCCATGGCATAGATTAATATTTTTTACGCTGGCTGGCACAGTGAAACACACAGACCTTTCTCATTAGTCATTTGGTGGAATACCACCAATTTACAGTAGTATTTACTCAGAAAAAAACCTTTCAAGTAGAAGTTTTACTCTTGTTACACCATTGAGTGTTATGATATATAGAAACAAGGAATGAAGGAGACTGGCTCGAAGAAGCCTTGAGGTAGGCAATGTCTGAAGGAACCTCACAGGTGATGGAGAGTTTTGTGGAGCCACCACCATGCACAGCTATATCAAGGAAAAAGGTGAAAGTGCCTCATTAGTCCATAGTGGGAACAAAGAACGGTATTAATGCACTGCACAAATGGGGACTATGATAACGTATATGATATTTACACAGTTCTTATGTAAAATGCGTTCTAAAATCTTAAAAGTATTCTTACATGAAACCTCGTGTTACCAGTCTGTATTATTTACTTCTCTTTGTGCAAGTTAAGGCTTTACCTATGTAACGCTCTCAGATAACCCGTTGGGTCTTGTTCATGCTATAGAATACTGCAAATAAATAAGTGAATTATATAAAATGCTAGTATCACTAAGTGTGGCTCACTCACAGATATGTGGATATCAAAATATGATGGCTTAAATTCTCAATTAAAATATATTGAATCAAGGAATGATTTTGAAACTCACAGGAGGAGTGTTGTCTTTTTTGGTTTTGCTGATGCAAAGTTAAAAGCCCAAGAGATCTGCACATTCATCATACATCTCTATTTTAATATTAGATCTACTGCCTCATTACAAGTGCGCTTTGAAAACGTTGATTCTTGTGTTTAATGCCAGAATTATATTCATGAAGGAAAGAAGGAATATAAGGTAAACATTTTGAGCCATCTACTTGAAGGGGGGATAGAAAAACAGAAAATATAATGCGATCCAGGGACTGGGCAAATAAAAAAGGTAAGTACAAAGAGGGGATGAGAGAAAGGTGGGGCCAGAAAAAGCTATAGACTTACAGCACAACTAAACCTCTCAGTGTGCTCAAAGAATCGAGTTAGCACAAGAAGAAATAACATACAAAAGTGAGGGATTTAAGTTCAAATATGGAAGAATACATATAGATCCAAAATAAAGTTGCAAAGCACATTCTGTGATGTGGTAGTATATTAATTAGGCAAGATGTACGCCTTCTTAATATATTGATAACTGGTCCACCGACCAATGTCACAAAGTATGTATTTCAAACACATTTAGGACCAGTCCCTTAGACATATTAAAGTTGCACAAACATGTCCTCCTTGCAGAAAACCATGGGTGCCAATTATTCATCATAACTGAATTTACACAATCAGGCTACCAGCTTCAGGGTTTATGTTTGAACCTGGGCGATGTAAGATACAAAACATAAAGAGTTACTTACAACTACCTATAAATATGTTTGGAGATGCACACACTACGTTTTACACCTTTACTCGTCAGTACAAAACACAGGGTGTCACCCCTGGCATTAACATAGCTTATCGCCAATGTTGTTAGTAAGTGATGTAGGATATATCCGTGCACTATTCTGTGGATCAATGTTCACAGTAAGAGGTATGTTTCAATGTACCACTCAACACAACACAACGCACTACATACAAAAGAATGTGTCTTTGGGCTCTTGAATGGGTTCAGTATCTACACCACCCAATGGTGAAAAGGGGATGTCACATCATTAAATTAACTGCTTTTGCTATTCACTAAATTTCTATCATAACTCATAATTCCATGTCAAAAGTAGATAGGAATTCAACATCCGATGTTGATAAGGGTGAAGAAGCCAAGGGGAAATATTTGCATGTAGAATATTATCAAGGAGACAGGGGTAAGAGAAAGAGCAAATGTGACCAACGTGCATTAATACTTGGATTAAAAGAGCACGATAAAAACAGTATGAAAATGGCATGTACTAACTCACACGCACACACCCACACCCCCCACAGACATACACCCACACAATCTCACACATACACCCACATATTGCCAAAGAATGGCCTAGATATGTATCCGCATAACAATTTTGGTCACAAATTGTTCGTTTATAATGTATAAGGGGGGTAAAGTTTCAGTCTATTTGATGGAGGGACACATAATGGTGAAGTAGTAAGGAGTAAGAGAGAACACTGTACACTACACAAGAACGTGTCTCACAAATAGGAAAGTGCCAGGCATGCCAGAACTGTCTCCTTTCTAACAACAAAATCTGAACATCAAACCATGGATTATGGCACTATGCCGCTAGCTAACCACTATGGGCCTAATTCACAAAAGTAACTAACACCTTTGAGTAATTTGAACTTCTGATTAAGTTTACTACATTTTGGTGTTCACAAACTGCACATTTGTAGTAACTTACACTTCACACGGCCAACTACCAGTACTGTAATACGCTCCCATAGACAATAATGGATGTAGGGACTTACTATAGAAAATGTAAGTTACTACAGAAGTGCAGTTTGTGAATACCGAAAAGTACAACATTTACTCAAAAGTGGAAGTTACTACAGAAGTGCAGTTTCTGAATAGCAACTTGTTTTAGTTTGGGAAACTGGCCCATAGTTCTGGCAAGCGGTAATATTTCAGCAGCCTTATAGTATTTCTGCCAATCCAAGTAAATCCATGAGTGCTAGCTGGTGTGGTGTTTAGGGTGATTCATGTTGATCGATGTTCTTCCCAGTTGGTATCTGCCTCTTACGGTGGGTGTTTGCATTGTGGTTCATTGTTGCATGATGCCGTCTACTAGTGCTCTGCTTCTCAGTCTGTGTATGTATGAGGTCAGCAAAGTTGTTAGAAAGTGAGGTTACCCCACACTTGATGTCACAAACACTTTGTTGATAGATAAACACTGTGTGAGTACCCCTTTTATGTGTGTGAATTCTTCCTTCATTGCAGTGAAATGCCTGTCTGACAAGGGAGGTTGAATCTCCTCCTTCAGCGTAACAGCATCCACTATCTTTATGAGATCGAACATATATGAATCCACAATCACTAATACAAAACAGCACTTCCTGTATCTATGGTGTTGTGTGAAGACAGTTTTATGAGGAATCTTTTTGGCTAAGAACGGGCTCCACAGAACTGTGACGTAGTTGTTAGAGCAGAATTCAATGAAAGATTTGTTTATAATGTTGAGTTCGCAGTTACACGCAGAACAGAAAAGACGTGTAATATTCAGTTCCATGTGTGGCGTAGTCATTGGCGGGTACAATACATAAGGCTAGGTCACATAGTACTGCTTTACAAAGCAGCAGCCAGAGCCCAGGTGCCCTCTGTATGATCCTCCTGGTCTTGTCCTGGAGATGTGTGGCATGTCTAGTCCAAAGGATTCTCCATGGTTTCCACTCCCGCCTGCCATCAGCAAAATGAATGGCATATGTGGTGCATAGCCATGTGCCTATCAATGTGCACTGGTATGTCATGCTCAGTAGTCCAACTTCTCCATGCAGCAGAATTATACCACTGTTGCAAGGTATAGGAACTTTTGATCCTTTTTGTGGAATGTTGCACTTGGGTAACTTTGCGGAATAGTGTATTTTAACCCATCTGGCTCTGGTCTTGGCACCAATCATTGTCTTGACAATCATTTCCACTAATGCACAAAGACATTATAGAAGGCATATGGGATACTTCTTCATTGTCTTGCTTCATCTGACACATAGATGGAATAATTATACATGACCAGGCGTTGTAACACTTATGGATTCCTACTATGCACGTGGTAGCAGTAAACCTGCTCTGTTGTATTGCCTTCTTTCGGGTGATTCTTGCTAGAGTCCACTGAAATAAGCTCATCTTGGTCACTGACAAAACACAAGGGGCCAACACCAAATTCCACTGATAATTATCCATTCCCTTCACTTGCTGAAAAGGCTTTCCACCATTTTTTTAGGTCAGCAGTCATGTTCAGCTTCCGTAGAAATGACTTTCACTGTTGTATTTGCCCAGCTTTTGTTTCTCATTGCTTAATGTTTTTGGACACAAGATTCTATAAAAGTACCCCTTCTTCTTGAAGAATGTGTTTACTCAGTCCTTCTGCTCCTGGTCGGCACGTGTTTTTTTTCTTTGTAAGAATGCTATCATGTATTGCACTGCAGTAGTTCAGATACTCCCACCTAGGTCATGGATGTGTATGGACAACGCAGAACAGTGCACAGACTCAAATAAAATGTTGAAATAATTGTGTTCTGGCCATACAATGGAACAGATACACAAAGATTCCGTTCACAAAAAGTGGTCATAAATTGTGCACCAGCTTTTTGTGAATCGAATCAGATTTTGGGAGGTAACCTATGTACTAATAGGTCAGTTTGCAAAATCCCCATTTTCAGGGGGTCACAGAACAACCTACCTAATTATTATTCATTTGTCAGGTGTCAATTTGGGGTCCCCTGTGATTGACTGCAAAGACAGTGATAGTGGCCTGCAAACAACAGCAGATTATGGGGGTCATTTTGACCTCAGCGGTCTTTTTTAAAGACCGCCTAGGGACCGCCGTGCGGAAGACCGCCAGTGCAGGCGGTTTGCCGCTCGGCCTAATATGACCGTTGGCAGCTCTCCGTCCCTTTACGGACGGAGAGCTGCCAACAGCCATACTGGCGGGCGGCGGGGAAGTGGAGGTTGCTCCACCTCCACCACCACGCCAACAGAACACCGCCCAGCGAATCACGTCCTATGATTCGCTGTGGCGGTGTTCTGTTGGTGGTGTGGTGTAGGCGGGGCTGCCCCCATGGCTCCTGTCCCCTCCCGGAGGATCGTCGGACCAGGTAAGTCGATCGTTCGTGAGGGGAGAGGGATGGGGGGGTGTTGGGTGTTGTGTGGGTGCATGGGGGTGTGCGTGTGTGTATGTGAAGGGGGGGTGTGAGTGCGTGTATGCTTGCGGGGTGTTTTGTGTATGGGAATGAGTGCATGTATGTCTGTGGGTATGTCTGTATGGATGTGTGCGTGTATGTGTGAATGTGGGTGTGCGTGTCTGACTGTGTGTGTGGATGTTGGCATGTATGTCGGTGTGTGTGCGTGTAAGTATGTAGGTGGTGCCTGCATGCGTGTCGTGTGGGTATGGGTGAAGTGATGTTGGGGTCGGGGTGGGGAGTGGGGCCCTGCCACCTTTGGGGGGTGGCAGGGGTGGGGGGGTAGGGGAGGGAGTTGGGGTGGGGGTGAAGGGTGGGGGAGACCCCTATCAGTGCCAGGGAAGGGATTCCCTGGCACTGATAGTGCTTACCGACATGGATTTCATGGCGGTTCAAACCGCTGGAAATCCACGGCGGTAAGCCGGGTCCAAATACCGCCGGCAGTATAGTGACGGCCGCCGGGTTGGAGACCCAGGTCTCCAGCCCGGCGGTCGTCTCTGCCCTGGCGGGCGGAACAGGGAACCGGCGGATGACCATGGCGGTAACCGGCATGGTCATAATTCCATGAAGGGAGACCGCCAGCCTGTTGGCGGTCTTACCGCCGCTTCTCCGCCTTCCACCAGGGTCATAATGACCCCCAATAATCCCTGTGACTGTGTTAAAAAACTGAAAGTTGTTTTTGTTTATTTTTTTATGAAGGAACCCATGTTCCATAAAAGAGCCAGTGGTGTGTTACCAAAAAACAGATTTCTAGTTTTTAAAATCTCAAGGGGGAGGGGAGGCGGTGGTCTCTTCGTCCACTGCTAGCTCCCCCACCGGCTGCCATTCCCAATTGCCAGAATTGGGGTTGCAAGCCATTGAACATAGCACATGGAACTGCAATTCGGGATTTACACCCCTTTTATGCCACTTACAAATGATGATTCAGCATGGGTTGCAAAACATATTCAATGAGCTAGACAAAGTTTTCCGACTCAATAAATAGGTTTGGAATATCATAAAAACAGAGTTTCAAACCGAGAAACCCAGTGATTTTTTTGAACCTCTGAGTTCGCTATTTTCAGAACATTTTTGTACACCTGGGCAGTTGTACCACCTCTGAAAGGTGTGATGGAATAGATGAAAGGGGAACACCCATTGTTCTGCTGCACAAGCATTTTTCAAAGATCAGGTGTTATTCTCAAAATCTCATGCTGTTTGCTCATGTATATGTCATGAGGCTATAGTTAAAGCTTCTCGCTCTGATCACACATTTTAACTCCCTTTTAGTGACGACCACTAGGTGCGATTTGGAGAGCTCAATTGAAAGCATAAAGGTGCCAACCCCAAATGCTCAAAGATCAAAGGGTTTGGAAAAACATAGGATGATGAAATATGCCTGTGGCAGAGGTCAGAACCTAAATAATGATCAAAGGGGACTGTTCATAGTTGCAAAAAGTTATTAATGATGGTGCGAAGGACTCAGACACAAATGGAAATGCCCACAAGAGAGAACCCTAATCAAGAGAGCAGGAGAGTTGGAAGTAAATTTTGGATTAAACGCAGGTCCATATTTACAAACTTTTCCACACAACGCAGTGCAGAACCCACAGTTGCTGTGCTGCGTTGGGTGACAGGGAGAGAGCAGGAAAACACCATATCTACTAAGGTATCCTGCTTCAGTCCTAGCTCTGGCACACAATCAGGCTGGCCTGCGCCACACGTACACTGTTGCGGCTTAGTGCAAAGGTGTCTGTGTGAGCCTAACATAGGTTTTATACTGGAAAGATATCCTTCAGTACAAAATACTGTGCCCAGATAAAGTTTAAAAACTTTTCCACGTTCGATGTGTGCGGTACAGTGCTGCACACATGCAAAGTGGTAAACATTAGGAGAAATAAGGCCTAGATGTACTAAGCCTTTTCCTTGTCCTTGCATTGTGCGAGGTAACCCAAGGACAGCACAAAGACTTCAGTAAGATTTACAAAGCCACACAAGAGTGATTTGTGCCTCCTTGCGGGGCTTTGTAAATAAGAGTAATGCAACACAGCTGAATACACACACACATTAGATTTCGAGCTGGGAGGCATTCCATTGGTGGAACGTGGTGGTTCCGGTAAAGATACCCATGGATTTGAAATAATCCAAGATTTACAACAGGGGCCCCTCTGCAAAGTACCTGGAGCACCCCCTCCGGATCCAGTCAGGGGCCTGCCACCCATGCACAGTGTATTGTGCTGAGGGGGCCCCCTAGAGCTTGAGGCCCTCCCGCACCACAGAGGATGTGGGGCCTTAGTTACACCAGAACTCTTTGTAAATATGGATCATTTCTGCCCTATCCCGATCAGACAATGCAGCGCAGAAAGTTCACATGCTACGCTGTGCTGCATAACATAATAGTAAAAATGTCCCTAAATGTATTTCTCATTTTTAATATCTGTTTGGTGAAAACCCCTATCCGCTATTGTTGATAGAGAGGAATTTGTGTAAAAAAAGCATGGGTTGTAGCACGGGAATACCTACTTGATGCAGAGTAATGCAAAGCAGCCTTTGAGCAGCTTTACGTTACGTTCAGGCACTTTCCCACTCAAAACAATTTTTGCACTGGAAAGTAACTACAAAAAAAGACATTTTGCGTAGGTTGTAACACAAACCCAGCGCAAAATGTTTGTAAATATTGCCTGCAATGTTTTGACCAGCATAAAAATGGTAGCAAATATATTGGGGTAAATTTACTAAAATATATCAAAATGTAGAGCTATACTATAGTCGCTCAGTTAGCAAGGGGAAGAGTGTGGCAAGAGTCCTATTTACTAAACATAGCTTGTCTCTGGTCTCTCCTACTGTGCTGGTGCACAAACAGGCCACCAGCACCAGAGGTCTGTGCATGATGTCTAGCATTGGGTTTGTACTGGAACTATACTCTTCTAGTACAAACTCCTATGCCTAGGCAATTTTTTAAAACATTTCACACAATGGATGAATGATATACAGTGCAACACACATGGAATGTGTGAACTGTTTGTAGAAATAAATATATTTCCCCAACTTAGTTCTTGCCTCAAAGAGGCATTGTTTTTTGGTGCAAAGCCTAGGCTAGCAAATTCAGTAAAAGAGTGCCTGCCTCTGGAACAGACAAATATCACCCACTTAATGCCCCATGCTGCGAAGTGAAGCAAAGCTTTATTTGTGCTGAAAACAGGTTAATTGTGGAGCAGCACGATTTAGCCTCCACCCTTTACGCAAATACACATTTAAATTTGATATGATATTTACTGTGTGCCCTCATAATATTCATTTGTGTGAATATTAAAATGCACTAATGAAATGTAACTACAGAGAAAGTGAATCTTTATAGACGTGCAAAGTAATGTTCATCTAAGTTGCACGCTTGTATTGCTTGTTCATGTTCATATTTAAAATTTGAGTTGTATTTGCAGAAGAGACATGCAATGTTTTATCCTCTTTTTGTGTTTATTTTGAAAGCTATATGTGTGCATGTATGAACATATATTCGAAATGCACATAGACTGTTCAGTTTAAGTTAACTTGACTAAATGTATTTTGCTTGGTTAGTGTGATCTTCTTTTTGCAGTTGTGTCAGCTACACATTTGAAATAAGGACAAATGCCTTTGTGTTAAAGTAAGGTGTGGTTGGTGTGGTGGATCCTTTCGCACAGGGGTGAAGCTACACTAATCTCAGTGATTCCCTGATGTTGAGGTTTCACTCGAGTGTGAGTCAGAGTCGGCCGGAAAGTGTCACTCTGAACCATTTCTTGTGTGAATGAATACTATCAATTCTTTATTGGAGTAGACAAAGTTGTTGGATTTGCTTGGCAGTGTTTTTGTGCTAGTATTACAACGTTTGCAAAGAATTGTAAAGGAAAGTGAGCTGCTGAGAAGAGTTAGAAGGATGACACAATGTGCTGCACTGAGATTGAATAGTGGGTGTTGGAGCAGCGCTGTTATTGGTTGACTGCTCAATAGGGTTCTGCGCTGTTATTGGTTATTAACAACAGATGGGAATTGTGTAAGAAAACAAATTGCTTTTGTTTGGAATTATATTCAGTTTGTGATAATTGACAAGGCTATAAGGAATTTGTTTAGGGGACATGTGAGAATACCTGTTCGGGAGGGGGAATAGGTACCACCTGAAGACATGCCAGATCACTACATGGCCATAAATGTTGGCCTTCACACATGTATTTGGCTCAGTCAGTTGCATAAGATCACAGAGAAAGAATGCTATGAGCAGTTAATTTGAGAATCATTAAAAACTTGAGAAGGGTATTGTAGGAAATGATTCCACCTCCTAGACCTGCACAGTTTCATGCAATTAATGCTTGGGAGACCACAGCTCATGTTAAGGAAAGGGAAAAATATCCAGGAAGAGTCCAAAAGGCAGTGCCTAGCAGTACCAATGCTAGATGGGATGCAGAAAAACTACAGTGGAGGACTGATATGATAGAGGGAACTAGATTGGACCCTGCATTGAATGAAGAGTCAGAGAAAAAGAAAAGATAAGAAAAGAAAAGAAAAAACAGGAAAGAAAAGAAAAGCAAAAAGTAAAAGAAAAAGAAAAAGAAAAGGAGGAAAAGACAGGAAACACAGAGAGTTGAGGCAAAGACAGTGATAGTGATTCTAGCATTGATCTACTAGTCATGTTGTTATCAATGCGTCTACCTCTATATAATGTGGTCCAATCTGAATGAATAATCAGTCTAGCTATCGGTGGAAACTCTGGAGTAACCACTACACCAGTAAATACAAATTAGAACCTGACTGGAGCAAGTTCAGCAAGTAGTGCCCCTGTGAACTCCATTATTCCCAATACCCCAGATACAATCATTGTCCCAGTCACTATTGGTCCCACAATTCCTTTGTATAAACCTAATTCAGCAATACACAACACTTACTTTGACAGTTCTCACTGGAGTAAATGTGATAGTAAATGCTCTTGTTGTCTCCAGAAGTGCAGGAATGGTAGGAACTCCTTTAGTTCTGAGTCAGATGAATACACCCTATGTTGCATTTATAGCATCAACCATGAATCAGACAGGATTTACTTCTATAGGAGACCATGCAAAGATAACAAAATACTAGCCCATTTATGTGAAATCACCTTAGGGTGTTATCAGCAGTGGTCCCCAAGAAGGAATGGTGGCCAATACTCCCATAGTACAAAATATTGTTAATTCACAAGGATTAGAGGATTTGACTAGATTCTACAATGGGTCCCCAAGAGAAAGTAAAGGATCAGAATCAGGCAGAGAAATAATTCAGTCCTTGATGAGGGAAAATGCAGTAGATGTGGTTAAACTAAAGTTAGAACTGGATGAGATGATGCAAGAAACCTTGATCTTTCCACACTAGGGGCCAGATGTAGCAACCGGTTTGCATGTCGCAAACTGCAAAAAATGCAGTTTGCAACATGCAAAACGGCCATCGCGATGCAGTCACATTTTGCGAGTCGGTACCGACTCGCAAAATTGTGATTCCGACTCGCAAATAGGAAGGGGTGTTCCCTTCTATTTGCGACCGCATCGCCATGCTGAGTTGCTTTGTGACCGCGAAAAGCGGTCGCAAACCAACTCGCAGTTACCACCCACTTGAAGTGGGTGGTAACGCATTCGCAAACGGGAAGGGGTCCCCATGGGACCCCTTCCCCTTTGTGAATGTCGCTGAAAAAATGAAACCAAATGGTTTCATTATTTTTATGAATTGCAACTCGTTTTCCTTTAAGGAAAACGGGCTGCAATTCAAAAAAAAAAAACTGCTTTATTAAAAAAAGCAGTCACAGACATGGAGGTCTGCTGTCTCCAGCAGGCCACCATCCCTGTGAGTGCAGGGACTCGTGATGGGGTCGCAATTTGCGACCCACCTCATTAATATTCATGAGGTGGGTCTTTGCGACACGATAGCGAGTCGCAGAAGGTGTCTGAGACACCATTCTGCATAATATTTTGCGAGTTGCAATTTGCGAGTCGGTATGACACGCAATTTGCAAATCACAAAATATATTTTTGCTACATCTGGCCCTAGATACCGATCAAGTGAACAAACTTCTATTTGTTTGGAAAGATGTCACTAAGGGTACAGGACAAGCTCATGACAAATTGTCTGAATAGGCCTGAACTTATGAGATAGATTTAAATCTAACCAAGTCATTGCAGAGAAGCTAGTGTTTATGTTGTGATGATAATGACATTTGCAGTATGAGAACATCAGGAATGCAAATTATGGAATTAATTAGTAACATCCGAAAACTGAGTGAATTAGGGGCCCTGGGAGAGCAGATGCAAGAAGAAGAAAGAACAAAGGAAGCCAAAGTGAGAGCTGCCTCTGTCTTTAATGAATGGAGAAGGGGCTTGAAATTTTCCATTGAGGCCCTGGTGGAGGTTATGTCCATGTGCCTTGGAGTAGGAGTAGGAGTGATTTAGGTCGTTCACTAATGATTTTCCAAGATTGGGAGAAAAGGCAGTGGAATTATATAAACAGATTGAGGGATTTGTGAAGATTTAACTAGTCTTGTGAGTGGATTTGAAAACCTTCTTTGACTTTGTGGTACAGAGTGATTTGTGGGCAGAATGCAAAGTAGCTATAGAGTAGCCGGAGAAGCAACCTTCGAGAAATCCGATATCACAGCCCCATCACGGTTGACGATGAAAACGTATCAACACATGATGACCTTTTTGAAGCAAAAAATATCAACTAAAGTAATTGATTGGGTTAAGGTTGACAGGAAAACTCAAGAGCCCACGTGCCCAGTGCATGCTTACTATGAGAGATTGTTGCAGGTGTTTAAGCAGCACAGTAGAATGGAGACTCTCAAAGCTAAAAACATGGGAAATTTTATACCTCGATTTGTGACGGGATTGAGGCCTGAGATTAACTTGATGATTTAACAGCATTTGATCAGCTGACAGAATAAATCAGTTGATAAGATCTTGAGATATGCAAAATACTGTAGCGATGAATTGGAAATGAAGCATAAGCAATCGAAGGAGAAGTTGACGGTGACTCAGATGAAAGCAGAGGAAGTCAGAGTCAACTTTTGTTAGGGAATGTTGGTTCTATGCAAGGAATGTAACAGCAGGGATCTCCTGTGATGCAAAGTGGAAATGGGTTTCCACCACAAGGTAGAGGTCATGGTGTTCTAATTGAGCTGAGTACTGGTAATGATGTAGCAACTTTGAAGATATGAACTCTTTGTAGAAGGTGAGGTAAATTCCACCCTATATCATTCTTGATTAATTCTGGTGCTACATCCTCTACCGTTAAAAGACTGGAAGTTCCAAACCAACCTCTCTCAGGGAAAAAAAAATCCTAGTTGGAGGAGTTGCACTAACCAAATGACAAATGTGTCCTTTGAGGAGAATCACTAGCTTATGGTGTGATTCGTGTCCTGTGAGTTTATTAGGACATGATCTATTATGTAAGTTAAAATGCACTATCTTCTGAACCCAAAAGGTATTGATTTCCAAACCTGTGATGAGGATGTAGACTTTAAACTGATGAGTCAGGGGCCAAAGATTGAGTTGTATCCCATAAAGGCATTTGAGGGTTTACCACTGGTTCTTAAAGATACAGTGAAGCCAGAGGTCTGGGACTTTACAGGAAAAGATATTGGTCTTATGAAAGGAGTTGTACTGTTCCCCTAAAAGTAAAGTCCAATGTTGAGTATCCAAGAATCCCACAGCACAATTTGGTCCCTGAAACAATTGCTGGGATTACTCCCATGATAGAGTCAATGATACAACAAGGCATTTTGAAGGAGATATTGGGGAGTCCATGTAATTCACCAATTATGTGGTTGCAGAAGCCTAGCGTTAAATACCTGAGAAGGTCCCAGGGTATTGAATCCAGCTGTGATTTTGTTTCAAATTCCGTCATAGGCTGAGTAGTTCATTGTCATTGTGTCAGACATTTTTCTCTGTTACTTTGCATGAGAACAGCCAGTACCTCTTCGCTTTCTGGTTCCAGGGCCATGTTTTGGCATGGAGCTGAGTAACAAAAGAGTATACAGAAAGTCCCTCAATTTTTAATCAGATCCTAAAAAGAATCTTGAGGTTTTAACCATGCCCTGTAACACTGTCCTAATCCAGTACATCAATGACCTGTTGGTGGCGTCTAATACTCAGGAAAATTGCAAACAAGACTCCATTGCATTGTTGAACCACTTAACTGAGAATGGGTATAAAGTGTCACTGAGAAAGTTGCAGTACTGTCAGGAAGAAGCTTTGTATCTCAGACATCACATTGAGAAAGGAGTGAGGAAGTTGTCGCAAGGTAGAGTTTTGGCGATTCTTAAAATGAATCCAACAACTATCCATAGAGAAGTCAGGATATTTTTGGGAATGGTGGACTTCGGTCACCAGTGGATACCCAATATTTCCCTACTGGCCAAGCCTTTACAGAGGCTGACATACAAGAATGTGTCTGATCCCATACCATGGGATAACGACTGCTTGGTTGCCTTCCTAAAGCTTAGAGAAAATCTCTGTTGTACCCTGGCATGGGGTATGCCTGATAACAATCAAGCTTTTACTCTTTTCAGCAGTGAGAAAGAGGGCTGAACTCTCTCAGTGCTTACACAGATGCATGGAAATGCGAGACAACCAGTGGTCTACTTCTCTGCTACTCTTGATCCTGTAGCCGCAGGCCTGCCCGGGTGCCTTGAAGCTATGGTAGCAGTTGGCGTCAGAATTAAAACGGTATTAAAGTATTGTGATGGGGCATCCTTTACCTGTTCTTGTGCCACATTCAGTGGTTTTATTGATACATGCTTGTGCACAGTACCTTGCAAACAGTGGCTTGACCAAATATGAACAAATTATACTTGCTACTGGCAATGTGACCCTCAGAAGATGTGCCTCTCTGAATCCTACTTTGTTACCTCTTCCTGAGAATAAAAGTAATAATGGGGAGGTTGAGCATGATTGTCTCGATGGCAATGAACTATGCACCAAGCAGAGACCAGATATATTAATTGAGCCACTGGTAGAGTCTGATTACATGCTGTTTGTGGATGGGTCTTGTCTAAGAGACAATGAAGGAAATGTGAGAGCTGTCTATGCTGTTGTGCAGTTTCAGGAGAACTAGAAGCTTCCTGGCTTCGAGCAGAATTCTCTGCAAAAGTGGCTGAACTTATAGCTCTTGCTAGAGCTTCCTCTGTCTCTGATCAGCTGAGAGTGACTATACTTACAGATTATCAGTATGGCTTTGGTGTTGTTCATAATTTCACACAGTTATGGTTACAAAGAAGATTTGTGACATCATCTGGACACACAATCCACGATGTGGAACATGTTATGAGATTGCTAGAAGCACTACAGCTACCTGCAAAATTGCAGTTGTGAACTACTCGGCTCACTGTTGTGGTGACGATTATGTGACAATGGGCAACGGTAATGCTAATGAGGTTTCCCCATACTGTGCTTATGGGCCAGAAACATTCAATGGTGATTTTGTTGTCAACAACTGACACCTGGGAGAAAGTAAAGAACTAGCAGGAAGAAGTGTCATAGACTGAACAGCAAGGTTTGTGAAGAGAGATAATGATATAAAGGTTTCTGTAGATGACACACCAGTGTTGCCCAACAACATGCTGTTCCCAATGGCAAGACATTTTCGTGGACCCGTACATATTGGGAGGGACACCATGGTCAGGTTATTCAAACAGCATTCGTTTAACTCACAATTTAGATTGGTGACTGAATAATTGTGCCACAGATGTGTTGTGTGTCAACAGATGAATGTAGGGAACTCCAGTGACATTGGGTCACATAGGAAGATCAGGAGTGACATTCAATAGGATGCAGATGGATTTCATCAAAATGCCTGTGTGTGTCCTTGTAATTGTATGTATCTTCTTGCATTGGGTGGGGACCTATCCAACCAGGAGAAATGACAGTCTCACAGTAGCCAAGTTGTTGTTGAGGGAGTTGATGCCAAATTTGGTTTCCTGACTTTGCTGTTGTCAGACCGAAGGACTTATTACAATAATGTAGCTCTGTTGTGTGTAGCATTACAGGTGGTGCAGAGACTACATTGCAATTATCAGCCAGAGACTTGTGGCATCGTGGAGCAGATGAATGGAGCATTGAAAGCCAGATCGGCCAAAGTGTGTGCATCAACCTCTCTAAAGTGGCCACATGCTTTGCCTCTTGTGCTGATGATTCATCATAGTGTTCCTGACAGAAAAACAGGATTGCCCACTCAAGAGATAATCATGGGGAGAGCCTTGAGACTGCCTGCAGTATCGGCAAATGCACTTGTGAACATTACGGATGATATGGCTTTGGATTATTGCAAGGGACTAGCTAATGTGGTCCATTCTGTGTCTCACCAGGTTGAAGCTGTTGCTGCCTCTCCACATATGGAGCAGTGCCATGACCCCAGTCCTGGTAACTGGGTCTTGGTGAAGAAGCACGTTTGGAAAACGTCTGGAGCCTAGGTGGAGTGGACTGTATCAGGTTATCCTAGTGATGAATACAGCTGTTAAGTGTTGGGGTCTCTCCAACTGGAATCATGAGGCCCACACCCATAGAGTGGAGTGTCCTCTTGATGATGTTACAGTAACTCTTTCTGAAGAGCAACCCACAACTGAGAGATTATAAGAAGAGGGTGCAGAAAGTACTGAGACTCGGCAACAGCCTGGACAGCACATCCTCAGCCTGAGGGGGTCTTGATGGACTGACAGTTGAGGAGTTTTGCTCTGACCCACTACCTGAGCCGGACGTAGACCCTGATGAAGGGCCTAGTTCTGTATCACGCTGAGTAGAAACAAAGAAAGAGAGAGATTAGGATTTTCTATGGAACGAGGACTGAGTACTGTCCCAGAGGATACCGAAGATTCTGACCAGAGTTACAGTGAAAGTGAATTACCTGCCCTCGGGTATCAAAAAGAGCTAGAGTGTTATGTTGGAGGTGCTCATCCCCAAAATGGACATACTTCGCTGAGAACAATAAGGAAGGGGAAACTTGTGATTCAAAGGACAAAATGAGGTCTCATTGAACAAACTGATTTGCAAGATTATTGACAGGATCATCTGAACTGAACTTTGATTTGCAAATAATAAAAAAGGACATTGTTTGAAAAGAATTAAGAAGAGACCCCAGGCCCAAGGAAGCAGAAAGAGTGTAAGGTGTTATTTAGAAGAACATAGGCCCATATTTATACTTTTTTAGCGCCACATTTGCGTCCTTTTTTGACGCAAAAGCGGCGCAAACTTACAAATACAATTGTGTTTTGTAAGTTTGCGCCGCTTTTGCGTCAAAAAGCGGTGAAAATGCGGCGCTAAAAAAGTATAAATATGGGCCATAGAGTAGGGTTAAGGAAGACTCACAAAGATTTTGTACATAATTTCATTGCACATCGCATAAACTTTGCTTTCTCATTTGCACAAGTAAAAACGTACAGAGAAGACTCTGGGGGTGATTCTAAGTCTGGCGGTCGGCGAAGGCCGCCCGCCAGACTTCCCCCTCCAAAATACCGCTCCGCGGTCGGAAGACCGCTGAGGGTATTCTGGGTTTTGCACTGGGCTGGCGGACGACCGCCAAAAGGCCGCCCGCCAGCCCAGTGCAAAACTACCTTCCCACGAGGACGCCGGCTCCGAATGGAGCCGGCGGAGTGGGAAGGTGCGACGGGTGCAGTGGCACCCGTCGCGAATTTCACTGTCTGCAACGCAGACAGTGAAATTCTTTGTGGGGCCCTCTTACGGGGGCCCCTACAGTGCCCATGCCATTGGCATGGGCACTGCAGGGGCCCCCAGGGGCCCCACGACAACCCATACCGCCATCCTGTTCCTGGCGGGCGAACCGCCAGGAACAGGATGGCGGTATGGGCTGTCAGAATCCCCATGGCGGCGCAGCTCGGAGGATTCAAATGGGCAGCGGAAAACCGGCAGGAGACCGCCGGTTTTCCACTTCTGACCGCGGTCAAACCGCGGCGGTCAGAATGCCCAGCGGGGCACCGCCAGCCTGTTGGCGGTGCCCCCGTCATTTTAGCCCTGGCGGTCTTGGACCGCCAGGGTTAGAATGACCCCCTCTGTTTGCTGCTAATTTCTACTCAACGGTCTGAGCCTACAGATGTCATGGAAACTAATAACACAAATAGACGTAGGTATTAATTAGAAAGGGTGTTGTTTGCTGTAATTGCAGTACTAATTGTACTCCTTGTTGGATTATCTTCACTGCCATATTCCACAGTAGTTGAGCTTCAGTCTAGTGCTACCCAAAACCCTAAGTCCTATAGATAATAGCTTCCAAGCACTAGATTATAAATCTTTGCATATAGGGGCATCTGGAGGAGATAATTCTTCAAATGCTTGACTATGGTGAGACTATGGATGCAAAAGCCTGTTATGTCTGTAACACGGTTATCTGCATCAGGCGCAGAGGGAATTATCTATCCCCATATTCCTCTTATACATAGTGTTATGGGTAGTCATCTGTTTCATGAAAAGGGACATTTTCAATTTTCTTGTTCGAATTAATAACTGGTAGTTTCTGAAGTTCCTTTGCTCAAGTATTTAATTTGTAATTTCCATTCTAAAACAATGTATACAGTTAACAGTTTTCTTGGGCCAAAAATTACACTAGACACGGCTTATGCTCACAGAAACAATTTAACATGTTATTTAACTGAGGTTGAGAATACTTTTTTGAACTTAATAGACGAGAGGAAGAGAGCAATAGATGAAAGGAGGAAACAGGATGGGATCAGAGGTACAAAGGGCAATGGAATGAGGAAGAAGCAAAACATAAGGAAGTAGGAGTTATGCCTGCATTTCTGCATTGGCAACACAAAGGAAAATTATGTGTGAGCAGAGGCAAATCTTCCCTTAACACTAAATTCATTGGTTGAAGTTATTGTGACCATATTTTTAAATATGAAGGACTTCGACTTCTGTTCTTGGGAGGACAAGGTCCCATTATTCCTGTGGTTTTATTTGTTTTTATGGTCATGCATATTTCAAATTGCTCAAAGGATGGTTTGGTACATGTTATTTAGGTGTAGTTTTCCCAAAGATCTATCACGTGGAACATGTGAATGATCCAGTGTGGTTAACAAAACCTGGAACCTGGAAAAGTGGCACTAGTGGTGCTGAAATTGTCGGAGGAAATTTTAGTTCAGTTATTCCATCTGTATGTGTAAATGTGATTGATCTCAAAGCTATATGTGTGCATTTATAATCATATGTTGGAAATCCACATTAAATGTGTAGTTAAAGTTAGCCTCACTAAAGGCCTTAATTTTGAAATGTATTTTGCTTGGTTAAGGTGTTCTTTCTCTTGCAGGTGTGTTTCAAAATGTCATTAGCTAGAGAAAAAGAGTATTGTTATATGTATTAGTTTTGCTAATACTAAGGCCTGATAAGAGAAATCTTGGCAAGAGACATAAAGACCTAATGAGCAGCTGAAGTCTCCTATTCCTCGCATTTCAGGACTGGGGGATGCTGAAGGTTGGAGTAACTGTCCAGATTCAGTGGGATGAGAAATCTAGGTGATGTTGGAATTGCACACTGGGGATGAAGAGGTGATTGGTTCCTGTGGGGTGGGAAGAGATACGATTGAAGTTGAAGATTCTGTTCGTTTTAATTAAAGTCCTCTTTGTTAGGAGTTAAGGCAGGTTTTCCTTAGACTTTGAGGAGTACCGACCTCTTTGCTTTCTTTATCTTGCAAGTGTAAAACTTCATGCTAAACACTTATTTCCTTTGTTGGAAGACTCCTATGTAAGTCTTCACTATGCTGACGCCTTCTCACATTTACAAATCTCCATAAGAATTTATTCAAACCATCCTTACTCCTTACTTAGAATTCGGATTGGATGATTTTAGAATCACCTCATGTTTAGGAAAGGAAACAGGAGTTTCTTTATGGAATTCTCAGGTTCTGTGTTGCAATGGCTGTTTTCTCTAGCAAAAATAAAGGTTTTGCACTGGAAAGTGAATACCCCTTCAATACTTAATGCCACTTTGCATGACTATGCAGTGACAAATGGTTTCTGCAACTTGAGCAATTGGGAATGGAGCAAACAAGAGTTGCTATAAATTGAAGTTTTTTACACTAATTTTGCAGAGTCTGTATAAAGGATAGCTAGAGTAAACCTGTGTTCTCAGACACTTTTTAGCCTCTTGTTTGCTAATTCAACGCTAATGTAATAACAAAGAGTATAAACCTAAGAATGCACGCAAGACCGTCAGGCCCTCTCCCTGAAATAAATCCGGTTTGCATCAAGATTCACACTTTTGAAGCACTTGAGACCTGACATAAAACCAATAGCATAGACAGTTCGTTCTAGTAGGTCTAAATCTCAGATTGACTTGGCAAATGCACACATGGTATTTGCTGCAGTTAGCAGTATTACTGTTTACAAGTTTGTAGTTATTGGCCCATTATTTGCGGGGAATGTGTGGTTCACTATCTGTTTCTGCATCTGGCTTCAATATTTCTAGGGTTGGGGGTAGTAAAGGGAAACTAGGGTTTACATCAGTGTGGATACTCTGAACTAGCATACATGGCTAAATGAAGCATGTATTTAATGCAGTGCTATATTTATGATAAAAACTAGGGGCATGGAAAGAACAAAGCATTAGGGTTGGCACAGGGAAGGGTTTTCATTACAATCAAAGTAAGTTGTTCTAATATTTAGTATATAAAATTGTACTGCTTATCATTGCCTTCTCATTGTCCCTCATTGTCAATTATTTTATTACATTTAATAGCCCACTTTGAAAGCAATAAAAATCCAATCACATAATAAAATATATTTGCGAATGGGGACATAATCATAAATGAGTGCTGTTACAAAAATGTCAGCACACCCGCTGCTTATTTAGGCTGAGCAATGAGCCGCAGGCTAGTACAGTCGGGTACTTACTGAGGAAGCATTAAGTGGAACACGCTACAAATTAGATGGGGGGTTGGGAGTAATATGGGACCAAGCATATGAAGCTTTCCTCCAATTCACAATGATACTCAACGTATTCCTTTCCACTCACCTTCATGCCCCACCTTAGGAATCATTATCAAACTTATAAGGTGGTAATGTGAATTGGAAATATATGCTTGCACAACTCTAGTAGCATCTTAAATTTTGGGTGCTTTGCTTTGACATCACTTGCTTTCATTTCATTTTTGTTGGATACCTAATAAATACGAATTTAGCTAACTACTGCATTTTGAAAGCTTCAATGATGAATGTGAGACACATATATAGAGTCTGACAAATATATCAATCAGTATAATCTGAAGCATTTTGGAGGCCTCGTGCAAGACATACTTTAGGGGCCCCTGTACAGAATAGCTTTAATTTCCTGCTAGTTTAAGGCCCATAATGCCAAATAATGTTGAATAATACTTTAAAGGTTGAGATGGTTGAGACGGAGAAATAGACAGTTATGAGATAGGAAGTTCACTTGCACAGGGGACCTCTTGGGACTTGAGCAATTGCCCACTTTGCCCATGCCTTAAACCTTCTCAGATATTTCCTACATTTTTACAAACATAGTGCCCATTGGGTGAAGATTTTCTACTATTACCTCAAGAAGAGATATTTTTGTAGGCAAAATTAGGACACAATATTGATATCTGACAACATTCTGGCCACAATATTCTAGTACTACACCATTTTGAAAAGCAGTGCTCTAGGAGCGCAAGCTTACAGTGCTAGGGACAATAAGCAGATGGGCTAGTTAGGACCGACCAGAGTGTGAGGCTATGTTTAGGATCAGGGCACTGTTGTTTTAAATACGGTTATCTTATTACATTCCTAATGGCAAAAATCACATTCAGCAATATACGTATTCAGAATGTTTGAGGGCCATATGTGATATTTATAGTGATTCAAGTTTGAGGGCCATATGTGATATTTATTGTGACTCAAGTTTCAAGGCCATATGTGGTATTTATCGTGACTCAAGTTTGAGGGCCATATGGGATATTTATCATGATTCAAGTTTGAGGGCCATGTATGATATTATTGTGACTCATGTTTTAGGGCCATATGTGATATTTATCATAATTCAAGTTTGAGATCTATATGATATTTATGGTGACTCAAGTTTGAGGGCCATATGTGATATTAATTGTGAGTCGCCTTCTAATGGTAGAGGTTGAGGGCGGCTTCAATATTCTTCAGGGATTAAAAGGCATGCCTGTTTGGAGTGAGTCCCAATGGTAGTATCCAAGAAGGCACAGGCATTTTGGTGAGACTAACATGGCCGACCTAAGTTACGTTTGGACTATAGGAGGGCAAGGGCCTGAATCAATAAAGACAATCTGTTCAGGCGAGTACTCAGTCAAAACAGTGAAGGATATCCCATACACATTATTACAAGTGTATTAGGATAAAAGTAGGCCTCAAGTTCTCACAGATGTAAGTACAACAGGAGTTGCTCATTAAACGCTTAAGGGTCAGGGCATAAATAAATAAACAAGCAGTATAATTTGAAGAATATAACTTATCTGTAAATCCTATCAAGAGTTTATCATACAGCTGAATAAATTAATTATGCTCTGCCACATAACTACTTTGTATATTTGTATTTATGAGGGTACGTATCATAACTTACTTTCAAAATATTTTGGCCTTCAATAAATATATATATTTATATATATCTGCTAACTCCTACACATGTTCTCGGACAGCTCTTGAACACCAGGGGTGCACGCCGACTCGCCCAATATATATATATATGTTCCAGGTACATAGATGTGGAGTCAGGAATAATGAATCTATACTTACCTATATACAATCACGTTCTCAATATTTTGGTCTTCCATCTATTTGCCATGATATTTTGGTAGTGAATTGTTTCAATATTTCCACATACAACCACAACGTAAGTGAATATGGTGAGGGGTGATCTGTAGGCACCACTGTCTCAATTGCTTGGCTCCCTGAAACACAAGCATCTTCCTGTTCATCACCCTATGAGTGCTGCCTTTGGGCGATGCCCCATTTTAATTGTTATGTATAGTCATCTAGGTGCTCTTGAGCTATTTACTCTTCTAAGCACACTGATGACTTTATTTCAAAGTAGAACATGTTGATTTGATTAATGACTAATGACTGGTCTATGTGAAGCCTATTGCTACTTCCCTGAGCATGATGTGGTTTGCCTTAAAGATTGCTTCAACAAGGCACCTGAGTCAGGCTCACTCTTGCCCTTCTTAATTCAACCCAGCAAGCACTTGAGAATTAGTCTAACAAATTTGTTTAAGTACGAGCATCCTACCCTGTGAAAACCTGCTCTGGAATGCAGTCAAAGTCTAATCCAAAATGAAAGATTTACTTTATGTTCACCTCTCCACTATGCCAGTTCCCACACTCTATACTCCTATCGGTGTCCCTCTGCCCGTACATAGTAAGCTGCGGAAGAAGTTTTTTTCGACCACTCCCTGCGGCTGACCTCCTCCTGGTCCACTCATTTCTAAACATTACAGAGCTGAGGATACTTTGTTGCACTGATGGATGTGAAATGACTTCTACTGACCAACTGTATCTCGAGACAAAGACCAATGCACCAACCAACATCGCTCCAGCACTGCCCTGCTCTTAGTGCTGTGTGCTCTCCAGCAGGAGAGCAGATCCCTAGATAGTTGTACTGCAGGATGCACTCAGGAATGGGCCTACTAAGCTTAGCGGATCTCTCCAGGAGAAGTTGCTTTCTTCAGTTCAGATACTTTGGGCCTGATTACGACCTTGGCGGATGGGATACTCTGTTACAAATGTGACTCATATCCCGTCCGCCGTATTACAAGTTCCATTATATCCTGTGGAACTTGTAAAAAGGCGGGCGGGATATCCGTCACATTTGTGATGGAGTATCACAAATCCACCAAGGTCATAATCAGGCCATTTGTCATTAGTATGTTATTACTAGGATGCTAGGTATGCAGTAGATACCTACCTTCTCCACAGCTTGGTCTTAGCATTCCTGGCATTCAGTGCCATATCATCTGCAAAGCGCAGCAGACATAAGGACCTCATTTACCTGGGGCATATCCATGAAGTGGTTGGTCCATATTGTTTATATATAAATAGAAGATCATACAATGAACCCCTTTCTTAACTCCCAGTGCACACTAAGGGGTGTAGGTAATTGACAAGCAATCCTGTATAAGACTTTCTCAGTTGTGACTTCATGGGGCTCTTGTATCATGTGTAGAAGAGGACATCTATGCCCCTATATTGTAGTTTCTTCCACACGAGACCCATGTTATCTCATTCAAAAGCCATCTGGAGGTATATAAAGTTCAAAATCAGCAATTGTTCTGTAGATCCAGTGTATTTATGAGGTGCTTTTGTTCATCTCAGTGCAGCCACCTCCTAACCCTCCTCTCACCTCCTCAATGAGGTCCCTATTTTCCAACCACTCTTGAAGTCAATTCAGCAAAGTATTCTCATAGATAATGAAATGTACATTCAGGAGTGAGATTGATTGATAATACCTAAAGGGCTATGTGCATTCCTGTTTATATGTGGCTTGGCAGCACAGCTGTCTGCAAGACCTATTGCTATCAGTTCACATAGTGGGCTTTGGTTCCAGTTAGAGGAGTTTACCTCTTTCACCTCATGCTATTAACTGTTTCTTGTATAGTTCTTGAATCATTTCACCTTCTACGCTGTGCTTGCATTTTAATGCATGATGAACTATTTTACATCTCAACAGTCCATTGAATCACTTAAAAAATCTTAATCTCATTACATTCATTTTTATAGATAAATGTTCAGTTTTTGTTTAATTCTATCCCTCTATCACAATTTCAGGACTCTGTACAATGCTACACTGTACTCGAGGAGCAAATGATTGTATTCTGCCCCGGAATATAAACTACTCCCCTTTTTATGAGGGCATACACTAGACACTTAACGCCATCTGTAGCCCCCATCCCTGAGCCTTAATCTATTGCCCCATGACAGCCTACCTTCCACAACATCATATACCACCTCCTCCCAACCACAATCCACTGCGCTCTAGGAAACACTGACCCCATTCTGTCCCAGCATGGAATCTACTGCCTCCTTCTAGGGAAGGGTTTCTGGAGTTCCGCCTCCAGCAACTTTTCCCTATTGCGCTGTCAACGCAGTTAGTTTTTCTTGGCAGAGAAGGTAGTTCGAATGCGGGCTTTCATCTATGGGACCGCCAACATCTAAATACGGCTGGTGAACGGTTGCAGCAGCAGATGGGTTTTCAGTCGAAATGTCGACGGCGGGACCGTTACTGCCAACATCTAAATCAGGCACTAAATCTAAAAACTATTATAGTTTCTGATCAGGACTCAACCAATTTTATATATGTAGATATGTAAAAATCACCAATAATTACAATCAAATGTATATTTCATAAATTCACACATTGCAATGTTTAATAATAGTCATGGCCCAAAATGTTTGGTGGTGCCCTTGACTCTTTTAGAGGCACTACCAGGATGAGAAAATAAAATTGTAAAAAGCCCTAAGGTGGTGCTTCCCAAACTTTATAGAACTTGGACCCACTTTTTAGTACAACAAACTTTCACAAACCATCTTGCTTTAATGGACATGAGGCAGGTATTAATAATGTAATAAAGCATTGTGTGGTAAAGCATTGATATTTGCTGACAGCACACTTTCCACTGGTATTGTCACTAAATTTGCACAGACATACAGTTTCATGGATAAAACTACATTGCACATAAATGGTAATGTGAACATTTATTATTATGCCACCAATCAAAGTGTCTTCATTAGTTCTGATCCTACTAAATCTTTGTTTCCATCACACTTCAGAATTACAAAAAAACGTGCTTCATTTTGCTTTCCTCACTGCTGAATGTATACAGGTAACTACTTTTTGTTGTGTGTTAGGACAAAAAATGCATCCTCCAGCTTTCCTTTCACACTTCATGTACCCCAGCAGGATTGCCACATAATTCAAATTTTTGTTTTTTTTCTGACTGAAAAGTGAGAGGAGTTCAATAAGCAGCAGGAGACATAGCGTGACATTTGACCTCTGTCTACGAAGCACAGCAAATGTGACATGGTTAATACGGAATATAAAGGTGTCTTTATTTATTGCCTGGACTTTGGTAACCCACCAAAACTTTGCTTGTGCACCACTAGTGGGTCGTAACCCACAATTTGGGAAATACCTTCCTACTGCATTATGGGGTGCTCCTTGTCACAGCAGTGAATAATAAATGCTGATGGGGGCTCCCCAGGACACTGCTCATGATGGGCCCCACTCAGGGAGGGGCCACATGCCACCCTGCCCAAAATTTAAATATCGACCATGGGGGATGGGGTCCCTATGGCCTCTTCAAGGCTACAAGGCTTAAAGAGGGAGGGCTCATTCCCCCTGCCCTTAACATACAATTAGCCCCTGGGGATAGGGTCCCCGTGGCATATGCAAATCTCAGGGAGGGGACCAGGCCCTGCAGCCAAACCCAAGCCATGCGCAGCAGAGGGTAGGCTTTACCCTTGGCAATAAAATATTACTTTACATTAAACAAAACCTAGAAAATCATTGAAAAATGTAACTATAACTCATGCCCTAAGATAACTATAACTCACCCCCTCGCCATACACTGCTAATTACCCCACATATCATATCACTTATGACATCTATGACATCAATTATAATATCACTGCAACATTTGCAATGCAATTATTGATGAGAAAACTGTGCATGGATATGTGACACTATTTTCAAATAGAACACCTCTGTGCATAAACTCAATCCCTCAGGTTTGTGCTTGTTTAAGAATTTGTCACCAGGTTTGGCCAAAGAATTCTACTTGCCAGTTCACCATAAAAGCAAGACAATCACTCTGGGCAATTTTTAAAGTTCAGTCAGCCACTCATCTAATGACTGGGTCGAGACCAGGTCAGGCAGTGCCCATTCACACTGCTGACTGTGTAATAAAAAAACAGGCCCAAGCATGTTTACACTATCATGAAGTTAGTTAAACTCTTTGTCAATATAAAGGCACATTTACGAAACTACAGCATTGCAATACGTCTACAAGTTCACTGGATAAAGAATAATAGTGGTGTAGCTGATATATTGACCTCTGTTATGTGAAATATGCCTAGAACATTTGTTCATGGCTTCATCGCATCAGGGGCTCTAAATGTATAACTAAGTAGGCCATTCTAAGTAGGTAAGCTAATAGCACAACATAACAAAGTATGACATAGGCTCAAGCACATCACTCAAGTATAGTATTATTGAGAGAACGCTACCAGCACTTTCTACTGAAAGACATGCTACCAACATCCAAATAAAAGGGTGTGCATACTAAAGGTATATGGTATTTTAGATTTATAGGTGAATGTGGAAAATGATTTGCATTTTTGAATGAGTTAAAGCATTACTGGCCATACTGCTGGGTGCAGCTCGTCTTCAGTGGGAAGATTATAGTTTATGATTACATCAATTTTCTCTAAGTAATGCACTGCAAAGCTTTGTCTGCTGGTGGATATTGATTTGAGCCTCAAATTCACTGTCTATCTGAAATGTATTTCTAGAATTGTGTATAGATCGTCTGCAATTTGTAAAACTGTTTCACCAGGACAGTCTCCGTCACAAATATATATAGAGATATGCCTTTCAGCATGGAGAAAAAATCATTAAATGCTGCAATCATGCAAGGATATGGAGAAAGCATGGAAGTAGTCTATACCAGTCACTGACAGGCATGCCAACCACAGAAAGGGTCTTGACCTGAACAATCTTCAAGTTGCTCAGGAGTCCTAATGAACAGAATTTATCCCACTGCAATGTTAGTTTTCATTACTAAAATGTTTTAGTGATCATTGTTTTCATGGATATAAGTACAAAATATTAATTTATCACAAATGTATGACTTTTCAAATTGCAGCTATAGATAGTTAGAAACAACAAACAGAATATTACCAGCACGCATTCCCTCAAAAGGATGTTTTCCACTAGAGTTTCACAGTGTCCTTATAGACAGCAAAGCCAGTGTGGAAGAAAATGTGCCTAGTGTCTTGCACTTCTCCCACACTTTTATCTAGCCCCAAAACCCTTTGAAATATAAAACATCTCTTCATCTTCTACTTCACATATTAACAATTTACAGGGAGACTTTTGACATCCTGTGCCACAATCGTCCTCCTCCGCAGGCACAGGGGTGTCACACTAGGGGCTGTGACACATAAAGTGAGAGCTAATTTAAAATGTGTGGTGGGATCATTAGACATTTTTGCCAGATGCTATTTCTTAACCTTGGAGCAAAGTTAAGGCAGTACTTGATCTAAACAACTTTTGCCACTATATAATTGAAATAATAGCCTGAAGGTTTGTTGTGTGACTCAAACAGCGGAGCATTATTGTTGTGTGGGATTTTGTTGCGGTGGGGATATATTCAGTTGTTTTTGTGCTGCAGTGTACTTTTGCTGCATTATTGCAAGGTGATTTTGTTGTATTGTACTGCAGTTTCAGGGTTGATTTCTGTTTTAATTGTTTAGTTGTGATGTACCATTTTGTTTTAATTTTGTTATGTTGCTTTGCGTATGCGATTGTGTTATGTTCAGATGTTTACTTTAGATATGTCAACAAATGCTGCTACACTACCAGCCAGTAGCAGCACATGCCTTCAAAGTTCCTGTAACAAGCAATTATTTATCATTCCCTAAGGTGCGTGGTTGAAAATAGAACTGCTGGAACTCTTAAACTGTTAAAGACATCAGTCAGGCCAGAACTGTAGCAGAGACTGTGTCTTAATTTAGCGCTCCCAATGCTCACTTTGGCCCATATTTATACTTTTTTAGCACTGCATTTGCGTAATTTTTTATGCAAAAGCGGCGCAAACTTACAAAATATAATGTGATAAGGCCCAGGGTTTATGTCACAGTTTTGGTCAGCCTTGTGTCTAAAATAGTTGAAGAGCTTGTTCGGCACTGTTTTGCCATTGTACACTGTGGTAAGTGATTGCTTGTCACAGGAACTTTAAACTGAAGACTTGTGCTGCTTTTGGCTGGAAATGTAGCAGCATTTGTTGACATGCGAAATAAGCAATATAACATAACACAATAATACCCACAAATAAACAACACAATAAAAACATAACAGAGAGCAACAATGTGAAATGTTATGCAACCACAATACAACAAAAACACAACACCACAAAAACAACAGAACGCAAAATACCACACAACTAATACACACAAATATTCCTGTCACACATTTCCTCCTTCAGTGTCTACTCACACAAAATGTTGGAAAAGGCTGTTTGCACCAAACACTGTTCTAGGTTACCACCAGGGACATGGAAAGGCGCTAGTCAAAAGTGTTTTTGCGGTTCACCCTTAAGATGCAATAATTTTGGTTGTTCACTTGGCACCACAAAAGTTCACTGCAGATGCAAAATATGCAATTTCATGCAAAGGTCGTCTATGAAAAAAATAAAGAACTTTTATTTACCAGACCCTATCAAGCAGACTTAACACAGACTTCAGAATACCCTTAGTGAAAGGACTGCCATAATAGCCTGGGTTAACAATAGAGTCATAGAGCCCACAAACGGATAAAGACTATTAAAAAGAAACTATAGTGGTAATTCAGTAAAGCTATTAGTAAATTAAAGGATAATTATGTTGTTTTTTAGCAAACAGATTTCATAGGCCTTTACCCACAACGGTGTTTAGGAAGTTCAAACTACAGGTGGCACCTTAAAACAATTCTTGCCTTTCGTGCGTCCAGAGTGTTTTATATCCCAGGATTGCACACGTCACATGTGTGACAGATTCCAGGAAGTGGTGCGTGTTCAAATTATTGAAGACAGCCACTCAGATCAAACAAGACCAGCAGGATTATAAGCAAAGCCTCCATTTAATAAGATTAGTTGCACATTAGAAAGAAGCTTGCTATATTGTGTCCCTAATAAATACACACAAGTTAGTAGCCTACCAGAGATTCTGGGACCTCCCATCTATTAAAAAAGGTTGATCTGCAAGGCTTCCATTGAGCCATTTTCTTAAACAAATCTTTTGAAATCTCATTAATCATCGCTTTGATGTCAGAGCAATGAAAAAATGGGCTCTGATGCTGGTGGTGTGGGGAGACTGCTCTGATACATCCCACGTGTTTCATGTAACAGAAAGGCAGCGGTGGAATGGTATTTGATGGTCTGACATGTGTTGTTATATGCCAAGCTAAGGGAGGCATAGGAATGTGAATAGCGCTTTGGGAGCAGCAAACATTCATCTTTCCTGGTGGCTGCCGGTCTCTCATTTAAGAAATATGTATGAGTGCACCTAAAGGGCTGATTGATTGGGTATTAGCTTGACTAAGGATGCATTTTCTTGCCATGCTCTTTGGAATGCTTGTTTCATCTAATTGATTGATTGTTTAAGGATGTGGAAGTTATACACATTGTTTAGTAGTTGTGCATGTGTTACATGTATCCTTATTTGTGAATTGGTACATAGTAGAGATAAGTGATTTCTGGCTTATTTAGTGCATACGTCAGACCAAGGCATCTCTTCCTAGCCCTGGCTCCCTTATTTATTTATGGGTGTCCTCTGAAGTGGAAGAGTACATTTTCACCCCAGCCTCAGAGGTTCTGGACTCTGTAATGCAGTGAAGCTTTCATATTGTGCAATGAGGTAGCTGAATTCCAAAAAGTGGTTCTTAGTATCACCAATAATAAACACTGGCGTAATCTTTAATACATACATTTTGGGGTAGTTTATTCTATTTTTCTTATCATCCCCCCAAAAAACTGTATGTCAACGTGGAGATAAAGATCACAAATGCTAGGTGTTCTCCCTCTCCCTCCAGAGCCATTCTTATATTTGGCAGTTAATAAGCATCATTAGACATAAGACCAATGATACAGAAGCACATTAATCATATAATCTAGAATGCTATTGAAGGACAGCTGGTTTTCAAACATATTGACGTGGTGTGCTTGATACACTAATGACCTGCAATATGGAAATAAGAAAACTAAGGAAAAAGGTGCCTCTGTTGTAGTTTGTTTCTGCAGAGCAACCTGCTAAGTAGAAAAAGGAGGATGGCAGTTTGGGCATTATTTAGGGTTTTAAGGTTCTGAAAATCCTCCAATTTCTGGAGGAAACAGTGTGGGATTTTCTGCCAGTGATTTGTGCTCCATATTTCAAGTTTCCTCCAGAAATTGCAGAATTTTCATTTCTCTCCATATTCTGAATGAGGTTGTTTGTCTGTTACATATTTACTCACTAGACGTTGGCAGACCATTCTGTGTATTTGACTAATGTGCTGTTCACTGCCTCCACATATGAGATAAGATCATTTCTTTAGCTGTGTTATAAGTTTGTCACTTGTAAGAATTTTAGCTTTGTTTCTATAGACCTTTGTTATAGTTTTGGACTGTCCAAATATGAAAGGTATGCAGTGCTCAATAGTCAGTCCTGCACCCCCAGTCATTTACCAGCTAGTGGAATTTGTTAAAAAATAAGTGTAAGGGCTCAAAGTTTATCTAAGGAGCCCACTGCCACTACTGAATACAAAGGACCTCTAGTTTTGATTCCACTTCATGCCTCTTCCAGCATCCTACACATTCTGTTTCTTTATCTGACTCTTGCAGGTTTTTCACATCCCTTATTTCACCCTTTGTCAATGATTTTCTATCTTGGTCCCTTTTCCCTTTTTAATCCTTCTCTCTCTCCTGCTCTGGGTCAAAATAGGGTCAAAATATGATGATGAAAAATAAGTCTCAGAACCCAAAGATGAGTGGTGGTGCCCACCACCTGTGACCACTTGCATTGATTGAATAGGAGAGATGACAGGAGAAGGTGTGTGCTTTCAGGGCCTGAAGAAGCATTAGGATATAACTAGACACTTTAAAAAAATCTGAATTTAGGCCTATCTAGAAAACAGGTTGGTGTTTTCACTGTGTTTCGATTTGAAGTGTTGTACAAATACTTTACACATAGCCTCTTAAGTTAAGACTGACTGCTCTGTGCCAATCTACCAGAGGGCCAGCAAAGGTTAATGTAGGGTGTGTATCTGACTTACCCTGACTAGTATTGTGGTTCCTGCATTGACAGGGTGCATACCTATGCCAACCAGAAACCCATTTTCTAACATTATCATTATTGTTATTATTATTATTATTATTATTATTATTATTATTATTTAGACCTGACAGCCTCAGGGTGATCTTCCCCAAACTCTTTGCCTGCTTGCCTCACATTTTTGCTGATTTATTTTTGTTGGCATTAGGGCACTGAGCATTTTATCACTGCTGACCAGTGCTAAAGTGAATGTACATATTTAATTTACAAATAAGTTACTACTAAAGGTCACCACATGTGGCCAGGGCCTGTAAATCAAATGCTACTAGTGGGACATCTGCACTGATTGTTCCACCCAGTCAAGGAGCCCTTAAACATGCCATTGCAGAGCCTGAGTGTGCAGTTTTCAGGGCCATGCCGACTTGCATTTAAAACGCCTTGCCAAGCCTTAAACTCCCTTTTAATTACATATAAGTCACCCATAAGGTAGGCCCTAGGTAGTCCATAGGGCAGAGTGCTATGTAACTAAAAGGTAGGACGTGTACTTTTAATTTTTACATGTCATGGTGTGAAAATCTCCCAAATTAATTTTTCACTACTTTGAGGCCTACCTCTATCATAGATTAACATTGCAAATTCCTTTTTAGATGTAATAAGCTATAATTCCAAATTGAGAAAGAGTGCACGTCCTGTTTGTTACCTATGGAACCAGAATATTAAATCCTCTTTTAATGGTAAAATCTGATTTATTGTTACAATTAAAAAAATGCCACCTTTAGAAAGCGGCCATTTTCCTGCTATTAGTCCTGGGTGCCTGCAGTGTCTGGCTGGGCTGAGTTAGGGTGACATTTAGGGTTGTGCATTCCCTCTACACAACCACCAACAAGGGACTCTTAGGTGTGACTGATGGGCCATCAACATCCTAATGGGCCATCCTTTGCAAGATGGATGGGAGGAGCTGGCACTTACGCCTCGATAGGCAGTGTCATGTCCCCACACAAAGGACTGTATAACCCCCTGCAGTGAGTCTGGAGCCAGGGCAGGAGAAAGGGACCTGATGTGCACTTCAAACATTATCATTATTATTATTAGTAGTAGTAGTAGTAGTAATAGTGGTAGTATTTTAATAATAATAATAATTATTAATATTATTGTATTACTACTGTTATCGTTGTTATTATTATTATAACATTTATTATATTTATTATTAGTATTATTGTTTTTGTTGTTATTGCTGAGTTCCCCCCTACAGCTTTATTCCTTCTTTCTCTCTTTCCCCTTCGGCCATACCTGTCGGCTGTTTGCTTGTGATAGGGCTTCATCATAGATCCCAGTCTGCAATGGTGCTTCTTTACAAATAATTCCACAACTAAAAATAAGTAAATGAAACTTATTGTGAATGAACTTTGATTTCAAATGAATGCAAAGAGGCAAGAGGCCTTTCAACACATAAAACCTGACAGAAAAAATACAAACCAAGAAATCCTGAAACTAGGGGACAGATGTAGGTAGCCTTTTGGGCCTCGCCAACGGCTAAAAATGCCGTTTGCGAGGCGCAAAAGGCCTCACGCGATGCAGAAACACATTTTGCGAGTCGTTACCGACTCGCAAAATGTGTTTCCGAATCGCAAATAGGAAGGGGTGTTCCCTTCCTATTTGCAATTCGCACCGCGATGTAGAGTTGATTTGTGACCGCGAAAGCGGTCTCAAATCAACTCGCAGTTACCATCCACTTCAAGTGGATGGTAACTAATTTGCAAGCGGGAAGGGGTCCCCATGGGACCCCTTCCCCTTTGTGAATGCTCACAAAATTATTTTTTCAGAGCAGGCAGTGGTCCTATGGACCACTGCCTACTCTGAAAAAAAACTAAACAAAAAGGTTTCGGTATTTTTTTTATTTGCAGCTCGTTTTCCTTTAAGGAAAACGGGCTGCAAAGAGAAAAAAAAAACTGCTTTATTGAAAAGCAGTCATGGACATGGTGGTCTGCTGTCTCCAGCAGGCCACCATCCCCGTGAGTGCCTAGACTCGCTATGGGGTCGCAAACTGCGACTCACCTCATAAATATTTATGAGGTGGGTCTTTGGGACCCCATAGCGAGTCGCAGAAGGTGTCTGAGACACCTTTCTGCATCGCGAATTGCGAGTTGCAATTTGCGAGTCGCTATGACTCGCAAATTGCAAGTCGCAATTTGTGACTTACCTACATCTGGCCCAAAGTCCTTTGTGGTGCAATTCTTTGAAACACATTGTAAGTCAACACTGGCTTTCGGCGCAATCTTATGGGACCAGCTGTGTCTGTAGTACATGTGTTAATTCTGAGTGCAAAGAATGTTTTTATTCTCAAGCACCACAAGTGAGCTTCACTCTTTGTCAGGCTACAAATGGAAAACAGGCTCTTCCCAGAGGATGCATATCTCTGAGTAATTTGCCTTTAAGAGATGTAAAGTGCTGAGAATCTCAATTAGAACCAGTGGAACTAGAAATCTGTTTTTGCTAATGAAAACCAAGGCCTCCCTGCCATCCCTGTACTTTATGTTTGCAATTATCTTAAGGAAATGATGCTCTGTGTATAATTCTTACATTTTCTTCTATTTCTTGCAGTGCTCTTATATACCCAAGTGTGGAAAGAACTATGAGGAATCCATGTCACTTGTGAATATTATCATAGAGAACTTCAGAAAATACCAACACTTCCCTTGTTTTTATGACCCGGAAGGAGTTCAGAAGAATGTCATCCTCACCAAACTTTACAGCTCAAATGTGTTGTTCCATTCGCTCTTTTGGCCTGCCTGCACGATGATTGGCGGGGTCGCCATCGTCGCCATGGTGAAGTTGACGCAGTACCTCTCCTTCCTCTCCGAAAGAGTCCAGCGGATCAACAGATAAAACAAACTTATTGATTTCCAACAAAATACTGTTTTTTCATTCTTCACCAAAGAACCTTAAGTATGTAATGTGCAAGTCTGTTTCTAAGTTCCTTAAAATATTTTTATTCTTATAAGTAGAGCAATAATTGCAAAAGCTGTTCTTTATGCAAACATGATGTCATTATTATGCAGAAGAAACTGATACTTGTTTTCATGATATTGTTTCTTGCGGAAACTAGTACTAATTTGTGTTTTAGCCACTCTTGGGCTCGGTTTGCCATGATTATTTTCACTGAATGCAGTGACAGCCTCTGTTCCTGGCCTGCTGGACAGAATACTGTGGTCTTTCCTTCGAGGGATTGCACGAGCTGTGCCACTGTTCGAAGACAGGGGCGCTGCCTCACAATTATGGGGCAGCGGTGCTGCACATGTGGTGCCATCCATCCGCCCTACTGATATAACTCTGTCGTCTAATAAAAAAATGCACTTTACAAGGAAGGATGGGAAAACGAAAGGAATGAAGGGAAAAAAAGATAAAGGTTGGGCCAACCAATGAGGAAAAGAATGAAAGGTGAAAGGGGCGAAGGGAAGGGGGATGGGAGGGAGGGTAGGAAGAAAGCAAAGAAGGAAGGATGTTAGACAATGAGGACACGTGGGAGAAAGAAAGTAAGAAAGAAAAGAAAAGAAAAGATCTAGTACAATATAAAAAATATCGATTGCAATTTGAAACACAGAAAATAAATACATTGCCACTGCCACATATTGATTTAAAAGGAAATGTCTTTAAAGCATTTGCAATATATTTCCTTACATATTGTTTACTAAAGCTATAGCCAAAAACATTTAATTTATGAATCAAACTGAGCCCTACACAGTCGAAGAGAGATGGGACCAGAGTGCTATTATTTATTCAGTATAACATTTGTCCTTTAGTCCTACCATATCACTGTAAAGAAGAAAAAGAACACTGTCAGCTATGTTTTTTTTCCTTTTTTTTACTTACAAAGTTTTCTATTTTTTACTGGATTATAAAGCTCTCCGGTATATAATCGAGTATTGTAGTTTTAAGTGTTTTTTCTTTTATACAACGGACAGCGAGCATCGTAGCAATGTATAACACTTCTATCTGGATAAGGACATAGCATCAATTGATGCAGAGCAATGTCTGTCCCCAAGAAGCTTCAATGTGTGGTCCTCAACCTGATCAGACCTTTGGTGTTGCGTCATCCGACTGAAACCCATTGCTGCTGTATATAAGACTCATGGAAATAATCGGGAATATGAACTTTTATACACATTATGATCTTACTCAGTGTGCAGGGCTGCTGAATAATGTAAAGTCATAGGGGTGGTGGGATCGAAGGTGATCGTCCAATGAGAAACTGAGAACATCAATTGTCGATGGCTACATTACCTTGTCTACTATGGACACAACCGCCGTAGAGGGATTACAATTCTGTTTTTTGTAAACCTTATGAATATGTTAAATTCTGCTTTAAGTTACATTTTACAGATATTCTGGAGATTTCACATCTTGCACTTAAAAAGGAGGAACATTTTTAGGAAGTCTCGCGGAGTGCCCCACTCATTTTGTTTTATCTACTCAAAGTGAACGTTGCCATAATCCTTGAAGCAAAAACCATGGTTTCCAGATGACAAAAAGTTTAGTTTTTTTCTTGTTCCTCCACATGTACTATTTAATCACCTTTTCATTTGGTGAAGTTGAGAATGTTATGATGGTCCAAGACTTCACAGATCCTGAGAGCCTCATTCGGACTGTAAAATGAATTTACAGACTGATTAATCAAATGAACTTCCTGGACAGAATAACGCCTGGGATGTAACCAGGCTTCCAAGTATGTAATAGCAGTTTTACAGCTTATCAAATAAATCTTCAAGATTTCAATATTTTTTTCAATCAGAACTGCTTGTTTTGACAGTAATTGTGTCTATGGTCTTGTCAACTTCTCTTATACTGTTTTAGGTTTTTCTTTTTTTTTTTTTTAAATAAATTGTGTAAAGTTTCCTAAAAGAAAGGAGACTGCACAAATGTTTCCTGTGCAAAACCAAATGTCATGATGCAAAGTCCTGTTTTCAAAAGAAACTAATCTTTGCAAATACAATAATTATGTATTTAATGTGCTAATGTATGAAAGCAAAGACTGAAAAGAGGAAATTGTGTTTTTATACATTAGTGCATTAAAGACAGATCTATTGTCTTTAATGTTTGCTTACGAGTGGAATGAAAAAACTCTGAAAGAAAGACAAACATAACTATGAACATATGAACCTAACATTTAAGCACATGCATGTATTAAAGAGTGAATGGTGTATTTTGAAATGCAGGATCAAAGAAATCAAATATAAAAGGAAAAATAGTATTTATTTTTAAATGCACACACATTAGGGCAGTATTATGTTCCACAATACAATTTTCCCATTCTTAAGGTAAGATAGTGCTTCCATCTTCTGCATTAACGATTCTTGCAGGATCTTGACCTGAAGTGTAACACTGTCTGTTTATGGCCTGTAAGATACAAATGCAAGGAGAGTGACATATCTATGTGGCCAGGGTCGGACTGGCACAAAAAATAATCCAAGGTGCCAAAATAAAAGTAGTCCCCATAAGTGAATCAGATAGCTAAAACGTGTGGCCCACATCTGCAAATCTGGCCAGTTTTGAACTTGGAGGACACGCTATAGAGGTAGTTTGCGAGGTATGGGAGACTTCATTCATTTGTGTTTGCTACAGGCAATGATTGTGGTAATATCAGCGAAATCAATTGTTAAAAGTGGCCAGAGAAACCATAAAAAGGCAAACAAACTGCTACAAAACTGGCCTCACACTGATCTGTCAGACTAGCCCATCAGGTAAAGCCTGATTGCCCTATAGGTCAGTCAGAAGCTGTGTGTGGCCCAGCCCCAGGCGGCAAAAAAGAAAGTGGCAGCAGGGACAGTGACCCATTGGCAGTGTGAAATTTAAAGTGAGCAGTCTACCACCAGAAGGAGAAAAGGTGGGGGGCATCAGACCCAGCAAGAAAGCCGCTTGTTGTCTGAAATGTAAAGAAGTGGGCTGCAAGTGGGGTTTCAGTCTCAGGTCAGGATGGCCTGACTTCAGGAGGACCACTTAAAGTTTTACAAGATGGAGGCTTTAGTTGTTGATCTCACAAGACCTTGAACAGGCATCTTGGGGTCATTTTGACCTGATCAACAAAAGCAAAAAGCCATTAAGGCAGCCATAATAAGGCCAGGATCACACTCAAGTCCTGACAAATGCATAAAATATGCTTGCTGCGGTCATTGCATTTTGTATAGAATTCATGTGTGTAGTAAGCGGTTAAACTTGGCAAAACGTATGATGATTGAATGTACTCTTCAGACATCAAACATACCTTATGCATTGCAACCAAAGCTACTTCTTGTGGGCAGAATAATACATTAGCTTGCCCATAACATGAGGTGTGAGATGTTTAGTCCTCTGAAGCCTACTCTTTCAGAACAGTAGTAGCGAACAGTAGTAGCAAAGGCATTGGAAAACAGCTGTAATATCAGCCTAAACCTAAATATTAAAGTTGAGATGCACTCATCCCCATAACCATGTGGAATTTTAATCAAATCACACCTTTGAAATGCACTCCTACACACTGGCATCTCACATTTAGAAATCCAAGGTCCAGTTGTGGAATGCTCCAGACAACCAAAATTGTACCTTCAGTGTGGGCATCCCTCGTCCGTTCAGGGTTTCACAGACTGTCCTTGCTACCCAACACTTGCTGTCATTGAATTAAAGCAACTAAGGGGCTGATTGAAATGTTGGCCAAACGGTGATGCAGTCCGCCCCTCCAACTTGATGGTCCAACCACCTGATATAGAATCGGGCAAACCATAGGATTGATGACGGTGGAGACAAACCCCCTCCAACAGAGTAAGGGCAGTCAGAGGTTTGGCTGTATGTCCACACCCATAATTTAGATGGGCAAAGATAGAGCTGATTTTCAATACCCATCACCACCAGGAAGAAACTGTGTTCAAACCTTCCCCCACTACGGAATATGCAAATGGTGAGGGGGCCATTGCTTTTTTATATAAACGGCCCCATCATGTTGACAGAGCCGTTCGTCAAACTTACCATGCATCGCCAGGAACTGCCATGATGGCGGTTCCAGCCAATGCTAGAAATGTCTGCTGGGCCAGTTGACATTTCTAAATTTGGCAGGTGGCACCCCCATCAGTTGACAGACTAATATTTAAATCAGACACTAAGCCACCTAAGAGACTATCAGTTATTGCTAATTCTTCCACCTCTTACCTCTGGAATCATCTTCCACTGCTCCCTGCCTTTCCTCATGATGCGGCTTCCCAGATATGGGGGACAACGTTTCTAAAGTTATATAGACTTACAGATGTTTTCTTTAAAGGTAGAAATTTGCCACCCATCAAGATTATCTAACGACAACGGTTTGTCTGTGAGAGAAACAACATCCCATGCATAATATTTATTGTCTATCTGATGCTGATGGCATTGGAAACTAGCCTCCTCTGGAGAGGACTGTGTCATACAGTAGTCAAACATGCAAGACCATAGTTTGAGATATGAGTTAAAGTACTCTGGTTGTACCATATAATTATATTGTAAGTAACCTAGGACTTGCCAAACCATGTATAAGAATGAGGTCGAAGACAAAGTCCCTTATGAGATTATGGAATTTCAAGGTGAGTTTAATATCTGTTTAACATACCATAGACGGTAATTTATTCCTTGTAAAACATGTTCACACCATCCCCTTTCCACCAAAGCACTTAGATCCTTGGGGACATATTTAAGAGAAGTGCTGCTGCACTGTGTGCAGTGCCACTTTTCTTGCACCCCTTAGCACCCCCTAATGCCACCATATGTGCGCTGTACATAAAAAAGCAACTAGAGGCCCACTGTAGCTAATGGAAACCTCCTTTTAACACCTGCTCTGAGCAGACAATAAAAGTGCCGATAAGATGGTGCAAGGAAATCTCTTACATTTTCTCGTGCCATTTTTTCGGCCACCCTTTCAGTGGAATGTCCCCTTTGCAGACATTATGCCTGAAGCAGGCATAATGTACCGCAAAGGGTTACAAACTGGCCCAGTGCATGCATTGCGCCATATTTAAATATGGTGCACCGTTTTTGGCCTTCTAACGCCACATTAGCGTAAAAAAACAATGCTGACGTGGTGCTGGAATGGCGCTAAGGGCTCTTAAATATGTCCCCTGGTGTTTTGTCCTTTCCTGTTTATTGCACACAAGAATAGAAGAATTTGTGGTGCGAAATTAAAAGCACCAAAAATCAGTTAGTATTTTTTGCAGAAAGATATTAGTATCCATTTAATGTAGGTCAGATTTATAAAATGTAGTACCTCAGAATGTGTAGAAACATGCAGGGATTCTATCTATCATGTAATGATCTATGCTGCCATAAATATCTCCTTTATACTGAACTAATTTTCCCTTTTGAAAAATAAATCTCAAGAAGGAAAAGCCAGTTCCCTTTTTCCTTGTTTAAAGTGCTACTGCACTTGTTATCTCTGAAAGGAAATCAAAATGTACAAACGTAAACATAATTTCAACAGATTGCATGTTGTGTTTATAAATGGAAGTAAAGATCCCATTAAATAGAATTGCAGCAGAACAGTACTGAGAGGTTGCAAGGGTGCCAGGGATCAAGCAAGGAGAATTGGCCCACCCCGGGAAGAGTAGTAAAAACAGCCATAATTAGGGTACAGTGTGCCCTGTGGATCCATTTGCTCTGTTGCCATGACACCAGCTTTACCATTGGCAACCACGCTCTTGGCACTGTACGTCCCTTAAATGAGACCATAGAAAAGATGCAGCATGTTCAAAAACATGGGTATTTAGAGAGTGAGGTGTATTTGATAAGGCGATTATGGAAAAATGTGCAGTAAGAGTTTCTAGAAGGCAACAACTGCATAATGTCTGCATCCAGTAGGAGTTCATGGCACTGGCAAAGGGGTTGACTACACTGATCTGTTTACGATAAGGGTGTGCGGTAGTGAGAACCCTGGCTATCAAATAACTGGTTTCAACATGGAATATCAATTACTGTTTATCTGATCATGCAATAACGTTTTGTGCTCGTAAAATAGATTGCTCAGAAAAAAGACACAAACTGGCTATAAAATCCTGTGTCCACAACTCTGAAGCGTGTGATGTAATAATGCTGGCCATGATGTAATAATGCTAGCCACTCAGAATGTGACCCAGCTTATTCTCCTCCACCTGTAGCTATACTCTTCCCATCAACTTCATTATGATGTCACACCACAATGACTCTCAACTGACAAAGCTTCTTAAAGAAAATATACATAGCTTATGTTTTTTTAACTAAAGCCTCACTATACAGTGTCGGGGGGGGGGGGGGGGTATGCAGGCAGGGGATATTAAAAAAAAGTAAAACATTTTTAAAAACTTACCTCTATCTTGGGAGAGACGGTTCCTCTCTCCTTCCGTCCTCCTCGGACTCCCGGAAGACACAATGCTTCCAGACTCCCCTCCAATCACAACACTGCTGTCAACAGCATGACAGCAGAATTGTGATTGGTCTGAGCACCCTGCTTTGGTGCACAGACAGGGAGTAGGGCCCTGTGCACTTTCTCCTCCTGGCTGTTCAATACAGCCCGGTGGAGAAATGCAAAGTGGGCATGACTGTTTGGCTGGCCAAGCGTTATGTGCACTTATGTGCACTCACCACTCTGCCTCCATCCTTCCTCTTCCTCCAGCCCCGCCCCGCACTAACCTGGCTCCCTGAGGAAAAATAAAATGATTATAATGTTAGGTTATTATCATTTTAATTTTTCCTTTCGTCCACTGCATAAAGCAGTGGGGCGACGCTCTTCCGGCTTAGTGGAGGAGCCGCTCCTGCTATGCTATCAAGAAGCCATTTTAGTAAGGCAGCCACAATGCAAAATATTCCCCTCTTCCACCTATGGTAAATTGAAACCTGGCAGGAGGAGACGGCATCGAAGGACCACAGCAAAGCAAAGAGGACAAGGCGCTCTGGAGGAACAGGAAGCTGAAAGCCTCCAGAGCGGGCCGATAATGGTAATTATAGACCGCATGGTTAAGCACCGTGGTTGGCTCGCTAACTCCCAAAGTTCTATACCGGGTGCTAATTTATGCTGAGGTCACATAGATCATCTAGTTAATACTATATTCATTATTTTTCTTGTTTGACACAAGCCAAGGGTAAAATAAAAATGTTAAATGTATGTTTTGACTTTGTTATGGACTACAAGACCCTCTTTGTCATGGAATTGTTTTGATACAAATTCTTCAAATACATTTAATGGAAGAATGCCTTTCAGAGAGTCAACTTCATGCTACTGGTTATATTGACAAACCCATAGCAGGTAAGTCATTCTGGGAAGAACAATCTTAATGAAACCATGAACTTCCTGTAATGGGAAACTGAATAGATTAATGGCACAGAATAATATTAATGAAAATCAAATATGAAAACATTCCGTTTCAGAGTGTATGTATTAAGTAGAGGTGAAAGGTTACGCAGAATTATGCTAAAAGAATACTGCTGCATTTAGTGCTATTTTCTTAGTGCAAAAAATGCCCCCTTAGGTCCAGAATGTACGTGAGGATAATTTTGCAATAAGAAATAGTGCTAAATACAACAGAACATGTATAGCACTTGGGGTAGGATTTTTCCGGACTTGCTCACTGCGTTTAGCTCTAGTTTCTAAGTGAAAAATGCACCCTCAAAGATGCATTTTGGAATAAGAAAATAGCACTAAATGCACCAGTTCTAAAAAACTGCAGTGCACTTGCTAAATGTGGTCTTGCAGGAGGATTTCTACCCGCTCCAAATTACTCCTAAGGACGCACACAGGCGTCATCAGGTTATTACTGTTAATTCCATGTCAAAGAGTAACATCAAAACTACTCCCATTACTCGAGGGTAATTGAAATTACTCCCAGGCCTCATATTAAGCTGAGCTCATCAATCAACTCCAAACAATATTTAATTTACCTGGATTTACTTGGTTCATGTGCATTTTCGTTGAAGGTTAAAGAAAACTTTCCCCCCCAATGTCCTTTAAATTGTTTTTACTTTTCTACTGTTTACCTGGAGGAGGAAATACATCAAATTGTGCATGTTAATTCTGATTAATGTCATAGTAGCTGTGTCTGGGAGGTACTAGAAAGAGGATGCCCCTGTTTCTCTGGATATAGCATCCACGACACAGATAACCAAGGACAGAAGTTCAAATTAAAAATTCTAATTTTGCATTCAACGTTGAATCATGTCGGCATGGAGGAATGACTACAGATGTCAAAAAGCAGCCTTTTTTACATGTCGATGTCCTTTGGTTTTTCTGTCATACTCTGGAAGTCCATAGGCATTTCAATATGTGAAAATGTTCTCTACTGTCCATAGCCCTTACAATGGCATGGCTGAGGGCATTATGTGGTGGCTGAGCAAAGCAATGCATGTCAACACCAATAGGAATTGTCAGCAAGTTTCATTACAAGTTGCCCTTTGTCCCTTTTTCTTCAGCCCCTGCTCCTAAGGTTTATTGCCATCCTTGATGGCTTGAATTGAAAAAAAAATAGTTATTTTTCACACCCTGCATTGATTGCTCCATTCCTTTGCAAGGGCATGCCACCTTACTACAGGAATAGCAATAAAACTGCCTATTAATTGCAAGCGTCGAAGGAAAATAATATAGAAGCAATGTGTAAAGTATTTGTGCAACACTTCAAACAGTAAAACAGGGAAAACACCACCAAAAAGAATCCTACACCAGGTTAAACAAATAGAGCTGAATTTAATAAATAACACAGGGACACCAAAATGACAAAAATACAATCATTAGAACCAGAGAGATTGATTTTTAAAGAATTTGATGAATACAGCACCAAAAAGCACAACGCCACAACTCGGGATATCTGGTCATGCTGGACTGGATCAAAGTCAAAAGTTCAGGCTGACCTCGATGGATGGCAGGTTGGTTACAGCCTCCCGAGCAGTCCCGCTGAATTTTACCTTCTCAAGTTTGTGCCAAGAGCCTGTTTTGCATTGGAGATGGCTGCCACTGCCAGCACGAGCATCAACTGTGAAGCTCAAGGACCGGGCCGTCTTCAAGGGCAGGCATTGCTGGAACTTTGCATTGGCAGTCTCTGCAAGCGGTCGATGCAGTGACTCCAAGAGTGGGGCTGACACACCCTCACGTTCATTTGCGGTGCGGGGTCTTGGCTCAAACAAGCCCATTTGTGGTCATAAAGAGCCCAAAAGCTAGGTTTCAGTGCCTGTGAGCCACACCAAGGGTCCAGGACCTGAGAAGCACCACTTGGGAGTCAGGAACTTGCTGCAGCTGGGTCCAAGGGTTGACGCAGGATCTTGGGGAGCCTTTTATGTCCCTGAGGCTCGCATCAGGAGGCCAGCAGAAGCAGGAGCCCTTGGAGTCACTCTGTGGTCCTGGGTTCAAGATAGAATTGCAGGCCCAGTTCTTCTTCTACAGGCAAGAGGGCAGCAGGCGATAGGTCAGCACAGCAGGGCAGCAGTTCCTTTAAAGCAGCAGTCCAGGCGAGTGGCAGCCTTTTCAGCAGTACAGCAGTCCTTCTTTCTGGCATCGTGTTGGCCCTGGCTGTTAATACAGGGTCATTTCCCAAAACTTTATGTCTTCTTCTCCCTTGTAACTTGGCATGATTGGCTTATACCTGATTGGCACCTTTAATTTACCTGTAAGTCCCTTGTACAGTGGTATCCCTATACCCAGGGCCTGTAAATTAAATGCTACTAGTAAGCCTGCAGCGCAGTTTGCGCCACCCACAGTAGTAGCCTTTCAAACCTGTCTCAGGCCTGCTAGTGCAAGACCTGTGTGCGCAGTATACTGCCATTGGGGCCTAGCATCTAAATTTACTTGCCAGGCCCAGAACTCCCTTTTTGCTATGAGTGAGCCACCCCTAAGGTAGACCCTAGCTAGCCTTATGGGCATGGTGCTATGTATGTACAAGGCAGGACATGTGCCTGCTTTCGTGGCCTGTCCTGGTAGTGACAAATAGCCTATTTTGGTATCTCACTGCTGGGTGTGCTGCCTTCTCATAGCATTAAATTGGAAATGCCCTGCCTTATATCTAGGAGGAATTGTCTAATTAATGAGGGGTAGAGGAGGCATGTTTGATATGGTTGCAATAGTAGTGAGAAATGCTGCTTACTGATGTAGGTGGATTTTTTATTATCATTACAGAAATGCTACTTTTAGAAAGTAAGCATTTCTCTGTGCTTATGACTCTGGTGTTTTGCAGCATTAGCATTAGCTTTTTCGTGCCGCAGGGGCACTTCCCTGAGCGTGTGTTAAACTCAGTTTTGCAGCTTGACTCCAATCCATGTCTGGGCAGAGTGACAGTCCTGGACTGAGAGAAGGGGAGGCGAGGCACACTTGCATCTGTGAAGGCTGTGGCCTAGCCTAACACAAAGGGCTTGTTTACCCCCAACTGAAGGTTGGATCCTGTGCTGGGGGAGAGACGGGGCAATCCCAAAACCTCCTCTCCCAACTTGGAAAATGCTTTGCAAAACTCAGTATAACTACAGGGGACTTTTCCCCATAAAAACACACAAGAAACCTACTTGGAACTGGACACAGAACACTGCTGGAGTGACTCACCAAGAATCCCCTTGGACTGCTGCTGCTGTGCTGACCTGTGACCTGCTGGGTCACTTGGAGGAACCACCACTGTCTGCATCCCCCTTTGTGCTGGCCTGTTGTTGGGCCCTGACGCCCTGTGCTGGATTTGTGTCCCCAGGAGACCCCTGGGAACCTGGGCTCCCTAGCACAAGCATAGCACTGCAGGCTAAGCCTGCTAAGTGCCTTGTGAGCATCTTCTGCTGCTGTGCTGAAGCGCCTGGAGAGCGCTTTCCATTCTATCTACAAAGCACCTTCAAAGCGCTGTCCCTTTCATTCTCCTGAGCGGGAGAAATCACTGCTGCGACCTGGGTAGGCTGCGATGCTCCAGCGTGTCTAACACACGCTCAGGGAAGTGCCCCTGCGGCACGAAAAAGCTAATGCTGGAGCCAGTGTGCTCCTTTTGAGTGCCCCCGGGGAGAAGCACACGGAGAGAGGTGCCCCCAGGGCACAAGCAGGCACCTACTTGGGTGCATCACCACCTCAGCTCCAGGCACCACTGCAGGAGAGCCAGGAGTTGTGTCGCTACTTCAGCGGCCCTGTTCGCGAGCATACGGCTCGCTGGAAGATTGTGGGTGGGGAAGACCTTATCAAAGGTCCCCTCCTCTCCTGAGCCCCTTCCTGCCTTCAGGAATCCCAGTCAGGGTGGCAACTTCGACGGAGGTCCCCCGCCCAGCTGTGACCCAATGGTGGCAAGGTGGCCCCCGAAGGAGGAGTGGGGTCACCCATCTCTCCACTGTCACCATACTAGGAGCACCGGAGCTCCTAGGGTCCCTGAGTCTGGGAACACTGGCCAGCTTAGAAAGTAAGCGGAGGCGCCATTTTTTTGGTTCTCTCTGATTGCAGTTATGATTAATCATTTCCAAATGATGTATTTACTGCACCATGCACAGTTATGATGAGATGTACCTTTTCATGACTTGCCATATGTTTTCTAATGTTCCTGGGTTGACATTTAGGATACTTTTATGACAAGTGCATTAGTGTAGTAATGTATTTCCTGACTACTGTTTATGTTGCAGAATAATACGTAACTTGTGTGTTGTATGTGCCTACTGCTAGTTTTCGCAGAGTAAGAGTACTGTGGACTATTCTGACAACTGATTGGGTAGCAGGGTATTACTGACATGTTGTGTTTGGTCTAATGATGTGTGTACAATATCGTTTTTTTTTATATAACTTGGGGTTGTGTACCCTTTGTGGTCTATTTATTGCATCATGTGCATTGTGAGTGTTGAGCAAACGATTTACACATTGCCTCCTGGTTAGGCCTGACTGCTCGTGCCAGACTACCAAGGGGGTGTGCAGGGGTTATCTTGGACATGTAACTCCCTTGCTCTGACAAGATTGGGTGGGTTTTTCCTGGTTTAGGTGCATACCCTCGCCAACCAGAAACCCATTTGTAACACAGAGTATCCACAGGTCTATAAGTGTACTGAAGAGCTGGCGTCTGAAGCCCAGTATTTATACACAGTTGTGTCTTTGAAGTGGGGAGAGGCTTATAGATGCATGCCTTTGAAGTGCCCAGGTGCTCTACCTCCCTGGGCTCCAGACTAACTACAGGGGATATGCATCCCTTTGTGTGGAGACAGGACACAGTCTATTCAAGGGTAAGTGGGGTTGAGCTCAGCTCCTCCCTCCTATCTTACCAGTGATGGCCCATCCAGTCACATCAAGAACACATCTCCCAACACCTGAGGACCCTCCACTGGCTCCTGGTTGAGAACCGAATCACCTTCAAGCTACTCATCCACACGTACAAGGTCATACACAAAGCAGGACCAGCCTACCTGAACTACTGTATCTCCTTTCACACCCCCGCCCAGAACCCTTTGCTGCACCCAGATGGTCCAGGCCACTATCCCTCGCATCCGTAAAACCACTCCCAGAGGATGATACTTCACCTAAATTGCAGCAAAGAGCTGGAACAACCTCTCCCTGCACCTAAGACAGAGCCCGTCACTCGCTATCTTCAGGAAGAACCTCACGACGTGGCTCTTCGGATGAGGCTCTCCCCCAGCACCTTGAGACCCTCACTGAAGAGAGTAGCCACGCTTTACAAAAACTGATTGATTGATTGAGTCACACCCATACTTCCAACTCTGTGTGGCTGCCTAGCAGGAATACACAAAGAACAACGGTCAACTACACCCAGTCATGTGGCTCAGAGACAGGCTGCAGGCACCAAATGGCTAAGGCAAGAAAATGACAACTTTCTGGAATTGCAATTTAATATCTGACTTTTCTATAAATTAATTCCAATGTTGTCCTATTGAAGTGGCAGGCCTTGCAGTAGTGAAAACAAATGTAAGGGTTTTTCACCACTAGGATATGTAAAACTTAAAAGGACTTATCCTACTTTTTAAATACGCTGCCCTTCGGGTTGTCAATGGTCTACCCTAGGGGGGACATATACTGTAAAAAGGATGGATTAGGCCTGGCAAATGATTTACTTTGCCATGACAAAATGGCAGATTAAAACTGCACACACAGGCTGCAATGGGAGGCCGGAGAAATGTTTGAAATGGCTGCACAATCAGTGCTGCAAGTCCACTATTAGCATTTAATTTATAGGTCCTGGGGACACATAGGTACATATTTAAAAGGAACTAGTGCATCTGCTCCAATGTGCCAGTTTCCTTGCTTCGCCCTGCGCCCCCCCAGCGGCACCATGGTAGTGCCGTATTTACAATACAGAGCACCATGGCGCACGTTAGCTCAATAACGTCAGAATTTGTGATGTTATTGTGGTGCTCTTCTGAGCTAGTGCCAAAAATGTTGGTGCTAGTGCAACAAAGCACAGGCAGGCCCTTAGGATAAAGCACTAGCGTCACTGTAACGCCTGCCCTGAGTTGGCATAAAAAAATAACGCTAGAATGGCACTGTGAAATCTTGTAAATTTCACGATGCCGTTTTTTTGGGTCTCCCTGCTGGTTAACTCCTCCCCATTGCATACATTATACCTTGCACAAGTATAATGTGGTGCAAGGGGTTACAAAGTGGCGGGACTGTTTATCACTGCCTTAGCATAAAAAAATGACACTAAGACAGCGCTAGGAGCGTGTAAATACAGCCCATAGTGCCTCTTTACTAGGGATTTATAAACAGATTAGATTACAAAAGCCAATTGGTGATAAGCCAATGTTACCATGTTTTGAAGAGTGAGCACATGCACCTTAGCATTGGTTACTAGTTGTAAAGTGCACAGAGTCCAAGGCCAGCAAAATCGAGATCAGCAAAAATGGAGGAGGAAGGCAAAACGTTTGGGGCTGACCACCCTAAGGCTGACAGGTGTAACACCCCTGCGTCATGTGAGGCGCTCTCTGCTGCATGAGACCAGGTCAAAAGGAAAATAATAAGGGGCAGATTTAAGAGCTCTTGCACATCCTTGTGCCACATTAGCATCTTTTTTACGCTAATGTGGCTCAATGAGGCCAAATTCACTGCAACAAATTTACAAAGTGGCGCAATGCATGCACTGCGCCACTTTGTAACCCTTGGCGCTACATTATCCCTGCGCCAGGCATAATGTATACAAAGGGGGTGTTCCTCATTAGGGGGGCCGAAAAAATGGCACACAGAAATCCAAGAAATTTCTTTATGTCATTATTTTTGGAACTTTTAACGCCTTTCGGACCTTTCACTGACACCATGCCCCAAATTCCTCCCAGTCACCCCAACAACATAGTCAGGTAGGGGTGGGACAGATTCCATAAATGAATGAAAGACTATTTATTTTAGCACTAGAGCTTAATTTGTGAAAGGCTCATTGTTTTCCCTAGGAGTCTGCCACCAGTGCTTCCAAATGTTGAAGCTGCTGAATGCCAAGGCTGCCTAGTCTCCGTTCCACCTCATTTCTCTTTCTTCCACCACCAGACACTTCCTGTCTTTTTTTCTCACTCTTGCAGGCTCATTTTCATCCATGCTTTCTGCCTTTGCCTCCCTATTTTTTCCTTCCTCTTTCTTCCTCTCTTTTGTGACTTCGTATGTTTTGATCTGGGCGAGCTTTGATGATTGTCGGTGCCAAATACCTGCAAGCACCCGCACAAATTAAGCACTGCTTCACACCACACAGCAGTCATTAGGAAGAGTGAATGGTCAGCTAGCTTGTCGTTCTCCTGCAAGCATCTGCCTCACAGCAGTTTCACCCTCCTTATCAATCACCCACACAAATACTTTCTGTGGTACCTTTCTACAACCTTGGAGCAAGCCCAGAAAGGTATTTTGTATGTAACCTTGTCGCCTATGGCAAAAATAACATCTCTACCGACCTTTGAGAGGAACAGAAGAAGGACAAGTTTGTTGTGTTTGTTTGAAAGTCAACTTCACTTTCTGTACAGCGCTGTGTAAATAGTATTGTCAGCTGTGCAGTTCAATTACATTAGTGGACGTTAAATCTGTGAGTGAGGACATTGGATCTGATGGGCTGCTGCACCTCTGTGGGCTGCTAAACAAGCACCAGTCCAGAAGGGATAGACATTCTTCAGAGGTACTGGTTCTTGTCGCTTCTGGTTTCCGGTTTTTGCTTAGATCCTTGTTTACATCACTTTCGGTGGTGCTTTTCATGCCTGTCACGGTTGAATTAGATGAGCTTCCATTGCCTCCTGCAGCCTAGAACACATCAAATACAAATGAGCTCTGGGGAAAACTGAGTTGAGAAAGCGTTTTAATGCAATAAGATTTTAACAGCCTCTAAGTCCATGCATGTATAATCAACCCTCTGTTGTAATGTGGCAACGCTAAACAACCAACCAAACTGTATTTTCATCGACATTCAGGAGTGGCCCATCATTAGGGTGGAAGGTCCTTGCCCCTGTACCGATTTGCTAAGCATGAAGAGTGTAGGTCAAGACGAGCAAAGGTCAGGCTGACAGGCACGCATCATGTTCGGGTCAGGCAGTTAGGTGTGTGACATGTGCTAAATGTTCAGGCATCTAGCAGCCTGAGCCAACTTTGGCGAGCAGAAGATTCACAGCCCTGAGGGCTTGACCTCCTCAGCTCAGCAAAGCCCCATGAGATTCTACCCCTCATGATAAAGGGGTATGTCAACTATAGACTTGGACCTGAGCGTTTCAGTTTTAAGCCCTGAAGTGACCACGACTGACTGTCAATCAGTGATGCCTTGTCACCGAGCCAGGTGAGGTCCGCAACTCTCACAGAACCCATCCTACTCTGTGACAGGTGACTGAAGGTCCTACTTTCATTGGCTGACAAATGAAACACAGAAAAGGTAGTGAGAGGAATACTTGCAATAAATGTAACCAGTGGCAATCGCTTGGGTAATATTTAAACCCACTGTTCTTTTGCCTTTTATGCCATCTCAGTTTGGACTCAGCCATATGTAAATCAACCCAGACCCTGCACCAATTAGATAAATCCAGCATGAAATGCCAGGCCAGGTCCTCACTGAACCAGAACACAAGCAACCCAAGACTGGTATCACCCTGATTGGGGTTCTTCAGTCAGGTGTAGTTTTGTTTAAGTGGCACAGTGAGAACACAATCAACATCTGGGCACACCCTTGGCAACTTCAGAAGTGCCATCAAACATACAACAGTTGATGGGAGAAATGCTTGCAAAAAGTGTAACCCACCATAGGCCATTATAGATAGTGAGTCTTTCCACCCTAAACTACCTATATTAAACACCAATGTGCTAATGCTGTTGAGGAAAATTATTTGATTCATTTTTTAAAAGCTGTGGACTCAATTCTTCGAGTAGTGTTTCCTGAGTGGTGAATCAGATGGCTTTTTATTTTTATTACTTTGTAGGTGTCACCTTGGGCAGGTAGTGCAATTGTGGTACTCATACAGGAAGTGCTAGAGTGCTGCATCACTCCTGTAAGCCTCTACTTTTTTTTCCAGGTCCGGCAGTAGTACTGTGAGGCCTAAACGTTTATCAAAAAATTGCTTTCAGTGAAGGGGTGATTTTATTTTGAATATGTGACTGGGGCTTCCAAACAGGACCAAATAACTAAGATATTTTGCTTTTCTTATTAAAATGTCTGAGATTGCTGTAACACGGGACCTAAAAATAATAAAGTTGTACCTGTGACTCACAGTAAAAGCATAACTGATTGGTTGAAACAACTGTATTGATACATTTTGAAGGAGACATCATTGTGTTAAGTCTCATTGAGGAATTGCACTTGGCTGTATCCACATCTTGTGCAGTGACTTGTCTCTTTTTGTAAGGCTTTTCGATTTTTTAGGCTTTTTACCAAAGAAAAATCAACTGGAGGATTGCAGAGACCAGATGAAGAGCCTCAGCAACAGATGGAGCAGCCGAAGACCTCACCAGAATCCATCGCCTGATAATTTCTTTCTATTCCAGTTGGAGAGAAGAAATTGTCAGCTAAAGTTGTCACGTGTGCTCTACGCCACAAAGATTATAGTAGGGGTACCAGCTAACAGTACTGTTTCAATACTTCTGGAATGATAAAGCACTTAAAAATATGGTACAGTTGGCACCTGAGTTTTGCAAAGTGTAGACTCAGAAGGGAAGACGGTGCTTCAATGTCTTCTGCAGCAAGCCAACCTGCAGAAGCTGACAGTCAGAAGAAACTTGCCACAGAGTAAGATGCCAACCGGTTGTCTAGTTATATAGGATTGTACTGTACCAAGTGTTAGAAAGTAATATTTGTCAGGTTGCAGAGTGCTGCTGGTTAGGCAACCAGGTGGTTGCACAACCACCTCAGTGCCAAAAAATATATGTTTTTATACAGGTTTAGGTGCCCTGTTTTTTGTTTCAGCTCAACTTAAAGAAAACGATCACTCTATGACCGGGTATGTCCACATCCTGCGGTAGAGGGTCCCCCTGGGTTTCCACACATTGCTCATTAAGATTTTCATGACTTGCTCATTTCCTAGGCAACTCAGTCAATAGTAGATCCCTTGGAAATAGTTAATTGGACCAGTCATAAAATTGAGGGGATTGACAATACCCAAGCCACCATCCTGGCCTCCTGCCACTCATCATCTCCCATCTCCCGACATCTCCCTCCCAGGCCACCTGCACAGCCTGTAGGGGATCAGGAGCATTTAGCAGAAGAGATCAGTACAGTCTCAAAATACCCTTTAACCCTAGGAGTTCCATGGTCTCCTTCACCTCAGGAGGAATATATTCAGGCAGTGCCCCTAGCCTGTGCTGGTATGTGTCCAAAGCATGGCACAGTTGAAGATATTTGAAGAACTGGGCTATGTACAGCTGAAACCCTTCACTTAGTTGTTCAAAAGAAAGAATGTGATCACAATCCCATAAATCTACCAATTCGGAAATACCGATCCAATCTCACTATCGGAATCCCAACAATTGTACTGTACTTTTTCACCAAGTTCCTGTCCACAGGGGGGTTTGTGATGTAAATTTGCTGAGCCAGTCGATATGTGTGAGTGCCAGCTGCCATCACAAAATTGGAGTAGGGTGACCTGAGGGAGTGTCAGCAGGTGGGATCCTCATTGCAGTAGGCACAGAGTCCCTAGTTTCTCAGAGGATGACGACTCCATGCACCAGGAGGAGTCCTGACAGTGCCCAAACAGCCAGTCACCAATTGGAATCCTTTGTGTTGTCCAAATTGAAGTCAGAGATCTGGCAGACCCAGGCAGCCCATGTAGGTTGATAACGTACACTTGGTGATAGAGACTCTTGACATCTTGCCAACCATTGCAACCAGCGTAACAGTGCTTGCAGATCTCAAAAGAATGTGTAGGGGATAATTCATGGGTAAGTGTGGAGTACATAAAGAAAACAAGGTGCACTAGCATTTTATAAAGTGTCACCCTACCAAATAAATTGAAGGGCAACAAAGCCCAATTTTCCAGATCCCTGAAATATGCTGCATGATATGGGTTATATTTAAGTCCCAGGCAACCTGTGTGTCACATGAGATGTGTATGCCAAGTTAATGGAATACTTCTTACACGTGCCAGTACATGGCTTCCTGTGGATGTTGGGGGGACGTACCAGACAGATGCACCCATATCAGACTGTTTCACAAAGGGAAACTTTAGCTTTTTGATAAGTTTACTATTTTTTTGCTTCAAGTTAATAGCAGGCTTACGACTGTGGAGACTCCTCAGTTAGGGCAGGGAAACTCCGCACATAAAAAAGATAGGACAGGTCTATTTTTCTATGTATTGAGTTCACTGCCCCAACTGTAGTGCTCTCTGACCCACCATGTCCACCTCCGTTGGTTCCTAGCACAGGCTCTCACTTCTCATGGTCATCAGGCACCATCTTGATTCAGGCCGCAAAGGAGCCCCACTGTTTTCCGGCCCGCTAGGTGAGGGCCAGGCACCCAGTATGCTCTCCAGGGCTTCCTCATTAAAACTGCAGCCAAGCTAAGCCGTTTCACTGACAGCTCAGGCTCCTCAGGGTAGCAGAGTGTGTTGGGACTGGAGACGGCCGGCAGAGCACTCAAGCCATTAAAGTGCATGGCTGGCCACGCCTCTTCAGCTACAGTACCTCTTGTGGATAAGATGTGTCTGATAAAAATAAGGCCAGTATTTTACCACTATATCACAACTATGAGCCTAAATCAAAATGCAAACTTACCTTTTGTCTACGTTTACTATTATCATGCTATTCACAAACTACAAATTAATAGTACGTTTATGACTATGGAGACTTCACAGTCAGGGTGGATGACTCCCCACGTAAATATATAGGACAGGAAATTTGCAGCCTAGGAGATGTCAGCACTCTCTGGCAGCCTGAATCAATCCTGACAACCATGAGCAATGAGAGCAGCGGCTGGGAGCCCGGGCCTGCACCTGGCGTCGGGCGTGGTGGGGTGGGGAGTGCGGCTGAAGAGGTCCTCAGTGACCTATGATAGCTAAGAAGGGAGTGATGTGGCACCGGAGTAGGCAACAAACAGCAAGCTTGGAGATTGAACTAGGGCCCAGAGCAAGATGCCTGACGGGGGTGGTAAGCAGTATGTCTGACAGAGCACCCTCTCCAACAGGTGAGTTGCACGCCAGGCCACCCCTGAGAGTACTGCTGCAGACGACATAGGGTGCCCACTTCATTTTTTTTAAAGGGATCAAAGCTCAATTACTAGGGCTTTCACCGGAAGCAGGCAAGCAGGTATGGAAGGAAACCCCCAGGAAGGGCACCACAGAAGGACTGCAATAGCTGGCCACCGACTGCTAGCTATTGCTGGGAGTGGACATACATATTGGAAACCCCTCCTACTGCTCATATATACATTGGGACTCCCCTCTTTTTCCCATCCCTTGCGGCAGCAGTGGCCAGGAGGAAAATGAAAAGAGGATGGAGGATGCCAATTTTAAGCCCCCAGGCTACCAACGGATCCAACCACGGTATCGGAGTAGATATGGGCCTCTCAAGATCAGCAAGAGAAATCCGGCTGAAGGTACTCATTTATGCAGATTATGCCCCCTCGAGGGGAGAGGAGCTTCTGAAGGGGCCTCCATTGCCTGCCAGGTGCATGCAGGACTAAGTCCTGGCAGATGAACTGGACCAGATCCTTAATGCTGACAACTTCTCTCAGGAGATACTGGAGCACAAAATCAACCATGTATGTCTAGACCCTGGTATAATGCTTGATGACCACTGTAAACTCACAGAAAGAAAGTCAAGCACAATGAAGATTCCTTGATGGAGATGGGTCCACATGTGATCAAGTTGCAGGCCCAGATATTTGAGTTTACCACAAAAATGAGGATTTTATCCCACATGGTGGAAGACCCAGAAGGACTCAGCTGCAACAGCAATGCAAGAGTGGTGGAAATGCCCAAAATGTGGACGGGAAGAACACAGACTCTTACCTGGATGGATGGATGTCAAAGGAAGTGGCCCACAATGCCTATCACCATTCTTTGCACTGGAAAAGGCAGACAGGATACCAGCATGGCCCCACCCACCATGCTTCACTACAGAGACAGGGATTTTATACAGCAGAGTCCCTGTGAAGAGGGATCTATGCAACATTGGTCTGAAGGTTAGTGAATCCTTCTGTTCTGTTCGAATATTGGATAGGAGATGGGGGCATGACTGGACCTCACTTCAGCTGCCATTCCTGAAACCAACTACCCCCGCTGGTTGCATTGCAGGTTTCTGGTTTGTGTCAATGTTTAAGCAAGAGTTCAGTGGACCTCGTTGCCACTCTGATCTGGGGAAGGGAAGTTGGGGACTGGTGTTTTCTGCAAATCCTGTCTGATCATTGTAATGTCATATGTTGCCGTGCTAGGGGCCCAAAGGCTTGGTGGGAGGGGAGAGGTGTAAAAAATGGACAGGGGAGGAGTCTCATGCACAACTGGTAGGGTGCACCCAGAGTCCCTCATGGTCAGGAGCGTGAGGGTGGTTGTGGGGGTGAAAACAAAACATACACCTTCCTTACATGGAATGTGTATGGCAAGGATTTCATCAGCAAACGCTACTAATTTCTGGCTTTTTAAAAACACTGGGTGGTTGCAAGAAGCCCACTTAGTAAATGAGGATGCATCTAAATTGAAAAAGTGATGGAGGGGCAAGCATTCGTCACAGGTTCCTCTTCCTTTGTGAGGGGAACACTGATATGTGTGCAACCTGTGGCATATTTTGAACCCAGGATGGTCACAGTTGACAAAGAAGGTAGATATGTGTTCATGCTGGGGAGACTCAATTGCAAGCAATCAATGCTGGGCACAATCTATGCCCTGACACAGGTTGACTCCATTCCTAGAACCCCCTGCCCCTATATTAGCCCTAGATGTGCGGGCACTGATTTTCACAGGTGGAGATTACAATTGTGTGATAGCCACAGATCTTGTCAGGTTGGTGCCCTCAGTTGTAGAATCCCTGAGTGGTCGGACTGACATGGATTTTTGAGACTGGCTGCAGCACTGGATGACTGTTGGAGGCTAAGGAATGAAGGGAGGAGAGAGTACGTCTGTTAACCGTAACACCCTTGGGTGGTAGTCCCCCAAACATTTTAACTTCCCCTCTCCTGTTTTTGAAATTCGTTTTTGTTGGCCTTAGGACTCAGCACCCTTTACCACTGCTACACCTGTTTTCTGACCCCTTTTTTGGTTGGCTTTTAGGACTCTGTGCAATGTACCACTGCTTATCAGTGCGAAGGTGCTTGTGCTCTCTCCCCTTTGAACATGGTAAAATTGTCTCACACCCAATTGGCCTATTTAATTTACTTGTAAGTCCCTTGTAAAGTGGTACTACATGTACCTAGGGTTGATAGATTAAATGGTACTAGTAGGCCTGCAGCATGGGTTGTGCCACTCACCTAAATAGCCCCTTAAACATGTCTCAGTCCTGTCATTGCAGCCTGTGTGCAGTTTTAGACTGCCAATTGGACCTGGAAAACGAATCCCTTTGCCAGACCTAAAACTTAATTTTTAGTACATATACGTCACTCCTAAGGTAATAGGACAAGATGCAGTGTATTTTAAAAATGGTACATGTACTTTTAAGTTTTACTCATCTAGGTAGTGAAAAACAAGCAAATTGATTTTCATTGTCAGACCTATCCCTTCCAAATGATAACATTGGGTTACCTTACTACATCTGATAAGTGCCCTGCTCCCTGAGCAAGGAAGCTCAGGCTTCAACCCAGAACCACCAGAGTGACTCCATAGGCTAACTGTCTGACCTCCTGGTCTGAGCTACATAAACATAACAAGCTCCATCTGCCCAGCTGCCCAGACTCAACTGGAACTGTTTGTGCCATGCCAAAGGCCTCTGTTGGAGTGAGTCCTGATCCCAGAAGAGGTACCCCTAGGTACTAAAACCTTAACTAGCATCAGAGTGTACTCTTCCTTTCCCAACTGTCGGTTTCTTCAAAACTAATGCAGTTAGAAGCAACTTGATGCAGAGCGATGCAGGACCTCGCATTGAAGCACCTGTTAAATGGCCTCATCAGAACCAACGCAGCACAATGCAACTTGATGCAGAACCTTGCATCGTAGCCACCACAGCTCATTAGAACTGACACAGTGCAACGCAACTTGACAGAGGATATTTCATTGCAGCCCTCGCAGATCCTCTTCGGAACCGACAGAGCGTGACACAACGCTCCTCATCAAAAATATCAGGTACAATTTTCAGTGGGACTAAGTTGGTCCCTGTGTCCAACCCTCACGCCACCGCACTCAGTCTGAACTTGTAACTTTTTCTCGGTCTGGCACGACCAGATAACACAGTTGGTGCTTTGGGCTTCTAGACACTATTTTTACATAAATCATTCATATTGCATATCTCTGATTCTACTAATTGGAAAGTTGTCATTTTGGTCTCAAATAATTTATTACATTTTACTCTATTCTTCTAAATTGGTTTGGGATTTTTCTTGTGTTTTGCTTTCACTTATTACTGTATGAAGTTCTGCATAAGTACTTTACACATTGCCCCAAAGTTAAGCCTAACTGCTTTTGTGCCAAGCTACCAGAGGGTTAATCACAGGTTAATTTGGGGTTGGCTTGTGTTTCACCTTGACAGAGATTGCGGTTGTTCTTGAGTAGGTTTCACCCCCCTTAACGAGCAATCCACTGTCCTACAATCATTGTAATGGGCCAGGGTTGCAGACTCTCTTGAGCAGTTGTATGTGAGCCCTGAAAATCTGTTACAACCAGAGTATGCATTTAAATCACATATTATTGATTGATTTATTGGTCATTGCTGTTCCTGCACAGTAAGCATATGGAACCTGTTAGTTCGCTCTCCACACTTCTCTGTCATTTCCTACATTTCCTTCTCTGTCATTTCCTACATTTCCAACTTCTGTTCTGTATTGTACTTATGTATAAATTATGTCAAAGTTATGGCGTGTAAGCATTTTCCAATCAATTGTAGGTCCGGGAGAAACTTCAATTACGACCGAATTATCAGAGTAGTTTTGGTAATTCGGCATTACTCTTTGGTGCGGAATTACTGATAATTACGCAATTACTCCTCCTTGTGTAATTTGGGGGGAAAAACCCTACTGCAAGAGCACATTAAGTGGGTGCGTGCAGCAGCTTGCACTCGCTACACATGTTCTGCTGCATTTAGTTCTATTTCTTAGCGCAAAAAGGAAATTGGATGTATGCGTGCATTTTGCCCTAAGAAAATAGTGCTTAATGCCGAGAGCAAGTAGGGGAAAAATCCTACCCAAATAGCACATTTAAATAGCATGAGCAGCTGCTTACACTCACTATCTCTGTTCTGTTGCATTAGCGCTATTTCTTTGCACAAAAAAACCCCCTCGCATAAACTTGGAATTACTCTTCTAGGTAGCTCTGCATAATCTTGCAGAATTCTAAGGTAATTCAGAGTGATTATGCTACCTGGAATTGCGTGGGTTAACTCCACCCCTAATCAATTGTATTGCCACTGACCTGTATTTGTCGACAAACAGGTCCCCCACCTTTCCTTTTATGACTGGGCAGCCGGCCACCGGAATGAAGACTTCATTGATGCAGGTCCGTTCAGGTAAGTTCACGGAGTGGAGCTTCTTCAGCAATATCCTGGAAAACTCCCTGCGATTCTTCAACTAACACCACAGTTGCCTAGCAAATATATGGCCATCAGAAAAGATTTGTATAGAGGAAGCATACAAATTGGCACGAAGCACTGAGAATCTTGCATGCTCTCAGGAGGATCAGTGAACCCTCAACAGGTCCTCCTTTACAAAAGTTTCTGTGAGACCTCTGCAAAAATTCAGAAGCTGGTGCCAAATTTCCCTTTTTATAGCTACACAGATCCTTGTAACAGTGCAGGTATGTTAGAAATGGGGTCTTTGGTGGGCAGTCGGATTACCCCTTGTCCAAGCAAGGACCCTCACTCTATTCAGGGCAAAGGAGAAACACACCTGGGTAAGCCCCCACTCACCCCCTTGTTAGCTTGGCACACGCAGGCAGGCTTAAGTCAGAAGCAAAGTGTAAAGTATTTGTACCAACACAAACAGTAATACAGAGAAACACTACAAAATGGACACCACACCAGTTTAGAAAAATAGCTAATATTTATCTAATTCAAACAAGACCAAAACAACAAAAATCCAACAGACACAAGTCAAGATATGAATTTTCAAAAGAATAAGGGGGTCATTCCTAGATTGGCGGGCGGCGGTCGCCACCCGCCAAGCGGGAACCGCCAGAAGACCGTACCGTGGTCAAAAGACCGCGGCGGTCATTCTGAGTTTCCCGCTGGGCTGACGGGCGACTGCCAGAAGGCCGCCCGCCCGCCCAGCGGGAAACCCCCTTCCACGAGGATGCCGGCTCCGAATGGAGCCGACGGAGTGGAAGGGGGGCGACGGGTGCAGTTGCACCCGTCGCGATTTTCAGTGTCTGCCACGCAGACACTGAAAATCTATGTGGGGCCCTGTTAGGGGGCCCCTGCAGTGCCCATGCCAGTGGCATGGGCACTGCAGGGGCCCCCAGGGGCCCCACGACACCCGTTCCCGCCAGCCAGGTTCTGGCGGTGAAAACCGCCAGAACCAGGCTGGCGGGAAGGGGGTCGGAATACCCATGGCGGCGCTGCTTGCAGCGCCGCCGTGGAGGATTCCCTGGGGCAGCGGGAAGCCGGCGGGAAACCGCTGGCTTCCCTTTTCTGACCGCGGCTTTACCGCCGCGGTCAGAATGCCCCCGGAAGCACCGCCAGCCTATTGGCGGTGCTTCCTCCATCACCTACCCTGGCGGTCATAGACCGCCAGGGTAGGAATGACCCCCTAAGAGTCTTACTCAATAGAAAAAAATGGAAACGTTGCTGTTACACAAAGTACCTGGTTTGCGTGTCCATATGGATCGCACCAGGTATAAATATTGGACCTCCTAAGCCATTCTTCAGTACACTGTTGGGACCTGTGGACATTACATAAGAAGGATTGCTTTCTTCTCTAGAGGATTGCCCTGCTGCTTGAGGCCTGATTTGTTCCTCAGAGGACTGCCCCGCTGCTACCAGAAAACAGCCTACTGCTTGAGGCTTGCCTTGGTCCCAAAAGGATTCCCCTACTGCTTGAGGCCTCTCTTGTTCCCCAGAGGACTATCCAGCAGCCTAAGACCTTCCATGATCTCTTTGAAGGAAGATTGGACCTGCTTGTTTAATCCTAAGCTACCTGAGTGAACCCAAGAGTCAGTTGGCTGACTTACTGTTCTGAGCTACAGAGGCACAACCAGCTCCAGAGGCCTCCATGCAACTGTCTAGCTGACTTGCGGCAACTGGCCGTGCCTGTACCTGCAACTGGACATGCAAAATAAAGCCGCATGGGTGAGCTTTCTCACTCGCAAGTGAGACCATGCTTCAGTTTCTTCTCCGGTCAGGTAGGCGCTGCATTGATTTTCTCTCCCGCAAGAGAGCGATGCTTTCAATTCCAGATGGGAACCTCAAATCCGCGCAGGCTTGCATTGACTTTTGAAGCCCAGCGATGATGTGTGTGAAATCTGGCCGCACGATGATGGAAAACCACGCTCCATGAGGTTTGATTCCTTAACACCAGCCGCAAGTGGGTCTTGCGTCATTTCTCCAGCTGCGATGCAGGTGGAGCTTTGATTTTTACCGTGAGGGGGGGGCGCATCGTTGTTCAGCTGCGTTGCAGGTAGTGCATCAAAAATTTCAACACACGCCATTCTGTGCATGGATTTCAGTCCTTGTTCTGCCATCTTCACCTCTCAAGGGCCCAGGGACTAGATAGGACTCCACATGGCAGGGCAGGAGTCTCAGCAGAGAGTCCCAGTGATGGCAGAGGAAGTCTTTGACGGCCCTGAGACTTCAAAACAGGAGGCAAGCTCAGGCCAAGCCCTTGGAGATTCTTCTCAAGCAGGCATGCACGACAATGTCCAGTCTTTATCCAACTTTACAGGCAGAAGCAGCAACTGCAGGATAGCCCAACAAAGCACAGTCCCAGGCAGGGGCAGCACTTCTCCTCAGCTCTTCAGCTCTTCAGATCTTCTCCTTGGCAGAGGTTCCTCTTGATCCCAGAAGTAATCTAAAGTCTAGGGTTTTGGGTCCACTACTTATACACATTTCTGCCTTTGAAGTAGGCAAACTTCAAAGGAAAGTCTCTGTTGTTCACAAGATCCTGCCTTTCCCCAGCCAGGCTACAGACACACACCAGGGGATTGGAGACTGCATTGTGTGAGGACAGGCACAGCCCATTCAGGTGTAAGTGACCATTCCTCCCACCACTCTAGCTCAGATAGCCCAACAGGATATGCAGGCTACTCCCCAGCTCCCTTTGTATCACTGTCTAGAGGGGATTCACAAACAGCCCATCTGTCAGTCTGACCCCGACAGGAAATCCACAAACAGGCAGTCACAGAATGGTTTAAGAAGGAAAATGGCACCTTTCTAAAAGTGGTATTTTCAGACTGACAATTTAAAAAACAACTTTACCAAAAGATGATTTTTTTTTATTGTGAGTTCAGCGACACCAAACTCCATATTTCCATCTGCTCCCAATCTGCACTTTAAAGTTATTTCAAGGCAGCACTCCATGTTAACCTATGATAGAGATAGGCCTTGCAACAGTGAAAACCGAATTTGGCGGTATTTCACTGTTAAGACATGCAAAACACATCAGTACATGTCCCATTTTTAACATACACTGCACCCTGCCCATGGGTTTACCTAGAGCCTACCCTAGGGGTGCCTTACATGTATAAAAATGGAAGGTTTGGTCGAATTGGCAGTTTAAAACTTCACACACAGACACTGCAGTGGCAGGTCTGAGCCATGTTTGCAGGGCTACTCAGGTGGGTGGCACAACCAGTGCTGCAGACCCACTAGTAGCATTTGATTTACAGGCCCTGGGCACCTCTAATGCACTTTACTAGGGACCTACTAGTAAATCAAATATGCCAATCATGGATAAACCAATCACACGTACATTTTACACAAGGAGCACTTGCACTTTAGCACTGGTCAGCAGTGGTAAGGTGCCCAGTGTACCAAAAAACAGCAAAAACAGAGTCCTGCACACAGTCAAAACATGAGAAACAGAGGCACAAAAGACAGGGTAGACCACACCAAGGATGCCAGGTCAAACACTGCGCCAGTGCAACCAGCCTTCAAATACAAGCACTCACTTTAGCTGTTCTCCTTAATTAATTGGTCACAAAGAACCTGTATTTTAAAATATCTTAGGAGTTAAGACAGCTGTCTTTATCTAGCCATCACATTTTAGGGGATGACAATGATGATAAGATAACTCTGGTGGTTAATGCACTTGATTGATAAATCTGTGTTTTGTCTAGGCACAGTTTTGACCTATGAAGTAGCATTAAGGGCTAATGGGTTTAGGTCCTCCCTTCTTGTTTTTATTCAATCTCTTTTTATTCTAATTTAGAAAAGAAGAGTTCCTTTGAGTAGTAAGAATGTTTTGTTGTTACCGACAACCCCAACAACTGTTTTACATTTTAAATCCTGACTGTGTTTTTTCTGACCACGCACTCAATCTATAATATCCACAAGTATGGGCAGTATGTGTCTCTCTCCTACACCTTAGAAATATAATGCATGGAAAGGCAAATTATGCAGCACAATGCAGCACATTTTATGATAGCATTAATTCAGTATTTTGTCATTTTTACGCTTGTTAACACTGTATGGACATTCCTTACACCTCAGTAGTACCAGTTTAACACCCAAATATAAGCAACAGAAAGGTGACTAGTTAAACTCTGCAAAGCACCTTCCCCTTCACAGCAACACATGCTGCTGCATTTTTAGTAACAATTGAACCCTTTGAGCTAGAAACAATTTTTGGTTAAAATGTGGAGATTATGCAGCAGATGATGAATTATGTGGCAAATGCTGCAAAATTATAATTTGGCAATAAACTCAGCAGCCACACAATGGCATGATTCAGTTGGTCCTGCTTATAACCCTCCTTTTCTAATGTAACATTTCCTGTACATTGTTTTATACACTTGTCTGATTTAGTTTCTTTGTATATAATGTAAGGCACTCTGACACACTCGTCTGGGATCAGCAGTGTGATAAAAGAATTAAGAAATAAATTAGTAAGTGGCAGTTAAATTGTGTGTAGCATTACTCAAACACACATGTAAGTCTGGCATTGTTACAGTGCAAGCACATCTCTTACATAGAGGGGTTTTGAACAAAGTTAAAAACCTGCATCCAAGTTGGAGTTTCCCTCGAGTACTTGTGTAGTGATAACATGCTGCGTGCCTTTGTTTCATTCCATTGCATTGGTGTCTAGGTGTTAGGTTCTCAATGGCTCCAGCTGGGGTGATACTCAAAAAAAGGATGAATGATGATACTTTTAACTCAGGCCTTTGTTTTAAGTCCAGCTGGATGTTAGAATAAGAAATCCCCCTCACTGTCTGAAGGTTGCTTCTCCAAATAGAAAGCAGGAAATATGCGAGCTCCTGGTGTAAAGTGCCCGGTGTTGGAAAATGACACCTGGACAAGTTCAGCATATTTCACTGAGTCGGAGGGATCCCAGATCCAGCTCTGTACACCAGTAGTATGCGAAAATCAACCAGCTGTAAATATGCTACTTCAAAATTTTGGAAGAGGACTAGCGTGTCCATTTCAATAATGTTGATTTATCAGGAATTATACATAGTTTGTAAATCACATTTATAGAAGTTTGTACATTTTTCAGTTGTTCAGAGCTTGACCAAATGCACTTATCAAATACAGATCAGTAAGTTTGAAACCTTGCGGTGATGAAACATGAACTCTTGAGCAGCCATTAGCTGATGCAATCATGTCAGCGTTGCTAGGAAAATAATGGAGAATTAGCAGACAATTAGGGATCACAAAACATTTTGGACTGGTGGTAAGCATGTTCTTGATGCAAACACCTTTTACAAATGCTGGGAGGATATGTAGCCTTATGGCCGCTGCTGACCACTATGCACCTGAGGAACCACGTTTGAGTCCATGCGTCGACTCAACATCTTGTGATCCTGAGCAAACTACTTCATCTCCCTGTACCAAAAAAAAAAAATTAAAGAAACCCGACCATGCTTCATAAAATCTGGTACTCATCTAAAGCTCTTTGATGACTTGGGACAAGTTTCAGTTGCACAAAAAAGAGTATTATCCAAACTGATTTTTTAGATGATAATGTGTGAACAGAATATTTTCACATTTGCTAAGTCGCATTTTGTTGTGGTGGTGATGTCTTTTTTGTGCTACTGTGTTTTGGTGTGTCATCTTGCCTCAATGGAGCTTGAATAGGCTGGATATCATCAATAACTTAGTGAGCCTGGCTTCCATTTTTTATGCTCAAAAACAAGATGGCATTCTGAGAGACAAGACCTTTAACACCAGATTGCCCGCATGCAGATCAGAAGTAGCAGCTATGGACATGCCGTGGTGCCCTGTGAAGTGGGAATATCTGACCAAGAAGAGTAGGGGTTGCCAGGAGGAGTTACCTTGTCCCTGGTTGCCTTGTGGTGATGCATGCCTTGAGTGCCTAACCCCAGTCTGCCTCTCCCTCTGGGGATAGATGCTCAGAAAGCTGATTTCTTGTGGAGCTCATAATTAATAGGAGCTGTTCCTGGGAGACCCTTTAGGAGCCTGCCTGGGATTGGCGATGTTGGTGCTTTCTGCGCAGTGTAGTTGGCACTACTTCTCTAGTTGCAGTGGTTTGGGGCTTCCCGTGGTCTCCATGTTTCTTGCATTCCACTCTCGAGCCCTCCAGCTAGTTCCACGCTTCCTCCGGTGACAAGAAATGCCACGCCTTGCCGTCCGCCACCACCTGCAGCTTTGCAGGGAACATCATCATGTATTTCACCTCCTTGGCCCTTAGTGCTTTTTTCACTTTGTCAAAGGTTTTCCATTGGTGCTGCACCTGGAAGGGTGAAGTCCGGAAAGAAGCTGATGTCGGCATTGTCCTGGTACAAATCAGCGTGGGACGTGGCTGCCTGTAAAATGGCGTCGTGGTCCCTGTAGTTCAGGATTCTGGTGATAATCGTGCATTGTGGGACCCCTGGTTTTGGAGGAAGGCCTGGCATTCCCATGTGCCCTTCCCCCCGAAAAAAAGTTGGACAGTCTCTTCGGCTTGAGTTTATTTAAAACCAGGTCCTCCAAGAAGAGATCCACGCTAGAGCCTTCCATGCCCCCTGGGACCCCCACCACTCTTACGTTGTTCCTCCTGAACCTTCCCTCCTGGTCCTCCATTCTGGCCGGCATCTCCCTGCTTTGTCTGATGAGAGAATGAACCTGCCACTCCAGGCGTTTTGTAGTGGACAGCAGCCTTTCGATATGTGTTTCTGCCACCTCCACTTTCTTAGATATTTTGCCAAAGTCTGCCATCAGGAGATTGACATCAAATGTGACTGCGTCCAGTTTTGGCTCCAGGGGTGTGATAGAGCCCCTGAGGTCTTGAATAGCTGCCATGCTAGTGCGTAGTGATGGTTCCTCATTGTGCATTTGGTCCTCGCCCGAGTGTCCCCCATCAGTACCTGCCGACAGTTCCGGTGGGGTCGCAATTTGTATGGTGTACTTATCCAGGCTATTGGTCTGGACTGGTTTTGAAGTGTGACATATGACCATGGCCCTGCATTGTCTGTGGTTCCTCTACCGGCTGTCACAAGCAAGGGCCTATCCACAATTTGACCCCTTTCTCTCAGCACCACTGCTATATGCATGCCAGCACCCCACTGCACCTGGCAACAGGTATTGTAAGTAGGGCCCCCTTGATGATCGGTGTGGGTGCCTCCTCTTCCCCCAGGCCAGAGCCACCAATTGATGTCTGTTAGGAAGTCACCAGGTCTGAGTGGGGGGGGATCCCCCTCTGCAGGGTGAATCCGAGCTTTCAGCGCCAAGGATCTGTGCTTTTGTTGCCCGCTGGTGTGCTTTTGGTCAGGCCCATTCTCTCCTCCCCCAGAAGGCCGTCAGCACAGGGCACGTCCAGGCCGCACGAGAAAGCGGCTCCGATGCGTGGCAGCAGTCAGGGGGGAGACTACCACCTCTCCCCCTCCAGCCTTAGACTCAGCCTGACTCACTGTTACGGGGGCCACTATTGCTGGGGTGCGGTCCCTCCGTGACCCCACCAAGCCTCCTTCATGCCCAGCCTCAGGGCTCCACCAGTCCCCAGAAAGCCATCCATCCCTTCCTTGCCTCTCGCGGCCCCCCAAGGATTGGCCGCTGCTCCTCGCCAATCCCAAGGTATGCGCTGATATCGTCCGCCGGAGCTTCTGGCTCCTTATTTCAATTCAGTCTACCACACCGCCCACTTCACCACTCCCTATGGGCGCCAACCGCTATCTTTCTCGGGCCGCACAGGAAGGCTGCAGGAGAAATCAGCCCTTACCTGCAGTAGCCACCAGCAGGGCACTCCCACCTCTCCCTCTCCAAACACGGATCTACGGGTCTCCACTGCCAGCGTGAGGCCCTCCGCAAGGCCACCAACCCCGCCTTAGGGCTACACGGGCCACCGCAGGGCCACCTGCCGCCTTCTCACTTCTTGTGGCTCCACTGATATCGGCCACCACTCCACACCGATCACAGGGCCTATGCTGATTTTCGTTGTTGAGACTGCCGGTGCCTTCTTACTGCTTGTCTGCCCTTCACGCAGTCCACTTCATCAGAGCATCTGGGTACCAGCCGCCATCTTTTCTTGGGCTGTTCTTGGAGGCTAGAGCAGCCCTTCTCCACTTTTAAGCGGTCCTCCGCTCCTCATTGTACTATTTTGGCTTCCAGGGTGGGCACCGTGCACGGGACACTCACTTGTCCTTGTGGCCAGGCAGGATTACTGTGGATTGGGGGTTGTGGTCTTCAGGCAGCGGTGGAGCTCACTTAATCTGCATCCATCTTCGCCGGCGACTAGGTCTGCCCCCGAGTAGTGGCATTCTTGATGTTGTGAGAGTGCTGTCAGATGTTTTTACTTTTTCCCTAAAGAAGAGGTTGATGGCTTTGCACTTGTATGTGCACTGTGGCATTGGACGGTTAGGCAGGAGATTAATGCACTGCATAATTGTCTAAAAGAAGAGCACTCCGCTTCTGTTGGCATATTTGTTGATGGTATGTATTCAGGTTGGCCTCGCAAACAAAGAGCTAGTGCTGGTGGGAAATTTGTAAGGGCTTTTCACAAGAAAGTATAAATATGTTACAATCACTAGACAAATGGAAACTGGGTTATGATCAAGGCGTTGTGGCTGATTTGCTTCCTGAGTTTATCATGTTTGAGTGATACTAGAAGGTGTTTGAATGATGTTTAAGTGAGCTGGACTGAACTGATTGGTTGTAGGCTAAGTCGTTAGGCAGAAAGATCACTGCCTCACTAGACAAATATTTCTACATGCTGCAGTGCAAATGGCTCATAGAGATTTCTAGCTCGTCAGATCATCCTCCAACCAGGGAAACATCATATTAATTGAAAGGGGAGTCAAGAATGAGGAAATGTGTTAGGAATAGTTGTGTTCAGAACACCAAACAAATATAAACCTCTTCTTGGCCCATGGCATGTTTAAACAAGCTCAAACTAGGGTGACATGAAGCCTTGTCAACCTCTAGGGCTGAGAAGAACTCGGTTGACCAGTCCTTAAACTCTAAACCAGAACAGGGATATTGGAAACTACTTTTATTACATTGAACTTTCAAGTCCTTCACATCTTTTAGCTTAACTCAGTCTACCATTTGGATTGCACCTTTTTAAACAGCGTTATGCCATGCCCTCACCGAGGGCCTACAGCCAAATAAAGCTATTGGTTGAACCTGCACTTGATTTGTTGACTTTTTTAGGTACGCACATTCAGGCTTAATGCCATTTCAACAGACTGTGGACCATGATTTAAACTGTTGGACCTATCTGAAGCTCCACAAACTTCCAGTCACAGGAACTAAGCAAGGAGAGGCTCAAACGGCATCCAAGGACACCTCACCAAGATCCAGCCTTGCAAGAACCTTCTCTAGGCTGAGGTGCCGCACCACTGGCATGCCTTGTTTTCTCAGGCTTCAACACGCCCTGTCTGGACTCGACCTTGGCTGAAGATACTGTTCTTCCTAGCTTAACCCACTGGGAGGGATTTAAATTTAAAAACCTTCTCAGAGGACAAATCCTCCAATTACCTCCTGATTACTCAGCCACGTCAGACATGGAGACCTTGTGAGGTGGGCTATGTTGAGTCCCATGCTCTCCACCAGTGGGCTAATATACGAGTTAGCCATTTTCTTTGATTTTTCAACTTTTTTGGTCACAATTATTCCTATGGAGGTGCTATTTTTCCGGCACATTTTTAAAGACACTTTGTCGGTCATGTGTTACATGACAGAATTTAATACTCTTAATGAATGCATATTCTTTTTTCCTTACCATTTCACTTGAAGACCGAAGCTTGTTTGTTCTATAGGCTAACAGCTGAATTCCCTACAGTAAAGGAATATCATAATTAAAACGATGTTTCATATTATTTGTATTAAATGTGTAATTGCTTTAAGTAAACTTTATGATGATTGTATAAAACGCTCGATTGAGCTTACCTTTTTTCCCCATGGTGTCTAAAATAAGCATACTAGTTTTTCTGAATAAACGTGGATATGTTAGAGACTGAAGCCCAGCACTAAAACTGCTAACTTTGTTTCTTCGTGACAGGTCTCAGCCAGTAATCATTGATCAATACAGCTCTGAGTCTATTACCTTGCCATGTGGTGTTCCTCAGGGCTCCTCCATGAGCCCTAGACCATTCAGTCTCTATGTCTCCCCTAGAGCAGAGCTGAATAAGGTCCTTTGGGCTGCAGACCATAATATGTGCCGAAGACACACAAATAATTGTGTCAATTACCAAGGATACATAGGTCACTTCCTCAAATTTCAAAAATTGTATGCAGGCTGTCGACATCAGGATGGGCAAAAACTACCTTAGACTGAATGGAGACAAGAATGAGGTCTTGATCTTTGTTAGCCAACCTTCCCTGTGGGACAACTCCTGGTGGCCGGATATGTTGGGTGCTCTACCCACGCCAATGATTCAGCAAAAATCTGGGAGTCTTGGTAAACAAAAATCTCTCATTTGATCTTCAGGTCAACCGCACTGTACTGACCTGCTTTTGAATCATCAGGACACTCAGAGATGTGTTCCCCTATATTCCTCTTTCGGCATGGAAACAAGTTAGTCTGGCCTTGATTTCACCCAGGTTAGATGATTGTAAAGCGCAATATGTTGAGATCAGTAAGTCTGCCATCACAACGATGCAGCTGGATCCTTGGCATCCCTAAACATCAATCCATCTCGGCTGGGATTTCCAAGCTTCATCGGCTACCAATAAACAAGCGCATTATCTTTAAAGCTTAATGTATTTTTTACAAGGCATTATACAACACTGGACCGAGAGGAATGAGAACAATGTTCCACTGCTATATCCTTTCCCGTCATCCCTGTTATGCAAATCTAAAAACCCTGTGGCTGTTCCAAAACACTGAGGGGCAAGGCAGGGAGGCAGAGCCTGTCCTTTTACTGCACCCAAGCTCTGGACTCTCTCCTGTTATCTACCTCCTGCCTTCAAGCTCATGACCTTTTTAACAAGCATTTGCAATGCAACGGGTCTCGCGTTTGCTCATGTTCGAGCTGATAGCGTTGTAAACTCCTAACCCGACTTTTCACCTATCGGCAAAAGTGCATTTATGTACGTAAGCCGAAAAAGTGCATTTAACTATGTAAAGCGCTCGACTTCTGCCAAGCGAAATCGCGCTAGTAAATTAGAGAAAAAGTAGTCCACAAGCCGGACAGAAAACAGCGAGCCTCGCATGTTTTCTGTACTTGGTTGATGCACTCGAGGAGGGCTAGCCACCGGAAAAGGCATGACGTATGCATGCCTTCGACTAATGAAAGCAAGCAGATGTTAGTAGGCAAGCCCACTAACCAATGAAAAACACTGACGTCACGTCGACAGGGCTTCGAGCCCTTTTCTAAACCCTAAAGCGTCTTGCTGCGATATGCACGCGCGAGCGCATGCAACGCAGGCTCGACCCTAAAAATGCCAGAAGAACCTGGCTCTTCATTCTTTAAGGGAAGTCGCAATGGTTCCTTGAATGTGTTTTTGTTAGTTCTATTGACTACATTTCTGCTCTGAACTAACCATCCTTTATCACCTTGACGCCCTTGGGCATCTGTAGCGCTCATATAAACCCGACTCTCTTAATTTCATGAAGCTATTTTACTGTAAATGAATAGAAATTCCCTGCTAAACTGACATCTGATTCATTTAAACGATGTTGTTACAGAATAAGTTTGTGACCCAGAGATTAATTATGTTTAAATAGCATGCAGTGCTATAGAGCTTCTGTGATATCTGCATTATCTGACCTTTGAACCTGGAAAAAATAGGATACTATGGATGTGTCAACATTTTATCTGTAGTTAATGACAGTGTGCAAATCAAACTCCTTATAAGCCATCACAGATTCCGATTGAGTGGAAGAAAAAACTAAGGCCCATGTTCATACTTTTTTAGCACCGCATTTGCGTCGTTTTTTGACGCAAAATCGGCTCAAATTTACAAAATACAATTGTATTTTGGAAGTTTGAGCTGCTTTTGCGTCAGAAAATTAAGCAAATGCGGCGCTATAAAAGTATAAATATGGGCCTAAAAGACCTATTGACAGAGCTCTAGTTTAGTTGGTATTTTGAAATCGGACTTATACTTGCAAACGCGATGTTCACATTCCCAGGGTACAAGCTCACACCTATTCTGTATTTCTTTAATTATGGTGAAACATGTTCACATATTCACACGTGAAAGTTTAGCTCACACATGCCCAAGGGGATTACCACTTTTGATGTTCAAGAAAGGTGATTTTACGCTTGCAACAAAATTTACTCACACAAAGATTTTGGTGTAAGTAAATCTACTCCCTGTGGCAGAGAATGGTCTTTCCAGCAGAGGCGTGTCCAGTGGCGTAGCGTGGGGGGTGCAGGGGGGGCCGGCCGCACCGGGCGCAACAGACTCGAGTGCTAAAATCCACGGGTTAGGGGGCGCAAATTACTTGCCTTGCCCCGGGTTAGGGGGCGCAAATTACTTGCCTTGCCCCGGGTGCTGACAACCCAGCTACGCCACTGGGCGTGTCTAAAGGTTTGTGCACTCCCACAACTACATTTGTTTGTTAACATACTTTTTCTCTACACGGATCCACCATGGAAACAGTTAGAACTTTTTTGTCCTGTCAGAGACAGGAGTAAATCAATTTCAATAGTGGGAATGGGCAGAAAGCACCCCAGAAAATGGTGTAGGTGTGTGAGTTTTGCCAAATGAAAAAAATATTTCCTTTTGGAAAAAAAAAATCTAATGATTAAGATACAGAATTTCACCTTCTCTACAATTGACATTATATACAAAGAGATATTTACAACCCCTTTCAGAGCGATTCTGCTGGAAAACGGAAAGATACAGGTTTACTGCCGAAGAGTATATTTGAAAATCTTTCAGAATTTCTGCATTTCCGAAATCTGCATCCATGAGTGGTAGCACACCTGCGGGTACACATTTCTGATCATTAAAAAACCCGTGCAGTCATTTGTACACCAATCAGTGCACTTTACATAATTAGGCTGAATCTTTCATGAATAGCAATTTAAATGGTTTGCTTTGGATGCCCTTTACTGGTTGACAGTAGCACGAGAATTTCTCATGTTCTAAGCTAATGAGGCTTGATTTGCTAAGCCATTTGTACATATACGATTAGCTCACACAGTCAGGTGGCTTCTTTTATAAGCCAAAATGTGACTTTACACTTGTAAATCAATGTACTCACTTGAGTTATTACTTAGGTATTGTGCAATATTACTAAAACTGTTCCCATTGATGGGCGGTGACGCCAGGATGCTGGATGCTGGTCATGTTTGCGTCCGCCCACAAACTTCTCGGTTTGTAGGGATTCACAACATTTGTCTATCCACTTTGGAAATCATCGGACATGCACTCCAGTGAAGGGCAGGGTTTAAGGGCAGGGTTTAATCCATTTCCAAGACTAGAATGGGCTTGGAGCACCACAAAAACCACTAGGGAGTAAAAGACTTAGGCCTATATTTATGGATGGTTATAGCGTCACCTTAGCACCATTTATTTTGGCACCAAACCAACACTAACCTAACTCCATATTTATATTTTGACGCTAGACCCATCTAGTGTCAAAATATTGGAGCTAGCCCCATTTCTAGGATGCGTGAAACTACCTTGCGTCAATGAGATGCTAGGTACGCGTTGCCGTCCTAAACACAATGTTAACCCCATAGCGCCATATTTACCTCCCGACGCAAAAATGTCACTAAATAAGGAAGCAGACTCAAAAAATGGCACTAAGTCAGATTAGCTTCAAATTTGAGGTCAGACCAGGCATTGAAAAGAGGCTCACACACCACCACTCAAGGAAAACACACAGAAGGAGCTTTGGAAACGTGCAGAACATGGAAGTGGTACTGCTCCAGCTTGGTACACACAGCAGACATCTGCAAAGACAGCAGATCCTTCCACCACCACCACAGTAACACCAAACACCACCACAGCAGCCACAAAGTCAGCACAGAAGGAGGGAGAGGATATTCGGACAGCGCACAACCATCCTTGGAATGAGGGAACAAGATGTGGTCTGGATGTACAGACTCAACCGGGAATCCTTTGTACGCCTGCTGCACCATATTGCAACACGCATCATGGCAAGGGTGCAAAGTCCCCATAACATTCCACCTATGACAAAACACCTTGCTGTCCTCCATATGATGGCGTCTGGATCATTCCAGATAACGGGTGCACAAGAGGCTGGTATCTCCCAGTCATCCTTCCCGGTCTTCCTACCAAAGGTCCTGGACTCAATCCCACACCTCACACCCCACCACATCTGCTTTCCAAACACCCAGCATCTGCAGCAGGAGACCGAGCAAGGTTTCTGTCAAATTGTTGGGTTTCCGCATATGCTGTGTGCTATGGACTGTACCCATGTGCAACTGGTGCCACCTGAGGCAACAGAACACCTATATAGGAACCATAAGCACACACATTCTATCAATGTGCAGGCCATCGTGGACCACAGTGGGCTCTTCAGCAACATACTTGTGAAATATCCCAGCAGCGTTCATAATGCATACACTTTTCGTCATTGCACCATCAACTGGCGGTTCCAGGATGGCCAATATGGCAATGGGCTACTCATAGGTAAGTCACCATACTAATCATTACGCACAACACACTAACCATCTAAGACAAACACCACACTAAATACACATGGGCAGGGCTACAGAGATGTACAGGCAACAACATATATGCAACATGCCACACTACAATGCATACAGTGCATGTCTCAAACATACACCCAAATGTTCATAACACAGCCACACCCTGATTGGCACACCACGTGTGGCACTCCACATGTAGAGCCAAGTCCCCTTTGCATACAGAAGCTCCTCACAAACCACTACACGTGTCCACAGGTTAACAACTAAATACAGATCTCACACACACTACACCAGACAAAGAAGCGCACAGGCATGTCAATGGCATAGATTATGATCATTTTGAGGAAGTCACACATAGGCACAGTCCCACGTAAATCATGGTGTGCAAGTCTCTGACAGAACCTAAATCAAATACTACCCAAGTGGTGACATAACCAAATATATATCAGCTACACATACCTGACATACCTGTAGTGTGCGCAAACTCCTGTCTGCTGCATTGTGTCGCACATATAAAAATATAAAATTACCTGCCATTAAAGACCAGGGGGCTGAGTCATGTGAAATGGGGCAGCAACTACTCCAGTGCCACCTCACATGCGCCCCTAGTGCCCCTAACAACACCATGTCTGTTGCAAATACCAGAAACGGTCCACAATGGTGCTGAGTCTGTGAAAAAACAACAACAATCAAGGATGTCATTGTAGGACTCGGTAGGAGAACAGAGGACATATCTAACCTTATATGCACCATACTAAGGGACCTATGTGAAGAATAGGTGTGCCCCCCTCCCAAAGCCTGTACTGTGCAAGTATAGAAAGTGTCTGTCAGAAATCGTGTATTGGAAGCTAGATGATACTACTGCCACAAATTACATCATCCTACTAATGTGTGATCCACACTTTCATTCACTTGATGGCTGGCACAACCATCATCTGCCACAAAGGATCACAAAGTGTAACACTGCATATGCAGTGCCGCATGGTAACATGGACGTCACACCCTGGCTTTGTAGGGCAAGTGTGGTGTTTCAACATCTGACACTATTATGGTGCTAGGAGGTGGTAGATTCCATCTAACAATAGAACACTGCTTCAAATATGGACTACACAACACATTTACCTAAATCACAACCATCATTTTGGGATCAACATATATTTTCCCCAGGCCCTTGAGCCAACACCCAAGATTGTCATGTCCATCAACACAGTCCAATGAAACAATTTCACAAGAACAGGAACATACACCGTTCCACAAGCAAGTCTGTCACCACTCCAACTAAAAAGTACAACTGCCATGGTATGTTCCAAACCACTACCAACACTTACCAATACATCTTCTCTCTATCCTTTGCAGCTGTTAAAGGGTAAGGCATACAGCCATGGGTGATGACCCCATTAGCCAATCCCACGAAGGTGGAAGAGTGGGCCTACAATGAGGGACACAGGAAAACTCGCAATGTGGTGGAGAGGACATTTGGTCTCCTGAAATCCAGGTTCAGGTGCATGGCCCTGACAGGAGGAGTTCTCTTGTATGCTCCACCTCTAGTTTGCAAGATAATTCTGGCATGTGCAATCCTGCACAACATTTGTGTCAGAACAAATATCCCCTGGGATGAACAGGTTGAGGTCCCCAACGAGGAGGAGGATGATGATGGAGCAGATAATGTGGATGGGGAACAACTGAACACTGCTACAGGAGTTCGTAGGAGACGCCACATTGTTGAGAACTTCTACACATAGTCACTATACTATACACATCACATTGTAAATAGCACAAATAAATCACTTTGCACCTGACTCTCCTTGGTCCACTCATTCTCCACTACATACACCATTGGATTGTGACTCAAACCTCAGTGAGAAGGTAAGTAACACAAAGGTGACCAATATGGTACCAACATTGTGTGTGACGTAAGAAGGTCTACTCCCACCATCTCACATATCAGTGACATGCAATTTGCAGCCATGTGACTCCTGAAGGTCTAGATCCATACACCACTACATATATATTGTTCCGTCAAGTGGGCAAGGTGCTAATACCTAGCCTATTCACCACAACACCATGCATAACAGGACGTATTCAAGGGAGGAGCACACATAAGGTAGGCACTGTCAACAAATGGACATCAAGTTAAGTAGGAACAGAACACTGTCACAACTCATGGTGACAGTAGCTTTGCCTGCATGGTACATTTGTGACAAGGGTGGAACATCATTGCTAACTGTGGTCCGTCAGTAAATGTCCAGGGATTGTAACCAATGTCTGATGCTGAGCCTGCACAGTGTATCCATGGGGTTTTGTTCTGGCATTTTAGCACTACCATTGGGCACAACCCTGGCACATGGTTGACTGTACCTCACGTATGGCACACACAGGTTGGCTGTGGAGTGCGCAATGTAGTGCCTCAAGAAATGATCAGCTATGGGTGCAGAATCACTATCCAAACACATGACCCATAGTCACGATCCATGGAATATTGGGATAAAGCACCACCAAATCTTTATCTGGGTCGAATGTAGGCAGTGTCTAATATTCACTATGTACATGATGTGCACAGGGGACTGAGGAAACTGGAGCTCCATCAACTTGCCCTTTCACATGCAACCATGGGTTTGTGTTGCCATACAAACTCACACAGTTGTGATGATGAGTAGGCTGCCATCTATGCCAGACTGCAACACTGTTACACAGTGGTATGCCATTGTTTATGACAATCATAACAAACATGATGTGGACAAATGTGAGTGTCTAGTTGATGGCAAGCACACATATGCCACATATCTCAGCACACATGTACCACTGTAATGGCTCAGGCATGGTAACATGTATAGCTTCTGAGCAAAAGGCAACCTAGCACAATAGTAAGGGCATAGGTATCACAAGATCACTGACATAATGAAATGACCTTCATATGTGTTCCGACATCCGGAAACATAGGTGGCACTGATGTGATAACGCATGCATTTGTCAAATGCCATCATGTGTCCGCGCAGAAAGATAGTAATATGAGGTTTAACATCCCATGAAAAACACCACCGACGTCATATGTTACAGATATTACAAAATACATGTCAATATACACACGCAGCATATACCAATCTTCACAAAACATGTGTACATAACATCTCCTGCAAATAATATGCATAGGGGTCCAAATGGCACACATGTAGCAGAGCAACATTCAATAAAATCCAAGAACACACCACAGAGTGGACACACACGCAACGCAAATTGGCAGGGTTTACATGATTTCAATGCAGTCCAAGTCCACTGAATATTGTGAGTAAAAACTGTCATGGTTGTCACATGTTTACCATGTGTTGGACATAGGCCACCATAGATATTGTGTTGTAGGTTTGTGTACATTTGTATCTCAGACATAACAATGTATTCCACCCACAAATTAGTATTCATAAACATGTGTACTCACATATCACACATGTGCCAACATGTATGCGAACACAATGTTGTTACACATGCACATATGCACAAGGTATGAGTAGTCACATTCAGCAAACTCATTAACAAACTTAAATGTTCAACATACCATTGTCACCGCAATGACAGTACTGGACATTCATGCACATGTTGCCATATCACATATACAACATTGTTGCACAGTGCAAGTAACATATTAAGTTAATCAGGATGCACTCAAGGCCTACAATGCAAAAATTCCTGCAGTTTCATCATGAGTCAAAAATTTATGTCGCAAACTCATACACTACACATTGCAACGTTTGTAAAATGACACCTGGGCCCTGAGCGGAAATTGCACGTACACACGCCTCTGAATGCACCAGGGTGTATAATCCACGCCTGACCATCATGTGTCAAATATTTTCACGCATACGCATATACCAAACAATACCCCTAAGCTAAAAGACGCCTAGCCCCTGAACATCTATCGCACTTCCACAGGCCTTTTCACACTAATGGTGAGAAAAACGTTGCATGACTGCCACGCGTTAAAAAAAAATACATGACTGGAAACGTGGCGCACACGCCCGGGAAGTGATGAAACAGGACATCCTGTCTCCAAACGTGGTACAGTGAGTTCACTTTCACTTCACAGTCTTATCGTCTGTGATTGATAGAGGGTGTTTGGAGCTGGTGTTGAAGGTGGATTGGTGTATTATGTAGTGTTTATAGTGTTTCTTGTGTTGTGTCTTCTAGGTGCTGTCCTTAGTTGTATTTAAACTTGTCTTTTGTAGTGTAATTGTACTGTTTTTGTCTCTGTATTGCGGGGTGCTTGTTTTGGGTAGAATAGTTGTTGGGGTAGTTGGTGTAGTTGGGTTACAGGTTAGGTTTACTTTTTTGTTTTGTTTAGGCTGAACTGCATATGCAGTATGTCAGGGAAGGGAAGGATGTGACAGATGTCTGCCAATGAGCTGGGGGGTTAATCTGGCTTGTAAAGCACTACATCCCTTTGATGCTGAAACTGGGTGGCCGTGTAATACCTGGCTACCACACAGAGGCACGGCAGCTGCGGTTGGGCAAAATGTTCCACCAACTCACAGGGATCTTCGGCAGTGGAAGGAACGACCACCAACTGAAACATCAATGGACAGATCTGGTGACAAGGGAGCAGGATCTGCTGGATCATCCGGGAATTGAGATTGGTGGAGCAGTTGGTAAGTCTCACATTTCCATACAAAGTCCTTACTTTCGCATGTGCATGACAGTTGCAGATAAGGTTGAGTGCTGCATGTAATGCTTGTGAATGTGGACATGTCGTATGCTACCTGTATGATGAGTCCCAGCACCACCGTAGGCCTATAAGTCAGATGTACAATGATGAAGCCGATGCTGTGCAGAGGTACCATTTTCACTGCACAACCATTACAAAGCATTTTGATGCATGCATTGGGCAGCTCGGTAATGAGCAGCACCAAGTGAGGCCTGCACCATGCATCATGTATGGAAGGGGTCCCAAAACCTGTATGGGTGACATATGTTTAAGCCACAGAGTAAGTTGAGAAATCCCTTAGTACAATTGTACCATCACTCTGAATGGCTGCTGAGAGCAGGTGTGATATGGGGGGATGAAAATGCATGAAATGGACCCCCAATGTACTCAGATGAAATTATAAGGATCTATTGCCACTCCTGCTGACTACATCATTTCCTGACACAGAAATAGATCCATTTGGACCCTACCTGCATCATGCTGTGCCTTAATTCTCATTAGGCGCACACATGGCATGGGTAACGGGTGCACTGAGGGCTACAAGGACTGTATTAATGCAATTGGTGCTGCACTCCTGTTGTTCTATTGGCCCCTTTGTGTCATTGGCCATGGCCATGTAATGGAGCTTGGCCATGCACTGGATCCAGACTACTAGCACTTCCCTGTTCCCGTTCCTTGTGTATCACGTACACCCTATACTATGTCTATTACCACACACATGTGCAGAGTCCATTCCACAGGCCTGCCACTTCTCACTGACAGTATGGGGCTGCCCTTATCTGCTCCTTCACTGGCACATCACTCAGTATCCTGCACCAACAAATGCATCCTGGCACCACAGAGCAAGTGTTTTTGTGTTGAGGCATTTTCTATGCCCATGCCCTAATCCCTGCCTGGACAAATAATGGTATACCATGGCTACAATGCCTAACCACACACTATTGGCAAGACTTCCATGATTTCAATCAGTCAATGTGCAGGTAGGTACAACTATCTTCACATTAGTAGACACCCATAGTACATTGCTCATGTGTGTGCCTTGTGATGGCAAACCCACATTACTTACTTCACTGAAGGATGTATCACTTCATACCTCAATACCTTGGAATACACACACAACCCCTAGGAAGTAGTTTCTCAGTTTGCTATGATAATGAGGTATATGTCTACGACATCTGAGGCAGCCCCAAATGCTATAGGTGTCATAATGGGACAGCCACTGCAACAACTATTGCATGCCCCTCGGGTGCAATATATAGTGTCAAGCAGTCCCATATGGTCATGGAGGTGTAGAGCTAACAGACACCTGCATGGCAATGCCATGTATTAATGGTGCAGTGAGAAGCACCACAGGAGTGTCAGGGACAGTGATGGTTTGTAGGTGTGTGGGTCTACATTATCTGAGACTATGTGTGATTGACAAAATATACGAATTACACTAACCAATGTTTTCCATTCATGAGATGGCTCATCAGCATATGCAGGCTACGCCCCAGCTCCCTTTGCGACACTGTCTAGAGAGAGGTGCAAACAGCCCAACTGTCAATCTGACCCAGACAGGGAATCCAGCATCCGTAGCCCCTAGTCAATTGGAGCAGGACAAGAGGAGGGACAATGGGCAGATTTTGGCCAGACTGACCATATTGGAGGAGGATGCAGCAGAGGTCTGCAAGTTGTTTCGATACATTAAGAAAAAGTTTTTAAAAAGCAGGAAGTGAGCTATTAAAGTATCATACAACATCCCAGTTCATCCCCCTCCCATTTACAGTTTTGTGTAGTTTTATATGGGGTTTTAGATGTGTAGTTTTCCGTTAGTATAGGGTTGGCATAGGTTAGGTTAAGTATAGAGGGGTGTGGGGTGTTTTTCCTACATTTTGTACTGTTGGGGGGGGGGGTATATTGGGGTATTTGTGTATTAAAAATAAAAATAAAAAAATGTATATATATTTGTTTAGGCCATAGGCTAGGATAGTACATGTGTAGTCATAGTTTATGTTGTCCTACTTGTATCTCGTCTCTTAAGAGGATGGGTGGCCAATGTTTAGAGTGTGGTGATACATGTGTAAGATACGTTTAGAATAGGCTAGGTAGGTTTAGTGTTTATTTAAGGATAGGTAGTATAGGCTAGTTTAGATTAGGGTAGGTTTTAGGTTGTCATTTGCTTGATGGTTTTAAAATTAAATACAGTTCCTCTTGGCCTAATTAGTTTTGTAATTGATTGTGTCTGGGGCTTGTCATAAGTGCACTGGAAAAGTTGGAGGAATGGCCTCAGGTGTTCTTACTGGCCTTGTTTCCCATATGCATCCCCATGACCAAGGAGCTGTCAGAATGGCAGCTACATACTGTCTTCTAGTGCATACATTTGCCATCCTGTGTTCCAGCCATTCACAATGTGTATGTGATCTTTATCTTGGGCAGGTAAACATGGATCTTCACCTGTAATTGATGGGGTCCTGCTTATTCAATGTTGGTAAGTGTGGTACATCTGACAATTCCCAGTTTTGGAACTGTATTCTGCAACACTGAGAGGTGGCCATCACTGATTAGGTTAGCTTTACTTGTTCCACAAGTACTAGTACTCCCATCTGGGTAAATTATAAATGATTGGTGAATAGAGTTAGTTGGTTGTTTGTAGCCCACAACACCAACATTCAGCTTCCTCTTGTTTGGATCCTAGTGTTTGGCCTAGAGACTGACAGTCATGCACCCATGAACTGATATTCTGTACACATGGACATGGATTGACACAATGCAAACTTTTAGCTGAGTAGATAGATCACAGTAAACATAGAAATGCTACATGTATACAATGTGCTTTATTTACAGGTACAATTGGAATTGTGATTTCTATATAATATCCATTTCACAGATCCTATGAGTGAACGTTTGCCATATGTAACACAGTCGGAGTCCAGGGTTGAGGGACATGTCATGAGACATGGTTAGGAGTGGTGTGCATTAGTGAGGAGTGCATAACATTGCCATTTGGTATGGTAGAGACAAGGACAGCACATAGCAGACATTTCTACAGTGGTTAGGTGAAGAGGGAGCATTTCATACTGTCACAATACTAGCATGATCTTAAGCCCAGAACTAAGGAGGAAACTGTCCATGTGGCACAGACTGGTGCTACCCGTTGCTTTTCCTTGTGAATGTTATTCCGTCCACATCTTCATCCTCTAGTGTGTGTGGTACCTCCTGTGCCATGGCTGATGTTGTTGTAAAGGTAGAGGGGGCCACACACACTGCAGGGGATAGAGATGTGGAGTCAAAGGAACAGGCAGCTGCCATTTGTGGCTACACATAAGACATCACTGCTGCAAGGAGGAACTGCTGATTCTTCAAGACTGCAACAACATCACAGTGCTAGGCAGCCATGTTCTGCCTGAAGAAGGCCACTTCCAGTTGTATGGACTCCAGGGTATTCTGCATGCAGCTGATATTTTGGGAGGGCGTTTGTCGTAGACTCTCCTTCATGACAGCAGTTATGTCCACCAGAGACTGCTGGACTCCACATAGTGGGGAGTGGGTGCTTCTGATGGCAGCTGAGGTATCCTTATTTGGACTGAGGCACATCCGCACTCCCTCTAGGCTTCCTGCCATGGTCTCCTTCCCCACCCGAACCTTCTTTGCCAGCTCCAGCTGGACTCCTACCACTATCCTCTGAGTCCTCCGAGTCCAGGGCTGTGTGAGTACTGGCTGGTGGCATGTGTTGGTGATTGAGTGGTTGATGTGGAGACCCTCCAATGCTGTGTGTCCTCCCTGCAACTGGAGGTGATATATGGAGTGCTCCTAGGACATCCTGGAGGGTCTGTTCATTGAGGCTTGGCAGCTGGTCATCCATGTCATGGAAATCCAGGAAAGCCAGGTCAGCAGGAGGCAAGCCATCGTCGTCTGCAATGAGATAGTGTAAAATCAATATTGGCTTGCGCTGGCTGTTGACATGGGACATCATGTATTTGCCACTGGAGGCTCACTGACATGTCACAGACCCAAAGTTGTGGTTGTACTTATATGTAGCATTGTGCATCATACATGGGTCAAGCTCACTAGTAATGGAATATGACGGAGCACAGCATTGGGCTGAGTGGCAGCACCCTGCTGCATCAACTGCACAATGCAGGAATGCGCTGTATTCTTTTGCATATGGCGCACTTCTGTTATTGTCCCCTGCACTGGCGCTACCCCTGTGTTGTCCCCTGCACGTGCAAGGATGTCTGCGTTGAAAGGTTTGATTGTTTATGTGTGGGAAGGTGTCCGTTTCTACACATACACAATCACTCATGGCAATTTGGCTCCTCGGTGTGCTGCAGAGTTAACTATGTGTGCTGCATTATGCAGTTGTCACTTAGCTTAGAGGAGGAAAAGGAAGCTGCAGGGCATTGAGAAATTTTATATCACCATCTCAGAAATATGCTGGAAACCCTCACATGGCACAGCTTTCCAGATGTATTTCTATGATTGTTTATGAATTCAAAATGTCAGAAAAATATATGAAGGTGGAGGCGTAGATCTCCTGCTTATTTTTCCAACATTTCCTGTGGTTAAGTCCTGTTATGAGTTTCATAGATGTAATACAACATGCACATGTGTGTTCAAAGGATTCTGTATGTATCCTTTATTATTACAAACCATGCTGACCTGGTTGTATACTAGGATGGTCACTGTTTTGTGCAGCAAAATGCATGGTGAAAGAAGAGGCCCTAAAAGGCAGGCTCATTCATTTCCTAACAGAGACCTGTTTACATGGTACAGCTAAGAAAATGTGTGTTTTTTGCCATTTCTTTCCGAGACTCTTGCTACCAAGCCAGAAAAGGAAAAGGTACATCTCCAATACTCTTTAATAAACACAGAAGCTGAAATGTGACTACAGCAAGAAATGGCCTTGTGAGTTTCGTGTTGCACTGTATTTTGAACAAGATGCACTGTTTGCTATCCTTTGTAATCCAGAGGAGCCGAACATGAGGGGACCTCTTGATACCTGTGAAGGAACACAGGCAGCCAGCCAGCTGCCGGAGAGAAAGTGAAATACAAAGTTCCAGCTTTAGGCCTCACAGCCCCAGAAGGAATACCAGGAGGCTTTGCATAACTTGGCATATTATAGTAGACAAATACAGCCACCAAGCGAGCAGCACTGCACTGGGGATTACGAGTCCCCATCCGCCAGCCTTTCCATGGCGGTAGGCACCAACATGGAAAGGCTGGCGGAATGGGGGTGTCGAGGGGCCCCTGGGGGCCCCTGCACTGCCCATGCATTTGGCACGGGCAGTGCAGGGGCCCCCATGCACAGCCCCATCACGCGTTACACTGCCTGTATTACAGGATGCACCCGACACACCACAACATAGTGTAAAATACAGTGTGTGCAGATTGAATTTGGGGTAAGAGGTGAAACTTTATATACCACTTGCAGATTACACTTTCTATTACAGGTTTTGTCTGACACCTCTCACTCCTATCTACATGAGCATAACGCAGGAGGAGAGGAGTAAAACATCACTTTATATTTAAGATTTAGGAATACACATGGAATTAACCCCTGGAGACCATATCCAGTAACTTCACAATTTCCTAAAAATAAATACCTTATAAAAATATTTCTCGGACTTCTACTTGCCACTTTCTGACTGTTGTTCTGCTGTGGTTGCATAATTAAGAAGAATTAGTTGTGGACCTCCTACAGCATAAATGAAAACAATATTTAAAAGCATATGTGCATGTGAGTAATTTACATTAATTGCTAATCGTTAGGTACATGTACAACAGGCACAAATTTATGTGTAATAGTAATTGTTTTAAATTGTAAAATCTAAAAAAAAATACAATATTGAAGAAAACTATAAAAATATTTAATTACGTTTTTTACTGTTTCATTTATTCAAAATTCACACAAAAAATCAGTGAAGAAAATGCCACATGATACTATTAAGTTCATATGGCTAAGGTAACACATAATTATTTTTTAATATTTCTAAAGTTATAGTTCAAACTCATGAGAGCTTATGATTTGCTTACTAGCTGGTCCTTGAAATTCATTTCCAAGGTGTTGCATGGGATACCTTTTCTGGCAACCATAAGCATCAGATTAACTGGCCTGAACCTGATAGGTGGTCCTTAGTAGTTCACTAGCCTTGATCAGTCCAGCCTGCACTTGCTCCCAATATGCTCTCCTTTCATGAAGGGGGCAACCCAGACCTACTCTTCCACCAGCACCCAGCATGCGTGGCAGGTGTGTTATAATAAGGCAAACCATGGTGCCCAACTCCAGTGCAACAATAACACTGGGATGCATGCCAGTCTCAACAGTTGCAGACACACTGAATAGAACAATATTTTTTAAATGTATGTGAATCAAACTAATATATCTGTAAATAACCAATGTTTAAAAATAGAGAGAATTAAAAGTCAACAGTGTGTAAATGACACTGTACAAACAAGCTAAATAAAACCAAAAGTAAATAAAAGCCAAAAAAAAAAAATAGCACAACAACGAATAAATTGCACACCGAGAGGATCACAAATGAAACTGAAATTTCTATTAAAGGTGCAAAACGTGCAAAAGAACTTCATCACACCGAAGCACCTACAAACCCCACAAAAGTAAATGGTCATTGCACATAGCATAAATCTGAGTACATCGCAATGATGACATGTTACGACATGTGTTACATGGTGTTACTTTTTTCCTGTGGATGTTTTATTTGTATTTTATTTTGGCAAAATGGAAATCAAAGGGCCTTACTGTAAGACATTTGTTTTACTTTAAGATTTGCAGTCAGCCTTGCATATAACAGTTTAATAAGTAAGAATATACAAATTACATTTCGGTATTATCCCTTGTGACTTGACCATTGCACTACCATGCAGTGGTGAACTAACATACTGCCATTTCTCTATCAAGAGACCAGCCATCCAAATAAATAATTTGCAAAATGTGATATTCTGTTATACATCATCCAATCCTCCTTGGTGACTGACAGATCCAGATAGCAAAGTGTGTTGATTGATAGAGCTTCTCATGTCCACATTGGCAGAGTGGACACATTGTCCCCACCTTCCTCATACAATAAATCTGGCTATGGGCTTCACTCGAAATCTATAACTTAAAAAATCAGCATCCATGCTAATGTTTTACATGTATTGGTTTTGTCCTGGCTTATGCTTCAAGAGTCCACTGTACTTGCTGAAGTGATCTTTACATTTTTACATTGTAACTATACAAATAAACACATGCCTTTATCCTTAACATAATAAATAAAAAAGTATGCTTCTCCCAACGATATTCAGATTTAAATTGGCAACATATGATGTCAACTTAAAATTGTGTGCACTTAACAATTCAATACATAAATGTGTCATGATATGCAATCTCCTTCATAGTGTACATTTAGGCATCTGGAATGCTGGACATCATACAGTTTTCAAGATTTTAAGTATTATTTACATTAACTTTACACATATGCATACATTTTTAAAATATCAATTATTTACCAAATTATACTACAAATAAAAGTAGTTATTCCTACAGATATAGATTTTCAAATACACGCTCTTCCTAACATAAAATCAGAAGTTTGCAACGTTACATGTATGTACTATGTCGTGATAAGGGTTGCATTCATTAATTCTTACAGCCATCTTAAAGCAGAGGTTTTGCGTGATCCTTGGTAGGTTTATATGTGTGAAATTCTTTCTGGGTATTGAGTGCTTTTATTTGAAAATGATATTGCATTGAAGGTGGTTATTTTGTGAATGAGAAATAGAAAGTGAGCATACCATCTTAAGTGATATATTTTCCAACTGTGTTAGTAACACCACCACTGATAACACACCATTGCTGATTTCTGAACTTGTTTCCTATAAAGGGCATGCATTAATACATGGAAACCTATAATAAAATGAATTTTTTGTACTTGAAATATCATACATATGAGTGTGTAGAATATGCATAAAATAAAAATAAAACTAATGCATCAATACAAAATTATAAAAGGCACAATTTCAATGAGTAATTACTACAAACGAGTCAAGAAACAAATACTGATGATGTCAGATGTAGTCCAGGATCCATCATATTAGTCATGCTCAGTGCAGTAGATATGTTATCCTCTTCCTCTTCTGTTCGTTCTCTGTCGAAAGAAATGTCATCTAGGGACAGTCCTGAACTCAGTGCTATTTTGTGAAGTATGCAGCATGCAACCATCATATAACACGCCATTGATCGATTTTAGAGATGCCTTCCTCTAGTAATGTCCCAACATCTGAATCTTTATTTCAAAATCCCAAAGCAGCTTTCAATTATGCTTCCAATCTTGCTGTGTGAGACATTGAAAGCTTCATCACTACATATCTTTAGGTTGGTTATTGGTGTAATAGGTCATGGTCCCACAACATAACCTTGATTGCCTACAGTTGCTAATTAGGCACAGGAATTAGAAAGCATGATATATGCAGGGATTATCAGTCAAAGAAAAGTAAAGGCTCGAAAATGGATTGTTACCTGACAATTAAGTGGCAATACAGATAAATGGAAGATTATACAATTCACTGATTAGCATTCTTCACCTATAAAATGTATGGAAACACGGAAAACAGGTTGGTCTCTTATCTTGGTTCATATGGCAAGCAAAAATTGTAGTTGCTTGGGATCTTTTATAAATGGCATATAATACATTTTCCTGCAGGATTTTAAAGTATATACACCATAACATTTTGTTTATTATCAGGAATAAGCTCAAGCCTGATTTTCCATGTATTGTTTAAGTCCCATAAAATACAGTCTATTTTAACCCCTTCGCTGCCACGCCTTTTCCCTCTCCTGTGCCAGGCCTTTTTTTGGGTATTTGGGCCAGTTCGCGCTTAGGCCCTCATAACATTTTGTCCACATAAGCTAGCCAAGCCAACTTTGCGTCCTTTTTTTCCAACATCCTAGGGATTCTAGAGATACCCAGACTTTGTGGGTTCCCCTGAAGGAGGCCAAGAAATTAGCCAAAATAAAGTGAAAATTTCGTTTTTTTTTAAAAAATGGGAAAAGTGGCTGCAGAAGAAGGCTTGTGTTTTTTTCCCTGACAATGGCATCAACAAAGGGTTTGCGGTGCTAAAATCACCAGCTTCCCAGCTTTCAGTAACAGGCACACTTGAATCAGAAAACCCAGTTTTTGGAAATTTACTGGGACATACCCCATTTTTACGATTTTTTGTGCTTTCAGCCTCCTTCCAGTCAGTGACAGAAATGAGCATGAGACCAATGCTGGATCCCAGAAAGCTAAACATTTCTGAAAAGTAGACAACATTTTGAATTCAGCAATGGGTACTTTATGTAGATCCTACAAGGGTTTCCTACAGAAAATAACAACTGAAAAAGAAAAATATTGAAATTAAGGTGAAAATAACAGCAATTTTTCTCTACATTTTACTCTGTAACTTTTTCCTGCAATGTCAGATTTTTTAAAGCAATATACCGTTACGTCTGCTGGACTCTTCTGGTTGCGGGGATATATAGGGCTTGTAGGTTCATCAAGAACCCTAGGTACCCAGAGCCAATAAATGAGCTGCACGCTGCAGTGCGTTTTCATTCTATACCGGGTATACAGCAATTGATTTGCTGAAATATAAAGAGTGAAAAATAGCTATGAAAAAAACCTTTGTATTTCCAAAATGGCCACAAGATAATGTGTTGAGGAGCAGTGGTTATTTGTACATCTCTGAATTCCGGGGTGACCATACTAGCATGTGAATTACAGGGCATTTCTCAAATAGACGTCTTTTTTACACACTCTCTTATATTTGGAAGGAAAAAATGTAGAGAAAGACAAGGGGCAATAACACTTGTTTTGCTATTCCATGCTCCCCCAAGTCTCTCGATAAAAATTATACCTCACTTGTGTGGGTAGGCCTAGCGCCCGCGATAGGAAATGCCCCAAAACACAACGTGGACACATCACATTTTTTGACAGAAAACAGAGGTGTTTTTTGCAAAGTGCCTACCTGTAGATTTTGGCCTCTAGCTCAGCCGGCACCTAGGGAAACCTACCAAACCTGTGCATTTTTGAAAACTAAAGACCTAGGGGAATCCAAGATGCGGTGACTTGTGGGGCTCTGACCAGGTTCTGTTACCCAGAATTCTTTGCAAACCTCAAAATTTGGCTAAAAAAACAAGTTTTCCTCACATTTCGGTGACAGAAAGTTCTGGAATCTGAGAGGAGCCACAAATTTCCTTCCACCCAGGGTGCCTCCAAGTCTCCCGATAAAAATGATACCACACTTGTGTGGGTATGCCTAGCGCCCGTGACAGGAAATGCCCAAAACACAACGTGGACACATCAAATTTTATGAAAGGAAACAGAGGTGTTTTTTGTAAAGTGCCTACCTGTAGATTTTGGCCTCTAGCTCAGCCGGCACCTAGGGAAACCTAGCAAACCAGCGCATTTTTGAAAACTAGAAACCTAGGGGAATCCAAGATGGGGTTACTTGTGGGGCTCTGACCAGGTTCTGTTACCCAGAATCCTTTGCAAACCTCAAAATGTGGCCAAAAAAACACTTTTTCCTCTCATTTCGGTGACAGAAAGTTCTGGAATCTGAGAGGAGCCACAAATTTCCTTTTACCCAGCGTTCCCCCAAGTCTCCTGATAAAAATAGTACCTCATTTGTGTGGGTAGGCCTAGCGCCCACAAAAGGAAATGGCCTAAAACACAACGTGGACGCATCACATTTTTTCAAAGAAAACAGAGGTGTTTTTTGCAAAGCGCATACCTGTAGATTTTGGCCTCTAGCTCAGCCGGCCCCAGGGGGGGTAGAAATGGCCTAAAATAAATTTGCACCCCCACCCTCCCCAACCCCCCCCCCCCAGGAGTGACCCTTGCCTACGGGGTCGCTCCCCCTGCATGATATTGGCGCAAAAAAAAAATCCCAGGTGCCTAGTAGTTTCTGGGGGCAAATCGGCGTAGCAAAAATCGGCCGATCAGAAATTGCCTAAATACAATTTTCCCCTCCAGGGGAGCGACCCTTGTCCAAAGGGGTCGCTCCCCATCTGTAAAAAATAAAAACTAAAAATCCCTGGTGCCTAGTGGTTTCTGCCCCCCTCCGGGACAGATCGGCCTAATCAAAATAGGCTGATCTGCCCCCAGGGGGGCAGAAATGGCCTAAAATAAATTTGTCCCCCAGGTGAACAACCCTTGCCTAAGGGGTCGCTCCCCTTGCGTGAAATTCACGTAAAAAAAAAAAACTCCCTGATGTCTAGTGGTTTCTGTCCCCCTTGGGGGCAGATTGGCCTCATAAAAATTGGCCATTTCTGCCCCAAGGGGTGCAGAAATGGCCCAAATATAATTTGCCCCCTAGGGGAGCGACCCTTGCCTACGAGGTCGCTCCCCCTGCGTGACATTGGCGCCAAAAAAAAAATCCCCCGTGCCTAGTGGTTTCTGCCCCCTTGGGGAGAGATTGACCTAAAATCGGGCGATCTGCCCCCAAGGGGGGCAGAAATGGTCTAAATACAATTTGCCCCTCAGGGGAGCGACCCTTGCCTAATGGGTCGTGCCCCATCTCTAAAAAAAAAAAAAAAAAACACAAAAAACACAAAAAAAATAATTGCCCTGGTGCCTGGAGGTTTCTGCCCCCCGGGGCAGATCGGCCTAATAATAGGCCGATTTGCCCCCAGGGGGGGCAGAAATGGCCTAAAATAAATTTGCCACCCCCCCCGGAGCGACCCTTGCCTATGGGGTCGCTCCCCCTGTGTGACATTGGCGCAAAAAAAAATCCCATGTGCCTAGTAGTTTCAGCCCCCCTTGGGGGCAAATCGGCGTAGCAAAAATCGGCCGATCAGAAATGGCCTAATTACAATTTTCCTTCCAGGGGAGCAACCCTTGTCCAAGGGGTTGCTCCCCATCTGTAAAAAAAAAAAAAAAAAAATCCCGGTGCCTAGTGGTTTCTGCCCCCCTTGGGGTCAGATCGGCCTAATCAAAATAGGCTGATCTGCCCCCCAGGGGGGCAGAAATGGCCTAAAATAAATTTGTCCCCCAGGTGAACGACCCTTGCCTAAGGGGTCGCTCCCCTTGCGTGAAATTCACATAAAAAAAAAACTCCCTGATGTCTAGTGGTTTCTGTCCCACTTGGGGGCAGATTGGCCTCATAAAAATTGGCCATTTCTGCCCCAAGGGGGGCAGAAATGGCCTAAATATTATTGGCCCCCTAGGGGAGCGACTCTTGCCTACGGGGTCGCCTCCCCTGCGTGACATTGGCGCCAAAAAAAAAATCCCCCGTGCCTAGTGGTTTCTGCCCCCTTGAGGGGAGATTGACCTAAAATCGGCCGATCTGCCCCCAAGGGGGGCAGAAATGGTCTAAATACAATTTGCCCCTCAGGGGAGCGACCCTTGCCTAATGGGTCGTACCCCATCTCTAAAAAAACAAAAAAAAACAACAAAAAAAACACACAAAAAAAATTGACCTGGTGCCTAGAGGTTTCTGCCCCCCCCGGGGGCAGATCAGCCTAATAATAGGCCGATTTGCCCCCGGGGGGCCAGAAATGGCCTAAAATAAATTTGCCACGCCCCCCCCCCGGAAGCGACCCTTGCCTATGGGGTCGCTCCCCCTGCGTGACATTTGCGCAAAAAAAAAAAATCCCAGGTGCCTAGTAGTTTCTGCCCCCCTTGGGGGCAAATCGGCGTAGCAAAAATCGGCTGATCTGCCCCCTAGGGGGGCAGAAATGGCCTAAAATAAATTTGCCCCCCAGGTGAACGACCCTTGCCTAAGGGGTCGCTCCCCTTGCGTGAAATTCACGTAAAAAAAAAAAAAAACTGATGTCTAGTGGTTTCTGTCCCCCTTGAGGGCAGATTGGCCTTATAAAAATTGGCCATTTCTGCCCCCAAAGGGGGCAGAAATGGCCTAAATATAATTTGCCCCCTAGGGGAGCGACCCTTGCCTAAGGGGTCGCTCCCCACCTCCAAACAAACAGAACAAAACAAAAAGGAAAAAAAAATTATAATCCCTGGTGCCTAGAGGTTTCTGCCCCCCCTGGAGGCAGATCGGCCTAATAATAGGCCGATCTGCCCCCAGAGGGGGTGGAAAAGGCATTCCAAAAAATGCCCCCCCGGGAGCGAACCTTGCCCAAGGGGTCGCTCCCTTATGCCAGTTTCAAAAATAAAAAATAAAATCCCTGGTGTCTAGTGGGCGTTTCAAAAGCCGGATTGCTCTGCAATCCGGCTTTTGAAACGCAGAGAGAGACTTCAAAGGGAAAGAAATAACTTTCCTTCCCTTTGAAGCCTCTCTTGGCCTCCCCCACGTGATCGGATGAGAAATGCAAAGCATTTCTCTTCCGATCGCGCTGGAAGCTCAGGAGGCCCTGTCCACGATCACCTCGTCCAAGGCACCCTAGGGGTTAAAGTGTGATCTGTGCTTTTAAAGTGTTCTTATCCTGTCTGAAAGGTAGTGTTATTTATTTGCTTTTATATTGTCTGAAAACCATTGGGTGGCTCTCAAAAAGAGAACTATAAAGAATATACTACTATGAGAGCCTTCTTCAGCATTTTACTTTACCCACTCCTTACTAGTTGGAGCCATTTCTCCATTCAGTGAATTCTGCTAGCACAGTGACCTAACCTTTTTCATGTTATTCGATGATCCTGTTTCTATATGATAACATCTCTCCCCATTTAATTTCTGTAATCCATTCGGTAATATATGGGGGTTGTTTTCTTTTCATCTCCTATCAAAGAAGCTCCTTGCTCCTAATGTCCCCAATCTTTGAATGCAATGTTCAAGTCCATTTGGGATGTCCTGCATGTGGTGGGCCCAGCAGATATTGCTACCTGTTCTTCAAGTAAGTTTCCCAGGCTTGTCTGTACCTGAAGGCAAAAGCTTTGCAGCAATTACCTATTTAAAGTCCTATTTTCTTACATACCTCTTCCAACTTAGGTGATAAGGGGTTGTGCCTGTAAACAAAAAAATCATCTTTTGAGAAGAATAATAAGTGCACTGAAATGCAAATAATGCTGAACAATGGTCCTAAGTAAGGCTGTACGCATTTTCACACAAATATGTGCTTTCTCAATTTCTTCCAAGTCTATTGTAACTCTGACCATTTATTTTGCATATCAGTGAAATTTTATTTCGATGTAGGTCGATCATGAGCCTCTGGTACCTTTGTTACATGTCAACCAATAACTTAATTGAAGGTACTTAAAGAAGGTGCTTCTGCAAGGTATTTCGGATTCCTCATTTAATTCGGAAAAATATTTAATGATTTTCCATGGAATTAGATCTCCTATCTGCTGTATTCTGCACTTTTGATGGTTGTACTTCTTTCATTTTTGGCCCTAAGCATACTCAGATTGTCCACACCGAGGTTAGTTTGTGACATCTTGGAAATGAACTTTGGAGATTTTTCACAATCATCTTTAAAATCTTGACCACGTTTATCAATCTGTTGTATCCTTTTTTTAAGAACACAAGATTATTGCACATAAACACAAGTCCAATAGGATTTCTTGATTTCTCCATTTCTTGAAATCTACTAATGTCCCTAACCTTCAATCAAATGAATTTGCCTTCGGACATACCTAATAGAGGTGGCAAAATAATATTTTTCAATATTTGATTAAGCCCATGTACCATGAAATTAGGTTTCAGAAGGCTCCTTCTGGCTGATACGACTTTTCCATTGGCCCAGATGTATTTAATAAGGGTGGAGTTAACTCCATGAGAAGGCACGTCTTGAAAACAAAGACCCCGTGATCTATGGTTGAACAGTACAACCAGAAACAACCACCGTCAACACATTAAAACAGCATGCCCTTCACACAGTATGAGATATGCCTTGGGCACACTCACCTAAATGCAATTCATCATGGGGATAGAAGTGGACCTGTGCATGAAGGGCAGGGTAGTGGCACAAACGTCACTCACATATAACACCTCCATCCCCATGGACCACAGAAACATGATCATGCATGCCTGCCTATAATAGCAAGCATTCCTAACTATTGGAATGGCAGGGAAGGGAAAGATAACGTTAATCTAAAAAACATGCACACATTAACCCAGGCATGAAGAAGCAATACAATTTAAAATAAAGCATTGAATAATAACAGCAGGGTATGTCTACCATGGGAAAGAGGTCACATAGGAAGTAAAACTAGTGCTTGCAAAGCCACTTGTTTTGTTTTTAGCAAATTGAAGAGCTTGTTGCAAGCTTAACTAACAAAACAAAAGAGGTAATGCATTTTAGCAGTAGATGAGTCTTATTTTGCAGGCAAAGATATTAAGCCTGAGCGCAGACAAGACTCCAGTGCCAACACTGGATGATGCTTCGCTGCCTCGTGTAGACACGTCTCCAGCGTCACTTGAAGAAATGACTCCATCATCTCTCAAATAAATGGTTTTGCCATCTCCCATGTTCCCTCTGAGCCAGCTTCCTTAACACAGCACCTCATCTCTTCTGCTGTTTGAGGCCTCTGATTGCTCCAAGCTGGTCACCCATTGATGCAGAGCTTGATGGGTCTTTTTTGTGCCTCCCACATGTATTTTTATGCTAGTTTGAAGGTCAGGGTCTAATTTGGGAAATAAAATCTTACTCAGATTACTGAAACCTACATCGGTTGCAGTGTCCCAGCTTCTGACAGATCTTCAATTATCCATTCCAACAAGGCCCATTACCCATCATTTATGCTGTCCAATTTGGAGGATCCTTCTAGTGATGTTATTTCCTGCCAGTCAGCCAGTGGAAGTGAAGGATGAGCCACAATCAGCGGTGGCCGCCGCATATGTCAAGGGGAGGGGGGGACGGGGGAAACAACATTTAAAAAAAAAAAAAAACACTTTCAGTTTCCTTCGTGCCCCCATCTCCCGCTGCCTCCAGCTGCCTCGCTCCTCTTGTGGTGTCCCAGCATTCAATGGGATACTGGCACAGGCTCCTCAGCAATCCTGGTGCTGCTTACATGCTAAACAAAGCATGAAAGCAGCGCGAGGAATGGTCTGAACAGCTCGGACTGCCGCTCAGACACAAGCCTGGGGTCTGTGCTATTTCTCCAACCTGGCTGTGTATAGATCCGGGTTAGAGAAACCTAAGTGTGCATGTGTGTTTGACGGCCGGCCAAACACACTGCACACTTAGTGCACTCTCCCCCCGCCCGACCGCACCCCTCCTCATACACCCTGCTGGCTGAAAAATGATGAAAAATAAAGCAATAGCAAGCTATAGTTTTATTTTTAATCTGCTGGCTCAGCTAGGGGCGCAACGCCCCTCCGCCACTTTGAATGAGCCGCCCCTGGCCACAATACTTTTGAAATATTGTATGCTGCATTCATTGCCCCTTCAGTACCTATTGTTCAAGCCCCTTTTTGTTAATTCCAGTTCTTCTTCTCGGGACCAGAACAATCATCTTGACTCCAGGAGTAGGCTAGTGCCTACCTCTGCTTCTTTGATCTCCTCTTTGAAGTCTGATGATCAATACCCAATAATTAGTTTTTTCTGACTTCTGGCTTTTTCCTACTTAGTACTTATTCTGGGAGACCTTTGTCCCCTCTCAGACGTGTAGTAGCTACCAGAAGAGGGCTCCCTTTCCTAAGCAAGTAAGAAATCAAAAGCAAATAATAAATGAGCAACACTTTCTTCGCCCAGCCCTTGGCAGTAGTGAAGGTTGCATTCCTACTAATTATAGCTAATAAGGTGGTATGTTCACTTAGCTAGAAGAATATATTCTCACTGTATAAAATCCAAAAGGACTGCAACTATGGGTCGGTGGTGCGCGTAGAAGCAGTTGGGGGGGCGTGGCTTGGGCGTGAAAGCAGATCAGGGACCAAGAAGAAGGAGGAGCCTATGACTGAGTCTGCAAGGTAATGTTTGGAGGACACAGTTTAAGCAAGGCAGAGTTGTGATGAAGGATCAGCAGAGAGCCAAGAGGAACAGGAGCAAGGATGCAACGTTATCAAATTCGCAACACTTTAGGGGCGAAGGAGACTGTTACTGCTTCTGTTGCTAAGTAAAAGAAGACTATTCTGTGAAGTCCATCTCATGCGGAACCATTTTCTGGTGGTAAATATGTGTGCAAAATATCTAAAAATCTTACAATTTAACAGTGAATAACCTTGCAAACTCTGAAAAGGTTGAGAAGTGTTTAATGGAACTTCACAAAGACACTATGCAAGTCCAAACACCCATATTAATGATAATGTTGCACAAGTAATTAGGAATACCATGCTACCTACTGTAGCTCTCTTCAGATATCACCTTTGCAAACATACAGAATCTCACATATCTATGTTCGAGCATTCATTGCCCTGCAACTGTTAATCCGCGTCTCTTGTGATGAACAGGTACAAGAAGCCGGGAAGGGCATTGAAAATAATGCATAGTGTCAATTTTAAAGTGGGACTTTAAAACTGATTTGCTGTTTTGTTTTAGACCCACAAAAGTTATTAGTACTTTTTTATCACCATGATAAGCTGTATAAAGGGTTTCCCCAACAGGCAAGCTGAAAATGAGAGCCAGTGAGGCGAAATATGGATTTGTTCTCAGCCTTTTCATCGCTTATTGATTGCTGTATTGGCTTACTCCAGTTTCGTATTGTTAAGTTACAGGACACTCAGAGAGCACATGTCCCTTCCCTGTATCGGAAGAAAGGAAGGTTTTCTCATTTTCTTCTGTGACTGCCAGTTGTATTGACTTCAGCCTTGCCAGTCCCTCTACTCATGCAAACATGTGAGACCGACTATTGTCGCTTGGATATTCATCATTACACATCCATCAATACCAAGTAAAAAGCGCTGACCAGTAACGCCAGCTCTGATTGACAGCCTCACTGACGTATATTATTGATTTCTTTATTCTGCAGTCGATGAACCAGTTTTACCCCGAGGTTTTCCACTGGCAATCCTGGAAGTGTGTTATTAATGTTTAAAGCATGAATGCATTAACCCTTTTATTTGTACAGCACCTTTCAGCAGGTTAAACGTTTAAACCGCTAACAAGCCAAATTATGTGATTAGTATATAAAAATGAAGCCATGTGTTTGCATTTCATTGGCTTATAATAAATCTTTATAGGGGTGCACTGAAACTTTCCCAAAAATATTCTTTCTCCCTTGAAACTAGGGGCCAGATTTAAGAAAATGTTTACTGTACCCAGTGCAGCACCATTTTTCTTGCACCCCTTAGCGCCCCCTAAAACCACCATGTGTGGCGCGTATCTAAGAAACGGCACAACATGGCAATAGTTCGGGAACTAGCATCAAAATATTTGATGTCAGTTCGGAGCTTTGCAGGTTTAGTGTAAAAAATGTTTAAACTAATCCTGCAAAGCCCATTGAGCCCCATTGTAAACACTGGTGTGCCTCTTTTTAACACTTGCTCTGAGAAGGCGTTAAAAGTGCGAAAAAAAATACACAAAGAAATCTCTTAGTTTCTCCATTGCTCCATTTTTCTCACCTCCCCCAAAGGGGGAACACCCCTTTTGCATACATTATGAATTGCGCCACTTTGTAAATTTGGTGCAGTGATTTTGGCCTTGTTGGGGAACATTAGCGTAAAAAATAATTACGCTAATGTGGCGCAAGGAGGTGCTAAGGGGTCTTAAATCTGTTCTTCAGTATTTTTCTCCACTGGTAGCCATACTGCTCATCCTCTCTTTACAGTCCAGGTCCAGACTATTAATCTACATTAGAATTTTGTCGCTTGACTTTCCATCTACCAGTGTGGCAGAATGAGCCATCAATGTGGTTGAGGTTTCTTCACCAAACAGGCTGATCGGCCTTGAGCGAGTCCATTTTGAGTAGGAATCTTCTGATGGAAACTTCACTGGTGATCATTTCTTCTGGCAGAATACCAGCACCAATGTCGGCACTGGAAATGCATTCTTAAGTGGGGTTGAATTGTCACTGCACACATCTCTGGACTAACTACTCTGCTCAGTTGCTAATTGTTTTGTAGAAGTGCTCTACTATTTCTATGATGGTCTTTCACAGGGTTCATTCCTCTAGATCTGGTGGTGGACTGCCCACACTAGTTTGAGCAGTTGATTGGACACTATTGATGGCTTAGGTAATGCTGAACATCGGCGGAGTGGAAGGTAGAGCGGGACGCACCACTACTAGCATTATGTCTGCATTCTACAAAACTCCTAAGAGGTTGGTGAAGTACTGAAGGTGCAGACAGAGGTTGTAGGTACACCAAAAGAATAATTGATGTATCCTTAGTAGTCTACCACCACCACACATGAATGCGCCAAAATGCCTTTTCATCATCAGCGCCTCCAGCCTCCAATGATCAAGCAAAAATTTGGATTTACTCAGTTCGCCTCTTTGATGAAACATGTAGCTGTTCCTAGCTACTCCTTACCCCGGTATAGCTACTATGTTTTCGGTTTGCTCATGTGTGAAATTTCCATTGTTTCAGTGACTTTATGTGTCAATCCAGTGCCTTATGTGTCCCACCTAGAGGGACACTATAACTGTGTAGCGAGCTTTAAGACTTAAGTATGTTCATATAATCACACAAACATCACAAATGGGCCTTGTTTAACGCCTGGCTTGACAGCACATCCGTCGACAGTTATATGAGGATAACTGGAGAGGTGCCAAATGCTGGAAGCCAGGAATACAGATTTGTGCCTGGGCAGTGGAAGTGCTTGTCCTTCACACAACTTTCATCATTTTGTTTATTCTTCCAGCTGCTTGATTTTTAAATTTCAGGGACACACACATGACATCGTAATGCTATTCCAGTATCCTAAATAACTATATATGTTACGATGTCTTTCTGTGACTCAGAACAGGTGGATGGCAGTCAGTCATTAACCTACATGGATGTTTACGTCTGAGTTGAAAGTGCAACTATCACCTGCTCTTTTAAATGTAATCAATATTATTCTGCAGTTCTTTGCTTCAACACAAATGCACATCCATTCCCATCTACTTACTTGTAATGCTTCACATTCCCTTACAACATTCCTCTAAAGTCAGACCTATTGGCATTGCCAATGCTTGTTTGGAATGGTCTACCACCTACACCAATCAAGTTACCATGCTTATTATGCACTTATGTTAGTTCAGTATTCTACCCGTTTCTAACATGGCATTGACCACTCACACTGCCGATCATACAAAATGTATTATTTGGCTAATAGTAGACCCAGGAAAAGGAATGGGATAAGAGAGAGAAACTGAGACACAGGATATCTCCACTCTGCCTCATCTTTCAGCTGGGCTCAATCTGCCCAGCAGAAGCAATGACATCTAAAGACCAGAAATAGTTTTTTAGAATTTCATCATTCTGTAGCCAGCTCACTATTCCTAATATTTTATGGAATATAACCTTGTGGTAATCTCTGTATTTCCAAATCTCTACACTTAGATAAAACCATGTGACTTTCTAGAGCTGCAATATAACTATATAGTTTCTATATTATGCACAAGAAAAAAAACTGACCTGTTGATATTTTTTCATGTAAATAAGTACTTTCATTATTTGGACACTAAAGTGCATACTCTGAATGGCTCTCATTGAACAAGTTTGTAAGCTGTAGCGTAAGGAATGCACATTAGAAATATAGGTTTCTCTTTACAATTAACAATGTTCTCTTCCCCAAACAGTACAAACTTGACACCATGTGTGAGTTAAATGAAAGGCGAACAAAGTCTGCACAAGATAAGGACCCTTTTATTTCTTATTGTAAGATAACAAGTGCAAGTTAGAGTGTGTAATCAGTGGAGGGATGACTCCAGAAGTAGGGTGCCTAAATCCTCGATCTCAAGTTTCATCCTAGAATTTTTCTTTGTATCCAGAAAGTCGCAGTTAAGTCCAAGGAATTATTCTTTGAGTTCTATTTTCTGGCAGTAAGCGTCTGGCTGCAGTAACTAAGGCCCATATTTATACTTTTTTAGTGCCACATTTGCATTTTTTTTACGCAAAAGCGGCGCAAACTTGCAAAATACAATTGTATTTTGTACATTTGCAACGTTTTTGCGTAAAAAAACGGCACAAATGCAGCGCTAAAAAGTATAAATATGGGCCCAAGTATCTCTATTGTCTATTAAAGAACGTTCTGCAACACAAGAAAATCATACTCTATTAATTAATCCAATATGACTGGCATCATTGCAAGATTCATTACAGTTCCATAGCTTTCTGGGACATGCGTGTCACAGCTCCACTTTTGTGTTTCGCAAAGTGCAAGGGTCACAAAGGTGATGCTTGCGCCAAGTGGCATCCACATTCTGCACACACCACTGACCTCATCACTAGTAGACAACTTATGGGCCAAAAAATCTGATGGAGCCCATCTTCGTGCCTGCACAGTGTGTTAAGGACAGGCTGTGGAGCGTGACGTAGAACTCCACATGTGAAATCCAATTGTGATCCAAGCCAGGAAGGAAAGAGGCCTGCTTGATTTGATTTTGTTGTTGTACACACCTAGAGTATGACGGAGAAATGAGTAGGGTCAAAAAATCTTCTTGTTTCTGTAATTCCAGAGCCAGAGAACAATCTTGCCACACTACATAGTGAACAAGATTGTACCAGTGAATGAAACTCTACCTGTGGATTCTGTCCTGCGTGGAGGACTGCTACAAACTGCACATTGCCTTAGTGCCCTTGCAGTGGGAATTCGCCCTCTGTTGAGATGTGTTAAATGCCTAGAAATTTGTCTGAGAGCCATTTTAGGCTAGATTGCTCCAGAAAGTCAAAAACTATACCTTCTCAGTGTGCTTACCATGAGCTTCAGGCAAAATAAGGGAGATAAAGGCCTTATGTATATATGTGCATATGTGTGTGTGTATGTATGTACGTACGTGTGTGTGTATATACATATATATATATATTACCTAGTGGCAGTCGCCACTAGGTAGTTATAGTTAGGACCTAGTTTCTATAGAAAAAGCGTTTTATTACTTGCCTATATCTTTTGAGTCGGTTGATGAATCTTCACGAAATTTTCCCAAAAAATTTGACGCTCACTTAAGCTGCTGTTTTCCCCATGTTAATTCCCATAGGGTTTTTTAACAGGACTATAGCTCAAACCGCTGGACGGAATTACAGCAAATTTGGCAGAAAGGTAGCCCTTGGTCTACAAAGTGCCCTTTTTGTTATTTGATGTAAATCCATTCAGTAGTTTTTGAGATATTAAAGAAAATTAAAATGTGTATATATAGGGATGCAAAGGCTCCGTGAACCCTCTCAATCTCGTGCTGAGATCTGATTGGCTGCCAACACTTCAACAAGGAAGTGTTGGCAGCCATCTTGGGACTCCGCGTCAGCCGAGTCCCTGACAAAAAGATAAAAAATAAGAAAAGGGGCCAAGATAAGGACACCCTGAACCTTTAGCTCTGGTGCTGGGGTCCCAGAAGGACCCCGCCAGTGCAAAAAAGCATTTTTTTACATTTTTGCCGACAGTTGCGGCCAATCCGCAGATCTGGAAAATTCAATAAAAAACGAGCAGAGGCTCCATGCTTGTTTTGGAAAAAGCCCCTGGGTGGGTCAGGTCCCGGGGACATTATTAAAAAAAAAATTGCAGGTACATGTTGGCCTTCTATGAGACTCGTGAAGCCACAGGGATCATCTCCTACCTGGGACAATGAAACGGGGAGGCCGCCTGGACCCCTCAGAGTCCCAGTGGACCATCACCTTCCCTGGGCTGAATTTTTGTAATGGGGGGGCCACGCAGACTCCCCACCTCCACAGGGCTAACTTCAAGGAATTGGGGGCCTTTCAGATCCCCCAGGACCCGGGATCCACCACCTCCCCAATGCCAAATCATTATTAATAGGGGTGGGCCTCACAGACCCCACATGCTCTGGGGACCACCATCTCACCGGGACTAAGTTAAAGTAATGGAAGTCTTGTGGACCCCCTGGACTGAGGGAACCACCACCTCCTTGGGACTAAAATAACTTCTGAAAGTGGGAAGGGGGCATGGGGCCCCCCTACCATACCATATATGGCCCCAGAGACCACCACCCCCTGGGACGGGCCCGTGAAACCGAAGGAGGAGAGCCGTGCGGCCACCCTCCTGGAGCCAATAATGGCCCTGGGGACCACCACCACCCCAGAGGCCAGCTCCTGCTATGTCCCGGAGCGCCCACCCCCGGGACATAGCTGTTTGTTCTAACTTGGTGGGAGCTTTGAGAATCTCTCCTTCACCCGTCTGCTGTAGTCCCACACTTTTTCTTGAGTCCAGTTGAGCTCTGAATCATACTTTTAGGCATAGAAAACCACACACTTATTCGAACCTCCATCCCTATTGTGAGTGAATGGACACTTGTAGGTCTACTGTTAGGTGGAGATTTCTGTTACAAATTGGTGAATATGATACATGAGGAGATCTCTGCCTACCTGTAGGTGGAAATCCTTTTATGCTTTGAACCCCTGACATAGACTGCCCTTAGTGAATTCACTCCAATGTCAAGCTACAACTTATGATTTATTTGCACCAATAAGAATGATGTATTCATGTAATGTGCATTAAATAGGGTTTCTATACCTGTTCTTAGCACACCAGCCTGATAGGAAACAGGTGTACATTTATATAAAAAATGCAGGCAGTAATTACGTTTTCTTTATGTTTAAAATTAAATTTAACATTTTTATTGCAAGCAAGTAGCTGGCACATTTGGGTGGCACCACAGTTTTTTTTTTGTGTGTTTTTTTTTGTGGCCTATGATTTGTCATTGGTTCTCTCAATTTTGCTTTAGCATTGCTTCTCTCAATTTTGAAAACCACTGCTTACGCAATATGTTGACTGACATGCAAGTATCTGTGATCAGTACACTTACATTTCCTCACTTTTCCAGTCAGGTGATTATGTTTAATGGCTGCTGACAAGAGTACTCAGAAGGGATGCCTTTCCTATACTTATAGGAGATACATGTTCCTACTACAAAATGTAAAATACATTACAAAATTCAGTGCTTAATTTGTAAATAAAAACGTGCCGGTGCTCAAACTCCTCCTCTTAAACACGAGGCTGCTGCAATTAAATGTGGGAACACGGAATACTGAGGCAGCGTAATCCTGAAGCAATCCCTGGCCTCTTTAGTCCATTTAAACCCACTGCCTGTCCCTTCAGCTTACTTTTGCAGCTTTCTGCTTTCTCCCATTGTGATGCTTTTTCATTTTTCTCTTCCTCTGTCTTTCCCATATGTGTCTTTTGCTCAAAGCAAATGCTTGTGGCAGAGAATAAGCGCCGGCCCTTGAAAATAAGTGCCGGTGCTCAGCACCGGAAACAACAAGCACAAATTAAGCGCAAATTACATTCACATTAAACTCCTCTTCCTTTTAAAAGGTATATCTGCAACTGCTGAGTTATACTTCTCTGATGAGGGAGCTATGTTGTCATAAATTTAAAGTGCAACACTGTTAGCCTGGTATGCGTAAAAACTTTGAAAATACGATTACTTTCTTTTTTGATTAACTCTACATTTATTCACTATGACTTTTGTAAATACACATAAGCTATGTAAGGAACAATTCAACAATTTTCTTTGCTCTGAAGGGCTCCAGTATGTATATTTCAGCTGGCAATGGAACATATTTCATCTTTTAGATGTGCACTTAGACCATAACCAGACCCTGTTCGCAGCACTTTAGAAAATGCCCACAGGCTAGCTTCTATATTTTTTCGCCATGTAACTTTATTTTCGGCAATTTTATTTGTACTTTTCCTCTCATTTGCTCTAAAGTGTTGATTTCTCAGGTAGCAGTGAATCATACCTGCTGTCTCAGCTGTAAGTTATTGATTGCTTGCCAGGGAAGGCAGATTTCAATGAGGTCTACCTTCTACTGGAAGAGGTGCTTATAAAATCTATGAATTTGCTTGGTGTTAGAAATGGGGTTTCTGGTTGGCTAGGGTATGCACCTCAGCCAGGTAGAACTTACCCACTCTAGTCAGGGCAAGGGAGTTACACGTCCAAGATAACCCCTGCTCACCCCCTTGGTAGCTTGGCACGAGCAGTCAGGCTTAACCCGGAGGCAATGTGTAAAGCGTTTGCAGAACACACACAACACATGTGACGCAATATCCCCACCACAAAGGAAACACAACACCAGATTATATGAAAATATACTGTATTTTACACAACGCAATTATCAGACCAAACATCACATATCAGTACTATCCTGCTACCTTAGCAGTTGTCAGAACGTTACACATTAGTTACTCTGCAAACTAGCAGTAGTCACACATAACACACAGGTTACTTAGTATTCTGCAACATAAGCAGTAGTCAGGAAACACGTTATCACATTAGAACACTTGTCATAAGAATATCATAAAACACCCATAGTAGGAACATTAGAAAACATATGGCAAGTTAGAAAAACATATTAGCATGTCATGCCCATAACAGGAACATTTGCATACACATATGTAAAAACATCAAACGCAGGTAGGCAATATATAAATGCGCAAAATCTATAGAAAGAACTTTGGATTGCAACTATATTGGTCCTTTAAACAGTACCTGCTTGGATGAAGGCACCTCCAGTGCCTAGAAGGCGAACAATGGGGCCCCGGCGCTCCTATGCGCAAAACGGGGGCCTCCCTTATACTCTGGGGTCAGAGGAGGACGACATGCACCTCCTCTCTTTTATAGACAGGCCCCTGTGGGGACCGTGATTACTGGGGGCCCCACAGGGCCTCAACCGGCCCTCACGAGGGGGGCCAAATCCAGCAAAAACAACTTAGGGCAGGAGGGGGGCACCACGCACCCCCTCCAGTTTAATGACAGGCCCCTCCTGGGACCCGCGATCTCTTGGGGACCCCCCGGGCCTCCACTGGCACTTCCACCAAGGGGGGGGCCCACAATAATGCCCATTTTACCTAACACCAGAAAAGGAGCGTCCTGCTCCTAACGCAGAGGCCAGGGTGAAGGAGGCACTCCCCGCGCCTTCCCCTGGTCCTGCTGTGAAGCCACAAGAAGATTGGACCCCTCCTGGGGCCCGAGCAGACACTCACCTGCACCCGATGCGGTGCGCGAGTGTTCTTCCAGCTTCCCGGGCCGCTGCAGTGATATTATTTAAAGGGGCACAATGCAGCAAGGAGCCTACGAGCTCCCAAGGCTCCATAAGCGCGCTGCAATCAGCGCTATGGCAGCCGCAACCACAGAGAAGCACCCCGCATGAAGAAATGGATGCAGGGGTCAGGGGCCACAGCCCCCTGCCCCTGGGGAGCAGAATCTTAAGACAAGGTCCTCAGGTGGAGGGCCCAGCTACAGGCCAGCACAAGGGAAAGGCAGCAAGTGGCAAGTCCTTCACAGTGACCAGGCAGGTCACAGCTCAGCACAGCAGCAGCAGTCCATGGCTGTTCCTGGTGAGTCCTTTCAGCCTTTGGTGTCCAGTTCCAAGATGATTCCAAGAGTCTCCAAATTGTGGGGAAAATTCCCCTGTACTTATAGTCAGTTCTTACAGTGTTTTACAATGGTAGGGAGAGGAGGTTCCAGCCAGTTACAAGTGGTTCTGGGAGTGCCCCCTCTCTCCTTTCAGCACAGGTTCCAAACATCAGTGGGGGGTTAACGACCCTATTGTGTGAGGCCAGGGCAAAGTCTTTACAAATGCAGGTGTGCCCCGCCTCTCCCTTCTCTCAGCCCAGGAAGACTATTCAGTATGCAGATGCATCTCTGTGACACCTCCACCCTCCCTGTGTACAGGCTGTCTGAAAAGTATGCACAAAGTCCCAACTGTCACTCTACCCAGACGGGGATTGGAGTCAAGCTGCAAAACACCAGAGTCATAAGCACAGATAAATGTGCACTTTCTAGAAGTGGCATTTCTGTGATAGTAATAAAAAATACACCCACACCAGTAAGCAGCATTTATTGTCACCATCACAACCATACCAAACACGCCTACGCTATCCCTCATAAATCAGACAATACCCCTTACACATAGGGCAGGGCATTTCTAATGCAATCCTAGGAGAAGGCAGCACTCACAGCAGTGAGACACCAAGTTAGGCTGTTTGTCACTACTAGGACAGGCCATGCAATATGGCACATGTCCTGCCTTTCTACATACATGGCACCCTGCCCATAGGGCTAGCTACGGCGTACCTTAGGGGTGACTTACATGTAGTAAAAGGGGAGTTCTGGGCCTGGCAAGTAAATTTAGATGTCAGGTCCCTGTGGCAGAAAACTGCGCACACAGGCCCTGCGCTAGCAGGCCTGAGACAGGTTTGAAAGTCTACTTCAGTGGGTGGCGCAAGCAGCGCTGCAGGCCCACTAGTAGTATTTAATTTGCAGGCCCTGGGTATAGAGATACCACTGTACAAGGGACTTATAGGTAAATTAAATATTCCAATTAGGTATAAGCCAAACATACCAACTTTAGATGGGAGAGCACCTGCACTTTAGCACTGGTCAGCAGTGATAAAGTGCTCAGAGTCCTAGAGCCAACAGCAAGAGGTCGGAAAAACCAGGAGGAAGGAGGCAAAAAGACTGGGGATGACCCTGCGTAAGGCAAAAAGTCCAACACAACCCCCTACCAGCCAAAAGCCAGGGGAGAACAATCAATACCTTGATGTACTTCCCTGATTGGGGCGATAGAACAAGGACCCAGGCCCACAACAGCAGGGGCATGTTCCAGTTCTACACCTTCCTGACTCCACTTGGATCTCTCTGTCAATGCTTCCCAGGCAGCCTAGACCAACCCACGGGGGTTCTCTAGCTGCCAATGGCCAGAACCAGGCCCCAGGCCATCTAGGGGCCTCTGGTCTCTGAAACCCTAACGAGTTGGGGGTGGTAGCCCCAGGTGCAAAGCAACCTGTCTCCACTCCATTTCCAATCAGTTCAGGGGCTCTACCCTGCCACTGATCCATCAACCTAGGGTCCGCACCCATAGGTTCTACAGGGGCTAGAGGCGAGGCTCTCCTCCCTCTACCCCTCCATCTAGGATCCCGCCCTCCTCTCCTAGGAGGGGTATCACCAGAATCCACACTTGCCAGGGTGCTGGGTACAGCAGCCCTGCACAACTCTCTTGCCAGCCCAGGATCACTGCCTGGCGACTGACCACCCAACCTAGGAACGACACCCTTGGGTTGCACCGGGGTCCGGGGCGGGCTTCCCCCTCCCTGAACCCCACTTCCAGAGTCCTGCATCTCCCCACCTCGGGAGAAGCTACCAGAAGTTGCACACGGGGAGGTGAGCACACTAACCACCCCCCCAACCAGGTCAGAGTTTACCCCCTGAACCTGTCTATCTAGTCCAGGGACGACACCCTTAGACTGGACCATTGCCCAGCGAACCAGGACTTCCTTGGGAGCACACCTACCCCCTACCAGATCAGAGCTTACTCCCTGAATCTGCCAATCCAACCCAGAGTCACTACCCTGCGGTTGAACCACTGCCTGGCGCACCAGGACTTCCTTGGGAGCACACCTACTCCCCATCAGGTCAGAGTTTACCCCCTGAACCTGATCATCCAACCCAGAGTCACCACCCTGTGGCTGAATCATTGCCTGGCGCACCAGGACTTCCTGGGGGGCACACCTACCCCCCACCAGGGAAACACCTTCCCCAAGGGCCACACAAGAGTCTGGCTGGCGCAGGTCTCCTGACCTCTGCCCATCTGACAGAGTCTGGATTCCCCTCAGCCCAGAAATGGTCTCACCAAGGTCATTCCTGGGGGGTTCTGCTCTCAGAGCTGACCCCTGACCCTCCAGGTTCTCCACTGGGGCCCGCAGCCCCCTCTCAACCCTATGCCTGGATTTCCTCCTCCTCCACTGTAGAGCAAGACTATCAGACACCAGGACCGGCGGAACGCTATCACCAGCCACCCACCCAAGTCCTAATGACAAAACGGGATCCTTCTGAACAGCTGGCCCTACGGCACAGGCTAGGCTCACCTCCTGGCGTTCACTCATGGAACCCTCCAGGACGTGGGACTGGAGCTCGGGTACCCTGGGCCTCAGCCCAACCACATTCCCTCTCCTCTGAGACTGGACATGGGGTGCCTTACCCGCCCCAATACACTGGGACCTACCTGAGACACAAGCCTTTCCCACCACACCTGGTTGGGAAACACCTAGACCACTCTCATTAGGAACACCCCCTAATGCCACACCAGACCCTCTGGTACGCAACCAGAATTCTGCCTCCTTTGCAAGCTCCCTGGGGTCAGAGAGCTCACACACTGACAAGTGTTGGCGTAACTCTGAAAAACAACAACAAAGCAGGTGCTCTCTGACAATCAGATTGAACAGCCCTTCAAAATTGTTTACTGTGCTACCCTTCACCCATCCATCTAGTGCAATGCAGCAATCCTCCACAAACTCCTCCCAAGACTGGTGGGACAGTTTCTTACCACCCCTAAACCTTTTTCTGTATTCCTCAGAGGAAAAACCATACTTCACAATCAGTGCATTTTTTACAGTGGAGTACCCCTCCCTGTCACTCTCTTCTAGAGTCAGTAGGGCATCCCTCCCCTCCTCAGGAATAAAGCTCCCTAGGCCAGTTCCCCAATCCTTCTCAGGGATCCTGCGCTCTACCAGAGCCCTCTCATATTCCTTTAGCCACTAACGTATGTCACCCCCCCTCTTGGAACCTAGGTACCAGATCTATGGGTATGTGAGGAACATCTTTGCTACAGCACTCTACATTGCTGCCACCACTGGACTCCACCTGCAGCGCTGGTGAGTCCAGAACCTTCACACTGCACTCTAGAGCGAGTCTTTCTCTGGCAAAGGCCCTCTCTGCCTCTGCCATTCTCTCCTGTACTAAGGCCTTCTCTACCTCAGCCCTTCTCTCCTCAACAGCTAGGCCAGCTAACTGCAACTTCAGGTCCCTCTCTTCCCGCCTATCTCTTAGCTCACAAGGCGTCAAGGAATGAGAGGTAGCCCTGCTTCTTACACTGGACCCAGCAAGGGACTCCCTATCACTGGGGCCTTCCCTGTCAACTGGCGTCCCCAACTGGTCATTCTCTCCCTCCTGATCAGTCTCTCTACCACTCTCTAGGGACCACTCTCTAGGGATGAGGTCTGGGAGCCCTCCCATTGGGAACTCTCGCTACACTCAGGATCCTCTGGGTACCCCCTAAGCACACTCCCTCCCTGGGTATATGTCACAAACCTTTCAAAGAAATTCAGAGATCTCCTGAGGTCCCCTTCTACAGGCAGCCCTCTCTCTCTACTGAACCCCTCTAATTCCTCCTGCGTGTAAAACGGAAGGTCTAAATCAAAGGTAAGCCCCATCTTGAAAAGGTACAAATAACTCAAATGTGACAACCACAATACCCAAGTGTGAGAACTGAAAACAGGAAAAATGACCAAAGAGAGAAAGTTAAGAGAAGCCAAACATGTGATGGTCTAAACGCAATCCTTGTAGTGAAATAATGAGTCACAATGGTATTGTGCAAGCGCAAGTCCTATCCTCACCGCTGACGACCAATGTTAGAAATGGGGTTTCTGGTTGGCTAGGGTATGCACCTCAGCCAGGCAGAACTTACCCACTCTAGTCAGGGCAAGGGAGTTACACGTCCAAGATAACCCCTGCTCACCCCCTTGGTAGCTTGCCACGAGCAGTCAGGCTTAACCCGGAGGCAATGTGTAAAGCGTTTGCACAACACACACAACACATGTGACGCAATATCTCCACCACAAAGGAAACACAACACCAGATTATATGAAAATATACTGTATTGTACACAACGCAATTATCAGACCAAACATCACATATCAGTACTATCCTGCTACCTTAGCAGTTGTCAGAACGTTACACATTAGTTACTCTGCAAACTAGCAGTAGTCACACATAACACACAGGTTACTTAGTATTCTGCAACATAAGCAGTAGTCGGGAAACACGTTATCACATTAGAACACTTGTCATAAGAATATCATAAAACGCCCATAGTAGGAACATTAGAAAACATATGGCAAGTTAGAAAAACATATTAGCATGTCATGCCCATAACAGGAACATTTGCATACACATATGTAAAAACATCAAACGCAGGTAGGCAATATATAAATGCGCAAAGTCTATAGAAAGAACTTTGGATTGCAACTATATTGGTCCTTTAAACAGTACCTGGTTGGATGAAGGCGAACAATGGGGCCCCCGGCGCTCCTATGCGCAAAACGGGGGCCTCACTTATACTCTGGGGTCTGAGGAGGGCGACATGCACCTCCTCTCTTTTATAGACAGGCCCCTACGGGGACCGTGATTACTGGGGGCCCCCCAGGGCCTCAACCGGCCCTCACGAGTGGGGGCCAAAGCCAGCAAAAACAACTTAGGGCAGGAGGGGGGCACCACGCACCCCCTCCGGTTTAATGACAGGCCCCTCCTGGGACCTGCGATCTCTGGGAGCCCCCCCGGGCCTCCACTGGCCCTTCCACCAAGGGGGGGGCCCACAATAATGCCCATTTTACCTAACAGCAGAAAAGGAGCGTCCTGCTCCTAACGCAGAGGCCAGGGGGAAGAGGGAACTCCCTGCGTCTTCCCCTGGTCCTGCCGTGAAGCCACAAGAAGATCGGACCCCTCCTGGGGCCCGAGCAGACACTCACCTGCACCCGATGCGGTGCGCGAGTGTTCTTCCAGCTTCCCAGGCCACTGCAGTGATCTTATTTAAAGGGGCACAATGCAACAAGGAGCCTACGAGCTCCCAAGGCTCCATAAGCGCGCTGCAATCAGCGCTATGGCAGCCGCAACCACAGAGAAGCACCCCTCATGAAGAAATGGATGCAGGGGTCAGGGGCCACAGCACCCTGCCCCTGGGGAGCAGAATCTTAAGACAAGGTCCTCAGGTGGAGGGCCCAGCTACAGGCCAGCACAAGGGAAAGGCAGCAAGTGGCAAGTCCTTCACAGTGACCAGGCAGGTCACAGCTCAGCACAGCAGCAGCAGTCCATGGCTGTTCCTGGTGAGTCCTTTCAGCCTTTGGTGTCCAGTTCCAAGATGATTCCAAGAGTTTCCAAATTGTGGGGAAAATTCCCCTGTACTTATAGTCAGTTCTTACAGTGTTTTACAATGGTAGGGAGAGGAGGTTCCAGCCAGTTACAACTGGTTCTGGGAGTGCCCCCTCTCTCCTTTCAGCACAGGTTCCAAACATCAGTGGGGGGTTAACGACCCTATTGTGTGAGGCCAGGGCAAAGTCTTTACAAATGCAGGTGTGCCCCGCCTCTCCCTTCTCTCAGCCCAGGAAGACTATTCAGTATGCAAATGCACCTCTGTGACACCTCCACCCTCCCTGTGTACAGGCTGTCTGAAAAGTATGCACAAAGTCCCAACTGTCACTCTGCCCAGACGTGGATTGGAGTCAAGCTGCAAAACACCAGAGTCATAAGCACAGATAAATGTGCACTTTCTAGAAGTGGCATTTCTGTGATAGTAATAAAAAATACACCCACACCAGTAAGCAGCATTTATTATCACCATCACAACCATACCAAACACGCCTACGCTACCCCTCATAAATCAGACAATACCCCTTACACATAAAGCAGGGCATTTCTAATGCAATCCTAGGAGAAGGCAGCACTCACAGCAGTGAGACACCAAGTTAGGCTGTTTGTCACTACTAGGACAGGCCATGCAATATGGCACATGTCCTGCCTTTCTACATACATGGCACCCTGACCATAGGGCTAGCTACGGCGTACCTTAGGGGTGACTTACATGTAGTAAAAGGGGAGTTCTGGGCCTGGCAAGTAAATTTAGATGCCAAGTCCCTGTGGCAGAAAACTGCGCACACAGGCCCTGCGCTAGCAGGCCTGAGACAGGTTTGAAAGTCTACTTCAGTGAGTGGCGCAAGCAGCTCTGCAGGCCCACTAGTAGTATTTAATTTACAGGCCCTGGGTATAGAGATACCACTGTACAAGGGACTTATAGGTAAATTAAATATGCCAATTAGGTATAAGCCAATCATACCAACTTTAGATGGGAGAGCACCTGCACTTTAGCACTCGTCAGCAGTGATAAAGTGCTCAGAGTCCTAGAGCCAACAGCAAGAGGTCAGAAAAACCAGGAGGAAGGAGGCAAAAAGACTGGGGATGACCCTGCGTAAGGCAAAAAGTCCAACACTTGGCATGGATGGTCGAATGTAGATTATAGGGAATGAGACTCTATAACTCTAGGTGCGTTTTAGGTTAGACCTTCTTAGTTCATTTTAGACTCCCTGCTAATTAACGATATTACATTTTTTTAAATTGTCACTAGCCTAGAATTTTAGTTCTTCCTACATCTCATAGCCAGCTGAGCTTTAATCTTGCAGCCACATGCAGACATCTCTGACATTTATGCCAACGGGTTAACAAGCAGAAGCATGCCCATCATAAGATGAGGACATATTTCAGAGCTTAAAATAAAATATCTTCTGCAGGGGAAGACAAAACACAGCAGGTCCAGCACCTATCACCATGGAGAGGTGTTAGATGAAATAGCTGTTGTCTTTTAGACATGGAGAAGGCTAACTTTAAAATCTACAGGGAGTGCAGAATTATTAGGCAAATGAGTATTTTGACCACATCATCCTCTTTATGCATGTTGTCTTACTCCAAGCTGTATAGGCTCGAAAGCCTACTACCAATTAAGCATATTAGGTGATGTGCATCTCTGTAATGAGAAGGGGTGTGGTCTAATGATATCAACACCCTATATCAGGTGTGCATAATTATTAGGCAACTTCCTTTCCTTTGGCAAAATGGGTCAAAAGAAGGACTTGACAGGCTCAGAAAAGTCAAAAATAGTGAGATATCTTGCAGAGGGATGCAGCACTCTTAAAATTGCAAAGCTTCTGAAGCGTGATCATCGAACAATCAAGCGTTTCATTCAAAATAGTCAACAGGGTCGCAAGAAGCGTGTGGAAAAACCGAGGCGCAAAATAACTGCCCATGAACTGAGAAAAGTCAAGCGTGCAGCTGCCACGATGCCACTTGCCACCAGTTTGGCCATATTTCAGAGCTGCAACATCACTGGAGTGCCCAAAAGCACAAGGTGTGCAATACTCAGAGACATGGCCAAGGTAAGAAAGGCTGAAAGACGACCACCACTGAACAAGACACACAAGCTGAAACGTCAAGACTGGGCCAAGAAATATCTCAAGACTGATTTTTCTAAGGTTTTATGGACTGATGAAATGAGAGTGAGTCTTGATGGGCCAGATGGATGGGCCCGTGGCTGGATTGGTAAAGGGCAGAGAGCTCCAGTCCGACTCAGACGCCAGCAAGGTGGAGGTGGAGTACTGGTTTGGGCTGGTATCTTCAAAGATGAGCTTGTGGGGCCTTTTCGGGTTGAGGATGGAGTCAAGCTCAACTCCCAGTCCTACTGCCAGTTCCTGAAAGACACCTTCTTCAAGCAGTGGTACAGGAAGAAGTCTGCATCCTTCAAGAAAAACATGATTTTCATGCAGGACAATGCTCCATCACACGCGTCTATGTACTCCACAGCGTGGCTGGCAAGAAAGGGTATAAAAGAAGGAAATCTAATGACATGGCCTCCTTGTTCACCTGATCTGAACCCCATTGAGAACCTGTGGTCCATCATCAAATGTGAGATTTACAAGGAGGGAAAACAGTACACCTCTCTGAACAGTGTCTGGGAGGCTGTGGTTGCTGCTGCACGCAATGTTGATGGTGAACAGATCAAAACACTGACAGAATCCATGGATGGCAGGCTTTTGAGTGTCCTTGCAAAGAAAGGTGGCTATATTGGTCACTGATTTGTTTTTGTTTTATTTTTGAATGTCAGAAATGTATATTTGTGAATGTTGAGATGTTATATTGGTTTCACTGGTAATAATAAATAATTGAAATGGGTATATATTTTTTTTTGTTAAGTTGCCTAATAATTATGCACAGTAATAGTCACCTGCACACACAGATATCCCCCTAACATAGCTAAAACTAAAAACAAACTAAAAACTACTTCCAAATATATTCAGCTTTGATATTAATGAGTTTTTTGGGTTCATTGAGAACATGGTTGTTGTTCAATAATAAAATTAATCCTCAAAAATACAACTTGCCTAATAATTCTGCACTCCCTGTATAAATACATGTTACAACACACGTGAGAGGCCTTGAAAAAGTGTCGGATGTGGGCAGTAATAGTTCAACTTGGCTCTCTGTAGCTTTCAATTTTCTTTGAATATTACTGCGTTGCCTGTCCCACTTTTATGATTTTGTATTATTATTTTAACTTTTCTTGTTTTAGTTATTGTGCCTATTTGGTCCAATTTAGCTGCCAGGCCCACCTGGAGGTAGGAAATTATTTCATTCCCCACTTCCAGTTTGGACAGTACTTCGGTTCCCTGCCACCCTCACAAGCCACACCCTATCTGAAAGGGTTAATAAGTTGTCTGACTTTGGTACAGGTTTCTCACAGTTTCGATGTGCTACAGTTCTGAAAATTGCCTCCAATATAAAGGAATACCTGGACTTTATAACCATGTTATTGCTTTTATTTGACTTTTTTTATTTACATTTTATTTCTTTGTACCCTTCTGTGGTTCAGGCCCGGCGTTGTTACTTTTTGCCGTTCTTTTAACTTTTCCTGTTTTGTAAGATGTATTGAATTGGCTGGATTTAATTGCCTGGACCACTTCCAGGTGGGCAGGCCTTTCCTCTATCACCTCTGGTTTGGACGGTGCTTCTGTGTCCTGAAAGCGCTGTATGGCAAATGCAGACCAGTTGCGTACCTATCCAGTACCACCATGGCGTAATAGATTTAACTCACGTGATCCTCCTTCAGCTCTGATTTATTTTTTAATACACTCAACCAGGTTGCCTGAGGTGCTTTCCATTCTGAACATTTGTATCATCCTGTCTGGCTTAGGACGGTGCATTCTGCTGCTATTTCTGATTTTATTAAGGTAGGGGTTTCTCCCTCTACCATGGCGCGGGCTTGCTTGTCACTTGCATGGCAGTAAAAAAAAACATCTTGTAAATGATTTAATTCTTGCCAGTGATCTTCTCCTGCTAAATTTTCAGACAGAATTCCCTCGGGAAGAAGAGTTGGTAGGAGTAGCAATAATTGTTCAAGAATATCTGCCTGCCAATAGATCTAAGGATGCAAATCAATGCTTTTGTCTCTCTAAAAATATGAATCTGCAGGACATTAAGGGTTCTTCTTTGGTATAGCCTCTGATTTATTTATACGACTGATTAAGTGTCATGAGTGGTTCTTTGCTCTGTTGGTGACTTTAATTTATGGGCTGAAATTATTGAATGCTCGTGGTGCAAAAACTAGTTCCATATATGTTCTCCTTTAATTTTATTAAAGGCTTACCGGGTTCAATGAATTAGGCTGGCCATGTTTCAGCCTTTCACCACACCTCAGATTGGCACCCCAAGACTCTTAGTATGGTCTTATTGTTATATACCCTGACACAGGGCCGGCTTTATGGGACGCGGGTCGCTGGCCTCAGGGAGGCGCTGTGTTTAACAATAACTTACGAAACTTGTGATTTAAGAGCACCTGGTGAAAAGTTCCTTGTACGTCCAGCCTTCAGGAAGTAATTCAAATGTCAAGATAACTCTTGGGATTAATGTTCCTGCTAGAAAGAGGGATGGAGTTTTCTCTAGTGACAGCTTTAACTCGTCATAAACTAGCACATATGGTTAAAGTGCCTGCTACAAAGAACATAACAAAATTTTATGTGAATAGCTAAATGGATTAGTAAAGCCAGCCTTTATGAGCGCTTTAAAACAAATGAATGTATGTGAAAGGGGGGCTATAGTGAGATGAGGGGCACATTGGCACTGTGGTAGTGATTTGACACCAAAGGTAGATTGTGCTACTTCTCAAGACTTTAGTTTATATGGCTTTGCTTGGTATCCTAGAGGTGAGTGGCACCATTTGCATAGCTTATTAAGGGTTTGGTGATACATGACACAATAATATTTACTACTGTGCTCACCTCAACAAAACGTATTTATAATACAGTGCACTATGGCGCACGTTAGGCCAATAGCGTCAGAATTTTTTATATTATTGTGGAGCTTTGCTCCACTAGCGTCAAATATTTTGACGCAAATGGAGCAAAGTGCAAGGAGGCCCATAGGTTGATATGGGTGTGTCATTTTAACGCCTGCTCTGAGCAGGCTTCAAAAATAATGCCAAAATGGCACAGTGAAATCTTGAAATTTCACTGGGGCATTTTTACGGGCCCCCTAACGCCAAAACTCCCCCCTTGCATACATTATGCCTGATGCAGGCATAATGTGGTGCAAGGGTTCGCAAAGTGGTGCAACATGTGGATTGCGCCATTTTGTAGATGTGGAGTGGCGTACATTTCTTCCTTGAGCCACATTAGCGTAAAAAAATGACGATAGTGTGGTGCAAGGGTCTTGTAAATCTGGCCCTTTGTTCAGAAAACCTTTTGCACTCAAAAGTTGACCATCTACCATTTACTCCACTTTGCATTACACAAGCGCTCACAGGAAAGTTTAGTAAATATGGTTCTGAGTTGTCCTTAGTCTGCCAGAATGTAGCTGTTGTTAAATCTTGCTTTTTCATGTGAAATTTTTTGTGCTGCATTTTACCCTTTTGGGACTCTCTGAATAGATAATGGTAGTCAATGACTGTTCATTTTAGACTTAATAGCTGTAATCTTGGCTATTTGGGTCTAACAACTAAATTGATGGTCCCAGTTCAGCATCATCTGAATGCAGCAGCGAGAATTACAGTCAATTTGGCATCAGACTATTTGAGTCACTCAGAATTGTCAAAATCGGCAGCCCTGTCCTGGATGTTAGCCTATAAATGGCTCGTTTCAAAGGCTACATGCTTTCTCAGATTTCTGCTTTGTGTCTGGGTTAAGGGTCTTTTTTGCTCATCTTTATTCTAAGGCTAATTTGCGCTTTTCCAACCCTAAATTGAAGCTCTCCTGATGCAGATTTCTCAGTCCAAGGGTGCAGTGACGTGGCACTCTCTTTCTAAACAGATGAGGAGGAAATCTAGGGGCTATTTCCTAAGGTTTTCCATGTGCGTGGTAGAAAGTGATTCAAAGTGTTACCTCGATTTTCTTTCAATTAAAAATCCCTGCAGCTGCTCTGCAAAATTGTGCACCACCATGTAAGCGTCCGTAAAACAGTAGTAGATCTAGGGCCTGATGTACAAAGTGGTCGCAAATTGCGCACTCAGTTTTTGCTTATGGAAAGGAATTTTGCAAACCAATCTGTGTACTAATTGGTTGGTTTACAAAATTGCAAAGGCAGTGGGTAGCAAATCAAGTTATCTCATTAATATGCATAAGGCAGGTTACAAATTGCAACCTATTATAAGTGGCTAGAGTCACAGGCATGGTGGCCTTTTTGGGGTCAGCAGACTGCTATTTCTGTGATTGATTATAATGAAAGCAATCTTTTTTTAATTGCAGTCCATTTTCCTAGAAGGAAAGCGGGACGCCTTTAAAGAAAAATGAAAAGTCAAACACGCCTTTTTTAGGGGTAGGCAGTGGTCCCATGGATGGTTACTTAACCTATTTAACTATTCAGAAAGCCTTTTCTGAATCGTTAATTGGTTTTAGTACATTACTAAAAACATTGTAGTGATCACAAACCCCCAGTTTTGCCAAATAGTTGGTAAACTATTAAATATAATGTACAAAAGGCCCATAGACCCTAACCTTTTTTGGTTTTATGGAAATCATCAGAAGTGGCTGTTTGTCAGTTAAAATTTTTTTTTTATTAGGTAGCCTTTGATGTCCCGGTTAGGTTTGTGTGCTTGGACAGCGCCAAGAAACCTTCCGGATAGAAATAGTTTAATTTTCAAAAAGCTTCTTATGAACATGTTCCATAATGATTAGTGCAATGTATGTTATACGTCTTAATTGAAGGTCAGCCCTTCTTTTCTATTGATGTTTTTAATCTCTCAAAGAGCCTTCAATACGGTGCCTATTGCCTAATGCACTTATTTATATTTCTGCTGTGCAAAGGGTTTATGTTCAGTGTTGCAAAATAATCATTATTTGATTGAATAAGTGAACACAAATGTAAGCTTGCTATCAAAGTACTGAGGCATGTGAATTACAGTAAGAATGCTGGATTGCACTTAAAGGTAATTGATGCATGATAAATGGGCCCCTGGACTTGGACTGTAAAATACTTTCTACTAAGGGGCATTTGGCTCAGCGACAAGAAGTTTGGTTGAGAAGGCAGGGGATGTGTTTATGAAAAATACAACTGTACATGGGCATCAAGGTTTGATTGTCTAAGTCAGTCGTTCCCAACCTGTGGTCTGGGGACCCCTAGGTGGTCCGCAAAGCCTCCTCAGGGGGCCGCACTGCTTAGAAAATTAAATAATATTAACAGATTAGGTCCCCAGTTTTCTGCAATGACTCAGTGGGGGTCCCTGGGCTCCAGTAATGATAAAGTGGGGGTCCGCAAAAGTCAAAACGTTGGGCACCACTGGTCTAAGTTACTATAGAAGTGTGGTTCTCAATTTTTGTGGGTACGTTACTGCGTGCAGTATCCTAAGGACTTAAGTCTGGGCGCATTTATTGAAGAAACAAAAGTGAGGGGGGCTCACCTTGTGTTTGTATGAACATGAGAAATCCTCTTAAGCAAATTAGGCAACTTGGGTGGGTGTACAATTCAGACATCATACTGCACTTAGCGGCTGCTGGTAGATGATGCTGAACTGCTGATACATGAAGCTGACAGCACAGTAAAACATTCTAAAGCAATCCAAGTGTACTCATGTACGCATGGATTAAATGCATCCATCATTTGTTGATTTATCATAAGCTTTTAAGGGTGAATCAGTGGCCATCGTTCAGTTTTATGGCTTCACAGGTATGAGGAGTTTTCATGCTGCAGATCTATGAAAATATGACTAAGGCTCCCAGCTACCTATGTTTTATTACTGATTAATGCAAGCAGAAAGGCATCGATTTCCCATTCTGCTTTTCCATGGAAAAAATTGAAAACATGTATTTTTTCAAGACGATTTTCAATGCCGTCTATCATGAATTTGTATGTTCAGATTGCAGGGGACTTCAAATGGAAGGTTATTTCAAGAAATTTAAAGAGCAATTTGTGTTCGAATGCAAATACGGACAAACACAGAAAAAATTTGCAACAATTAATAAGGATAAGTACAGACAAAAGAGGAAAACATTAAACACCATAAAACCAGGAACCAGAACTACGACCTATCATGAAAATGTCAGATATCAGACAATGGTGCATTCGAAATTGTTCCTTTATTACAAGGGAGTGTGAGGTTCAAAACTGTAAAGGTTAGAGATCGATCAGGAGGATTGTTAAGAACTTATATTAAAAAAGGGGCAAGCAAGTTTTGATTATATACACCAATATGCTGCATGTCTTTTGTCAGGAACCTAAGTTAAGGCTCAAGGTCTTTTTGAAGGGTCAACGTGGGATTGGAACATTTCCACTATGCTGAAAAAACAGAAGTCACCAAAATTGGGGTTGCTATATGATTATGAGGTATCGCTGATGTTTGAATGAGGGCACCTCTTCTTTTCAAAAGACATACCCATGGAAAATGAGTGATCATCATATGAGATGCTTTTTGCTAATTGCCAATTCTATGCACACCCAGGGGTAATTTGGAGGACGGTGATAATGTGACAAGTGATAATGGACGGATACCCACAATGCTTCGCTTCTTGATAGAGCAGTCTTCTTCGGGTCTGCTGTTGGAAACCACCCACTGGTGGGCCACACACCTTAGGGCAGCCACGGCTCTAGAAACCCCTATGCTCTGGGCAATAACCCCAAGGTGTGTCTGGGACATTTCTTGTTTTTTCAGTAACAAACACTCAGGGGCATATTTACAAACCCCAAGCACCACAGGAGTATCACTTTTTGTGACGCTCCGGAGGCGCTGTGCACTGTGCTGTATTTACAAGGCAGGGTTAAGCCACTTTTTGTGGCTGAACACCACCTTGTAAATACGGCCCCTTAGCATGCAGCACTTTGCGTGTAAGGGGCTTGCAGTAGGTGTTGCTGTGAGCATTTCACCAGGTTTCGTAAACATGAGGTTTCGCCATAATCTAACGCCACCCCAGTGGTGGTGTTGGCATGGCACAACAAGGATAAATACCTTCATTTCTCCTCGTTTTATTCCCTTTCTATGTTGTCTATTCTGAAGCACACATAAAAGGAGCAAATCGCCATTAAAGAATGTTTTTATGCAGGAAGGTGTCCCTTCCTGCAGAAAAACAACCTCCCCTGCAACGCAGCTGTCCTTGCAACAAGGCTCAAGGGTGGCTGTGTTGCGCTCAGCAGCTAACTTAGTGACGGCACAGGGGGAAACAAGGGGATGTGCATATTCTTTCAAATACAGCGCATCCCTGTGTTTTACAAGCAGTACTTCGCTGCCAATTTTGGCGTAGAGCCCGCGCTGCACTGCTTCTAGTAAATGTGCCCCTATGTTCCTTGTTTCTAAAAAACTAAATAAATGTGCCCTCAAATAAATCCACGGTGACATGACAACAAAAATTTTCAGTATTAATTCCCTGATGTGTCCACAGGGGCACTTTTGACAAAACGTCCTTGGTTCACTGATGGGGAAATCAGACGGATTCGAAAAGACCCCTCAAGCTTAAATTCGTCAGAAAAATTTATACTTTTAAGAATGAAAATCTGCAACAGAATCCGAATAAAAGCACTCACTCAGGAAGGGTGGAAGGGTGGAGTTTTTGCAGAAATGACCAAGTGATAATTAAAAAACTTCAGAAAATAACTGGTGTAAATGGAAGATCCTTTTCACATAATTAGTCCCATATTTATACTTTTTTAGCGCCGCTTTAGCGTCATTTTTTGAAGCAGAGGCAGCGCAAACTACAAAATACCAAGGCCCCTATTTATACTTTTTAGCGCCGCATTTGCGTAATTTTTTACGCAAAAGTGGCGCAAACTTCCAAAATATGGCCCATATTTATTCTTTTTTCGTGCCTCATTTTCGTCATTTTTTTACGCAAAAGCGGCGCAAACGTACAAAATATAATTGTATTTTGTAAGTTTGCGCCATTTTTGCGTCCAAAAAATTATGCAAATGCGGCCCTAAAAAAGTATAAATACGGGTCTTAGTTTGCGCCGCTTTTCCGTAAAAGAATTACGCAAACGCGGAGCTAAACAAGTTTAAATATGGGCCCTAGTGCCTAATGGATTTTTATTTTTAAGTGATATCTGGAAACGACAATAGATTTCCAGTATAGAATATTGAATACCCCCCCTGTAAAACCTGAATAAATAATTGTGATACAAAAAAAGTAAAAAGAAGAATGTTGCATAATTATTGAGAGCGAACTTCAAATAAGGATACTTTATCATAACTCTGGAGTCACTGGCCTCCAATTAATAGTAAAGGTAAGAGGTGGCAAACGTCCCCTTACAGGTGGTATCCATGCTTCCATACGTCTTGTCTTATTACCAAATCACGGCTAAATTCTAGGTCAAGGTGCTGATAGCGACAACCACATCAGCTTATTAAGTGGGAAGCAGCAGTGCTGCGAGGCTTCCAGGTGGGTATTGCTATTTTTGGGACCATGTATTACGTGAAGGAGTGCTTTCCAGGAAAACAGTGTGTGTCTCGCCTGACCTGTCCTCACTGCTGGTTTGTAAGAAAAGACACAAATGCCCAGCAGTAACTGGATTTTAAAGAAAATAGTGATGACGCAGAAAAAAAGGGTCCAACATGTATTCGTATATCTTGTAACCAAAATCGTATAATGTAGTGTGATTTTAGTGAAGAAAATAATGTATGGGGGAAATTGTGCCCTCAGAGTAGTTCGCCAATATTATAAACGTGCTTTATTAATCATGAAGAATTGAAAAATGTAGTAATCCGTCATAATTACAAATGTGTGCCATGATTTCTTAATGAAACTGTTTGTGCTTAGCTTAAATTTAGTAGAGGCTTTGGCCTAGTTGCCTGGTCTCAAATTCTAACTGCGTGGCTTTTCCTTGAACTAATGTAACATATATTCTTGCATGAAGTTGTGTTTTTCCAGTAGTGATGACTAATACACTTATCTCCAAGGTTTCGTACTAGGCAAGTTTCTGCAGGTGCGGACAATGAGGGTACAGATACCAAAATAATTGGCAAGCCATGTTGCAACTTGTGTTCCAAGGACAATGTATGCGTAAATGAGTACTAGTAGAAAGACATTTTTCATTGGTCAATTTGAAGCCATCCTATGAACCCTCCAATGGAAGACCCTGCAGAATTTGGAATGTTTCTTACTTAAACCCACTGGAAAAAGAGAAGTCAGCCATTTTCCTTGATGCCATCTTTGAAGACAAATGCCAGACGCCATCTTAGACGACATCTTGATGCCCTTTTCTCTATTCCAGAGAAAGAGACTTTGAGAATTCTCACCCTAGAAACTTTAACGTTAATTCGCCCCATCTTGCCCATGCAGTAACTTTGCCCATTCTCCTTGCTGCTGCAAGGAAACTTGCCCTTAACTTTGCCCCTTTGAAATTCTGCCCCATGCTGGTCGAACCGGTACATGAAGGACGAAGACTTTCTTGAATGCTGAATGTAATTGGTAATTATGAAAGGATAATTGTATTATGCATTGTGTTTTTTTTCCCTTTTAGGTACCAACTGCTATTTTGATAGGGCCCGAGCTAGAAGTTTTCCAAATTTGTGTTGACTAAATTCGTTTTGCATGAAGCCCCACATGCCAATGCTAATTAGAGGTTAGTCGAGGTATGCAATTGATGCACCATATCGAATTGAAATCTTGTCATGCTGACCGATGTATGAAATTAGTCAAAATCAGTTGCTTATATTAGTGATTTGTATTGCCATAACTGAATGTACTATTATTCAGATATTTCGTAGATTGCGTTTCTTCCGCCGCTATGGACAGCTAGTAATGTTCGTATACATATATCATTTGGTTTTGAGATTTATATATATTGTGCTAGCTTTGTTAATATAGGGAAATAAATTCACTAACTTTTAATAAACTGGTGTGGTTATTCGTGACTGAAAGGTCATGGTGCGTCGAAATACCAACAGTTATTGATTCCTAATGTGTTATCTTGATCTATCAATTGAATATTGGCTATCGCGTACAACAGTTATTGATTACTGAATTAAGTGACCCGACTATTCAAGGATGAGGAGAGCCCAACTCGGCTAAATGGTTCACCGACCTCCAACGTGTCCAGGTACAGGTAAATTTATAAAGGCTGGACGCATTATCAATAGCACCAAATATAGTAGGTATCAGCAGAAGTTCTTTCCCCTTTGAGACCAGTTCTAACTAGGCACAAGGGAGCAGGAACAGTGCAGATGAAAAAAGCACTCGACTTTGTAAATGAAGCTCAATTTTAGAAATGGGGTCAATATTCAGAAGAAGTTTGTTGTGCTTTTTGCTTCCCCAGAGACTGAGTGTATTTGAAAGTTCTTCTGCCGCCCCTGGCATTCATTCATGTGACACTGATAATCATTCTATTTTGTAAATTAATGTTGCAAAAGCCACGGCATTTTGTTTTTAAGCACATGAATGTTAGCTATCTTGTCAACAACAGGAAGGTGGATATAATGAGGTAACAAGCATTGGCAAACTCAAAAAGTCTGGGTTTAATGTGCTAAATTATGTGAAAACGATTATACAAAACTGCGCGTTTGTGTATGTGTTAGCAACGAGGAGAAGACAAAGGAAGAGGAGATAAAATGGTGAATGGTATCTAATCCATCGCAATGCATGAACACCATTAGAAGCGGAGGGCCACAGGAAACAAACAAAAAACAGCACTGTGTGAGAGAGAGATACTCCTCTGGGCTAAGCCAAGATGTAATCACAAAGTCTCAAGAAAATGAGTGAAAGGGGTTAAAATGCCAATGGCTGGAAGGGGCTAAAACAAAGCCCATTGCATATATATTGTACACTGTGGGCCTGATTACGACCTTGGTGGAGGGGATTACTATGTACCAAACATGACGGATATCCTGTCCACCAATTCCATTATGTTCTATGGAACTTGTAAAACGGAGGACGGGATGTCCGTCACTTTGGGAACAGAATAATACCCTCCGCCAAGGTTGTAATCAGGCCCCTATGTCTATTTAGATATGCTGGACTTGCCGGTGCCTGTCCATTGTTTGCCCTGGTGGGACTCGGTGTCCCATGGCTCTCTGCTCCAACCTGATTGCCTGCAGCGTCTGTCAGGGGGAGGTGCCTGACATCGCGCTTCTTAGCATGATTCTCTCCCCTCACGACTCGGGATGCACCCAGGCCAAGAGCGGGCCTGTCTGCGTCCGTCCATGGCTGGGCGAGGCTGGGCCCCCCTCTTTGACCTGTGCCTCAGTAGGATCTCTTAATTGTTGTAATGTGCAGTGCTTATCCTGTGGGAAGCTGAGAAGTTACACCATAGAGCCACAGTAACTATGAGGAAGCACAGGATCAACAGGGGTAATGTTTCCTCCCGTTCCTCAGTTTCCTTTGGCAGTATGCTGGAAAGGGTGGTTGGGATTGTTACCATTGAAATCGAATTAAGTGAGCGCAGTTTGGCGCTTGATCTAGGGACTCCACAGTCTATCTCACTGGATGGCAAAACTACAGTTAGTGATTTACAACCAGATGTAATCTGTCTCGAAACTTGTATCGATGAAGCTCTCGTTGATAACCCTGGTCAGGCAAGGCGGCCCGTGACCGCCCCTGCTCCAATTATGTGCGCAAAAGAGAGATAGGAAGGTCAGCACCAGCTAAAAGGAAACAACCCCGCGTTCAGCCGCTGCCAGTAATAATCACCTACTCTCTTGGGTACAGCCATTGACTGCATCTCAACTTCAATCCCCCACAATTTCTACAACTCAGTCCTCAGCTTGCCGGACAGTGATACCCTGTTCCTTGATCCGCCTCACCTCACAGTGATGTATAACAAGGTCAGTTCCATACTTGAGGAGAAACGTAAGCTCCTGTTTGAGCGCCTTGATCGGCTTGAGGATCGTTTGTGCAGTGCACTTACTCCCCCCATTGAGGCCCACTGCAAAGCAGGGAGGGGCAGGGACTCAACAGTCAAAGGTCAAGCTTGGCCAATGTCTCTTTGTAAGGGGGCACACCAATATGGAACCTCACGAAGGGAGAATGATGCAGCACATATAAGTAGTCCTACCCAAATCATGCTAAAGAATCCTGTTTTGCCTACCAAATCGACGAAAGCAGGCAAAAAAGTATTTCCAGCTGCCTCTAGACATGCTCTGAGGCATATTTGTCTTAATGCTTCCCAATCTTTAGGTTTATTTGTTCCTAATCATGTCCAGGATGGAATACGATGTAAGCCTAGTAAAGACTTCTTGGATTTGCCCTTGGCTGCCTGCCCGTACATTGTAGTGCCTGTTCGTGTGCCACCCCTGAGGGACTCTTAAAGCAAATCTTGGAAGGAGTTACGGAACAAATGTGTGGACTGGCTCTGCAAACACAAGCACTTTAATCCCAACTTCATCAGTGATATCATAATGGCACAAAGGGTGGGGTGGGTGAGTCGGTCAATAAAATGGTGATTGCATTGTAGTAAATGTCCGTAGGCCATCTAGTGTTAGAAACCTTCTACGACTGAAAGAAGTCATCAACCGTCACAACACTGAGATAAGCACCCTTTCTTTAGGCTACTTTTATAAACCCTTGACGCCAAGTGCCCTGCCAAGTCCCCTTATTCCCTTACATAATAGGTTTTCCTCATTAGTTCACCTCGATGAGCTGGACTGGCTGCGGCTCCCTCGTAGACACTGGGTTATGCCGATCCTCGCCTCACCAAACAGAGAGGCCTTACCTGAGGCCATCTCATGTCCAGGTCTTGTAACAGGATTAGATGCTTCCGCACTGAAAATTCTGAGCTGGAACACGGCCTACCTACAATCAACAATCGAATCACTTGATTGGCTAACCTTTATTAGACATTATGGGGGTGATTCTAACCCTGGCGGTCGGTGTTAAAGCGGCGGCCAACCCGCCAACAGGCTGGCGGTAAAAAATATGGAATTCTGACCCTGGCGGGAACCGCCAACACAGACAGCCACTTTAACACTCCGACCGCCACGGCGGTACAAACAAACAGCGCGGCGGTCACCGCCAACAGACAGGCGGCAGACAATGTACCGCCCACACTATCCCAACTCACCAATCCGCCACCTTTTCCGGGGCGGGAGCACCGCCGATAAAAACATGGCGGAAACAGACTACGAACGGGAAAACGCTCACCACTACGCACTCCAGGAGGAAGGAGGACAGCATGGAACCCAAATTAAACATCCTACCTGCTCTCGTCTACCTTCTCATCTACCACGAGTACGAAGTCCGGCGCAGACGACAACGGTGAGTACTGCACCTACGACACACGGGAGGGGGGAGGACGAAAGGTTACGGGCACACACATATGCGACCCCCCCAACTATGTACACACCAATGCAGAGCAACAAGTCACAGTGACACCACCCAAACACCCCAGAAAAATGCTAGGACATAATCAAATTTGGAATAAATATTTATGTACCAAAAAGCTCCTGAAAATTATCGTACAACCATGAAAGATATTCACAAGAAAACAAATGACATACACATCAGTGTATAACTGAAGTAACAAGTCCTGCACATCCTACGAATTCATCATGTCCGTGGGCCAAAGTTTTGAGAAACAAGGGCAAAGCCCACACAGGAGACCTGAGTCCTTTGGAGAGAACACTGCAGGGGCATCAGATGTAAAAACTACAGGCACCTCAGGGGGAAGGGAAGGGGGGGGCACCACAGCCACATGAGTCCATGACGCCAGATCCACGAGGAGCCACCATGCCCACTGTACCATCCTGGGGAGTGCAAAGCCACAGTCTCTCAATGTCTCTACAGTGGGTGGGCTGCCCACTGTACCATCCTGGGGAGTGCAAAGCCACAGTCTCTCAATGTCTCTACAGTGGGTGGGCTGCCCACTGTACCATCCTGGGGAGTGCAAAGCCACAGTCCATCAGCTGGATGACAGTCTCCACTGGTCAAGGAGGATGCATGGTGGGCACAGTGAACCATAAACAGTGATTGAGACGGCGGTGCCCAGCGGAGCGGTGCTTGAGAGGAAGGGCCCAGCGGAGCGGTGCTTGAGACGGCGGGGCCCAGCGGAGCGGTGCTTGAGAAGAAGGGCCCAGCGGAGCGGTGCTTGAGACGGCGGGGCCCAGCGGAGCAGTGCTTGAGATGAAGGGCCCAGCGGAGCGGTGCTTGAGAGGAAGCGCCCAGCGGAGCGGTGCTTGAGACGGCGGGGCCCAGCGGAGCGGTGCTTGAGATGAAGGGCCCAGCGGAGCGGTGCTTGAGAAGAAGGGCCCAGCGGAGCGGTGCTTGAGAAGAAGGGCCCAGCGGAGCGGTGCTTGAGAAGAAGGGCCCAGCGGAGTGGTGCTTGAGAGGAAGGGCCCAGCGGAGCGGTCCTTGAGACGGCGGGGCCCAGCGGAGCGGTGCTTGAGAAGAAGGGCCCAGCGGAGCGGTGCTTGAGACGGCGGGGCCCTCTTCAGCGGTGCCTATCTTCACAGCGGGGCCCTGTTCAGCGGTGCTCTTCTGCACCGCGGGCCCTGTTCAGCGGTGCCTATCTTCACGGCGGGGCCCTGTTCAGCGGTGCTCTTCTGCACCGCGGGCCCTGTTCAGCGGTGCTCTTCTCCACGGCGGGCCCTGTTCAGCGGTGCTCTTCTCCACGGCGGGCCCTGTTCAGCGGTGCTCTTCTCCACGGCGGGCCCTGTTCAGCAGTGCCTATCTTCACGGCGGGGCCCTGTTCAGCGGTGCTCTTCTCCACGGCGGGCCCTGTTCAGCGGTGCTCTTCTGCATCGCGGGCCCTGTTCAGTGGTGCCTATCTTCACGGCGGGGCCCTGTTCAGCGGTGCTCTTCTGCACCGCGGGCCCTGTTCAGCGGTGCTCTTCTCCACGGCGGGCCCTGTTCAGCGGTGCCTATCTTCACGGCGGGGCCCTGTTCAGCGGTGCTCTTCTCCACGGCGGGCCCTGTTCAGCGGTGCTCTTCTGCACCGCAGGCCCTGTTCAGCGGTGCCTATCTTCACGGCGGGGCCCTGTTCAGCGGTGCTCTTCTCCACGGCGGGCCCTGTTCAGCGGTGCTCTTCTCCACGGCGGGCCCTGTTCAGCGGTGCTCTTCTCCACGGCGGGCCCTGTTCAGCGGTGCTCTTCTGCACCGCGGGCCCTGTTCAGCGGTGCTCTTCTGCACCGCGGGCCCTGTTCAGCGGTGCTCTTCTCCACGGCGGGCCCTGTTCAGAGGTGCTCTTCTCCACGGCGGGCCCTGTTCAGCGGTGCTCTTCTCCACGGCGGGCCCTGTTCAGCAGTGCCTATCTTCACGGCGGGGCCCTGTTCAGCGGTGCTCTTCTCCACGGCGGGCCCTGTTCAGCGGTGCTCTTCTGCACCGCGGGCCCTGTTCAGCGGTGCCTATCTTCACGGCGGGGCCCTGTTCAGCGGTGCTCTTCTGCACCGCGGGCCCTGTTCAGCGGTGCTCTTCTCCACGGCGGGCCCTGTTCAGCGGTGCCTATCTTCACGGCGGGGCCCTGTTCAGCGGTGCTCTTCTCCACGGCGGGCCCTGTTCAGCGGTGCTCTTCTGCACCGCAGGCCCTGTTCAGCGGTGCCTATCTTCACGGCGGGGCCCTGTTCAGCGGTGCTCTTCTCCACGGCGGGCCCTGTTCAGCGGTGCTCTTCTCCACGGCGGGCCCTGTTCAGCGGTGCTCTTCTCCACGGCGGGCCCTGTTCAGCGGTGCTCTTCTGCACCGCTCGCCCTGTTCAGCGGTGCTCTTCTGCACCGCGGGCCCTGTTCAGCGGCCTGGACTCCCTGCTCAGTCGCCCTCAGACCGTGACGTTTCTGGACCCTTCGGGGACGGACTCCTGGCCTCCTTAGTGTCCTCCTTCCCAGCTGGGATGTGACATGTGGGGTCCACCTTCTCCGCGCTCCTGCTGCCCTTCCGCTCCTTTGATGGGGCTCTCGGGCCCTTGCCTCCCCTAGATGGTGTGGGTGGTGAAGTGGCCGCACATTGCTCCTTGGGGGCAGCCCTGTCGGTCCTCGCACGGCGGCCCTTGTTTTTGCGGGTCCTCTTGCCGGGGGGGGGGGGGGCTGGACGTGTCCTTGCTGCTGATCGATGTGTCACTGCTGGCAAAGGGTGGGCTCCAGAACCCATGCACAACAGTGACACCCGAAGCTGGGCTGGTGGTGGCTGCAGTGCTCTTGGGACTCTTTGAAGATGGAGGGGGGAGCTCATCGGGGGGAAAGAGGTCAAGGTTAGCCATGAAAAGTTTTTTAGGGCCAAGGTAAAGGGTAGGAGAAGTGGAGATGGAAGTGGAGGTAGAGGAGGTGGTTGTAGGAGAGTCAGGTGTGCTGTCATTGGGTGAAGGTGCTGGTGCTGTAGGCTGTCGTGAGGTGGATGGCTGTTGGGTGGGTGTCTGCCTGCGTTTGTGTGTCTTGGAAGAGGGGGTGACAGACACAGTGGGAGAGGACACAGGGGACGTGTAAATGGCAGTGGGGGTGGTGACTGCACGAGTGTGGACTATACTGGAGGGTAAGGTGGTGATGGAAGCACTGGCTGATGTTGGGGTGCATGCAGGTGTGAGTGTAGACGTCACAGGGAGGGAGGAGGGAGACGAGGAGGAGGGGGACACAGGGGTGGCAGTGGCTGTTGGCATGTCTGCATCTGGGTGTTGCTTGGGTGAGTGTTTGTGGGATCTGTGGTGCTTGTGTTTGGATGAACTGCTCTTGGGTGTTGAGGTGTGTGCAGGCTGGTCTGATGGTGTGGATGGGATAGGCTGAGGAACAGGAGACAGAGAAAGGCTGGAGGCAGTAAGAAGAGGGAGGCTGGAAACAGGGACAATGGCTGCCGTCAGTGCTGAGGCAAGAGCAGTGAACGCTCGTTGATGGGCAGCCTGACCCGAATGAATGCCCTCCAGGTACGCATTGCTCTGTTGCACCTCCCTTTGCACACCCTGGATGGCATTCAAAAGGGTCGTCTGCCCAACAATGAGCGTCCTTACCAGGTCAATGAGCTCCGCACTGAGGGCAGCAGGGGCAACAGGGGCAGGGGCTGAGGTGCCTGGGGCGAAGGAGACGCGCGCCTTCCTGGGCGAACGGGCACGGAGCAAAGACTGAGGGGCTGCTGGGAGGGCGGGGCTGGTGCGCTGGGTGGCGGCTGTACCTGTAGAGGCGGGGGGCACGGATGTTGCCGCCACCGCTAGGGAGCTCCCATCCGAGGACGTGTCGCTGTCGCTGCTCTCACCAGCGGTCCCCGTCGTGGTGCTCCCCTCGCCCTCCGGATCACTGGTGCCCTCGGTGTCTGTTCCTGGGCCCACCGGGGCCTTGTGTCCTGCAGCTCCCTCGTGCTCCGATGCCAAATCTCCTCCGCCTGATGATGCTAATGCACACATGCACAAGAAGATGAAGAGAAAGGGTGGGGGGAGAAAAAAGAAGACCAGGTTGAGTGCATGCAATGTCAACACCGTTGGCGGAGAGGACAGACACAGGAGCCTAATGCACTAAGCCGCGCATTCGGGGTACACTACTCAGTACTACTGACTAAGACAACAGGCCAAGAGACGTCAAACGCGTACATGGGAGATGCTGGACCTTCAATGGCTGTACTTGTCACCCTACAGAGGTGGGGGCCAGGGGCACAGGGCCATGCCTAAGGGAGAGGACTACACTACAGAAAGCGCCCTGGCCTAATGTCACCCACAGCCCTCCTCCCCCACCCAGATGCCTCCACTGCGCAGAAAGATAGGAGAATGTGCTGATACTCACCCCCTTGTGTCTGCTGTGATGTCTTAAAGCGCCCATCCAATTCTGGGTAGGCCACCGCCAGGATCCGGGACATCAGGGGGGTCATGGTGCGACTGGCACCCTCCTAGGTTGGGAGGCCATCCCCAGCAGTGTTTCTGCGGTCTTCCTTGTTCCGCGGCGGATGTCCTCCCACCTCTTGCGGCAGTGGGTGCCCCGTCTGTTGTGGACCCCCAAGTTCCGGACTTCCTTGGCGATGGCACGCCAAATCTCGATATTCTGATGGGCGCTGACCTATTTGACATGTACAGGGTGGAAAGGAGGAAATCATCAATGACCTGCATGTTAGATGTGATTGGCCCCCCCCACCAACTTTGCCATATGGCACATGCTCTCATCTGTCGTGCGTTGCACTCCTCATTCGCCCCCCACCCCACCAACTTACATCCACCCCAATCCACACAGGCACAGCCCATTCCATGTTCACCCGGTGTACTCACTTGTTGGTCTGGAGGACCGTAGAGTAGCGCATACTGGGGGAGGACCCCATCCACGAGCTTCTCCAACTCTTCAGACGTGAAGGCAGGGGCCCTTTCCCCAGTCGCAGCAGCCATTGTATCTTCCAGACCGAGGTCACAGCAGCACTTGCAGTATAGGTCCTCTCCTGTGGATGATCAGGTCTCGAGTGATTAAGCAGATAGAAAATGGCGGTCACGCCCGTGGCGGTGCGTACCGCGGCGGTGCGTACCGCGACCGCCGGCGCACATCATCATTGGCTCCTGAAACCCATAGGCTTCAATGTTAACCAATGCGGCTTTGCGCCGCGGTCTTCGACCGCCTACCGCCACGGTGTGCCCCGCCAGCGCATTGACCTCACATCCCATTGTCCCACTTCACAGGTCAGGCAGCTGCCATTTCAAGGGCCTACATGGCTTAATTTTGACTGCGAGACACAGGCCTAGGCCTTGCATTGCCACACATACACGCCTTTCAACCCATTGCCATTCTTTAACTGTGCAAGCTGTCTGTACGTACCTGTGGTTTGGCTGACTCTGTGCTCCATGTTGTCCTTCCTAGGCACCGTCCGCTGGGACTTGCGATGAGAAGGAGGAATCCTCGCGTGTACCGACCGCTGGTGGACCTGTCGACAATGGAAGAACGCCATATAATACTTCGATACAGACTTGACCGTGCCACTATCCATGAACTGTGTGCCCAGCTGGAGCCAGCCCTGATGTCCCCCATCCGCCAACCCACAGGGATTCCCCCTCTGGTGCAGGTTTTGTCAGTCCTCCATTTTTTGGCAAGTGGGTCATTCCAGACCACAGTGGCCATGTCATCTGGAATGTCTCAGCCTATGTTTTCAAAGATTTTGAGCAGAGTGTTGTCTGCCCTGATGAAACTCATGCGGAGCTACATCATTTTCCCAGAGGAGGGTGACTTGCCTACAGTGAAGGGTGATTTCTATGCCCTTGGACATATCCCCAACATCATTGGTGACATTGATGGGACCCATGTGGCTTTGGTACCCCCAAAAGACGATGAGCAGGTGTACCGAAACAGAAAAAGTTATCATTCGATGAATGTCCAGGTGGTCTGTTTGGCTGACCAGTACATCTCCCATGTAAATGCCAAGTTCCCAGGGTCAGTGCATGACGCGTATGTGATGCGAAATAGCAGCATCCCCTATGTGATGGAGCAGCTACAGAGACAACGTGTGTGGCTAATAGGCGACTCTGGTTACCCCAACCTGCCTTGGCTACTGACCCCAGTAAGGAATCCCCGGACCAGGGCAGAGGAACGGTACAATGAGGCCCATGGGCGAACTAGGAGGATCATCGAAAGGACCTTTGGCCTCCTGAAGGCCAGGTTTAGGTGCCTGCATATGACTGGGGGATCCCTGATGTACTCACCAAAGAAGGTGTGCCACATCATCGTGGCCTGCTGTATGCTTCAAAATCTGGCATTGCGACGTCAGGTTCCTTTCCTGCAGGAGGATGGTGCAGATGGTGGTGTTGAAGCAGCTGTGGAGCCTGCGGAGAGTGAAGAGGAGGAAGACTCAGAGGACGACACAGACAACAGGGACAGAGTAATAGAACAGTATTTCCAGTAGCACACAGGTAATAATCACCCATGCCATTTTACATTTCCTGAAAGCCTCCTGCATCTCAACTTTGTCGGTTCCCCCCAGACCTATGAACATGATGTTTGATTTTCCCTTCCCTTTTCTGTGCTGTATGAGCCACTGCGTGACCTCGGCTTGGTTGGCCCATGGACTAATGCTAAGTTACCTCGGTATGTGTAATTCACAATGTTAACAATACGTAATTGATATGTAATGTGTCATACATTTGTAAATAAGACAGGCTGAGTCCTGATTGATTTCAGTGCAATGTGTGATTTATTATTAGTGCATAGATATTGGTACATGATAGTGAAACAGTGATGGGTGGGGGTGGAGTAATGTCCATGGCGGAGTCCAGTTCTCAGTCTCACAGGTGCATTGTCCATATGCCTGTGTCAGGATGGAGCAGGGGCAGTTCAAGGTTTGACAGGGTGGCAATGTGGAACAGTGGGAGGACTTCAGGGGGTGTGTGATGCTGGCGGGGGACTTGACATCCTACTCTGTCGTTTTTTTTTATCTCAGGCTCCTTTTGCGGGGCGGTTGTTGTTCAGCAGGAGGTGGGGTTCTGGTGGGCTGTCGTTGTGGTGGGGCCTCCTGTCCACTAGCGCCGGCGGAGGTGGTAGGCTGTTCCTGTTCCTGGCTAGTGACAGGGGCACTGTGTGATGCCACATGGTCCCGAAACGTGTCCTCTATGCGGTTCAGGGCCTGGACTATGCTCCCCATAGCGGTTGAGATGTTGCTGAGTTGGTCGCTGAACCCCATGTAGCGTTGCTCCTGCTGTGCCTGGATCTCCTGGAACCTGGCCAGTACCGTCGCCATCGTCTCTTGTGAGTGGTGGTAGGCAGCCATGATGGTGGTGAGGGCCTCTTAGAGAGTGGGTTCCCTGGGCCTCTCCTCCCCCCCCTGTCGCACAGCAGCCCTCCGAGTTGCCCTGTTTCCCTGGGCCTCTGTCCCCTGGACGATGTGCCCACTCCCACTGCCCCCAGGTCCCTGTTGTTGTTGGGTTGGTGGGTTACCCTGGGGGCCCTGTAGTGGTAGACACACCGCTGCTTGACCTGTCCTAGAGACAGAGGCATGGGCCCGCTGGGTGGGAGCTGTGCTGTTGTTCCCAGAGGGGGTTGGGTCTGCAGTGGCCTGTGTCTGGGTGAGGGGAACCGACTGCCCAGAGGTCCCCGATGGTCCGGGCTGGTCGTCAGGTTCCAGGTCGACAGAGCTGCTGTCATCACTAGGGGCCTGTTCCGGGGGTGGGATGGACATTTCTGGTCCCTCCTGACCGGTGTGTTGTCGTTCGGGTCCTGCATGGGGTAAGAGGGTATGGTTATTGTTTCTGTGTGTGCATTAGCTTGCGTTTTATGGGTGCCCTTGTCCCCCAGTGCTGGCATTCCCTTGGGGGAGGTGTTGTGAGGGTGTTTTGTGGGGGGGGGGGTGATGGGTATGTGCAGTGGTCATGCTTAGGTGATGGGTGTCCATAGTTTGGGGGTGGCATGCAGGGGTTGGTGTTGGGTGGGTTGTGCTGGGGAGACATTCTCAGGGAGGATGTGTGCTGGGGGGTTGGGGGTGAGGGTGGGGGTTAGCATGCTGGGGGGGGGTGAAGTGGTTGGCCTTGTACTTACCAGAGTCCATTCCTCCGTGTACTCCAGCGAGGCCATCAGGATGCAGGATGTTGAGTACCTCTTGCTCCCATGTTGTGAATTCGGGTGGAGTGGGTTGGGGTCCCCCGCCAGTCTTCTGCACTGCGATGTTGTGTCGCGAGACCATCGAGCGCACCTTCCCCCGTAGGTCGTTCCATCGTTTGCGGATGTCCTCTCGATTTCTGGGATGCTGTCCCACCGCGTTGACCCTGTCCACGATCCGCTGCCAGAGCTCCGCCTTCCTTGCTATGGTGGTGTGCTGGACCTGTGAGCCGAAGAGCTGGGGTTCCACTCTTATGATCTCCTCCACCATGACCCGGAGTTCTTGGTCCGAAAAGCGTGGGTGCCTTTGTGGTGCCATGGGGTGGTGTGTATGAGGTGTGGGGTGGTGTATGTGATAATGCGTGTGTTGGTGTGTGGTGCTTTGTGCTTCTATGTGGTGTGTGTGATGTTGCGGTGTGCCTCTGTGTGTCTGGCTCTCTATTCTCTGATGTGTCTCTCTCTCTCCTTCGTCTCTGGTTTTTGTTGGTAGGGGTTTGTGGGTGATGTGGGTGTGTGTTTTATATGGTATTGAATGTGTGGGAGTGGTGTGTGTATGTGTTTCAGGTGTGTGCCTTTCAAATTGTCCAATGTGGTAGGGGTTTGTAAAGGTGTGTGTATTTTGAGCGCGGCGGTGTGTACCGCCAATGGAATACCGCGGTTGAATGACCGCCGCGTGGATTTGCGGGTCATAATGGGATGGGCGTATTTCTGTTGGCGTGGCGGTGGAGGTTTGGTCTTCTCCAGTTTACCGCTGGCCGCTGATGTGGCGGACTGCAGTGGAGGGCGGATTTTCGGAGGTTTTGCAGTTGTGGGTCAGAATGTCCGTGGCGGCTGACCGCGGCCGAAGCGGTATTGTGGCGGCCTTCTGACCGGCGGTAAGCGGCTTTTACCGCCGAGGTCAGAATGACCCCCTATGACATTATTATGATCCAGGAAAACTTGGCGATAGATAATTTAGCCATTGATGGGTTTGAGTGCCATAACACCACAGCAATTCCATCTAAATCAGTCCATGTATCAGGAGGGCTGGCCATCTGGGTGAATGTTTTAGCTGGGGGTTGTGTTCAGCCTATGGAATCACAGAATGACAGTTTCCACATAGGGAGGCACAAGAGGGGCTTGATATTATACCTAATTAATTTTTATTATAATGATTTAATTAATATCCCCAACACCAGGTTCTCAATTTCATTGGACTTTATTGCCAACCTACAAAATTCTGTTGGAGAAAGTGGGCAATTGGCGTTTTTTTGGCTTGGGGTGATTTTAATGCCAGGCTCGTTTCTCAGGCTATCCCCTGAGGATAGGATATGTCAAGTAAAGTTATTACAGGGATTGTACGCATGCCCAGAATAGCATTGGCAAGAGGGGATCCGAGTTTTTGATGTACTTGGCAGTGTAAGATCTAAAGAATGTTATGGACATTGCTGCTCGATCCACACTTTCACTCCCAACCTTCAGAGGCAGAGGTTGTGCCTCTAATATGGATCACTTTTTCATATCCTTCAATCTGACAGATTCACTGTTGTATGGTAAAATTGTTGCCTCTAATTTTGAGGATCATAACCCTATTAAGGTGGCACTTTCATTCTCAACCAAGCCCAAATTTAGTAGCGAATGTGGAGCAAGGAATATTGAACCATCCAACGATGGTCTGAGATTAAAGCGGAGAGATGTTGAACCAGGCCCACTGTCTGATCACGTGATTAAGGAGAATTTGGGTTTAGTGTTGGCTTGCCTATCTGAGAATGATAATGCCAATTCTGTGGTCACGGCTTATAATCATCTTTGCACCAACATTAGGAAAATGCTACTAAAGACCCTCTCACCCCGCAGTTAATAGACTTAGGTGGTTTAGTCAGGAATGCTCCATTGTCAATCGCCTGCTACTTAGTGCCCTTGTGGCAACCCCCCGCAAGCCTATGGAGGTGGCTTCCCTTCGAGAGAAATATAAAAAAGTTATGTCAACCAGGAAGGAGGTCCTGAACCAACAATGCAAATTTTTAGTCTCAGTGACGAATTGGAAGAACAGTAACATTTCTGGGCAAGTGTGAAAGAAATGAGACAACTAAATCAGGTGCTATCCCCCATTAGTTGTAACATCTCAAGTGAGGCTTGGGAGTTGCACTTCTCTAACATTGTTGCAGCTATCTCAACAGAATCAAGCACTACCGCGGCCACTACACATGAGGGAGTGTCCACGACCTTGGAGTAGGTTGAGGATGCCATCAGACGATGCCTGACCCGGACAGTGTTCCAATTGACCTTATTAGGTATAATTCTGAATTTTGGGCACCGTTATTACAGAATGTGTTTAACAGTTTGGCTCACTCTCCCTTACCGAGCACTTGGTCAACCTCAGTTACAGTCACCATATTTAAAAAGGGCAATTGTTCATACAATGGCAATTATTACCCCATCTCCTTAATAGATACTTCCCTAAAAATCATGGAAAGGGTCCTATATATTAGGATCAAGGAGTGGGCTGAGGACAAGTCTATTCTGTACCCTTGTCAATTTGGGTTTAGGAACAAGGTTGGCGCTGTGGAACAACACCTGAATCTTAATTTGATTATTGGGAATACACTATCGCCCCAAAGTCCCCACTATGTTTGGCCTTTATGGACTTGTCCTCAGCCTTTGATTATGTGAACAGTTCGAAGCTGTGGGCAAGCCTCATAGCCTATGGCTTGGATGAAGCAATGGTACATTTCTTAGCCTATCTGCTTTGGGATATGAAGGCTAGAATTAGAATAAACACACAAGGAGGGGTCACTAAAAATATAGGTATTTTTCGGGTGGTGAGGCAAGGGTGTGTTTTAGCTCCATTTGTATTTATTTTACATATCAACAACCTCCACCCTTTCTTATTGACTGTCACCCCTGACATTCCTAAAGTAAATAATTCTTTCTTACCTTCCTTGTTGTATGCAGATGGCGATGTATTGATAACTCGTACACCTAGGGCCTTGTGTATCTTAGTCCATGATTTTGTGGACTTCATGGCCTTTTTGGATCTATGCACCAATTTTACAAAATCCTTCATGAGGTCCAAGAAAGTACAACCTGCCTACCCTTACCATTGCCAACCATATTATATAATCACCAGCACATTTTCATACCTGGGCTTAGTTTTCACTGCCAACAGATCTTGGACACCACATAATGTTAATTGTAGAAACAGATTTTCTAGGGCTATTGGTTCTCTGCTCAGTCTGCCCCAGGCTGGGAGGGGGAGCTCTCTTGCCGCTTTTGCAACTTTTCAAAATGCAATGTATCCAAATGCAACCTCATCCAGGTCAAAGAAAATAGGTTATGCTGCAACGCTTTGTCAGTCCACATTTCTTCAACCCATTTTATTTGCCACACTGAACTTAATTTGCCTTATATAGAGGATTGTATAAGAGCTGTTCTCCCCTATTCGGTTTGGAGAAACAATGAAACTAGCCTCCCCAGAGATATCATCATGGATTGCCTCAGTTTTGTCAAAGGGATGGACATTCCATGGCTAGCAGGGGTGGAAGCCTTTCTGCAAAAGATTGGTCATTCCTTTCTTTTCAAGAATCCTGTCGGGGAACCACCAAATTACCAAAAACATTTACAGCTAGCTCTGCAGAAATCATATCACGGGGACAGAATGACCACTGGAACTAAGAAGACTAGTGTGGCAGCCTATTTGAATATTAGAACTGTTGGCCATTTTGCTGGGTCCCTCTCCATTGTTATGTATCGACGTGGGACACTGCACTATGGAGGGGTTTCCGCTTGTTGCCGTGATTCCCCCTACCTCCAGGAGCAAGATCGTGCGCCCCTGACGTAAGGGGCGAGGTAATAAAGGAGGCCGTGGGTGTTTGGCACGGCAGTCGCCCCACTAACCTGGTGTCCTGTCTTCTGTTATTCACGTTACCGAGCTTTTGGACAGCTCGGAAACGCAACATCCATAACACTGGGCAAGTGGGAGCAGAGTCGATTGTTTCGATTCTGGGCTGATACTGTTAAATATCTGCTTTGCTTCCCCCTAGGATTTTAGAGCAGCATTTAGTTCACTGACCGCAACGAATGACGTAGGGTCCATTGCTCACCTGTCTGCTTTTTTGGGAATTGCTGTCCGAGCTCGCACCTCGATGAGTACAGATTTGTTTTTTTATCACTGTGTTGTTCTTGCTTTTCTTATCCGTTGTTGTCTTAATCTTCTTTTTAAACTTTGGACTTTCTAGGGGTCCTGTACATGCTAATGTTTTACTGTTTCATTGTATATTTGTGTTTCAAATGCTTTACATGTGTTATTGCTTTTCGACTCTTATGGATACCTCAGTACCCAAATAAAGATGAACTGATTGTTTGGTCTATTTAGATAGCCATACTGTCCAACCCAGACCTGCTTATTCTCAGAGGTAGATCAAAGCAAAGAGTATGTGTATAAAACACTATCTGCAACTGTTTAAAGCTGTTTCAGGTTTCTAAATCAATAGAACTTTTGAAGTATATCAAGAAGAGCTGTCTGGGGAATACTCAGGTACTCTTTTAAAGAACTGCAAATGGTCTTTAAGACTATCAGGGTAGTGGAGGGATGTACTCTGCTGAATTGGTGGCAAGCCAAATGTCATATCTGGAAGAAAGTTCAGCTCTCTGTGCCTTCAAGAGAGGACCCATTGCAATCCCTGTGTTGGAGGCACTGAGACTTTACTGAGTGGGCACAAGGTTTAATCAATCAATCAGTGGATTGGTGGGGGACGGTTAATCACTCAGGAGAGTGCCCACTCTGCAATTGTTTTTGTTTTTCCAACTTCCAAAGCTCGAGTTTGTTATACAAAAACAAAAAGAATTGTCCCTGACACATTGGGATTTGTCTCTAAACTCAGGGGAAGACATTTCTTGGGTTCCTTTTCGGCTTTGCTGAATAGGTAAAGAGCACTTTGGAACATCCACAATACAGCAGACAGTCTGAGATAATTTAACAGGTGACCCAATGCTGGACAGGCCTTGGTCAATGGTTTCTGCTGGAGAAGGCAGCATAGGTTCCATCATCCAACCTATGGTACTTTCCCCAACTCGAAACCAAGTAAGAGAACCGTGAGCTTGTGAATGGGACACCCACCATGTTTTTGACAGATTACCCATCTGCTAAACTCTAAATCAGGACATTAGCGATTGCATGATTAATAATATAGCGTATATATCAAGATACCTTTATAGGTAGCATTGAAGGTGTGCTCTGAGGCCTTTGATAACAATTTTCACCAGTTAACTCTAGAGTTTTTATTGCCATGGGCCAACATTCCCAAGAACATACCTTCACACACTGCTCTTTCCCAGTGTGTGCGCATTTTCACACAGTGCACACACAAGATCAAATCAACAACATCTTTATTTAGCAACTATATATATTGCACTCTCAGCTATGATCAATAAAACATGTTGCGGGTTGCATGCAGACATGTTGGCTGATTTTAATGAAACATATCTTAGCAGACAGGGCAACAGTTACCCACATGCCCATGAGTGCGCCTGGTATGCAATAATAAACCAGAAATTAAGGAATGAAGAGATTGTATTAAGAAGCTTTGAACTTTATATTGTTATCTTTTATATCTTAAACACATCAAGGTGAGTCAAGAATAGTTCATGTAAAATATGGGACATTGTATATGAGAGTTTTGATCATGTAATGTTTTTACTACCACTCAGTGGCAGCCTCCTGGTTGCTTGAGAGACAGATGCAATAAACAAAACCAGTAAGTAGGCAGGTAACATCTTCATTAGCTAATAATTCGAATTATTACGACAAATTAATATTTGTTTACAGTTAAAGACATTTGGTCTACAGGGTTTCTAGCATAACATTTTAAATCGTTTAAAATCTGTACAACCAGTTCGTTATCAAATACGCTCTACCAGACTACAGCATCTTTCGAGAAAACATGGGGGCAGATTTAAGAGCCCCCAGCGCCTACTTGTGCCACATAAGGATTTTTCTTACGCAAAAGTGGCCCAAAGAGGCCAAAATCGCGATACCAAATGTAGAAAGTGGTGCAAACAATGCATTGCGCCACTTTGTAACCCTTTGTGCTACATTATGCCTGCACCAAGCATAATGTATGCAAAGAGAACGTTTCCCTGTTAGAGAGGGCCGAAAAAATGTCGCAGAGAAATCTAGGAGATTTCTTTGCAGCACTTTTTTCGGCACTTTTAACGCCTGCTCAGAGCAGGCGTTAAAAGAGGCACACCATTGTTTTCAATGGGCTTTGCAGGATTAGCATCAACATTTTTTACGCTATTCCTGCAAAGCTCCGAACTAGCGTCAAACATTTTGATGCAAGTTCCCCTAACTACCACCATGGTAGACTGTATCTTAGATACGGCGCACACATGGTGGTGGCATTAGTGGGGTGCTAAGGGATGCAAGAAAAGCGGTGATGCACTGGGTGCAGCACCACTTACTTTAAATCAAGCCCATCATGTTCTAGGGAAATTGAGATGTAAACGTATTTGCCATTAAATAAAGAACAAACCATCCATGACATGTGAGGCTTTGGCATAGAAGCTACTTGAAATGTAAATAATTAGTCAAAATATCATATGTTCAGAGCAAGAGAATTTGAAGAAAACATTACGTATGGAACCCCCTATTTTTTTTTACAACTACATTTAGGTGTTCAATCTGGTCACAAAAAGCTGTTGGCAATGTTTGTGAATGACCTCAAGCTGCAGGCCACATCAGTGTAGATGTTGCCAACATTCTCAATGCCCATCACCCTGAACAACCCTTCCTGCCTAACAAAAAATGATGACTGCAGCAATTCTGATCACACAGTGTTTTCCACGGATGAACACTGTGACCATACTCATAAATGAATGTGGATCATTATTCTATGAAGCAGGGTCTGCTGACTCCATGTGTACTAGGCACTATTTTCGGTGCACAAAAAGTCTTTGAATCCCATCCTTTGAGATTCAGTGTTGATTTGCTATAAAAATTAAATTAAATGTATTGCTCCTTTCATTGTACGTGTCCCACTGACAGAGAGATCTATGGCTCTCCCATAGTTTGGTGAGCTATAATGGTGCTGAGCGATATTTGGCGGTGGCTCAGCGGCTTTAACTGTGGTGGAAGATCCGTCACCATACTGACTGGATTCATACAAATATTTTGATGTCCCAGATATGCTTAGAAGCACACCCAGAGTGTTAGTGGGACAAGATGTTTGCACTCCAACAATGAATCCTACTTTTGGAGTACATTTACAGTGCAGGTTCCACCATATTCCAGGAGCACTCATGGCATTTTTTCCAAATATTTGTCTGGCAGAGGACCTCCTTTACCCACACAGGAGATTGCCAACCTAATCCCCCCCACCTGCCCCACTGCAATGGTGCAACTTTAAAATGCACTGAGGTTTATTCTACCAGTTTGGCAGAAATCCGAAATCTGCCTCTGACAGCAGGAAATCTATTGAAAAGCTGTAAATTATCCTGTTAGTGTCTACCTCCATGCTCGATCCTTAGGTGGAGGGTCACAGCCAAGAAACTTGCTTTATTGTCTCAGCTGGGAGTGTGCAGCACATTCCACAGACTAAGCTGTTTAGTTCCTCAATTTGTGACTATTAGTCACTATCTGCACTGTTTACCTTTGAGCTGAAATGGGTTTTATCAGCTATTTCTCCATTGGGCCAACCATTTTCAACATTAGCTCTCCTGTGGTTGCCATTGAGGCTTACATTTCTCTTTAAGGTCATTGGCTATGACAATTTCAGAAATAATCATATTATTTGATATCAAGCCTATTGTCATTGAGTGGGCGTGCCTGCTGCCAGTCAGAGGTGCTTTGTCCTACTTGAGAGATGAGGCCCACCCAATCTCCCTCTCCATTACCGAACTATCCACTTTGAAACCCATTGCAGGGTTGCATGCCCTCAGTCCATCCAAGAAGCTCATTCCCTGTCCTACTCAATCCAGTGGGCAACGGCAGTCCCAAAAAGGTTGATACCATTGGTGTGGTATCCTATGTTTTTATTCTATGTTGGATTTGTTATGTACTTAGATCTAGCTTTTATGATTTGTTATATCATTTATCGTTCACAGGCTCTGTGTGCAAGCCTGTTCTAGAATGTAGTTGTGTTACAGTGACATCTGGAATTGACCATGCCCTGGTGGAAATGAGGCATACAGACAAGCTCTTCTTTCTCATTAAATGTTCTGCTTTACAACTTACCTTCGATTGAGGTGCTCTTGCCTCTGTCTCTCAGCATAGGATGCTACAGAACGGTGGTGCTAAACTGGCAATGCTGGCCATTGTACCGATTTAGACCCACACAGTGACTGGAAGAGGCACAAGTACAGCGCATCAGTTGATCCTATGTCGGAGGAGGGTGGAAGCACTGGTCCAAATTCTAAATGTGCTTATGTCCAACATTCAGGGATAGTGACCTGTTTTTTCAATAGGGTAACACAGCAGCAGCAGCTCACTAATGTTACTGCAAATAGTCTCCTCGACACCCTCTTGTTTCTCATATGTGAGGTCCTGTTTTGATCTAAAAGAAAATTCTTAATGGATGCTGCATGCCACCTAAGCACAACATTTCCCTGCAAAATGCAAAAGACTCTCACACATCACCCACATTAGAAACAAATTAAAGGAAAACGGTATTTAAAACAATCTTTAAAAGAATTATTCGAGGTCATCAGTACAAAGTTAGCAGAACAGAGCTGGCGGTATCAGGGGAGCCTTCATAAAGGCTGGGGACCTGGGCCAGAGCCCACTGTGCCCATGCCTTAAAAGTTTCTAGTCCCAGTGGCTTTCTCTCTACAAAGAAACTCAGGGCCTCATTTACGAGGCCCATTGCACAGGGCGGCATAGCAAGGGCCTTACTACGCTGCCCTGCACCCCCTGGAAAGGGCAGAAATGTGCCATATCTACAAGATGTGGTGCAAATCTGTCCTCTCCCCCTGCGCTGGTGCACAAATTGCTATCTAGCACCAATGCAGACACCCTTGCACCATGGTGCAAGGGTGCCTGCATTGTGGGGATGATCGTTTTTGTGCAGGAAGGGACACACGAAAACAATCACAAGAGGTGTGTTCCTCTTTCTAAACGGAGAGAAATGAAAATAAATCTCCCTGTTGCATCATTCTTATGCCCCCACCGAGGTGGTATAGGATTCTGACACATTCCCAGTCTTGTTAATCTGGGAATGCATTAGATTTCTTTGGTTCCATTGGTGTTGCACGGGAACACCTCAAGCAACGCCCATGGAACACCCCTTTTACGCAGTGTTATGTGTGAAAGGGGTCCATATTTACAAGGCCATGAAAAGCCACGCAAGGTGGCTCTGCGTGGTCTTGTAAATATGGACTGGCTCACTGCACCACTGGAGCATCAAAAAATGACCCTCCGGTGGCCGATAGAGGCTCGTAATTGAGGCCCTCAAAATTCAAAGTGCTTTTTGCCCTTGTCAACTAGCCACAAATTTGAATTGGGTGCCCAATTTCTTGAACGCACAAACATGGAATTGTGCCTAAACTGGGGTTTCTGTGGGTACTGCAATGAGGGTCCTAGAGGCTTGTGTTTGACGTGAGGAGGTTGAAACTTTTCAAGTTTGGTGTCTAGGTTCTAGAACACATTACCACCTTCCAAGTGTGGCAAATACCTGGATACAAGCAGAGAGGAGCCTCACTTTTATCTAGTTTATCTAATTACTGTCCTGAATTACTTTGAATGTACTACAGTTTAATATGTCCTTCACTGGAGGTGATACCTCACATGAGCAGAACAGATGACGTACATGGTCTCCGTGGAACTTACATAGCAGTCTTTGAATTAACTCTAAGGCTCATTAGAAATTTAGAATTACTGAGACATCAACAAAGAACTTTTATTCTATTGAACTGTTTCAAAGGCACTGATTTTACAGAGAAACACACAGCCTGCTAAAAAATGAGAACAGGACTCTCATTTTTAAGAAAATGAATATTTTAAGGGAAAAATGACAGACTTTAGACTTGAGGGCTCATATTAGCAATTTTCTGTTTTGAAGTACAGTCTGCTGCAGAAGGGCCAACCCCATAATATCTTAGGTATCAGATTATTTTGAAGCACTGCGGTCTACATTCCTTGAAGAATTATTCTGTGAAGAGAACTGAGCTCCACCACTTGAGATAATGTGTTCTTTTGGCCTGCGGTAGGCTCCAGGAGTGGCTTGTGGCACATTTAGGGGGCAGGGCAGGTAAATTATTTAATATAATAAAAAACATGTACCTCGCTGCCGCCACTATAGAGGCGCTTCTCTTGCCTTCACTGCAGGCACAGGCTCCCAGCCTGTCATGCAGTGTTTGGATTGCTCAGAATGCCATGCCAGGACGCTTCCAGCAGACTGGGAGCCTGTGCCTTCTCTCTCCAACCTAACAACACAGTGCTGGGTTGGAGAGAGGATAGTGTGCATGTGTGTTTGTCCGGCCCAACATGTATAGTTTATTATCATTTTCTTATAAAACTTTTTCCGCTGGTGCTCCTGGCGGGGGGGACATTCCTCCCCTTAGCGCAGAAGCCACATGAATGCTCAATTTATTAATGGTTCATGGGTCTAAGGAGATCTCAAGCAGAGCCAGGCCTTTGGCTACAGTCTACCTCTAAGCCTAGGCCTGGGATGGCAGAGTGACCGATGAAGATGCCTGCGATTTGCATGAAGGGCTGAGGCAGCTCTAATTGAGCCCTTGCCACCACCCAATCCACACCAGTGTGCCATTTCCAGAGCTTCAAGTGGGTTGGGTCCTGCCAGATCACAGATGGGGCTGGAATTGGAAAGTGTTCCTAAATTCATGTCATTTACAGGCAATAACAATGCCCGAATTCCTAACAACAACCATTGAAAATATTGAGGTAATCTATAAGAGCAATGCGTTCCTGTTTGCATTTCATTTAGTTTGCATTCCCTAAGAGTATTTGCTTTTATCCATATTTTGTGTTTCTGTAGTTTTTTTCATGCAACATATAACTTTTATTTGAATCAAGTCACAGCTGGGTGTATTCCGATTGTGAGTAAATGTTTATGACATGGCAAAAGTAAGAGCTTTGGAGATGAGTGTGAAGGTAGTGTGACTTTCTCACAGTGGTCAGTGTCTCATAAAAGAGTTCAGGCTTCATGCACTTGCAATTCTTGATATCTATGCAAAGTGCAAAGTGATGGTTACCTACTGGCCAACTATAATTGTGGTTTTATACCAAAGTGTGTTTAAGAGATGTACACAGCTGTCAAAATATTGATTTCACCAAAGGAAGACAAAATATAGTGCTAAAGCTAAGTCGGGAGGGATTGTGTGTGGGTCAGAATGGCAAAGTGTGGAAAAGAACAGCAGCATGTATGGAAGAAGAAAGTGGCAAGTTGGTGTGAAGAGGAAAATTAGGATGTGTGAGATATGTAGATGAAAGATTTGGAAAAGATGTAGAGAGAAAAAGTGGGGAAGTGTCTAACAGTGAGACAGCAACAGAAAGTGGCACAAAAAGGAACAGAAGTGACTGAGGCACACTGAAGGCCACTTCCACAGACCTTAACAATGCTTGATACATTCACAACATCCTAGTGATTCACAATCAATTCATGTTCTGAGCCACACCCATAGCTATACTCCGTAGCTTATGCCTTTTTTTAGAGACTCCCCACCTTTTTCATCCGACCTTAAGCAGTGGCCACCTGGGATGATGACCATTGTGATCTGGTTAACATGCAATATTTGAGCTCCTGATCCTCTTAGGCCTTTTGGGTGGTGCAACATGCATTGGCTCTAAAAGTAAGTGTTCACCACTGCAGCGTCAGTTTTCCTCTGTCTAAATCCCCTCAACATATGAGAAGTATTAGATGTAGGATCTTGATTCCAGTGATTTTATATTTTGCTGTTGAGTCTTAAACAAAATCAAGTTTGTTCACTTCTACCAGGTTCAAGTTGGGCCTTCAAAGCCCCCAGCACTACAATTGCCTCTTTCCTTAGGCTTTGCATGGGCTATCAGCCATCTGTCTCTGCAGCGTGACAGTGGATTATGGGACCAGTGTTTGTGTGGTTCCACATCTACTCTGAGAACATGTACAGTGCAAAAAGGTACACTTAACTGACATTTCATTAGCATTCCAATGATTAATGTCATTCTTAAGTGCTGTAAACAGTGAATGTTCTGATAAATCTGGGAACGTGTTTAACACAATTGCTGGAATAGCAGTTGCATGTGTCATCTAAGAACTGGAATGAAATAATCTTAGCCATTGGTAATTACTCAGGGTCGCCTCCCACTCCATCATTTTTGCCCACTATGCCACCTTAGATTAGAAACAACTATATTCAATCAGTGTTTGTCCTTCTCCTATATGAAAAGTCAGGCCTAAACTGCCAAGCAAGGTCCTCTCCGAATCAGAACTATGTTCATCAGAACTATGTTCATCACTACTGCCTAGTGAACCCTCAACTTTTTAGTGAGAAACACCTTGCTGCTCGTGTGGAAATCACAGACTCACACACTGCAAATAATATTGACTAAGCGCAGCCCCTGCTTTCAATGTCTGTTTATTGTGCAATGTTGCTGGGTGAGTCTCTGTAGATGTGTCTCTTCTGGTTCTAAATTGATAAGCTATGTCAATGTGTGATTGTGCTATATGCTTGGTGGCTGTGTGTGTGTATAGCTTACCTAACATGTTTTCACTATCACAGATTTGTGCTTGCTTAAGTGAATATACCCTGTGTTTTAGTTAGTTTTGCTCTGGTTTGTGGGGTATATGTATTTCTTCTCTGTCCCTTCTTATGAGGAACAATGAGCAGTATTTTGAGGTTTGTGTTCCCTCCCTGTGGCATTACGTGTAACTACTCTATATAGAAATTTGTGATGAGGGAGTGTTCTTTGTGCTTGGAGTGACAGAGTCAGTGGAGAGTATCTGCTGTTTCCACATGTAACAACCACCTCTCTAGCTCAAGGAACCTACTTGAAATGCAATGGCAGCTTCAAGACACAACATAGAAGTCTATACAAAGTTGGAGATGAGCAGAAGTTAGAGGTATTCAGACACAGGTATTGAGAGGTGGCAAAAGGGAAAGTATTAAGAATAGACAGAGATGGTGAGATAAACCTTGTGTGATCCATTTAAAGGTGAAAGCAGTCATACCAGTAATGTACTCAGCATAATATCAATGAAACAGGACCTCTTCCTTGGTTTTTATATGTCAAGGGCTCAGCTGTATGTGCTTATGACCAGGAATTGTCAAAACAGAAGTGAAAGAGAATAGTCTATAAAATTATATAGGAAGGTTAATAGCATGTTGCTGATTTAGTTCATTGCAAAGCAAAACTGCTCCCCTTCTACATTTGTGTAAGGTATGTAGGTTTGCGCAGAATTCATAGTCATGAATCAATATTTCCCACAAGGAAATGTGTCTTAAGCATATTAAACACACTCAAGTCTAATGTTCTCCATTCAAAGTTAATACAGTGTTACACATCATCTAACCAGTGATACTAAGTAGTTTCTTGCTACAAAGAACCTATTGATAACAAAATGTAGAGAAGAACTGGCAAAGGAAACTGGTTTCACCTTTGGGACCTCTTGGCTTTGCTAAAGTGTTTTGGCGATACTGTATAGCGCCTTCAAAAAGCATTTGTTTTTTGAAGTTGTTGTGCAACATCAACAAAAACTAAAATAAAAGAAAAAATGAGAAATGTCACTGCTGTAACTCATGACTGTGGCATCTAATAGGCATGCACATTTGTGATGATGCATGCACGCATATGTGTCATCATGCAAAAAGGCACAAGATTAACTACATGTGTGCACACCTACAAAATGGTGTGTGCAGTTTATCTTTAATTTACTGATCCTCCATGGATCAGTAAATAAAGAACAAATAGAATTGGAGTAGGGTTAAAGTGTTTTTTTAGGAGGGTCTGGCAGCAACTTACTGCCTGTACCCCTAAAAAAATAGAATATTAAAAGGACCGTGGGACTGTAGTGTATAATGCAGGAGTGGGAGGGGGAGCAACAAAATACAAATGAAGATGGGTGGCAGAAGGAGGGGAAAAGCAGCACACACTGTTCAAACCCTCATATTTTTGAAGCTGGATGTCGGTATTGCTTTATTTCATGGGGCACTGACGCCATACTGTCACCCCTTATGAGCATCCTACATGTTGCAACTTGTTTCTTCAAGTGCCTGAAGATATATAATCATATCACCCCATTTCAGATGAACCTCCATTGGCTCCCCTTGCCAGCCAATAACATCTTCAAAAACAGATGCATCATTTACAAGTTCACATCTCTGGTGGCACTCAGCACATCAACAGCCAGGACATAATCAGACTGCAGACTAAGAAGTGTAAAAAATAAAACAAGACAGCAAGCCTTTTCTATCTAAGCACCCAGGATATAGAACAACATACCTGTATCCATCAGGCCACTCCAAAGCTGTACTGATGTGGACCCACCTCTTTAAAGAACACCGCATTATAATGTACTAACCTGCAATTTCCTCTTTTCTTACTTGTTGAATTTATGCTTATCTTGAGCCATATACAGAGCTCCACTGCCACTTTGCTAGATTTGTGAAATAGAAATGTCATATAAATACATACATACAAACATAAACATGAGAGATAGAGCAACCCAGAGGGCATAGATAAGCACAGAAGCGAGAGAGCAACACATAGCTAGGGGAGAAGTACACATGGACAAGGGTAACATGGAGCATGGGTGGAGGAGTTTGACATGTGAGAAGAATATGAGAGACAGTGAGCAGCTAATGAGGTAGATAGGAAAACAGAACACAGGAGAGGGATACAGATAACAGGAAGCACAGAGGGGAAAAAGCAGGAAAACTCATGGACACTCATGGAGAGCTTCAGCAAAAAGATAAGGTACTCACCAAAACGTGAGCAGTGGAAGAATACAAGACAGCAGGCCATCAAAAGGATGATATACAGGGTATGCTTCAAGGAGAGACAAACACAAGAAGAGGAAGGCAAGACAATGCAATGAAGAATAAGAAGCAAGCAATTGAGAGTGACAATAAAGCCAACCAATGGTTAGCAATGGGTGAACTGTAAGCCCAATGTAAGTTATTGGTAAGCCCACAGTTAGTCTTTCACAATCAGCTAGCGTGTTTTGTCTGGTAGGTGAGACCTAAACAAACAGTAGTCCATTTGACTTTGTCAATCAAACGCAAAAGGGCTATTTTTTATCTCAGATACAGAGAGCCCTAGAGCCCTAGAACCGTGAGGCACTACTGATGCTAAATATTCACTAACTTTGTGTTTGAAACTCATAAGAATGTATTTGCATAAAAGCTACATTCAAAAACATACATTTTCTTCTAGCAGTCAAAACCTCCAGGAGAAATAACATTCTAGGTCAATTCTATATTAATTTGCGAAGTTATTTATTAGCATTTCTGGGCCTTCGCAAAATACAATAATGGTGTACAAACCATTGTAAATGAATAAGTAGTCAAAGAATACATTTTGTGGAACACTTTTAAAACGTGGCATATTGTTAAGATGAAAATGGTGTTAACGTAGTGATCACAGAGTCTTTTCCCAAAATATTGAGTTACAACTATTGTCTTACCATAATATCATTGTCTTCATATCATGATACGAAAATATCATCATCTGAAATTTTGAATGTAACAATATTGCTGTTAGTATTGCATTTAATATTGTTGTGAAGACTATAGATGTATGGAATATTGATTTTTACATATAATGGTAATTCTTTTGGTTGGGTGATTTTAAATGTTTTTAAACCTTTTTAGTTGAAATATGAAAAACATTTTAATTGTAGTTTTTATATTATTTCTTTACATCATTTTGATTAGGTTTCTGTTAATGTATTAATACAATTTAAAATGTTTTTGTTTGTTTTTTAGTGGTGGGATGTAGGTTTATATGGGAAAATGATGTGGAGTTTTTTTAATAATTAAATTTCTATTTTTTAGAAAATATATTTTGAAATATACTGTTATTTGTATATATTTGTTTATATTTTTAACATTGATGAGAACTTTTTCCAATTTTAATTTTTTACAATTTGTAAGAAATTTGTTAGAAATAGTTTATATTACATATTATGTTTTTCTTTATGACATCTTGCTGTTTGTCATAAGATGTTATATGAGTTTCTCATTTTGATGGTGCTGTTTTTTTAATTAATTTAAATTTTTAATAAAAGCAATATTGAAAAACTTGGAGTATGATTTAGAGTTTGGTGGATGGGGTTACTCCATCACATATGTGACGGATATCCTGTCTGTCATATTATGATTCTATAATATCTTATGGAAACTGTAATCCAACGGACAGGATATCGGTCACGTTTGTGACAGAGCAACCCATCTGCCAAACTCTAAATCAGGTCCTCAATTTCTTTATGGAAATCCCATTTTGATTTAATACTGATGGTTTTTCTTTAAAACTTTCTAGTCCAGCTACTTTTTTTGGTAAGTTTTAAAAGTTTCATATTTTAAAGCTATGTAATTAAAATAAGAATGATTTGGATATAAGTAAAAAAAAAAAAAATATATTGTATAATTTAAATTACATTTTGTGATTAATGTATTGCATTTTTAACATTTATATTTTATTTGACTACATTTTTTATTTGTTTTAATATTTGAACAATGTGTTACTTTTTTGGGTACATTTTTTAATTAATTGTACACTGTTTTTTAAATATGGTGTTACTTCAGCGGCAATGATAAAATTACCCATATTATAGTCTAACAGTTTCCCTTATGTAGCTTAGGTTGCAGAGGGAACTGTAAACTTAGCCCCTTTAATGCTGAACACTTTCCCCAACATAGCTTCGATTGGAATGGGAATAGTAAATCTTACCCTTTCAATTCCTAACAATTTTCCCAATGTAGCTAAGACGAACGTGGGAATAATAAATCTAGCCCCTTCAATGTCCAACACTTTCCCCAGTGCAGCTCCCACTGGACTGGGAACGGAAAATCTAACCCCTACAATGTTCAACGCATCCCTCAATGTAGCTGCTATTGGAGTTGAATAGTAAATTTGACCCATTTAAAGTGTGATACTTTCCACAGTGCAGCTTAGATTGGAGAGGGAATAGTGCAGCTATTCCCCTCAATGTCCAACATCTTCACTAATATATCTTAGATGGGAGTGGGATTAAGAAATCTACCACCCTCAATGTCCAAAATCGTCTGCAATGTAGCTTAGACTGTAGCGGCAATAGAAAATCCAAACTTTGCAGTGTCCATCACTTTCTGCAGGGTAGCTTAGAATGGAGTGGGAATAGTAAATCTAACACCTTTAAAGCCCAACAAAGTTTTTGATATAACTTAGATTGAGTGGGACTAGTAAATCTGCCCCAAGTAAAGTCCAACACTTTTCTGTAATTTAGACTCGAGTGAGAGTAGTAAATATAACCCTTTCAATGTACAACGCTTTTCCCAATGTAGCTTAGATTGGTGTGGGACTAATAAATATGACCCCTTCAGTGTCCAACACTTTCCACAATGTAGGTTATATCAGTGTGGGAGTGTTAAATGTAACCCCTTCAAGGCCCAACACTTTCTCCAATGTAACTTTCATTGGAGTTGGATTAGTAAATCTAACCCGTTCCATGCCCAGCACTTTCCCCTGTCTAGCTTAGATTGAAGTGTGAATACTAAATCTAACCTCCTCATGTCCTACACCTTCCTCAATGTAACTTAGATTGTGTGGGGTTAATAAATCCAGCTGCTTCAATGTCCACTACTGTCCCAAATGTGGCTTAGACTGCAGTTGAAATACAAAATGTAACATCCCTTGTGCTCTTTTGACTGTAAGTATATCTCACATGAGTCAATAACAGTTTACTTTTTTGATATTTGTTGCAAGTCGATCTTTCCAGCATTATGTATTAATTATATGTTTGCAATAACAGTATTTCAAGCAGCATCAATATTTAAACATGAATTCTATTAATTGCTTACAGATTTTATGTTGTGTTATTTTCTAAAGATATTTGCTAAGGTATTCATTTTTTCTGGAACGTTCTGAGACAAGGGCTTGATTCTTGCCTGTTTCTAAAACAACATCTGTTAGAGTTTGATTCTTGAAAAAAATACATGTTCTCAGCCTTTATTTTGTTTTACTTTTATTTTTTCTTTTGGGCTGTTTTACTTTAATTACTTTTCAAAGTTTGTTGAGTTTGAAGTTCAAAAAGATGATAGTCTAATTTTTTGTCTTTTAAATTATGTCTTCGCTGTATTGGTATTTGAGAAATCTAAGTTGAAAGCATTTTATTAAATTCTTGAGTTTAATTCAACAGTTGTGCTATTGGTATAATTTCGTTATATATTTTAAATTTATATTAGTTCAGAATCCGAAAAAACGTCATTTGATTTTTCAATAAAAATCATAAAAGTATATAACTCCTGCCAAGTTCATGATAAGTTAGATAATGACGATACCACATGCAATATAATAAAACCTGATACAGTGAATCAATCACTAAGATTTTTGCAAATAAGTCCAATCAAAAAATAAAAACCTAGCAGGAATACAGGATACACAGTACAATAACTTTAATACATGTGCAAATAATAAATGCCACAAGCTATAAAAATATTATTGTTTTGAGCTGAAGACTCTCACTAAAAACTGTGTTACATAAAAACAAATAGTGGTTGATTATAAAAACTGCAAATTTAAAAATGCAGGTCTGACCTCTCTAAAACTCATAGCAAGTAAAAGGAGCCTTGTAGATTTGTAACAAGAGAACTAAATCTCAGGGTAGATGAGTACAATGTGCATGGTGTCCCAAACTGAGGAATTGCCACACACCCACATACTGGTAGATCTTTACTTTTATACCATACGTAGTTGGCAAACATCAGCTGCTGAAAAATTAAAATAGGTCAGCAGTCGACAATGGTAATTTGGCATCCCAATTTGCAAATACGGTTCAATTACTGGTACTGACTTAAACATAATATACTGCCGTACTGGTTGCTTGGTTAAGGGCGAAAAAGGCTCCTAGTCACACCATATCTTTTTTTTTTTTATTTGGCCAGGGTCTGAAAAAAGCTTGGTGCTCCCAGGTTCTTAAAATTGGTCTTATTGTAAGCCAACCATCAGATATACAACAATTTATACAAGCCCAAACAGTCCCGAATTATAAGCCTATTTAACTTTAACACCTCCTTCACCCAAACTGAGAGCTAAAGTAAAAGTGGCCAAAGTCATATGAAATCTGAGAGATAACCCATGCCCACCTCTTTGTGCAAGTGTTCTGACGGGGTGCCCTATTAAGAGACCTCTCATAAAAGTGCTTTCCACTACCTGAAGTGGGGCAATTGTGGCATATCCCCTGATTTTGCAACCAAAACTCGCAATGGGGATCCGCTCAGGTTTATATATGTCTAAGAGAATCTGTAAAGGCTATTAATCCAAAGACCAGGATAAATCATGAAGGCTAAAAAAAAAATCTCTCTTAAAGTTGACCAAATTCCTCTTCATCAGAGAGTGCCAATTAAGACGTGAAGACACCCAAATACGGAATGTTATCCATCTTACTCAGGCTGTGACCACTGGCCAAAAATCCATATGATTTGGTAGTCCTGGGGGCCACCAGCAAAATAAAGGAGTTTTTAACATTGGTTGCCAAATCCATGCTATTCATAAAATCAATAAAAAGATCTAAAAGGCACTCAAGCCTCTTTGCGTGCATGCTATCAGGACTGCATTGTCTGCATTTAAAAGGGCAGGAATTGGTCTGTCAAACGTCCTCAGGACATCACACCCTGACTCACATAAAACCTGTTCTAATCGGTTGATGTACAAAATAAAAAGGAAGTGAGTCAGGATGCAACCCTGGCTCACACCGTACTTACATTTTAGAGTTGTCTTTCTGTTTTTTGGCATTGGGTTGTTCATTTTTCCTAATAAAATCCATCAGCGTGTCGCTTTCTTGTAATATTGGCATTTTCGCTGTGAATTAATGTATACTTTTGGACCCTTTTTATAATGGTTATTTCTGACAGCATCATGTCCTTTCAGGTAAGGTGGAGCAGAGACAGAAGTTAAGTGTTGCAGACCAGTGTTTCAGGGCAAATTTGGTAGGATATTAGGATTCACTTAATACGTTTACACCACTGACTACCTATGGTTCGCCTGTACATTATTACAAATCTGTGAAATTAACTATGTGGCAAATACTCCATTCCCCTCTCACAAGAACTCTGTGATGCCCTCACCGACTACTTCTGTAACAAGATAGAAACCATCTACAGTAACTTTGATCCCCAACCCTCACATCCTCCCTAGGATGCCATCAACCTCCACAGCCCACCATCCACGCACCACATCGGGACAACTCAGCACACCAAACACGATCATACTCATGCGCTCCATCCACTCAGGAGCACCCACCGACCCCTGCCCCCACACGATCTTCAACATCAGAAGAAACAAGATCAGCTGCCTGCTCACCACTATCCTCAATGCCTTGTTAACAACGGCCGCTTTTCCAGAAGCTTGGTAACACACAGAAATCAGACCCCTCCTCAAGAAGCCCTCTGCAGACCCCGGCGATCTCCAGAATTACTGCCCGCGCTCTCTGCTCCCGTTCTCACCCAAAGTCCTGGAGAAGGCCATCAACCTCCAACTCACCAAAAACCTGGAGAGAAACAACCTGCTAGACCCCTCCCAATCAGGCTTCAGAGCCAATAACAGCACCTAGAAAGTTCTGAACTCCGCAACAGACGATATCAGCACCCTGCTCGACAGAGGAGAAGCAGCAACCCTGTTCCTGCTCAACCTCTCCACTGCCTTCAACAATGTCTCCCACCACACGCTGATCAACAGACTATGACAGATTTGGATCACAGGCAATGCGCTCACATGAATGGCATCCTTCCACACAGGATTCACCCAGAGAGTCTGCCTCTAACCTTCACTTCACAGATCAAGCACACCATCTGCGGTGTCCCTCAAAGCTCCTCCCTCAGCCCAACACTCTTCAACATCTACATGGCACCACTCACAGACATTGTGAGATCGCACTACATCAACATCATCTCCTACGCTGAAGTCTCGCTCTCAACATACCCCACCAAAGCAAAGATCAACTTCCACAACTGTATGTAGAACTTTTCCGTCTGGATGAAGGACAGCTGCCTGAAGCTCAACATGGACATCACAGGAGGAAGACAGTGATGCAGGCCCTCATCACCGGCCAACTGGACTATGGATGCGCACCCTACGCAAGCACCACCACCAAAGTCATGCAAAGACTCAAGACGATGCAGAACACAGCTGCCAGGCTGATCCTCAACCTGCCCAAGAGAACTCACATCACTCAGCACATGAAGCATCTCCATTGGCTCCCAATCCATGAAAGATGCCACTTCAAGCCACTGACTCATGCATACAAAGGCCTCCATAACCAAGGACCAGTCTACCTGAACCACCGCCGTTGCCTCCACCAACCGACCAGGAACTTCTGCTCGGCACATATCACCCTGGCAAAGACACCCCACATACGCTGCTTCCACGCAGCAGGACGCTTCTTCTTCCACCTTGCCGCCAAAGCCTGCAACACCCTACACTTCTGCACCTCGCCCATGTTGACCCAGTTCAAAAAAGGACTGAAAACCTAGCTTTTTGAATAAACACCTGCATCAAGTGCAGGGATACCCAATCCGGTGACAAGCTGCGCTATCCTAATAACGCTTGATTGATTGATTGGTACTTATCTTCCAAAACAATTTCTATGTAGACTCATTTATTGATTGACCAATCAATGTAACCTATGGAGTTAAGGTCAAATGTTTTTTTTCTAAATCTGTTCAATAATGAATGGGTTGAGGATTTAGTCTAAACCACCAACATCTTACAGAGGAGTAGTGATGGGAAAGGTTAGCAACTTGGTAGCTTAACATGCCTGCTTTCTTCAACTGCATCCTAACAGGAAAGTAGAGAGAGAGCCATAAAGAAAGATCAAAACATGTCTCCATCTGTCTACTAATCCATGATAAGCGAATGAATACCCCAATTACGCTCATGAATACCAAACATCGCATTCACGTTTGCACATTCCTACTGTTCCAAATGTATTCTAGGTCTTAAAAGCCCTTTGAAACAATTTGGTATTCATGTGCCAAATCGAGCTGTTTTTCTAAAGGCTATTAGTAGTTTTAAGGTGCTCAATCTATGACTAAACATCTGGAAAAACATGTATTTTTTCATAGACATAAACAGAGTTGCATCTGCTTAGCAGTTCTTCTAATTCCTTTTGTGATGTCTTCAGAAAAGCCCGTTTTAAAGACGAAAGAGCTACCTAAGTATGGTTTTAAAGCCATAAACGTGGGATTTTATCGACGTTAATCTTTGTGCAACAAAATTGCTTTCGACTTTCTGACATCACAAGGGCAAGTCAATAAATAGGGATACCATGACATAATTCTGTAAACTAAAAACCTTCTCCATCAGTCTTTGAAAGTTAGGCTAAAGTTAATACACTCAGGACCATACTTTTATCAATGTCCTCTTTTTACTGATATGCAGCTGACAGACACTCTCATCAGACAAAGATTTATTTATTTATTTATTGATTGACTGATTGATATAATATTTATTTTTGTCTAGTGCTTCTTTTACCTTGGAAGTGCCAGTGCTCTTTCTGTTTTCCAAACAAACAGGACACTGTTGTCTAAAAAATCTATAAAACTAAGAGAAATAGCAAGAATGTTCAAACAAGCATTGGCTGTGCAAAAAGGTCTAGCATATAAATTAATTCTTCTTCAGTCACTGATGAGTTCATGCGCTCAATAAGTCATCATACATTCATTCTGTCACTCATAATTGCACTTATGCATCCGTTCATCAACACACTGGAGCATTCTTGCTTTCATCCACTTACACAACCACAGCAGAACAGACACAAAAAAAATTCAACTGCAGATGATAGATAAATTAAAAGAATACAACCTGCCATATGCCTGCAATGACAAATAAAATTAAACAGTAGTGACTGACCATCTTGCAATGGTCTTGTGCACAGTGTGTCAGTGTTTTCTGGTTCCAGCATTTCATGGACAATACCATTCTATGAGGTTACATGGTTTAGAGACAGTGGCTGTGTGGAATGTGGCACGCTGTAGATAAAATGGATAGCAAGGATCTGGCTCTTTAGTCGTGTCTGGGGACGTTTAGTGTGCTCTAAAAATGAAAACAAAATGAGGAGAAGGGAAAAAAAACAAAAGGGGACCTATAAATGGTGTAAGAGTGTGAATTTTCTAATCATTATTTAATGATTTCTAATGTATTAATCATTTGGTGAATTAACGTATGAAAGTGGGTGACTTTTGTAAATGATCGTCATAATCCTTTTTTTCTTTTTATAAAACAGCTTTATTGATTTTATTACTGAACAAAAAGCCAACACAGCAGAACACCACTGGCCACAATACACATCCTCTGAATGAGCACTACACAGATAAATCATTTGTACTGGACTTGCAATCCCCATATATTCTGCATAAAGTCTTGGGTGCGCTCCCCCCGCTCACGCCTAGGGATCACACCCCAAATCTTCCTCCCAGGATCCCATCCATCTCCCCCACACCCGTTCATATTTAGCCGGATAGCCCCGTGCTTCGTACACCAGTTTTTCTTGAGAGGCACACCAGTCCATCCCTCGGCGCCGCTTCGCCATCGTAGGGGCCGACTCCGCTCTCCAGCCTGAGGCAATGTCCCTTTTGGCCACCAAGCAAGCCATCCCTACAAAAGTGCGCTCTGCCCTGCTGGAGCCTCTCCCTCGAGAACCTCCAGCAGGACAGGTATGGGGGCAGACTCCATCTCCTCCCGCGAAACCCTGGACAACTCTGCTAACACTGCGCGCCAGTAGGCAACGATCTCGAGGCATGTCCACACCATATGAAAAAAGTCTGCAGATGGGCTCGCACACCGTGGGCACTCCGCTTGCTGCCTAAGGCTAGCCGCATGCAGCCTTCCAGGTGAAAGATATGCTGCATGAAGAAAATAAGTCTGCACCAATCTCAATCATGAGGACATAGTCAACAGTCTCGGAGCCATCAGGGCGTCTCTCCAATCCTCCGTCATCGGACCCACCCAGTGTTCCCATCTGGCACGAAGCGTGTCAAGTGGCTGCGATATATTAGTAGTCAACATGCGGTATAAATGCAACACCCCCCCTTTGCCAAGGTGTCCCATAAGTGTCTTGGTTACCATGGGACTAAATTCTGGGAGAACCGACCCTGCCTGAAGGTGCACTTGAAGGGCATGACGGAGCTGCAAGTATTTATGGAACTGGGTCTGGCTGAGCGAGAATTGCTGTTGAAGTTCCTGGAAGGACCGCATGTGCGTGCCCAGATGTCGCCGAGTACTGATATGCCGATAAGATCCCACCTATGGAACCCCTGGAGCGCCGAGACCTCCCTCAGCCAAGTGCCCTGCCACAATGGGGTTTGTTGGGTAAGCCGACGCCACCACTCAAACGCACGCTGCACCGCCCTCCACCCTATAAGCACCACCCTGGTCACCTCGGGAATCCCACGGGACACAGGGGCCCCATAGAGCATCCCGAACAAGTCAGGGAAACCAATGGACAGGAGCTCCAGCTGATAGGCGGGGTCCGACCATCCACCCCCCAGCCAGTCATTAATTACCAGCAGGTGCATTGCCAAGTGATAAAGGTGAAGGTTGGACATCCCCATTTCACCCTCGTAGACATCCCGCTGACAGACCCGAAACGCCAAGCACGGACGGGACCCGTGCCACAAAAACTGTCATACCGCTGCATCCATGTCGGCGAACCACCATCTGGGTACGTGATAAGGGAAGTTTAGGTAAAGAAACCGGGGGAGGACCATCATCTTATAAAGCGCGATCCGCCCAAGGTTATTGAGCGGAAGGGATCTCCATATCTGGACCCGACTAACCAGAGGCTTGACATTCAGAGCCCATGCCAACTCCGGCAACAGAGATATATGGATCCCCAAGTACCGAAAGCTATTTTGTTTGATAGGAATGCTGTGCTTCCAGTCGTAACAATCCCTAGAGTCGTTGAGCGGGATCAATAAAGATTTACTAGGATTAATCACTAGACCTGACGATTCTGCAAACAGCCCCAGAAGCTGCATCACCCTGGGACCACTGCTGGCTGGGTTAGCCATGTACAAAAGGACATCGTCCGCGTACAACTCTATACGGTCCTCCCTCCTGGTGGGCCACGACCATCCCACGATCAGGGGGTCCTCCTGAATTAGTTTCGCCAGCAGCTCCATCGCCAAACGGAAGAGGAGCGGGGAGAGGGGACAACCCTGGTGGGTCCCCCTGCAAGTAGGGAACCGATCCGAGCCTGCCCCATTGACCTGCACCCGGCCTGACGGGGTAGAATAAAGAAGGCCCACTAAAGCACGGAACCGGGGCCCGAGCCCCATCCTCGCAAGGAAACAACGTGGGTACGACCAATCTACCATGTCGAATGCCTTTTCAAAGTCCACCAGCAGAAGCGCCGGTGGAGGGGTAAGAAGAGCTCTCTGGGCCAGGGCTACGTGCAAACACCTGATACAGTGACGGGTACTTCTGGCAGGCATGAAACCGCACTGATTCAACGCAGGCAGCACCCTTTTCAATCTCCAGGCCAATACTGTAGAGGAAATCTTGAGCTCCGTATTGAGGAGTGATATGGGGCGGTAAGCTGAGCAGTCCCGCGAGGGAGGCCTAGTCTTTGGGTTCACCACGATAGTGGCCTCATCCAAGTCCGAAGGGAAGCCCCCTGTATCTTCAGCCTCCTCAGACATTGCCAGAAGGTGGGGAGCCAGTGTCTCTCTGAACCTCGTGTAAAACTCAGCGGGGAACCCGTCCGGACCGGGCGTCTTCCCCGTCGCCAGCTCCGTCATTGCTGCCTCAACCTCCTCTAGACTGAGGGGCTCATCAAGCTCACGCCTTTCCACTTCAGAAACAGTGGGGAGGGTCACCTCCATCAACAATGGGGCCTCAGTCTCAGGAAGAGGTCTGGGCCTTACCTCGTAGAGTCTCCGGTAATAGGCAGCAAAGCTCTGTGCAATCGCCCTCGAGGTCCGCGAGACAGCTCCCGATTCGGCGCCGATCTCCGGGACAACCCTGTCAACCATTGGTCTGGTGGCGATCCAATGCAGGAGCTTGCCGTTCTTGTCCCCCCACCCGTACACAGGGGATACGAAGGCTCGCCACATATGCTTCACGGTCTCAAGCGTTACATGCTTGATCTCCTCCCAGACCCGGACCAACTGCTGCGCCACCTCCGTCCCCGCCGACCCGTCAAGTTGGCCTTCCAGGCGCACCACCCGCACCTCAAGTATCGATATTTTATGGTTACGTCTGCGCTCTCTTGCTCGGAGGAGCTGCCTGGCGTGCCCCCTAACTGTGTTCTTACAGGCCTCCCAAAGGATAACCGGTGACGCCACGGATCCGAGGTTATGCTTAAAAAACTCAGAGAGCCGGTCACCCAATTCCTGGGCATACTTGCCATCCTGCAGACACCGGCGTTGAGTCGCCACACCGGTCGACTTCCAGGGCTCCCTCCGTCCAGACGAAGGAGGAGCGGTGCATTATCCGATACCCCATTCAGAAGGATCTCCACTCCCGTGAATCAGGGTACGTCGAGGGCCGGCGCTAGAAAGAAATCAATTTGCGTGTGCGTGTGGTGCGATGCCGATGTATGTGTATACTGCTGCAAAAAGGGGGTGCCAAACCCGCCACAAATCGCAAAGACCCAGACCATCCATCCATCTTCGCAAACTGGACGCCCCCACTCTGGAACGGGGGCCCGTGACATCAATCTCAGGGTCTAAGATGGAGTTAAAATCTCCACCCAGCATGGTCAGACCCAGGGGAAGTCCTGCCACCACCTCCCCAAGGGACACAAAAAACTGCGCTCGCGCCCCCAGAGGGGCGTAAGCACTTAGGAGATTAATCGGGCACACTCCAAGCAGGCCGGACACCACCACGTATCGCCCCTGCGGGTCAGACCTGGAATCCGCCACCACCAGCGGCAAGGAACGGTGCAGCAAGATCACCACTCCTCTCGAGCCCCTGGAAAATCCGGAATGATAGACTCTATCATACCCCCCCTCATAAGCACCGGGAACCTGGTACCCAACAGATGGCTTTCCTGGAGCATAAACAAGGGCGGGGTAGACCTGCAGATGAAGGAAAACACCACAGACCATTTAATTTTATCTAAGAGCCCATTCACATTCCATGAGAGGACCCGTTTAGACTGTTCCAGCGTAGATACTTGTGTGATAGCTTCCCTACCTTAACCTCCTTTTGTGACCAGTGGACCAAACATAGAAAAATGTAATACGTGCCCAACCATAGGCAACAATGTATGAACAGTCCCACCTTGCCCCCCAACTGCCCTCCACCCCATACTTCCAACCCCGAAGCATCTGTCGCCCAAAACTATAAATACAGATTGTCAATCGTAAGCGTGGAGTGGTGGATCCCTCCTGTATGTTGGAGAATTGCAATACGGCCCTTTGCCGCCCCAAGTCCAATGTCGTACAAACATCGACGTCCAGACTCTCTCCGCTGGCACGGAGCCCCAAGAGATCAGCCACAGGAAATCTGAGGGGACTGGCTGAGGCGCTCGCTCTCCTGGGCCAGCACCTGACCCTCGCTTCCAAGGACCTCCGGCATCGCCCCCTCCACTGGCTGGTTCAGGCCCACCCGGTCGTCCTCTATCAACCCTCCACGCAAGCCGCTCCGCCTCCTCCTGCGGGACCGGGTCCGCCTGCGCCCCCCTCACCCCTGGGGGAGCCACTGGGAGCAGGCACCCGACTCTCCCTGTTTGACCCGGAGGAGTTCTTCTGGGCCACTCGGTGCTCCTCCGTAAGCCAGTCCCAAGCCGCCTCCGGGGACTCAAAGAAGAAGGATTTTCCGTCGTGGAGAACCTTGAGACGAGCGGGGAAAGGGAGCATATAGGTCAGCTGCATCGCCCGGAGCTTCTGTTTGATCCCCCACATAGTAACGCCTCCTGGCCTGCACCTCCCTGGTGTAGGCGGGGAATATAAGGATCTTATGATTGTCCCAGTGAAGGTCCGGTTGCGCCCTCGCCTCACGGAGGATGACGTCTCAATCTCTGAAGTTGAGGAACCGCGCAATCATCAGCCTCCGGGGACCGCCCGGCGGGGTCCGGGGCTCCAGGGCCCTGTGCACGCGGTCAATGGCGAACCAGGGGGAGAGTTTCTGGGCAGGGACCTACGACTTTATCCAACTCTCCAAGAAGTCAACTGCGCGCCCTACCTCTGCATCTTTGGGAAAGCCCACAAAACGCAGGTTGTTGCATCTGGCTCGATTTTCCGCGTCTTCCGCTCTGTGATGCAGCTCACCAGTACGCGTTTGCAACTGCGCAACCTTGACTGTAAGATCTGCGAGCTCATCTTCGGCCCGGGAAATGCGGCCTTCCACCTCCTTGATACGAACCACTGCGGCTCGCACATCTTGCCACAGCAGGCCCACGTCCTCACACACACCTCTCCGACTTTCGTCTCGACCGCCAACTGCGAGGATTGGATGGCCTGTAGGATGGTATGGACCCCATCTGTCGCCGTCATCTCGGGGGTCACAGCGCCCACCTCCCGTGAGGGGATCTGCTTGGCAAAGTGGTCAATACTCTGCTGGGACGCCGGAGGCTGTTTACTTGCTTTGTCTTCCCCATCAGCGTTAAACACGCCGAGCTCTATCCAAGACCCCGACATGGAGCCCCGGGGCCTCCACCGAGTCAGGCCCGACTCACCATGGGCCACCAAAGATGTTCGCCCGGTCGATGGCCGCTCGCCCCCGGGAGCCAGGGAACCACTCCAGGTCAGTCCGGGCTGCTGCGGTCCTCTCAAGGCCCTACTCCTCCCCACTCTGGCGCCAATCCAGCAGACACAGGTCCCGACCCAGATCACGGTCAACCGCTGTGTCTCCCCTCTCGCAGCACCTGCAGCCCCGCTCACCCCTGCACCTCACTCCACGCCGGCGTCTTCAGGGCGCAGCAGTCGATCCGCTGCCCGATTCCGCCGCCACTACACCATCCTTCCGGCTCAACTGTGGGCCAAAAAAGCCCTTGGACCCGGCACAAACCTGCCGCTGCCACTGCCTCACTTCGCCTATCCTCCACTGGTGCCGCGGCGAGGCCTTCCTCTGCCCAGGCTGCGCCAGAAGTCAGAACTCCCGGGGCCCGACCGCGCCCCACGGCGCAGGCCCCCACTCCTCAGGCCTCACGCAGCCCCCAACCCCAGCCCGGGCCCCCGTCCACACTCCGGGGGAGGAGAGAAGGAGGAGGATGGGTGGAGATGGGGCCCAGGAGCCCCCCGAGGCCGCCACTGTCTCTCTCCGCTGCGTGGGGGATGCCTGGGAGCAGGCACTGTCCTCTGCGACCCTCCCCCAGGCCGCCTTGTTCAAAGAGCCCCCCACTCCTTGGGGGGCCACCTGCCCATCACACTGGGCGTGGCCGCCAGGCCCAGCAAGCCGATCAGAGGGGCCCGACCACATGTGGCGTGGGCTGTGGCCCCTCTGTCTCCGGATCCCTCACTCATGGGCCGCGGCACGGACCGCCTCCCGTGGCCTGGGCAGATCTCTTCGCCGCCTCCCCCGGCCGGGGGAGGCAAGTAGCAGCCACAGATTCCTCGCTGGCGGCGCCCCCCTGACACAGGACGCCGCACAAAGGTGCCTCTGCACCGCCCAAGGGCCGCCGACCCCCAGCAGGAGTGCCGCGATCCCCCGGGCCTCCCCGCCTCCCCGGCAGGCCCTGGGCGCCGGCCCAGGGCCACAAAGCCAGACACGCACCCTGGCCCCGCAAGGGACCCGGCCCGCTGTTCGCCTCCGCCGCTCCTCGACTCACGGAGTGCCGATCAGGGCACAAGAACGTCTCGGGTGGCCGGCCTAACAGGGCGGATGACAGAGGGTCGGGAGCACTCCTAGAGTGCATCCGCCATCTTGACGCCCTTAGCCACGCCTTCCTGCCATATTCCATTTTTTGTACTCTGTTTAAGCAAAACTCCAGCTAAAGTCGCAGTTATTTTCCGTTGCTCAATGCTTGCCTAAAACAGTGTGTTTAATAGCTAATAAATGTGTAGATAGCTACCCCAGAACGGGTTGCTGCATTATGTCTTACAAGATCAGATTTATTAAGTCATTACATGAGTTTGAATGTTCTATTGTTCGAAATTGTCACTAATACGTGGTTTCTTCCTCGAGGATTGAAGTAAATGTTACAGGCCGAAAAGTTTCTTCCTGAGAAGAGAAGTTTAGACGAGATGTAACAATGGAGTCACAGACGAAAAGGAAGAGGAAAAGTTACTGGTATGAATGTGCCCTGGTTATTGTCGACGTCATTTTATTTTAGGTTATCAAATAAAACAACCATTGGTTGAATTGTAAACCACCCCATGTACTGACCAATCATTAACTTTTAGAAATTTACTATAACAATCTTGGTAGGACTCTCTTGAGAGGAGAATTCTTTGATTTTCGTTTGTTCATTCGTTTTGCTCTTAATCATCTAAATGGTGATTCAAGTCATATTAGCAATGTGGGTTTAGCTGTCGATAGGCCTGATTCTCCGAAGACTTGCCTGATGGTGTCCCCTTGCTGAAGTAGACTGCATGTTGTTGTTCTATTGGTAATGTATGAAATTGCATTGATATATGTGTCTCTTATGCTTTGCAGCTACCAGCTGAAACGTATATTACAAATTGCTGATAATAATAATAATAATAATAATAATAATAATAATAATAATAGAAATTATGATAATTATTTTTTTATACTAACTCGAGCTAGAGTGATTTTTCTAAATTTGTGTTTCTGAATTCTTTTTACATGAAGACCAACATGTTGATGCTAATTTGTGGTTAGCGATGGAATCTACCTTCACATGCTCATGATTCGTATTGACTTTCTTTGATTGTTATGTACTAATGCATACTTACCTTTGTTGCCAATTCTGGTGTTATTATTCAGTGTTATGATACTTGAGATTATTTGCTTGATTGCTTTGATTAAACTCAGATACATAAGACGTTCTTATCAACCACTATTGATTTTATATGCTTATCACTTATGTTTGAGAGTTATTTTCGGGACATTAGCATTGTTAATCTATGGAAATAAATTTATAATTCTTCTTAATAAACTGGTGTGGTTTATGTTTGAGGTCCAGATCTTTGAATAAGTTGATTGCTATTGATGATTACATTACTCATTATTGACATCCTCTCAACTCATTGTTGTGTCGATCCATTGGGCTGTAGTGCAAAAATCCACTATTCAGTTTAGAGTAATAGCTAGGATTTCATGGCGCTGCAGCAATGGTGAAAAATGGAAAACTAAACGATTGACGCACCGGCCCTAACCTTGAAGTGCCCTTATTTTCAGGCAGATGTTCATATGTGATAAGACAAATGACATAGATCCAATGGCATGGGAGTCAATGCCCAGGTGGGTTGACCTATTGTGCATGCTGTATGATGTCATAGATAGAAGAAGACTGTAAAGGGAAATCATACAGGCCACATATACATACATATAAGCATGTATGGTTTTTAAGAATTTTTATTACAAGATCGTGGCAGGCCTGTTAGGCCTTCTGAAAAGATTCCAGTAAGAATCTACCTTTGAACTTTGTCGAAAGTGGTAATCAATACAGAATCCTTGCCTATAAAGTTAATCTGGGATATTTGATAAAACAGAACACATGTCTCCAAGCTTTAACGTAGTAACAATCCACCCTTAAAAGCACTGGTTTTAACATAAGTATTTCATAATAAATAAGGTAGGCCCTCTGCCTTTGTAAGAACTTGTCAGAATAAATAGATACGATCTATGGTGTCTGAAGTAACTTTCCCCAAAGAAAGGATCAGGCCTATAGGCTTGTCACTACAACCAACTCAGACCTTATGTATTGAGCACTGTTTTTTTCCCACAAAGTAACTACCCAGTAAACAATATACATTCCCTTCAACAAAGACCTAGTAAGGATTATAATTATAATTCAGCTCTTCTATCCCCACATTGTGCTTGTGTGGGCCACAAACACAGAAACCCTTACCTATTACACTTTTAAGACAGGTTTTAAGATAGTGTAATAATATCTCACTCTTAAAAACCATTTACTTTTACTATATGCTTTTCATGATAAGTAAATCGGGCCTACTGGCTTTGTCATAACCTTTTATACTAATAGACCAAACCTATGGAATCTGGAATAACTTTCCCAGTGAACCAATAAATCCTATACCAAATAGCACTGGCTTTTCAAAATAAATATTGTAACTTATCATAATATACACATCATTCCTATAATTTATTTTACATATTTCCTACTATACCCAACTGAGTCCTGCTCTATTGAGCATAAGTGTTCACACAATGCAGGAATAATGCAATACTTTCATTGTTTTTCAGTGGAAGCACATAATTTGTGCATATCTAAAAGCTGTATTCGAGGAGATCAACATGTGAGATGAGCCTAAACCCCTCCCTAGATAGACATTTAGAAAGCTCTTTTCCTGCTGATTGCATATGGAATGGCAACAGCTGTGCTATCAAGCTAGATCTAGAATCTCTGAGTCGATGTAGGATGAAGAATAGAGCAGAGGAGGTGATGGAAGAGACACGAAAGATACAGAAGAGTTCATAGGAGAATAAGTCAATGTGTCCCACATGGTTTGGTGATCAGGGGTAAACATATGATTTAAATTATCAGGTGAGGACTGAATAATAGATTTTTCAAGATGCTTTTGTATGGAATGGTGCTTGTTTTGAGGCATCTCAGATCTTTTTTGAGAGAGTTCCATTATTTGGGAGCACTGCCAGGAAACTATTTGGTCACTGACAAGTGGGATTTCAATAATTTAATTTATAGTCAAAGAAAATATTTCTATTTTGTTTCTAATGTGAACACTCACTGATTCACTTAGGAATAATATTAAGGACCCTCTAGTAGAATAATAATTGTCCCTTCAATTGTGTCAACATTGATCCTGGCACAACCACATTCAGATGGTAGCATACATGGAAATCACCCAACTTAATGGATGGGGAACAAAGCTGTCTCAGTTACTTCAGATTGAAAATACAGTGTCATGTCTCTCAGAACACAGTGCAATTTAATTGCAGCCCGTCCATGCTTTAGTCAAATGTAAGACTCTTACCATAGAAAATAGAGCAACCAAGAAGCAGGTCCCTCCATTCCTACTGGAGAGAGGTCATTGCTAGCCATGACTTTGGGGCTGTCTCGATGAAAGAATTGTGCGTTGGTGTGCCCTCCTTAAGTGTGCATTGCAATGAAATTTGAAATGAAACAAACTCATTTAAATGAGTTCAAAATCAAAATACTTCCAGAAGACAACAAAACATCTGTCTCTTCATGAAGCCTTTTCAAAGTGCAGTTCAGAAAGTGATGTATAGTGGACCTTTCCAACTCCAGCTGACCTCTGACAGGTCACTAACCATTCTGCCCTGTGGAACATCAGGGGATGATTCAAGCCTGCATATTTTCAAAAAACGGGTCATAACATAAAGTACAAGTTACTCCTTTTTGAAAGACTCGTAGTGATACTTTTTGGATCCTCATAAAGTGTAGGTCTGATTTACAAAACAGTTTTGGATATAAATACACCTCAAAATCTCAGTTGTCACGATGCCAAATATTTAATGCCTACAATCCAGATTTGAGGGCTTTCTGACTCTAACTACCAATTCACTGTGGAAAAGAAGGTGGATTTCCTGTCTTTATAAGAATCGGTTAGTGTGGATCATGGATGCTCCAGAGATACAGGGGCTGTGAAGCAACCATTATAAATTTAGTGAAAACCCATAAAGCAATACGTTAGTAGATAATAACAAACAATCCTAGTGGTATTTTACACCAAATTTATGTCTTTAGCATTTGGTGAAAACTATGATGGTGTATGCATTGAAATTGGTTCTAAAAGTGCCCCAGACACCCTAAAAACTTCAAAGAATATAGAAAAGGGAGATTGTCACACAAAATAGCTTGCATGTGGAGAAAGAAAGAAAAAAGGATTAGGTGAATTAGGGGGTCATTACAACCCTGGCGGACGGTGTTAAAGATGCGGTAATACCGCAAACAGTCAGACGGACAAAAAAAGGGAATTATGACCCTGGCGGAAACCGCCAACAAAGACAGCCACTTTAACACTTCACCCGCCACGGCGGTACAGACAAGCAGCGCGGCGGTCACCGCCAACAGACAGGCGGAAGACAATGTACCGCCCACAGTATCACAACAGGCCAATCCGCCACCTTTTCCGGTGTGGATTCACTGTGGATAAAAACACGGCGGAAACAGCTATTGCTATGGGAAAACGCTCACCTTCTACACATGACTCCATGGACCCGGATCTCCAAATACTACCTGCCCTTGTCTTTCTGCTCCTTCACGACCAACAGCGACGTAGGCGCAGAAGATACCGGTGAGTACAGCACCTACGACACGGGGAGAGGGGAGGCAAAAGTTAGGGGGACACCCACCAAACACCCCCACCCCCCCCTCGCATATTACAACATACACACCAATGCAGTCACAAAAATCACAGTAACAACCCACAATTCCCCCGGAAGAATGCAAAGACAATGCGAATTTCGGTCAAACTTTGTAATGTGCCAATATACATGTCATACAAAAATATACAAATATATGTATTATAAAATCACTCTCATTTACATATATTCAATCTGAGAAGTAGTGCAGATATGTACACAACAATGTCCGTGCACAAACAGTCCAAAAATGCATGGGCGAGGCCCACAATAGATACCTGACCAAAATCGGAGAGAACACTGCCAGGGCATCAGATAGAAACACTACAGGCACCTCAGGGGGAAGGGAAGGGGGGCAACTCAGCCACATGAATGCAAAGCCAGATCCACGACGGGGCTCCATGCCCATTGATGTATCCTGGGGAGTGCAAAGCCACAGTCTCTCAAGTCTCTACAGTGGGTGGGTTTCCCACTGTCACATCCTGGGGAGTGCAAAGCCACAGTCTCTCAAGTCTCTACAGTGGGTGGGTTGCCCACTGTCACATCCTGGGGAGTGCAAAGCCACAGTCTCTCAAGTTGAAGCAGGTCCATACTGGTACTGGGGGGTGACTGGTGCCCAGACTGGATGAGTCTCCCCGTGAAAGGTAGTGTCCTGTCACTGTCCCGGCCGCACATGGGATAAGGATGCCTGATGTGGTGGGCCATTCATTCCTACCTGGTGCATTGCCCTGTTCAGTGGTGCTATGACATGGCGGTCTTTGCCCTGTTCAGCGGTGCTTTGACATGGCGGTCTTTGCCCTGTTCAGCGGTGCTATGTCATGGCGCTCTTTGCCCTCTTCAGCGGTGCTTTGACATGGCGGTCTTTGCCCTGTTCAGCGGTGCTATGACATGGCGGTCTTTGCCCTCTTCAGCGGTGCTTTGACATGGCGGTCTTTGCCCTGTTCAGCGGTGCTATGACATGGCGGTCTTTGCCCTGTTCAGCGGTGCTTTGACATGGCGGTCTTTGCCCTGTTCAGCGGTGCTTTGACATGGCGGTCTTTGCCCTGTTCAGCGGTGCTATGACATGGCGGTCTTTGCCCTCTTCAGCGGTGCTTTGACATGGCGGTCTTTGCCCTGTTCAGCGGTGCTATGACATGGCGGTCTTTGCCCTCTTCAGCGGTGCTATGACATGGCGGTCTTTGCCCTGTTCAGCGGTGCTATGTCATGGCGGTCTTTGCCCTCTTCAGCGGTGCTATGACATGGCGGTCTTTGTCCTGTTCAGTGGTGCTATGACATGGCGGTCTTTGCCCTCTTCAGCGGTGCTATGACATGGCGGTCTTTGCCCTCTTCAGCGGTGCTATGACATGGCGGTTCTGGTACGGACATTGGTGTGTGGCATGACGATTTCCACATTGGACATTGGTGTGTGGCATGACGATCTCCATACTGGACATTGGTGTGTGGCATGACGATTTCCACACTGGACATTGGTGTGTGGCATGACGTTCCATCATTGCCCAGTGGGGCTGTGGCATCCTGGCCCCGCTTGGGCTGTAACTCCGGCGGTGGTCTCTGGACCAGTGACGATACTTGAGCCCTCCTGGGCTGTGACTCTGGCGGTGGTCTCTGGACCAGTGACGATACTTGAGCCCTCCTGGGCTGTGACTCTGGCGGTGGTCTCTGGACCAGTGACGATACGTGAGCCCTCCTGGGCTGTGACTCTGGCGGTGCTCTCTGGACCAGTGACGATACTTGTGCCCTCCTGGGCTGTGACTCTGGCGGTGGTCTCTGGACCAGTGACGATACTTGAGCCCTCCTGGGCTGTGACTCTGGCGGTGGTCTCTGGACCAGTGACGATACTTGAGCCCTCCTGGGCTGTGACTCTGGCGGTGCTCTCTGGACCAGTGACGACGGAACTGTTTTGCTTGCAGGTGCAGGTACTGGAGGCTGTCGTGAGGTGGATGGATGTTGGGTGAGTGATTGCCGGCATTTGGGTACTTTGGGAGGGGGCCTCACAGACACACTGGGAGAGGACACAGGGGACGTGTAAATGGCAGTGGAGGTGGTGAGTGCAGGTGAGCGGCGTGTGGTGCTGGGTGTCCTGGTGCGAGTCCTAGTGCCTGTAGATGTGGTGCATGCAGGTGTGTGTGTGTAGACGAGACTGGGAGGGAGGAGGGAGAAGAGGAGGAGGGGGACACAGTGGAGACAGTGGATGTTGCTGTGTCTGTATGGGTGTGATGCTTGTGTGAGTGCCTGTGGTGTGTGTGGTGCCTATGTTTGCTTGAGCTACTTGTGTGTGTTGACTTGTCTGCATGCTGGTCTGTAGGTGTGCTTGGGATGGGCTGGGATACAGGGGATTGGGTCTAGGTGGAGGAAGTTGGAGGGGGGAGGCTGGACACAGGGACAATTGCTGCCATCAGTGCTGAGGCCAGAGTTTGCAGGGTTCGCTGAAGGGCAGCCTGACCAGAATTAATGCCCTCCAGGAATGCATTACCGTGTTGCAACGCCCTTTCTACACCCTGGATGGCATTCACAATGGTAGACTGCCCAACAGTAAGTGACCTGAGGAGGTCAATGGCCTCCTCACTGAGGGCAGCAGGGGTGACTGGGGCAGGGCCTGAGGTGCCTGGGGCAAAGGTGATGCCCACCCTCCTGGGTGAGCGGGCACGGGGCGAACGCTGAGGGGCTGCTGGGAGGGCGGTGCTGGTAGGGGGTGTGGCGGCTGTACCTGTAGAAGTGGGGCGCACAGATGGTGCCGCCACCACAGGGGAGCTCACATCAGCGGACGAGTCTGTGTCGCTGGTTGGTGATCCGGTGGCCGACGTGAAGTTCCCCTCGCCCTCCGTCCCAATGGTGTATTCAGAGTCTGTGGTGTGGCCCTCCATGGCCATGTGGGATGCAGCTCCCTCGTGCTCCGGTGCCACTGTACCTCCGCCTGTTGATGCTGATGTACAAAAGGACAGGGAGAGCAGGAAAAGGGGGGGAGACAGAAGAAAGAGAGTATTAGTGCATGGCATACCACTACCGTTGGCGGACAAGACAGATGCAGCAGCCCCATGCACAACGCTGCGCTCCTGCCCTCTGCACATGCGATTTCATGGATATGGCCTACATGGCAATGTTGGAAATCTGCGCACATGGGTGCCACAGGGGCAACTATACCTCAACTTGCTAATTTTTTGAGGTGGGGTAGAGTGCCACATGGCCTACATTACGGAGGGGCCTTGCCTAACTAACTCGCCCTGGCTTAGGGACACCCACAGCCCACCTCCCCCACCCAGACACCTCCACTGCACGCAATGTCAGCAGATTGAGGTTGTACTCACCCCCTTGTGTCTGCTGTGATGTCCTTAAGCGCCCGTCCAACTCCGGGTAGGCCACCGCCAGGATCCCGAACATCAGGGGGGTCATGGTACGACGGGCACCCCTCCCACGTTGGGAGGCCATCCCCAGCTGAGCCTCCGCCGTCTTCTTGCTGCAGCGGCGAATGTCCTCCCATCTCTTCCGGCAGTGGGTGCCCCGTCTCTGGTGGACCCCCAGGGTCTGGACCTCCTTGGCGATGGCATGCCAAATGTCCCTCTTCTGGTGGGTGCTGACCTACATGACATGCACAAGGGAAGAGGAACAGTCATTACCAATTGCACCATCAATGTGTGTGGCCCCCTCCATACTCTGACCATGTGGCCCATTTATTCCCATACTTTACTGTAGTATGACTTCTGCCCCCTTTCCCCTTCCACTCAGCCCTGTCCACCCAGGCCTAGCCCCTACAACGTGCTCCCTGTGTACTAACCTGTTGGTCTGGAGGACCGTAGAGTAGCGTGTACTGGGGGAGGACCCCATCCACAAGTTTCTCCAACTCCTGTGCAGTGAAGGCAGGGGCCCTTTCCCCAGACGCAGCAGCCATCGTCGCTTCCAGACCGAGGTCACAGCAGCACTAGCAGTGTAGGTCCTCTCCTGTCGAAGGTCAGGTATCTAGTGATTGAAGAGATAGAAAATGGTGGTGACGTCCGCGGCGGTGACGTCCGCGGCGGGGCGCATCATCACCGCCGGCACACGTGTTCATTGGCTCCTGGGACCCATAGGGTCCAATGTTAACCAATGCAGCATTGCACCGCGCTCTACGACCGCCTACCGTGACGGTGTGCAACGCCAGCGCGGTTACCCCACAATCCCATTGTCCCACTTTAGAGGTCAGGCAGCTGCCATTTCAGGTGCCCACATGGATTCATTTTTAACTGCATCACACATACTGAGGCCTACACTCAACACACATACAGGAAGGGTTTATTGTCTGGTGTAGTCTTGTGTGTGACTGTGGGTACATACCTGGAGGAATAGTGACTGTTTCTTCGCTGTTGTCCTTCGTAGGCACTGTCAGCTGGGACATATGAGAAGATAGCGGAATCCGCCGGTGTACCGACCGCTGGTGGACCTGTTGACAATGGAGGAGCGACATTTAATCGTGACCTACAGGTTTGACCGTGCCACAATCCAGGAACTGTGTACCCAGTTGGAGCCAGAGCTGATGTCACCAATCCGCCATCCGACTGGAATCCCCCCTGACGTGCAGGTGCTGTCAGTGCTCCATTTCCTAGCAAGTGTGTCATTTCAGACAACAGTGGCCATGGCATCAGGGATGTCCCAGCCTATGTTTCCCAACGTCTTGTCCAGAGTGTTGTCTGCCCTGCTGAAACACGTAAGGAGATACATCATTTTCCCTGAGGTGGAGGATTTGGCTACAGTGAAAGGTGACTTCTATGCCCTTGGACATATCCCCAACATCATAGGTGCCATTGATGGGACCCATGTAGCTCTGTTCCCCCCCGCAGGAGTGAACAGGTGTACAGGAACATGAAGAGTTATCATTCGATGAATGTCCAGATGGTCTGTTTGGCCGATCAGTACATCTCGCAGGTAAATGCTATGTTCCCTGGCTCAGTGCATGACGCCTACATCCTGCGCAATAGCAGCATCCCTGATATGATGGGTCAACTCCAGAGGCACCGTGTATGGCTATTGGGGGACTCTGGTTACCCCAACCTTTCCTGGCTGTTGACCCCAGTGAGGAATCCCAGGACCAGGGCAGAGGAACGCTACAATGAGGCCCATGGGCGGACTAGGAGGGTTATCGAGCGCACCTTCGGCCTTCTTAAGGCCATGTTCAGGTCTCTCCATATGACAGGTGGATCCCTATTCTACTCACCGAAGAAGGTGTGCGACATCATTATCGCCTGCTCCATGCTCCATAACTTGGAATTGCGACGCCAGGTGCCTTTTCTGCAGGAGGATGATCCAGATGACGGTGTTGTAGCAGCTGTGGAGCCTGTGGAGCCTGTGGACAGTGATGAGGATGAAGCTGAGGAAGACGAAAACGACAACAGGGAGTCAGTCATACAGCAATATTTCCAGTGACACACAGGTGAGAACTTTTTCTTTTTTACCATTACATTGACTTTCACACATCTACCTCTATCCTGTACCTCCATTTCACTCACTATTTGTTAACTGAGTTGTCCCCTTCCATTTCAGTTTCACAAATGTGGTAACCTACGTGTCAACTGTTTGCATCCTTGAAGGGCTTGTGATGTGTGACATAGGTATGTTAGCCTTCCAATGGGTAACCCATTATGAAACTGTAATTGATAATACAGATTTACAAATCATAGACTTACTCAATTTTTTTGGGGTGTTTCAAGGGTGTTTATTTAAGTGCAAAAAAATTAAGGGGGGTTGTAAATTGGTGATGGGTGATGGTGGAGGAAGGTCCATGGCAGAGTCCAGTCTATTAGTCTCACAGGTACATTGCACATCTGGGCATTGGAAGTGGAGCTGGGGCAGCTCTGATTTGGGCAGGGTAACAAAGTGGGACAGTGGGAGGACAATCAGGGTGGTCTTATTTCCTGGCGGGGGTCTTGCCATCTTGCTCTGTCCTGTTCCTGGATCTCAGGGACCGCTTGCGGGGTGGTTCTCCATCTGCAGGGGGTGGGGTGCTGGTGTGGTGGTCCTGTGGCGGTGCCTCGTGTCCACTTGCGCCGGCGGACGTGGTGGGCAGTTCATCGTCCTGGCTAGTGTCAGGGGCCCCTTGGAGTGCCACGGTGTCCCTCAAGGTCTTTTGAATGTCCGTCAGCACCCCTTTATGGTGCCCAGGGCGGAGCCGATGGTCCGGAGCTCCTCCCTGAACCCCAAATATTGTTCCTCCTGCAGAGGCAGGGTCTCCTGCAACTTGTCCAGGACCGTGGCCATCGTCTCCTGGGAGTGGTGGTATGCTCCCATGATGGAGGAGAGGGCCTCGTTGAGAGTGGGTTCCCTTGGCCTGTCCTCCCTCTGTCGCACAGCAGCCCTCCCAGTTCCCCTAAGTTCCTGGGCCTCCGTCCCCTGGACCGTGTGCCCACTACCACTGCCCCCAGGTCCCTGTTGTTGTTGGGGTGGTGGGTTAGCCTGGGTGCCCTGTAGTGGTGGACACACCGCTGATTGACCTGTCCTGGGTAGGGAGGTTTGGGCCCGCTGGGTGGGTGCTGTGCTGGTGTTACCAGAGGGTGGAAGCTGGGTGTTGGGCTGTGGCTGGGCAAGGGGAACCGACTGTCCCGAGGCCCCGATGGCCCGGGCTGGTCATCAAGATCCAGTGGGGCAGAGCTGCTGTCGTCACTGTGGGCCTCTTCTGGGGGTGGAGTGGTGTTGTCTGGACCCTCTGGTGTGGTGACGTTCCTTCGGGTTCCTGCAGGGGTATAAGTACATGATTATTGCATGTGTGTGTTTCATGGTGTGCAATGGTTGGGTGTGCGTGAACCCCAGTGCAGGCATTCCTGTGTGTGGGCTTGTGTGCTGATGGTTGGGGGGTGTTCTGGGTCTGTGCAGTGGGCATGCTTTGGTGATGGGTGTCCATGCTTAGTTAAGTCATGCAGGGCTTGGGGTTGGGATGGGTGGTTGATGTCATGGGTAGATAGGTGAGGATTTGGGGTGATAGGGGAGGGTGTGATGGTGGGGGTGTGTGATATCATGCAGGTAGGGTGGGGGTTATGATAGTTAAGATTTGACTTACCAGTGTCCGTTCCTCCAACGACTCCTCCGAGGCCCTCAGGATGCAAGATGGACAAGACTTGCTCCTCCCATGTTGTTAGTTGAGGGGGAGGAGGTGGTGGTCCGCCGCCAGTCCGCTGTACCGCGATGTGGTGCCTGGATACCGTTGAACGCACCTTCCCCCGTAGGTCGTTCCACCTCTTCCTGATGTCCTCCCTTTTTCTTGGGTGCTGTCCCACAGCGTTGACCCTGTTGACTATTCTTTGCCATAGCTCCATCTTCCTGGCTATTGATGTGTGCTGTACCTGTGAGCCAAATAGCTGTGGCTCTACCTGGATGATTTCCTCCACAATGACCCTGAGCTCCTCCTCGGAGAAGCGGGGGTGTCTTTGACGTGACATGGGGTGGTGTGTGTGATGTGTGGGGTGGTGTATGTGTTGATGAGTGTGGTGAGTGTAGTAGTATGTGGTGTTTTGTGCTTGGATGTTGCGTGGGTGATGGTGTTGTGTGCCTCTGTGTGATGGGGTTGTCTGTTCTGTGCTATCTCTCTGGCCTTCGTTCGTGAATTGTGGTCGTAGGGGTTTGTGGGTGATGTGGGTGTGTGTTTTATATTGTGTTGGGTGTGTGGGAGTGGTGTGTGTATGTGTATCAGGTGTGTGTATTTGTAATTGTCCAATGTGGCGGTGTTTTGGAGATGTGTGTGTATTTTGAGCGCGGCGGTGTGTACCGCCAATGGAATACTGCGGTTGAAAGACCGCTGCATGGATTCATGGGTCGTAATAGCATGGGCGTGTTTCTGTGGAGGTGGAGGATTTGTTTCCCCATGTTTTTCGCTGACCTTTGGTGTGGCGGTATTGTGTGGGTGTCTGAATTTCAGCGGATTCCGTGATGTGTGTCATAATAGCTGTGGCGGTCTACCGCGGCTGCGGCGGTGTATTGGCGGTCTTTTGCACGGCGGTATGCATCTTATACTGCCAATGTTGTAATGACCCCCTTAGTGTCTTATCCCTGCCCCTTAATAATTTTCATGGCCTCATTACAGGTTTGGTGGTCTGTGCAACGCCAGGGCGGCGGTCCAACTGCCATCGGCTTGTCGGTCGGACCACTGCATTACAAGTCATGCAGGCTTATGGAGCAAAGAACACTGCGGTCCCACCAGCACCACCAGGCAGCACAGATCACCATGGTGATGAGGCAGGATAAGTAGACCGGCAAGGACACATAATGAGTTGCACACCACCAATGTGACTGTGGTGGTCCAAACACCATGTCTCAACAGGCGGAATCAGAGAGTATAAAGGGAAAAGCTCATCTGGAGGCAGCGTTAAATGTCCGGTGCCACCATGGAGTCCATCACATATGTCCTGCCACTGCTGCTGCTCATCATGCAGCCCAAAATCCACGCCATCATGGATGCAACTGACCATCAGTACACACACCTATCTGTGTCTTTAACCTTAACAACAGATCATCACGCCGTCATCCATATGATATGGGGCTTACGGTACTTGCTTCAAGTACCCTTGTCATTGTGTTCCCAGTCAGACTCATTCACAAGGAAGGACACTTTCACCACCAATAAACACCCCCTTTGGGCAGGTTACTCACACTGCACCTCAACACTACACAAAAACACACATCTGCACATCTTAGGCACAGGGACAGTGAAGGGTACACAACATTGTGTCACAAAACACCCTAACAACACAGCAACATATCATCTTATGTTACAACTGACACACTGACATTGCTCATGTGCCATGGACTATCATCAGATTCAACACACATTTGTGTGAATGTGCCATGGAACTCAAACACCACTCCCATAAAACATCCTTGGTATGGACCCACACATCACCCACATTGCAACACAATGGAAGCACAATGGGATTCACAATAGTCAGAGAGACACATATCCAAAGCTCACTAAGTAAACAATACCTGTACAATAGGGATGGTGGCATCAGGAACTCTCAGTGAAGGATGCTGCACTGGGACACATATCACTTTACACACTCCCCTAAAACAACATTTGCACAGGAACTGGCCCTAAATGTATATGTATCTCAGGGACAAACAATTCTATAGCCAAGTGACATGCCTATCTGCAGAATATGTAAGTGCACACCAAGAAAGCACATACAACAGCAACAGCATAGCACATACATCTAGATGAAGTCGCTACAGGGTACACACAGCAAAATGGGCACATGCACAGTCACATGCAAACAAAGGTAGCAAAATGTACACCCTCCATGTCTGCACAAAGAAAACTCAAGCTGCCACACATGAGACCAATATACAATCCATATCAGGGGGAAAAATCTAACACCATACATGCTGACATTGGACCACACAAGATGAAATACCATACCAAACAAAGCACAATGCAGTGACACCCAAACACATATCCGTAGAGTCAACATATACCCTTGTCTTGGGTGACACTAGCACTGCCCACAAAGTCAGATTTTACAAACAACATCAAATGGATCAGCAATCAGGCTGAAACACACACAACTGAAGGCAGACAACACAAATTACTCTGGAACAACATAGAAGTATAAAAAAAATTACAGGACAAATGTGTAAAAAAAAAAAAACTACTTTGGTTTATTTTAACCAAAATGATAATGAGCAAAGGTCATTGGCCAGTCCATCATACGTCATTGCACAGTACTGTGCCAACACTTGACTCCTATTGTTGCCAGGGAACCTCCACAGGAAGGGGCATCATGTAGGCAAGCAGGCACCACAGGGATCATCCTTGGTGGGGTCAGATTTGGGATGGATGGGTTTGGGTTTTGGAGTGGTGGGCTGTTTTTTAGGAAGGATGGACTTATTCTCGGGAGGAAGGGTATGAGTGCTTGCAGGGGGACAGGTGTGACATGGATGTGGAAGGGATTGGTTGGGATGTTGGAGCCTCTTGGCTATCTTCGCATTACAGACAGTAGTGAGGCCCAAGCACCCTTCGCATGTTGAAGAAAAGAAGCCTCTGGGGGGAAGATGCCAATATACTCATTTGATGAGACACATGGCTGAGGAGAGTAATCCATAACTTCCTTACCTATGGTCTGTAGCACTAAGGAGTAGTAGGCGGTTGCATAGAATTTACACCTACTACACAACAAACATTACTTGATTGATCAACGTACACAGCCATGTGTTGCCCCTAGAGAGCACCATTTTTGTGAATTGTACGCAGTTGTGTCCTAGGTCCTTGGGTCAATAGGCAAGGCACTTCAGTATGTACCATATGACATATCTACACAAACTGTCACTCGTCTACTTTGTCACACATGGCTCATCCCTAATTGTCAGAGGGGGATGTCAGAACCTAACACATTATCTTGGCAAACTGACAGACAGGGATGTGTCCTGTACTCTCCCTCTTGTGGCTGCTGTGCTCCCCTCAAATCCCGTCAAGGTCTGGGTATGCCACCGCCAGGATATGTCACATTAGGGGTCTGACTGCACCCTGCCGGCATTGGGAGGACAATCCCAGCTGGACCTCCACGATCTTTCAGCCCAAGCGTCTCAGGTCCTCCCACCTCTTGCAACAATGGGTGATGTGAAGGCTGTGGACCTAACAGGGTTCGCACCTTCCAGGCCATGGCTCTTCATATATCCTTCTTCTGATGAGCATTGCCATGCATGAATGAAAGAAGTAAATCAGGAGATTACAATCACAAGTTTTCTCACAAATGGTCGAATCACACACGTCGGGAATACCAAGCTAGAAATTGGAAATTTGTTAACACACCACAAGTGTAAAGCACACAAGGCAATACGTACAGAGACATGCCTGCAGACATTCATATCCATTTACAGACTAACCCACTACCCTGCTCAGGGCCTACTGTAATGTAGCAAGTCTACTGACATCAGTAGGCGTGCTTAGCAGCATGTACTGTGCTCCAGCAACACGTACTGTGATGTGAGCCACACAATGAAACACTGCACACATCTGTGTCTCCTGAAGGGTAAACTCCTTAGGCCTAAATGGACCAACACATTCACACTGTGCGAGATTGACTCACTGCATACAGTCTCTACAGGACACTTCCATAGTACAGACTTCACCATTATACTCGAGTGACAATGAAGGGGCTGGCCTGGTGGGTACAGAAAGTGTATTTCTTGTGCATGTGTTGACACATGGCTTATCAAATGCTGACTCATGCCATTTTAGGGGGTGGGTTCTGTGGTATGTACCTGTACCACAGAACACTCCTTTGTACATATGTGTCTATCCTACAGAGATCACATCCAACATACAAAGGTATTAACTATACGTTTTCTGTAATGTGACCAAGGTACTGGCTCACATATCATGGTCTCCCAGGACTCACCATAGTGTCTGCACTGAGGGACTGTCATTATTGCATTAAGCCTGCACAGGACAAATATGACTTCTGTGAAGGTGACAACAGAGCTGTGGGAGTAAGGGACCTGTCATGAGTCAAAGAAACACATTGACAATGAGGCAAAATGCATATATGGACTACTTCTGGGATTTACTTCAGTACCTATTCCTAATCTAGTCAATGGACTGAGGCATTCAGGGGAAATTTTGCCACTAGAGCACCATATTGTCCATATGACAAAATCTGCTTCTATAGAGGGAGAGGCCACTGTGCCGCAGTTGCATAGAAACAGTGACTCCCCCACAGCCTGGACTATGTCCCATCCTGGAAGATATAAATGACAGGCCCTTGTCTCTGCAGGCTGACCATACAGAACCTACTCGACACTCACATTTCCGTCACTTCCTTGCATGACAGTACATCATGTGTCCATCAGCAATTTGGCAAGTGGTTTGTGTGACAACCTAAAAGGCAGAGTGAGTCAGGATGTGTATTCCAGACAACAGTTTGATAATTACAGATGTGGTTTGGAAGATCTACGGTTCTATACACATTGTTTACAAGATCTTCTAATGACTCATACAAGATGTATACATGGCTCATGTTGTCATGAACATACATGTTGTCCAACATTTTCAACAATCATGAAGAAGGAGATGGTAGTAAAGTCTCCTTACTTAGTTATCTACATCCAATACAAGGCGGATCTAAGAACTCAAAAACCTCACACAACACAATGTGACTGAACTTAGCATATTGTACTGGCCACCAACGCCTGCACAGTGTACATTCCATTGATGCCACACCAACTGCATCAACAGGCACTCAAGAAGTCTTACCGGCACACAGGGGCACATTGTAGCCTGTGAGGAGGGAAAAGACGGTGTTGAACAGATTCAATTGTGCCCGTGAGAATCTTACCTGCTCCTCTGGTGAACCATAGAGCACCTCATATAGGGGTAGGACCTCATCAACAAGCCTCTCCAGCTCCTCTGGAGAGAAGGCAGGATCCCTGTCACCTGCTGGATGTGGGATGATTGCTCCCAGAGACGAAACGGCAAACAGCAGATCAGGTAGTGGAAGTGTTGCTGGCGGCAGTGTCAGGATTCAAGTGAGTGAATGTACACAACATGACAGTCATGTCTGACACGTCCGCAGTCATCACCAATGCCCGACACGGCCATTGGGCTGCGACCACCACAGGCAGCAACGTTAGCCTATGGCTGTGTCTGCTGTGGTTAGAACCACAAACCACCCTTATGACTTCTGCCAGCGGTCACAGGTGGATCCTAATGTCCAGTGGAGTGGGTCAGGCAGCCGCCATTTTGGCAGTCTGAAATACTGTATATAGCTTTGTAAACTGTGTCACACCTACAATATATGTGTTGTGGCAGTGCCAAAATCCATATTCTGTCTAGTCATGTAGGTTATTCTACACAACAACCAGTGTAGTGTTTTGCAGGGCATATGACGGCAGTGCACGGTTTACCACCACCCACTGTCATTTTGGCCATTAATGGGTGAGGATGGAGGTAGACTTCATGTAAGTTTTCAATAATGTACATAGATCGGATATCTTCAGTGACACGTGGACTTAGCATGGAAATGTGTATTTTGAACACATGAATATGTAATTTGTAAGAGTTTTATACACCATTGGTTTCCACCTATTAATTGAAAAGCACGGTTCAATGGAACGAAAGAATGGGGAAAGAAGATATTTGCAAAATGTATGTTACAGTATTGCGTATTATTTACACCCTTGAGGAAGTCATTGGGCTACATCCCTGATGAAACACGTGTTGACTTGGCTGAAGTTGAAGGTAAAGGAGAAAATAAAGAAGACTACTATACAAATTGGGACATGATTAAAGATGTGTGCTTTATTTATATTGTATTGGCGTAACAATCATTAGCTTGCAATTGTACAGGGTTTGGGGGGGTGTTCTATGTACAAGCACCTTCAGACAGATCAGCAGGACAGGGACTACTGAAATTGGACGGAGGTCTTGTGAAGTTGTGAGTGCCGTTTTCTCCACTAAAAGCACCTATTCACAAAACGTTACACCCATTGTACTAGCCATGTCAGTTTTGCACTTCCTGGTCACGGAGTCCTTCCAGCATACAGTGGCCCTATCTGCTGGTATTCCCATCTTATGTTCAGTCTGGTGTTGAAGGATTTCCTCTAAGCAATGTTAAAACACATTGACAGCTATATAAGGTTCCACCGACGTGAGGATTTAGTCAATGTGAAGGGTGACTTTTATAGTTTTATCCACCTCCCACATGTGGTTGGGGGCCACTGATGGCACACATGTTGGCTGGGTGCCACTGCAGGCCACTGAACAAGTCTATCGCAACAGAAAGAACTTCCATTCCATCAATGTGCAAGTTGTTTTTTGGCGAATCTCTACATGTCACGTCTGTGCCCCTTTCCTAGGATCAGCCCATGATTCCTTCATAATGCAGAACAGCATCATACCCCAGCTGATGTCACGACTGCACCTAGAGAGGGCCTGGCAGGTTGGTAAGTTACATCTGCTCTGATATGATGTGTGAAGCTTGTCAATTAATTTTAACTAAACCATCTGTTGAAATGTGAAGAACATTTGCACTTTGGAGAATGGCCTGAAAATGACATCTTGCCACCAGTGCAGATAAACAGTGGCTAGACAAGATATGGCGTTGCCCATATGGAGGCCTAGTTGAATGTGATGTAGGCAAACCCAGGACTTTGTTGTATATGTGACTGGAGTCATCATGTGCACAGTGCAGTGTGAATGTGTCTGCTGCCAATACCAATATGGTGAGGCATCTTGAGGTCTTATGAATATTTGTTATTCACACTGGGTAATATTTCATATTGGGTTAGCAAGTGAAGATGGAGCTATTTTGACAGATACGTCTCTGTGGTTGATCACTCCCAGGTGAGTATACTTAATTTGAGAATTGACAAACAAGGGTATTTGGACAAGTGGCACTATGCTGTTGGTTGAAGTAAGAGTAACAGGGCCTCCTGGGAGTTGCAGTCTGGTCACTCCCTCTAGTTCCCAAAATGTAGCAAATGGTATCCTCCCAGGTGAATACACTTCAATTGAAAGTTAAGGAACAGGGGTATTTGGGAAAGTGAACACTGGTCTGGTATTTGTAGTAAGAGACACAAGGCCTGCTGGGAGTTGCAGTCAGGTCAGTCTCTGTACTTCACACCCTTGACCAAAAGTATACCCCCATGTGAGTACACTTTATCTAGGAGCTCACAAACAGGAGTACTTGGACAAATGATCTCTGTACTGGTGGTTGGAGTTCCAGAAACTGTGCCTCCTGGGAAATGCAGTCAGGTCACTCCCTGTACTGCACAAACTATACAAATGTTATTCTCCCAGATGAGAACAGTTCAATTGAGAGATGACAAAGGGTCATTAGACAAGTAACCACTGGGTTTATGGCCAGAGTTACAGAAAAAGTGCTCCCTGGGAGTTGCAGTCATGTTACTCTCTCTACTACAAACACTATACAAATGTTGGGTCTTACATATATGTATGAAGACTGCATTTGGGTTTGGGCTTACACTTACCTGTTGAGACATACCAAGAGTACTGGGCTTATTATTGTATACTGATTGCCTTTCAGGCCCAATTTGTACCAATGTCATGTGATAGGCATTAGTAGCTGTGATGTTGGGTCTAACAATACAGATTGAAAGTGTCAAGACCCTGATACTCTGGGTATTGAATGTCTGTGGGGTACATGAACAAGACAGTGGGTAAACATGATCTATGAACATGCATGACGTGCCATTTTTGTGAAATGTTTTGTGTTGTGACTTACCAGACTCCACACCCCCAGGTATTCCTGTCAGGCCCTCAGCATGCAGGATAAGGAACACCTTGTCCTCCCAGGGAAAGAGACATAATGGGGCACTGGGAGGGCCACCTTCAGTCTTCTTGACCTGCATATGGTGCCTGGAGACAGGGAATGGACCTTGCCCCTCAGGTCGTTCCACCTCTTCCTGATGTCCTCCTTTGTGCACATGGTGGTGCACATGGTGGTGCCTACAGAATTCACTCTGTCAGTGAACCTGCCCCACATTTCTGTTTACCTACTGAAAGGGGTATGCTGGACTTGTGCTCCAAACCATTGTGGCTCTACTTTTATGATTTCATGCACTATGACTATTAGCTCATCTTCTGAAAAATATGGATTTTTAGCATGTGACATGGTGAACAAAAAAAGAAAATGGGTGACAGTGACTTACTAACCAGGGGAAGTGCGAAAGGATGTCAATGGACGAAAGTGCGCAGGGTTTTCTAGGGGATGGTGAAAAAAAATAGGTTGCCTTTAATATGGAAAAATGGGAAAATGGTGGTCAGTCTTCTTAGTTGTGCAGTGGAAATGTAAAGGATTGTGGTCTGTGAAGAGGTGTGTTTTATAGTGTCCTTTGCAGGTATGTCCACTGTGACATTGTGTGTCAGCTGGGTTGTTTTTTAATTCATCCAATGTGCAGATGTCTATTACTTTGCCAACTGCGACTCGCTGTGATTTGGACTACCATTGGCTGACCCACATGAGTCAACTGCCACTGATACTATGTGCTTGTAATATATGCTTGGTGGTTGGTCACGGTGCTGATGGAGCTGGTGGTCGGACCGCGTATTTCCAGGCTGCTGTGCTGCTGGTGGCCAGCCATTTTTGATTGGCGGTCAGTGGTCCTGCCTGTGTAGCTCTTAATAGGGCGGTCTGAAAGACTGCCAGCATGGCTGTCTGGCGGTCCGACCACCAAACCCGTAATGAGAGCCCTCAGACACCATAAGATCTGCAGTGCTAAGTTTAGGTGTACATAAAGAAATCAATCATGTGTGTACATTTTTAGACAAAATAAAAGTAGTTTAATAGATTCCTGATAATGAGTGTGTTTGTTCACAAATTTACACTCAGATGTTTTTAACTTTCTTTTAGACACATCAATAATTCTTCTTGTGTTTGGACCAAAATTTTGACTTAACAATATTGAAAGACAGAAACATTGGAAATTAAATTTTGTGACACAACTGTTGAAATGCACAAATATTGTTGACAAGAATATACTTGTTTTAGGTAAGTAGAATAGTTTAAAATAATATCAATGTTTTTAATATTGCTTTCAATAATATACTGGTTGAAATTTTGGGCCTATTTCCGAGTCTGGCGGTCACAAGACCGCCAGATTTGCGGTGGCAGTCATGCCGCCATGGCTGTAGCGGTCCAACCGCCACATTACAAGTTTGGTGGGTGGACCCACCAACAGACTGCCGTCCCCGCCAGGATCCAAGATCACAAAGGGCTGACCGTGGTCTTGGTTGTAATCAGCCAGGGCGGCGCTGAACTTAGCACTGCCTGGCTGATTACAACTTTGTTTTTCCACCAGTCTTTTCATGGCAGTTTCCCCACCATGAAAAGGCAAGCAGAGAACAAGTACCGGGGGCCACAGGGGAGGCGCTACTTTGCCCATGCCCATGCTATAGACAGTGCAGCCCCCCCCCGCCCAGCACCATCAGAATGCACACTGTCTGCTTTTCAGATCAGCCCCATAGTGTCTTAATTATTTGAATGCGTTTTAGTTCATATATTACCTTTATGAGTTACTTTTGTTTTTATAAATGTTATTATTTTTAAATACAATTTGTACTTTTAAGGGATTTCAATTTTTTTTTATTTTAATAGTAATTTATAGTGTTGTATTGGATTGTTGTGTTTATAGGGAATAGGGTGGTAAGTTAATTGGGTTATGATTAATTATGAACAATTTAAAACATTTTTTTAAATACTTGATTGATATTAAGTAAATTAAGTAATATTGATTTATTTGCATTATATGTTATTTTCTGACTGTTAAATATGTAGAGGTATTGGGTGAGAAATTAAGTAATAACTAATTAACAATAAATTATTCATTGTTAAATAGGTATTTGGTTTTGCATTATGTAATTTGTGGAATACTTAATTATTTTACTTACATTTTCTTACATTCTAGTTATGGACTGCTAGGTTTGTAGGGATTTGTAGGGGTATAGGATGGGATGTTAATTGAATAACAAATATTTATTAATTGATAATTAATTATTTTATTGAATGGTAATTATGTACATTGCTTAAAAGCTTTTATTTTTTATATGTATATATTTTCTTGTTAATTCATAATTTTAATATAAAAAGTTTAATATTTTTTCTACATTGATGGTGATATGTGTATATATATATATATATATATATATATATATATATATATATATAATATATATTATATATTCATTATATATATATATATATATATATAATGCATTGCAGTAAAGTACTTTCCATATATATATATATATATATATATGTATATATATATATATATATATATATAAATATCCACATGCTCGAAAGAGAGAACAACAATCAGCCCAAGAGGGGTGGTGCAAGAACCGGCATGAGCAAGCCGGTAATTCATAAATACCAGAAAAAAAGTTTATACTTGCACACTCAGGATTCAAGGAAAAGAAAAAGTCTGTTTATTCCAAAACACAACACGTTTCGGATGACACAGCAGCCTTGGTCACATGATAATTACCACCACTAAAACTCCATTAAATACTCTCCCACCATGAACATAGAAATAGAACAATAAATAAGCAAGTAGGAAAAACAAGTAAATTAAAACATATATATATAAGACTAACAACTCCAACCCAAATAACCTCAATATGTGTGCAGATCTTAATACCAAGAAGTACCTAAAAAATAGCAGCTTTTAGTTTCTATTATGGTTTTTAGTTTTTCGACTTGACATGATGTATTCATATCCCTATATATTACCCTCAAAGGGAAGAGAAATAGAACAGGAAAAAACAGTGTAACATAACCAAGTTAATATTCCCGGACCATATGATAAACAATAAACTATTATATACTAAGGTCCTAATTGGAATAAAACACATAACAGAACATCAGACACTGTAAATCCATATTTCTACCTATATGGATGTAAGGATAATTACCCCTCACCCGAATCCTGTCAAAAAAACATATAAAACCAATCACTCTGCTATAATTAAAATATTCTTATCTGAAAGTCTGCAAAAGAGATCACCTAGCAATAACGTGACACATAGAGAAAGAGGACAATGGATTTCCATCCGACCCGTCTCATCTAAAAGAAAAGGTTGCATATATAAATGTAAATGTAAAAAAGAGACATATATATATATATATATATATATATATATATATATATATATATATATATATATATATATATAAGTAGATAAATAGATAAATATCTCAATAAATACATTAGACAACAATAAAAGCACCATCATAAATCCAATCCATTTCTTAATAATAAATATTGTAAATTTCATCCATATCCATAAAGAGATTAAATTGCGTCCACTAAGAGACCTATAGTTGTTATATTGTAATAAATTATGAAAAAATATGACAATTAGATAAAATCATAATAATTTACATATCTTGTCAGAAATGCTAATAGTTATCATATAGGTGGGTATTCAATTCTTCACGCATGTTCAATCCTCTCGGTGTCTTGGTCTCTAATTCTAAAATATATTTAGACTCTTTTTTCCTCAATGTTAGTTCTCTATTTCCCCCTCTGTAACGTGGAGGAACATGTTCAATGCCAAAATATGATAACTTAGTACAATCAGAATTGTGTCTTTCTTTGAAATGCCTTCCTACCGGATAATGGTCATCACTGGATGTAATCACACGCATATGTTCTAAAATCCGTTTTTTAACACTGTGTTTGGTTCTACCAACATACCATTTCAGGCACGGACATTCTAGTATATAGATCACATATGGAGTGCTACATGTTATAAATTGATTGATTTGTCTGACTTTCCCAGGTTTACATGTAGCACGTTGTCTCCGCATCACACTATTACGGCATGCCTTACAATGTCAGCATGGAAAGAAACCTTGTAGATTGTGTTGCCTCACAACAAGTGTTTTGGAGAATGTTTCCAAATATGTAGATTATTTTCTTAGATAATTTGTTGTGAATTTGCCATTGTATGTTCAGGATACTAAGGACTTTCTGGGTAAGTTGGAAGGCATCGTATGGGAAGAGGACTTTCTGCTTCTGACACTGGATGTCAATTCTTTATATACTATTATCAACCATGATAAGGGAATCGCTGCTTGTAGACATTTTTTACGTATGAGATCTCTTAAATGCCTGGCTCATACTGATATGATAATGGACATGATAAGGTATTGTCTGACTAACAACTTTTTCTTGTTTAATGGAACGCTTTACCAACAGACCCTCGGAACTGCGATGGGTACCTGTTTTGCTCCAAGTTTCACATGCCTTTTTTTGGGCTGGTGGGAAGAGACCATTTTTAATGATGAGGAACGCTACCCAGAAGCTAGCCAGGCTATCTTGTGGTTAAGGTATATTGACGACCTTTTTATTATTTGGAAAGGGACGGAGGGAGAGGCCATTCAGTTTATTGGTGAGTTAAACAAAAATGTTTTGAATATTGGCCTGACTTATAATATAAGTAGATCTAGTATTGAATTCCTGGATATCCTGATAAAGATCAGTGATTATAAGATCACCACTGAATTATTTCGTAAGAGTACTGCAGGTAATAGCCTACTGCATGTCTCTAGTGGTCACCCCGAAAATTTAAAATGGAGTATCCCCTACGGTGAGTTGTTAAGAGCTAAAAGAATTAGCTGTACTGATGAAGCTTTTGAAGTAGAACAAGAAGAGATGATTAAAATATTCAAACAGCGGGGTTATCCCGATTGGGTAGTCAAGAAAGCGATTGATAAAGTAAAAGGGATGAAAAGATCTGATACCCTTTTTGATAATACCATTAAATTAGAGAAGGATGATAAGGAAGGGACCAGACTTATCATGACCTATAATGAGGATACAAGACATATTAACAATATTATCTCAAAAAATCGGAAAATTCTGAAGAGTGATCCTGTTATTGGAGATATAGTACAAAAAAGACCACAGATTACTTACAGGAGAGGACAGAGTTTACACGATATTCTTAGATCAAATGATATCACTACAATTCCACAAGTGAGGCAACACAATCTACAAGGTTTCTTTCCATGCTGACATTGTAAGGCATGCAGTAATAGTGTGATGCGGAGTCAACATGCTACATGTAAACCTGGGAAAGTCCGGCAAATCAATCAATTTATAACATGTAGCACTCCATATGTGATCTATATACTAGAATGTCCGTGCCTAAAATGGTATGTTGGTAGTACCAAACACAGCGTTAAAAAACGGATTTTAGAACATATGCGTGCGATTACATCCAGTGATGACCATTATCCGGTAGCAAGGCATTTCAAAGAAAGACACAATTCTGATTGTACTAAGTTATCATATTTTGGTATTGAACATGTTCCTCCATGTTACAGAGGGGGAAACAGAGAACTAACATTGAGGAAAAAAGAGTCTAAATATATTTTAGAATTAGACACCAAGACACCGAGAGGATTGAACATGGGGGAAGAATTGAATATGATAACCTATATGATAACTATTAGCATTTCTGACAAGATATGTAAATTATTATGATTTTATCTAATTGTCATATTTTTTCATAATTTATTACAATATAACAACTATAGGTCTCTTAGTGGACGCAATTTAATCTCTTTATGGATATGGATGAAATTTACAATATTTATTATTAAGAATGGATTGGATTTATGATGGTGCTTTTATTGTTGTCTAATGTATTTATTGAGATATTTATCTATTTATCTACCTATATATATATATGTATATGTCTCTTTTTTACATTTACATTTATATATGCAACTTTTTCTTTTAGTTGAGACGGGTAGGATGGAAATCCATTGTCCTCTTTCTCTATGTGTCACGTTATTGCTGGGTGATATCTTTTGCAGATTTTCAGATAAGAATATTTTAATTATAGCAGAGTGGTTGGTTTTATATGTTTTTTTGACAGGATTCGGGTGAGGGGTAATTATCCCTGCATCCATATAGGTAGAAATATGGATTTACAGTGTCTGATGTTCTGTTATGTGTTTTATTCCAATTAGGACCTTAGTATATAATATTTTATTGTTTATCATATGGTCCGGGGAATATTAACTTGGTTATGTTACACTGTTTTTTCCTGTTCTATTTCTCTTCCCTTTGAGGGTAATATATAGGGATATGAATACATCATGTCAAGTCGAAAAACTAAAAACCATAATAGAAACTAAAAGCTGCTATTTTTTAGGTACTTCTTGGTATTAAGATCTGCACACATATTGAGGTTATTTGGGTTGGAGTTGTTAGTCTTATATATATATTTTTTTATTTACTTATTTACTTGTTTTTCCTACTTACTTATTTATTGTCCTATTTCTATGTTCATGGTTGGAGAGTATTTAATGAAGTTTTAATGGTGGTAATTATCATGTGACCAAGGCTGCTGTGTCAGCCGAAACGCGTTGTGTTTTGGAATGAACAGACTTTTTATTTTCCTTGAATCCTGAGTGTGCAAGTATAAGCTTTTTTTCTGGTATATATATATATATTATATATATATATATATATATATATATATATATATATATATATATATATATATATATATATATATATATATATAATAATGCATTGCAGTAAAGTACTTTCCCTACTTTTGTTTAGCCTGCTGTAGGAAGAGTAATAATAGCCTCTTTGCAGTTCAACACTTTCCTTACTGTTGCGCTGTTTGTTGTGGGAATAGTAAATTTTCCACCTCCAAAATCCAAAGCTTTCCTTACTGTTTCACACACTGGAGTGGGAATACTAAATTTTGCCCCTCTGAACCAATGCTTTCCCTATTGGCATCCAGCTTGGAGTGAGAATAGTAAATTTAACCCCTCCGAAGACCAATACCCTACAGTTGTTTACACTGGACTGGGAATAAGACATTTCAACCCTGCGAACACTTTCCTCTGTATTGCCTAGATTGGAGAGACTATACTAAATGTAACCCCTCCAAACTTCAACGCTTTCCCTACTGTTGCACTGATTGGAGTAGTAATAGTAAATTTAAACCCTCTGAACTCCAACATTTTCCCTACTCTTACAAAGTTTGAGGGGGAATAGTACATTTTACCCCATTGAAGATCAACAGTTTCCTTACTGCTGTGTACTTTTTTTTTTTAAAGATGTTTTTTATTGAGTCCAATTCAAGAACATTAACTTAACATTGCCAGGGCAGAGATATGCAGTTGTGAATATATATGCATAAGGAATTTTGTACTTATAAATGCATATTAAACATGTACATGAATTAGGCATATACAGCAATATAATATCAAAGACTCCAATTTTGAATAAATAAAGAAGAAAGAGAGAGGGAGGGAAAGTGAGAAGAGCTATGGGGATAGAAAAGGGAATCAAGTGATAGCCATGTGGAGAGAGAGGTAATAGACATTAGTTACAGCGAACGTAAGATGAAATAAGTATATATAAGAAGAAAAACAGGAAATATATTGACATTTTTTTAAAAAGGAGGAGAAAAATCTATTTCCTTCGCAGTGCGTGAGAGATAGTTACTTAATGGCAACCATAGCTGATGACGTTTGAAGAAAGTTCCTGTTGAATCAAGCTTGTAGCTGTCAAGTCTATGATGATGGAGAAGTGTGGCTCAATGGTTAGAGCGTCAGACCCTGATGCAGAAATCTGGCCCGGGACCAGGGTTCAATTCCTGCCTCGGCGGGTCTTGGGCTCAATTTCCTCAGACCTGATAATTCTTGCATCGGTGCCTAATCTAATTCATGGGTCCCACTCTGTAACTCTGGGCAATAGCTTGCTTAATCTCCACAACGGCCCCAACAGCGCTGGGATGCCTGGCTTCACCTTGGAGGTTGCCCAGGAGTGGGCACCTCACAGGGAAAAGCCAGGAGGGGTTCCACAGCGGTATGCGTACAGCGCCTTGAGACCCTACCGGGTGATTAGTGCGCTATACAAGTACGAAGTTTTATAACATACAGAATTCCACCACTGTCTGAGAGTAATGTTCTCCGAAGATTTCCAGTTAAAAGTAATAATAGAGATTGCAATAGAAAGCAAAAGGTCCACCAATTTTCCAAAAGGCCTGAATGAACTCCAGATATTGTGTATGCCACCCAAAAACAGTAATCCATATGACATTGGTAAGGAGATCTGAGCGATTGCTGAAATGCGACACCATATTGAGGACCAAAAAGTAGATAGGGATGGAGAGGAAAAAAACATGTGAAAGTCAGTACCCTGCTGAAGGTGGCAGCGCCAACAATTGTCATTTTGGGCAAGTTTGAGTTTGTAAAGGCGAACAGGAGTGTAGAAAAGTCTATTATAAAAAAAATATAGGGTCTGTGTGAGGCTTGCAGTGCGTGCAGTGGAATGTATCTTATACCATATTCTATCCCATAAAGAAGTTGGCCAAACAACACCAAGTTCTGATTCCCACAATGTCTCAATAGGTGATTTGAGTCTAGGTGAAACAGACGTTCTTAAAAGTTTATAAATTCCAGCTGCCCTAGGATAATTAGAAGTTACAAAAGGTTCTAGAGCCAAAATAAATAGTAAAGGAGATAATGGGCATCCCTGACGAGTACCCATTTTAAGAGGGAAAAAAGGAGATCGGATACCGTTTGTTATAACCGAGAAACATGGTGAGGAATAAAGAATGGATATAAAATGTCGGAATTTAGTACCTAGTCCATGACATTCCAATGCTTTCGACAAGAAACCCCAGTAGACCCTATCAAAGGCCTTTTCCGCATCCAATGAGGTGTATGGAAGAGAGAAAGTGAATCATGGAGTGAGAAAGAGTCAGGGAGAAAAGGATACATGCCTCCAGGCACTGCGTCACTATGGGGCCATATTCCACATAGTGCGCTGATGGGCAAAACAGACGTGTGCCCACTTTTTGTGTCCTGGTACACTATAGTATTATTGAGAGGGCCACAGACAACCGTGGAGCCTCTTCTATAATGCTGATAGTGCTGGCACTCATGTAGCGCCAGCGTTAGCTTCAGAGGGAGTTCCCTTTTCTGTGCGGGTGTGGCACCATGCAAATGAGGGAATAACTTTGCCTCTGCGCCTGGCCCGTATTATGGATGTAAGAGCAGAGGCAAACAGTTACTTGGGAAGAGGATTGACACATGCCTCCTTAATCCATCCCTCTAAAGAGGTAAAAGGGGTCACATGGACCCCCTAGACATCCCCCTGCAGGCAACTGCAATCACTCACTGCACTCCCCTGCTAGGGGATCTCTCTGCCCTCTTTAAAGTGCAGATGGCATGCCACTTGATAACTGCTGCTCCTTATTTCACTGAATGCGGCAATCCCAGGGCAGGTGCGGGTTGATGCCTGCCCTGAGGTCAGTGCATTAATAGTAATAGGGCACACCATCCCTGTTTGCGCACAGCGTACCTGTGTAAAGGAGTGCTATGGCACGAATGAGGAGACCGTAACCACTAATATGGACCCTGGTTGGAAAAGGGTCAGAAGACTCCTACGCTGCCATGGGAATCTCATGAAAGAGGTGTTAGGGAGAGGAGGAGAGAAAGAAACATGGAGAGAGAGGAAGAGAAAAGGAAATGAGGACTAGGGCAAAGAAAGCTAAGGGCTGGGTAAATGTAGAAGGGGAAGATGCACAGAGAAAAATAAAAGATGGAGAGGTGGACTGGGAGGGAAATAGGGAGTAAGGAGAAAAAGGATGGAAATGTAGACAAGGACAAATGGAGATGAGAAGTGTGTGACAGGGTTGATGGAAGCTAGGTGAATGGAGGAACAGGAACACAGAATGGTGTGGGGAGCTATACCTTGGCAGGGAGTAATGAAGTGAGACTATCGCTGAAAGAAAATGAGACAAGAGATGGACAGGGAAAAACATAACAAGGTGGAAAGACATAATTACAATGAGACTAGAAAGCACAATATGAAGCAGGAAGGGCAATAAATCCAAATAGAGATGGGGAGGATCACCGGAAGAAGGAGAAATGTAGAAGGGATACACATGTACAAAGACAGAACTTGAAGAAAGACAGGGCAAAAGCAAGATGGGAGACAGGGTAAAGAATAATAAAAAAACGAAATGGGGACAAGTAGACATATAGGGGGTGATTCTCACCCTGGCGGGCGGCGGAGGCCGCCCGCCAGAGTTCCCCCCTCCAGAATACCGCACTGCGGTCGTGAGACCGCTGCGGTTATTCTGGTTTTTCCACTGGGCTGGCGGGCGACCGCCAAAAGGCCGCCCGCCAGCCCAGTGGAAAACACCCTTCCCACGAGGACGAGCCGGCGGAGTGGGAAGGTGCGACGGGTGCAGTGGCACCCGTCGCGTATTTCAGTGTCTGCAAAGCAGACACTGAAATACAAAGTGGGGCCCTCTTACGGGGGCCCCTGCAGTGCCCATGCCATTGGCATGGGCACTGCAGGGGCCCCCAGGGGCCCCACGACACCCCATACCGCCATCCTGTTCCTGGCGGGCGAACCGCCAGGAACAGGATGGCGGTATGGGGTGTCAGAATCCTCCATGGCGGCGCAGCGAGCTGCACCGCCATGGAGGATTCATTTGGGCAGCGGAAAACCGGCGGGAGACCGCCGGTTTTCCGCATCTGACCGCTGCCAAACCGCCACGGTCAGAATGCCCTGCGGGGCACCGCCAGCCTGTTGGCGGTGCTCCCGCCAACCCTGTCCCCGGCGGTCCATGACCGCCAGGGTCAGAATGACCCCCATAGATATTACATTGCATGCTGTTTCCTTTACCATGGAATATGGATGTAGCATCCAGGATACCCAGCACCAGGGGATGTGTGGGACCTCTTCGCGTAGGATCCTTACAATTTCTATGCAGTACACACCCTGGCCACTTCGTCCATTCTCTCTCACATCCTATCAATTCTTTACAAAATGGGAATATTGAGTGTACATTAACACACAAGAAGTGCAAACAAAAAGGACTGTATCCCCCTACAACCTTTACTAATAGAGAGTTGAATGTTTAAGGACTGATTCACAAAGGTATGCAAGTGTACATAAAAGGGTACTCCTGCATTACTGCTTCCTGGACCCTTAATCTGCTGCGGGTATCTATGCTCATTCCTGAAACTGCACCGATGTTGCCAAGCACGTTTTATTTTGGCCGGAGTAACCTAAGGACATATTATCACGATTGCGGGAATTGTATGCATTGATTTCTTGAAAATTACGTGACAGATTGTAGGGTGCATTATGTTTTGAGTCATTGTAAGTCTACCCTAGCCAGAAACTTCACACTGGTTCTAAGTAGGTTCCTCTGTTAGTACAGATACTCGAAGACGAACCTCTAGGTGTTTAAATGTATGCTCTTCATTCTGTTTGTGTGTTGCTCCCGTTTCCAGTTTTAGACCTGAGACCTGTGCTTAATTTGTGCTTGTTGTTTCCGGTGCTGAGCACCGGCACTTATTTGTGAGGGCTGGGGCTTATTCTTCAGCCTCAAGCAATTGCTGCGGGCAAGCAATTGCTGCGGGCAAAAGGCACATATGAGAAAGACGGAAGAAGGAAAAACTAAAAAGCGTCATAAAGGGAGAAAGTAGAAAGTTGCAGGATGAGCTGAAGGGGCAGGGGTGGCCGTAAATGGATTGAAGAGGCCCGAGATGGCTTCAGGATTACGCTGCCTCAGTATTCAGTGCTGGCAGATTTAATTAAAGCAGTCTCGTGTTTAAGAGGAGGGCTTTGAGCACCGGCACCTCTTTATTTACAAATTAAGCACTGCCTGAGACATGAGAAAAACCTTTAGGATAAGCTACAGTTTTACAGGTTTTTTCTTAGAATGTCATCACAGCATGGCTTACCTCATCATCAGGATGTTCTGGCTAATGGAAACAGCTGTTCCCAGCAGAGCTGTACCTTTCTAAAAAGGTAGCCACCTTTCCACTTGACATAGAAGTCTCCTTAGGGGAGGAGAATATCAGACTACTTTGAGGAGGTTTATAATGAATGTTTATCTTTCCAGACTGATGTCTGTTTTTGGGTTGCTTGCTTATCTGTGTTTTGAACTGTTTTTGTTGTTGTTGCTAACAACATGATATTTGCAGAGATTTTGATTAAATGATTGATCGGTTACTTCACTATTGTACTTAAACCAGGAGCTGAATTGTGGAAAGATTTCCTGAGCGCACATAAAGGTATCTTCCCTAGTGCTAAGATCTTAGAGAAGCACTATGGGGTGTGTGTGTGGGGGGGGGGGAGGAGTTTGGCTCCACATACATGTTGATTACCTTGAATACAGCATCTGACTGGACAGACGTTTTTTTGTTGCCACTGAAAAGAATGCATTGCAGGTTTAGCCTAGTTGGAAACTTTACGCCCAATGCAGCAGGATGAAGCTGGTATTATCAACAAGACATTGATCAAAGCTATAGTCGAATCTCTTTATTATGGAAAGTTACAAGAAAGGTAGTACACTTGGCATGAAGGCTATTGGCCTGATTGATTCATTGAGAAAAAAACCTTAGGTCTGATCTCCATTATGAAAGGTTATGACAAAGTCAAAGAGCCTGATTTCTGTATCAAGAAAAGCATTTATTTAGGCCAATAGACATGTAAGCCTGGATTGTAATTTCAATGTGTTTGAGCCTGTAAACTGGTATTTGTTACATAGAATCTCTCTGTTGTTGGCATGGGCTTGTTCTTGATTACTTCCTCCTTGGGTTGTATGACTTTTACTGTGTTAGCTCTTAGTGTTCTCTTTAGAGAGTGGTTATTTATTGTTTTGCCAACTGTAATGTGTACATATTTGTAATTTTATGAATGTTTGCCTGATGTATGCCAGGCTATGTGTAGCATGGTAGGCCTGATTTGCTTATAGTGAAAAGCCAACGATGAAGACTCTTGATTAGTTAATTTAGAAAAATTAAACAACATTCCAAAGATTTGTTTCTTAGGAAGTTAAGACAAAGACAGTAGTTTTGACTTATTCGTTGTGAAAAGCACTTTCAAAGCCAATAGGCCTGTGAGGATAGATGGTTATTATCCATTCAAAGCCTGTATGCCGGTATTTCTTAACATGGATACTCATAGATTACTATAGTAGGCAAGAGTTGTGATATTGGTTGCCACTTGACAGACCCTGGGGATAGATTTGTAATTAGTCCCTGATAGCCCTTTTCAGAGTGTTGTTTATTGATTACCAACTATAATTTTTGCACACATTTATAATTATATGATTGTTTGTTTTATGGCAAAGCTTATGTGGATACTTTTCAGAATTCAAATGAAATAACTTGAAATCCCCCTTTCCCCTCTTCTCCCTAACGGTGCCACAAAACCATGTGAACCTTTACTGTAATAGTTTTTTTTTCAATTTTTAAGAAGAAAAATCATGACTGTGGTTTACCTGCCACTCGACCCCCTTTGTTTGCCGTAAAGAAGCCACAAAAAACGGCTTGTGAACATAAGTGCGCCACTTCAGCAGTAGCCGCATCTCCATCACAACTTCAGTCAACATGACCAAAACACACCATTGTGATGGCATATTAAATCATCTGTAGCGTCATGATGTAACACGCTACACAGAACTGTTGCATATAGATAGAGGCATCTTGTGGTAACGAACCCACACACACGGAGTCCTTATAATGAGTTAAAGAGGTTTATTAGGTGAAACGAGCAATGCAACTTCCTCCCAAGCCAGCCAACACCAACTGACTCGGTCGGAACTCGCTGCTCAACATTCTCATTCTCAGCGTTCCTTAACAACGGGGTTGCTAAAGGAACACTGAGAATATTACACATCCTCCTCCTTTCACATTTCCTCTAATAAAACTTAGCTGCGTCTGACGACAACACACAGGGATAGGAATACAAATGTAACAGAAATGTACTAATGCGGAAAGGGATACAATTTTCATAAAGATGAATAAAGGCGAAGCCCAGGGAACTAAACAAACATGTAACTAAATGTAACAAAAGAGAAAGGGATACAATCTTCCAAGGGAAAATGCAACCCCATAGGATTAAAACTCATTTATGTAAATTGTACATAGTCTTGTAGATAACATGGTGGTCTGTGTGTCCTCTGACTACGACCACTATTTGAAGTGCCATCATGAGAAACAGACTCAGCACTCACGTTCTCCAATTCCGAACATCTAACTCCTGGAACAAGCAACTGATGCTCTGCTCTACCCTTTCCATCTGACTTAGAAACTAAATCATCATCACTCATCATCATAAAACTGTTGCTGTTGTACCTCTCTGAATTAGAGTCAACCCTGACACTCCCCCCTTCCTCCTTTCTTTGGTAGAGTGCTACTTTCCTTTTATTCCATTTATCACCGTTCTCCAACTCCACATGACTTACACCAACCTTCTTAACTCTGAAAGGACCCCAAAATTTTGAAAGGCCACGGACAACTGTACCATGCCTGATCTTAACCCAATCACCCACCGTTATGTCTTTCTCCCTCCCAGGTTTACTCACTCCATTCGAATCACACAGCACCACTTGTCAACCATGCCGGTACGAGCTTAGAACCTGGCTTCCTGCCTCTCATCCTCTCAAATGGAGAAGTCCCCGTAGCTCTATTCACAGTGGTGCAATGAGCCCAAACCATCTCTTCCACCAATCTTTTGACATCTTTCCCACTCTGAATACCCATTAACATGGTGCCCTTCACTAATCGATTCATTCTCTCGACCATTCCATTGGCTTGTGGATTGTAAAGGGCTGTGCGCCTGTGAATAATCCCACAACTCTCCAAGAATTTCCTCATCTCACGTGAGGTAAGCTGGGTACCATTATCAGTTATAAGAACCCTAGGAAAACCTTCTTCCATGAATACTTTCTTCAACACTCCTATGGTACTCTTAGTGCTAATTCCCCACATAAAATTTGCCACTACCCATCTCGAGTTTACATCCACCATGACAGCAGCATTCCTGTATAAACTCTCCACGCCTTGCATAGGACCTATAAAATCCAAACACACTGTACTCCAGGGTAAACCAGGATCTTCAATATCCCCTTGAACTCCTTGTACACCAACTTTCAACCTTTTTTCACTCTCTTTACAAGTTGTGCAAACTATGACCCATTTAGCAATCATGTCGTCCATACCTGGCCACCAAACGTACTCTCTAACCCTCTTCTTGGTTAAGGTTTGGCCAAGGTGGGCTTCATGTGCTAAAACAAAACAACATTTCCGTAAGCCCTCTGGTGGAATAAATTTGTAATTTCTCATAATTAGGTTCAGGTCTACCACGGACAACTCATCCAACAATCTTAGATAGGGTCTCAACGACAGGCCAATGGTACTGTCCCTCCTTTTTCCCTCTACAATCATTCACACAACCCCTTTGAGAACCAAATCCTTCTCCATAGACGTAATCCATTCATCCACCGAAAATGTACCTTCGCCCCAGTCCTCAATGTCATCCAACCATGCTACGGCACCTTCCTGTTCTTTCAGTGAATCTTCTGACTTACTTTTACACTCTGAGTCTAAAGGTAGCCTAGACAAACAATCTGCTCGAGCATTCTCCCAACCTGGAATGTAACACATGGTAAATTGATACTCTTGTAGTCTGGCTGCTAACCTAGCTAGTCTAGCAGAACCTTTACCTGCCCCACCCTGACTCAAGACTTTAAGTAACGGCTTGTGATCAGAGCGCAACGTAAAATCGATACCCCAAAGAAACGTTCTGAAATGCTCCACAGACCATACAGCGGCCAATGCCTCACGTTCTATCACTGAATAGTTCCGTTACCAAGCCGGCAGAGAGCGGAAAGCAAACGCTACAGTCATCTCTTTTCCTCTACATACTTGAGCAAGCACCGCTCCTAGACCACAGGCACTGGCATCCACAGTCAACACTGTCTTCAGGCACGTGTCAAAAGGAGACAAAATACCTGCCTCACAAATGTCTCTCTTGACTGCTTCGAAGGCAAGTTGTTGTTCTCTTCCCCACCTGAAATTTGACCCTTTGCTCAGTAAAAACTTTAAACTTTCTATTTTTTTGTGCAAAATTTTCGACAAACTTCTTATAATACTCTGTCAACCCCATAAAAGAACGTAATTGGTCTTTGTTACTTGGAATGGGTGTGGAGCGAATGGCGTTCAGCAAATCTTCTTTTGGCCTTTATAACAATGAAGGGCACATTTCAGTTCACTCGGATGCCCTTTGGGTTGTCCTCGACAGCGAGTGTGTTTCAAAGAATTATGTCGAATTTGTTTTCTGGAATGCAGAATGGAACTTACTTTCAGGATGACATATTGATTTTTGGTCAGACAGCAAGTGAACATAACACTGTTCTTAAGTCAGTTTTGAACAAGATGGGGGAGGCTGGTCTGACCTTGACGAGAGACAAGAGTTCATTAATGTTAGGAAGAGGAAGTGAGTCTGTGACGACAAATTGATTTAGGCTACGTAAATCCACACAAAAACGGAGCTTGCCATCCCTTTTTTTTTTGTGATGACGACTGGTGACACCCATGGAGAGGCCTCAACCGGTTCGATAATACCTTAGTCCATCATTGTGAGAAAGTAGCCTCGTTCTAGCCTTATTACCCCCACTTTTGGCCTGTTTGTGAGTGTATGTCAGGGTGTTTTCACTGTCTCACTGGGATCCTGCTAGCCAGGGCCCAGTGCTCATAGTGAAAACCCTGTGTTTTCAATATGTTTGTTATGTGTCACTGGGACCCTGCTAGCCAGGACCCCAGTGCTCATAAGTTTGTGGCCTATATGTATGTGTTCCCTGTGTGATGCCTAACTGTCTCACTGAGGCTCTGCTAACCAGAACCTCAGTGGTTATGCTCTCTCATTTCTTTCCAAATTGTCACTAACAGGCTAGTGACCAATTTTACCAATTTACATTGGCATACTGGAACACCCTTATAATTCCCTAGTATATGGTACTGAGGTACCCAGGGTATTGGGGTTCCAGGAGATCCCTATGGGCTGCAGCATTTCTTTTGCCACCCATAGGGAGCTCTGACAATTCTTACACAGGCCTGCCACTGCAGCCTGAGTGAAATAACGTCCACGTTATTTCACAGCCATTTACCACTGCACTTAAGTAACTTATAAGTCACCTATATGTCTAACCTGTACCTGGTAAAGGTTGGGTGCAAAGTTACTTAGGGGGTTATTCTAACTTTGGAGGAGTGTTAATCCGTCCCAAAAGTGACGGTAAAGTGACGGATATACCACCAGCCGTATTACGAGTTCCATAGGATATAATGGACTCGTAATACAGCTGGTGGTAAATCCGTCACTTTTCCGTCACTTTTGGGACGGATTAACACCTCCTCCAAAGTTAGAATAACCCCCTTAGTGTGTGGGCACCCTGGCACTAGCCAAGGTGCCCCCACATTGTTCAGGGCAAATTCCCCAGACTTTGTGAGTGCGGGGACACCATTACACGCGTGCACTATACATAGGTCACTATCTATGTGTAGCTTCACAATGGTAACTCCGAACATGGCCATGTAACATATCTAAGATGATGGAATTGCCCCCCCAATGCCATCCTGGTATTGGGGAGACAATCCCATGATTCCCGGGGTCTCTAGCACAGACCCGGGTACTGCCAAACTGCCTTTCCTGGGGTTTCACTGCAGCTGCTGCTGCTGCCAACCCCTCAGACATGTTTCTTCCCTCCTGGGGTCCAGCCAGGCTTGGCCCAGGAAGGCAGAACAAAGGACTTCCTCAGAGAGAGGGTGTTACACCCTCTCCCTTTGGAAAAAGGTGTTAAGGCAGGGGAGGAGTAGCCTCCCCCAGCCTCTGGAAATGCTTTCATGGGCACAGATGGTGCCCATTTCTGCATAAGCCAGTCTACACCGGTTCAGGGATCCCCCAGCCCTCCTCTGGCGCGAAACTGGACAAAGGAAAGGGGAGTGACCACTCCCCTGACCTGCACCTCCCCTGGGAGGTGCTCAGAGCTCCTCCAGTGTGCTCCAGACCTCTGCCATCTTGGAAACAGAGGTGCTGCTGGCACACTGGACTGCTCTGAGTGGCCAGGGCCAGCAGGTGACGTCAGAGACTCCTTCTGATAGGCTCCTCCAGGTGTTGCTAGCCTATCCTCTCTCCTAATTAGCCAAACCTCCTTTTCTGGCTATTTAGGGTCTCCGCTTTGGGGAATTCTTTAGATAACGAATGCAAGAGCTCATCAGAGTTCCTCTGCATCTCTCTCTTCACCTTCTGCCAAGGAATCGACTGCTGACCGCGCTGGAAGCCTGCAAAACTGCAACAAAGTAGCAAAGACGACTACTGCGACCTTGTAACGCTGATCATGCCGCCTTCTCGACTGTTTTCCTGGTGGTGCATGCTGTGGGGGTAGTCTGCCTCCTCTCTGCACTAGAAGCTCCGAAGAAATCTCCCGTGGGTCGACGGAATCTTCCCCCTGCAACCGCAGGCACCAAAGAACTGCTTCACCGGTCCTCTGGGTCTCCTCTCAGCATGACGAGCGAGGTCCCTTGAACTCAGCAACTCTGTCCAAGTGACTCCCACAGTCCAGTGACTCTTCAGTCCAAGTTTGGTGGAGGCAAGTCCTTGCCTCCCCACGCTAGACTGCATTGCTGGGAACCGCGTGTTTTGCAGCTGCTCCGGCTCCTGTGCACTCTTCCAGGATTTCCTTTGTGCACAGCCAAGCCTGGGTCCCTGGCACTCTAACCTGAAGTGCACGACCTCCTGAGTTGTCCTCCGGCGTCGTGGGACCTTCCTTTGTGACTTCGGGTGAGCTCTGGTTCACTCCACTTTGTAGTGCCTGTCCTGGCACTTCTGCGGGTGCTGCTTGCTTCTGAGTGGGCTCCTTGTCTTGCTGGGTGCCCCCTCTGTCTCCTCACGCAATTGGCGACATCCTGGTCCCTCCTGGGCAACAGCAGCATCCAAAAACCCTAACCGCAATCCTTGCAGCTAGCAAGGCTTGTTTGTGGTCTTTCTGCACGGAAATACCTCTGTACGACTCTTCACGACGTGGGACATCCATCCTCCAAAGGGGAAGTTTCTAGCCCTTGTCGTTCTTGCAGAATCCACAGCTTCTACCATCCGGTGGCAGCTTCTTTGCACCCACAGCTGGCATTTCCTGGTCATCTGCCCACTTCCGACTTGCTCGTGACTTATGGACTTGGTCCCCTTGTTCCACAGGTACTCTCGTCAGGAAATCCATCGTTGTTGCATTGCTGGTGTTGGTCTTCCTTGCAGAATTCCCCTATCACGACTTCTGTGCTCTCTGGGGAACTTAGGTGCACTTTGCACCCACTTTTCAGGGTCTTGGGGTGGGCTATTTTTCTAACCTCACTGTTTTCTTACAGTCCCAGCGACCCTCTACAAGGTCACATAGGTTTGGGGTCCATTCGTGGTTTGCATTCCACTTCTAGAGTATATGGTTTGTGTTGCCCCTATCCCTATGTGCTCCCATTGCATTCTATTGTGACTATACATTGTTTGCACTGTTTTCTATTGCTATTACTGCATATTTTGGTATTGTGTACATATATCTTGTGTATATTTGCTATCCTCATACTGAGGGTACTCACTGAGATACTTTGGCAAATTGTCATAAAAATAAAGTACCTTTATTTTTAGTATATCTGTGTATTGTGTTTTCTTATGATATTGTGCATGTGACACTAGTGGTACTGTAGGAGCTTCACTCGTCTCCTAGTTCAGCCTAAGCTGCTCTGCTAAGTTACCATTTTCTATCAGCCTAAGCTGCTAGACACCCCTCTACACTAATAAGGGATACCTGGACCTGGTGGAAGGTGTAAGTACCCCTTGGTACTCACTACAAGCCAGGCCAGCCTCCTACAATCATATCCTGCAACTTTTTTTTACCTCATCCCTACCCACCAGAGGCACCCTCCTCACTTTGTGTTTCACGGGGACTGCAGCTTTTTTAGTACAATTTAATGAACATAGTTTTTTAGTTCTCCCAGCTTCTCATCAAAAACAACGTTAACATCTTCAAGAATTTTCTCCAGACTCTCATCCTCGACCATTAGAAGCTTGCTGTCAGAATGAGGATCAATAATAATGTGCAAGTCAAATTGGTGCCCCCACCCTAAAATAGGTGGTCCAGACTCAGCCACGTAGATTTTCCCTTCAACGCAACGATTGCAAAACTCTATCTGAGAAATAAAATAACCTAACACATCAATCTCTACACCTTGATATCCTCTGGGGTTTATTTCTTTAGGTATCAAAGGAACTTTATGCCATAACTCGATCCACAGTGACTTAGGTACGATAGTATATAGTGATCCCAAATCCACCATCAGTTCCACTTCCTTATCAGCAATAGTATACAATCCTTTAGGTCTGTTCTCCCTTCCTCTTTCTAATACAGGAGTCTGGACAACTAAGATGCGATCACTAACACTGTTCTCTTCTGCCAAATCCGCCACTGCAACTCTTGAATTGAAGACATCCTTGCACATCCGAGAAAAGTGACCCTTGCGACCACATTTCCTGCACTCTTTATTCACAGCGAAGAACCATTTAGCATCACTAGTATGAGCTGAACTCCCACATCTTACACAAAATTTCAATTTAGACAAAGCTGGGCTCTTGATCCCTTGTTTACTTGAAGTAGCACCACCCTGTTTAGAAGAGTTTGATTTCTTCGTGACTACTGCAACCTCTTCTTCGCTTACCGGGCTATTACTCCCTTTCTTGTTCATCTCTTGCATACAAATTTCTGATTCTTCAACTATTTTTGCAATAGTAATGGCATCCTTGAGAGAGGGATTCTTAGCTGCCCACAAGCGTTCTTGAGTTTTCTTGCTCCTGCACTGCACAATGAGTTGATCACGAATCAGCGCATCAGTCATTGAACCAAATTTGCACTTTACAGATAATTCACGTAGACTCGAAATAAAGTCTTCTAACAACTCTCCCTCTTTTTTGTGGTCTAGTGTAAAATTTATACCGTGACATTACGATGTTTTCTTCTTTAGCAAACCTCTTCTCCAATAGTAGCTTTGCTTCCTCATAAACATCTCCTGGCGGTTGGCCATCATCATTGCAGATCTCCGGCAAATATTTAAATATATGATGAGCTTCCTTGCCAATAGTACCAAACAATAACGCCTTTTTCCTGTGCGCAGAGAAGTTTTGGCCATCTGATGCTACAACATAGATCCCAAATATATCCATCCATTCTTCCCATTGGACAGATAATTGATTTTTTTGATCCAAAAATGGAGCTGGAATGTTAATGGCAGAAGACATCTCCAATTACTAAAAGATAACACTCCAAAAGCCTGTGTAATGTTGTCTCTAGGTGGTTGCTAAGGGCTTTTCCTCTATTTCAGCCACATTGAGGAAAAACAACAAAAAGACATGTTTCCCAGGGTGGTTGCTAAGGGCCTTTCCTCCTTTTTTTCTGCTTCCTCCTTCCTTCAGTAGACTGCCAGCTCCCCGGTGTGAGTCTCCACAATAAGGGAAGGAGCTCCAACCGTCGAGTTCCTGCACGTGGGGACCGCAAGACACTCAACCAGTCTATGGGAACTCTACGGTAGATGACACCGTCTAGGAGTACCAACACAAAAGGGAGAAAAAAAATCCAGTGCCAGGCTGCTGCGCGCGTGAGCAAATGCGCGCAGAGACTAAACGCGCAGCACGCGTCCGCTTCCGATCGCGTCCTCGCTCACCTCTTAAAGTGTGGCTGGCCCTCGTCGGCAAAATGTGGTAACGAAGCCACACACACGGAGTACTTAGAATGAGTTAAAGAGGTTCATTAGGTGAAACGAGCAACGCGACTTCCTCCCAAGCCAGCCAACACCAACTGACTCGGTCGGAACTCGTTGCTCAACATTCTCATTCTCTGCTTTGCTAAAGGAACACGGAGAATATTACACATCTCTGTTCCTCCTAACACTGGCAAGATGAAGAAGACGAAGGAGAGACTCAAATGCGAGTGGCATCAGTCTTTTGATCAAATAGAGAGCTGACAATACATTAACAAAGGGCTATGATCGAAAACTATACTATGTGCGTCTTAAAAGGATCTTCTTTTCTTTGTCTTTTGATCAATCTTACATGAAACATGTGATGACAGGGAGATGTTCTCTCTTTATTCTTTCTGAGGCCAATTTCCATTCAACTAAAAGTGGGGTAAATGAAGAATTATGAGGCAGGAGGGGTACATCCTTAACCTTACCTTTTCACTAGAGTGCTGCATCATCAAAAAGTGTGCAGCCTGACACCAATTATTTTTGCATGTTGAAAAATAAAATGGAACGATAAAATGTTTCTAAAGTGAATTTTCAATGTTATTTGTGTTAGTTCTTAACCATAGGAGTAACGTTGCTACCACATACGAAGGGAGCATCTTTATTATTTGTTGTGCCTTTTTTTGGTTGTGTGTTGACCTTAACTCAAAAATCAGCAACAGCAGCACAACAGCAACTTGAGACCACATAGCCCGGATGAAAGCTTTTTGACCCTATTGACAATAAAAAAGGCTGAAACATGTAATCCTTAAATAGGATTGTGGGATAATAATTTCCCTTCCCATCAATACACATATTTGTTTAACTTTTCTAGAGAAAATCAGAACACAATAAATTATTAAGTGATTTTTACAAGCCAGTTTTGCTACAAATCACTCTAGAGATAAAAAATAAAAGACTAAAAACATATTGAGTGCCCCCACTGGTGTTGTTGACCCATCCTTACAGAAATAATTCTGGGATGTAGAGCCCAGTGATAAAGCATGCCACCAGCTGTGGGTGAGGTATTTTTTTCTAAATGAAAATCTTTTTAAGGGGATCCAACATACACTACCAAAAACACAATCTAAAAGTTGTCATGGTTTACTATATTGTTTAGTGTGGTAATTATTGTGAAGGGGATGTAGCAGTGTTTGCTGTTTGGTCTCTGCCTTCCCTTTGTGTTTAAGGGTCTAGATCACAGTATTTGTGCAATGTGATTCCTTTGTAGACTGTTTAACATTGCCCAACTGTAGATTCCCTCAGAACCTGGATTGTATGAATGCAATTTTATACATAGTGATAAAAGTAATTTGTTACTTATAAATATACTTACGAGTAGCAAATTACAATAAGTCTTTGGTTGTGTGGCACACTGGATGTTCAGTTAGGTTCTCACATATAAACTGAACTGAGAGCAGAATATGAAGGAGTTGTCTCAGTCAAAAATACTGCACAACTAAGATTAGCAGGTGCTGCTGTGTCACCAGGAAGGTTTTGCCCTTTTCCCGTTGTTTAGTTTAACACCCCAAAGCATGCCAGCAGTTGTAATCCTGGTGCACTTTTGTTCAACCTGAAATTAATGATTTGTAAAAGACAAGCCCAGGACTGGAACATTGTGTAACATGGAGTCATCAGGCAACCTTACATACAAGCAAAGATGTGTGTGTGGTATGACTGCAACGGAACACAAAATGTAATTGAAGTAAGCAACATGGGATTGCTGGAGCATTTTCATCCTTCATAGGAATCAATCCTCATCGAGGTCAATGGATCTTTTGACCCTGCTTAGGATATGGTAGACCCATATAATCAAATTTCAAAACAAACGAAATAAGTAACACAGTATGACCAATGTAGCCACACAAGGAAAACTCCAGTTAGGAATAACGTTAAGGGAGTTATTACAAAGTCAAGCTCAGTGTCATATACACAATTCACAAGGCAAAATTATAAAGACATAGAATCACCAAGGGTTGACCAAGGTGTTAAAAAAAATTCAGACGGACTAACATTAGAAGAATTAGGTACTTAACAAAGACTATGCAAAACATCAACAAAATAATTTGATGTACAGAAAATAGGTGTTGCTCTGCCTTAATAACCATCAAGGCAGTTTCAATTCATCAAAGTTCAATGTAGCAGGGTAGAGGGAAACCATAAAGTAGCCAAACCAGGGGAAGACATGTGTGGGGTGGAACATATGGGGCAAAAGACAAAAGGAACAAAAAGGGCAAAAAGAATTTGGAAAAAGGTAATCTTGGCCAGCAAGCTACTAAATAAGGTGGGCAAAAAGTAGGTAAAGAGGGAAAGTGTCAGCATGTCAGATGCTTGATCAAGAGTCTTCTGCAGGGATTAGGAAGGAAAATCTCTAAGTCTCACCAAGGCATGTTTAAGGGGCAAAGACAGAGAGGGAAATACCTCTCCAGGGGGCTCAGCATGAGGGGTTCTTCATCTGCAAATTTTCTGGTGGGATTTTCTCTCTCCAAAGAATCTTCTGGGGTTTCTGACCAACGTCCAGCTGGGCAACAACATATCAAAGTTCCTACAGCAATCCAATTCAACAGAGCAACAGATCATTTGATATTGAGGGACATAAGCCAATATAAATTAATCACACAACTCCAGTTTTGAAACAACTCCATATTTTCCCAAATCTATTATGGGAACAGAGTTCATCCAAGTAGCTCCGCGCAAGATTGAAACAATTGCATAAAATGTCAGTCCACTGTCCAGGATGTTCCTCAGTCAAGGACATTGTTTCACCCTCTCTCTATATATGTAAAACAATAGACATCTGTTACAAACTAGTCTTCTCGTTGGAATGAAATCTGAAAGAAAGGTACATGTTAGCAGGGTGACTTAACATTTTGTGCACAATCACGAATACGGGGACTAGCAGGCCTCACGTAAGCTAATGCAAGTCAGTTAATACAGCTCGTTAATACATTAAAATAAAACATATTTCAATAAGTAAACTGTAAATTATGCATTCATTATTTTTCATTAGCATTCATGTCACAGTAGCTTTTAAACGAATTGACTCAATTAATACATTTCAATCAGTATAACATAGAACTCATAAATAATCTTTATTTCGGCAGTCTGCCATGAATGCTCAAAGAAATTCAGAAATAAGTAGAACATTACAAGAAAAATCATTAAAAGAATACATAGTAAATTAAAATAATCAGTATAAATTTTGTATGTAAATTAGTAATACAAATACATAATTTATTAAATAAATAATATACATAAAAGCAAGTCGATAAGATTAATCTCTAGCTTGATAATACAAAATACCCTCACATCTGTTGGATGAGAACCCGATTTCTCTTTAACCATTCAGCAAGATGGTGCAGAAAAGTACAAATCAAGACGATCCCTGCACCTTCAGGGAATCTGGAGAGATTAGTAGCAGATTCCGCTTTTGCCTGACCCTCCACATATAGAACAAATAACGGGAGGTAGCAAAGACCAGGAACTATCTAACATCAGTTTAAAAAATTCGGAGGGCCTCTAATATTTCCTAACTGCCAAATTCCAATAGACTGGTACTAGCCAATTTCTCCTTCCAGCCAGGTAGGCTGGACAGAAGAACAAAACATGCTCTTCTGTTTCCCAAGTAAACCCATAAAGGGGGCAGGCTATTCTGGCTGGCTGAGGCACTCTAGCCCAATTGGCGGTAAAGGTAGCAAGCAGTAATGTGCTATACCTAAACTCTAGGTATAGTTTCCTCGCTAGTGAAGGCACAATCTCAATGAGAAAGTGCTCAAATTTAAACTCGACTTTTGTCAAAAGAAAAGAATTGGTCAAAAAGGCTTGGCTTGTACTGAGTGAATTTCCCCTGTGAAGTTGATTTATCAATCGTGGTGGTAAGCATTGGACCCTCCCATAAGACCCCAGGGCATATATTTCTCAAGGTCTCTCTTACATACTGAATTCAGGGTATTCTTCCTGCACCAGGAATTACTTAGAACTTCCTTCAATCCCTCTTGGTAGGCGCTAAGCTGAGCTGTGGCATGCATACACTCCCAAGATAAGATCGGTCTTACTCCCACCCCCTTTGTAATAGGCCTTAGCCCCGTATCAAGCCTGTGGGGGAGCAGAGGTGTACGGGTTGGTAGTCCTGTCATTTGACATAGGAAACAATTTTCTCGTTTACCAATTTGGACACATCCTTATGACCCCAAAGCTCTGCACAATAGAGTGCAGTTCCCAAACCCTGCTGCTTACATATTTGGATCACGGGTGAAATTGAGGGGGAAGTGTGAGCTTTGTTGTACTCTAACCAACCCCCCAATGTGTTTCTCTAGTTTGAGCCTATGTTTTTCGATGTGAAACCAACAGTCAAGATTTTATGTTAATGTCAACCGTAGCCAACCAAACATACGAATACAATCCCAGGGGGACCCTATGAGCTTTGGGTTAGATCTTGCAGAGTGGCAAGGATTTAGAACCATGTATTTGGTTTTTGCCACATTGATTTCTAATCCTCTCTGGGTACAAAAAATCTCAAAACTATTTTTTTGAAGCCCCATAGGCAATTTCGACAATAAGAGTGTATCATCAGCAAATAATAAGGCAGATGCCTTAACCTTGCCAGGCATGAGAGATTCAAAAATGGGATCAAGCCATTAACATAAAGGATGAAAGAAAGTCAGGGCAAGGACACAACCCCGCCTTACCCCTGTTTACAGGACAATGGGTCCGTCATCTGGCTTAATTGTTCACAATGGACCTGGGTGTAATTATGGTCATGTAACTTTAATATAGTGTCAAGTAGGTCACACGGAACTCCCATATCTACCATGACCTTCCAGAGTGTGGACCTGGGAACCAGGCCGAATTTAGAGCATAGGTCAACGAATGCTACATAGAGCCTGCCTCACCCCAAGGGTTGTCGTTTTCCAAAATATTAATTGGAGTTGGAAGACCTGGTCCCCCATACTAGTGCACTACTGAAACACTGTCTGTAAGGGTGTTAAAATATATCTCTCAGCCATCCAATCATGAAGTCACTGTAAGAGTATTCTACTCAGGAGCTTTTGAAAAGTAACAATTAGGTTTATTGGCCTATAATTGCTAGGCTCCCAGGGAGAACCCTTCTTGTGAATTGGTATTATCTCTGCCCTCGCCCAAGTTGAAGGAATTGGTGCCCCTGACTTGATGGAGTTAAATAGTAATACAAAATAGGGACCCCATACATTGAGTTCACTCATGAACCAGTCCAGTGGAAATGTGTCCAGCACTGGGCTTTATTTGAAACTTTCTTACTAATTGCAGTTCTAACTTCATGCAATATAATATATGTAAACTCTTCATTGATGTTCCCTTGCACCTAGGTTCCAGAAGGCTCGCTGGTCACCTTGCCTAACTGTGTCTAGCAGGCCTTCCCACCGCCCCTATTACCATTCTCTTTTAGCATTTGTGATGGTTTTCCTGTAGGCCTCCCTTCACACTTTATCTCCTCCCTGTCATGCTGTTTGCTAGCCGAAATTAAAAGCAGACCTTACTTCTTTACAGACATTGCTGAACCAATGTTGTGGGGTTCTTATCCCAAAGCCCTTTTTGTTTCCGTATCAAAATACACCTTTAACCCTGCGAAGATTTTTTATTAATGAGACTAATTGTTCTCAGGTGATCCATCTGGTCTACGGCTTCATTCAGTGTTAGAATCTCCTGCAACTATATTATATACATCCGGAGCTTCTCTTGTGCAAGAGCCATAGAGGACCACTTTACTCTTCGCATATTTATAGCTGGTTGCAATCTGCAGTCAAACAGTTCACTAGCTCTGGCCTTCCTGCAACATGCAGGGAGGTCGATGGACAAGACCAAAGCATTATGAGCACTGTCCTGTCTAGATAATACAGCCATATCAATCACAAATGACCATGCTCTAACATCGACGAGTATACAATCAATGAGGCTGGTGCCAGGGAAGGGGTTAAATGTGTGGTTCCCTTCCCTGTCTGAGACAGTTCTACCATTCACAGCTCTTAAGCTCTGCCTCATAGTTAGAGTATTGATTTGTATTGCTTAGGGGGACCACTTCTTGACCGGGGGAATTGCCAACTTGGGAATGCCCCAGGCACTATCTTCATCCTTGGTAAATGCTTCTAAATTATCGCCCAGAGGCTCGAATTGACAATTGAAGTCCCCACCAACAATTTATAAAGCTTCTGCTGGGGTGGATACCTTGTGTGAATGTAACAGCTCTATGATATGGGATTCTTTATAATTCCCTCCTGGCCTTAAGTAAAATTATAAATATATACTATTTGGAGCAGAAAACACACAGTATGTAAGGGGAATCAATTGTTTTTTCTTGCACCCTGGAGGTTATTATAGTGGATACCCATGTTTTTAAACCCCCTGCGGGCCTTCCCATTCCTTTAGATATAGCATCTTTACTAAAGTTAACATAGCCTCTCCGGTGCACCAGCTTAGTGGACCATGTTTCTTAAAGAAGACAGACTGTATGCAGGTCTATAAACTTAGTCCAGTCTAGGGATTCAAGTTTTGAAGTTAAGCCTGCTATATTCCAAGACAACACTTTGAGGGGTTGGCAGAGGATATTGCTGCTTGCCTTCTAGAAATGTCAGTGCTATAGGGCCTACACTGACAATCAGGAAGGGCTATTGCACATAGGTTGTAGTGTGTGTACTGATGTCTGAAGCCCTTATCCTGGATGTGTATTCCAGATGTGTCATGGTGGAGGGCATTTGTGCTCTGCTAACAGTTTGGTTTGACTTGCTATGTGTCAACTCGGGACCCTTACCCAGTACCTCCAGTGGTTTATTAGTCCCTCCATTGCTGCATGACTCCTTGTTGCCTAACTCAAATGCCGTATTCTGGATCTGAGCTATTTGGGAGCCTAGATTGCTGCACCCTGGGATTATAGAATCCTTGTACTTCCGGGACTCATGAGCTGTGCCCCTAGGGATTGCCCTCCCCATTTGACAAGCCATTCCCTTCCCATGTTGCTACAGTGAGATCAATTTTGGGGAAACCCTTATCCGTTGTAAGTCAATCTACCCCCGCCAGAACATCACAGCGATTTGAGATAGGAACCCTGAGAGTACTCATTCTGCTAGTACAATCATTGGGAGGTGTCGGCCTCATTAGGGGCGGCTGGGCACAATTCTTATGAGTATTGCAATCAAGACCCAGGACAAAACATGGTTTGTAAAAGTACCCAAGGGGCAAGAACTCTATTCAGGACTTACTACAGGGTTTTATTAGGATGGCCAAACAATAAGCTTTGCACAACATGTTGTGACCCAAATTGATGACAATGCAATCCCCTAAACTATCCGCCGACATAGGACCCAATCATCCCACCCTTCTGGTCAAAAGAGTAATATTGGCCAAAGAATCTGAAAGTTCCTGTGCTGGACCAACCAGTGCAGACATTTATTTGTAAGCTCCTTTTGTCCCTCTCTCTCACCCATATACTGACATGGAACACCTTTTAGAATTACCACATATGGACAGAAAGCGGGAGGGTGATCTATCACAGGATGTTTCTGAAAGGGATCCTCATCTTGTCCAGGTAGCAGGGGCCTGGATTGTCCTAGATCACTGGATTTACAGCCCTTTACTGTTCCTCCATCTTGTATACTATTGTTGATGCTAGTTGAACAGGAAGCTCTTGTCTGATTGGTATAGGTATGAGAAGCTTCTATTTGGTGGCTATTCAGAGTCAGGCCGTGTTTAGCACCAGCTCCTCCTATGACTGGTTTGAGTTGATAACATGTCCACCCTTAGATGCTGTGCAGGAAGACTGGAAAGATTGAGGGCCTGATTCTAATTCCGGCGGGCGGCGGAGGCCGCCCGCCGGAATTCCGCCCCCATAATACCGCTCCGCGGTCAGAAGACCGCGGAGGGTATTATGAGTTTTTCCCTGGGCTGGCGGGCGGTCTCCAAAAGACCGCCCGCCAGCCCAGGGAAAAACTCCCTTCCCACGAGGATGCCGGCTCGTAATCGAGCCGGCGGAGTGGGAAGGTGCGACGGGTGCTACTGCACCCGTCGCGTATTTCACTGTCTGCAAGGCAGACAGTGAAATACATTTTGGGGCCCTCTTACGGGGGCCCCTGCCGTGCCCATGCCATTGGCATGGGCACGGCAGGGGCCCCCAGGGGCCCCGCGACCCCCCCTACCGCCATCCTGTTCATGGCGGCTTTCCCGCCATGAACAGGATGGCGGTAGGGGGGGTCAGAATCCCCCATGGCGGCGCAGCAAGCTGCGCCGCCTTGGGGGATTCTAAGGGCAGTGGTAAACCGGCGGGAGACCGCCGGTTTACCCTTTCTGACCGCGGCCAAAGCGCCGCGGTCAGAATGCCCTGCGGGGCACCGCCGGCCTGTCGGCGGTGCTCCCGCCGACCCTCGCCCCGGCGGTCAAAGACCGCCGGGGTGAGAATCACCCCCTGAGTCTGCATTTACTTCTGATTCTCAAGTGCCTGCTCAATGGCTGCCAGTCGAACCAGAATAGGGGAAAGTTCCATTGATACAATGGCTTTAATTTTGGCAATACATTCTGCCATAAGATCCACTGCCCAGCTAGCAATGGACGCAGGTCCTCCTGACAAATGCTTAAATTCTCCAAGGCAGATATCAGTCTTGGGGGGATAGTCAAGGTGAGTGTTGGGGGATTGTGCTTCATGAGCTGCTGCTTAGGCCGTTTGGCAACCCCAGATATCCACATGCGCTCATTAGGTCATGTCCCAGAGGTATTGCAGACAGATGTGATATTCGATGGGAGTGTAAGCGCTTGACCCTCAGCCAATTCATGGAGTTCAACTACTGTATTAGGAAAAGGTAAGACATCTTCAGGTGACTGAGAGGAAACCACTCCCCAATGACAGTCTCCTCTCAGTCAAAGCAATTTCTGTAGAAATAATTCCCATGGCCCTCTGATGCATCTTATCTATGCTGGTAGTTTTAGGGATTGGGGTGGAAAGAGCAAGGCCTCAAGAGGCTTTTCGTTTGCCCAAGGTTTCCAGTTCCATGTGAAATAGAATTAATAACTGACTTGCACAGAGTAAATAATGCAAAGCAACACAATAAGTAGGATGGAGGGACAGTTGATAACACTCACCCCAAAAGGCATGCAGTCAGAGAGCGGGCCCAGGCGAGCTTCGTCCGGGTGTGGACAGGTGTGGACGGGCCCGCCCTTGGCTTCACCTGGGCGTGGTCCACCTGTGTCCTACACCGCAGGAGATGACAGGCACCTATCAAGGCATGCAGCACAGAAAGTTGCAGCAGCCCCTCCATTCATGGGCTCTTGCATTGTGGGACTCCGAGTCCCAAGTCAAAGTATCCCCTGAACTACATTTCTCCATTTTTGTGCACATTAATTAGTAGAAATTCAATAACGTTTCAATACAGACTATAAGCTTAGAGCCTAAATTATAACATAATATCAGTTAAATCCTGTTGTGTTGGGATGTACTGTATCGTGGGTTGGAATGCACGAGAGGGTGGAATGTACGGGAGTCATGGGAACACCACGAGAGGGAGGTGGAACGCAGTGGTAACGGGAAGGGAGACGGTTGAGAAGGGCAGAGAAGGAATGACTTGTTCTTGCTTACGGCTTGCTAATAAAAGGAAAATACCACTTACGAAGTTGCTGTCTGTGTCTTGGATCGAAGGAGCACAACAAAGAAAGTGGCGACGAGCGTGGGATCGAATTCCAGCGTAATCCAGCGTTTCCAATCTGCTGACGAACGCCGAGGATCTTCGTGGAAACGGGCTAATCATTGCAGTGAGTCGGGCTTGTGAGGGTGGAGTAGCAGTGCTACAGTACAAAGTTTGACATAATAAGCGGCACGCGCGACGTCCGTTGGGTGCTCGAGACAAGTTTCATATACGCACGCCCTTGCTGGCGCGTGCGTTGCTACAAGCACAACGTTAATGCGGCATGACGCACTGTGTGTTGACGGACGTTGTCTAGGCAACTACATAAACTGTCCAGGACGTTGCCAAGCAATTTATTATTTTTTTTTTCTCTTTACATGACATCGCAATGAATTGAGCTACTTTGTTTCCAAGAGGTTCCCTTACTAGTGTGCTGAGTCGAACAAGTTATTAAAGAACAGAACAGTAAAGAACAGGTCATTCCTAATGGCACAACAGAATTTTAGCATAAGCCCACCACATGCATTTTGGGTTTCAGGTACTGAACCCTCAATCAAATGGACAGAATGGAAGGATTACTTTACTAATTACATTGAGGCTATAGACGAAGAAATTTTTTTTTCTCCAGAACAGAAAAAAAGAATCCTGTTACATTCGCTTGGTCCAGTAGGATTAAAAACGTATAGTAGAATGCAGAAAAATGTACCTATGGGAGATGGAAACATTTTTGATGCAGCATTAATGGATCTTGACAAGTATTTCGCACCAAAAGTATGCATTGGCATCACACGTTTCAAATTTTTTCAACGCAAACAGCATAAAGAAGAAGAGGTAGATGATTATGTAGCGGAATTAAAGAAGTTAGCCATTGATTGTAAATTTGGCATTTTACATGATGATCTCATTAGAGATCAATTAGTCATGCATGCTCGTAATCAGTCGATACAAGAACGCCTATGGATAAATGGCGATGCACCACTGGAAGATGTTCTAGCGATCATTCGTAAAGCTGAGATTTCAGGAAGGTGTGCAACAGAATTGAAATCTTCAGATAAAGAGGACTGTAGTGTTTTCAAAATAAATAATCGCAAATCAACATCTAACTACAAAGAGAGAGAATCAGAAAAAACTCCAACGTTCAACTACAAGGAGAAGGTAGAACACAGAGATAAAAGGTGTTATCGTTGTGGCAGTAAAGAACACTTGGCATTTTCAAAATCGTGTCCTGCTGCGAAACAAAGGTGCAACAACTGTGGTGTAATTGGACATTTTGGAAAAGTATGTCAAAAGAAAAGAAATAGCGTCAAATGCGTGTATGAGAACAATGTCAACAGTGATACAGAAGATGAATGTGGAAGTATTAACATGATCAAGAATGTACAGAACAAATTCGTATTGAACATTAATGGAAGTTATTTGTCAAAAAAACCAATGTGCGAAATGAAGATTGGAGGGATAGATATCAATATTCATGCTGATTCGGGTTTGCCATTTACCATAATTAACAAGAACATGTGGGAAAATAAATTTTTACCAAAAGTAGGGAAACATTTATTCCCTCCTGACATTGAACCAGAGAGTTATACGGGTGAAAAAATCAATGTACTTGGGTACAGATGGTTAGTTTTTCAATTCAAAGGAAGGAGTGCCAGAGGCAAATTATATGTAGCAAAAAAAGGACCTTCAGTCCTAGGTTGGCAAGACCAAGGTAGATTACATATGATTTTAGATCCCAACAGTGAGGATAAACTACTTCTGGCAGATTTAGGAAATTCAATGGAAGAGGAACTGGAAAAGAAGTTTCCTAAAGTTTTTAACAAACAACTCGGGAAACTATGCGGGTTTGAGCATGAGATTGTGTTGAAACATGATGCACATCCTAAAGTACATAAACTACGACCTGTACCTATAATGGTAAGAGAAGAAGTGTCGAACGAATTGGAGAAATTGGTACAATTGAACGTAATTGAGCCCATCGAGAGCTCGGAATGGGTTTCACCGGTGGTCGTAGCACGGCGCAGTAATGGGAAGATCCGTCTTTGTGTGGATTTGCGTCACCTCAACAATAACATTGTCATAGACCAATTTCCGTTGCCAAAAATTCCTGAAATGGTATCCAGTCTTAAAGGCGCTACTTGGTTTTCTAGTATTGACTTATCAGCGGCGTACCATCAGATTCCTCTGTCACTACAATCGAGGAAATTAACAGCCTTTATCACTCATATAGGGTGTTTTCAATTTAAAAGAATGCCTTTCGGTTTGGCATCTGCCGCTGCTGTTTTCCAGCGTTTGATGCACAAACTATTTGGAAAGGAAAAAGGAGTAATGTTCTTTCAGGACGACATCCTTGTGTTTGGAAACAGAAGAGAATGTCACGATGATAGAGTGCAACGTGTGTTACGTATTTTGGAAAACAATGGATTGACTGTTGAAATGAGTAAGTGCAAGTTTGCAGAGAGAAGTGTGACATATTTGGGGCACGTTATTAGTGGCGAGGGAGTTAAACCTAAGCAATCTTTAGTAAGCACTATTAAGGAAATGTCACCGCCATCATGTAAGGATGACGTTAGGTCATTCTTGGGCATGGCAGAATTTTGTGCAAAGTTTATTCCAAATTTTGCAGAGAAAGTATTTAACATAAGACAACTGCTTAAAAAAAATGCAAGATTTGATTGGAACTCAGAGTGTGACGTGGAATTCAAAAACATCAAAGAATATTTGTGCGAGGTCCCTAATTTGAGTGGTTTTGATCCACTACTCCAGTGGTACTTGACCACAGATGCGAGCGATAAAGGTCTGGGTGCAGTGTTGTCACAAAAGGAAGATTGTGGTAAGGAGAACATTATCCTGTTTGCATCTAGATCTTTAACATCAGCTGAGGAAAAATATCCCATTATTGAAAGAGAGGCGCTTGCTTGTGCGTGGGGTTTGGAGCATTTTCGTTCATTTGTGTGGGGTAGGAGTGTCATCATCCAATGTGATCATAAACCACTAATGAAACTTTTGTCTTCAGAGGGTAGCATTGTAGCATCGCCGAGAATTGCGAGGATTTCTATGAGAATGAGTGAGTACATTTACAAGATGGTGTACGTACCAGGGAAGAAGAATGTGTTGGCTGACTGTTTCTCTAGGATGCCATGTCCTTTAGAAGAATGTGTGGAGGACCCTTGGGATCAGTGTAAAATTGCATTTATTTTTGATTCCGGCTTACCTGCTTTAAGTAAGGACAGGTGGGAAGTGGAACAAAAAAAGGATGAGGAATTGCAAAGTGTGCTAACATTTTTGCGGGTAGGGTGGCCCAAAAAAGATTTATTGTCCGAAGGGAGTAAACATTTTTGGGAACTCAGAGCGGAACTATCTATAGAGAATGATTTAATTTTGAGGGGCAATAGGTTTGTTCCTCCTAAGAACTTACGTGCAAGCATCATAGAATTATGCCATGAGGGTCATTTTGGGATAGTACGTACTAAAACAATTGTTAAAGAATATTTTTGGTGGCCAGGTATTGATACCGCAGTGGAGAGATTTGTGCGTAATTGCCATGTGTGTGCATCTGCTGACAAAACTTTACACACTTTGAGACCACCTATGGATCAGAAATTAGTTCCAGTGGTACCTTGGGAATGTGTGGCCATAGACTTAATGGGGCCTATTGGAGAACAGCAGGAGTATTTGGTGGTCATCATGGACCTTTTTTCAAAATGGCCTGTGGTTAAAGTAGTTAAAAAGGCGGATACTGCATCTGTGTTGGAATGTTTGGACCAAACATTTTGTTCGGAAGGCATTCCGGCTTTACTCTTAAGTGACAATGGGGTACAATTTGTATCAAACATGGCTAAGGTTTATTTCGATAGAGTTGGAGTTTCACACAAAACCACTTCATTGTACAACCCTAGTGGTAATGGTTGTGTTGAGAGGTTTAACAGAGTGTTAAAGGGAGTCATTCAAGCAGCTATGAGAAAACACTACGATTGGCATACGGCTGTTTGGAAAGCGGTTTGGGCATATAGGGTAACAGAAAACGAAGTTACTGGCATTAGTCCATTTGTTGCCATGAGGGGTAGAAAGCCTAGGTGCAAGTTTAATCCAGCATGGTTATACAAATGTGGTATGGATTTTTGGTCTGTGAATGATGTACGTAAGAGGATGGAAAAAACGCAGGATAGAAGCAAATCATATTTTGATAAGGCTCATGGTGCGAAAAAAACCCAGGTCAAGGTTGGAGATTGGGTAAGAATTAAAAAACCTTTCAAAGTAGTCAAAGGTGAGAGCCAATATTTTGGACCGGAACAAGTAAAGGAGGTTTTACACAATGCTGTGAAGTTACAAAATGGAAAAGTGTGGAATTTGAAACGAATTGCATTATGTCCAGTAGTACATGAAGGTGAGGATGTGGAGAATCTAGAAAATAAGATGAATGACCCTTTTGGAGTGGATGATGGTGAGACTTATAACCCAGGCACACCAAATTTGAGAGACAGTAATTGTGGTACGTTTGGAAGTTCGTATAACGATTCAACCAGCGAAACGAACGGTGGCGATGATATGGAAGGAATTGGTGAAGCAAGGGATCAAATTCAGAGTAAACAAGAGTCACAATTGGTTTCACAAGAGTTGGAACACAACCAGATTTTGGACACTGATAAGAGAAGAAGAAATTTACCCCTGTGGCTAAAAGACTTTGGGCCTGATTCTAACTTTGGAGGACGGTGTTAAACCGTCCCAAAAGTGGCGGATATACCACCTACCGTATTACGAGTCCATTATATCCTATGGAACTCGTAATACGGTAGGTGGTATATCCGCCACTTTTGGGACGGTTTAACACCGTCCTCCAAAGTTAGAATCAGGCCCTTTGTTTTAGATTAAGGATTTCACTATTCAATAGTTCTTCATTTGTATTTCCTTTTTGGGGTTCCTTTGTTCTATGTATTATTATTATTATTATTTTTTTTTTTCTCTCTTTTATTGTATTAAGGAAGGGGGGTGTGTTGGAATGTAAGTCTTAGTCAAATCTTAGTGAACCAAGTCTTATTAAGGAAGGGGGATGTGTTGTGTTGGGATGTACTGTATCGTGGGTTGGAATGCACGAGAGGGTGGAATGTACGGGAGTCATGGGAACACCACGAGAGGGAGGTGGAACGCGGTGGTAACGGGAAGGGAGACGGTTGAGAAGGGCAGAGAAGGAATGACTTGTTCTTGCTTACGGCTTGCTAATAAAAGGAAAATACCACTTACGAAGTTGCTGTCTGTGTCTTGGATCGAAGGAGCACAACAAATCCCTCAAACATTTAACTAAACTTACAGTATAGACAAATGTACATTCAAATGGCTTCTCAGTGCATCATTCTACAGTCAAACTATTAGTACTTTGGTTAACATAATGCATAAACCATTGCATATAGATTACTTCAGTGACATGAGGGACAGCACTAAAGTTTCTGCTGCATCACAGTCACACAGCTTGAATGATCTCAGTGGCTGAGATTAATCCAAACATTCCTTCTATCACTTTGTTGTTTGTTGCAGGGGGCGCCCTAAGTGCAACAGATATGCCCACAAGTGAAGCCTGTGCACACTCTAAGAACTCGACCTATACCACACTGACAAGGCTTAAGTTGTACAGAACTGTTCAATGGTGCACGTTCCACCATTTGGAAGGGACCTGGCCTGGAAGTTCAGGCTGCACTATCCCTGTTGGATCAGCACTAGGACAGATTTCCATATGTCTACAATGGCATAATGGCTGCAAACAATGGTCTGGAGTGCGGCTGGAGGAATTCCCAGAGTCTGGAATCATTTCAAGCATTTCTTTCAATACCTTGGTGTATGCCACATTAGAGAGTAATTGCCAGCTTCATATATTGCTTGGATAATAACTTAACAGCATCACTGCTAAAAAAATATGAAAATGTAGCATAACCTCTATTACATAGTCTGCCAACTCTCTTGTAAAGTGCAGTATTATTTGTAAAGAATGTGGACGGATACATCATTATTCTAGTCACATCACCCCTTTAAATATATTGCTTTATTGTGAAATGGGTCCAACCATGAAAAAACGTAATGCTGAACTAAGCCTTTCTTAATTAGTTTTAGATTAATTTAGATGAACTCCTGGAGTGCATGCATTAAAGCTTTTCTGCACAACAATAAAGGCATTAGTTGTAAAACAGTGTCATTTACAAATGAGTTGGCAGTCTGGGGCTACAGGACATAAAATTTCTGCTTGGTCTCAGCATGTCAATGTGTTGGCATGGAGTCAGCAGAATCTGCCTTCTGCCTGCTACCTGCCCAAGAATACATAAATTCAACTATGGCTCGAGGAAGTTAGGCTTCAATTTGGACAATTGTGAGAGGAAGTGTTTGTCTCTCTCTGTCAATCTCAGGGTGCCTTATAAGGCACCCTGACTGCCTGTGGCTTTGCCTACATTGGGCCCCACTCAGCAGCTTTTCCCACCTCTAAAACAGATAGTGGAAGTTGATGAGGTAAGAAGAGTGGCTCAGCAGGTGGCAACAGGTACATTGCCATCCTTGCCACTTCAAGGCCGGAAACACCCCTGTCCCACCTCCTGTCCTCAGAACTAGGGAACCTTGGGAAATTGACCTAGGCTGCTGCAAACATGCAACCACACAGGAGGATTCCCAGGCAAGAGTCCTCCACCACCCTTGAGATGATGGCCTGTCTCTCAGTGCAAACAGTGCAGGCCAATTTATGAGCATGCAGACCCTACAGACGGATGTGCCCAACAGAAGTGCCTTTCACCAGGCAGACCCTTGTGTCTGATCTGCCTTTGGTGGGCCCACCACTAAATGAGGCAGGTGCTTGGTCTTTAGGCTTGATAGTTGGACGATGGGGAAGATCTCTCAGAAAAGCGCTTACTATCTATTTTCTATGCATGGAGACATATCACAGAGGTGCCCTAAGAGGCAAGCTCACTCTTATTGCGCTTTAGCAGTAAAGAAGGGCTGGAGATGCATATGTGGCTCCATCTTTATTACACAGTCCCTGTGCCCAAATGTACACCCAAGCGATTTTCTTTACCAATAATATATTCCTTTATTTGTATCGGGTGATCCCATGCAAATAAGAGAAAGCCAGGGTCTGTTCACCAACACATTTCAGAGACTTTTTCATAGTCACAGAGGTTGTCAGGGATGCTCTTTTGTGAGCTGCTTTGCAGTGACACTGTTGGAAATAGGGTTACTTGTTGAAGGGGTGAAACCAGACTCAAGCAACGACCACAAGCTCTACCAGGGTGGAACACAAGCAAACCCCCAAATTAACCTGTGTTTAATCCTTCTGCAGCTTGGTACAAAGCAGTCAGGTTTAACTTGAAGGCAATCTGTAAAGTATTTATGCAGCACTTCAAACTGTCATAAAGTGAAAACCAACACAAGAAAAATCTGTCACTAATTTAGAAAAATCGATTTAAATGTAATACATTTTTGAGACCAAAACAACAAAAATCCAAGTAATAGAATCAGAGATATGAAAACTTTAAGGTTTGAGTGAAAATAGTGCCAAAAGCACATGGCATCAACTGTGATTATCTGGTCGTGCTGGAAGGACAAAGGGCCAGATGTAGGAAGGCATTAGCGCCTCGCAAATGGCGAAAAACGCCGTTTGCGAGGCGCTAATGCCCTCACGCGATGCAGAAACACATATTGCGAGTCGGTACCGACTCGCAAAATGTGTTTCAGACTCGCAAATAGGAAGGGGTTGTTCCCTTCCTATTCGCGAGTCGCACCGCGATGTAGAGTTGATTTGTGACCGCGAAAGCGGTCGCAAATCAACTCGCAGTTACCATCCACTTGAAGTGGATGGTAACTCATTCGCAAACGGGAAGGGGTCCCCATGGGACCCCTTCCCCTTTGTGAATGTCGACAAAAATATTTTTTCAGAGCAGGCAGTGGTCAAACTCTGAAAAAAACCGAAACTAAAAGTTTTCAGTAATTTTTCTATTTGCAGCTCATTTTCCTTTAAGGAAAACGGGCTGCAAAGAGAAAAAAAAAACTGCTTTATTGAAAAGCAGTCACGGACATGGTGGTCTGCTGTCTCCAGCAGGCCACCATCCCCGTGAGTGCCTAGACTCGCTATAGGGTGGCAAACTGCGACCCACCTCATAAATATTTATGAGGTGGGTCTTTGCGACCCCATAGCGAGTCGCAGAAGGTGTCTGAGACACCTTTCTGCATTTCCTTTTGCGAGGTGCAAATTGCGAGTCGCTGGGACTCGCAATTTGCACCTCGCAAAAGGAAACCTACCTACATCTGGCCCAAAGTCACAATTTCAGGTCGCAGCAATAGAGTACAGACCAGATACAGGGACACAGTTAGGCCGGCGGAACAACCTAGCTTAAAGCCTGGTTGCAGAGCCAAGGAGCTGCAAGGCTGTGATGCAAGGTCCTGCATTGTCATTGTGGATGCCATTGACGAGGGGCTTGAGATGCAGATTCCTGCATTGAAGATGCATCGCACACTGACTGGTTCCAAACAAGCTGCAGGTCTTATGATGTGAAGTCCTGCGTCTAGGTTGTGTAGCACGGTGGTGGTACCTGGGAGACTGCTGGAGAGGATGTGAAGTCCTATGCCAGGCATGCATCACGTAGCGGTCCTAATCTGGAGTTTGGTGATGTGATGTATTGTGCAGCGTCTCTGATGCAGACTTTTTGGGTGGCGTGGCATCATGATGTGTCGGTCCTGCTAGGACCACAGTTGGGCTGCCAGAACATCTTCATGCCTGATTCCATAGGTCAAAGACTTGGGTGGCACCATCTGAGAGGGCAGGGCTCAGAGTTTCTGTGCTGTCCAGGTGCTGTGTTCAAGATGGAGGAAGCCTGTTCTGTCCCTGAGGCTTCTGATCAGGAAGATAGCCAACTAGCCCTTAAAGTCACTCTGGGGGTCCTGGGTTCAAGATGCAGGCCTGGTCCTTTTCACTTAGGCAGCAGGGCAGCACAGGAGGGCAGCAGAGTGGCAGTCCAGAGCAGCACAGCAGTCCTTCTTCTGATTCCTCTACAAGTCCAGATGTATACTGAAGAGTTGGGGTCTGAGGTCCAATATTTATGCCTGGTGCTCACTTTGAAGTAGGAGACACTTCTAGAGGCTTCCACCACCCCCCACCCCCCTGAGGTATCAGGCATCCCCTACCTACCTGCCCTGGTCTCAGATTGTCTGGGCACACAAAATGTTAGTGACAGGCCTTTTATGAGTGTGCTTAGCCAGAGTCTTTGTGATGTGCAATTGTGGTAGGTGACAGCTCCTCCCACTCTTCAAGTCAGAATGACCCATGCTGCCAACACCTAGTCTCCTTTGTCTCACTATCTGAGAGCAATGCACAAAAACCAACTGCTAGCTACACCTAGTCATGTGAGCCAGGAGGCAGGCAACAGGCACAAAATGGATGGGACAGAAAAATGCAAACTTTCTAAAAGTGGCATGTTCAGAATTGTGACCTAAAATCTGACTTTACCACTAAAGAAGGTTTTAATTCCTAACAACATATACACCAAACTTTATATTCATTACTTTTACATTTGGGAGAGGCAGCCCTCACAGTAGAGAAAAACAAATTTAGGAGTTTTCACTGCCAGCACATGTAAAACTTTAAAGTATGTGTGTAAATACACTGCACCCTGCCCTCTGGGCAGTTTAGGGCCTACCCTAGGGGTGGCTTATATGTATGGAAAACTGAGGTTTAGGCCTGGAAAAAGGTTTATCTTGTCAGTTCAAAATGATTTATTAAACGTTAGAACAACACTGCTCAGTAACCAAAGTTCTGCATTGTATTACGTCAGGGGGATATAGAACCATATGGCTTGCTGCTTCTCTCTTTCACTGCACCAGAATGGAAAAAATAGGCTAGCACCACACACACACACACACACACACACACACCTTTGCATCATAGGTCAAAGGTGTGTTTGTGTGTGTTGTCTAGCATAGAGTGTGTACTGTAAGGGTACCCTTTCTGTACAAAAACCTATGCTTGAACCACTTTTTTACCATTTCACACATTGAATGGAACACTTATCCAATGATTGAAATGTTTGGTGAAAATTAAACATTTCTGATACTTTATGCCTTTTCAAGGAGACATTAGTTTTATATGCAAAGCCAAGTCTGCCAATCTTTGTAGATCATCCTTTGCATCAAAAACCATGGGTGGTAGCATGGAAAGCCCAAATGCCACCAATAATCCCCTTGACAATGCAGTGTACAAAAGAGCAAAGTACTATTTGGACTACTGTAGGGGGAACCTTCCATCAACAAAAAAAGTTTTGCGCTGGAAAGTAAATACCTTATCAGTACTTTATGCTGCTTTTCATCATTTTGTTGAACTTTTCAGCAGGGAAAAGTGTTGATAAATCTGCCCCCAAGTCTTACTATTCCCATGTGACATGAGTCAATGTTTGAACTGTGGTGGGAAAATGCAGTGGTCCACATCAGTACAACAGAAATTAGTGGAGCATTTGTGGCTTTAAACTGGAGGAAGAAATGTGAATTAATGACAACAGGAGCACAGGCGCTGCTGGGGAAAATTGCATGGAGGAGGATAAAGTGGATAATGGTCAGGTATACCAAATGTTTCTTGGTGCCTTTCTCGAATCAAATGAGTATTCACCTGATGTGGCAGAACATGACTAAATGATACAGTCAGCGGCTACCAGTTGTATATCTGATATAAGTGTAAATGTGTGTATTCAAAAATAGATGAATTTACCAAAAACAATGTTGAGAAAATATGCTCAGACTGACACTTAGGCAAAATAAATTGAATTTGTTCACAGATCAGATTAACTGCTTTTTCATGCTATAGACCATGTGGGAAGTGGCACAAATGATCCAGGAATTCCCCAGGCACCAGATTGCACCTATCCTCCTGTTCGGGCAGTTCCCCTCCACCCCGCCACCAAGGCAGTCTAAGATGTCCGTGTAGTGTAGTGGAGTAAGTATGCAGCAAGGTCTGAACTGAATCCTCATTCAATCACTCAGTCAATCAAGAACTTTATTTCAGTTCACAGAACCATAAAATTACATTATAAAGGACATATAAATACATTATAAAGCATCCAGCTCATTGCACGCTCCACTGACTCCCCTGCGTCATCATCTCTATCTGCGTAAGGGGGCTGCCCTCACTCAGATAAAGAGTGGATGGATATCGTTGAATCCCCACGCTTATGTCATGCAATGCACGCGTCCACCTAATACAATTCTACATATTCCACAAGGCTTATCTCACAACTGAGAAGATTAATAGTTATTACCACCGTACCAATGCACTTGTCCCCACAGCTCCCTCCCCAATGCTGGACTGACACAGATGCTCTGCGAGTGTCCCTCCCTTCACCAGTACTGGCTGGGTGGCACCACATGCCTGGCAACCTTCAGGAAATGACCCATACTGCACACATGGGAGGTCTGCTGCAGGTGGAAGTCCACAGTACCTCAATGTTCACTGCTTGGGAGCTATCTTTGCAAGCCTAGGCCAGACCTGAAAGTTCTGCCTCACACATGGAAGGCACATGGGGCTGGCAAAAATACCCATTGGCACTTAGCTGGGACTCTATCCTAGCCAACTTCCAAACTGAGCTGACACCCCCCCCCACGAACCACCAGGGGCTGCCTCATCTCCAGTGATTGCAGGCACCCCAACGATTATCAATCTACCACAAGGAATGCTTGCTGCTCTCCCCTGAATAGGTTTCCATCTAATACTATTTTATTTTGTTCACTCACACTGAATCTTTTTACATATGCTCTCCTTTTTCCCTATTTCACCTGTTATATTGTGGAACAGACCTGTTGTTGGTATTCCCTGTTTGGTTACATTGTTTTGTTATTTCTTTTGTATATACATATTGCTTACTGAATCTATTCTACCGGTGCATCTGCTGTTAAATCCCTGATACATTATGTGTCACATGTCTCTTATATATGATTATAATATGTATTACTTGTATACTAAAAAAAGGCAAAAAACAGATTAAAAATAAATAAAATATACAGCTCATAAAAATAAAAAATCAATATTTTATCTAGATCAACAAAACCCTCAAGGAGAGTCCTAAAAAAAAGACCTTGAAAAGGCGTCCGCAATGCTATCCAGAAAAATGCCACTGAGTGTCAGAGAAATTAACTAGCAGTTATGACACTCTCCTGGTTCTATGATGACTATAATGCACAGTGCATTAAAACACATTAAAACACACACCAAGAGCTTTATCTGGCAGCATTCCTGGATCTAATATGCCAAATTGACTGCAGATAACTGTGGATCACATAGATAATGCAACTCTTATTGTTTGTCTTGCATATTCTCAAAGCATTATGCCGATCTGTAAACCCAAGAAGGTGGTAGATGGGGGCAGTCCACTGAACACGCGGCTTCACATAGGCGCTACAAAAAATAGTAAGCGCTCCTCATTCTCTACAGTGTGACAGCCCATTGGCATAAATTAGTGGGGTTGTCACTTTGATTCCATGAACAGATAAAAGAAGCTCAGGGCAGAATCTCTAGCGTAAATTTAATAAACAGGGCTCTTGTAAACAGAGGATTAACATAATCCACAAATTCTTCAAAGTTTAGGACACACTTAAATAGCAATCAGGAAGACTACTTGAAGGAACAACAACTAATCTTACACCTAAAACAGTGTTACAGTAACATCATTTCACAATTTCTCGAGCACTGGTTGGTATTAGGGTGGGATGTAGTCAATACTCTCTCAGCCAACTTTTTATATGGCACAACCAAGGAATAGTGTGCGACGGATGGTCGCCCAATATATCCCTTAGGCATTATCTATAGGGTGCCAGTTCCCTGGTTGTCCACAATGTAATCCACTGTGTTTTTAAATTGGCTACGAGTATTGGTGCATTGATGGGAAGTCTTAACAATGATTTAATAAAAAGGTTCCCACTTTTCTCAAGCAAGTCAAGCTTACAAAAGCCCCACAATTATGCCCCATAAAAATCTGCTTCACATGGTTGTGCTTTATAAAGCTCCAAAGCCGGGGAGATAGGGTATGAAGCAGCCTGATTGACAAACCTAATAATAGCCGCAGCTCTGTGCCTCAAGGTCAGTGAGATTTTCTCAAAGTGAGCATTCCATCTATGGGAATTAGGAAGTCTCATCCCTAAGTAATCAAATTCAGAAACTATTTCCAATAAGGACCCTTCCAGCACTGCTTTCCCTTAGTTTTTCAGCTGAGCTGATTAAACACCATGTATTTGGTTTTCCTACCATTTAATTCCAAACCATGTTTTTTTGCAAAACACAATCAACTTTTCCAAAAGAATTCATAGGCCACTCAGAGTTTTTGAGAGAAGTCTGTTGTCTGCAAATAATAACCCAGGGATCTTTAAACCATTTTGGGAGAATCGCTCTCACAATCCATCAGGTAAATGATACGACCATTGATGAATAATAAAAAAAAGTGTAGGTGTCAAAACGCATGCCTGATGGTCACCTCTCCTGATAGGTATATCCTCTGTGGTTTCCCCATCCAGACCCCACCTGACTTTAGGAAAAGTATCTATATATAGTTCTTCACTCAAAGACAATAGGCCAGGAGAAACCTCCTTCTTGCCCAGAACCTCCCAGAGTTTTACTCTAGGAACCAAATTGAAGGCAGCTTGCAGATCCATGAGTGCAACTTACAGGGAGCCCTGATCTGTGTCTAAAGATTCTCATTTTATAGTCAGATACCATCGGACGTGATCAACTGTGCTTATCTTAGTTTTGAACTAAGCCTGGAGGTGCAAAAGCACCTTGTTGGTAAATCCATTCCCATCTTTTGTGAGAATTTGCCTGCTAAAGATCTTCTGGATGTTATCAATGAGACTTATAGGCCGATAGTTAACAGTGGCATTTCTAGCTCCTTTCTTGAACAGCAGTATGATTTCAGCTCCTTTCCAGGAGTTGGGGATTGTAGCTCCTACGTATATGGCTTTGGACCAGTTATTTCATATATGGTCCCCATATTAAAGGTTTAGAGCAATACAAATCAGAGGGGATTTTATCCAGGCCAGGCGCTTCCCAGGTTTTTTGAACCTGGATCACATTGAGGGTTTCATCCAATGTGAATACCAATGACTTTTCTTTATCGCCCTGGGAGATGGTTGGGGTAATAAGAACCTCCTTAACATCCCCATGTGATAAGTCTGCATGAAGAGCTGTAAAGTGCCCAACCTTCTCCCCAGTGGATATATGGTTTTCTTGCCAAGCATGATCCTTACACCCACTATGCGTAACCAAATGCCAGAACCCTCTGCTATCTTTTCCTTTTGCTGCATCCAGGAGGTCCTCCAATAGCTTAGCTTCCCACGGGGACTTGCTGAATTTAGTAACCGAGGCATATCTTTGTTCACAAGCAATTATGTCACGCCTCACCTTGCTTTTTATAGCTTAACAAGTTAATTTTTTAGCCTCTCTGCAGTCGTGGTTGAATCATTTGTGCACGTTAGGGGGATTATTATGATTTTGAATGTCTTTCAGGAAAGTATCTTTCAATCTTGAAAACAATTCTCTATGGACAACCGTGGTCAGGGAGGATGTACAATCTTGACCCTCGAGTTCGATTACGGATACGCTTAGAGTTTTATAGATTGCTTTAGAGGCATTTGCAGTATTGGATATGTATATATGTCCGCCCATCTCATAATACGCCTATTATAAGTAAAAACTATTACACTGGGTGAGATTGCCTCAGGGCATGTCATATCCCTAATTTCAGAACCCTTAAATTGAAGTGTAAGAGGATGATAAGTACATTCCATACGCTCAATGACCTTCATATCAGTGTTTTCATGCCAGATTCTAACATCAATAAATATGTAATCAATGTTGCTTTTATAATCCCCCCTCTCAAAGTTTAATTTGGTATTGAGGGCCAAAATGGAATGGCCATTGCACACTCTTAAGCCTTGGGACACAACTATGTCTACTATTTGTGGAGCAGCCATATTCATCATCATATTTCTCTTTAGATAAGATAAATATAAATATGGAACTCCCCAGCACTCATCCTCGACTCTTGTCAGTTCTAACATAGGGCCATAGGGCTCAAAATAGGTGCTAAAGACTCGCACAACACCACATGGCGCCTGGCCCGATGAGCTGCTAGAAATTTGTTCTGAGTTTTTAGAGTCTCTAATTACTTGTTATACGGGGTAGACCTATTATAGATGGTTACCAAAAAAAAGGGTGTCCCTTGCTTTAGAGTCAACCTAAATACAAGTAGATATGATGAAGCAGTATCAATTTCCTTGACTGTGCCATCAAGTGCCATCTTAATCCATATAATTAGCCCTCCAGGTGGCCTACTAGACTTAAATGCTAGTGCCCCAATGCGATACATTGTATAACTCTGCCTGTAATGGTAGTTGCGGCCCAGGTTTCTGGAAAGAGGCATGTATATGAAATGTATCAATCAATCGTCCTCAATAGTCATCAACTTATTTGGTTCTAACCCCGGCTAAATTTCAGGTCACTAGCTTTAAATTAGCTGTCAAGTGCTGTGACTTTGTATTTATGCTCGTGTAAGCAGCCAATGTGCTCAGGGCAATTTCAGGGGCCAGGTATTTCTCCCAAGGTCATTTGTGTTACAGAAGTCATATCCGGGCAGATAGTCACCCCACTTCCCTTGTTGAGCAGATGTATGTCAAAAGCAAGGTCTGTGGGGGCTTTCTCAACCGTTAGGGAAAATGGAAGCTAAATCAGTCATCTACTCTAATTACGCCACTGTCCACTGGGTGAGCTACAGCCCTTGGACCTTCAATATTCCTTCCTATAGTGGTCCCCAAATCCCCCTTACTATCATCTGGGGGCCCCAGCTTAGAACAAATTTTGGACCCCCCCAGGGGGGAAATATGCTGATCTAACACAATCAAACTCCTTGGCATCTCAGGATCTATTAGTTTCAACCTGATTGAATCCCATTAACCCCTATGTATAGCATGGCATTAAACATACACAATATCTGAGTGATCAATCGAGTACTAATGTCTAACATTTCTATTCCAATGCAAGACTTTCGTTTTCTTTGAGTCTCTGCCTTCAAATGAACAAGCCAGTAGTTTGGTGACTTTTGACATATACACAGTTTGACTCACTCTTGTTCATAGTGTACTCAAAATACTGGTAAGTGAGGCTGCTTCAAGAGATATAAAGTGATTGGACTCGGGACCAAATGTCTTTAATTGGCATGGAGCCAAGGAGGAAGCTGTATCTTCATTAATAGCTGAGTAGGGAAGTTTATATGCACACATTATCAAAGGTGGAACAACACTAGTATTGTTAAAGCAAGGGTAATTTACTCCATCATAATTTCTGCTCCCTCTTATGTTCCCCATAGTTGAAGTCCAGGAATATTCTTGGGGATTAGCTTCAGGTTTGTAGGAGCCTCCAGGCCATCGCTGAGTTATGTGCCTATGATCGCCAATGGAATTCTGTGAGCACTCACCCAGAAGGTTTAGCTAAAGTATCCAACACACCTAGGATCACTTGCTTCAAAATGCTTATCTCTTCTCTAAAAGCCTTGATGAGGCCAACTACCTCAATTAACAACAAAAGCAACAAAAGCAACTCTCCTGTCTTATGCACAAAGAAGCATAACAATCATTCTAATATACAGTTTAGACACAGGAATCACATTTAATTTCAAATAATGAAAGAATTTTTTGAAATTAAATAAAATGTGATTCCTGTGTCTAAACTGTATGTTAGAATGAATGTTGTGCTTCTTTGTGCACAAGACAGGAGAGTTGCTTTTGTTGTTAAGTGATGTTGCTTTCCTGTGCTTCTCTCCTTATCATATCAGGGACCCCTTTAGGTTTTTTCTTTGAGGCCAACTACCTCTACAAGTGATGAAGGATCACAGAAGCGCACCACATCATCATTGGGGGGCTCGAAAAATATTTGCAAGGGTGTCTAGATGAAGACTGGTCAGGTTGCAAAATTTCATACTATTTGAGCATGCTATATTCGGTGTCGCTTGCGCAGACCCAGTACTAGCGCAGGATGTTCTATAACTTGATTCAGCAAGAGTTAGTTGCATGTTAGATTGTTGGGCATCCACAAGAAACACTTCCTTATGCACTCATGGTCTCCTGTTAAATATTTCAGCCATCTTCCTCCTTTAGTTGAGCCCTCTTTACTTGAAGCACTTGTCCTCAATATACCCTGCACCTCCTCGATTAAGATATCGATCTCTCTGGCTACACAATTCTTAGTGGCATGGTTAGGCCGCTTGGGCTGCTTAGACAGAGTGGAAACACCTGTAGGGCTGCTCATTGCCTTTCTTTTCTCCATAGCGATAGAAGGTTAATAATTGTAGACGGTACAAAATTAGGTAATGGTAACACAGTACTTTCACTCTCCAAGCCCCTGGTGCTACCAACAAGCTGCCAAAAACTAAAAGAAAATAGTCGCTGTACCTTGGCTTTTGCAGGTTCATGACTGCCTTGGGCAAGCCAATACAAAACCAAAGGGAAGGTGGCCCTGTCTTGCCTTATGCTATCTTTGTCAGTCTTGGATTAACCCGCCCTTGGACTGGGCTTTGCCCAGGCCTGGCCAGGTGTGTCCCACGCAGATGAGCTGCCAAGGTGCAAAGTGAGGGTGTGTCAGGGCTCCGCCCCTCCTGCAGAGATGAAAGATGGGACACATAGGGGGTCATTCTAACCCTGGCGGTCCGCGACCGCCAGGGCTAAAATGACGGAAGCACCGCCAACAGGCTGGCGGTGCTTCCCTGCCCATTCTGGGATCCGGCGGTTTCCCGCCGGATTTCCCCTGTCTGGGCTGAATCTCATGGAGATTCTGACCCCCTTCCCGCCATCCTGTTCCTGGCGGTTTTTACCGCCAGGAACAGGATGGCGGGAACAGGTGTTGTGGGGCCCCTGGGGGCCCCTGCACTGCCCATGCCACTGGCATGGGCAGTGCAGGGGCCCCCTAACAGGGCCCCAGCATGATTTTCACTGTCTGCTAAGCAGACAGTGAAAATCGCGACGGGTGCAACTGCACCCGTCGCACCCCTGCAACACCGCCGGCTCCATTCGGAGCCGGGTTCTGGGTTGCAGGGCCTTTCCCGCTGGGCCGGCGGGCGCTCCCTTGGCGGGCGCCCGCCGGCCCAGCGGGAAAGCCAGAATGGCCTCCGCGGTCTTTTGACCGCGGAGCGGCCAAGTGGCGGTTCCCGCTTGGCGGGCGGCGGCCCTGTAGCACCTAGGTGCAGGGTTCGGCAATTTCAGCCCCCGAGGCAGCAGGACCACCAAATCGCTCCATAGCACAAAAAAGGGTGTGTTGGAGCTCCCCCCAAGCAGCAATGAAAGATGGAACACGTAGTACCTATAGTCACCAGGTGCAGTGAACATCAATTTCAGCCCCTGAGGTAGCAGGGCTACCAAGGAGCTCTATAGCACAAACAGTAGGTGTGTTGGGGCTCCCCCACTCAGTGATGAAAGATGGAACACGTAGTACCTGTAGTCACCAGGTGCAGTGTATGGCAATTTCATCCCCTGAGGTAGCGGGCTGCCATGGCGCTCTATAGCACAAAGAGAGGGTGTGTTGTGGCTCCCCCCCGTTGCAATGAAAGATGTAGCACATAGTATCTATAGTCACCAGGTGCAGTGAACAGCAATTTCGCACCTGAGGTAGCGGGGCTACCACGGCGCACTGTAGCACAAAGAGAGGGTGTGTTGGGGCTCCCCCCGCAGCGATGAAAGATGGAACACATAGGGGGTCAATATGACCCCTGCGGACGGCGTTAATATAGAGGAAAGTACTGGCAACAGGCTGGTGGTACTTTCCTCCATTTTAAAACCGCCTATGTACTACACTGACCGCCACAGCGGTAAGGACCGTTGGGCTGGAAACTTCAGTCTCCGGCCCAGCGGCCGTCACTTGCCCGCCTACGGGATTATGACCCCACCTATCGCCATGGTTTTCGTGGCAACCTTAGCGCCACGAAAACCCTGGCAGTAGTAGCACTGTAAGTGATAGGGAATCCCTGTCACTGATAGGGGTCTTCCCCCCTCCCCAGATCCCCCCTACCACTCCCTTCCTTTCCAGACCCCCCACTACATACCCGCACCTTCCTTCACACACGCACACACGCATACAGACACTCATTCCCACATACATCCATGCATGCATTCATCCATTCATACACACATCCACACACACTGACATACATACAAGCATGCATGCATTCACACAACACAACATACATGCACTCACACATCCATGCATGCACACACATACAACACGCAACACACACCTGCATACACGCACGCACAGACCTGTTGTCAGGGGGTCCTCCGGCAGGAGACGGGGCGTTGCTGCCAGCAGCAGCATCCGCCAGCAGAACACCACCAGGCCGTATCATGGGTCATGATACAGTTTGCAGCAGTCTACTGGCGTTTACCGCTAGGGTCGTAATGTGCCCCCTAGTACCTTTAGTAAGCAGGTGCAGTGAACAGCAATTTCAGCACCCGGTGCAAAGGCACTTTATAGCATGAAGCGAGGGTGTGTCAGGGCTCCTCACCCTCCTGCAGTGATGACAGATGGGACGCGTAGTCCCCATGGTGCCCAGGTACCCAATGAACGGCAATTTTAGCCACCTACTGAATCTTCTTGTTTCATTGCTGCACTCTCTCCCACGCATGGACGAGGCTGTGAAAGATTATAACCTTCTATTGTTTAGATCTTCAATGATTCATCGGAAATATTTGCTTTCAAAACAACAGTTAGCGATTGCCTATGTAGTGCAGCAGTCGAAATGTGTGGAAATATAATGCAAACAAATATGAAGATAGATCAAATTTAAGATCAAATTCAAGAACTCAAGTTTATAGCCATAACACTCAACTTCTGAAGCTTTTTTGGCCACAAATGCGGGATGTTCCGGAGAAATCACTTGAAGCGGCCGCATGTCAATCAGTGGGAGAGCCGGGAAACAGATGGGACTATTTTATGCCTCGGACGGATTTTTATGCATCCCAGATGCTCAAGCACCACTGAGGCAACCTGAACCTGGTAATGGCGTGCTCAGAACCATTTGGAACACATGCGCCCAAAAAGCAATTGTTTTAAGTGCTTTTACTAGCTAAAATAAACTGATTATGTTACAAATTAGGAAACTTGATTAGGTCATCTAGAACTCGTGAACATAACCATTGCACATTTGTGCGTTCTACTGAATGGAGCAGCTGCAAATTAATGCCTTCACCTTTTTTCTGATGTTATCTCTGCAATGTGTTTTTATTATTTGAGGGGCACAATGCCCTTTGTAAAAACTGTCTGGTATCTTTTTAGAGGTCTCCACTTTTTACTTGGTGCTTCAAATGTCTTGCTTTTTCTGTATGTTGCCTTTTTTATGAAGATTGTGGATATCAAAGCAGTTTTGTTATTTTGTGGCAAATTTAGACCTTGATTATCAGCACCATGAGCCCACAATGCACCTATCAAGGAGATTTAGGCCCAAGGAGACTATAGCACCAACCTGGTGCAAACTGCACAAGTTGCATAAAAAGTGCTGGTAAAACTATGTAGGTTGCAACCAGTAATATGAAGCAGAAAAAGAGACAAACTAGCCACAACAAGTTTATGCAAATAATGGCAGATGATCCATGTGTGCAGCACAGCAGGGCACATTATTAATGCACCCAAGGCGACTTGCTTGAAATTCAGATATAGTTGGTATCTATTTCCCCTAAAAATACAGAAAGTGATCCAGCAGCTGCCTAATATGAGTCATGTCAACCGACCTTGGGCCAAAATTACCATAAGGTTTTTATCTAAATGGCAGGTGCCCTATGCATGAATCCAAGAACCCCACACATGAATTATGTACATGACCAACGCAGGTGCCGTTAAGCCCTCTACGGACCCTTTGCAGGTGTACAAACATCACCCTCAATGTCCTTTGCATACTTTTTAAAACTGCATGTAGCACCTTCCTTAGAACATTCCTGATGAACTCATGCCCATATTTATACTTTTTTGGTGCCGCATTTGCGTCATTTTTGATGCAAAACGGCGCCAACTTGCAAAATACCATTTTTGCGTCAGAAAGAGGCGCAAATGCGGCGCTAAAAAAGTATAAATATGGGCCACAGTACTTTGTTACTGCACTTTTTCTACCTAAATCTGTCACTTAGAATTAAAACACAGAATAGATCAGGGCATCAGAGAAAAGTAATGCACTGACTTCTCACCCCCTGCTGTACCACACAAAAACCTACGGCAAGGCTCCAACATGAGCACAAGTGCTATTGTATTGAACATGATAGCTAAGGGGATATTAAATATGGGCCCAGGTCAGGATGCACCAATGTTTCAACCTAGATACAACATGGCATAGTCTTTCAGCCCTTGGAGGTGGCTTGTGTGCGAGCCAGGGGTGTGTTTTGGGAGAACAGCAGTCCCCTCCTCCTCAGCTACACCAAACTGCGTCTGAGACCAGCTCCCTCCTCCCACTAGCCATGAGCCAAACTGGCAACAGAAAGCTCAGGAAGCAAAAGGCTTCTCTTCCCCAGATTTCCATTTGCACTTAACTATGAATGAGCAGGCCTCACCTTGTTCCGGTAATTAAGTTCTTGACCCATCCCCAGCTGTTCTTTCTGAGCTGATATTTGTAATAAATCTCACACCCAGGACTTCTTGCCAAAAGGAATTAGCTATTGTTTCAGTCCTAGGAGGAGTTTTCATACCTCAATAAAGAGAGGCACTGAAAGACCAGCTGCTTGCAGGCATATGCTAATTAGCCTACTGGAAGCTGAGGCAGACAAAGTCTAATTATTTTAAAGTCACTGTTCCCAAATATGTATTAAGATCCTAATTCACCCGTGATTTTGATCTTAATGAACATTAAAATAGTATTAAAATAATTCCAGTAGCTTACATCAAGCTAACGTTAGTAGAAATTCTGATTTTAGTCTAAAATGTGTTTATTTTATAGGACAGCTACAACCCTTTACAGTGAAAATAGGTTTTGGGGCTATTCACTGTAGGCATATGCCAATATTACATTTTTGCATGTACCACTTTTATATACTAGGAACCCTAAATTGAAGGGATGGATGGCCTTCTTAGGGGTGGCTTACCTAACATTTAGAAGTAGATTTATTTCTTGTTGCAAAAATTATTTTGACAGGTCAGTCAGCAGATTTAAAATCTGAATGAGTCAAGTTACACAGGTAGGCCTGAAGCCATGTTTCTAATGTGTGGTACAATAAATGCAGCAGTCCGTAAGTGACATATAGCTCTCCATGCCATTGGTGTATTTCCCTGCCCCATATACTATAATCCTACTTTAAAGAAAAATAATCTAAATGGGGATCTGACAATTGTATGATGTTTTAGGGGTCAGAGCAAATACAGACGTTTTAGGGGTCAGAGCAGTGAGCCGAGTTCAAACCCAGTAGCAGTCATCAAACATAATAGGGGTGACCATGCAAAAAGAGGCACTGTATTACTTTTCCCTAAAAAATTGTGAACTGCCAGACACAGGAAATAATCATGAATCAGGAAAGTTGAAAAGGATCACAGTTATGGAAGGGCCATTTAACTCACTCCTCAAAGCATTAACAGTGATCATAGGTGGATATGGGCATAACATTTTCTAATAGAGTGTGGATTTTATTTCAAAATGCGATTTGTGACTGATTGTGATTTGAAGGAGAATGGAGCATAAAGACTGAGCCCTCCTTCTCCATCCAAGTAGCAATGCTATGTAATAGTTTGTGACCACAATTGCAGTTGCAAACCATTGAGCAGAGACTAACTCACTTGAAGGGATGATTTCCATTCGCAGATTTGTAGCTGGATGAGATGAGTGTGCTGTGCTGAGAAGTTTGACATTGTTTTGTCTGGTTTTGTGTGGTAAGCTAAAGAGTGGGGTTCTTTTGCAAGATCTGAAAATGGAATTAATTGTGTAAGAAGATTCTATTAGTGTGCAGTGATGTGAAGATGGAATCTCGTGAAAGTTTAGTGTGGTTTAGTGAGGTGTGGTATGTTGTGACTTATCGTCCTTGGCAAATGATGTTGTATTGTGTGTCTGTGCATGAGTATTTTTACTGAGTTGTAATATACTGTGACAATTTGTAGTACTGGGAATGTAGTGCAGTCTTGGTGTGTTGTGTAATGTGTTCTATTGTCAGATGATGTACTGTTGGCGTGATTGATGTGGGCGATGTCAGAGTGGTTTTTATTAGTTGTGGTTTGTTCTGACAGCTGTAGTAATGGTTGTATGTCCATGGGGCAGACCAGGAAGCAGACCTCGAAGTTCATGCTCCAGTGGATGGTGGGCGCGTACTCAGGACCGCATGCATCAAGGTTATAGCATCCAACGAAGGACTGAGGATAGGTACAGAGTGCCTGTCAGAAGTACTCTTCGCACTCACAGAGAGCACATTGTGCAGTAGGGTCTTCCCTGTGAACTATAAGTTCCTGAATTCCTGAATTCTCACTTTGTTTTTAGATGGCGTGGCCATTTTGGATTTCTGGGTGTACATTTTCTTATGTTTTACATCATCCTTTGCTGGCAATCGAGCTGTCGTGCCATTGCACTGTGGGCCTTTTCTTCTTCAGTTTGTGTTTGAGGACCTTACCTACTTGCAAGTTGCTGAGGACATTGGCTATTTAAAATTCAAGAAATTGTAAAATTTAAATTTGTCAGGTATTAGTTGATCATCAGTTCTGGTTTGGAGGCCTGGTCTGACAGCTGGAGCTGTCTCCCAAGCTCCTGCAATAAAACACACATACAAATAATACCTACATATACATAAAGGGGCTTTGTGTCAGCCCTCTGCAGCCAATGTCTTTTTGAGTGTCATTCACATTTTTCTTCCACCCACAACATCATACAGTACGTGCTAATGGGTCTGCCCACTTCAGCCATTGGCTCTATCACCCGGACGGTGATGGTATTTTCGTGTGATCATATTCCCCTTCCATCAGAAAATGAATGAGCTTCAGTGCCAGGGCAGGTGGGTGGATTATTTAGTTCCTCCTTTTTTCTATACTCATTTTACAACTCACAGCTGCTCCTCAGAGAGTGCTACCAGACCTCCTCACTTACTTTTCAGAGTGCCCAGGAGCTTCCAGCCAGCCAAACGCATCCATCCTGTGCAGCCACTGATTCTAAAAAAAAGTGGCCATCTTTAAATGGTATGGTGCATGATGTATCATTTTTTACCATTCTAAAAAGTTTGCCATGATAAGAAGCAAAGTGGGAGTCATCTTGGGATGGTACACCAATGATACCATATGGGCAAAGCCATTCCGAAATGGCGGCCCAGTGTGATGTTTAATATTTTAATTATTTTTTAAAGCACATGACCACTCATTTATGTAACACATTTTTTCTTTTTATTCTCTTATTATTTTAACTTACATTGCATAATCATAAAATAAGCACCACAAATATCATAGAGCCAAAAAGGATGTAAATACTAAAAGCAGGACTTTAGAGGAAACTCCTGCCTGACCTGGAAGAGGAAATGGAGCACTGAAGTGCTTTTGATTGAATATTTGTTGAACCTGGGCTGACTAACGGCAGCTTTGATGAGTGAGAACGTGGTGAAAATGAGGCCATATAATGTCTGTTAATCAGGTTGTTATCTGATATTACCAAGGCATGTTAAACTAATCAAATGCGCATAAGTCTAAGGGCCTGACCAATAGAGACAAGATCATGTTGGGAAGAACAGAATTTATTTAGGGTGATGTTGATGTGAATTTTATTCCCTGACAAAAATGCTTTTATTAAAATGAGGTGCACAGTTTATGTTAAATTAAACATATTCTAAATGCAGAATTTGCTATAAGTAATCATACATAAATACTATAAACATGCAGAATGAGTAATTTGCTGACTAGTTAGTCTCGCTGTTGATGCCATGTTAACTGAAACATAATGTGTTAAGGTCTGTTTTTCACTTTGAACAGTTTGTAAAAATTATTCCATTAGTTACAAATAAACATTAAACATAAATAATGCTTTTCTCCATAATCATAATAATAGAATCATACAGACATAGGCAAAAATCCATAAATAAATCATGAAAAAGAAAACTGAAACATTTATACTAACTAAAATAATTGAAAATTAAACACTAAATCACACAAATTTTCTTTATTGACTAAACTTAAGATCTACTAATTGATATAATGTTCTTACGTTGATGATCAATCCATATTTCTCACTGCCGACAATCAAAGGTCCATACCACCAATGGGAGGGTTGTTTAATGATTCCACCAGGAGATTGAGGCATAGAAAACCCCACTCCCGCAGTTGTCTCCTGCAATAAACCGAAAACAGAAACAAAAATTGCCCTACTGGGATGGAAAAGTCCTCCTCTAGGTAATGGACAGAAACTGATGCCCTAAGTGCCTAACTGTACTGATGTCTGGATCCGTAATGCTGATATTTGTTGTCATAGGCTTGATCATGCACGTGTCATGACATTGTCGTGTCTCATGGACTGCACTCTTGTTACACCGTGAGGGGTGCCCAAAGGTCTATTCTCATGGTACTGAAAGGCTACTGCCTTCACCAGGAGTTAAGAAGCACAAGTGCTGTGGAGGCAAACTACAGTGATCATTAGGGGCAAACAGGTCCTTTTTACCTTGTGTCACTAGAGTGAGGCCTACACACTCACTCATTATAAAATTCCGCTGATGTGTGCTTAACTCACCCCTTCGCCTATATCGATTTGGTGTGTAGAGCTGCCCAGCTCATGAGTGGTGTATCTGCGCTGGACGTTTGCGTGCCTAGGCATGGTACCTCAAAAGAATAAAGCAGTTCTGTGCAACATGTGCATTTTGAATGCATGTGCTCGGTGCACACGTGTCTCTGAGTCATACAATACCCGAAGGATGTAGTGCTGGGCAGTGCCTGCATGTTAAATGCATGTGCTGGATTTATGTGTGCCTATGAGTGGTACAGTGCATGAAGGATATAATTCTGTGCAGTGTGTGCATGTTAAATTTATGTGCTGGATATATGTGTGCCTAAGAGTGGCACATCAAATTACAGATACCGTGCTGTGCAGCACATGAATGTTAAATGTATGTGCTGGATGTATGGGTGCCTTTGAGTGGTACAGTACATCAAGGATACAGTGCTGTACAGTTTGTGTAGGCTGTATATATGCAGGGGGAGAATGTCACAATGCATGGAAGGCCCAGGATTCCTTATTGGGATTCCAAGGTCTGCATGGTGAGACAGGGAGAGTAGGGAGAGCATTCCCCAAACAGATGTGGCTATTGCTGCATTCCTGTAAGCTGGGTGGGAGAGAGAGAGAGAGAGAGAGAGAGAGAGAGAGAGAGAGAGAGAGAGAGAGAGAGAGAGAGAGAGAGAGAGAGAGAGAGAGAGAGAGAGAGAGAGAGAGAGAGAGAGAGAGAGAGAGAGAGAGAGAGAGAGAGAGAGAGAGAGACTTCCACCAGACACTTTAAAGGCTGCTCTTTGATTCAGTGAGAGGCCTGGGCACCTCTCAGAAAGAAGATGGGACTGGTAAGAGAATCATAAAGAGCAGACTGGGGCCCTGGGGTATCCTATTGATGCACATGTCACTGTGGCTGACATCCAGGTGCGAGCTGTAGTCACTTCCATGGTCTGTGTTGTGGGGCTATCAGCCTTGGAGTCCCTATAGCCAGGGCCGGCTTTAGCTGCACCTGGTGCTGACGTTGGAGGGGGAGGGGGCTGTGTTTGAAAATAACTTATGGACTTAAAAGCAAGTGAACTTACTTGTGCATCAGGTGGTTTTTCAGGCAACAATAAAAATGTCAAGATAACTCTATTGATTAAGGTTCTGATGATGAGAGATCGGAATGTGGTCTAGTGGAAGTTTTTACTTATCACAGTAGCACACAGGGTTAATATTCCTGCTGCCAAGAACATGTACCATGCAGATCACAGAACTGGGTGTGAGTGAACTATCAGTAGCGCTTTAAAAAATAAAATGTATGTCAAAGAGGGGCTATGGAGACTTGTGGGGAACTGCTGGAGGGTAGTAGTAAAGGAACTTTTGAAGAAGGAGGTCATGGGGAGGGGAGAAGAAAGAAGGTATCACCGGCTCCCACCAGCGCTAAAGCTGTCCCTGCCTCCAGCTGTGATTTCAAAAGGGCATAGGAGTGGGAACTTCAAAAGACGCAGGCCACTAACATAAACCGCAGAGACTGGCAAGGTTCACAAAAGTATTCTACTAGTAATATCTTTAAAACTGGTAAAGATCCTACTCGCAAAATACCTTTGTGACTATTGAACAATCATGAACTTACACAAAAGTGGGAGTTTACCTTGGTGAATTAGGCTCTGAGACTCTAAATCACATTTGGTGTCTGGAAATGGACTATAAGAATGGGAGAAAATTGGCATCTCCCAAGCAGCCAGATGAGGCGTGGGAGAGGGGAAGCTCTTCAAGACTTCTACCTCTGACCAGGACTGGGGGCCAAGGAATGCTAGTCTCCCTGCTGGGAGAGGAGACACAAGCCAGGAAAGACCACTTGCCTGGGTCTTGGAGCACCAATGTCTGCCTAATTCCCTAGACCTGCGTGCCCTGTAAGGAAGAAGAGAGTATTGGAGGGAGTGCGGTCCAGTGGAGAATCCTGTTAAGTAGACTCCCGTTGCGCTGTGTGAGGAAACAGCTGCTGCTTCACACTGCTTAGATTCTGACTTATGCATGCATAACAAAGCATGTTTTGCATTTGTTGCTGAACTGAAGCCTTTGAAAGCAGGTGCTCCGGGATTCTGAACAACAAACCAGCATGGCATGCAAATTGTGATCTTCTAACCAAATCTCTAAATCAATTTTGTCCCTCAAATTGCAAACATGTGTAAAGTAAAATAAAGCATATTAAAGGCAGTTCTGTGAAAACCAGCTCTTTGATTGGCTGTCCCAAATGCATTTTCTCCCACATCCTTAAAAAAACTTATGCTACTTAATATTGCACATTGTGCAACAATAATTTGGTCTCTTGGTGATGTGCCTAGATCAACAAATGTCAAAATAGGAGGTACAGATTGTCTATTATTAGTCTCAGTGGCAGTAAAGTTTTGCATAGCCAGATGGCTTTCTGGTTGTTAGCAGTTTCCCAATTGCTGTTGGCCTATGCTCGAGAAGTAAGGTCTGGATTGACAGCTCTCTAATAGACCTATTAAATCGCACAATTTAGTTTCCAAGTAATGAATTTGCCTGAAAGCATTCGAATGACGTAGCTAGTGTCTCCTGGAAATGTTATGCTAATTTATGCCAAAATTCATAGGCAAGGTACACGCGGTACAGTTGATGGGAAATGGAAGTATTTAATCTTTCAAACGGAAATCCTACCATAACTTGCAAGCATGAGTTTGGGAGACAATACACATCACGATTATACATACCTACTCTGATATTGGAATGTTGGCTCTAAAATGAATAAAAAGAAAAAAATGTCTGAGACTGCAAGAAAAATGACGCAGTTGTTTTTACTGCAGTATTATTGATCGACACGCTTTTGTCACCAAGATGATTGTAATAATGATTTGAGCTTCCTTTGTGACTCAAAAAAAAAAAAAAAAACAGATGCATAAAAACATGGCGGTTTTATTTATCGATAAAATCCGGGGGAAAAATCAACCTGAGGCACTGAACATTGATTAATCAATAAAGGTCTTGCTTCTGTAGAATCAGAATGTAGGCACGTTAAATAAACAGGTAAACTGGCTTCTCTTCAATTGGCCATCTCAGAGCAGGGCGCTCTAACTTTGAGCTATTCCGAGTTAAATGCATATTCCTTACTCTGAGCTATCTAACAAAAAAAATGTTGCATTAAAAACTTTGGACCTGAGTTAGATTTTGGCGGACGTGTTACTGCATCACAAAGGTGATGGACATCCCATCCGACGAAATATAAATCCTATAGGAAATAATGGGATTTAGATTTCGGCAGACCGTTGTGACGGGATAACCCGTCTGCCGACATCTAAATCAGGCCCTTTATCTGTGTACTAACAGTGCCGGGGCTGTTCACACCTTGGAGGCTCTATCATGACCAATATGCGGCCCCTCGGTTTGCACAGGTGCACTCTCATTTCTCTTTTACGGCCCTTATCATCCGTTTGTGCTCATGCCTTACATTGCTATTAGGGCATATTGTCATATAACGTTGTTCATCAATTAACGCACCTTTTATAACTTTACTTGTAAATTAAAATGTGGTAACATATTTTGTTCTTTTGACCGCATTCTTACTTAGCAACCACTTCATTAAATGTGCACTAAGTAAAAATGTATTCTACATATCCGTGCAAATGGACTGTGGCGGCCCGCAAATGTCAAGGGGCGGGGGGGACGGGGTTGAGGATGGGGAAAAAAACAAAAATGATTTTAAAAAATAAACTTACCCTTTCCTGCCACCGCCGGCCAACTCGCTCCTCTTCTGATGGTGTTCATGTCCCAGCAGTCCTTGGGACACCAGCACAGGCTTCCCACACAATCCTGGTGCTGCTCTCATGCTATAGCATGAGAGCAGCACCAGGATTGGTCTGAGCTGCTTGTTCTGCCGCTGGGACACTGTGTGGGAGTCTGTGCAGTTTCTTCAACCTGGCTGTGTAACACAGCCTGGTTGGAGAAACCTACGTTTGCATGTCAGTTCGGCCGGCCAAACTGACATGCGCACTTAGTGCACTAGCTCCACTCCCCCTCCTCCCCCTTTCATGGACCATCCCCGCCCCTCCCTGCACCTGCTGACTGAACCAGCTGTTGAAAAATAAAGAAATCACAAAAACATTTTTATTTTTCAGCTGCTGCTTCTTAGCCAGAGAGGTGACGCTCCTTTGCCATTGCAAAGCATCCACCCCTGCATATGAATTAATGGTGAGGGGTAACCCCCTAAGTGTGAATGATTTTAATTATTTGGAGATCTCCTTTAGCAGCGTGGGGTCCTGGGATTTGGAGGTCAGAAGCTCATGCTTAAAGCTTAGCAGGTTTGCAGGTGCTTCAGTGAACTTGCCCCAGAGTGCTGGAAGGGGCACCTGTTCTCAATATTTATAATGCTCAGTGTGCCACTGCGGCCCTTTATGGTGTGGGGGTTGGGGATATTGTGACACCAACACCCTCCAGATGGAAGAAAACCATATCTGTAGGCAGATTTTGCATTTATCTCCCACAAGCTTCCATTTTATTTTACACTTCGAGCTCAGCCTAAAATAAATTACAGGTTTGGCTAAGTCTGCACCACTTTTTTTACGGGTTAACGTGTGAACCAACTAAGGCCAATATGAACAGGGAAGTAATTGAATATTGTTTGAACTTAGACAAGAGCCACTCAACCCCCGTGTTGGCTTATGTAGGCAAATCATGGGTGCACTGAACATTCCAAATATGTTTCATATTCTGCTTACAATAAGGAAACTTGATAAGATGAAGGTAAAGTTGCGTTTTTTAGATTTATGCCCCTCACAGAGATTTAAAGCGGAATTGAGCAAGAGGACTGGTGAAGGGTATCCTATGTCGCTAGTACCTCACAATTCCACACTGTATCTTATAATACCCCTTTCACTCTGGAAACTATCTCCACTTTTTCAATTTAGGGCTGCACTGTGGTTTGGCTTCTGAACTTCTCTAGGATGAGAGTCCAGTCGGGGACACCAATCCAGTCGGGGACGCCAGTGGCGGCTTGTCCCTGTGATGGTTATTCATAGGAATCAGTCTGTTTTTCCTGTACCCTTTTCATACTGTATTTAAACAATTTATAAAAACCTTTAGGATTTAGGAAATGCAGGGGTGCTTTGTTTTATCTTCAACTTTTAAGTACACATAATGTTTGTTATGTGTTTGTTGTTTTATAACTCCTGCTTTGAGATCCAGGAGAATGATGGAGGGTTAAGCAGTGTTTCAAATGTTATCCTAGGGGTTATTTCAAAAGGACAGAGGCTATTGGGGGGTGGAGGTCTTATGACTGTACAGTGATCTGGGATAAGTGAGAGAGATGTTGCATTTTTTAATTTGTCAATTTCTGTATGTTTTAGCAATGTTTCACCCATGGATGTATCTTTTATAGCTTTTGATGTGTTGCATAAAGCAGAGTAATAATTATTGGATTGACACTAATTAAATATTTATTACAAAAGAAACAAAATGTAAAATAAAAATTGAAAAATATTCTGTAAATGTGAAGGATTAAAGGGAGCAGCATAGGCAAACAGAATATAATAGCTACGGTGGATGGCCTTAATTGAGTACCAACAAAAGCAGAGCATGCATTTAGAACAAAACAAATCAAAGTGATATGCTTGAGTCTAGCATATCACTTCCGATTGAAAATTAAAAAACACATTTTAAAAAACTCCCCCCAAAAATAAACTCCTTCCTTTTAAAAATAGAAATTTGATTTTTATATATTTATTGGTGAACTCAATGTAATATTTCAACATTTCTGAATTTGTTTGACGTATTCTTGTTTTTTTTATATGTTGCTTATTCTTTTTTTGGTAAAAATCTCAGTGAAGATTACACTAGTGATCCAGTGGCTGATAACCGGATTCCAGTAATAATTCAGTGGGGGTGACTACAAAAGGTTAAGAACTGCTGTGGTAGGCATCCCTCAAGCCTCTGCGATCTGTAAAACTGCTCTAAAGTTCTTAGCAAATCAAGGATTTTCAGATTCACCCATCCTTGTTGTAGATAGTTGAAACTACGATTCCTGCACAGGGGCTAGCAGCCTGCCAGATTTCATGCAGATTTATTAAAAACACTTCAAAAACATTAGCACATTAAGATGTTTTTGAGCCCTTTAAGCTTTGACCACCTTGTTGAATTTGCTTGAACCTTTCTCCCCCCCGCCAAAAGATTGAGCATGCTAAATGCAAAAGATGCAACTGAAATTAGCAAATGAACAGAGTTACCCACCCTTTTAACGCTGCCTCCTTAGATGGAGCTGTAACATTTTTAAAATACTGAAAGTAAACTAAACATGCTAAATAGCTTCCAAATGTCAAGTAAATTTGTCAAAAGGTCCCAAAGTTATTGGCAAATAAAAAAAACATTGTTTCCACATTTCATTGTTTGAATGTAAGAATGTTGGGCGCTAGAATGCAGGCAGTTTCCGCATCACCCTTACCTGGAAACCATAAGTTAAAGCTTCAATGAACTTCTGTGAACATTTGAAGTATTCATTATGCTCTACTTGGCTCTCCTCATTACAGAGGAGTTACCAATGTGCTACCCAAGCCACCTGTAATGTGGCCCAAGTGGGTTGTGCACCTGTCTTCCCAATAGTGGAACCAACATCTCCATGCAATCACTTCACATTGGGATGATTTTGAGATGCACACGAGCAGCATTGATGTACTCTTAGGACATTAATGCACTTCTGCTCATGTACACACCCCCTAAAAAGGTAGCGGGGTGTGCAGACGAGTCAGTGGCGTAAATCAAAATGATAGCACCCCCTCTGCATGATGTGAAGAGGAGCCCCAGAGTCACTGACTTCTCACAGATATTCATTGCCTATGAGCTGGATGGGGCCCAAGGAAGATTGGGGTGGCCACTGAAGGCCACCTCCATGCCGCATCTGCAGGGGCCTGCGTTACCCCCCCTGGGACAAGTTCCTTCCAAATGAGCACTCAGAAAGTGCTACAGACAAAATGCATGACTTCAGAGAACCTGCGGGTGTAAAGGAATTTTAACTTCCTATGAAGTGCTCCTTTTTCATCATATGCAATGCACATTGTGCTTCTGCGCATGACATCACTTCCTGTAATATTTGTTGTGAATATGTGCAGCCACTTCCTGCCTCGGGTAAACACCAGTCCAAAGCAACCCAGAGAGCTACCTGTCCCCTAAATTGTCAAATAATAGCATCACCAACTTCAACTTTGACAATCAGAAAGAGCCCAGGGCAGAGACCACAGATTCCAAATTTCCTGACCACTGCTTCATTTCTCACAAACCTCGGAGCGCCTGAAAGGGTTAATACTACAAAAAAGGTATCTTTCACATTAGTATGTATTTTTCATTTTATGCTGAAGCACTTGCTTTCTGTGGATATTTGTCATCCTGACACGGTGACCTTTCTGGTATTATGTTGTCATGAAGATTGAACTGAAATGGGAAAATAAGGGTTCATCTTTAACCTTTTTATCTTCAGTGCGGGCACTGAGTCGAGAATCTTACTTAAAGCTTCCTTAAAAGGGAGCTGACGCTCTCCTGAAAAAACCAAACATGAACAGGAGCCAGAGAAGGAATAGCACAGCAAAAGAAGATTGTCCGAATAAGTATTATAAATAAATGAGAAAGAGAAAAAAGGGAAGGTAGGAGAAACAATGAGAGAAGAGATTGAGCAGAGGAGAATGGAAGAAAAATGAGAATGGAACCAGTGCTTAATTTGTGCTTGTTGTTTCCGGTGCTGAGCACCAGCACTTATTTTTGAGGGCCGAGGCTTATTCTTCTGCCTCAAGCATTTTCTACGAGCAAAAGACAATTAAAGAAAGATGGACGAAGAGAAAAACGAAAAAGCGTCACAGTGGGAGAAAGCAGAAAGCTGCCAGAGTGAGCTGAAGGGGAAGGGAGTGGCTTTAAATAGATTAAAGAGGCCAGAGATGGCTTCAGAATTGCGCTGCTTCGGTATTCTGTGCTACATTTAAATGCAGCAGCCGTGTGTTTAGGAGGAGGGCTTTGGGCACTGGCACGTTTTTATTTACAAATTAAGCACTGGTGAGTTGCAATGGAGGACATCGATAAGAAGGAAGGGAAGTGGGGTGCTTGCAAACACACTAGGAAATATTTGCAAAGTATCACCGCCACTCCCCCCCCCCCCCCCCCCCCACAATATGCGCTATAGCAGATTTGGAGTAAAAGAGTATTTTTTGAACAGGTACAGATGCAGAAAATACATTTGTCAATGCACAAATGTGACCATGGATCTGCAGTTTCCCTTTTTTTTCCTCGACACCCCCGCTGCGAAAAAATGTGCGCTCGGGGCAAGAAGCTTGGAGAGCAAGTGCAAACCTGGCCACATTCCCTTCTAATAAGGGAATGTGCAGGACATGTCCCACGCACTTATAACATTCCACTGTGTTGGGCTAGCTTGGAGAGGGCAGGCGAAGGGAAAGGTATAATAATTAAAGAGTGACTGGGGGAAGAGAAAGAGCAAGTTAGCATCATTAGATCTCCCATCATGCACCCACTTCTCAGAATGAAAAGACCTACTTTTATCTGTAAACCAACAACTGCCCTGGTACCACTATAATCCCACCTGAGGGTGCCAACTGTGAATCAAGACCTGCAGGGTCTGGCGTTGTGGCTTCAGATTTGTAAGTGACATTTTACCACTCCACAAATTTGCAGCTTAATTTTATCAATGCATCCTTGTATAAATTATTAACACTGGCCTCAAGAACCTGTTCTTGAATTTAAATATATGCAGCAAATATACAATAAGTGCATCTGTATTAGAATACAGTAAGCGGCACAAGAACAATACTCTATCTTCTGTGCTCTAGTTGCTCTAGTTGCTATCCTGATTCTGACCTATTCCCGGATGATGTAATCAATATATAGAATTGAGGACTGCCAAAGATTGTTTGGTTTCCATTTGATATCATTGGATTCAAAAGTCATCTTGATTATGTCCTTAAGCTGGAACCCCCCCATGTTGACATACTTGAACGAAGATTTTACAGATTCTGAGAAGACTGCTAATTCATTTAAAAACTGGCATTGACATTATACATTAAGCTGTACTCTCTTCTTGCTGGTCTATCCATTTTATATACAAAAGTGGCCTATTTTATGGATTTCTACTGTACTGATATGTATCTTCGATTTGCATGTTTGATGATCAGTTCTATCACTCAAAACAATGGGGACTATTCACAAACTGAATTTTGTTGTACAATTTGTAGTACTGCAATGGTACTACAAATGTACAACAAAATGTTATTCACAAACTCCATTTTGTAGTATTTTTTGTATTATTACAAAACATACTAAAAAATGCATGGGGCTATTCACAAAGGTAGCTTACACATTTGAGTAATTTACTCGTGAAATTTCCTCTTACACTTTTGAGGAACAATACAACTTTTGGCTATCATAAAATCTAAGTCTAAAGTTGCTTGAAAGTGTAAATTACACGTGTAAATTACTCAAAAGGCTAAGTCACCTTAGGGAATAGCCTCTAATGCAAATGTGTTTTGCAAGTATGATTGTTTACTGTGTCACATTTGTTAGTCTGAGCTAGAGACTTTGACTTGTTGTTGCTTGAAATCATCTCACTCAGTGTCACAAGGAATCTCATTAATTGCCCCCGAAATATTTGACTGGGGTGAATCCAAAGGTTTAGGCCGAGCGTGATGGAGTGTGGTGAGGATCCGGGGACCAGCCTTGGCCTGCTGAAAAAGTACCTTGGTTATTGAAGGTGTTGACATTGAAACTGAGATGGGGGGAGCAAAGGTGGGGATGTGTTGCTGCTGATCCTTCAAATGTATCTGAGCCATAAAAAGTCAGAAATTGTTCAGAAGCTGGAGATGATGTACTGCACAGTCACTGATGTGGTGTCCATGATCCTCGCAGCATCGGTGATGCATTAGCAGAGAGGGAGATGCACTGGTACCGATCAGAACAACGGCATTGATGCGCAGGTCATGTTAGTTGCAGCACTTTATACCCACTTCCAAGAGTCCAGGGCTGGATTGTCACAATTTGGCAGGGCAAGACTTGCAGCAAGCAAAGTCCAGGTGCTATTACAGGAGGACGGAAATTCTTTGATGTCCCTGAGACTTTGATCAGGGGGCAAAGCAGCATTCCCTTAGAGTCACTCTGGGTTCAAATGAGATGGGTCCAGTCCTACCGCAGCAGATCAGAGGGTAGCAGGCAGCCAGGCAGCAAAGCAGAAAAGATGTTCTTCCAGAGCAGCAGACCAGAGTAGGAGTGCTTGTAGCAGCACGGCAGTCCTTCCCCCTGGCAGAGTTCTTCACAGTTCACATAGTGTATTGTGTTGGTAAGGTCAGAGGTCCAGCACTTCTACCCAGTTGTGCTTTTGAATTGGCATTTTCAAAATTGTAACAATAAATCCGATTTTACCATTTACGAGGACGTATTATTAAGATTCCGTAGGTACTAAACAAGACATAGCTACTTTTTCTCAACTAGTAATTACAGCTTATTAAATGTATTAAGGAATCCCCTATGTTAACCTGTGCCAGAGATAGTTCTCATAGTAGTGAAAAATACATTTGAAAGTTTTTCATTACCAGGACATGTAAAACCTAAAATAATATGTCCTTCCTCTTAATTACATAGCACCCTGCCCTATGGGCTACCTTGGGCCTACCTTAGGGGTGGCATATGTATAAAAGTGGAGTTCAAGGCTTGGCAAGATGTTTTAAATGCCAAGTCGACATGGCAGTGTAACTGCCCATGCCAGCTCTGCAATGGCAGGCCTGAGGTATGTTTAAGGGCAACCTGAGTGGGTGGCACAAGCAGTTCTGCAGTCCCACTGGTAGCACTTAATTTAATTGAGAATGTATCAATCAAAGAATGTTTAGAGGAGAGAGCACATGCACTTTAGTGCTGGTCAGCAGACGTAAAGTGCTCATACTCCTAAGGCCAACAAAAAGAAATTAGCAAAATATGAGACAAGCAAGCAAAATGTTTGGTGGTCAGCCACCCTAAGGCTGTCAGGTCTAACTCAAAATACCACTTTTTATTGAGAGATCCACTTTGGATTTTGTATATAATGAGAAATCCTTGGAAATAATTAAGAGGGACTCTCTTATAGCATGTGACTAAAGGGCTTCTTTGCAGATCAGTCTGTGTCTCACCACAGCAGTGCCACATTCATTCATGTGTTATTTTCACTGAACTCAATTTATGGTTCAGGGACCGAGCACGCCTCCAGCAAACTAATATCAGAGAAGTCCTAAGTAGGAGTGAAATGCAAACCCTCTACACTAGGACCACCTTCAGGAAGACTTCTCCAGTAGCAAGGTGACGCCTTTCTTCGTGCCTCCATTCCAAGCAGCATCTTTCATCCAACTCTCTTTCACAACAATTTGTGATATAGTAAAAACACAGGTACATATTTAAATTAATTTTCCAAGAGAAATAATTACGCAAGCATAGTTATGGAATAATACTAAGGCCCATATTTATACTTTTTGACGCTAAACTGCGCTAACGCAGTTTAGCGTCAAAAAATTTTGCGCCGTCTAACGCCATTCTGAAGCGCCATGCGGGCGCCGTATTTATGGAATGGCGTTAGGCGGCGCAATCAGACCGGCGCTGCCTGGTGTGCGTGGAAAAAAACCACGTACACCAGACAGCGCCGGCGTAGGGGGGAAATGGCGTATGGGCGTCTTAAAATGGGGCAAGTCAGGTTACGTCGAAAAAATCGTCGTAACCCGACTTGCGCCATTTTTTTTCGACGCCCATCCCCCATCAACATGACTCCTATCATTGTAAAGATAGGAGTCATGCCCCCTTGCCCAATGGCCATGCCCAGGGGACTTCTGTCCCCTGGGCATGGTCATTGGGCATAGTGGCATGTAGGGGGGCACAAATCAGGCCCCCCTATGCCACAAAAAAAAAAAAAAAAAAAAACTTACCTGGACTTACCTTAATGTCCATGGGATGGGTCCCTCCGTCCTTGGGTGTCCTCCTGGGGTGGGCAAGGGTGGCAGGGGGGGTCCCTGGGGGCAGGGGAGGGCACCTCTGGGCTCATTTTGAGCCCACTTGTCCCTTAACGCCATGCCTGACCCAGGCGTTAAAAAGCGGCGCAAAAGCGCCGTTTTTGGCCACGCCCACTCCCGGGCGTCATTTTTGCCCGGGAGTATAAATACCACGTAAAGGCCTGGGAGTCATTTTTTAAGACGGGAACGCCTCCCTTGCATATCATTAACGCAAGGAAGGGGTTCACGCTAAAAAATGACGCCCACTCCGGGCACTTTGGCGCCCGAAGCGTCTAACGCCATAGTATAAATATGGCGTTAGTTGGCGTTAGTTTAGCGTCGAATTTGCATCGAAAAAAACGACGTAAATTCGGCGCAACCAGAGTATAAATACGGCCCTAAATCCTAAAAGTATAATAAACTACACTTCAGAAATTTGATAAAACATTTGTAAGAAGATACTTTGTACTGACCTTTATATAAAATGCCATTTTGACATAAGAATGACGAGCTCTAGTTGATACACCTGTGTACCAGTGAGTGGAACTGAGACCTGAGAAGACTTTGGCAGTATTTCCAGCAACCCCAGAAAGAAAAAAGGTCTGCTGTTCTGCTCTCTACTGATGAAGGAATAAATCCAGAAATGAATGTCTGGAGATATTCAGCACTCACAGCACCAAAAACAGTAAAAAAACATACAGACTACAACTGAAATAAGCGTTATCTTGTACCACGTTTACCATAATGCATTGGGAACAATTGAATGCTTGGCTGTGGGCAGTGTGCTTCCACCTGTTTAAAAAGGCTCATTTGAGCAAATAAGCTGATGGGCTCCTGTTGATGCACCTATGTGCCAGTGAGTGGTACTAAGACCTGATAAGACTTTGGCAGCATTTACAGCACCCCCAAAAGAAAAACCCTGCTGCTCTCTATTGATCAAGGACTAAATCCAGAAACACATGCTAGAGATATACAGAACTAGCTGCACCAACAAGTGTGAAAAACTACAGAATACCACTGAAGTAAGTGTTAACTTGTACTGCATTTAGCATAATGCATTGGAGCAAATTGAAAGCTGGGACGAGAGGCGGTGGGCTCCAACCCTCCTTCTATTTGTAAGTAGATACTTTGTACTGACCTTTATTTTAAATGCTATTTTGACATAAGAATACATATCACACCAAACACAGATGGCACAACACTAGAAAACAATAAAGAGAAAATGAAAAGAAAAAAAAAGAAAAACCTACTCCTCAACCTTTAGCCTAGAGATCTTTAAAATGAGAGGAGACGTCCTTTTATTTTTTTTCACTGTCAATTTTTTAAACAGAGATCTGTTGACAGTTGGGAAGACTGACAATTAAACTCTCCTGTTTCCAACAAAAGAGGGTCTATCTGACTGAAATTTTAAACAATTGTCTTTTACTGCAGCCTGGGTCTACATAATCCATATTATCTGACTCCACATAAACTTCAACTTTATAGTAAAGGTAATGCAATTAAATCAAAAGAGGTGATCTAATCAACTTTACACCCAAATGCTGTGCTGCATGCTATAGTGCTTTGGGGATTATTCACCAACAGCTCTAAAATGTGTAAAGGAATCGGGGGCAAAGCCAGAGTTCCAACAATTTTCTGAAACAGACATTTATAATTTTAACATTTCAACCAGAATAGGAGTCGGAACAACGCAAGCTGGAACCAGGCATGCCTAAACAACCCTGTTGGAACAATGACCATGTTGTTACCACGAATGCCTTTACCATGAATGCCTTAACAATGATTTTTCATTGTAAAGGCATTCCTGGTAAAGGCATGCAGGAACGGCATGCGTGGTTACAGCATACAACTCCCCCCACCCCAACGCCCCCACCCCTAACACAATCGTACCCCCACCCCTAAAACTTAAACATTCCCGACCCCCCACCCCGCCCCTAAAACTACCACGATCCCTTACCCCCTAAAACCTAAACTACCCTGACCCCCCATCCCTGCCCCTAAAACTACCACAACCCCCCACCCCCTAAAACCTAAACTACCCCGACCACCCCACCCCTAAAAACTAAAAATACCCCGCCCCTAAACCTAAACTACCCCGACACCCCACCCCCAAAAACTGAAAATACCCCACCCCTAAAACTACCGGAACCCCCCCCCTAAAACATAAACAACCCCAACCCCCAACAAGCCCCTAAAACTACCGCAACCCTCCACCCCCTAAAACCTAAACAGCCCGACCCACCCACCCTGCCCCTAAACCGCCCTGACCCCCATCCCAAAAACTAAAAATACCCCGACCCCCCACCCGCCCCTAAAACTAAAAATGCCCTACCCCCTGCCCCTAAACCACCGAACCTCCCCACCCCCTAAAACTAAAAATGTCCGACCCCCCTCCCCTCCCTGCCCCTAAACCTAAACCACCCTAACCCCCCACCCCCAAAAACAAAAAATGCCCTGTCCCCCCTCCCCTGCCCCTAAACCTAAATCACCCCAACCCCCCACACTCAAAAACTAAAAATGCCCCAACCCCCGCCCTTAAAACAGCCCCCGCCCCACTTACCGGATCACCTCCTCCGACAAAGCCGACTCCCTTCTTCTGTGCCTTAACCACACATGTGCGTTGTTCAGCACATGGGTGGTTAAGGCACCAAACAAGGAAGTCGTGGTTAATGAAAGCGTTGTTCCGCTTTCGTTGTCCACGACATGATTGTTCGGGAGTCGTGGTTGGGGATGTTTCCCTTTCAACCAGGCACCAACAGGGAATCCTCTTCAGAATATATCGATCTACATTCATCAAGAGAAAAAAGAAAACCTCAGTCCAAAATGTAGACACCCAAACATAGAATTCAGGAATCTGATCAAAATGACCATTCAGCTTTTTAGCAAATTTAGAGGGCATTCGCACAGCATAGTAATGCCAGGTCTACCAAATAGATCCACCTCGCAGGCAACACAAGCTGTACACCGTCTAGGTGCCACACACATTAATTGTGACAGTGCTATCATCAATCCCTGCAAGGCCTGCTGCTAATGCCTTATTATGTTCACAAATGAGAATCCTATAATAACCCTCGATTTTATTGCACCAATTATGCTCTGCTACCGTCTGCATTATAACTAATAGCTTATAAGGGCAATTTGCATTCCATATTTAGCTGCTTTTTCTCGAGTGCCTTAGTAATTTTGTGCCAGGATGTAGTTTTCGTAGTGTTTGTCTTCGTTAGTTACCTGACATCTGCATAAACACTCAAGGCCAGATTCACAAATAAAACTGAAATTTACTCTTACAGGTTTTGTTGGTTTCATCTTGCATTCGGAGTACTCCTGGAAAACTTTTCAGAATTGCATTTTCCAACTGTAAAGGAATTTCTGTTTGCTTAATTGCACATAGTGTTGGTTTAACTAATCTAAAGTGTATCACATTAATGCAACTGATTTGTTTATTATTGTTTTGTATTTCCCCACATTTTCCTGGTGGTGATGCCCCTTCCCATACACCGCCACCAATTCCCGATTATTAATGTGTTATTGGAAATAAACATCTGACCATTTCCAGAGTGACAATGGCATTGAAAATAATTCCGTCTCTATTCCCAAACTTTCCAGGGTATTCCCAACCTGGCATTGCCATCCTGCAACACACCTTCTAACTCGCCAATCCCAATGAAGACGATTTACTTGCATGAAAAAGATGTGAAGACCGTTTTACAAGTGGAAATTCATCACTTATGAATCGCAGACACGGATTTACACTCATGCAAATGGTGCACTGATGTTGAGTTTAAAGGCGCAATATGCTTTGTGAATCAGTCCATCAGCGTGACACAGGCCAATTTGCCTCTCATGTTTATTGCCAAAAAGTTATCAAAGGATTACACTGTTTTACAGATGTACTACTGCCATGAGCCTCTGGGTTGAGATATTGACTAGAGATGATGTCCTTCCTCTCTGAATTCCATCACAGTTGGCTGGCTTTAAAGTGCTGCATCTAATGCAAAGGAATTAAGGAATGTCACATGTAAATCCTTTTTACAGAATTCACAAGTTGATGTATTCGCATTAACCTGCAACACTCTTCTATTGGTGGTTATTGCACATCACTTGTGTACTAACGTTAGATGTGGTAGGTGTTCCCGCTTCCAATAGTAAGAACTGCTGTGTTTCCGCCTGTGGTCCCACACGGTTAGGGATGTAGCTTCCATTCTGTTAGATGCGTATAATTCACAGTTTTTATGGAAAAACTTCACAAAATTAAAGTACAACTGGGATCTAAAAAGAAACAGCCATCCAAAGCTCTTCCAATTTAATTTTTTCCAAGCATTTGTACATTGTTATGGGTTTTAGTCAGCATGCAAAGTGTCCAGAAATACACAAAAAATACTTTTAGGAGTTAATGAAAAACATAAGAGACGACAAATGTGGTGCATTATTTACTATTACACGAAAAGAGAGTTCTGGGAGTGTATCAACCCCAGGCAATCTCCCTTGTACATGAAACTATACCACAACATGTATGGGGAACACTTAGAGCGGGCTCCCCCGGCCCGTTTCACAGGTAAGTAAGTCACCGACTATTTAGTCAACCTGCCACATAAATTAGACCTCCCTGTTTTATAATTCCAGTGGCCCCGCCTACCACTCAAATCCAGGGCCTTTATCTACCATTGTCAGCGGGCTATAATGGTGTATAACGAAGTGTTCAAAAGGCCGACTTTTGGTGAATTTATTTTCCTTATCCTGATAATAATTATACTATTTTACGTTAACAGCATCTGATAACCAGGTCTCATGGTCCTCGATGCAGTGCTATTTTAATAGTACTTAAAAAATCCTCAAAACAGAGACACTTTTTAAACTTGCCATGGTAAGGGAAAATCACCCTATTAATTTAATCTCAGTATTGACATTTGAGTTCCTAATAACACTTTTTCCGTCCTCATGCGTTAAATAGTCCAATATGCGGTGGAGGAAATCTTGTATTCATTTTGTTTGCCAACTCCACCTACTATAACCTAACACTCAATCTAGGAAAGTCAGAGTTCCTGGGGGCGGGGCGTAACCCAGGGCCCTCAGTCCCTGCAGCACTGGGGGGTGGAAACAGAATTATGCCTGGCAGTGTCCCCGCCCACCTCACGGATCCAGTGACACCACAATGTGGCCACAGCCCCAACTGCTGTTTGGCTGCAGCATCCTGTATGCGATGTCCTACCCAGGAAGTAAGCAGAAAGCAACAAAGTTGCAACACTTTTGATTTATTGTTGCAGTGAAAGGTGTCTGACAATCATTGCCCCTGTGACTTTCTCTGTCTCTGAGTTTGTGAGGAATGATGAGTCAGCTAGAGATGATAAAGGAGAAAGGTGACGAGAGAGGACTATACAAAGACGTCGAAAGGCGAGGGAGAGAGATGCTGAGAGTGAGGAGTAGAAGAGACATATAGAGAGAAACAGATGGAGAGGGAAGGCATACAGAGAGACAGGATATATCTAGAGAGAGAGAGGTTATACAATGACAGGTGGGAAAAAGGCTGAGTTAGAGGATGAAAGTGAGAGACCAGACCTGAGAAAGGGGAGAAAAGAACAGTGGAAGAATACAGCAGGAGACACCACCGACAGGCCAGTGTGTGAGAGAGAAAAATTCTAAAGAAATGTGTGTGCATTTGTGTGTAAGATCTAACGTTAGGAATACAGCAGAGGTGAGAGTGTGACACACAATCACGAAGGGAACGATGACCAGTGATAGAGGATATTACTGGAGAAGAGTTGTGTGAGCGAGGCGATAGAGAGACAGCTTGGAAAGAGAGGGAGGCAAGTGTTAGACACAGAGACAGGTGAGAAAGTGAGAGATAAGAAGTCAGGTGAAATAGAAAAGGGAGAGAAGAAAGACAACCACAGATAGCAGGCAGAGGGGAGAGAAGAGATAATGTGAAAAGAGAATGGGAGGGATTAAATCAGAGGGGGAGTGAGTCAACAGGCAAGGCTAGGGAGATGTTAACCTTTTGACTTCATGGGCCTGAAGATGCAGCTCCACCTCTTCAGCGCAGCTCCTAAAAGGGGCGTAACAGAAGCTGACACAACCCCTGCAGTGCGGGAGGGCCCCCTTACCTTACTTTGCAGGGTCCCCCATAAATTTTGTTTTGCTACTGCATGGTTATCAAGAAAGTCATCACAAAATACTAGACGTGTATGACAATTTTGGAGGCAGGGGACCAAATAAAGATCTGTGGAGGATCCCTCCACATCCTCTGAGCTGTACGGTGCATTTGGGCACTTAAGCTGACAAATCCAGAGCCACCGCTAGAGATAATGATCCATAGACCTACAGTGCTGCCGAATGTCGAGGAAATCCAGCGGCAAAGGGCAAGCAATGTGCCTCTCTCTAGCCAGCCCTAGCATGGCTCACTGCTTCTTGTCGGTAGTTCAGTCAATGAAGAGCCGATATGGACACATCAGGGAGCTGCTCCACTACTTTTGTAAGTCATGAGCAGGGCCACTTGAATTATGTGATTGTGCGGCTGTGGCAATGTTCGCATAGTTATAGATTTGTCACATTTGCCACATAATCCATCATCCGCCGCATAATCAGCAGATTTTAACAAAAAAAAATGTTTCTAGCTGAAATGGTTCAAAAGTTACTAAAAACGCAATGACATACTGCTGTGCGCTGGAAGGACCTTTGCAAAACTGGACTGGTTACCTTTTTGTTAATTGTTGCTTTACTTGAGTGTTAATCTGGTAATAATGAGGTGCAACACATGCCCTTCTAGTGGTACCAAGATTAAAAATTATGAAGTAATATTATTACAAAATATGCTTCATTGGTCCACATAATTCGCATTTTCTTGCCACATAATCTAGTTAACCCTGCCGCATTTATTGGCCCTCTCATGACGCATAATTCCAGTGACCCTGGTCATGAGTATACTTTCTTTTGGTTTTGTGTTTTTGTATTAATTTTGAATTTATTTGGATTTTTATGCTATCAAACATTTTAATTACTTTTCAACTTGACGGCTTTGATGTTATGGAAGTTGCAAGTCTGAACTGAAATATGTTGGAAAAGATTGATTTTAGTGATTGAAGGAGGACCTTGATAGGGAAAACACCTGTGATTTTATTTTATTTTGGACAATAGACATCCAGTCCATGAGAGTTCATTGTGAGTGAGGATATCATAATCCTGAATGTTCAGGAGTAAGTCACATTTAATTCTATTTTTATTTTCATTTGTTGAATTTGAATGGCACTGAGTAAGCACAAAGGTTTCTTCAACTGCTTAAAAGTGAGAAAATAAAGCAACAATGTGGGAAATTAGTCGTGGAGCAATTCTATCTACGCAAATGAATTATTATATTGATATCAGGAATTGAGCTGGCCAAAAGCTGATCAGAAGGAAAGCGTCCGGATAGATTTCCAGAGTTTGAGGAAATAGCCTTTGGTAAAGATGGATTATCTAAGCAAGCTCTAGAGTCAGATATCAACTTCATGAGGCAGGCCCAAATGTGCAGGCTAGAGCTATTCTTTTGTCCAACCTACCGTTCACCAAACCTCATACATTTATCCATCAAAATATCCACCTGCACCTACCCATCTACCTAGCCAGCCATATCCACCAATCATTGTCTGCATCCTCTCGCCCAGCAATCTATCAAATTACAATTTCTTACAGATAGCCAATCAGCTGTGTGTAGGTATGTGCATGAATATGTGTTCTTGTTGTGAACACTGACAACCTCATGGGTGTGCTACAAACCTACCGCTGGTGCCAATGAGCCTGATGTTATATTTTATCTGTTTGATTTAAGGTTTTAAATATTTTCCAGCTTCAGATACTAAATTGACTTTCTACTTGCATTCTCATTGTGCAGAATAAGACTTGTTTTAGTTTTTCTGCATCTAAATTTGAAAAACCGGTGTAGGGCCTCATTACGAGTTGACCGTTGGACAAGCGAATGACAAACTCACAGGGATTTGATCGCCATCAACCCGCGGCCTCACCCCCAGTCGTAATATGATGTTCCCACCGGGGTGACCGCTGGGAACATCATGACGTTCCCACCGGTCAGCCCAGCAGGAACAGTGCTACTGTATTGGCCTCGGCTCCCTCAGGGGAGCCAAGGCCAATACTGTAGCACAACAGAACCCTCAGAATGAGCACTGTCTGCTTTTCTGACGGTTCTGGGCAGTGGGGACCCTGCACTGCCCACAACATGGTCATGGGCAGTGTAGGGCCCCACTGTGGTGCCCAGCACTTCCTTTCTGCCAGCCTTTTAATGGCGGTTAAACTGACATGATATGGCTCGCAGAAAGGGGTCTTATGATCAGCACGGCAGCTCTGAACTCAGCGTCGCCGTGGCTGACCACGAGTCCGACCACCGTCAGCTCATTGGGAACCATGTACCTGGTGGGGACGGCTTTCCCCTGGTGGTCCGACTGCCAGGGTTGTAATTTGCCGGTCAGACCGCCTGGAGTGCAGCAGTCCGATCGCCACCACACGGCTGGCGGTCTCAAGACCCCCAGCTTCATAATGAGGCCCTAAGTCTTTAATTTATCAACCAAAAAACTACACAGTTATAGTTACCCTCAGTAACCACATTCTCTCACTGAGGGTGTAGCTGACAGTTGGGCTATGCGTACTCCTCCTAGACAGCTACACACAATAGCGAGCTTAGGTGTATCTGGATGGGCCATCACTGGCAGGATGGGTTGGCAGAGCTGGACCAGGGGTGTCACAAAGCCCCTTGCAGGCCCCATGGTATGAGGGGGGCCTGAGCTCCAGGGACCCCCCTCAGCAGAGTACACTGTACAAGGGTGGCAGGCCCCTGACTCGGTCCACGGGAAAGAGGGCCCCCTACAGTTACTTTGCAAGAGGGGCTCTTTAAATTGTGGTTTGCCACAGAGCTGGACACAACCCTACTTACACTTGAATAGGCTGTGCCCTCCCTTCACACACAGGGCTGCATCCCACTGTGGTTAGTCTACAACCAGGGCAGGGAAGGCAGGAGTCCTGTGGACTTCAAAGGGAAATCTTCAGAAGCTTCGCCCACCACAAAGGCAGAACTGAGTATAGATATTGGTCCTCGGACATCAGCTTTTCAGAACACATCTGGACCTGAGGATACCCTGACAGGGAGAAGGACTTCTGTGCTGCTGGAAGGACTGCCACTCTGCTGGACTGCTGTTCTGAAGGACTACTGCCTTGCTGTGCTGACCTGCACCTGTTGCCTTTTGCCTGGGTGAAAAGGGCTGGGTCTGCATCTGTTTAGCCCAGGGCCCCAAAGTGACTCCAAGGCTACCCTGCCAAGTGGTGCCACTCCAGTCCTGGACCCTTAGAAGTGGGCTTGAGGGTGCTCTGCTAGTCCATCTGTAGATGCAAAAGAACCAACACATCTCCTCTGCTCCGTGGTGCAACCCAGAGCAGAATGAACGCATCGTCTCTGCTGCAAGGGCTCTCCCGATGCAAGGACTCTGCATCGAGATCACTGTTTGAATGGGAACTGCGGCCAGTGCTATGCTTTACTGATGCAGGTTCTTGCATCGCAAATCTCTCATTAACAGCAGCCTTGAAGATGACCGAGGTTCTTGCATCGCAGCCTCACAGCTCCTCGGAACCAACACATTACTTCACTTGCATTGAAGCTCTCATTGTCAGGATCCACAATGATGATGATGCAGGACCTCACATCACTGTTTCGCAGCACCTCGGAACTGACGCATTACCTCGACTGAGAAACACATCCTCGCAACGCTCTGCAACCGTGATTTAAAGTACCTTGTTCAGGGTGTCTAACTGGGTTCCTGTAGTCATCCAGTACTCCATCACCTTTGGCTTGTAACGTATTACTTGGGACAGGTCCAGATACCCACAGTTGGCACTTTGTGCTTTTTAGCTCTATTTTTACTGAAATCTTAAAATCTACATATCTCTGGTCCTACTGACTGGACTTTTGTATTTATTCGTCGTTTTTCATTTCATACATATGACTATAGTTTTCTAATCTGAAGTGTGATACTTTTTTGTGGTGTGTTTTCCCTTTGTTTGAAGTGTTGCACAGATTCTTTACACTCTCTGAGTTAAGCATGACGGCTTTGTGCCCAGCTTCCAGAGGGTTGAGCACAAGTTAATTTAGAGTTTGCTTGTGAATTTACCCTGACACGGATTGTGGTTCCACCTTGAGTAGGGTTGCACCGCCCCCCTCCCAACCTCTAGCCCAATTTCATACATGTAATATATGTAGTACTGAATTATTTTTGTTATATGTGTATTACAGTCTGTTAAGTTTGTAGTGGTATAGGGTGGAATATTAATTAAGTTATAATTAACAATTGTTTATTAATTGTCAATTAACTATTTAGTTGTTTTTTATAGTGTAAATTATGGCATATTTATTCATTTTAGTTATATCTTAGTTGAAGGCTATTAGATTTGTTCGGGTCTGGGGGAAGATAACTAAGTAATAATTAATTTACAATTTATTATTAGTTGTTAATTAATTATTTTATTGCTTTATAATTATGTAAAATATGTAATACTGATTTATTGTCCTTATATTTTAGTTGTAGGATGCTAGGTTATTAGGGGATAGGTTGGGAAATTAATTAACTAATAATTAACAATTAATTATTATCTGTAAATTAAACATGTAATTCAAATTTAAATACGTACAGTGTAGAATACTTAGTTAATTTATTTTTGTCGTTGGATTCTATGTTTGTAGAGGTCTAAGGTCGGAAGTTAATTAAATAATAATAAACACTTAATTATTAATTATTTAATTTATTTGAATTATATGTTATGGAACAGTTGTGTTTTTAAGATATACTTTAGGGGCGGGCTGCTAGGTTTGTAGGGGTGCAGGTTGGAAAGTTATTTAATTAATAGTTGAATGATTATTTATTACTTGATAATTAATTTTTATTATATAATAATTTTGTAACTTGAGTAATTTGTTTAGATTTTAAATACATATACCTTTTTATGTTAATATTTTTATTGAGTTTAATACTTTTTCTACATTCAAGGGGTTACTCATATATATGATATGTTTGAAGTGCAGTATTGTCCCTACTCTTGCTTAGATTGCTGTGGGACAATTACAATGAATCTCTTCCCAGATCAACACTCCCCATACTGTTGCAGTGTTTGGAGTGGGAGTAGTACATTTCACCCCTCCAAAATCTAACACGTCCCTACTGTTGCAGAGACTGGAGTGGGAATAGTACAGTTCATCCCTCTGAAATTCAATGCTATCCCAACATTTGCACTGTTTGAAGAGGGAATAGACAGAGGGAATGGGTGAGAATAGTAAATTTCACTACTCCATAATATAGTGCTTTCCCTACTGTTGCACTGACTGGAGTGGGAATACTAAATTTAAGCCCACCAAACTCCAACATTTTCCCTACTCTTGTGCACACTGGAGTGGAAATAGCAAATTTCACCCCCAGGGGTTCAAGGCTTTCCTTACTGTTGCCTAGATTGGAGCCGAATTCCAATACTATCCCTACAGTTGCACTGACCGGAGTAGGAATAGTAAATCTAACTCCTCGGAAATCCAACACTTTCCCTATTATTGTGATGGCTGGAATAGGAAAAGTAAATCTAACCCCTCTGTAGTCTAACACTTTCCCTAATGTTGCATAAACTAGAATGGGAATAGTATTTTTAATATTCTTAGACTCCATTAGTTTTCATGATATTGGTTAAATAGATTTTATAGCATTAATTGTTATATGTTTTATATTTTATATTATTTTTATTTTTTTAGATTTATTTTAATGTTTATAGTATTTTTTGTAGATGTGTTTTTAGATGTTTCAATTTGTAATATTTTATTTATTGTCTACATTAATCATTGTATTTTTGTTCTTCAATTGCTTATATTTTTTATGGTTTTGTTGTGTAGGTATGTTTAATATATACATATATAAATACACACAAACGTACATACATGTAGTGCAACGTCATTATTAACAATCTTTCTTTTACAATATATGAATTGTATTAATATGTAATACTCATTACTATGAATAAATATATATAGAGAGAGATATACATATTTTCATATTATTAAATGTAAAATATTTCTTGAAATAATATAACGTATGATAGTAGTTTTTTTATTCATTATATGTATATTCAAAGTAATAAATGTAAAACATAAAAATAATATAATGTAAAATAAATAGTTTTATATTTCTATTACACTTTTTACATATATATATATATATATATATATATATACACACTAACATGCGAATTTATATATATATATATGTGTATATATATATATATATATATAGTATTAAATATTAGTGGGATACATTTAATTTAAATTATATTAATGTCATACTAAAACATTTAACTTTTACTTCTTTAAACTCTGCTTATATTAAAAAATAGGTATGTTTGAACAATATAAGTGTCAACGATATTTGTTTCCGCTATTTTTTCATTATTATTGTAGGAGTTCAACACCAGGCCAACAATATTTTTGACAAATTTTCTGTCAACATTATTGTTTTCTATGATATTGTGTCAGTGACCCGCTTCTTTCAGCTCTTACGCTTCTGTTCACAGCACTGGATGTAAGTGTAACATGGTTATTTTTTATATTACTGCTATGTCTATAGGTATACCCATAATGCAATGCAAAAGATTACTGTGTTTCTAGCACCATAGACATAATAGAAGGACACTGTCAGGAAACTCTGAAAAGAGACCTTTTATTAAGTGAGAAGGCAGATGAATCATGCAGGAAGGTGGGGGGTGTAGGGATATTAGAGGATACAATACATAGTTTTGATAAATATAGTATAAACGAGTAAAAATTACCTGCGAACAGGTTGCTTCTTCCCCATTTACCCTTAACATTTAGATGATTTGGGTTCTTTTAAAACGTTTGCCCGCGGCTAGTTTGTACTAAACAAAAGTGTTGAATACATAAATAAAAAAGCCATTACGACAAAAACACTTAATTTAAAAAAAAGGCAGTCCTCCTGGCTCTGGTAATAAAATCCCTCTGTGTTTTCGTCGCTATCACTGTATTGCTGATACATTAATTCGGATATGGGTACGTGAACTGGTTTTTTATTTCTTTCACCACAGTGACCTCTAGAGACAAAGAAGAAATACAAAATTGCAGAGCCAATTTAACTGCACCAAGGTTAATTGTGGAAGGGTTTTCAGGCAAGTGCCTCTCTGTGCAAACTGTGCAAAACGTTTTCCTTTTTCGAAATGCTTTGAATGTAAAAACAACCTCTGCAGATGCTTTCCCCACTCCTGCTTCAGAGAACCTCAAACACAGATTAAAACCTTTTTGTGACATTTCAGATTTTCTGTGTTAAAGAAGATTATATATATCTTCAAACCACCTCTCCCATTACTTTGCAGCCGTCGGATCAAATCACCCAGAAAACCACAAGGTTAAATACTAATGGGTTCTTCGCGGTAAGGGTGACTTTTACCTCAAATCTCACAAATTGCACTCTCTCAAAATGGATGAATTGCGGGAAGCAGTAGAGGATATACAAACCGAAGAGAGCGGCATTTTAATTCAGAGTTATTTCCATTTGCCATTATTCTCACCGTAACTGCCTTATTACCAAGAAGTATGGATAATAACATGGGTAGGAACACATCTTTATGAATTTTTTTTGGGAATACAAACCTCCAAGCACGATGTATATAGCGTATATGTGCAATATGGGCCCATATGTTATGAAAAGGTACTAATTACACGAATAACTACAAGGCCAAGTGATTGGCACTTTTCACCATATGTTATGTGTAATATGGAATCATATTACACGTATAACCCATTATGGGCTCTATTACGAGTTTGGCAGATGGGAACAGTCGTCCACCAAGCTCCAGAGGGGGAGGTAGATCCCATGCGGAGAACCTCCCTGCCGGCCACATTAGGACATTTCCGCTGGGCTAACTGGCAGAAACCAAGGCTGCCGCCGGTCAGCCAAGTGGGGAAGTGGCAGATGCATTGTCGCCGGCTCATAATTAAGCCGGCGGAAATGCTGCAGCACACAGGGGGCACCAACACCCTCAAAATGTGCACTGTCTGCACAGCTGACAGTGCGCATTTTGCAGGTGCTGGGCAGGCGGACGGGTGTGGCACACTGCACCTGGTCTCCCCCAGCCTTTTCATGGCGGTGGTACCTCCTGGCAAAGAAGAAGGTTGTAATCAGAAGGGCAGCGCTGACCTGTGGGATCGAAGATCCTGGCGGGGTCAGTGGTAGGTTGTCAGATTTGTCTGCCACCCTCGTAATGTGGTGGTCAGACTGGCACAAAGGCAGCAGTCCGACAGTCACAGCAGCATTGGTGGTCGTAATAGGGCCCTATGTGTTTTATTCTCTGTATTTGTATAGGTGAATGCAGCATGTAAATGTAATGTTTACTGAAAACAATAAGTGAAATACTAAATTAAACTGTTTAGTTGTCTATGGTCAAAAAATGTCTCTAATCAAAAATATAAAAATAACTATGTAGTTACAATTTCAGGATTTAAACTTTCTTTGACTAATAAAAACGCAGGGCCAGATTACGAGTATGGCAGTCCTAGGACTGTCATACCCATGGTTGCGGTTGGCTCACCGCATCCTTGGCGGTCCGACTGCCAGATTTGGATGCTGGCAGTCGAACCATCTGGAGACCGCCACAACCGCCAGGATCAGAGATCCCACGGTTGCGGCAGTGCGGAAAGCCATGGTCAAGCACGGCGGTGCCAATGTCGGTGCCAGTGTGATGATTCCGACTTGCCTTTCCGACTGCCTTTTCATGGCAGGGGCACCGCCATGAAAAGGCCGGCAGAAAGGCAGAGATGAGGCTACAGGGGGGCCTCTGCACTGCCCATATCATGGGGGGTGCAGGGGCCCCGCTGTAAGCACAGTCAGGATGCGCACTGTCTGCAGCGGAAACAGTGCGCATTCCAACTGCGCTGGAGGCACCAACAGTGCAGCGGCATTGACCATTGTTCTCCCTTAGCATCGAAACCAGTGCCGGTTCGCTGTCTCTGCTGTCCTACCCCACAGGAACGTACTAATACAGCGGTTGGGAGGCCACCGTTTGGGCGGCAGTCACCTGACCGTCATCTTGGCCGTCCAACGGTCGGACTGCCAAGTTCATAATTGGGCCCACAATCTCTCAGCAGAACTTAACCTTTATATTCGTACTAGCAGGTTTCAGCTAACAAAGAAACCTGATTGCAGTTACAAAGTTCAGGGTTTGACTGCCTTTCATGAAGAGGATAGTGAATCGCTTAAATTCTCTGTTATGCTTTTGAGACTAGTTAGGTGGTGAGAAAGAAATCTGATTGAGACTGGGCCTCACATTCACCAGTTGGCATCATTCATGTGAAATATCTCTTTTGACTCTCTGCTGTTGAGCCACACTTCTCACGCACCAGTAGATTTGTCAAATGGTGTGAGTTATTAGCACGTAAAACATTATTAAACCAAAGACTCCATAGTTATTGCATTTTTTAATCTTTAATAACTTTCACAAAAACATTCCTTAAATTGATTCATCCTAATTAGCGCGATCCTGAGAGATTCATGAAGATCCTTAAAAAGGCTTTAAAGTCATAGGCGGTCCAGAAAGTTCAAACAAATGCTGCTCTGACATTAAAATCTGCTGGATGGAGTTTCAGAAACCTTTGATGAGACAAGATGGCCAATTTGCAATCCTTTTCTGCTTTCAGGAAAACCTGTTGTGTTTCTTTAAAAAAGCCAAACAGTGAGGGCCCGATTCACAAAGGTAATCTTACACTTTTGAGTAAGTTTAATCTTTTTCAGTATTCACAAACAAATGATTTAATAGTAACTTTGGGACTGTGGAGACTCCACAGCCTGGGAGGCGATAGGCCTGTCCTTTGGAAAAGGAAGTCGCAAGGAGATCCAAGGATCTCTTGATTGGAAGTTATGAGAAGCTATAAGAGCTGTCAGGTTCCGCATTTGTTCTCTCTGCAGATTTTGAGGTCTGCAAAGCTCTTCACGATGATTGCTTCCCTTATGTCAGAGGTGCTGATGCACCTGTGTGCTGCTTCTTGCACATGCTAGATGTGTTGGTTAGTTGACTCCTTGATGCACTGATGGAGGCAAAACTTGTGGCTTCTCTGATTGATGTGCTTAGTGGGCTGCATAACATTAGCTGCTTAGCACTACTGGTATTGGAAGTGTAGCATTGGCTGGTGTCCTACTGTTGGTTTTTGTGCTGATGTATGGTTGGTGCATGTCATTCAGTTATCAAATGAATTCATTATAAGACGTTCTTAAATACACATAGTTTAAAAGAAATGTTCTGGACTTCTACTTTGAGTGTAATAACCTTCTATTTTGCTTCTCGTTTTTTCAGTGGTAGAGGTTTTTAACTGTTTCCCCTTTAGTCAATACTTGATTTGTCGTTATCACGTGCACTTTTGGAATATTTTCTGGGAATGACGTTTGAATTTCTTGCAAAGTCTAATGTATTTGTCAGTTCATTTGCCTCCTGCTGTAATGGTGGGAACCTGGCTTCCTAAGATGGCTGAATCTTTGGTTGCTTCCCAGCTTTTCACTTGTGATCATCTTAGCATTGCAGGTCAGCGTCAAGCGCTGAATACCATATGTTCTCTTGGGCCTCAGTAGGTCACAAAGATATGCATGCTGATGCTCTGTATTTCCTCCTTGAATTTTCAAATCCCACCCATCACTACTTGAGATGGCAATAGCATTCCAACATCCCAGAAATAAAAAAAAGTCAATCAGAATGTTCATAGCTCTAGTTAGGCGACAGATTGCGAAGACACAGAAATCACCCAGAGGACTACTTTTTTTAAAACTGGAGAACTGATGTGCTGAGATGGGCAGAGATGGAGAGCGTCTTATTACACATGAAGGTTCCAAAGGAGCAAAGATCACCTGACCGGGTGCAAGCATGGGAGTTGTTACTGCGAGAAGCATCACATTAAGGGAGGCAGGCCATAGTGGGGTGAGTGGGCAGAGGACTGGAGAGAAGGGCAGGAACTTGTTTTATTTAATCAGTAGAAGCTGGCACATAATAGGTCAATTGGGAGGTGACCCTTCTGCAACCCTGGGAAAGAATGCACCTCCATGAGGAACTACATTGCCACTGTGCGGAGGAACTGGTGGAGAGCAGGCATGCATGACTCATATCGCACCTCATGGAGCTGCCTGCATTGGGCAAGTGTGGATGCCCCCTGGCTTGCCTAGATGAATGGGCATTGAAGTATTAGGCAGAACATTTAGGGCCATATGTACGAACACATTTTCCCATAGACATAGAATGGGTAAAACCCTTTGCTACATCTGGCCCTTATATCCCCAGAGGGCATCAAGCTCCCAAAAGTTTAATCTCTAGTTATAAGTTGTATGTTTGTTCTTGTTACAGCTGCACATGTCTAACTGATTTATTTGTGAATTGGCGTGGATTGAAAAGATATTTACCTTGAACTATTTTGGTGCTTGCAGTTTGGACCACCGCATTTCCCATAATGAGATGCTGCTTCGTACACACCTGGAGGCTAATGTTTAAAATCCAATAAAACATGACTTATTAAAAAAATTGTTTGATTGATTTGTTTAAAAAGTGGTACCTGCCTTACACTGCCGTGACTCTTCTAGGTAAAATCTCTTGTAATTAATGCTACAATATTCTCCGTTTATAATAACAAAAATATGCTTAAAAATACCATAACCATAATATTATTCAAAGGAACATCATAACCGTATTATACAGCATATCAAAGACTTTACTAATATGTATTACTATTTTCATTGCTACCACATTAGTAGTAGTATCATTATTGTTATTATTACTATTATTATTATTATTATCATGTATTATCATTATTAAACAATGTTACTATACACAAATGATTTATTATTATTATTATTATTATTACCTTTATATGTTTTATTATTGTTAATATTATTATTAATATATTTTAAATAGTAGGACAAGTACTAACAGTCATAATGATAATAATAATAATTAAAATAATAATAATAATAAGTATTATTATTATATTTGTTTTTTTTTTTGTTAATAATAATATTAGTAGTAGTAGTAGTAGTATCAGTAGTAGTAGTATTATTGTTATTATTAACATTATTATTATTGGGTGGGTGTTGGTAAGCGCCCGCCAAGATGGCCACACCTTGAGGGAGCTCCGCAACTGCGAATTCAAATTCTCCACACATCCGACTAATAATTCATCAAGACAGCCTGGACCAGTGTAGCACACATCGCCGGAGCAGCCCACAATCATAAGGTGTGACTCCTGCCCGTCAGGACACCTCCAAAAGCACAGTAAGCAGAAAGTGCAACTTGGGCTGAAGGTGGCAGCGTTTTGAGGAAACGCAGGCTTGAGGATGGAGAGGAGAGGCTGCTGATGGCCCCTCCCGCCTTACCTGAAGTGGGCGGCGGGGAAGAGGCCTCCTATGGAGACAGGTAGGGGCTTACCTGAAGACTCTTGGTGTCCCGGTGGGTGATGCACTGACGAGCTGGTGAGGTTGAGGACGCGAGGGGAGCCATGGCCCTCTCCCTCCCTCATTTGTGCAGCCTGGGCAAGGCACGACTACAAGTGTCACAGCTGCGATTCCCCTGTTGGAGATCACGCCGGGGTACTGGCCACGGAGCGGTTTGTGGCATCAGAGAGGGAACACCCAGCAACTGCAAGAAATTCAACACAGGCCTCTGAAGGTAGGCCTGCGTAGGTTCTGAGAGGCTGAGATGCCAGAGGTGAAGAGGCGCTGGGAGACACAGGATGATTGGTGAGTGTACCTGGTAATAGCTCTCTCGCAATTTGATTTGGTTGCTACTCACCCTTCTGTTTCTCTCCATCCCTCCGGAAGCTCCTGGAGTCTTAGATCTGGCAGTGGTGCTGCAGGAGTGGGGCCAGCATGTTGTTACTTGCCAGACAGGATTTGGGATCGCTATTTACTGGGAATAGCGAGCAGGCCCTGGAGGGCTTGACTCTTGCCATATACCATAACTGCAGTGCCACAATTGGAAGGAAACTCAGAGTGGATATAGGGAGTAATAGAAGTGGACCAACACTCTGGGGGCTGTGGCGCAGGGTTGATGGATGCCATAGACAATTTAGGGGACACACATGAGATGGAGCCCATCAGTCATCCTTTGAGCAGAGTCTGTGGGCCAGGAGTAGTGGTATGTTTAGGGCAGGGGTGAATGAGTTTGACAGCTTACTGCCCTCCTGCAGCGTGGTGAGGAACAAAGAGCAGCCACCTCTGCAAGCAAATAAAATTGATGAATATGCCGTCCTCAGGCCAGCTGAGGGGATTGTGGTAGGAGAAGATACAAAGAGAGGCCTGGGGGAGGAGCAAATTCCCCAAGTGGAGCCATCATTGAGAGTGATAATGGTGGCCTTCCGGGACCCCAACGATTCTGTGAATCCAAAATTGGACGCTGCGACAGTGGATGTCACACTCCTTCGTGTGGACCTCATGAAAGTTTTGGAAAAGGTCACTACTGCCAAGTCAGACATTGGTAATCTACAGTCCATCTCCAAAAGATTAGTGCAGTTCCTTACTAAGGAAAATGAGAGGATCATGGCCCGACTTGAAGATTATGAGGGAGAGCAGGGAGGAACAATATTAGAGTAGCGGGCATAACAGAGGGAGCTGAGGGGCCAAGTGTTGAACCTTTTTTGGAGGACCTCATATTACCAAGACACTTTGCCTCAAGAGATTGTCTAACTTTTTTACAATAGAAAGGAAACACAGGGAACCAGTTCCCCCATCACAGCCGGGGGCCCCTTCGAGAGCAATCATTGCAAGGGTCTTCAAATTTTGTGATGGATGCGATCCTTCAGGGGGCTCGGTCCTGAAGTGACCTCCATTTTGAAAACACGAGAATCCGGTTCTTCCCGGACTTCACAATCCAGGTGCAGCAACAATAACATAGTTTTTAAGAAGTAACTAAAGCACTCCAAGAGCATGGACTCAAGTATATGATGCTCTTCCCGACAGGCTTGAGAGTGGTTGTGGAGAGCAAGACATGGCATTTCACCATACCAGAGGAAGCATGGGAGCAACTAGATGGATGACGCACCCCAGGCCACAGAGCCATGCATGAGGATAGAGGGGGGGCATTGAGGAAACAACAGAGAAGGTGATCACTAGAATAGTCTTGATCCTGGAAAAGACTCAGGACAAGTAATACCACCATAAACTGCTCACTCTGCGATATGGTGAACTTGGTGACTTACAGATGTCTGGTTCAGGTATGCGACAAACAGGACGAAAGGTAAATTGGGGAGTCAAAGCAACTGTTTTCTTAGTCTGTATAGCAGGCTAGTTGAGGTGGCGTTGGCCCACCTACGATGTTTATAGTTTTATTATGGGCAGCAGAATTCCGCAGGTTGGGGGTGAGCAGTTCTAAGCCTGCTTTGCGGGGTAGCAGAGTGGGGGTAGTTTGTTGGTTGGGGAAAATTGCTAGTAGTTTGTTTGTTTATCATCGTATTACCTCATTGGTGAGACATTGTGCAGCTGATGTGGTGCATTGGATGGTGCGGGTTCCACTGGAAGAGAAGGAAGGGATGGGAAATTGGACAGGCATGGGCCCTCTAGCAGGCATACACATTACTTTATGGTGACGGCAAAAGTACAATCCGTAAATGTGTTGACATGGAATGTCACTGGGTTGGGTAGCAGAATCATGCGTACCACAGTCTTTCAATATTTGCTCACACTTGAAGGGGAATCAATGTAAGGCCATCGATAGATCTGAATATTCCCCGTTGGCACATGCCGGTTATACCACGGATTCTAGATGAACAGGCATTGTTATCAAAATTCCAGTAGCCTTTCTACTAACTCACGTCTGGGGGGATTCCCTAGGCCCCTTTACGAGGATATCAGGGGTCTTGGAGGGCCACAGACTGAATGTTTGCTGTGTGTATGCATCACCAAAGCTGCAGACACAGACACTAGCTGATATAGGGACCCTACTGTTGGAAATGCCACCCAGGCTCCTTGTACTTGGAGGTGACCTGATCTTGGTAGCAGATCCTGAGGTAGATAGGGAATCATGAGCTAAGACTTGGGTAGTTAGAGTTGATGGGGGCCTTTCAGAATGCACTAGGTTTGGCAGACTTGTGGCGGGAGCATAATCCGGGGGGAAACAATACACTTATTATTCATTAGGGCAGGACAGCTACCTAGGCTATCTGCTCACCTTCTGGCCTACATTGGGAAGTGTAGGTTTGCCCTACATAGGCCAGGAGGGATCTCTGGCCACTTCCCAGTGGGAGTGACATTATTGGGCTCAGCTCAGACCCACACGTTGCCCACTAGGCTGAACTCTGGCACATGAGGGACAGGACCTTCAGGGACAAGTTGAGGGAAGAGTGGATCATTATTTTACAGAAAACATTGGTTGAGTGAACTCAGCCTGCCCCTTGTGGGAGGCCTTTCAAAACAGTGATTCAGGGATACACTCAGTACTTAATGGGGTGGTGCATATTACCATGCGAAATGCTCGAGCAGGACATTGACGCTATGGAGGCCCGGTGGGGGGAGGGAGCTAGACTCCAAACATGAGCTGTGTCTTAAGCTGCAAAAACTGCTGGATTTGTCCAAACATCAGGCAGGACCTCACTCATTAGCAACCCCACAAAGACTTCATGATGTTTGGGATAAAACCAATAAACTGCTGGTGTGGCTTTATAAACGAGATCTGGAGTGGACTGGGTCAGGCAAATAGTGGGTGTTGATGGGTCGCCGCAAGTGTTTATGCTTCAGGAACCCTGGAGACTAAGGAAGACTGTGCAGACCTCCTGAAAGATATTCAGTTGCCACGACAGTCAGATGAGGACTTGGAAGCACTGGAAATGGGACTGACCGAGGATGAAGTTGCTGTAGCGTTATGAAGTCGCCAGTTGGGCAAGGCAGTGGGATCCAGTGGTCTGCCGGCGGAACTCCTTAAATGTATGATGGACAAAGTGGCAAAAGCATATGCTGGCCATGTTTCAGGAAGCAAGAAATGAAAGGAGCCTACCGGTTGACCAGAGGGTCACAAGCATAGTGGTAATTAAGAAAAAAAGGTAAGCCCCCGACGGAGTGTAGCTCCTACAGGCCCATCTCCCTGTTAAATATGGAGGTCAAGATATTGGCAAAAGCCTTGGCAACTAGGTTGCATACAGTAATTACTAATATAATACATCCGAACCAATATGGATTCCTGCCACTCAGAAGTAGGTGCCTTAACCTGAGGAGCCTATATGGAGTATTGCACATGAAAAATATACCAGGCATGAAGTAGGCAGCTCTTCTTTCACTAGACTCCAAAATGGCCTTTGACAGTGTTGAGTGGGCCCAGATCTTTGCTAATCTTGAGAGGTTTGGATTTGGTCCCAAGTTTTGTGGGTGGATCTGAATCCTGTCCCAGAACCAATGGCTCATGTGCGGATAAATGCTATGGTCTTCAGGGCGTTCATTCTACACAAAGGCACTCAACTGGGGTGCCCGCTCTCCCCCGTATTGTTTGCTGTTGCACTCAAGCCTTTGGTGGCATGGGTCCATCGGGACCCCCTGGTATGGGGCATCAGGGTCTGCGGGGCATAGGACAAGTGAATTTCGCTCTTTACGGATGGGATACTGCTTTATGTCATTTATTCACGTTGGTCCCTTGACAGGATGATGCTGAATTTCTGCATCTTTCAGAAAAAACTCATGATATCAAATAAACTGGCACAACTCCTTTTCTGTTGAAAGGGGACACCCCTGTGCTTCCGCCGGAGTGCTCTGCACCGATCGTCCGGGTTGAATTTATGTATCTGGGTGTTTATATCACTAGAGGATCACTTCATGCAGGTGAGAAAACTGCATAGGGATGTGGAACAGTGGAGGACTCTTCCGTTATCGCTAATGGGGAAGGCTACCCTCTATAAAATGATGACGCTACCACTGCTACTTTATGTTCTTTAGAACACCCCTATCTGGTCTCCCTTGAGGTGTTTACACGCATTTAGCGGGAAGTCAGGTTGTTACTGTGGGATGGAGGTAGTTCTCACATAGCATTGCATTGATTGTAATGGGGAGACTATGAGGTGGGCCTAGCTTTCCTGAGTCTTCTGAGGTACTACAAGGTGTCACAGCTCATGACTTTCCATGACTGGGCCTTTGCTGACCAAACAGAGCCAGCATTCCAAGTAGATAGAGACACAATGGAGAGTGGAGGCTAAGAAGCCACATTTTATAAACAATTGAGTGACTAGGCCTTGCAGATACACACCTGTACTGTGGTGTGGATGTGGAAGGAGGTGGAACATTACCTGGGATGGGGGCTACCTTGACAGCCCGAACCCCTCTGTGGCACAGCGATCTCCTCCATTAGGTCGTGGCTATGAGAGGATTCAAGAAATGGACACTTCTGGGTATTGCCTGTCTGGGGGATGTTTGGAGAGAGCAGGCACCGGTGACTCTTGATGATCTCTGTCAGGCGTATGACATGGCAGAGAGAGAGCACTTTCAGTATATACAATTGGGCACGTCATGCGCTGCCATATGGTGAAGGGTGGCCAGCTACCAGAAGCAGCCCCACTGGAGGACTGCCTCGTCTAGGCTCCACTTGAAAAAAAGGCGATCTCAGGGATATATAAGAATTTCATGAATAATTTGCCGGATCCGCTGTCCACCGTACACACGGCTTGGGAGAACGATGTAGGGGTATGGGATGATGATGATTGGGTGGAGGCGAAACAGAGCCCCAGAGAGGTGGCAATACGGGCTCACTTCAGATTAATTCCATTGTGAATACTGCTGAAGGCCTACTATTCCAGGGGTCTACCAAAGCAGGTGATGCCCAAAAAAATAGGACAAGATATGGAGCAGCTTGGGTGCTTACAGGGGGAATGGCTGAGAGAAGGGGAGGGAGGCAGGGGGTTGGAAGGAAGGTAGTGGTGGAGTACTTCCTGGACCTTGCACTGCTATTGATAGATACAGTAATGTTTCATTTTTAATATGTTAAAGTATCGGTTGAAGCTATGTTTCCAAGCCCGAGGGATACTGTATCAATCTCAGACAATTGTCTATTCTGAGCAACAATTGTTTCTGCTGATTCATAAAGTCACTTTCAAAATAATAACAACAACGTTGATAATAATAATCTCCTGCTCCTTGTCCAAAGATGGTGAAGAGGCCTGAGAAAGGTGTCTGGGACGTGGGGGGAGGTGTGGGTGGAGGGAGTGCATTGTAGTAGGCTTATGAGGATGATTACATGATTAATGTTTATTGTGCAGAGCAGATTTCAAGAGCATGGGTCTGGTCAGAATCTGAAATAATTCAAAGGACTAACGAGGCGGGGAGGGGATGCACACCCAGCTGTCCTGTAAGTGGTGCACTGCATTTTAAATGGACTTCATCAGGGCATTTTGTCACAAGTAATGGGAAGGTGTTAGATGTTTAATCTTCCTTAAGCTTTTACCATAGAACTGAAAGACACTCGTTGATTCACTAATCTCCGCTTTGTGTTTTTCGCATTGTCCTGGAGCAGGAGCACCACTGGGCATTATTTATGTGAGGCCGGCCGCAGTAGCCACTTTTTAATTAGCTGGTGGTCAATGAAGAGAGAAGCGTGTTGCTGACATCTGCAGGGACTGCATACATTAATCTATAGCAATGTATGTGCTGAAGGGTAAGCTGGCTGTTCAAGGACAAGCTGCAAGACGCTGGGATCTGAAAATCTACAAATAACACAGTCTTTGGAAATTGGGAGGGGAGGGCGTTTTGTACACCGGAGCCAGTATTTAGCACATTCGGAGCACTAACCCAGGACATAGACATTCATTCAAATGTTTATACATTGACAAACTCATACAGTCTTTCATTTCGAATTTTTTAAAAAAAACATACAGCCAAGCATAAAGCAACTGAGAAAGTAATATAAAATTCACAGTAAAAAAAAATGCAGACAATGCACATATATGCCACGACACCAACCACGTTACTAACTACAGTGTACACAATAGGAAACATGCAGGGCAGAATTGCAGTAGTGTGCCGAAATGTGTTGTTTACTTGTTTTGTTCATCCAGCGCCCTTTTAGAGCAGTTTTGCAAAGGTTTCTTAGTTTTTTTATCTCCCTCGGGTGCGGGAGCATTGCCCCTCAGCCCACTAGGCATCATGTGAAGTGACTTATTACAAGACTGCCCCGAGCTCCTGCACATTCCATATCGAGTGCACTTCACCTGAACAGCACCTGCCCTGATAACCATGTTTGAGGAATTCCACATATGTTTCTACTGCTTTGGGGCTGGCTAGACCCAGCATTCGCTCTCTAGCCTAGCCTATACTGTTAATAAACAAATACAGGGATTTGACGTAGGGCAGGACAGCCCTACGCCAAAGTGAAAGGGCAGGAATGCACCGTTTTTATGCAATATGTTACATCCCTGTCCGTTCCCTGTGTACAGGCGACGTTTTGACAGCCTAGCACCAACGCAGGCACCCTTGCACCATGATGCCTCTGTTGTCGGAGGATTTTGTTTTGTTCATGAAGGGTCACTGTCCTGCACAAAAACACTCCTGAGAGGCGTTTTCTGCAGCACACATGGAAAGAGGAAAAAAACGAGGAGAAATAAAAATATTTCTCCTCATTACGCCTCACATCAGGAGGCGTAAGGTTTTAGTGCATCCCCAGGTGTACTTGGTTTTGTAAATCTGGGGAATCGTCAAAATCCATGGGTGTTGCATGGGAACTGACACCACAACGCCCATGGAACTCTGCCCGAACGCAGAGTAAGGCAACGCAGCTATTAGCGATGCCTTGCCTCACTCCATATCTGTCAGGCCATTCAAATCCAGCCAAAGTGTGTGGCTTCATAGATATGATTTTGTAGTCTGCACTGCTGGGGCATCACAAATAGTGGTTCTGCAAGTGATATTCCAGATCAGTCCAGATTACAACTATAGGCTTGATTTTTATTTTGACGGTATGCCCGTCATTCCATCAAGGGGACAGAGTAAATTACTCCATCCCCACGGCAGAGGAGCCACCTGCCAAATTTATAAATGACCGCCAAGCAGGCAGTCATTTATAGTCCACTGGCAGTAACTGCCGTCACCGCGGTTCCTGTCAATGCATATCGCAGTTTGACGCAAGACTGCGGCGTGATGCAGCCCTTCACCAAACAGTTTCCTTTTTTTCATTTTCAAAAAAACAATCCTGAAACTGGATTTTCTTTTTGAAAATGAAAAAAGTAATGCTGTCCTCTCCATGGGAGTCATCTCCAATGGCTGGGGGGCCATCCTTCGCATTTCACTAAACCTAACCACCAGGGTTTAGCTGGCAGTGTCAGACAGTAAAAAATGGCTATATGTCCGTTCACCATCATTTGGTGGGCAGACACAACTATTTCTCTGATGGCCCTTACTCCATCAGGTTGTCAAAGGGGTTTGGCCATGGCAGGCACAAAGTAGTCACTGCCATAGCCAAACCTAAGTTCATCCCACATATACATTTGGCAGGCTAATCATTATGTTGGCTGTATGTAAACTCGGTCGCTGTTGCCACACGGTATACATACCGCAAACATATAAATCAGACCCTATGGCTGACATTTGGAAAATTTACTTTTCACAAGCATATACCCATTAGATTAGTATATGAGTTGTAGGGGGCCACATAGGGAAGATGCACTCTTCTCCTTAATGAAATGCGTGTGCTGGAGCTCCCTCCAGTGGTGCCTTGTGAGTCCACCAGTATGAGGCAGTGCAGAAGATAGTATAGCTGCCTCTGCTAATGCTAAGGAAGCATTGTTGCAAGCTCGGGTCAGTATTGTGCTTGTAGAACAGAGGACTCTTACATCTTCCCAGTGCCTGATGCACTGAGGATGTCATACATTGAACCCTCTCGCCAGCTCCACTCTGACAGATTGATGGAGCACCCGAACATGATGGACACCAAAAAAAAGTAGTCCATATTAGTGAACTAGATAGCCAAAAAAGTGGCCCTTGCTTGCAAATTCGGGCAGTTTTGAATTGCTAAAGACATGTTGTATACGTGTTTTGCGAGATATGGAAGAGGACAGGGATCTGAGCATGCTGCGGGCAACTTTTGGTTTAATATCAGGGAAATCACCTGTAAAAACCCTCCCAGCTAGTGCCTAATTTGTGCCAGTGTTTGCCGGTGCTTTGCACCAGCACTTACTTCATAGCACTGGCACATATTTATGACAGTCCACCACATGGTGGCACTGTCAGTCTAGATTTAAAAAGGCACGTTATCAAAGTGTTCAACAAGTCAATACATAATTGAGCCTGGGTGCTCAAGTCATTGTTACAGCTTTGAGTTACATAGGGCAGTACAATTGTCACAAAAAATGTCACACAAGGCAGTGATGGTAAGTATTCAATATCAATTAAATTTCTTATTATTAAGATTTCGATCTTCGAAGAGGGCCACAGACATACAGAAACAAATAATTTCATAGTAATAAAGATATAAAAAGCTATAAAAATAAATTACATTTTCAAAACTTATCATTACATTTTTTCAACAGAACGGACATTAAATGGAATGAAAGGAGGCTTGAGATATAAGAGACCCATAAAATTCAGTGCAGAGCATACAAATATCAGATATCCTAGCCTTAAAAGATTGCTGTCTCTACATACAGGTCACATTGGTCAGAGGTGAAACACTCATTTTTAGTAAATGGAGCAAACAAGAAATTCCGTATTCCAAGTGCCACGTTAAATATTGCTGATGTGTTTTCATAATGCAGGAGGATACAATTTATTTTATTTGTCCTTTTTCAAACAGAAATATATTCCAAGAAGACTGTTTTAAGAGACATTTCAATCGTAACATTGGCTTAGCTTCAAAGTTACTTTCCTTGATTTTAAATAAATTCAGAGCATAAACAAAATTTCTATAAAAGATAAAGTCTATTCCCTTCTGTATAGATTTCTCTTTGCAATGAATAGCTGATTGTCGCGAGGTAAAACACCTGCTAAGCCCCGCTCTAAAGTGGTGCCCTTTAATCCACTTAGAGCCTGGTTATCAAAGAGGAAATTTAAATTATATAATTTGTGTAAAAAGTGCCCCTAAGTGGCCTTCATAAATGACCATTTAAACACATCACTGGTTTCAGTAGTCTTTGGGAGGGTACTTTCAGGATATATATTAATATATATATAGTAATAATATATTAACAAAATAACGTTGTCTAAAAGTGTTAACAAATTTCTCAGTCCATTAGCATGGGACTATGCATTAATAGATATTTTCAGAATGTGTTGTCCAAATAAGGTTATGTTTTTACTGCCTCCAACTTCCCGTAACCCAAACGCCATTTAAACATTATTGTCTTCGGCAATCTTTTTCCTTTAAAAGTGAATATTTTACTTATTGTTGTGTTAATCTTTAAATGACAGCCCTCTGCATTTTGCTGCTATTGCTAATTAGAACATTGGAATGTTCGGATCTCCATTGCGTACAATGGAGTGCTCCGGGCTTTTACTGGCCGGTAAAAGCCCCGGAGCCAACATTCCAATGTTCTCTTTGTTCACAGTAACAGCTGTGAACAAAGCCTCAACCCCCGGCTTCGTGAGGAATTTGTTTTATTTAATAGAGCATTCTGTCCCCGAGCCTTTGAACCCGCCGTAGTGGGCTCTACCGGCCATTGAAAGGGCCTCTCCCTTGTTAAAGGCCCTCGCCTTCGGCTCAGGACTTTAACGCAGGAGCAGACCTTTAATGACTGGTAGAGCCCGCTACGCCAGGTTCTAAGGCTATAGTGGATGTTGTTGGTATTGGTGTTTTTAATCACTGGTAGAGATGGTAGGTGGTGCAAGCTTCAGTGGCCTCCTGCTATATATCTAGAGTCCTAACACTTATCATTTTACAAACTAAGCCCTGGGCCACCAGACCACAAAACTGGCCCAAAACCAACCAAAATAACAGCCACACACTGACCGTCAGACCAGCCGGTCACCCCATAGGCCGGTCCAACCCTGTAGCATAGTGCTCTCGCCTCACCTCTACAGAGGCTGGATCTATTTACAACATATAGCACAAGACACTGTATGGTGTCTTATTTTATATGCTGTAAATATATTTACTGTCTGAGCATTGCTTCATCTGCGCTAGGCTCACTTTTCTATTAAGAATGGATTTTTTGCAAATGAGTTGCTACTGTGCTATTGTTGAGGAAAGTAAGGGCCTGACTTAGACATCTGGCGGACGAGTTTCTCCATCACACAGGTGACGGATAGCCCATCCTCCAAAATTTAAATCCCATAGGATATAATGGGATTTATTTTTCGGCGGACGAGATATCGTCACCTGTTGTGACGGAGTAACCCGTCCACTGAGATCTAAATGAGGCTCTAAGTGTGTCCTGTGCTTCTAGTTTAGATTTATGTGAACATTGATGTAGTCTGAAAGGAATTAGTCTTTGGATCCCTCAAAGGTAGTTTTGAGGTTTTCACCTTTTGAATGAGTCTCACAGGGCAATTGTATCGAGAAACTCCTTACTGCTGTGTCATGCCTTCCCACAGTACACTACAGCACATTCTTGAATGGTTGGTGTAGAGTGGATCCAGAGTGGCACTGCAGAGCTCAGAAGAGTTACCACTGGCAGCTGAGCTCTTGAAGCATTCCTGAATTTTATACTCAAAGTCCAGCTTCAGCACTTGGGAGGTGCCGGCCACTGAGACAAATTGCTAACCCAGTGGGACTTTGTCACTGGTTTGAGCTGCAGCTTATCACGGACAACTAGAACTTCAAACCATAGTGCTTGACTTTGCTTCACAATTTCAGTGGCCTGTGAACCTGAAAATGTCTCCCGCTGCACCTGGCTACCATACAAAATGACCTGGGCCCTTTTGCACCAGCTTAGAAACTGAGATTACTAATGTTTTGCAACCTTCCTAAGATCATTGGTGTGTGTGTTCTATTTGAATGCACACAAATGGATACACTACACTGGAGGTCCTTTCCTCCCTCTTAGCACTGCTAGTTTCTATCCGTCCAACTCATTTGTTTCAGCTGGAATTGCTCTTGATAGGTCCCACATACCTACTACATACAGACACATATCAATGTTCTCTCAATTTTCAATGTATATACATGCTTTTGTGCTGTACCATGCACTCTTCTATAATCATTCACTTAACATCAGCAATCTGTATCTTTGTGGGATATAAAGTGTATGCAGACACAAGCCAATCTATTAGTGCTCCATCCCCCCAAAAATAAGTTCCTTCACACCTGGCTTCTTTATTGTCTGTAAACATATGATTAGGCTACTAATAATGGCAACTTTTGTCTAAAGCTAAATGTTGAAAAAAGGTATTGTGAGAAATTGGGTTGTTGGCTGAGTGGGGTGTTAAGCCTGCTCAAGCAACAGCCACAATCCCTGTCAGGGTAAACCACAAAAGTCACTGAATTAACCTGTACTTAACCCCGGTAACTTGGCACAAAGCAGTCAGGCTTAACTTAGAGGCAATTTGTAAAGTGTTTATGCAGCACACAGACAGCAATAAAGTGAGAATACAACACTAGATACATCCCACACCATTTTGATAGAGTAAATTTGAAAAAAAACGATTTCACCCCCACAATGCCACAGGGTGGCGTGCACTGAGGGGGCGTACACAGCACTCCCCCTCACTGTGCATGTATGTTTGGCTGGCTGTCTCAGGTCGGCCAAACACACATGAGCACAGGGCGCTTTGCAGCCCAGCAACATACTTGCTGGGCTGGAGAGAGCATGCACAGCTCCCAGTCTGCCTGGGAGCGCCCTGGCTGGGCGCTCCCAGACAATCCTGATGCTGCTCTGAGCAGTGTCAGGATTGGCTGCAGGGCAGGCTGAGAGCCTGTGCCTGTGTGTAGCAGAGGAGCAGAGGTGCGGCGCAACAAGACGAAGGAGATATGTTTTTTTTCTTCATAATTTAGTTTTTATTCCCCACCCCCTCTGTGTGCCACCCTGCCTCTTCTGCACCCGCAAACCGCCACTGGTCAACCGCAAACATCAAGTCGTGCGAGACCTGGTCAAAGTAAAAAAATATGCGGGACCACAGCACACAAGCCGAATACAAAAGGTGGAGTGGGCACAGTCAGCATTTACCTTCAGCTGAAAAGACATTTCAGGAAATATGTTCTTAGAAGGTAAAGTTCCACGGGGCAAGACTCCTGACAGTGTCCAAAGAGGAGGTGTCATTGTTGGGAGCCGCTGGGTGAAGTTGCAGTGAAAATATCTCCCTTCGGGCTTAGGCTCTGATTTAGGTGTCGGTAGACAGGTTACTCTGTTCACAACGGTGGCAGATAGCCCATCTGCCGAAATATAAATCCCTTATGTTATACGGTGCAGCCCAACTGACAAAATCTAAATCATTAGTTTCTTTTCTGGGAGTAGAAAATCTCAAGCAAGACAAGGCTGGAGGTGGATGAGAGTTCCACGTGTCTGGATACCCCTTTGGCGAAGGAACCAATGAAAAAGGATTTGCCGTTGTGGAGAAGAACGCAGTGGGAGCTGCCTCAAAATCAATTCACACAGTGATGCACCTTGGATGGCTATACAAGCAAGTTGGTCCTGGTCTCCTGTCAGTTCTCAGAGTAGTTTTTAGCAAAAAAAGATGGGAAATCTTGGCATCTTTAGCGTCACCACCAAGGTGGTTAGGACTCCCTTAAGCTGGGTCCAGGTGTGTGTTCAAGATGGTTGCAGCCTTTCCTGCCCCTGAGGCTGTGATCAAGAGGCCACCGAACTAGCCCTTGGATTAACTCTGATAGTCCTGGGTTCAAGCAGTGGAACAGGGCTCAGGCAGCAGGGCAGGCCTCTGATGGTTAAAGCAGAATCCAGGCAGCAAAGCTATTCTTCCAGATTCAGCAAATAAGTCTTGTGGAGTACACAGCAGGCTAAAGCAGCAGGCATTCCTCTTGAGGGTTCTTCCGCAGGTCCAGAAAGTGAACTGAAAGGTGGGTCTGAGGGTTCTATTTTATACCTGGTGCCTTCTTTGAGGTAGGAGAAGTTTCTAAAGAAGTCCCTTTGAAGTGCTTGAAGTTTCCTGCTTCCTGCACCCTGGCTCCTGGATCTGCATGAACAATGCAGGGGTGACAATTCCAACTGCTCAAAGTCACGTAACCTCGGAACAAGCTGTAGGCCTAAAAAGACACAGGAAGAAATTGCCAACGTTCTAAAAGTGGCATTTTCAAAATTGTACCATAAAATTGGACTCAACCATTAAAGAGCGGTTTACATTACAATTTCTCAGACACCAAACAAAATGGTTAACTGTTCAAGGTCAAAATTTAGGACCTATTAAATGTAATAAGGTAACCCAATGCTGTTAGTGGGCCTGCAGCACTTATTTGGCTCCACCTTAGGTAGCCCTCAAAACATGTCCCAGCCCTGCCATTGCGACCTGAATGTAGTTTTAAACTGCCAATCCGACTTGGCATTATAAGCCTCTTGCCAAGTCTTAGACACGCCTTTTATTGCATAAACGTCACCCCTAAGATAGGCCCTAGGTAGCCCATAGGGCAGGGTGCACTGTATTTAAAAGGTTGGGTATGTACCTTTAAGCTTTAATGTCCTAGTGGGGAAAATCTATTTTTTGTTTTTCACTTCTGTGAGGCCTACCTCCCCAACAGGATGACATTGGGTTGCCTTATTACATTTAATAAGTGCTAACATTTGATTGGGAACAGATGAGGATTTCATGTTTGGTGTCAGGGAAATTGTAATAAAAAATTGTCTTTAATGATAAAGTCAGATTTTAAGTAACAATTTTGAAAATGCCACTTTTAGAAAGTTGGCACTTTCATGTTCTAAACTATTTGGTGCCAGTAGCCTCTCCTGGGTTACAGGATTGGGTGTATGTTAGAAATGGGGTCTCTGGTTGGCAGTCAGTTTGTACTCTGTCTAAGCAGACACCCTCACTCTAGCCAGGGCAATGGTTAGATAACCCCTGCTTATCCCTTTGGTAGCTTGGCACAAGCAGTTAGGCTTATCACAGAAGCAATGTGTAAAGTATTTGTATCAACACACACAGTAATACAGTGAAAACACTACAAAATGAACACCACACCAGTTTAGAAAAATAGGTAATATTGATATAAATCAAAGAAGACCAAAACGACAAAAATCCAACATACACAAGTCAAGAAATGAATTTTCAAAAGAATAAGAATCTTACTCCATAGAAAACAATGGAAACGTTGATCTTACACAAAGTACCTGGTTTGCGTCAAAAATAAAGCTGCACGGGTGAGCGTGTGTTGGGAAAGTCAGTGATGCATCGATTCCTTACTCGCAAGTGAGCCCGTGTGTCGTTTCTTCTCTAGTCAGGTCGGCGATGCGTTGCTTTTCTCCCTCGCAAGTGAGCGATGCGTTGATTTCTGAACAGGGCACCTTGGATCCGCGCCAATTCATGATGACTTTGATGCCCAGGGACGATGCGTCAGAAAGCTGGTCGCACACCGCGCTGCGTTCCGTTTGCGTCATTATCAGCAGCCACAGGAGAGTGCTGCATCGTTTTTCCAGCCATCAATCTCCCAGCTGCGATGCAGGTGAAGCGGTGATTTCAGCCACAAAGCCACAAAGCGGGTGGCGTGTCTTTTATCAGCTGCGTTGCAGGTGGTGCATCGAAAATTTCCCTGCACAGCATTTTGTGTGTCGATTTTAGTACTTGTTCTGCCAACTTCACCTTTCAAGGACCCAGGGACTGGATAGGGCCCCACTTGGCAGGGCAGGAGACGCAGCAGAGAGTCCAGGTGCTGGCAGAGGAAGTCTTTGATGGCCTTGAGACTTCAAAACAGGAGGCAAGCTCAGTTCAAGCCCTTGGAGATTCTTATTCAAGCAGGAATGCACAACAAAGTCCAGTCTCTGTCCCCTTTCACAGGCAGAAGCAGCAACTGCAAGATAGGCCAACAAAGCACAGTCACAGGCAGGGGCAGCACTTCTCCTCAGCTCTTCAGCTCTTCTCCTTGGCAGAGGTATCTCTTGGTTCCAGAATTGGTCTAAAGTTTCGGGTTTGGGGTCCATTACTGATACCCCTTTCTGCCTTTGAAGTAGGCATACGTCAAAGGAAAGTCTCTGTTGTTCACAAGATCCTGCCTTACCCAGCCCTGGCCCCAGACACACACCAGGGGGTTGGATACTGCATTGTGAGAGGGCAGGCACAGCCTATTCAAGTGTAAGTGACCACTCCTCCCTCCACTCCAGGCCAGATGGCTCATCATGATATGCAGGCTACACCCCAGCTCCCGTTGTGTCACTGTCTAGAGGAGATTCACAAACAGCCCAACTGCCAGTCTAACCCAGACAGGGAATCCACAAACAGGCAGAGTCACAGAATGGTTAAAGCATTTTTAAAAAAGACATTCTCAAACTAACAATCTAAAAAACAACTTCACTAACTGAGTATTTTTAAATTGTAAGTTCAGAGACCCCAAATTCCATATTTCTATCTGGTCTCAAAAGGAAGCTGCACTTTAAGAATATTTAAAGGCAGCCCCCATGTTAACCTATGAGAGAGATAGGCCTTGCAACAGTGAAAAACAAATTTGGCAGTATTTCACTGTTAGGACATGTAAAACACATCAGTACATGTCCCACTTTTAATATACACTGCACCCGGCCCACGGGGCTACCTCGGGCCTACCTTAGGGTTGCCTTACATGTATAAAAAGGGAAGGTTTGGGCCTGGCAAGTGGGTGCACTTGCCAGGTAGTATTGCCAGTTTAAAACTGCACACACAAACATTGCAGTGGCAGGTCTGAGCCATGTTTATAGGGCTACTCATGTGGGTGGCAGAACCAGTGATGCAGGCCCACTAGTAGCATTTGATTTCCAGGCACCTCTAGTGCACTTTACTATGGACTTACTAGTAAACCAAATGTGCCAATTATGAAAAAAAGCCAATTACACATACATTTTACACTGACACACTGCACTTTAGCACTGGTCGGCAGTGGTAAAGTGCCCAGATTACTAAAAACAGCAAAAAAAGAGTCTAGCACACAGTCAAAACATGGTAAGCAGAGGTAAAAAGACAGGGGAGACCACACCAAGGATGCCAGGTCTAACAGTGTTGTTAGGAGTTGGATTTTGTTTATTCTTCCAGACAGCCACTCAATTGAGGGATTAGGTGTGCCTGGTTGTGCCATCAGCTATCACAATGGGAGAGGGGCACAGCTGTCCACAGCCCCTCTTCCAACTGAACAGGCTGCACTCTGCCTTCACATAAATGACTTGTTACCCCTGCATTGTTCATGAAGCCAACCTGGAGCCAGGGCAAGGGAGTCAGAAAACTTCTAGCACTTCAAAGGAAATTCTCCAGAAACTTTTCCTTCTTCAGTGAACCCATCACTGTTCCTTAGCCACTGCCGTGCCACATGATCATTCTTCATGACACCACTGATATCCCTGCCTTGACCAATCACAAATGCTGCTTACTCACCACAGCATTCACTGCGGCCAAGCTATGCATTCCATACCATTAGCACAGTCCAGATAAACGCGCACACAAGGAATGGTTAAAAATGTACAAGGCCAGCTCTTATAAGAAAATTGTCTATAAACTGGGCTCTGTTTTCAAATGATGATACTTAATCAGAATGCTCCTGTGCTCCTCATGCCCTGAGCCCAAACCACACGTTATTCCCCCACTCACTATTTCCATACACCAGAATTGTGTCTTCATGGTCTGTCTTAAGGCAAACCCCACATTATCGCACACACCAGGGGTCCATACCTTAGCATGGACTGGGGGTGTAACTGTACCTTTTGTTTTTATATTTGAGGGACCATATAAAATGTGAAGGTGTCCCTCCTATCAAAAGACACCAGCCTTTATCGTCCCCCAGAAGGGATTCAGTAGATGACACCCTGAGGGTACACTATGATTACTCGATTTCTAGTTCACCAGCCTCTCTCTCTACCCTCTCCCTCCCTCCCTTGTCTCCCCGTCACCTCCACCTCATGTCCCCCTCAAAATTCCCCAACCCCCGCCATTCACATGCTTGCACAGTAGCTTTGCTTGGTTTGAGGCCCCGGCTGCTTGGTATTCTATGGAGTGTGAACTTGATGTGGTCGTAAAGGCCACCATTTGTTTTTCTTATTTGTTGTTGTTCTCTCTGAATACCCTAGAGTGAATATGACACAAGAGCTCTTAGCTCTTTGTCATTTTTTTACTGCATCTATACTTGCTGTGTTTTGCTTGTTAAAAGCTATTGTGCAGTACTGATGTATGGAATCAATGCACAAACATATAAATAAAGACATATAAAATGCATTGTTGGCCATCAGTGTGTATGTGTGGAGAGTTATGGCCCTTCTTAGCAGAAGGCATTCTAATATGATCACACTCACACATTAGGAAGTATGATATGAAAGACACAGGGACTCATTACGAGTTTGGCGGTCGGACGAGCCCATCCCCAAACTCGCGGGGATGAGGCACCCGTTAACCAATCTGCCTCACATCCTGCCGTATTACGGTGTTCCCACCGGGATGACCGGTGGGAACATCTTATTACGACATTCCCACTGGTCAGCCCAGTGGGAACAGTGCTACAGTGTTGTCTTTAGCTCCCTTAATAGCCTTTCCACCAGCTTTTCCATGTCAGTTGAGCCACTATAAAGGGACCATAACAGAAAGGGGACTTGGCACAAGTCAGATCGCCATCAGCCTTTTGGGAACCATGTTCCTGGTGGAGACGGCGGGCCTCTGGCGATCTGACTGCCAGGTTCCTAATGTGGCAATCGGACTGGCTGAAGTGCGGCAGTCAGACCGCCACCGCGAGTCTGGCGGTCTTTGGACCACCAGACTCTAATGATGCCCAAAGTACATACCCTTATCTCACATGTAAGTAACCCAGAGGCACATACGATGCATTTATGGTTCTATAGATATTGCTGTTGGTAGTCTCAGAATGGCTAAGCATGATTTTGCACAATTGTCCCCATTGCAACAAAAGAGTAGTCCACTTCAAGTGATGTTTTTCAGTTTCTAGTGAGTGACATAAAATCACTTCTCCGTATGTCACATAAAAGAAAGTTTTCCCACGTGGATTGTGGCAATGCCCTCTTACTGACCTTGGTACCTGCCCCACTCAGTGCTCCACAATCTAACTACAGGATGTTGAATTAAAGGTGAGATGCACAGGCCTGACATCGCAATACATTTAATCCCCAATGATAACTGAGGGACGTCATACTGCAGCACTTAAATCTCTTTCCCGTGAGAGTTATATCCCTGAGCAGAGAAAGCTCAGAAGATGCTTCGTGGAAGTACCCGGCGATGCATGCAGGATGTTCTGGACAGTGTGACCTTGAAATATCAATTGCGCTGAATATGTTTGACCTGTGAGTGGCGGAGCGTGAGATGTACTGCTAATGGGACGCAGGTAATTACATGGCGCGGAACTTCTAGAGTAATGGTGCTTTTATACTAAAGCGTGATGGGGGCAGGATGTTGATCAGGTGTCACGTACCAATTAATATCGCGCATGGGCTTTATTTGAGAACCTAATCATGAAACAATGAAGATTACGTCATATGAAACTGTACTCGTGGTCATTTCTTTATAGTGTTTGTGTCGAATACCAGCATCTAGCAACATCCGGCCTTGTTCTCGAGTTAAAAAATATTGGGCCTCCTTTACAAGGCCCTATCACCACAGGAGTGTCGCTTTTTGTGACGCTCCGGTGGTGCAATACCCTGCGGCTTATTTACATGGTGGCATTAAGACACTTTTTGTGGCTTAACGCCACCTTGTAAATACGGCCCCTTCACACACAGCTCTTTGAATGCAAGGGGCGTGCAGTTGGTGTTGCTGTGGGCGTGCCACTGCAACACCCATTGCATTCTGGCGCTGCCTCACATTTACTATATTTCAGAAAACTCAGGCAATGCCAAAATCTAATGCCACCCAAGGGGTGGCGTTAGACTGGCACAACAAGGAGAAATGCTTTCACACGGCCCCTTCACATGCACCACTTTCTGTGGAAGGGGCGTGCAATCGGTGATGCTGTAGGCGTGCCATATATCACCACCCATTGCATTTTGGCGCTGCCTCAGATTTACGATATTTCGTAAACCTGAGGCAGCGTCAAAACCTAACGCCACCCCAGGCGCCACCCCACCGCATGGTGCAACGAGAAGAAACGCTTTTATTTTTCCTCGTTTTTTGCTCTTTCTGTGTGCTGCATTCTGCAGCACACACAGAAGGAGCAAATCACCATTCAAGATTGTTTTTTGTGCAAGAAAGTGTCCCTTCCTGCACAAAAACAATCTCTCCCTCAATGTATCCATCCTTGCACAAGGGTGGCTGCTTTGGTTCTCGGAAGCAAATTTAGCGCCGGCGCAGGGGGAAAGGGATGCACCGTTTTCTAGTAAACATGGCGCATCCCTGCGTTTTGAAAAAGATGAAGCGCTGCGCTGCACAATTTTCTAGTAAATCTGAACCATTGTGTGAAACAAACTTCTGCTATTATTATGCCTGTGGTCGATGGACACGTGAGAAATCAAGATTTCACAAAGGCTTGCAAAAGTGTATAAAGGAGTTCTATTTCTCGTAAGCACAAAAGATACTGTGAACCTGCTCCTTGTTATGAAAAATGGAAACAGGTTATAGCACATAACAATATGGATCAGCAAAATCAATACAGAAAAAGATGTGTTTCTAAATCATATAGATCGACAGGACTCCTTTTGACATGGAAAAATAGTGTGAGCATGCCAGAACTCAGGTAAATTGAGGGCCCGGGATATCGAGTATAGAATATCGTTCTACCATAATATCGTAGTCAGAATATCGAGGACAAAAATATCGACAGGTAAGTCTGTATATTTTTTCTATACGTAAATGTACATATGTTTACTTCGATGAGATATCTTCAAGTTATGGAGATGTGGAATTAACAATAGTACATCAGTGCCTCTCTATATTCACTTTTCTTTCAATATTTTTGTCATTGATATTTTGGCTACGATATTAAGGTAAAATGATATTCCCTGCTCGATATTCCAGACTCTAACCCTCAGGTAGCACACCTCACTTACAGAGATCAGCAGATGTCCACGTTTATTTCTACATAATCATTCATATAAAGAGACTTCCCTATAGCAAATGATGGGCTTTATCATTGCATCACCTTGTTCATACATCTGCGGTCTCTTAGGCAGTGCAGCTGACTTTGCAAATACAAAGTCCAAAGTCGTAATACACCTTATTGCTTTGTTATTCGTAATCACCTCTACTAATCACAATTCAATAGACTGTGAGGTGCTAGAGAAAGGGGGATGCCTAGGGGGCTTTTTTCAGGCTTGCAATCGCAGAGGTACGTGCAAACAGTGCTTAATTTGTGCTTGTTGTTTCCGGTGCTGAGCACCGGCACTTATTTGTGAGGGCCGGGGCTTATTCTTCTGCCTCAAGCATTTGCTGTGAGCAAAAGACACATATGAGAAAGACGGAAGAAGGAAAAACAAAAAAGCGTCATAAAGGGAGAAAGTAGAAAGTTGCAGGATGAGCTGAAGGGGCAGGGGTGGCCGTAAATGAATTGAAGAGGACCGAGATGGCTTCAGAATTACGCCGCCTCAGTATTCAGTGCTGGCAGATTTAATTACAGCAGTCTCGTGTTTAAGAGGTGTGCTTTGAGCACCGGCACCTCTTTATTTACAAATTAAGCACTGCGAACAAATGTTTTATGGCTGTCTGCGTTTGCAAAGCGTGCAACGGATACTGTCTCTGGAAGCAGGCGGTAGCCATTCACAAAGTGCAGGCTGTCAATATTTCCCAGCGTACATCTCACGTGTGCAAGCCCTAGACATTTGGAGGAACAGGGAGTGGACCAACTTCATGTACTACCTGTTGTGAAAGTCACAATGTGCTTAAGTGCTTAATTTGCACCAGTGTTTGCCGATGCTTGGCACCAGCACTTACTTCAAACACCATCACTACTTTTGTCAGTCCACCACACGATGGGGCTGTTTGTCTATTTGTGAGTAGAGGTCTTCAACGATGTCGTCAATATGCCTGATAAAATAATAAAACAGCAGGTCCAGGACATCTTTGCTCCTTGAGGTGACCTGAAATTGTCAGAAATGTCACACTTGTATTGTGTGATAGCAGTTGGCAGTTCTGGCATGGACACTGGGTAGAACCAACCACAGTGGCCTTCTGAGAATACTATGAGCCCTAGCACATATATTTGTATGAAGTAATCACTGGTACCACTGCATCTGGCATTGGAACCCCTGTTTGTGTAAAGGTCATGTGTTGCAATGCATACACATTGCAGATGAAATTGTTGTGATGGAGGTTTGCTGTCCACTCATGCCTCCATCTCAGTATTCACATTGTTTCCAAACCAACCCCCTAGACACAATTCTGAATAAGGTGGGCTGTGTGCAACATTTTCAAAAAGTCCCCTTGCACTGCAAGAGATTTATGAGTTCCTTGCATCACGAAGGGTGAGGCTGGTGCAGCACTTTGGAAAACCTTGCACTGGGGACATCTTTGTGACTGAGAGAAAATATTTTTATTTTTACAAAAGTATTTTGGACAATAATATTTAAGAGACTTGTTTTTCATAACTTATTTTATTGCATGTCCAACGTATTCCAGCCAAAGCCAGACAATAATAGCACATATTTACATAGTCATGCAAGGATTTAACATTTCTAAACAGCAATGGCATGTCCCCCCACCCCCCACCCCTCACTTCTCCAGCACATCTTGTACATAAAACAGTTGGTCATTACACAGACAAATGATAATTCTACTACACATCAACATTCAGTACTTCGATGTCAGCGTGATAAGACTGTGCCTGGGGTAAGGGGATGCCCCTATAATCTGCCGATTTTTGCCAAACCTTCTGAATGCCTGCATGGGCAACCTCGAGCCTGATATATAGGTATCTCTATGGCCATACAGTGGTCCAGGCCTTGTTTCCAAGCACTCAATACAGGGGGTAACACTGCTTTCGACACTCTGGCAATGTTCCTCTTTGCTCTAGTGAAACTCAGCAGCAATAGTGTACACTTCTACCTATTTCCTCAACTCCTTGAGCCACATGCATAAGTACTAATTTGGTGTGAATGTTATGTTATGTTATGAAAATTTATAGAGCGCCTACCTACCCGAAGGCCTCCCAGCGCTATACAGAAAAGCCTTTGAATATACGGCTTTGGGACACAAACTAAAATAACCAAGGGCCAGATGTACCATCACGGCCCATTGCGATTCGGTAATAGCGATTGTTAAGAAATCGCTCTTACCGACTTTCAAAGGGCCATGTATCACATTTGCGAATCGGTAATAGCGATTTCTTAAAAATCGCAAATGCTATTACCGAATCGCTAATTGCGATACCGGGCTTATTCGCAGCTAGGGGCCTGCTGCAAATTGCGATTCCTGAACCAGAAATCGCAATTTTGGAAATGCAAAAGGCCAGGGTGCCTGGGGCCTAAGGCCCCCTCTCCTGCACCCCAATTTTTTTTTTTTAAATGTAAGGTACACACATGCCAAAAGGTCATGTGTGCTTTACATGTTCAATTTAAAAATGCAGTTTTACTGCATTTTAAAATTTTGCACCAGGTTACCACCTGGTTGCAGATCATGGTATTTTGCATGTGCAAAATGCCATTCTGTGAAAAATCGCAATTTGCGATTTTTTGCAGCATTGCCTTGCGACTTGACTTGTGACTTGATCACAAATTGCGATTCGCAAAATCCAGGTCGCAACGCAAAAAATCGCAATTTTAGCGATTTCTACTTTGTGGTCTGCGAATGCCTTTCATGCATTGCAGACCACTATTTTGCACTCACAAACGGCCGACTTTACCGTTTGCGAGTGCAAAATATTTTCATACATCTGGCCCCAAGTTCTTAATAGCCGCGGAAATGACAGTTCATGGCTGGTTTGATGTAGATTCAGTGGTAATGAATTCCACAGCCTAGCTCCAAGATACAATATTGATCTTCCTCCCCATTTGGCCTCTTTTATTGGGGGAATGACAGCAAGGGCCATGGAGGATGATCTAAGATGTATGGTAGGTTTGTAAAAAGAAGACAGAGTGCGCAATATTGGTGGGCCTTTGTCATATAGCGCTCTATGAATGTAACGTAAAGATTTAAATTGTATCCGTTGCTCCAAAGAAAGCCAGTGCAACGTTAATAAAGCTGATCTGGCCGATTCATGCCTGGGTAGGTTGAAGAGAAGGTGGGCAGCAGTGTTCTGCACCACCTGCAATTTTTTCATAACATATTTTGTTGCACCAAGAAACAGGGTGTTCCCATAATCCAGCCAAGAGATTATTAAGGCCTCTTATGATGAGCCTCTTTGCGATGACCGGAAGTATTTTGAAAATCTTTCTAAACAGTCTGAGTATGCCAAAACAGGAGGATGATATTTTTTTCGCTTGATGATCCATGGTGAACCATGGATCAAACCGTACTCCCAGACTCTAAATGTTTTCTTTGGGCAATGGAAGATCTTCTAATGGTTGTAATACTGGGGAGATTAAGTTTGGTTTTGCCTGGTGACCCAGAAACATAACCTCTGTCTTGTCTCCGTTCAACTTAGGTCTACAGGTGGACATCCATTTGGAGATTGCCTGTAGACAAGGAATGAGCCGAGAATTGGTTGAGTTCTGATCGGTAGAAAAGGATACCACAAGCTAGGTGTCATCTGCATATGACTGTACAGAGAGTCCGTAGGGCTCAGGTACTTTTGCCAGAGGGGCCACATAGATATTAAATAACGTAGGGCTCAAAGAAGAGCCCTGCGTGACCCCCACTTACTCTTAAAACAGCTTGAATAAAAGGAACGGTCCAAAACTTGAAATGATCTTGCTTCCAAGAATGAGGCAAATCAATTCAGGGCATTGCCTGAGACTCCATTTTTCCTCATTCTCTGGAGTAAAATATTGTGCTCCACTGTGTCAAAGGCGGCACTAAGATCGGGAAGCACGATTGCCGAGACCAAGCCCTGATCTACACATTTCCTAACTTCTTCAGTGACTGTGATTAATGCAGATTCCGTACTATGTTGTGGTCTAAAGACGATCTAAGATGGATGGAGAATGTTATTTTCCTCCAAAAAACTCGAAAGATGAGTATAGTACTTTGGCAAGGGCTGGCAGCATAGAGATTGGTCTATAGTTGCCAGGGATGAGTGGATCCAGGCCGGGCTTCTTAAGCAACGGCTTCACAATTGCATGTTTCCATTGTGGAGGAACGGTGCCGACTGATAGGGACATGTTCAGCAGCTCAGTTACCAGAGGGACTATTATTGAAGCCTCTTGTCCTAAGATTGAAGGCGGGCCAGATCCTGGGGAGCCCCTGATTTAAGGGGGGTCAATAGTATAGAGACCACTTCAGCAGAGGGGAGGAATATATGTAAACCTTGCTGCACCCTGGGAACACTCCTCATCTACAGCTTGGGGACTATGGGTATCTATTGGAAAGGTTTCCTGAAAAAATCCAGCTAAGTCATTACTATGTTTATGCAAGGCTTTTACAGTTTCTGTGAGTGCCTGAAGAAAGGTAAATTCTTTTAACAGGAGAAAGATTTCCTTCGGGGAGTTAGAGCTCTGTTCGATTTTATCTGCATAATATGCGCTTTGGGCTGCTTTAATTTCAGCACGTAACCTTCTGATAGCCTTCCTATACTCATCTTTAGAGGAAGCATCATAGGATTTTCTCCATTTTCACTTCAGCCACCTACATTCCCTCTTTATTAGGCTAAGATGTTTGGAGAACCAGGGGGCACTTGATTTCTTACGACCACTCTTCCTTAATGTATATGGAAGGATTGTGTCTAAGCTTTCACTAATCCAATTATTAAATGAGTCTAAAGATGTAGCCATATTCCCATTCAATGTGGGTTTTGAACTCTCTAAGATGTCAATCCAACCTTTAGTCTTAAGCATATGCCAGCACCTATAAGGATGGATAATGCTTTGGGAGGGTGTTTCCAATACTGGAAGGGGAAGGGAGAGAGAGATTAGATAATGATCGGACCAGGCTAAGGGGGGGAACAGGGCAGTTAGGTCAGCCGTATTGCTGAAAACTAAGTCAATGGTATGCCCTTGATATGTGTAGGGTCCCTGATCAGTTGTGTGAGATCTAAGGCCTCCATATCTAACAGAAGTCTCTTAGCAGCTGCATTCTCCAAATTCTCTGCATGAATATTAAAATCTCAAAGAATTGCGAAATTTGGCTTGCTACAAATCAAGTCTGCCACTTGCTCTGGAAAGGCTTGAAGAAAATGCAATGAAGAGCCAGGGGGCGCTACACCAAGGCCCCGGAGAAACCATATTGAGGATTTAAAGAGAAGGAAAAATACATACTCTCACAATCTAATAACTTAAGTGGAAGGGTGGTGACCTTAACTGAATCCTTGACAATAATGGCAATACCCCCTCCTTTCCCAGAGACTCTGTCATGCCTTATGATTGAGCACTTATTAGGTAAAGCCAGGGAAATATCAGGAGCTGAGCCCTCATGGAGCCATGTTTCCATTAGGAACAGGTCTGTAGGTGTTAATTCATTAAGTAGAAGATTGATATCCAGTTTGTGGGCAGCTAAAGATCTACAATTTTCCAGGCGAAACAAGCTATGTGGTGCTTTATGTGATACAGGTATGTTCTGTATCAGAGGTTGGGGGGGTCTATCACCTCTACTATAGGGCCAGGTAACTTCCCTGGCAACCGTTTGTTCATTTCCTTTGGCTCCTATATTAAATCTAAGTGAATGGAGGAATTCAAGCCTACCTATGTTAAGATGACCATAGTTGCTGGCCCCTGGGCCCTGTCTGGCACGGACGGGCACAGACAGGCTTGCCTTTGGCACGCCCAGCAAGCAGGTTTTTATGTACTCAGATAACAGGAGGATCAGACGGCTAGACCGATGACGTCCTCAAGATGGCATCCATAAGTGTGCTTCTGAAGAGGTCGGAAATAGGCTGCCGTCTCAGTACACCGAGACCGGCAGGCACAATCCTTCCTCAGAGTGTAAAAGGGCCTTGTTTAAAACACTGATAAGTCTAGTTGTGAAAGTTGTAATCCCAACAGAGTAAAAACGAATAAAAACACAGTTCCTTAAATTTAAAACACCATCGGCCACTGAACACAGACCATGGTTTGTAAAATCAATAACCCTCCCCCAAATAATAAAAAGCGTACCGAAAAACTAATATAGACTGTTGAAAACTAAACAAATGAAAAGGCTGTCACCTGCAGCTGCAAATGCAAAGATATTCCACTGCCCAGCCGCAGCAATGAAGGTTTTTAAGTCCTCAGATAACAGGAGGATCAGACGGCTAGACCGCTGACCTCCTCAAGATGGTGTCTGTAGGTGTGGTTCTGAAGAGGTCGGATAACGGCTGCCTTCTCAGTACACCGAGACCGGCAGGATCAGAGTATCCTTCTCCCAGAACCGTTTTAGAGCATCCAGTATGTGTGGGCTGTTAATTATCAATGAGCGATATATCCTGGATATCTTATGAACTCCCATACCTCCATGCAGGAGCTTGTACTCCAACGGGGTGAATTCAGGTAGCGTCGTTAAAGACTTCACATAAATCAGTAGGGCATGTCGTAGGTGCAGGTTTTTATGAACCTGGGTGTGGAGCAAATTATATTCCCTCTGCAGGTCCTGAAAGGATTTTAAATGGGTCCCATTCATTACGTCTCCTAACAATGTAACCTGTATCATGTACTATCTCCCAAAGCCCTCCAGTTGGGCCACCTGCTGAAGAATCGACCCATGCCACAAAGCTGTCATTTCTGTAATAGTGTCCCACCATCCCATTCGCCGATGAGTCTCATGCCAGTGTCTGAGCACTACCTGTGTCCCCTAGGGCAATGTAATGGCCCTGTGGTTACGGTATAGCCAGCCAAGTAGAGAGGTTCCACCCATCATCCATTTTTCAGTTGCATAAGCGGGATCATTATGATGGCTGCTCCACCATTCATTAATAACTAGCAGGTGGGGCGCTACATAGCACGAGTACAGATCTGCTGCGGCTATTCTACCTTCATTTGAAGATAAGAAGCATGTGGCCAAGGATATACAGGGTGTCCCTCCATCTCACATAAATCTCGATAATGTTCAGTTGAATTGGTGGAACCACCGGCACGGGATGGCGAATGGGAAATTCTGAAGTCTATATAACAGCCAGGGAAGGGAAACCATCTTAAAAATCGAGGACCTCCCCATAAGGGACAGGGAAAGAAGCGACCACGTTTTGACTTCTTCTTGGGTCCTGCCCAGCATCGGTTTGATATTTTTATTCCATGATCTATCTTTGCCTGCAGATAAGTACACCCCCAGGTATTTAAGACCCTTATCTTCTCCTCGAATGCCTGGTGCCCAGTTTTTGGGACCCTCCTATCCATTGAGAGGGAGGATGGAGGATTTAGATACATTTATAAATAGGTCAGACATTTCCCCAAAATTATGTAAAATCACAAGTATACATGGCCTAGTGCGGTTGGGATCTGACACAAAGATTAATATATCGTCCGTATATAAAGCGATTCTATCTGAGATATCCGGGGACCATTCAAAGCCTCTAACCAGAGGATCAATGTGGACCCTTTCAGCCAAGGGCGCTATCGCCAACAGGAATATTAGGGGTGAGAGTGGGCACCCTTGGCGTGTAACATTTTGTATCTGAAAGGTCTGGGAGCTATTCTAACGGAGGCTTTAATATCCGTCTATAGTAGCCTAATGTATGTGATAAATCTGGGACCAAAATTCAGCCTACGTAATAGAGTGAACAAATATGTCCAATTGACAGAGTCAAATGCTTTGTCCAGGTCTGCTGATAAGATGGCAGCTGGACATCCGAGGCGACCTGCCAGGACCAGCACATTAGAGGTTTTCCGTATATTATGGCATGTTAACTAAACCAGCATAAACCAAGCCTGGTCCGGATGAATTAACTCTAGGATATATGGTTGCAACCTATTTGCAAGTGTCCTTCCAAGAAGTTTAACCTAAATGTTTAACAATGAAATTGGGCAAAATGAGGGTCTTCTCGTGGGCAGCTGAGCTTCTGAAACACACAATTTCGGCATGACGCATGTCTGATGACCACATCCCCTATTCTACAGCAGAATGGATTGTGCTTACTACTTGTTTCCCCAATTTAGACATATATCCCTTCAGGAATTCGCAGGGGAATCCATTGGGGCTTGGGATCCTGCCCATACGAGTCAGCGCTAGAACATGTTTGTTCTCTGTCAAGGCCTCTTCGAGGCTCAAATGGGCCCCCCCTAGATATTGTACGCATAGGTAGGACATTCACAAAATCTAGGATCAGTTCATGTGTGTGTATCTCATGACAGGTGTGGGCTGACTTTTAGATGTGGCAAATTTTTGGGCCAGAGCATGTGGATCATCTATCAGGGTGTTACGCTCGTCCCTTTGTAGTGGTACGTTTTGAGAATATGATTGATGATGGCAAAGCCGATAGTAACTTATTTGATTTATCTCTCCACTGATAAATTCTACACTGCCTGGCATGCCAAATAAGTTTGGCGTCATCCATAAGAAGCTGGCTCAAGCTTTGTTGCACTAAGGTGAGTTGCCTGCAAAATTCTCGGCCGGCTATGTTGTCCCACCCTCCTCCAATGATGTGATTTGTGCCTTTGAAGCCTTAATTTATCAGGTTTTACGTCTCCATTCTTCCGCCCAGAAGCTAATATCAGTACCCCGCAAAACAGGCTTAAACGCCTCCCATAGTGTAACTGCACTTGTCACACATCCCTCATTATGAGTAAAATACTCTGCTCTTCCCTTGGTCATAATTTGGCGGTATTTGGAAAGAGGTAAAGGTCAAGGTGACATACGCCACCGGAAGCAGGGTCTAGCTGGTTCCATGAGCAGGGTCGTTAATAAAGGAGAATGATCAGATATTCCCATGGCCAGTACCTCTATTGTTGAAATTCTATGGCCATGGATTATGGGAATAAAGAAATAATCAATCCTGGACAGTGAGCCATATACTGTTGATAAATATGTAAAGTCAGGGCGAGTGGGCTGATTCAGCCTCAATACATCTGTGAGCCCCAGCGCTTTCGCCAAGATGGCCAGCCCCATTCTGTCAGGCCCATACGTTGGCGGCTGTCTATGGCTCCTATCTACGCTGAGCTGCATAACATCATTTCAGTCACCCCCGAACAGCATAAGCCCCCTCAGGGAAGGGCCCCCACAAGCAAATCAAGCTATCAATTAGAGGTTGGCCCAATAAAGAGGGAGAACATACACAGCACAAAGTGAGAGTCTCCCCATAAGGTGCATCTGTCACAGCAGTACAACAACCCAACTAGTCCTTCCAGACCTCTCCCATCTAATACGGCAGGGTACGGTGAATTAGTATGCAAGTGCCCCTAGAGCCCCTAGTAAAGCCGGAAGTATATAACTGTTGGTACCCGTATCTGGTCAGGCACTGGGCCTTAGTCCAAAGAAAGTGGGTCTCTTGTACATTAAGATGCCCCAGCCTCCTTTGCATATTTCAGGACAGTTCCACGCCTAATACTGTCAAGCACCCCCCAAACGTTTAAAAGATTTATCAGACAATTTGGTCCATGGACAGTAGAAAAGTTTGGGTCAAAAAACGAGTGTTAATCCAAAAGAAGAAGATTAATAGATGAAGTGATGAATACAAAAGAGAAAATAAATAATGGTATGAATGTTGAATATGCAGGGACATCGGAGTAGTGTAAATAAAGAGTGGAGGAAGATAGATGTGAGAAGGAGAAAAAGCATACAACAACATATGAAGGTATAATAAAGTCAATATTGTAAGTCCAAATAGTTTTCTCAGTTTTTATTGAATAGTGGCTCCTTGTTTAGCAATCTAACTAGCACTAAGGGACTCCTTTCAGGAGTGAATGAATGTATCAACGCAGATCACAGACAACGTCAGCAGGGAGCACTATCACTGACCAACTTGCCCACAGTCCTCCAATGGTTTGTGAGTGAAAATGGAGTTGCAGTACCTAGAATGTAGCTGTTCTAGCTATGAAAACTCCTAATGTTCACCATCAAACATAGAAGGGCTTTTGCCCCCCAATGGTCTGTCAGGGCCCTCCAACACATTAGATGTTGGGGTAGACAGCTCCAGGATTTTATTGAGAAGGATCCTCTTTGTAGCTACCATTTAGGGTTTAACCCCAAACATGAGAGGCAGATAGTCCTGGTAATTGTCTCAGATGATATTCTAACCTGATTAAGAGTCCAGGTGTTTGTTTCTGTTGTTCATTTAGATCTGTGTGCTGGATTTTAAATCATGAATCATGTCCTCCCTCAGAGCATCTGACAAGATTAGCCACAGTGTCAGAGAAAATTAAGTGGTTTTGGTCTCCTTTTTTTATGCAACCTAATTTGCCAAAGCATACTTCATAGCCACTATTATTCCTCGCCCAGATGCCCCTTTGTTTTTGACTGTCCTGAAGAGAACCCCACATTTTAAACAGGTTTGAAGTGTCATCAACACCTTAACACCTGAATAATGTTTACACAATGAATTTAACCCCTTATATAGGCAGATCATTTGTGTGCTACAGAAAACACACTTTGATGATCTACATTATATTTGTTTCTGTGTTTTTGTTTCCTTTGGAATACCCTGGACAGGTGTTTCTTTGTCGTTTCCTATGTGGTTATTCATGTATTCATCCACATGTTAACATATTGAGATTAGATCAGTTTTGGGACCATAAGTGCAGTCATTGTGTTCCCATTAATTAGTTGGCATTATCTATGTTGACATATTGCAAAGGTATTTTAATGAATTCCAAGGGACAATTGTTTGTTTATTTATAATAAGACCAAGTTTCACTGGTACAAAGGTAGCTCTTGCTAGTTTAAGTGTATTCATCAGTGTGAGTCATGGGTGTCCTGCTTAGCCCTGCATCTTTTCTCTAAGTGATGTTGACATTTGTTTGAAGCCCATATGCAGTTTCCATTTTCACTATCTAACTTTGAAGCCGATGAGACTGTAGAGCCAGGCCACACACATTCCCTCTATGACAAACCTTTCTGCTTGTTGGGCATGTACCTAAGTGTCAAGGTCAATGTAGCCACACCCATCAGACTGACCACAGTCTCCTGTGCCAACCTGAAATGGTCATGCGTACCCCAGCCCCCAGCTGCCTCTGACCAGGTTGGTCAAACAGCATAATCATTGAACACAACTTCCATGTAGCTATACAGTTGACTGAAAAGAGATGAAACACATTCCAGACTGTACAGATGAGAACACTATCCTTGGCCATAGAATTGCATTACCTAATGCAATGGCAAGGGTATGCCCAGACGTGGGTCCCATGCTCACTGTGCCACCTGATTCAGGCTAGCTTGGCGGATGAGGAGTGATACCCCGAAACAGGTCCCAGGATGATTGTTTCCAGTCCACTGAGGACCTCAACGGGGAGTTCAGGCTGGACTGTTCCCATGGGAGCAGGATCAAGACTGATTTGTACATGGCTGGGTCCAAACTGGAAAGGCATGGCGAGCATAAAACTGATAGATTTAGTCCCAGATCAATGACTGATTTTACAATGTTCAGCATTTTGTCGATCAACTGTTCTTTTTGCATTGGGTCAGCTCTTGTCACTTGACTTGGTGGCTTCATGTCTATCATTTTTCTGTGCTTCTTATTCAATGGCTTTCCTTGCTAATTTGTGTTTGTGCCAAATCAGAAGTATTTCTTCATAACTGAGTTCTGATTGGATGTCCTTTCTCTGCTTGCATTTTTTGATTTTTTTTCCTCTAGCATTTCTTGAACTACATGTGATTTTTTGCTATTTACCTTGTGTGCTGCCAGTCAAATTGCCCCTATTCTCTGTGTTGCTCACCCTCCAACTTTCCTTCATTTTTTTGTCCACCCCAGCTCCTCTGTTGGTCCTCCACCCCCTCACATGCTACACAAGCACTAAGCAACATTGACTATCAACCCTTACTGCTCCCCTCTGTCAATTTGCTCTTCTGCCATGTCTATCTTAATGTGTACTTTTGCACACATATTGTTTACTTTATTATTTACCCCTCCAAGAAAGTAGCCACAGCTTTGGAATTATAAATTAAAAAAAATAAAATGGCAGATCAGTCCTGCCCTCTGTGGGCACGTGTGATGAATTATGCACACACATACGTTGTCATATTCGAAAGCCATATGCATATGTGCTAATGAGCCCTAACACTAGGCCTGGGTGGAGTTCACAAAGTTCCACTCAACGGAATTCCTCAGAGTTTATTAAAAACTCAGTGGAATTCCACAGAGGCAGAGTTCCGTGACCTGGGGAGTCCTGTATGCACTTGATCTCAGAAGCGATAAGCAGGGTTCAGAAGAGGGCCGTAGGCAGTGAAAAGTCCTGTTTCAGGTCTCTTGTGCACCGGCCTGTCCCGCATGCATTGGAAATGTGTCAGGCTAGTGCGCAAGAGGCCTGAAACTGCAGCTTTCTTTCCCTGCCTATGGACCTGGTCTGAATTTAGGCAAGGGCTATAGCCAGCAAAAGCTGCCAGGCCTCTTGAGCACCGGCCTGCCCCGTGTGGACAGGCCGGTACACATGAGGCCTGAAACGGCAGCATTCACTGCCTACCACTCTGGCTGAATTCAGGCCAGGGCCATAGGCAGCGAAAACTGCTGTTTCAGTCCTTGTTTGTGCACCAGTGTGCACAAACAAGGAAAAAAGAAAAGAGACAAGGACTTACCTGGGCCCTCCAGGGGGTCCTCGTGGTCCTCCACAGCGGTCTGGCTCTCTGCCTCCCTCTGCCCCCTCCTCCCGGGCTGCTGGCAGAGGGCAGCCTGGCCCTGGATCCGTCACCGGTTGCGCACTGCAGCCCAGTTATGGGCTACACAGCGCAAACACAGACTGTCTGCGATTGCGCTGTGTAGCCCATAACTTGGCTGCAGTGCTCACCGGGTGAGCTCCGCTCCGCTGGCGGGGCTTACCGAGTTTTTGGGCAAACTCCACATTCCAAGCGGAGGGCAGAGGGACAAAAACTCTGTTAGCTCCGCCAGCGGAGCGTAGCTTCCCACCCACCTTTCCTAACACCTGCATCCTTATTTATCATTGTGCTTTTTGTTGCTTTTTTGCCAATGTTGCTCAGCATTAGCAAGGAATCATTTCATTTTGTTTCCTTTTGCCAATGTAGAAAATGTTTGGCAAAAAATAATTAGCAAAGTCAATTTGCTGCCCCAGTAGTAATGAAGCCCTTAGTGTTTTTTCCTGCTCTTGTTGAAGAATCCACTAGTTTTTTTGATTTATGGATCTCACGACAATTACCCACAGAAATCTTAATAAGCTAAACTGGATGATCGAAGGTAGATTGAACAATTTTATTCCATATAGATACCTGGCCTTGTATCAACATTTAGGTGGTAAATGAAGAATCTAATGTTATCCTTGGCTATTCTTAGCTATCATTCTTGGTGTGACTCAAGTCAGTGTGCAACCCAACATTAGTATCCATGTTGAATTCTTCCACATGTTCTGTCACCTCAAATGCATGCACGTAATAGTTTCTGATCTAATAACAAAATTTTAAGCTTAATAAAACATTTAAAGCAACATAGTCATACTAACGTATAATCTAAGTTTAAATGTTACCAGTGCTAAAGTAAGTTGCTGGGCAGGACTGTCCTTTGAAACACACGCATTCAACAAAGTACTGTTCCTGAAGAGATGAGTCATCAAATGCTTTTCTAGGTTACAGAAGGTTTGAGGTAGTTCTGATTGTGGCAGGCATGTTGTGACAACTATGAGGGCATAGATGAAGAAGGTCTAGCTTTCCAGTCTGGCAATGTCATTGTTTCTAATGTGGTTCTATCCACCAGAGTTAGTGAACATTTTTACCAGGGGTGCCATTCCCTGTAGTTTTATATGTGATGCAGATAGTTTTAATGATATGGGACTTGATTCACAAAAATAATTTACACAATATTGTACATTTATACCTTTGAATAAGTGTACTCCTTTTCGTTATTCACAAACTCCTACTGTGAGTTACTTAAGAAAAACTGTGGTAAGTCCATCATCACACATGGGCAACCATTGGTACTACAATCATGGTGGCAGAGACTTAAAATACAACTCCACATGGAATTATGTTAAATACAGTAAAGTATTTAAAATAATTAGACATATAAAAACATAAACCAATGTTAAAAATATATACAAATAATAGGCATGCATGATTTAATTATAACATGTTTTAATAACCAATTCGAATTAAAAAAATAATTTGACAATATATTTTGTTAAAAATACTTAACTTATCTTAATTAATTCTAAACATCACTTTTTATAATTATTAACACACATTAAACACTAGTTTTGCTTTCAGTGGGAATTTATTTTTTATTTAAACTTCAGAAAAATAATTTTAATTGAATACATTTCCATTAATTAATGTCTTAATTCAAAATTAATTTAATAGTGTTGCAGCATTTTTTTATCTTGTTCTACATTTAAAGTAAATATATGAAATACAGTTACATTACTATGTAACATCAAATATGTTTTAGTTTACAAATGCTTTATTAGAGAGATGCAAAGGTTACAGCGATGAAAATAAAACATGAAGGAAATAAAACTCAATAGAAGATGGCAAGTGGATGATAACATTAGAACCTAGAAAAGATAATTGATTACTAACGTGATAACGTTTTACAATATGCAAATCATGTAAATATGTGTTCTGGTTAACAATAAGAAACAATAACATAGTATTCTATAGTTTTGTAATGGTTTGTAGATAGGGAGAAGGAGGGGAAAGGGAAGAGAACAGTAGAGAGGCAAAGTATGCAAAAAAGGTACAATATATCCTATTAATGATCTGTAACAGTAAAACTATCAAAATTCATTATGGGAGAGTCAAACTGCTGAGTGACAGAAGAAGGGGTCATATGTCTAAAAAGAAAGGAGTAAAGTGGCATCCACAGTAGCTCTTGTTTGATTAGTTATTGTGTACAAGTGACTTTAGCACAGTCTAATCTGTGGTGGTTGCTGTCAACTTGAGAGGTGTGGATTATAGTGCCATGACTGTACAGCAATGAATTGTTGGAAATAGACTTCCCATTGGGAATCAATACTTGTTTTTGATCTTTCAAAGAAGTTAGTAGAGTGGGAATCGATATTTTTATAGATACAGGAGGCTTTTGTGAGAATTTTTAAACTGAATATATAAGAACTAAGACCTGGATCTTGTACTGTGGTTGTAGTGATTAAGGGTAACTGCACGAATATGCCTTGCATCAATTATTGTTTAGAAGTGAGTAAGTGTGTCATCCAAATTCTGTTTGAAGTGAGGAAAAAGGGAGAAGGCCAGAGTCAGAAAAAAATGATCCACTGTAACAATACCCCTTTGGAACCAGTCCTTCCAAAACACAACTCTATTGTTTATTTTAATATGCTTGTTATACCAAAGAAAGGATGACAGGAGAGTCTCATTGTCAGAATGCGAATGTGTGATACCGGGGTTGCTAAAGAGATGGAGAAAGTGATAAGAGTTGAAGAAAAAGATTCTGGAGATTGGGAAATATGAACCAGATGATGAAAGGAAATGGGTTGTGAATGGAACATTCTAGTCATTGCTAGAAAGTATGGTTGGAATCAGGAGAATCACATAAAGAGGTCCAAATCTGTTTCTGAGTGGGAGCACAATGCTATTTCTTATAATTGGGAAAATTCATCCCTGAAAGGACATTATGCTATTAAGCAAGGTAATGTGTGTTTTCTTGTTTTTCCACAAAAAGTCTCTCATGGAGCTATTTAAAGATTGAAAAAATGACTGAAGGCTTTTCACCGGTAACAGGGAGAGGTAGAAGTTCATTATAGGAGGCATCATCATCTTATTGGCGTCAAAGGCCCTCAATATGAACTTGCCAGCAATCACCGCTGACCGCTGTGCTGTCGGTGAACAAAAGACTGCCAGTGGGGGTGAACTGCACACTGCCGTAAAATGATGCCAAAAAGACAAACCTCCAACAATCCTGCAACCTCCACCCACCGCCAGGGCCAAAGACAGTGGAAAGGCAGTACACCTCACACCGCAATGCAGACAAATCCCCCACCCACCAAATAATGAAGCACAAATCAGATTGGTGGACAGTGAATGTCGAACGACCATTGGTTGTACAGACCCCCACCGCCAGCAATCGGACCCACTAACAACAAATGCACACATTGGCAAGTTTGAAAACCACACATCTGACACACATCCACAACACTATAAAACATACACATACACACCCCACAATCCTTTGCAACGCCAATAGCACAACAGATAATAACAACACAACACTCAAACACTGGACTCACCTTCACACAAGTCACACACACAAAAACCCCACCAAAACTCATACATTGATCAACCACCATTACAAATCACACACCCAACCACACAACAGCACCCTCACCAATGCACTTACAACACACCACCCACAACACACACCATGGCACCCTCTAAGCACCTCAGTTTCACAGACAGGGAGCTAAGGACCATGGTGGACTAAGTACTCAGGGTCGAGCCACACCTATTCAGGGCACAGGTTCAGCAGACACCCATGGCCAGGAAGATGGAGCTATTGCAGACGATTGTCAACAGAGCCAATGCAGTGGGAAACCATCCATGCACAAGGGAGGACATCAGGAAGAGATGGAATGACCTGCACAGGAAGGTTTGGTCCATGGTATCCAGGCACAACATCGCTGTACAGAAGACTGGTGGTGGTCCCCCACCTCCTTCCCCTGAATACACAGACTGGGAGGAGAAGGTCCTAGATATCTTGCACCCGGAGGGCCTCACTGGACTCACTGGAGGTCTGGACTCAGGTGAGTCAACTACAATACCTTAACAGTCACCACACCTGTAATGCATGTATCACCCCATCCCCTCACTACCACCAGGACCCCATCCCCTACCCAGTCCACAACACCCACACACCCACATCCAAGTCCCCTGCATGCCCACAATCCCCCAAACAAATCACCATCCAGCCTCCTGTGCACAGTCACCTACCCCTGCATGGAATCCCAGTGGCACTACAGCACCCACAATGCACCTCCACCCCCCAATAAAATGCACATAAATGTACACGAAGGGACTTTGCATGCCACTACATGGGAATTTAAGCATCAATTAGTGCTGTCCAGTACTGCAATTGACAAAAATGTACAGGACACCCACATCTCTATTTCTCTCACACACAGGCACCACCACGCATGCCACCCAGATGGAGATGTCGAGGAGTGCCTGTCCTCCACCTTAAGATGGAGGCCCCACTCAGGAGAGTGCAGAGGGATGTCTAGACACAGAAGAAATCCCTGGCCCATCCCACACCCCTGGACAGTCACCCTCCAGAAGGCCCACACAGGACACCTCTGACACCTCTACCACTCAGCCACCAACATCAGCTGTGGCCAAATGACCCCACACCAGTGTCAATAGGCCATGGACTGGCTGCCCCCATGTATAGAAGCAAGAGTCTCCACCTAAGTGCAAGTAGGACTGCAAGACCTGTGCAGGGGACAAAGGCACAGGGGGCTAGGGCCAGTGGGAGGGCATCAGTGGCCCAGGGGGTGGTCAAAGGATGGATACTGCAGCCCAGGAGGTGATATCTGAGGTCCTGGGAGCATACCACCATTCGTAGGACAGGATGGGCCAGATCCTGGCCTCCTTGGAGCAGAATCAGAGGCTGCAGATAGCACACCACCAGGAGACCATGGAGCAATGGAAACAGCTCAATGCCACCATGGCCTCCATTGCAGGGGTGCTGCGGTGCCAGTACCACAGCCAGCCTACAGGCCCCTACCACTAGCCAGGACACTGATCTGCCATCTATATCTGCAGCATCCACTGGACTGGTGGCACTGCCAGAGGACTCACAGGACATCAGCACCCCTACCCATCCATCCCTGCTGCACCTTCGCAAATGTGCCCTCAGACCCAGATATCCCACAGAAACACCAGCCAAGACCAAGCCCAGCGCCAGGAAGTGACTCTGCCCTAAACTGTCTCCCTGGTGTGCCACTGAGCTACCTCGTTGACATGCCACTGCCATTTCCGCATCTTCCAATGGTCCCATGGACTATCCCCCTGTGCAACCAACAGCTGAGCATATGTACCTGAGTATGTTGTTCACCATGTGCCCCCTCCCTTTCACTCTCACAACACTCATGTATATATTGACATTGAATAAATACACCTGTGCACTCAAAATATATGTCCTTAATCAATATGAGAGATCAATTGTGAACGTGAATGCATTAGCTAGTTACCAACATAATGCCACTTTTATTGCAGGAGGGGATCCAACACACTGTAGTGTCTGAAGTATGTCACACTGTACATACAATTGTGTTCCCTGGCATCTTCCACTTCAGTCATGATTTTGCATTGTCACTGACAAAAGACACCACAGTGCTTATTACATGAGTCAGACTGAAACAATGCAGTGAAGACATCAGCATCATTGAACAGTACCTGAGAGTCACTGGAAGTATAGTCAGATAAACTGGGTCCTGGAGTTGATATCTTTGCCCCTCTTCTTCCTCACCATCACTCTCATCCCTCTTCAGAGGTTGCAGGGCAGGTTGAACAACACCCTCCTCTTCCAGAAGTGGGATATCTTTCCTCACAGTCAGGTTGTGCAGCATGCAGCAGGCCACCACTATCTTGTACACCTTGTCAGGGACATAGCACAAGGATCCTCCAGAGAGATGGAGGCAACAACATTTTGCTTTCAGGAGTCCTATAGTGTGCTCTGTCACCCTCCTATTATGATCATGGGCCTCATTATAATTCCTCTCTGCATCTGTCCTGGGATTCCTCACAGGTGTCAGGAGGCATTGCATGTTGGGGTAGCCAGAATCACCTGCAAAAGTGGGTGAAAGAGGACTTGAACACACACATTTTACTTGCATACAGCCTGCCTGTCAGCTATGTAACTGATCCCGTGCCATACATACTCACCTATGAGTCAAGCTCTGTCCCCCTGTAGTTGTCCCATCTTGTGTGGCACACTGCTGTTTCTCAGGACAAATGAATCATGGACTGATTCTGGGAACCTTGCTTTGACATGTGAAATGTATTGATCAGCAGTACACACCAATAGGACATTCATGGAGTGATAGTTCTTATGATTCCTATACACCTGTTCATTCACTCTTGGGGGTATGAGGGCTATGTGGGTTCTATCAATGGCACCAATCACATGGGGGATATTAGCAAAGGCTTAGAATCCAGATTTGATGGTGGTGAGTTCAGCCCTTTGGGGAAACTGGACATAACTTTGCAAGTGTTGAACAAATGCATCCAGGAAATTGGACAGGATGTGGCTGAACATTGACTGTGATACCCCTGCAGCCATGCCCGCTGTCACCTGAAATGAGCCAGTGGCCAAAAAATAGAGCACAGATAGCATTTGCATAGTTGTAGGTATGGCATGCTGATTCCGATTGGCCGGCTTCAGAACAGGATCCATTACTGCACAGAGGTCAAGGACTGTAGCTGGATTAAGTCGGTAGGTAATGATGATGTGACGTTCCTCCATAGTGGCCAGATCTACCTGGGGTCTGTAAACAGATGGGGCCCTCCCTTCCTCCCTCCCCACGTGGGTCTGTACCTATGGGTGACAAAAGAACACATTTTGAGTTTCGACATACACTTGCATCACATGATGTCACTATACCTTTCTAAAATCCGACACATAGGTAATGCACACAAACGGAAAGAATGAGGTGCACCCTCAGGCTAATGTGTGCTGAGGTTTCTCTGTCACAATGGCATCACATTGTAGACACACTTCCAACCATGAGTACATGGGGGGATCAAAGAATCATGTCAGTAATCGACGTAGGGTAGAGATAATGGGGCCATGGTTGAGGCCCCCAGACAGCCTATGGAGACATGGTGAAAGCAAAATGGCAGCCTAGTGCCATTCAGGTATGGTAGTTTGGAAGTGACTTCATTCCGCTGGAGTTAGTCGTCATGGAGGTAGGCGGTGTTCACCGCCGTGCACCTGATCATTGGATGGATTACATAGTTGTCAATGGGGAACCTGGGCCAATCATGATCGCTGCTGGCGGTGACAGTGCACACTGCTGCGGTATCTACCGCCATTTTGACAGACTCTTGGCACTTGACTCCTGCATTACGTGAAGGGTAGAACTCCACTGTGTGTGCTGCTGTGTCCTGACTCTGGTCCCTGAGATTGCACGTGTGACAGGGGAACGGGTCCCGCCCTTCACCATGAAGGAGCTTGAGAAGCTGGTGGACTGGGTCCTACCCCTGTATGCGAAGTTACATGGGCGACCAGAGGAGCAAGTGAGTTGCTAGCTGTCATCCTTAGATGTGTGTGATTGCGGCGGATGCCTGTATGCGTTTGTGTTCGCTGTGTGACTGCCAGTTGTAGTGTGTCTGGCACGTTCTGCTTGTAATTTGTTCATTTGCAAGTCTCCATGGGCCATGTCAGTATGAATGGGCATGGTATTTGTGTATGGGGCACCCACACTGATGTCTGTTTCTTTACTCTGTGTGTCTCATACAGGTCAGCGCCCATCAGAAAAGGGGCCTGTGGCAAGCCATTGACAAGGAAGTGCAGACCCTGGGAGTCTTAAACCAGCAGAGCACCCACTGCAGGAAGCGGTGGGAAGACCTGAGGCGCTGAACCAGGAAGACCGGAGAAGCCCAGCTTGGGAAGGCCTCCCAACGAGGAAGGGGTGCCCGTCGGACCCTGACCCCCCATAATGGCCCGCATTCTGGCGGTGGCCTATCCGGATTTGGATGGGTGCTTGAAGGCAGCACAGCAGCCACAAGGGGGTGAGTACCAACACTGTTGTAATGCCACTATGATGGGTGTAGTTGGGTGATGTGGGATGCATGCATTGTAGTGCCAGGCACTTAGACAGGTGTGTCCCTGCAGTCCTGCCCCCCTCCATTGTCCTTGGGATAATGTTATAGCTAGTTTTTGCACGGTCTGCAGGCCTGTGAGGGGTCCCATTTTTGTCATATGGTATTCATTGTGGTCTTATAAAATTGAAGATGTATTGGCTTGGCATAATCTCTCATGGGTTCATTTCACACAGTGTATCAGAGTTGTGTTTCAGGAAGGTAATGTGGTGTATTCTGGGGTCATGCCTACTAGTTAGGGGCACATTCATACTGTAGAGTATGATGTGTCTGCTGAGGGTTCGTGCCTGACCTGTGCTCCAAAATGTACCTATTTCAGGGATTTGACATACTTTTTTCTTGTTTTGTTTCTCCACCCCTGTGCTCTTGTTTCCCTGTGTACGTTAGCATCATCTGACAAGGGAGCTGAGGTACCGGCGAGTGGGGACGCAGCAGCCCACGGTTCCAAGGAGGCAGAGTCGACCGACGCCAAGGGGACCAGTGGGTTGGAGGGCAAGGGGAGTACCATGGGTGAGGCAACTACCACTGGAGGTAGTGACTCTGAGACCTCCTCTGATGGCAGCTCCCTGGTGGTGGCGGACCCTACTGGGGCCATCCATTCTTTGTGATCTTCCGCCACCCCCACACCATCACTGCCTTCCCTGTTGCTTCCCACCGAGTTGCCTGTGGCCGCTCACAGAGGAGGGTGGGCGTCTTCTTCGCCCCAGGCACCTTATCCCCTGCCCCAGTCAGCCCTGCTGCCCTCCCGGAGGAGGTTATTGACCTCCTGAGAACCATCTCTGTAGGGCAGACAACCATTGTGAATGCCATCCAGGGGCTGGCATCCCAGATGCAGCAATGCAATGCATACCTGGAAGGCTTTCACGGTGCCAAGTCTGGCCTACAGAGATCTTTTCAGGCTCTGGCCTCCTCTTTGATGGCAGCCAGTGTCCCTGGTCTTTCCGTCCCCTCACCCACCACCTCTACCCCTTCCAGCACCCCACTCCCTTCACCCATCCTAAGCACACATACAGACAGCCATGCACACAAATCAACACACAAGAAGCACACAGAGAAACACAAGCACCACACTTCCCACCACAGGCAGGCACACACCCAACATACCAAAGCACAGACACCTACATCCACCTCCCCCAGTGTATCAACCTCCCCCGCCACCCTGTCTGTCACCTCACCATGCACACCCACATGCACTGCACCCTCAGTCACTGCTGCGGCCCCCATTCTTGCAGTCACCACAACAGCTAATTCCAGTCATGCACCCCAGACACCACACCAGCACTCACCACAACCACATTCACAGACACTTGCAGCACACTCACTAGACCTGCAGACACCCACACAACATCCATCTACTCTGGCAGCCTGTCTTCTCCCACTGTGTTTAACCCCCCCTCCCAAAACACTCAATCATTCACACACATCCACACCACACACATCCACCATACATAAGCATACTAAACAGGCACCTGCATCCACGTCCAGCACACCTACACCTCGTACGACCACTCCCTCAACCTCCACTGCCAAACCTGGCTCTAGAGCCCTTCCAACTGCACCTAAGAAGTTTTTCCTCTCCTGTGTTCACCTGTTTGAACCCATTGGCCCACCCCCGTCTTGTCCCAAAACGTCCCCATGCCCTTGCCCAGTCCACTCCTTCCTCGTCTAAGTCTGCTCCAGTCCACCCTTCCCATTGCTGTGCCCCTTCCCCAGGGAGGAAGAAGCCCCGTGTTGCCCCAGGTTCCTCTGCCACCCTCCCCAGTCCAGGCCCACTCCCCCTCCTTCCAAGGGCAAGCCCAAACCCCCTTCACCTCCTAAACCTAAGCCCAAGACCCCCCTTTCAAGACCTGAGTCCCCACCCCCGTCACCACCTGCCCTGTTCCCTGAGGTGCCTGGCTGCTCCATTGATGCCCCTTACCAGTGGAGTTTCCTTTACAAATGTGAGGGTCAAGATTGGGGTATATTTGCCCTTCAGGAACTTTATAATGGACTGGCCAATGGCCTTATTTGGCCATTCCTGTTGTTTCTTCCAATAAAATTTGAGTGCCCAGCAGTACTCTTGGTACAATGTTGAGCCTTTGTTTCAGCGTTTCACTGTGGGGGGGTGTTGTGCACAGGTGTGTGCATTGGTGGAGGTATTTGTTGGCTTGTGTCTGGTAAGTACATCTTGGTATGTATGGTTTGGGATGGTGGGAGGTGTTGGGAGTGTGTTGCGGGGTGGGTGGTTAACTGTGCCCTTTCTTCCCATGTGTGCTAGGCTGCGTTACTTACCGTCATCATCTTCATCGTCGGTCACGGTCCTGGAGGAATATGGCAAGGAGAAGCACTGCCATCATTTCCAACTCTCGCTCCATGTCTGCATCGGCGTGTTCTGTGTACCTCCGGTGAGTGTTTCCTTTTATATTGTTCGTTTCCGCCACAATTTGCATGGCGGTGGTTCCCGCCCCGGAACTGATGGTGGTGTGGTGTTTCATTACTTGGTTGGCAGGTAGGGCCTTTCCGCTGGCTTGAGGGCGGCCTCCTCTGTCATCAGTGGGACTGTAAAAATGGTGGTGTGTGGATGGACCGCTACTTGCTTCTTATTGGCTTCATTATTTGGGGGTCCGGACTGCCAGACTGTTGGCGGTAGTTACCGCCACCGCCAGTGGTGCGGTGTTTCCCTCCATGTTCATAATGACCACCTAAGTGACCCCACTACGATACAAATAGTGGTGACTATTGCTCAGAGAGTGTAAGTATTTCTTGCCTTACTATCCTCAAATTGATTTGTATAGTTTCTTGTAAAGAGGAGAAGTATACACTACCCAACCATTTGATAGAGGTAGAACACCAAGTGAAACCTGAACCTGTAAACATTTCTTTAAGACAGTGGGGGTCATTCTGACCCCGGCGGTCAAGGACCGCCGGGGCCAGGGTCGGCGGTAGCACCGCCAACAGGCTGGCGGTGCTCCGCTGGGCATTCTGACCGCGGCGGTACAGCCGCGGCCAGAAACGGAAAGTCGGCGGTGTACCGCCGACTTTCCGCTGCCCATGGGAATCCGCCATGGCGGCGCAGCTTGCTCCGCCGCCATGGGGATTCCGACCCCCTCACCGCCATCCTGTTCCTGGCGGTTCCGCCGGCCAGGAACAGGATGGCGGTGAGGGGTGTCGTGGGGCCCCTGGGGGACCCTGCAGTGCCCATGCCAATGGCATGGGCACTGCAGGGTCCCCCGTAAGAGGGCCCCACTTTAAATTTCAGTGTCTGCTCAGCAGACACTCAAATTCGCGACGGGTGCTACTGCACCCGTCGCACATCCTCACTCCGCCGGCTCCATTCGGAGCCGGCATCCTCATGGAGGGCTGTTTCCCACTGGGCTGGCGGGCGGCCTTTTGGCGGTCGCCCGCCAGCCCAGTGGGAAACCCAGAATAACAGCGGCGGTCTTTTGACCACGCAGCGGTATTCTGGCGGTTCCCTCCAGGCGGGCGGCTCCCGCCGCCCGCCGGGGTCAGAATGACCCCCAGTGTGTGTTAAAGAGGAGTACCTGTGATTTATCAATGTTCAATTTATAACCTGATAGCAATGAAAATTTCTTTAATGCAGTGAAGAATTCTGGAACAATTTGTGTGGAGTTTGAAACAAAGTGAAGGACATCATCAGCATAAGCCATAAATTTGCCCTCAATGTCTTTATGTTTATGTAAGAAATTACTGGATCAGTGTATCTTTTCCAAAACAACGGTTCAAGAGAAAGGATGACCAGTAAAATGGAAACAGGAGATCCCTGTCAAGTGCCTCTATGCAAATGAAAGTGAGAGATTTGCTGGCCATTAAGAAAAATAGAAGTGGTGAGGATAAAATTACTGGCTGGACCCATGCTATTATAAAGCTTGAAACATTATCATCCCTATTCACTCTATCAAATGCCTTTTCCACATTTAGAGTGATGGCTACAACTGCAGATAAACGTTTTGAGGCTAGAATAATATTTAAAAATGCTCCTTAAACTGTTCTGGAGTTATCAATAATATGTTGGTTTTTCACAAAGCCTGATTGCTCCATTCCAATAAGCTTTAGGACAATGCTATTCATACGTACAGTCAACAGCTTAGCGAAAATCTTACAGTCAGTAATAATGAGCAAGATGGGTCTGTAATTTAACATAAAATAGTTTTTATATTTATTTTCATGGTAAATACATTTTATTTAATTTTCCCTACACTTAACCATAAGGAACGTGGCTGAAATCTCCGCATAATCCCTTCTGATTATTATTAGTTCCGAGTGACATTTCAATGGCATGCCTTCCATAGGTTCCAACACTTGCTATGGCAAAAACTACTCCCTGTGTTAGATCAGCCTAACTATGGGGGTGATTCTGACCGCGGCGGACGGCGGTCGCCGCCCGCCAAGCGGTTCCCGCCGAAAGACCGCGGCGGTCATTCTGGCTTTCCCACTCGGCCGGCGGGCGACCGCCGAAAGTCCACCCGCCAGCCCAGCGGGAAACACCCTTCCCACGAGGACGCCGGCTCAGAATGGAGCCGGCGGAGTGGGAAGGTGCGACGGGTGCAGTTGCACCCGTCGCGAATTTCAGTGCCTGCAAAGCAGACACTGAAATTCTTCGTGGGGCCCTCTTACGGGGGCCCCTGCAGTGCCCATGCCATTGGCATGGGCACTGCAGGGGCCCCCAGGGGCCCCGCGGCACCCCCTACCGCCATCCTGTTCCTGGTGGGAGAACCGCCAGGAACCGGATGGCGGTAGGGGGTGTCAGAATCCCCATGGCGGCGGAGCGCGCTCCGCCGCCATGGAGGATTCTCAAGGGCAGCGGGAAGTCGGCGGTACACCGCCGACTTTCCGTTTCTGGCCGCGGCTGAACCGCCGCGGTCAGAATGCCCAGCGGTGCACCGCCAGCCTGTTGGCGGTGCTACCGCCGACCTCCGCCATGGCGGTAATTACCGCCAGGGTCAGAATGACCCCCTATATGTCTACAAGGTCACCGAAGTTCAAACACACAGCCAGAAAAATCCTTAATCCAAAAATCCTTGAACCTTGCTTTGGCTCTTTTCCCTCATTAAGGCTATGTTGTTGAAATGTTGTCCCCATTAAGGTGATGAGGATTCCAAATCCAATTGCACCCTGACCCTATTTTTCTCTATCACAGGGATTGAAATGAACTGTACTTATTTGCCGCAAAACTCCTAGCCATTTTTTATGGTATCAACCTAATTTAACTTCTCAGCTTCGAGAGCACTATAAATTCCACCATTACATTCACAGATTTCTCTGACATGCAAGTTGACTGAGCTTTTTCCACCTTATACATAGATTGTGTGCATAGATGCCATTTTCAAGAGGCACAAATTGAAAAGATGCACTATCTGTAAGATCAAGTGTCTTTCATTACAGAAAATTTCTCAATAGGCCCAATATGTCAGCTGTATTTAATATATCATGAAATCTTTCTGATAGTCACATAGAAATTAAATGTAAACTTGTTGGATTGAAACCCTCCCTCTTATTGTTTGCACTGTTTCCTGTCCAATTAATATCCCCTAGAAAATTACCAACATACGAATTTGCCATGAAAATTTAAATTGAGACTGGAAAGACCACTTGATAGATTGAAAATCAAGCTGTTTTACAACTGGTGTTAAATGATCATTGCAGTTATTGGCATTAAAAGATAACACAATGTTCGTTGCTTCAGATTAAGTGGTAATCCCCTGCACATTGTGTAGTGTCTTGACTTTCCCTAGAATTGTGTTAATTGAACGGAAGGTCCCTGAAATCACAGCCTGCTGCTACATGCTTATCTACCCCAATATCTTTATTGCATGGTGGCATAAATAATAAATAATAAATAATACATAGCCATAGAGTCCTCTTCAATAATCTGCATCACCCTAAGAGAGAGGCACTTAGAAAGATCTATTGTTTTATTGGTTTCGAATCTCCCAAGGGATTTTCCTTGGATAACTTCCTCTGGTTGCCAATGTTCAGAGGATTCTTCCCTCTTCTGACTCGTTTTCACATTTCTTTCATGGTTAACCCTTTTATTCTAATCTTCACTGTTGAAAATAGAAGATCATTAAATGTACCCACTCTGTCTTCTTTCATATAATTATTACTTTTATCATTTCTGATCACTAGATAATTAGGATATCTAGGCAAGATACATTTACATGCAATGACTCTAAATAGAAATCATTTACACGCATCTTACACGGATTCGTCCCTCCCAAACTACATTGGAAACCTCCATTTAATGTAGTCAAATTACCCTTTAGCAGATTTTATGCTGCACTGTTGGCCATCTAATATAAATTACCTTGTGGAACGAGATGTTTGTATAGCACATCGTATTGCATTAACCCCTCGGCTGCCGTTATGATGTATGTGTACTCATAAAAAGCTGTCCTCAGAACGCCCCATCACATATATACACATCATTCTTGCCCATGCTCAGCCCTGCTAAGATTCCCAGGTCCATGTGTGAGGTGCTGCTCCATTCCAGGTTTTTTCTTTGAATTCTGGGACATGTATTCTTGCTTTTTACCTTATTAAACTATACTACAACTCCCAGAATGCAAATAAAAAGCATGGAGTGGAGCAGTACATCATGCATGGACCTGGGAAACTTGGCAGCTATGCATGCTGATCCTGCCCACTTTGGTAACTGAGACCGTGGGTGCAAGTGTCTAGGGAGGTTAGTTCATGTGAAGCTGATGCCAATCACATACAGCAGCCCTGCCACATTACCCAGATCCATGCTTGATGTGCTGCCCCAGTCCATTTTTTTTCTTTTACTTCTGGGAATTGTAGTCTTGTTTTTTCTGTTATAATAAGGACTACAAGTCACAGAGTTTAAAGCATAACACCTAAAGTGCAGCAGCACATCATGCCTGCCCCTGGGAAACCTGGCAGCGATGATACAGGTTTCGGTATTGCTTCACACTATAAAGGCCTTTCTGTATGGCACCCATCTCGCAGTAAGACAGGGCAAATCATGCTAAAAAGTCCTCTGTCCTGACAGGCAGGTTCCTGTCAGCTGTGAGGGACACAAAACAGGTCTTAGTAAAGTGGTACCCGACCCCCTGAGAGGATAAGATGTCCAAGTTACTCTCCTTCTCTCTGATGCTGATTTCTTCCGCCTGAGGTGCCACAGCCGGACACATCAGGCAGGAGATGAGTCATCAGGCAGTGACCTGGAACCAATCCATCATAGATCGGGTTTCCAGCTCACTGCCTGCGGCATTGTCTTTAAGAAAAGAGAAAGCAGTCGCAAACAGGAGCAAGGAGCGCGAGGGCAGCATTAGAGTCTCCAACACCAGATAGTCTGCTATTACAGCTACGCACCCACAATCCATATGGTTGGCTAGAGACAGGTACATACGGACTTACACCCACTCACACAAGACGGCAAAACTAACCTTTCTGACAGATATTGGAGTGTACAGTAACAAACAGGGGTGACTCCTCCACCAGGGCGGAGGAGTATCGCCAACCCCCCCCCCCCCCACCAGCAGCAGGAGCTCCAAACTTTTATAGAAACAACATAATAAACTCAGTTTATTATGTTGTTTCTGTAAAAGTGGACGGGCCACTGGCACGACGTGGATGGAGGGGGAGTCCACAGTGTGCAAGTATGTTTGGCCTGCTGTCTGGGGCCAGTCAAACACACATGCACACAGGGCTCTATCCAGCCCCTGCACAGGCTCTCAGTCTGCCTGGGAGCGCCCTGGCTGGGCGGTCCCAGCCAATCCTGATGCTGCTTTGAGCAGCGTCAGGATTGGCCGCAGAGCAAGCTGGGAGCCTGTGTCAGCCTGCAGCCAGTGATGGAGGAGCAGAGCGGTGCGGCATGGCGCGGCATGGGAAGAATGGTACGTTTAATTTGTATTCTTTTTTTTGTGCCCTCCCCCCGCCACGCTGCCGGTCCCTTTTCCCTCACGCGAGCCGCGACTGGTAACAAACACACACGTGCACACACCACTTACGTACACAAACATACATACATAGCAATACAACACATCACACATTGCAATTCACAGACATATTGGAATCCCTCCCACACAACGTTTCTCACATGCGCACTATCCCAAGCAGACAAACCCACTCTTTTGACCTGTGTTACACTCCTCCATCACACCAACCCAGGAAAGCACAAAGAATTGACTAACACTCACAGTGATTTTAACAAAAAAAACCTTTTAGAAAACAAAAACACACTTCTTTTGCAAACACGTGCTTCTTTAACTACCATTCAGAGTCTCCCATTTCTGAACTCTCCACATACCACTATACGAAAAGCCATCCATCACACTTACCCATGCAAGCACTTAGATGAAGATCCAACACGCCCAAATAATGTAGTTTTTTCTCACCATTTAGAAAAAAAATCCTCTCAAACCTGCACATCAAGCACACACGCAAATTCTCATAACTTGCCCCCTCACGCCACTTCCCATAGTTACTCTAAACTTCCACTCCGGGAAGCTGCGCCGACATTTGCCACACTCTCTCAAATACCATCATCACCTTCATTCAATTCAAGGATTTTTCTTGTTTGAATTGATTTTATTGCTTTGTTTTATACTGATGTTCTTTTATGTGTACTTTTATGGTTTTCTATAACCGAAATAAAGTTAAATGATTATGATGATCACACTAACACCATTTAGAATAAAACAAAGCCAACTTCCCTCGATCAACAACACGAATCTCAGGAAACACATTCACACCAAAAAGACATCACTGTCGTCCTTCAAAATTGTGTGTCCCCCACTCGTATACACCCATTCTCACCCTGACAAACATATACACGCTTTTGAAATAAGTACCTCAGACTCACGTTTGACAGAATTATATTTATTTGTGCCTATCGAAATTAAAGGTATTGAAGCTGAACACAAGCTGCCTCATGTTTTATAGTTAGACATTCTCCTTTACCACAAATACTGGTTACAAAAATAACATAATGGCACAAAATCCATCATGTGGCTTGAAATATGCCAAAACTATTCAGAGCTAAATAGGTGACTGAAATGTTGGTGGTTACAGATACAGATGAATCACAGGAAAATATCAGTGATGAAAATTAACTGCCCAGAATTAGAAAGTGTATAGTTTTCATGTTTTCCAAATAATCTTCCGTTTGATATCTGTCTTGAAATAAACATAGAAGTATGAAGTGAGATTTTGCCACAATTTAGTGATCGTGCTATAATTACATAATTTGTTTTCCAGAAGACTTTCTGTAGGAAAATCCAAATGTATTTGTTATTGTCTCTAGACTTTCAGAGCAACATTTGCTTGATTTGTATTCTGGGATTTATGCCTGCCCCTTTGAGAAATTCGAAAAAGATTGAGCAAATTTGTGAAAAAATCTCCACAATTTTCATCAAATCTCCAGGATGAAACCAGATATTGATGCGGAGTTTGCCCCGATACCTAGCTCTGAAGGTTGCATGCAAAAAGGCCAAAGAGGTATATCGGTTTAAAAGAGCTAACACTTTGGAAAAACAGCTCTGGCACAGAACATACACCCTGGCAGCCAAGTGTTCAAGCTCCACAAACACACTAAAACATTTTGCTGCAACATTTTGTAGTCAGTATTTGTTTGAAAGACTTTTACACTATTGTTTAACTTACCAATTTTAGTGATCTCACCAAGCTAGCAACATTTCAATCTATATCTCTATCTTCGCAATTTATAGCCCGTCAGTTGTAACAGAAGTTTTAGTGCACGCTTATTTTTCAACCTTAACATTGAAATATAAATACGTATCAGTATCACCCTCCAAACAATAACTACATTTCTACAAGATCATGTTAAAGGCAAGTGCCAATTGCAAATCATCCCTTGGTACTTTAAATAACTTGCAGGTGCACACTATATTGTATTTTCCTTGATGTATAATGAGCTGACAAATAATTGAATCTTCACTATGCTAAAAGTGTAATCTAACTTCTCAATTAAAAAATGACTAGAACCAGTCTCTTCTGATAACTGTTTTACAATGACATAACAGAGATATTCAAGAAGTGTGCAGAGTTCAAGGTGACCTTAAAATGGGAAAACAGTATTTACTGCATTGTTCCTACTGAGCAATTTGCAGCTTGCAAACAATCTGCAGTCTAGCTTCTGTACAACAAAGTAGTGCTGCAAATGACATTTTAATTGCTTCCCTTTTTAACAATCTGTTTTTGTTGATGTTACTTACTCTGCATGTTTGATGGGTGCTCAATATAGTCACAGAAAAGTTTGCAGGCAAAGGATTTCCCCCCGAGGTATAGGAAATAAAATTGTAGAAAAGGTGAAAGGAAAGTGTTTGAAAATGAAAAATGATTCCAAATAAATAGAGAGATAAAGTTGTTGCTTCTTTATAAATGGTACTCCGCAGGCCTTCCTTACTGACGTTCAGTTTTCACTGCATCCGTGTGCTTCCGGGTACATTCATTTATGGTTCGTCTTTCCACAAAAATAGCCGTCTAAATATGTTGCATCATCTTTAAATCTGAATACCAGAGTTCAGCACTGTAACAAATCACAAGTGGGCAACATCCATAGTAAAACCATCAACAGACTCAAAACCAGAAAGTGCAGAAAGGGATTCTACCCAGAATTGACAACTTCCTTCCTTTCCACAAGGAACGGAAGATCCAGCTCCATAGTTAGAACTGTCTTCATCTGTACCAGGTCTCTGGGGGACAACACAACTCCCTAACGGGAAAGATCCGGAGCAACGCGTTCGGAACCACACCTGCGTTGTTCACGCAGCCGAACGATGCTTGCCTGAACAACGCAGGCCTTACAACGCACATGCGTGGTTAAGGCAGGGAAAAGGGAAGATCCATCGCAAGAGGACGTGGTCAGGTAAGTGGGGGCTAGGGCAGGGTAGGGGGTAGTTTTTAGGGGCGGGGCTAAAGGAGTTGGGGTGGTTAGGTTATTTAATTTTTTTATGGGGGGTGGGGAGGTCGTTACTATGGTTTTTAGGCTGGGGTTGGGGGTCGGGGTTATGTTGTTTTTAGGGGCGGGGTGGGAAGTCGGGGTAATTTTGTATTTGGAGGGGTGGGGGCTTGGGTTTTTAGGGGCATGGGTTTGGAGTAATTTTGTATTTAGGGCAGGTGGGGGGGTCGGGTTTTTTAGGGGCAGGGTGGGAGGGTCAGGGTAATTTTGTATTTAGGGGGTTGGGGTCATTATGTTTTTAGGGTGGGTGGGGGGCGGGATTTTAGGCGGTGGGGGTTGGGGTAATTCTGTATTTAGGGCGGGTGGGGTGGGTTTTTAGGGGGGAGTCAGGGCAAATTTTTATTTAGGGCGGGGCAGGTTTTTAGGGGTGGGGGTCAGGGTAATTTTTTATTTAGGGCGGGTGAGGGGTCCGTTTTTTAGGGGCAAGGTGGGGGTTGGGGTAATTTTGTATTCAGGGCAGGTGGGGGGTCGGGTTTTTAGGGGCGGGTGCGGGTTGAGGTAATTTTGTATTTATGGTGGGTGGGGGCGGTTGATAGGGTTGGGGTGGGGTGTCGGGGTAATTTTGTATTTAGAGCGGTGGCTGTTTTTTAGGGGTGGGGTTGGGGTAATTTTGTATTTAGGGCGGGTGGGGGGTTGGGTTTTTAGGGGCAGGGGTGGAGGGTTGGGGTAATTTTGTATTCAGGGCAGGTGGGGGGTCGGGTTTTAGGGGCACGGATGGGGGATCGGGGTAATTTTGTTTTTAGGGGTTGGGTAGTTTTATTTTTGGGGGTGGGGGTCGGTTTTAGCGCTCAGAGTGGGTGGGGGATATCAGTGTAGTTTTTTAAGGTGTGGGTCAGGTTATTTCAGTTTTTAGGGGTGGGGTTGGGGGTGGAGGTTCGGGGTAATTTTGTATTCAGGGCAGGTGGGGAGTTTGGGTTTTTAGGGGCGCGGGTGGGGGGATCGGGGTACTTTTGATTTTAGGGGTTGGGGTGTTTTATTGTTGGAGGGGGATCGGTTTTAGGGCTCAGGGTGGGTGGGGGTTATCGGGGTAGTTTTTAAGGGTGGGAGTGTCTGTTTTTTAGGGTGGGGAGTGGCATGATACAACCATGCATGCCATTTCCACACATGCCTTTACTAGGCAACCTTTTACAATGAAAAATCGATGTAAAGGCATGCGTAGTAAAGGCATGCGTGGAAACAACATGGTCGTTGTTCCGACTGTGTTGTTCAGGCATGCATGGTTGCTGCATGCATGGTTCCATCATACAACCCTCCCTAACAGCAACATCTTCAGGAACAAAACCCGAAAGTGCAAAAAGCAGAAAACAGAAAAGCAAGCAAAAAGATCTTGAAGTGTGTTCCCGCCCATCTCTGGCAAGTTCCTCCCCTTCCAGAAAGAACTGAAGACCTATGTCTTCGAGCATCATCTCGTTCCTGTGCAGGGACCTCTGCTGTACAGTACAAGAGTAATGTGCAAGAATAACAGGTTTCATGCATGTCATGTTGTGGGCATTTTACAGGGTTACCATGGCTAGTGTGCCCCCGGAAGATGGGAGGAGCACAGCATCTTGTGAGTTGCAATCAAAGGGGCAGGTCACCAGCTCTGGGTGGGATAACCCTGCATGAGTGTCAGCTTATTTAATCATCTGCTTTTGAATGTGAAAGATTCTGTTTTGTATAAATGCTCAGGAAAAAGCTCTTTGTTTTATGGTTGAAGAGTTACAGATGCAATACAGGTGATAATTGTTGTTACATTCTTCCTCTGTCTACTACAGAAGATAAAGCCTGACTTTCCTCCTGAGCATCCATGTGGCCTCCCTATACTCAGTTCCAGGCAGGTTTATGCATGTATGTATTGGTATTTATATAGCGTGAACATACCAGTGAAGCACTAAAGCACTCTACGTTTCGTGAAGGTTTGGGAGATGAGGTGGATCATATACCTCAAGTGATGATTCCACATTTGCATAGAATCACACGATTTTGTGCCTAGTGCAGAGGCCACGATTAGAACCAGGATATTCAGCTTCCAAAGGCGGCAGCTCAAGCCTGTAGGCCACATGTCCTCCCTGTGTAATGTGGAGATTTCAGTTCTAGCTTCCCAGAATAAACCCTTGTTTCTATCTGTGCCTTGCTCAACTCCTTAGTAAATCTGATATAATCCAGATCCTGGAAGCCCAGGCAGCTGTGAACATATGCAAGGATATATATATAGGGAATCCCTAGATGAAACTAAAGTAGCAGTCTGCACTCCTAAATAATGTTATGTTCATTAGAAAGTCGCATAAAAAAAAAATGTTGGACCGATGAGTGACAAATTGATGTCACAATCGCTCAATACACGGGTTGCTAAGAATGAGCTAATATTCATTCCCCTCTTTTCTTTATGTCACTTTCTACTCCACCCCTCACCATGATTAGGGATTAAGAGAATAAGGGAATTGTTTCCAGATTCAAACACAGGTAAGTGTATGTGTTGACAACAGGAACATATAGAACTGTAACTTGTAGTAGTACAGGAGTTGGGTAGTAAAAGGAGTCATCCAAAGGCTTGGTTTACATTGCCTTGGTTTTATCTACGAAATTGGTGTTCTCTGTTCAATAAAAAAGAAAACAGAAATGCAATTGTTCTCATGCAATGTGACTCCGAAGTGAACAATACTTTCAAGTCACAGAACTTGAAAAAGAATTCATTAATGCTAGATGATAGAGCTCTGTTTTGATGTTTGGGGCATTTTCGCTGAAGCATTCAGAACTGTTTTTACTACGAAAGTTATCTAGGCCATCACTGTGGCCTTTTTACCCCACACCTTGGGAAATATAAAGGAATCAGGGTCTGTGGAGAATCCTGCAGTGTCCTGAGAAAAAAGCTAAAATACAGCAAAATGTTAAAGAAATGAAAAAGTGCGTTGCAAGAAAGTGTATGCCTTTTTTTAAAGAAATTGCATGAACGAAATAATTTGATTTGCTGTGCTAAGATCACCATTTTCACAACTTTTGGGAGCAAGCAGATTAGGAAAAGAAAACCAATTGTTACCACTGTTTTTCCTTTTTGTAACAGGTAGTCTATTTCTCCTACTGTTTGTGGTGTTGACTTACTTGCAGTTTGTGGTGGATACAAGTGTGAAATTCATTGGGTGAATAGAGAAAGCTAAACATTTCTGAAAGCTAGTTAAATTTCAAATTCAGCAAGAAGTCATTTGTCTAGGTTACTCATGGGTTTCCCAAAGAAACTAATCATTGAAATCAGAAAATAATGTAAATAGGTAGGGATACGTAGCAATTGCTGGCAACATTTTCATCTGCAATTTTTTGCCCTGATGGCCGATTTACAAAAGTAATATACTGTTACATCTGCCAGATGCTTTGGGTCACAGGAGTATACAGCGCTTGATTTAGATTTTGGAGGAGGGAGTTACTCAGTCACAAACTTGATGGATATCCTGTCTACTGTATTACGATCCCATAACAGCCTGCGGAGATTATAATTCAGATGAAGGGATATACATCACATTTGTGATAGAGTAACCCCCTCTGCCAAACTCTAAATCAGGCCCATAGTCTTTTTAGGTTGTCCAACACAGAACCAACAACTGAGCTGCAGTTTATAATGTTTTTATTGTGTATTTACTATCCAGCAATTCATATGGTAAAAACTAATGAATTAAAAATTGATATAAAAAAACCTATGTATTTTTTAAATGCTCACAACACACTGAGTTCAAAAACAGTGGTTAATTGTGCACTTCTAAATTTGGGGTTATCATGTGTATCATAGGTCATTTTTAAAAATGTGTTGGGAAGCCAAAAAAGGAGAGAACTCCAGTTGACAACATCAAATGCTCTAATGTTCTGTGTTCCCAAATTTCTTCTGAAAAAGATGAAACCCTCTTGTATGGGTGCATCTCCTGGTTGATCCATTCCTGTCACTGACACTAAGCCCAACAAAACAAGTAGGATACCATTTTTATCAGGAGGAGTATGGGAACTGTGGGTGGTAGGAGTTGGATAGATCTCCACTGATTCAGAAATGTGTGGTTTAAAAAGTTTTCTTGGTTGCCGACTTACCCCGAAACAGTGGAGGAAATTTGGATTTACCTCCATCTTGCTGGTCCATACGTCAAAATTATGCCCAAAAGAACCAACATTTCTTCTTGCTTCATGTGGAGATTTGGAATGTTTCAGGTCCTAGGTGGGTAGAAAGACTCACTGGGGATTTTGGGGTGCTGAACAAACCAACTGCCTGGGCCCTCACCACCCCATATTTTTTCCTAATAAAAATATACATATACCTGGTGTGAGTGGACATTCTGCCCCAGGGAGCAGAATGGAGATAACCCACATAATCTGCCTCTGGGGTGGCCCCATGCCTGGATGGAACACCAGAGTGGTATGCCCTCCACTCCTTTTTTTATTTGACTTTTTCCTTGGTGTCACGTGTGGCTTCGTGCCCTGGGGTCACATTGGCACTCTATTGGCCACCCTGGAGGGGGCATAAAAACTGTTGCATCCATTCTGGGTAGAGGCACATCTCGATGCTTGGGTGGGCTTCAGTTTTGCCCTTGTTTTTTTCTGGTGTTTAGTGGGCTTTCTGCCCCCCCCCCCTTTTCCCTCTCATAGAAGCTATGATTTTGTAAAATAATGTGTTTTCTACTTATGGTGGATGAGCAGTTGACATCCAACAAAACTGGCAAGGTAGTGTGGTCAACGTCAACGCACTAATGTCGCTAATATAATCATTGATAAAATAAAGGTATTGTTTTAGAATGTTTTATCAAGCAGACCCCCATGAAAAGGTGACATACTCTTCTTAAAAGGAAAATACACACAAACAGGAAAGAAGCAGGATGAGAATAGCGGAAGACCATCACAAAGGTGGAAGCAGGAACCTGCAAGAATGAGATAACTGGTGGGAATCTGTATGGCAGTGGATTAAAGAGGTCTGAGGTGTGGATTCAAGCCTAAGCAGCTTTGGTATTCAGTGCACTGACATTTAATAGGGCTAACTAGAGTTCTGACCAGTGCTTTGGACACCAGCATTCATTTTACAAACTAGGCACTGTATTGCAGACATTGAAACACGAGCTTCTGCGGCTTCTTCTGTAATATTGTAAAACATGGGCACAAAGCCTGGTTGTTCCCTCGGGCCACTTGCATCATAAGTCCCCAATAGGTGCAATTGGTAATTGTATTTATATAGCACTTCCTACCCCTGATGAGGCGTCTAAGTGATTTTAAGAAGCTTGCTTGAGAATCTTGTATTACTGGTTTAAATCTTATGTACCATTCATCGTGTTTTGGCAATATAGTAGGACATGCATAAAATATGTAAAGAATTTCTTCAAACACTATTGCTTCTATAATAATGAGAAACTAATCTTTATGTGGTGTTTAAATCCTTAACATTGCCTAGTCTATTTTTCTTTTTGTTAGGCGGCAGATAACCTGAGTCGACTGTGATGCACAAAGCAAAATTCTTCGATATAAATACCGTTATTATTTTCTAGAAATAATTTCTGCAAATTCCAACAGAACCAATGCATATGATAATTTGATGTGTGCAGCCACGCCAAGTGTCACTTATCAGGAGTTAGACTAACATTTTCTAAGAATTTCCTCACTTTACCACAAGGTCCCAGTAAACTCACCCCACCAGCTGGTACAGCCAACAGCATGTTCTGACCTCCAGTCACAGCCTCTTACACTTTACTCTTTTTCCTGCCCATTGTTGCCAAATGAGGGCAGTGGGATTAGTGTTCCTAAGTGTGCCATGAACCTGATTGGATCTCAGGTTGAAAGTCATCCCATGGCAGGCCAGTGATTGGTGCTTCGGCTGCAGTATCTTCCAGTTTCCCCCTTAGACTGCTTGTGCTGCCCTGTCTGAGCACTGAGGGGTTGAAGGTCAGAGACATGTCAAGCTCCTCCTTTTATCGAGCACTATGTTTGTGTGACACCACATTTCAGGTGGCTAGTCCAGCCACGGCTCGTTTGTTGGGCCGCAATTTGTTTTTTCAATCGTGGCGTGGCCCAAGGATCCTTTCTTGTGTTTTGTGCCACGCCGCGTTTGCTGCCGGTCCCCGTAGTTTTTTCTTACCAGCTTGATGGAATCCTTTTCCTGTTTTCTTTCTTTTTCTTTTTCTTCTTGTGGCCATATTTTCTTCTTCCCAAGTGTATGTGGTTCCTTCCCTGCATGTCTTGTTTACGTCCTTTCCTGCATGGTTTCCGTCTCAATCAAGTTGGCATAGCCATGGACCCAGAACAGGTACAAGCCATTTTGGATTGGCCCTCTCCTGCTTCAATTAAAGAGACTCAGTGCTTTCTAGGGCTATCCAATTTTTATCGACAGTTCATAAAAGACTTTGCTCAACAACAAGACCTTATTATGCAGGTCATCAAAAAGGAAAACCTAAAGAAGGGTTTTATTTGGACTGAAGATGCAGAAAAGGCCTTTCAGAATCTAAAATTTACCTTTACCCAAGCCCCAATATTACGCCATCCTGACACGACTATAAAGCTCATAGTGGTTACTGATGCATCTAACAGAGCCATTGGAGCCGTGTCAGTACAAAGACAAGACGACGATGGCTTAGAACATCCTGTCTTTAATTTATCCCACGTACTGACAGATGCAGAACGCAACTATTCTGTATTGGAAAGGGAATTCCCCGCTCTAAAAGCCGCCTGTAAAGAATGAAGGCATTTTTTGATGGGTAATAAGGAGACATTCGGAGTCAGAACTGATCATCGTAATCTACAATGCCCCCACAGTTTTAAATGTCGAAATAGTCGTCAGGCCAGATGGGCTTTGTTTTTCAGTCTGTATGACTTTGTAGTAACATACATACCTGGGTCCCAGAATCTTGTGGCAGATCCTTTATCCCGCCGTTATCTGGAAAGTACGATTACTTCTTCGCCACCATTTCATAGAACCATGTTGAATCATTTGAGTCGTACAATCATTTCTTGATCGAGTGAAATCAGAATATCAATATTTTCCTCGTGATGAGTGGAATACTCTGGGTCCTCAATTACAAAAGAACCAGGGATACTACTATCATCAAGACACCTTGTTTCTACCTACGAAGAGAGTACAAATAGAAGCCTTGCAGATGTGTCACAACTCTCCTATTGCAGGACACTGTGGTATAAAGGACATGCAGGAATTGCTCCTTCGTTCCTTCTGGTGGCCAACTCTAAAGGCTGACGTTGAAACATATGTAAATTCTTGTCCAATATGTGCTCAAACTAAGATACCTCGAACTAAGCCAGCAAGTTTATTGATGCCCTTACCTGTTCCATCTGTCCCCTGGCATATGTTGTCCACAGATTTCTTATATTCTCCGCCATCTTCTGCAGGACACCACATTGTAATGGTAACTGTTGACTTGTTTACCGAAATGGCTCATTTTACAGCCTTGAAGAAATTACCCACCACTAAGGAAATGAGCCAAATCTTTATGCAAGATATATTCCATCTTCATGGTCATCCACAAGTAATCATTTCTGATCAAGGACCCCAATATGTGTCACGTTTTTAGAAAGCTTTTTCTAAATTTTTACACATCGATGTTGCTCTATCATCTGGATTCCATCCTCAGACTAATGGTCAGGCGGAGTGCCTCAATCGGGGGTTACAAAAATATCTACGCTGTTTTTGTAATGCTACACAAAGCAATTGGAACTCCTATCTCCCACTGGCTGAGATTTCCTATAATAATTCGGTCCACAGCACGACAGGATCTACACCTTTTTTTTTGTACTTATGATTTTCATCCTACAGCTTTTCCTGATGTTACTCGTGAACAATCCACTGTTCCAGAAGTTACCTCATTTGCTCAATGTCTCCACCATGTACAGGACATGATACGTACCAATATTTTAGCACCAAACGTTATATGAAAAGAGTACCTGATACCAGGCCTATTGCTGCACCATCATACCAGCCTGGGAACAAAGTATGGCTTTCTTCTAAGTTTCTGCCCTTTTGTTTGTCCCAGAATAAGTTCAAGCCTCGTTACTATGGACCTTTTAAAATACTGCATGTGTTCGACTTCGTTTACCAAGGACCTGGAAAGTTCATACGTTTTTTCATGTGTCTCAACTCAAGGCTTTTGTTCCTGAACCATATCACAGACATGCCCATAGGTCCTCCTCCTCTTTTGGTTGATGGCCATCCTGAGTATGAAGTACAGGAAGTTTGTGACTCCCGCATTTTTCAGAATCGTCTCCAGTTTTTGATTCCCTGGAATGGATATCCTGTTAGTGACTGTTCTTGGGAAGATGCTTCCTCTGTCCATGCTCCCGCTTGGACCGTAGTTTTTTCCAATGTTTTCCGGACAAGCCTGGAGCTTCGGGGGTGGGGGCCTACTGTGATGCCATAGCTTTCCGTGGCATGCACTTGCGGTCCGTGGTTGGATCGGCGGTCTGTGTTTCGGGCAGCCGATTCGGCCGCGGCACGTTTGTGCACTGCGACATGTTTTTTCGATCGCAGCATGGCCAAAGGCTCCTTTCTTGGGTTCCGGGCGGTGCTGTGTTTGCTGGCGGCCCCCGTAGTTTTTTCTTACCTTCCTCCTGAAATCCTTTTCCTTTTTTCATTGTTCTTTCTTCTTTTTCTTTTTCTTCTTGTGGCCATATCTTCTTCTTCCCAGATGCCTGTGGTTCGTTCCCTGCATGCATTGTTTAATTCCTTTTTTGAAATTACATTTTCTCTATTCATCTGCATGTGTCTTTCCCATTCCAAGATGGTATGTTTAGTTCTTCCTGCATGTCACTTCATGTTTGCTAGTACAAAAGCACAGAAGGTCTTCTCTTCCTTGTGTTGCAAACCCTTCCGCCCTGGTGGCAATCCTCGCTCCTGCTCCCAGTGATCTTTATCCTGTTTTTTGCCTGCAGTTTTGTGGTTCCTGATTCTAAGCTCTTTTTGCTTCTCTTTTTGTGTCTTCTCAGGAGTTCCTGTGGTTTGAGTTTTTTTCCCCTTAATCTGGGTTTTTCCTCTGGAACTGCTTCTGAAGGGTACAGCCTGCTAGGCGTAGTACAGTCAGCAGCACTGTGGCTCCTGGAAAGGGTCACCCTTATCTTGGTCAATCCAGAACAAGCGGGAAACCCGATGGTGCCCCGAGACTTGCAGACTACAGTGGTAAGAAGTGTGCAAACCATGACAGTTTGAGAAATACGTCCGAATGCAGATGTGATGCTTTGTGCACCTCTGAAAACACCCACCCCAATCTGACCATGGCCTCAGCTTCCAGCAGCAGTGGGAGTTGCTGCCAGAGGCAAAGTTGCTAAGCTGTGGGGTGTGGGTGCCTGTCTGTGCAATGTCTCAACTCTTCCACCACAACACAGTAGTGTTGGGGTCCTCGACCTGCTTGCTACTGGAAATGACTGACACAGACACAGTGGTAGGGTTACTGGTAACTGGCCCAGGGCACGTGCTCCCAGCCCCTTTTATTAGCAGGGTCACTTGACTGGTGACGCCTGCGATGGATGGGTGTGGGATGATTGTGGAAGCCAGCCCTCAGCACAGTGGCTGTTGCAAACACTAGAATGTGCCCAGCAGAATACTATTGACTCGACCCTGATTGTATCTGCACCCAGAGGTCCGCGATCCTGAACCCCTCTGGGCTATGGGGATCCGTGAGCGCAAGGGCAGCCCTCTCAGATGGAAGAATGGCTGTATCAAAGTGCGTATATGAGGTTGTTTACATGAAACACACTGACCAGCGGCAGCTGCTGCAAATCTCAAGGGGAGCGGCGGGGGAAATAAAAAATAAATAAATAAATAAACTTACCTCGGACCACTGTCTCCCACCGTCTCCTGCGACCTCTCTCCTGTTTCCCCAATGTGATGTTCAGTGGGACACCATCACAGGCTCCACAGCAATCCTGGTGCTACTTTCATGTTAAACCTAGCATGAAAGTCGAGTCAAGGTTGGTCTGAGCAGCTATGACTGCTACTCAGACACAGCCTCGGAGTCTGTGCAGTTCCTCCAGCCCAGCTGTTAAACACAGCCAGGCTGGAGAAACCAAAGTGCGCATGTGTGTTTGGCCGGCCTGAGACGGCCAGCCAAACACTCATGCACTCTTAGGTGCACTCCATTCCTCCTCATCCCCTTCCACCTTCCGTGGCCCAGCCCCGCCCCTCCCTGCACTGCTGGCCGAGCCAGCAGCAGAAAAATAAAACAATAGTAAACTATCATTTTATTTTTCGGCTGGCTCATCCAGGGAGGAAACGCCCCGTCGCCATAGCGAAGGAGCCCCCCCCTGGCACCGATTCTCTGTGCAAGAACCAAAAACTGTTTTCATTATTTTAAGTAGTGCTTTGGTAGGCAGCAAAGTTATTTAGGAGTGTATTTGGGGTGGGAGGGGGAGTTAGATAGATAGGAAGGTGGTTCGGAGAACTAAAAGGGATGTAGTGGAGCAAAACAAAGACAGTAGAGGAGGGACAAAATGTAGAGTAGAGAAGGAAAAAGAAAGAAAAAGAGGTGAAACACTTGAGAAAAAGAGACTTCGAGGATGAGGATGGAGGAAAATTAAGGGAAGGCAGAAAGCGAAGAAAAAATAGAAGGCGAGAATAAAAGGATTAGAGTGAGATAGACAGGAGTGGGAGGGAGCAGAGGAGAAACGAGAGCGAGAAAGTGAATGCAAGCGAGGCAGGCAATTACACCTTCATTTACTGAGCGCAAAGTCCATTTCTGGGCACTTAAGCAGCAGCGTGGTCACACTGCGTGGCCCTTGATCCCTCCCAGTGAAATAAGAACTGAGGAACATGGCACAGTTCTTGGGGCATTAACGGTAAAACGCGAACTAATATTTCAAACCAATTAATTCGAGCAGAGGTTTTGTGCCAGACCTTAACTATTCTCAGCAGAGAGTTTTGCATTGCTCGTGGTTTCACTGAAATTTTGCATTTTTCCTTAAGTAGGCGCGATGCTGTACACATCCTTGCCAAATGCTCTTCTCTAATACGTTGTTGTTCCCATGACTACGCATTATATCAGATCTAACGATTGTTAATAAAAGAAAAATCTAATGATCCTTTATGGTCGTTTTATTTCGGATAAGGATGTGCCCCACTTTAGGTTGTTTCCTTATTTATATATATGATCAGATTTACTCTATAGGTCGCTACTTTAATTTTATGATGCAGGAGTGCATCAGTAGTGTTCATTGATCACCGTACAGTCGGACCACTGGTCATGCGAGGGGCCAGGGATCCATGTAGTGTGGGGGGCCACTGATAATAGATTGAGAGTGGTCACTGATACATGTACTGTGGGTGACACCTGGTGCATTTACTGCAAGTGGATGCTGATGCATGTACTGTGAGCAGCCACTGATGCACATACTGCAGGCACATGCTGATGCATGTACTAACAGTGGTTCCTGATGCATGTACTGTGAGCGGCCACTGATGCACATACTGCAGGCACATGCTGATGCATGTACTAACAGTGGTTCCTGATGCATGTACTGTGAGCGGCCACTGATGCACATACTGCAGGCACATGCTGATGCATGTACTAAAAGTGGTTCCTGATGCATGTACTGCAAGAGGATACTGATGCATGGACTGTGAGCGGCCACTGATGCACGTATTGCAGGAGGATGCTGATGCATGTGCTATTAGTGGTGCCTGATGCATGTACTGCAGGCAGATGCTGATGCATGTACTGTGAGTGGCCACTGATGCCTGGATTGAGTGCAGCTAATGATCATGTACTGTGAGCGGCTACTGATGCTGGACTGGACTGAGAGTGGCCACTGATACATGTACTGTGAGTGGCACCTAATGCACATACTGCAAATGCATGCTGATGCATGTACTGTGAGCAGCCGCTGATGCCTGGACTGATGCACGTACTGCAGGCCAATGAATGTACTGTGAGTGGCATCTGATGCACGTACTGCAAACGGATTCTGATGCATGTACTGTAAGCTCCCACTGATGCACATGCTGCAGTCGGATGCTGATGCATGTATTGTGAGTGGCCATTGATGCCTGGACTGAGAGTAGCTAATGACCATGTACACTGTAGCATTTTGCTGATGCACATACAGTAGGTACAATATGTGGCTCCTGATGCATGTACTGCAAGCGGATGCTGATGCATGTATTATGAGCAGCCACTGATGCACGTACTGTGGGTGGATGCTGGCACATGCATTGTGAGTGACATCTTATGCAAGTACTGCAGGTGGACACGGATGCATTTACTGTGAACAGCCGCTGATGCTGGACTGAGAGTAGACACTGAAGCATGTGCTGTGAGTGGCTCCTGATGCACGTACTGCAGGCGGATGCTGATACACACACTGATGCCTGGACTGAGAGTTGGCAATGATGTGTGTCCTGTGAGTGGCACCTGATCCACATACTGCAGGCAGATGCTGATGCGTATACTATAAGCGAACACTGATGCCTGTTCTTAGAGCAGCTAATGATTCATGTTCTGTGAGTGACTACTGATGCCTGGGCTGAGAGTGGCCACTGATACATGTACTGCAGGCAGCTGTTGATGCACATACTGTGAGTGACCACTGATGCAGGACTGAGAGTGGCTAATGATGCATGTACTGAGTGGCACTTGATGTACATACTGCAGGCAACCACTGATGCATGTACTGTGAGTGACACTTATGTACGTACTGCAGGTAGATGCTGATGCATGTGCTGTAAACGGCCAATGATGCCTGGACTTAGCATGGCCACTGATGCATGTTCTGTGAGTGGCACCTTATGCACGTACTGGAGGTGGATGCTGATGCATGTACGGTGACCGGCAACTGATGCCTGGACTGAGAGCTGAAACTGATACATGTACTGTGAGTGGTACCTGATGCAGACAGCTGCTGATGCATGTACTGTGAGCAGCCAATGATGTCTGGACTGAGAGTGGCATGGTGCCACTAGTCCATATGTAATGAATTACCACTGACGCTTCTACTATTCCTTGGTGAAAGGGAAGATGCAGCAGGTCCAGCGTGGGGATGTTGATGTAGCAGTTACAAGGTAGGAGCACTGATGCAGCAGGTCCTGAATGAATGTTTATCAATCCTTGGGGCCAGAGATGCTCGTACTGCAGTAAAACCACTGAGATACATAATACACTGATGGGATACTCTTAAATTAGTTTTTCACTGCTGCCAGGCCTGTCTCTCCCATAGGTTAACATTGGGATTTCTTTATTATGTTTCATAAGAGAAATTTCCAGTTGGGATGAGACAGATATTTGAGTTTGGTGTTTCTGGACTCACAATTTAAAATCATAACTTACGATAAAGTTTGATTTTAAGTTGCAAGTCTGAAAATGCCACTTTTAGAAAGTTAGCATGTTCTTACTTTAATCATTCTGTGTCTCTGCCTGTCTCTGAATACACATCTGGGTGGGTGACAGCTGGGCTCTCATTCCCTCTAGACAGCCAAAGTAAAGGGAGCTTACGTGCGCCTGATGGGCAATCCACATCCTCATGTGCCTTTAACATCTTGATGGGTCATCCTGGGCAGGATGGAAGGGAAGAGCTGACACACCTGAGACCTCACAAAGGGCTGCGTAACCCCCGTATTGTATCTGGAGCCAGGGTAGGAAGGACAGGAACTTTTTGCACTTCAGAAGCCTCTCTTTGAAGTCTCCCCCACTTCAAGGCACAACTGGCAATAAGTATTGGACCCCAGACACCACCAAATCAGTATACTTCTGGACCTGAGGAGATTCTTCCAGGAAGGACTGCTGTGCTTAAAGGTCTCCTGCTTTGGTGTGCCTGCCCTGCTGCCTACTGCCCTCAGCCCTCACTGCCTGGGAGTGAGAAGGACTGGGCCTGCAACTCTACATCCCCAGAACCAAAGGGACTTCAAGGTCTTGCTGGCTTGCCTCCTGTTCTGAAGTCTCAGGGACATCAAATACTTCACTCACCACTGCTACACATTCTGGACTCTGCCAACTGTGAATCCTGCCCTACCAAGTACTTTCAATCCAGTCCTGGGCCTTTGGATGTGGGTTTCGCTGTTATGACCCAGCAGAATCCATGCACCGCTATCACTGTGCCAATCGGAACCGCTGAATCTCACCTTGACACGGACGCATCACCGCTAAAGAAGAGGACAGTGCATCACCGACTGCTTGGTTCAGGATTGATGCATCACCATCAGCCCGACGCATCACCTTGGCATCACTGTCTGCACAGCTTGACGATGACTCATCACCTTCATCGCAAAGGGTTCAACCCCGCACCACTGCTCAAGGATCAACAACTGCACAGCTCGATGACAACGCATCCACTGACTGCTCTGATTGGAACCAATGCATCACCTTGACATTGTCTCCTCTATTCCTCACTTAGGATCTCCGAAGTTGACGCAACCCTCCACACAAGGTACTGTTTCAGTAGGACAAGGTTGGTCCCTGTGGCTGGCCCACACTCCATTGCGGTCAGCCCGAACTTTGGATTTAGCCCAGCCTTGCATGACCAGATACCCCTGGTTGGTGCTTTAAGGTTTTAAGCACTACATTTGCAGATATTCTTAAAAAAATTATATCTCGACTTCTACTAATTTACATTTTGGTCATTTTGTTTTTCTTTTGTTCATTAAATTAGGCTCTATTTGTCTAACTGGATATGGATTATATTTTGTGTGGTGTTCTCACTGTTTTACTGTTCTAAATGTGCTTTACACATTGCCTCCTAAGTTAATCCTGCCTGCTGTGTGCCAAGCTACCAGAGGGTGAGCACAGGTTAATTTATGGTGTGTAACTGACTTACCCTGACTAGGACTGTGGTCACTCCTTGGTCAGGATACACACTTATGTCACAGAGAGACCCAATTGCTATCACCACCGTTTGGCCATGGAGCACCTCTGCAACTACTGGTGTATTATTGCTAATGGAGCTTGAAGTATCCAGTGCCTGTCTTTGCTCTCTTTATGTTGACCTCTTGTAAAGAGGCCCTAGTGGGAGCCACCTGCTGCCCTGTTATGCAATGGCAGTTTGCCATTCTGACTTTTATTTCAAGGGCTTAGCCAACAATAAACAGTCCATTATTGGTATTCTAAGTGAGAGACAAAGGAAGTAGGTTAGAGATCTTGTACAAGATGTTCAAGAACCTTGTAACTTATTCTAGACCATTAAATCGAATAAAAAGACAGTTTGTTTTAAATGTATTTAATTGAACTAACATAACTTTTCAACTTCTGAAAAAGTGTCACTCAAAATGTCACACATATGACATCGAAATGTCACCCAAAAGCACACTTAAAAATGTGGGCAAGGTACGCAGAGGTAACCTAACAACTTGACAACTGTGTGTGTGATGAAAGATATTTGTTTTTCCCAGTACGCAAATAACAGTAATGGTGGATCAATTTGATTGAGAACTCATATCTTTGATGAAAACACAATATTTGTTTTAAACTGGTGCAAGATGTTGATGGTCAATGTGTTGTTTAAAAAAAATTCATAAAATAGTTTTTTAGTATTCAGTAATAGGAATTGCTGGGAGTAAGTGGTTTAATAAAACTTATTGCTCACAGCCTTGAAGAAGCCTTCGTTCACAGCGCAAAACACATGTTGACATCTCAGCATTAAACTAAAAGTACCCAAATGAGTTAATTTTAAAAGCATGGTTTTATAAGAATGTATTAAAAAAGGTGAAGGACAGTTACAAATTGTGGAAGAGTTTTGTTTTTGATGATTAAATTCCAAGGATTCATCTGGTGCCTTTACAGGAAATAGTCTGATGACAGTTGTTAGAAAGGAGCAGTGAATCGGTTGATGTGACTTTGAAGTCTTTTCTTGCTGTCCACAGTGTCTTGTCATAGCAGTAAAGCAGTCATTTTCTTTTAGGGAGGCCAGACAAACAAAATGTCTGCCTTCATACTCCACTGAAAGAAGTTCCATTGAAAGTTTATTTTGTTTGTTTGAGAGTTTCTTTTCTGGATGAAGGCATTGAAGGCACATACAATGGACTGCCACTGTCCCTCTTTTCTGGCTAATTTTACGACCTCTTCAGGTATGTATTAAATCAATGTACTCACAGGCAACATGACCAAGAGGCCTTGAGTTTGGTACTAGGGCAAGGCTTTCTTTCTGAAGGAACCATAAAATTACAAGCACTGTTGACAGGGATATCATCAGCCGTGTGAGTGGTAGCTATTGTTACTCAATTAATATCACTAGCCCAGATGGACCTACTTTATTGGTTGGCGGTGATGGGAGTTGTACCCATGGACGTCATTTAGGGGTCGCCAAGGCTTGCAAGGGACCCCTGGCTTGCCCTTTGCTACCCCTGGCACACAAAGGCAGCTCGTCCCTATGGGTGTCAGTTAGGGGCTCCACTCTTTGTTTTCAGTCATTTTTTATTAACCTAATGGTGAATAATAATATATTATTCGCTATTATTGTAATAAAAATGGAGTCCAACTAGCTGGAATATACCCTTCCATGACAGCTGAGCTAAGTAAAAAATGCTTTTATATGTATTCTGTGTGCATGCTTTCAGGTGTTTGTGAAGGAAAGTGAGGATCAAAGGACATGTGATGTCACTTCCGCTAACCTTGGCATTTCGGCACATTGATGTCCATGGTTGTACCCATACCCAGGGTCTCTAGATGAAGCTAAATGGACTCAAAGTAGCTAACATGTGAATATCAACATGTCTAGCCAGAGTCATGTTTTACTCAAAAGACGAGTGCCACAAGGTCACATGATGATAGGTGGATGCTGAGTGTGCAGTAAATCTATTCCTAGCAGTGGCGTAACTCCTTTCCAGCCAATCTGTTATCGGGGTTATATGCAGGGAAAGGGAATTCTGCATGGGTAAAAGTATTGCAGGTGTTGTAGTTTTCCAGGTGTTACCTAACAAACAGTTGTGAATGTCGGAAATTAATAAATCTACACCCATGAGAGATTGTAAACCTTCCAGTGCAGAGTTACTAATTATAGTCAAGGTCAGACCGACTTTTTTTTAAAGTGAAGCTCACTGTACCCTAAAATTTGAGATTTCTTTTTAAACAAGGATTTTGTGGCCCCTGATTAGGAGATACTTTTGGAAACATTAAACAGAAAGGGTCATTATGCACGTAGATCATATGTGATTACCTATCAAACCCCCCAGTAGTGAGTTGCCACTGATAATGTGTAACACTGCAGTGTTTCGACGCAGGCCTCAAACAACACACTATGGGCCTGATTTAAGAAAAGTGCGCTCCACCCAATGCAGCACCAATTTTCTTGTGCCTCTTAGCGTCCTCCTAATGCCACCATGTGTGTGCCGTATTTAAGATACGGCGCAGCACGGCGGTAGTTAGGGAACAAGAGTAAAAAAAATGTACGCTAGTTTGGAGCTTTGCAGGATTAGCGTAAAAAATGTTTACGCGAATCCTGCAAAGCACATTGAGGCCCATTGGTGTGCCTCCTTTTAATGCCTGTTCTGAGCAGGTGTTAAGAATGCCTGAAATCTTTTAGATTTCTTTGCCCCATTTTTTCAGCCCCCTGAATAGGGGAATGTCCCCCTTGCATACACTATGCCTGACCCAGGCATAATGTGGTGCAAGGGGTTACAAAGTTGCACAATGCATGCGTTGCGCCACTTTGTAAATATGGCACAGGGAAAAGGCCACCTTAGCGCCGCTTTAGCGTAAAAAAATGACGCTAAGGCCCCATGGAGACCTCCTTATATCCAAAGAGAGGAGTTTGACTTGATCCATCCACCTTTTAGTTATTTCATATGTGCCACCTTCGAGCAGGTAATCCTAGAGGTAAAGAACCATAATTCATTCTTAGAGGAAGAGGAGGCTTCATTATGCGCACAAACAGAAACCAGCACGGACAGAATATAACTTATACTTGTAAACAGTGTTTTACACGCTTCAGCTACTGCGCGGATGCTAATTTCGAAGCTAATTGGGAAAGACCGTACAAGGCTGATCAGAGGCGTCACTTCCGTCTCAGCGCAGCTGGTGACGATGATGAAGAGCGCGATGATAGGCGTGCTCTGAATGCGCCCCAGTTAATGAGTTCAATCGACCGAACCGACACATGCGCTTGTCGACAACAGACGTCACACCTGATGCAAATGAGCTTGATGCAATTATGAACGTGGATTCAAAAAAGTGCATTATGGCTCTATCAGTGATTCAAAACACCCTGAGTAAATCTTTATTTAATACACCCCCCCCCCCCTAAATTCAAGAAAGCTCAGCCCCCCTAAACGTTTACATAACAAAAGACAAAACAACAACATTTCAATGTTAATGTCGTGTATTTAATCTAATGTCGATTTGGGTTCTGCCTTTAAAGGCCAAACACGTCCCTTCCCCAGGCAGCACCTACTAACATTCCTACACACCATACTGGTCACTCGCCCCTCAGAACTGCTTGGAGTCAGTGAATGGGCCGAGGATTATGTGAAGGGCCCTTCAATGACCCGAACCATCAGTACGGCATGAGATGGCATGGGGGGCCATGGTAGGCCTTGGCATGCTGTGGTATGTACAAAGCAGGCCTCTACTTCTGGGTCCTGTAAAACAGCCCCTATAGAGAATTCTTATGCAGAAGGTCAGACAGAACGCATTCTGAATGCATCTAGCCAAACACGCCTTAACCCCATCCTGTATATCATAGGAATACCAGCTGGGAAGAGGGCCTGACTGGGAACCCAAAGCAGCCCTGGCAAAAGTTGTCAGATCAGCCACCATAGGGAGCATAGCGAGCGAGTCTGACCGCTGCAATAGGGCTGGGGGGGTTCTCAAAGAATATTTGGGAAAACATTACAAAAACGGCGCATTTGCCACTTTCATTATATATTCAATTGTATTATTTTTTAAAGGATAGTAAATGATGCTATTGCAGTGCACCAGGATACAACAATCTCTTCCACTGGAGCTCTTCAATGATTCCTTCACTGTCGCCCACCAACCAGTGCCTCTCATCTCTCCATAGCCCCTCTCTCACAAGCAGTTCATTTGTTTTATATCATACGTGTGTAAATCAGTGTACAGAAAATGTTACATAAGGCAAAGGGGACTACAAGTTGTAGGATTCATATGTCACCCACACCTGTAGGCATTTCTTGGTCTGTGGAAGCATAAACTCAGGGTTCTAAACATTACACAGTGGTTAGGGTTGATTTTACTAATAACAATTTATCTGTACCCAAATAAGCAGTTTTAAGCATAATTAGGATATGCCAAGATTGGGCGGAAACATAACTTTCTAACCTGTACCATGCCATTTACATGTAGCTTTTTTTATGACAATTTATAGCTCACGGTGATATATTATGATTGTAACCTCTGAACTGCACAATAACAAAAGGAGTATTCGACTGAACTGAGCAATGCACATAACATATTTCTCTGTGATCTGCATGGTACACTTTCTTTAGATCGGGCATAGAAACCCCATGCGCTACCTTAGATGAGTCAAAACTGCCACTAGACAAAACCTGATCCCTCTGCAGCATTTACATTAATCACCAGTGTTATTTTGAAACTTTTATTGTTAACTGAAAACTTGCGGACATAGAAGAAACTCTGCACTGTTTTTAAAACTGCTGCACTGCTACAAAACCAGCCTCCAGTAACCAAAGTGGCCCTCACCCCCAACCATTCGAGCCTTCAAGGGAAACGCCTGATGCCCGGTATGGCCAGTTCTTCCTTAAATGGGAACCTCTACACACCCTGACCCATCCCACAGTATTTAAACCTTCTCAATGAGCTTGAGCCTTAGAAAAACACACTTGGTCATACTGGCTATACAGTGAAACACTGTATTTCCTTTTTTCAATTCCTAAGGAACCTAAGCAATATACCTACCAAATTAATTTTTCCATATATCCAAAAACGACTCAATGAAGTTCCATTATTTTCTATGCAATTTATAGCTCAGAGAATTTTATGAAAAAAGCTAGACACTACCCTAAGAAGACTGCTCCACCGAATAGTTTGACAAGTTTGAGTTTCTGTGTTGACCGGAGAGGATGACCTCATGTATCCTCCTCTACATGCAAAACCAGACCCAAGCTTTTAAACAGGGAACACCACTTGACACTGTTGCCCTGTGAGTGTTGAACTACCCACCATTTCAACGCATGTAGAGCTTGTTGCCTGCAACCCTGTAATTATGTTCAATCATTCGATTTGTGAAGTGCTACTAACCACTTGCAAGGGTATCCAGGTGCTTGGAAGGCACTGGGCTCAGTAAAAAAGGTAGGTCTTCAGTGCTTTCCAGAAATCCCTAAGCGATGGGGAAGTGCAGAACTGCAAGGGTAGGTCATTCCAGGCTGTCGCTGAGAGGTGGGAAAAGAAGTGTCCTGGTGCTGCTGTGGATGCAGAGAGTGTGGGTGATCAATAGGGATGCAGATTGGATTTGTCTGGCTGGCTGGTGGAAGTTCAGGCGTTGGTTGATTTAGGCAGGTCTGAGGTTGTGAAGAGCTTGTATGCTTGAGTCAGTGTCTTGAATTGGCATCTCTTCTGTCCTGGGAGCCAGTGGGGTTCTTTGAGGTGGGGTAGATGTGGGCCTGATGGGGAAAGTCAAAGATAAGTCTGGCTGCTTTGTTCTGGATGGCCGGCAGCCTCTTGAGGAGGTGGGAAGAGATACCGTAGTAAAGGGCAGTATCATAGTCAAGTCTGCTCGTGATTAGGTCCTGTGTTACAGCGCACCTGATGTTGTTGGGGAGCCACTTGAAGATTTTCTTTAGCATGGGCAGGGTGAAGAAGCCAGCTGATGAGACCACGTTGACCTAGAAGTTCCTTGTAAGTTTTTTGTTGAGGAAGATGGTGAGGTTTCTGGTGTGATTACACTGGGCAGGTGTGGGGCCTAGTTCCAAAGGCCACCAGGAGGAGTTCCAGGGGGTGGGGTTTTCGCAGAAGATCAGAACTTCCATTTTGTTGGTGTTGAGTTTCAGGCAGTTCTGTTTCACCCAGTTGGCGACGCTTGTCATGCATCTGTGGAATCTGGCTCTGGTGGTGGTGGGGTCCTTGGAGAAGGAGTGGATGAGTTGAGTGTCGTCTGCATAAGAGATGATGTTGAGCCAAGTGGGTCATATAGGTGTTGAAGAGGGTGGGGCTGAGGGATGAGCCCTGAGGGACCCCACAGATGATATATTTGGAGGTGAAAGGGGGAAGGCAGCCTTTTTGGATTCTTCCAGTGAGGAACAAGGCAATCCATCTGAAAGACATTTCCTTGGATAGTCGAATGATCAGCGTATGGTGGGATACTGTGTCAAACACTGCCAAAAGGTCGAGGAGGATCGGGGCTGCTTTCTGTCCTTGACCAGGAAAGGCATAGATGTCATCTGTGGGTGCCATGAGAGCGGTCTTGGTGCTGTGACTGCTGTGGTATCTGTACTGGGAGGAGTGGAGAAGGTCATGTTGCTCCAGGTGAGTTATGAGTTGTTTGTTGATGGCCTTTTCCAGACCTTTGGCTGGAAAGGGCAGCAGATAGATAGGTCAGTAGTTCTTGAGTTTGCTGGGGTTGGCTGATAGTTTCTTGATTAAAGGTTTGAGCTCCACGTGCTTCCAGTCTTGTGGGAATGTGGCCGTGGTTATGGAGGGGGATGAGCAGGGGGGTTAGTTCTTGGCTGATTTTGTCTGTTCCAAGGATAAAGATGTGGTATGGGCACGGGTCACTGGGTGCTCCTGAGTGGATGGAGTTCATGAGGGAGGCAGTTTTCTACGTGGTGAATGTGTTCCTTATAGTGAATCGGGGTCCTTGATAATTGCAGTGTAAGTTATTTTTCTTCTTGCATCGTCACCTCTCCGCATCACCCCAGCAGCCCCAGCGTGTGCCATCTAACTCGTCTCAGCCCAGCTTGGTGCAGGGGGGCTTGGAAACCCTGGTCTCCCTGTCTCCCACTAAAGGTGATGTTTCTTCTCCATCATCACCACTAAATCCCTTCCTGTGAATTCAGGAGTTGCTTGAACTGGTGAATAAGTCTGGCCCCTACTCAGATCTTTTAGGATACCACAATCTTGGTCAGCGCCCTGGCCATGCCCCTCTTTCCTCCCTGTTAAGTTTGTCCCGCCCTACGAGCATTGCTACTTCACATCATTTCTGGTTAGATGAGCTGTATCCTTCCACCGCTGATGGGAGGGGACACATTTTTTGTTTCTATTTTAGCACTAGATGGGAGCACATTTGTTTCCTCAGAGGGCACAGTTCTACCTATAAAAATACTTTTTATAGAAAGACAATTCTGTGATCGTTTTTTTTTTTTTTTGCTTTATGAGACCAGACCTACGTGACCACAGGTCTGCATTTAACAACATTTATTTGTAAAAGTGTGTGCAGAAAGCTGTTTATTGAACACTCCCTCGTCTTTTCCTCTCACATTTCTCCCATTCACAAGTTCCCTTTTTTGTCTATCTGCCCATCCTCTCACTCTCTCTTTGTCCATCCCTTGCCTGCCCCAGCCTTTTCCACTCCCCAGTGTCTTCCCTTATCTGTTTCCCAGCCGGTCTCTCTCTCCCCATTCATTCCTACCCCATCCTTCCCCTTCCTACTTGGAGAATTGGAAGATGGAAATCTTAGAGTCTGATTGATGGGGATGAGCAAATGGCACTTGAGTATATTAACCTGGAATGTTAATTCCTTGTGAAATGGGCTCAAGATGGAAATGATGATTCAGGCGCCACTGGATATGACATAGAAATAGCAATGGTACAAGAAACATACCTGGCGGGGAATACTTGTCAATATGTTGGGAGGAACATATACTGAATAATGATTTATGCAGGTTACTCAGCAGACGCTACTGATTAAAAAACTAGAGAAATCATGGTGCAGCCTGGACTGACATGAAGGTTTGCTATGTTTCAATACTGGGTTGATGGAATGGAGAGCAAGTGGCAGTAATATCAGCTTCTTTAGCTCCCAGATGGCAAATATCTCTTCTAGAGAAGATCAATCTCCTGCTAGTTCCACATCTAGAGAACTTATTGATCCAAGGAGAGGACTTCAGCATTGTTATGGACAGGACCAAAGATAGGATGCTCTTTGGGCGAAAAGGTGGCCCAGAAGATAAACCGAGCTGGCAAGCTCCACAGAAACATTGGTTCCGGTGGATGGATGTGTTGCGGCATGAAAACAAAGGAGACATAATCAAATAAATTCAGAAAGCCACTCACAACACTGCACCTCTCCCCTGCCCCCAATATTATTCCAAATGTAGTCCTACTACGTGCACTAGACCAAGGCACCTGCTGCTCCCAAGGGGCGACCCAATGGTCAGAAAGAAAATAAAGATGACTTGGAATACACACAATCTGGAATTGGACTTGGGTTTCAATGGATTATAACTCATCGGTGTACTACCATCTGCAGAATTTTGAAACAAAGGGGACATACAGTTTTCCTTTGACTCTAGAGCCCGCAGCGGCATGTACCGCTGACGGGCCACGCCCCTCTACCTTTTTATTGACTTTTGCCTGATGTGAGGAGTATCTGTCAGGGTGAAAAAAAGGCAGCCTGACACATACTCTTGTGGTTCAGGTAAGGCAGCCAGAAGTTGCACATGCGCTAAATGCTCAGACACCTTGCTGCCTGAGCTGAACTTTGCTGGGCTGAAGATGTCACAGACCTGTGAATGCATGTGTATTTTCTTGTGAGTGTTGTGAATGGGTGTGTGAGTGCGTGTGTAAATGAATGGGTGTGAATAAGGTGTATGTGTGTGTGTGAAAAGTACCTCTCCCCCAACCCCCTCTCTTAAACTTACTGTCCGCCCCTGTCCAGAGTGCACAATTCCCACTCCCGACTGAATTATGTATTCGCACTTCGTGACAGAGTGCGTAGGTCTAAGAACATGGTGCTACGCTTTAGAACATGGCATATGGGACTTCGGATCACTCCCTTTGGTGAGTACACTACAAGCAGGCATGGTCAGTCTGGCAGAGAGCTGATGTTTGAATGCCTGGGAATTGAGAAATGGGAAGGTAATGGGAAACAGCTGTGTACAATTGAACTCTGCTGTTAGGAAAATGCTCCTAAATTAGAGTTGAATGGTATATTGTGTTAAGAATACAAAACGCTGCTCCTGGGAGGTGTAATATTGGGTGTGACTGGGAAAAAAGAGGCATATTGTAAGATAAAAGAAGTAGAGGAGGCAACCACCAGTCTACGAGGGCAATTAATGTAATTGAAATAACAATTGGGGGCAATGGTTAGCTATGCAAATGCAATACGCGGGGCATATTTATGATGCCCCTAGCACTGTCTTGCACCATATTTGCATCATTTTTTTTACACAAATGTGGCGTTAAGGTGGTATTTCCCACACGTCATATTTACAAAGTGGCACAGTGCAAGCATTGGGCCTCTTTGCAAGGGGGACATTCCCGATTAAGGAGACCCAGATAAATGGTGCAGTGAAATTTACTAGTTTGCACTGTGCTATTTTTAGCGTCATAATTAACGCCTGCCTAAGGCAGACGTTATGATGGCACTCCCATTGAAAACAATTGGCCTCCCTGTGCTTTGGTGCATTAGCACCATAATTTATGGCACTAATCCAGCAGAGCGCCACATTAGCGCCATAAATTACAATGCAAATATGAACACGGCCGCCATGGTGTGCCATATTGTAAATACGGGGCACACATGGTGTCATTAGGAGGATGCAATGGAGCACTAGAAAAGTTGTGCAACATGAATGATGTGTCACTTTTACATAAATATGCCCCATAGTTTTGCAATGAAGTGTTTTTGAAGGACCTGCCAATGCAGCAGCTTTCATAGAAAGGCATCACAGATCTAGAAATGGATTAATTGGTGGAAGACAGATTGAAGGCAATTGCATAGCTCCGAAGTGGTAAGATACAGTCGACATGCAGAACCCTTGACGATCTTTCCACAAAAATTGCAGCACGTCGCTTAAATATGTATCAAGAAGCAAATGCAGCATGCGTTCTTACTATCAACTTTATGTGAGCAATAATCACAACAATGATATAGCAGAACAAACAGAGAGACACCAGTATTTCTCATATAGGCCAAGCTCTTTAATAAATGTGGAAATTAAGTTACTTACAAATTGGTTCGCCAATATATTAAAGGGTCAACAACATGTTGATTCATCCAGATCAGTCAGGCTTCATGCCTCAGAGGTCGACCATACTCAGTCTAAAAAGATTTGGCTGGCAAAACAGAGAAGCCAACAGTGGTTCTATTCCTCTCTATAGATTGGTGAGAAATGCTCACCCTGGTAACCAAAATGGGTCAAAATTGGCCAGAGATTTATGGCTTGGATTGAACTTCACCATAAAATACCTGTAGCAAGGTTTAAAGTGAACAGGGCATTATCAGACATCTTGTCTTTTGCGTGCAGTACTGACTTTAAGGTTTCACTCTGACAAGGGTTGTGATTACTATTTGAGGTGGGTTCTTAGCTAATCCTCATATTTCTTACATTGGCGTTTAGAGCTGGGATTCAATACTTTTGTTTCTGTAGTGCAAATCAGTGCTTTGTTTAAAAGAAAAAAAAACATAATTTGACATCAAAATAAATTTCACATTTCTAAATTCTATTTTATTTTAAATTGAGTGATTGTTTTTCTTTTGTTTTACATGCAGTACTCTGCAGTGATACCACTTGGCCGCACTGCTTTTCACACGCTGTTGCCATGCAATATATATATATATATATATATATATATATATATATATATGTCTATGTGTCGCCTCTAATGCTTGGCCCTGAACTCACCCCGCGCTCGGCCGACGACAGATGACGAAACACACTTGCTCAGTGTGCCCCCGGATCTTATCAACCTCACAAAATAACACTATTATTATAGACACTGCCGATAAGCCCTGCTTCTCCTCCATCGGAAAAAAAAAATATATATATATATACACCTGTGCCTTTGATGTGCCCATCTTAGTTGGCAAAATGAGAACCCTGCCCGAACAATCATACAAACTGGCACATCACCACAAGCAGAAGTCAAATTCTACATGCCCGAGCCCATAAGGGAAACTTGAACAATTGCCGGATCACAGAACGTGAGAAACCTCAAGATGACACCCCTACCACCCCCTAGACCCTCACCAGTGGGTCACCGTATGGAACTGGTTCAAATTTTTATGTACATGTGCACCTGTTGTGCCTTATTGTTTAATTGGAAATCAACCATTACAAGTTGTACTACCCTACCCCATACACCACCATCGCGCCAACTTCCTAACACATGCAGAGCGGATGGGGACACACACGGAACAGGGGCGCCCGGCTCAGTGAACACATTGCGCTGCAACCACACAACATAACTTGAACACAAGAAAGAAAACGAGCTACAGCTAATATACACTGTTGTTTACAATATAAAACAACCAAAACCGTCAAGATAAATATAATACAAAAAATGATATTTATTTCATATGCATGTACAACAACAAAACAATAATAGTCCAAATATAATATATAAATATTTACATCTTCAAAGGGAAAGACACACACACTGATATATAATAGTTAGACAGAGACAAAGAGTTATACAATACAAAACACAAAAGATAATAGAAACATAACATGAGAAACAGAAAGTCCAAACTGTACAAAATACAACAAAATACAAATTGGATATATACTTTCTTTACGGCACTACTTTAGAGCCTTAATAACGTTCACAATTGTAACATATGAAAATTTAGAACAGGATCACGACTCCACCAAATACGTAGGAGAAAAACTCCTTGGACCCTAGAATTCCATATTCCATTTTAAAAAACTGTAGGAACTAAGCCTACGCGCGTTTCGGCGGAAAAACTCCGGTTTGTAGAATCGCATTCATCAGGGCAATTCCTTTTTAATATTCGGTGACTGATATCACAGTTCTTCTAAATTCTCGTCTTTCCCATCTGAGTCAAATCTAATGAATATAGAAAGTAACAATAAGGAATACTATAATATTATACTTAATACAATTCCTTGAGATTCTGCTAGCCACCTATTTCATACCACAACCCAATTCTCATCAAACAACTCTAAAGTGCACAAATATAGAAACCCAGTGCTAAGATATATGAAAAGTGATTTAAAAAAACCCATAGACTAACCATCAAAGAAATCCAAAGCCACCAGGCAGTGCATGAAAATAAACACACCCTAATGCATACAAAAGACACCATCAAATATCTGTCATTTGTCCCGACTATTCTCCATACTAGATATATTAGTAATATTAAATACCAGATGATAGTGCTGACGCGTTCCCTTACAGAGGGAGTACAGAAGAAGTGGTTCTATGACTTCAACTTCTGGTCACACTGGGCTCCTTATACCGGCATACAGCCAGATTCAAAGATCCATCTCTATTATAAAACAAGAAGCCTTAAATCAATAAAAGCAAGGAAAACAAAGATTCCAAGCGTCAAATAGACCAGCTATTTACCTTTTGGCACCATAACTTATTTTTTCCCATACCATAATAGTCTTCAAAGTAACCCGATTTTTTGGGAGGAAAAAGACATTTTTTTACAGCTTCCATAAAACTTCAATCTGTATATGAAAAGAGACAGGGAAAGAGCAGATCAAAAAAATGACCAAACTGGGATTCCACTTACTCGAATATTTTTCTCCTATCCCTTATTTTACAAAGAAGAAGAAAACCTTGATTGAAATCCCTTATCTCTAGCTCTACAGAGCGCGACTTCAGTATATTAAGAAAGATCTTATTTGGGCTTTCACCATCCCCCTGCATTCAAGACTAAGTGGTACAATTTCTCAATATATGCAAGAAAAGATCGTATATTCAAGAGCCCCTCATTTAGAGGAAAAACTATTATCATTGAAAGTGAGGCACCATACCTTTTGATAAACTGATTTCCCAATGGCAGATATAACACGAGGACACCCGATAAGAGATTGCTAAACATGGCATTCTCCTTTTTGAGGTCAGGCAATTAATTACCAAACGCGGTAAAAGCCGCAAGAAGTCTAACAGAATCGCGCGATTTTCAAGCTGAGAAAAAATTCGGAAAACTAGCGTCGGCCATCTTGAAATGGTCATACATACGGCCTACTGGTTAAAGAAAGAACCAGACCAGAAAAATAATCCGATTTACACAAAAAAAAGGGGGTGGGGGGGGCCGTCTCAAGATGCAATTGGCCATCTCAACAGAGTCTTGGATGTAGCTGACTGATTAAAGGAAAAACCACAACCGCAATGTTACATTGTAGAGACTACAAAATAAAAAATAAATAAAGAATAAAAAATAAAAAATAATAAAAGATAAGAGATATAGAATAGAGATAGATATAGAGAAACAAAAAACTCCTACAGTACTTAATAACATCATATCCATAGGAGGTCCTAACAAGAGTCTCCTTGCTCTTGTTCTAAAAGGACCGGGATCTCTCTGTTTATATATAGGACAGATCAAAAAAGAGGGGCACGAACGGAACCGTCCACCTCTACACAGGGAGATTCACATCTAGGGGAATTCAGATTTAAACATTCTCCCAGGGTATACACTCATTGAGGCCTTTATCATATGTGTCCAGGATAAAAATCCAAAACACTTCCCGCTTCTTCCTTGTATCTTCCATTGTTTTGCCTGGAACGTCCTTGATCTTTTCCAAGATCGTCCACGTCAGGTCGTCAGGCTCATGTTTTTTCTCCAGCCAGTGTTGCACCAGGGGAGCTCCCTCTCTTTTATTGCGAATACTAGATAGATGTTCTGAGATTCGTACTCTGATTTCACGTCCAGTCTCTCCCACATATCCCACTAAGCAGGGACAGATAATAAGGTAAACACAATTGGAGGTTCTACAATTAGTCATGTCACACAGTTTGTATTTCTTATGTCCCCATACCAATACATCACTAACAATGGCCTTGGGGCATACTTTACAGGTTCCACATTGGTGATTTCCCAAAACTGGGATAGTACCAGTAATAGACTTTTGACAGAATTCTTTTTCTCTAGGTAGAGCTGTCTTAACTAATTTATTGCAAATGTTCTGATTTTTTTTGAACGCCAAAAGGGGTCTCTCTAATGGTTTGAGAGTTTGATCACTGTTTAGGATGTGCCAATTGCTGTTAATTATTCTCCTGATCCTGTCGTTCATGTTTGAATGTTGAATGACACAAACTAATTGTTGTTTGGATTCTTTTGTACATTGTTGGAACATACTTTCTCTATCGTAGTATTTCGCCCGTTTGTACGAATCTCTGATCAATCTCTTAGGGTATCCCCTTAGGAGAAGCTTTTCTTGAAGCACATCTGCATGTATGTTGTAATCACTCAATTCCGTACAGTTTCTACGAATACGCAGAAACTGACTAAAGGGAACCCCTTGTTTCTGACTTCTAGGATGGTAGCTATCATAATGCAAAATGGTATTTTTTGCTGTGGGTTTTGTATATAGTGATACCTCTAGCTGTAAGTTCCGGCTTTTTATCCAAATGTCTAGGAATTCAATGTTGTCCCTACTTTTTTGGATGGAAAATTTAAGATTTGTATCACATAAATTAACCCATTTACAGAACTCTTCTAGTTGTTCTTCATATCCTGACCAGATAAAAAAGACATCGTCTATATACCTCGACCAAAGTCTGATATTCTCATAAAAAGGGGCAATTTCGTTGTATATATGGGTCTGTTCAAAAAGACCTACATAAATATTGGCAACAGTCGGAGCACAGGCTGCTCCCATGCTGACTCCCTTCTTCTGCTGATAAATCTCTCCATCAAATTCAAAAAAATTACTTTCCAATACAATCTTAAGACAGTCAAGAACAAACACCAAATGGTCCGTCATGCCTTCCTCATTGAAAATTTGTCGAACCGCCTGCCAGGCTTCAAATTGGGGAATATTTGTATATAGGGCCTCTATATCCATAGTGACCAGAAACTCATTGTCTGGATTAAAGCTGGCCCCTTCCAAGATTGAAATAATATGTCCTGTATCTTTAACGTATGCAGGGAGTTGTACTACTCTTGTTTTAAGAAATGTTTCCACATATTTTGACAATGGTTCCGTAACAGACCCTACGGTGGACACAATGGGTCGAAACGGAGGATCCGTTTTATGAACTTTCGGAAGAGCATATAAAATAGGCACTCTAGTAGTCGTAGGATTCAGGTATATATGTTCTTTTTCACAAATCAATCCATCATTATATGCTTTCAAGCTGACTTCCTGAATTCTCTTTTTCACTTCCCTTTGCCAGCCACTGTTGGCTTTACTGTAATGCATAACATAACACCATGGCAACATATAACATTCTAACATGGAACGTACAGGGCCTGGCTCATGCTACAAAAAGCCGTAGGGTACACACCTACCTCAAACGGCATAACATACACATTGCCATACTCCAAGAGACACACACCAACGCCCACGAATTGGGTAACATTAGTAATAGATGGTCGGGCGTGATTCACGGTACTACGACCTCAACATACGCCAAGGGGGTTCTAATCTGGATAGCCCCGGGAGTCCCATACACGGTAAAAAACATACACAAATAGACAAAGACAGCAGATTTGTATACCTACTGGGGGAGTTAGACGGTAAACAGCTAATTATAACGGGTCTGTACGTGCCCAACACAGGACAAGGGGAATTCCTACGATCAACCACTGCACAATTATCACACGACCCGACCACACCCATCATTTGGAGAGGTGACTTCAACTGTGTACCAGATATAACTCTAGATAGATCTTACCCCCCAATAGAGGGCGCCCACAGCAGAAGAACATCCTGGGCGCTGTGGTCATGGATGTTGGAGAGGAGATAACGCGATACCTGGAGGGACCTACACCCCACAGACAGAGAATACTCTTTTTACTCCCCAGTACACCAGCTCCACACCCGAATAGACTAATTACTGTGCTCAGAAGAGACAATGCACTTATTACACAAGGCCACATATATGGCCAAGATCCTGTCAGATCACAGTCCCCTGGTCACTGCACTGCAGTGGGGTGGGCAACACTCCTGTATCCCCACATGGCGCTTACAGCCAGCCCTGTTGCACGACCCCCCCATTCCACGCTGAACTTGCAGATAACATAGATTCTTACTTCAAAACCAACAACCCGTCGGCGTCAACTTGGTCGATAGAGTGGGATGGACATAAAGTGGTAATGAGTGGTATCTGCGTGGCGGCGTCAGGTGGGATCAGACACACCCTGAATCGTGAGTTACGCAACATCGAGGAGACACTACGGGATGCAGAACGTGGGGAGGTGACAGATAAAATTGACCAAACGGAGGTGTTGAAACTCAAAAAGCAGTGGTGCGAGGCCGACGAGCGCTTGCGAAAGTTCGACTACCGCCACTACATGGCGCGACTCAATGCAGAGGGCGATCACTCTAGTAGGCTACTGGCCTGGCTGGTGAAGGGAGAACAACAACATACTCCCAGAAATGCTATTCGCCTAGAATCAGGAACAATAGTTAACACGCAACTAGAGATCAACGAAGCCTTCAGACAGTATTATGACACGTTATATAAAGCTGGGCCTCCCCCACCCCCGGAACAGATAAATTAATTCCTCCGGCTCTCCCCATTGACTCGCCTAATGGAAACACAACTCCTAGACTTGGATAGGCCCATAGAAATGGACGAGCTGCAACAAACGCTCTGACAACTAGCCCACAATAAAGCCCCCGGGGGGGACGGCCTCCTAATCCAATACTATCAGACCTTCCAGACGCAGACGCTCGTGCCTTATTTGACAATGCTACAAGAGGCGTTCGAACTAGGGCGCTTATCGAAATAGCTACGCAAAGCAATAATTGTCGTTCTACACAAAAAGGGTTGTGACCCCCTAGACGTCCGCTCTTACCGCCCCTTATCGCTACTGAACTCAGATTGCAAATTATTAGAAAAGGTGCTAGCGAATCATCTTCTCCCATTGATGCCCACCCTGATCCACTCAGATCAATCCGGATTCATACCTGGACGTAGCACTTTCATCAACATCAGACACCTACTACGACTAATGGCCGAGATCCTGATGACAGATCACACACGAGTTGCGGTCTCCTTAGATATCGAAAAAGCTTTCGATACGTTGGGCTGGCCGTTCCTGATGACCACATTAAAACACATGGGGTTCGGAGCCAGGTTCATGCAATGGATATCAGTGCTATATACCGATCCAAAAGCACACGTCAAAACTGGCGCAGTGATATCTAAAGAATTTGCGATAGGGAGAGGCACCCGCCAGGGTTGCCACTATCGCCATTATTGTTTGCACTAGCAATAGAGCCTCTCGCAGCCAGACTACGCAGGGAGGCAACGCGCTGGGGCATCCCTGACGGGGGTGCCCACCACGTCATTTCTTTGTATGCAGATGACGCACTGATATACCTGCGTGACTGGCCTAAATCCCTACCGCAGGTACTACAACTCCTTAACTTCTTCGGCAAACTCTCGGGTCTGCATGTAAACTGGTCAAATTCATGTCTCTTTCCGATGAGACAGATAACAGGCCCGCAAAGCAACACGCCTACCACTCACGACTTACAATGGAATCACACAACTTTCAAATATCTAGGGTTAAACATATACTCCGATGAATCAGACCTCAGAGAAGGAAACCTAGAGCGGGCGATTAGGTCAGTGAGAGGTTCATTACCTTTCTGGCAGTCCGTGCCGCTCTCACCCATCGGCAGGGTAGCACTAGCCAAAATGATTATTCTCCCCCAGCTGTTCTATTTCTTTACCGCGCTACCCCTAGTGCTCCCTAAAAGCTTCTTCACGCCGCTGTCCAGCTTATTGGCAGACCTGATATGGGATGGTGAACGACGCCGAGTAGCCTTGGCCAAGATGTATCTCCCGCTGGAGAAGGGCGGGATGGGGGTGCCACAATTAGAGCTGTACTACGCAGCAGCACAAATACATTGGATCATGAACTGGATCGAAGATCCCCTCGGTTCGGAGAGCTGTATGATAAATGCAGCCCTAGAACATTCCGACGTACACAGGTGGCTGCTGGGTCGCAAGATCCACCCACAACGCAGTAATATACTATTAAAAATGGCAGACCGTATTTGGCATCGGTATGTGACAGTAGGCGAACGACTACCTCCGTACTCACCCAAGATCCCACTGACAGCTATACCAGGAACAAACAAAATAAATGGACGACTGGTTCTGGCGAACTGGGTGGGGAAATACATCCAAACGGTGGGTGAGCTCTTCGAGGAGGGACGATTATTAACATACGAGGAACTAGCAAACATGCACACTCTGGGAAAAGGCGAATTCATCACATATGGCGCGCTACAACATCTGGTGCAGAGCGCCTGGGGTGTAGGAGGTTGAGAGCCGGAGACGTCACCAGTGCTTCACGAACTTCTGTTGGGCTCTGGTGCACGGTCCAGAATTTCTTGGATATACAAAATATTACTAGCCTGCCCAACGGAACATCAACCACAAACAAGGGCCAGATGGGAAGCAGCCCTACCTTCACCCCTAAATGCCCATACATGGACCATGGCACTCACAACTACACGGGAGGGAGCACGGAATGCCCGTTTCCGATTCACTCAATTCAACTACCTCCATCAGACATATCTAACCCCAGTCAGGTTAAACCGAATGTTCCCACAAACTGCCCCTGACTGCCCCAGATGTGGGAGCTCGGAAGCAGACTTTTATCACATGACGTGGAATTGCCCACCATCGCTTCGTGCATGGCACGACATCACAGCAAAAACAGCCACCTGGTCGGGACTACATTTACCCCCAACTCCCGAATCCTGCTTATTAGGGATACGCCGCCACCACGGCAAAGATAAACAGAAACACAGATGCACGGACCTGGCATTCGTCATATATATGCGACTCATAGCAACACAGTGGAAATCACCTAGCACACCAGGCACACATCGCTGGTCATCAGATCTACTGCATTGGGCCAGAGCGGAAGCACAAACACTACACACACTGCGTGACAGAGGGGTAGTGATTAAGGGACTGGACACATGGGACACTTTCATAGACCAATTACAAGGGAAAGACGACACCCATCCCCCTTGAATAGCGGACACTAACTCAACATAGATGAACATGAGTGGGGGCCAACACAGACGCTACTCGCACTTTGTTCATGAGCTCACAAACCTACAAAATGTATAACATACCCATACGAGCAGGAGACAATAACTCCCCCTAGTCGCATATACCGTGGTAACACACACCTACAGCAGCATTCCCTTCCCCCCCTCGACCAGCAACTCCCAAACAAGTCTCCTTGCCCCCCTCGTTCCGCCCCCCCCTCACAACTTCTCCTTTCCATGTTATTCGACGTGCTCCCTTTGCTCCCCAGAAACACAGTGTCCTCCTCCTCCTTCCCCCCCACCCTGTCGCTTGGCGCTCAACCGCTCCCCTCCCTTCCCTATATCTCACGGTTACTGTTAAACTTGATTGTCATTTACAAAATCTGATAACATGCCATGCAACGTGAAGCAACGTTGCTCCCACCTGGTGACGCAACCTGGTGCAATAGCATGATAAAAGCAATGCCATCACTGTAAAAATTTGATAATTGCAATAAACAGATTTTAAAATATATATATGTGTATATATATATATATATATATATATATATATATATATATATATATGTCTATGTGTGTGTGTGTGTGTGTGTGTGTATATATATATATATATAAAACATCCTTGTAACTTTTGTTTTTTCAGTGAAAAAAACCTATATATATATATATATATATATATATATATATATATATATATATATATGAGAAAACAAACTGGTCCTGCTTCTGGCGCGCTCTTTCATGTTGGTACTGTGATCAAGACCAGTAGGTCGAAACGCGTCAGTGGTGAAGGATGGTGATTTAATCCTGACTGCAATCAAAATAAATAATTTCCTCCTGGAGTGCGGTGGTGAAGTTGCTTGCAACTGTTTGTTTTTGGATATATATATATATAGGTTTTTTTGACTGAAAAAACAAAAGTTACAGGGATGTTATAGTTAGGAAATACAATTAAATAAAACAGAGAAATTCACTTAAAAAACAAAGGTTAGGTTCTGAATTTCCTCGCACAAAACCGGAGAAATTCAGCAGTTAGCGTTATTTCAAGTAACTATTACTCGCGGCCTAAGATGAGTATAACTTGTGCCATCTCCATGCACAGCTTTTCCTTCAATAATTTGACTTCTAATATTATTAGTGATATTTTTGTTGATATTATAAAAGTGGTCATGAGTGCTGCAATATCCGGGTTAATTGGTAGTGCATGGTGAGGGCACGAGCTATAGTTACCATAGGACGTGAGTTATAGTTACTAGAACGGTGAAGATATCCCCTCCACCAAAATCGAAATCCCCTAGGAAACAATAGGATTTAGATTTAATAGATGGGATATCCATCAACATGTAAAAGAGTAACCCCTACGCCAAAATCTAAATCAGGCCTTTAGTCTTTTGCGCAGAATTAAGGGTCGCTACTACAGAACATCTTAGACTGAATGACACACCAAAGGTACCCAGGCATGTACTGTGTGATGCTTTGAAAGTGGTGGTAAGAGAGAGACTGTTAGCACCAACGGTTGCAGAAAACAGAGCTTTGAGCCTACTCCCAAACTGCACCTAACTCAAACAACAGCCAAAACAAGCGGGCAGCCAGTACACAAGCAAGGTTGACAAACATCAATGGCCATTTGCACTCACTATTAATATTAATTAACAGATCAGAGAAAAGACATTAATCAATAGTGAGCCTGAGGGTTCACGTGATAAGGGAAAAGGGGGCTTTTTACCACTATAGAGAGACTTTTATGAATCCTTATATGAACTGGATGCACATTCATTAAAATGTGGAAGTAGATTCCTTGACAAGATATTATTTTGAGAACTATCTCTTGATTAGTGTGGCTCATTGACAACCCCATTCTAGAAGGAGGAAGTTGCTAAGGCAATTACAAAATGTCTATGCGTCTAGATTTTACTAGGAAACATTACAAGACTTTTGCACATAAGGTGGTGCCCACAATAGAGAAAATATTCAAACTTCTAGCATACATGGGGCAAGCCACACTGTCAATTTAGGAGGGTGTAGTGGCTCTCCAGAAACTCAGAACAACTACTATGCAGCTCTGCTATGCCCATAACAATGCTCAACTCAGACAACAAAATATATATGAAGGTCCTGGCAGTTACAGTGATTGGGTTAAATAACGACCGGACTCACGAGGATCCAGCAGGATTTATCAAGGGGTGTCAAATATGACAATATAAAGATGATCACTCACCTTGTTGAACAATCAAGAAGAAATTAACTAAACAAATCACTTCGATTACTATAAACACTGAAAAGGCTTTTGACAGTGTGAACTTTGCCTTCATGTAGGAAGAGATGCAGAAGTTGCAATGGAGAGACTGTTTTTGAGAATAGTTATGGTGTCTTATCAATCACCCAAAGACAGAGACCTGGGGAATGAGGTGTTGTTGCCATAGTTAGAACTGCACTGAGGAACACAACAGGTGACACCTCTCCTGTTGGTATTAGCAATAGATCCTCTGTGATTGACTATATGAAAATCACAGATAATAAAAGGGATGATATTTGGAGACACAGAATACCACAAAACACTCGCTATTTGTGGAGGGCGTCATGTTAATGGTGATGAAGCTGCCACTTTCCATTCCTCTTCTGCTGGAGAAGCAAAGTGAGGAGATATGACGTTGTCTTGGGTTACAAGGTCAACGTTCTTGTTGCTGAGCATTGTGGACCATGGGAATAAAGACTCATTGCAGGCCCTGACCTCCTTAGGATATTGGAAATCTAAGTTACATATCTGGGGCCTACATAACACCTTTAATGAACAGGCTATATGAGGCAAACATGCCTTTGTGAATTAAGGCCTCCCGGGGAGATTCACCGAGATGGAAACACCTCTACATATCCATCATAGGCAGAGAACCCGCTATAACAAAATTGCAGTCTGAGAACTTCTACACATGGTTCAGGTTCTCCTCATCTACATTGGCAAGGATGTGTTCTATCTGAATCAGAAAAGGTTGACTGTCATCTCATGTCAGCTTAGGGTCCTGCAACAATCCTTTAGCATGAAGAAACCTCCCACAGGACATAAAGGATTGGGGTTTCCGACACAGGAGACTATTATAAGGCTTCACAGCTTAGAATAGTGAGGGAATGGACACACAGGGAATCTAGCAAACACTTGTCACATATGGACCAGACACTCTCAAGCCAGACTCTCTGGGATGTGTTTTGGGGTCCTTAACAAAACAGACCACGAAGATTATACTTTAGTCGGATCACACTACTCTCCTGGAGGAATAGGACTCAGTGGTGTGAAATAATGTATGCAAATTGCCCTCCTCATAATGATGTAAGCCTTCTGGCTGTGGCAGGTTCTGAGGTTTAGACTGTAATAAAAAGCTTTTTAGCGTGAATGTATTTCTATAGATGGGCAAAGTTGGGAAGATCTGACAGCTGTCAACCTTGTTAAGTAATGCAAAAAACATTTTCTAAATAATATTCACTAGATAGGAAGCTGGCAAAACCATTTTCAACCTAATAAAAATCCTTGGGAATCACAATTGGGCTCACACCTGCTAAGAATCCCTTTGTGTACTTCTGACATGCATAAGTAAGGTAAATTCGATCATAAACTTACATTACGATCGGATTTACCTTTGAGAATTCTGTAGTGGCACCTCCCCCACAACTGTAACCGAAGTCTGCAGCTTCCTGGGGATGGTAAACTATTGTGGGTGTTTCATTAAAGACCTCTCAGCACTGACTCAGTCCCTCAGGAGTTTGACGAAATCATCAGAACACTGCTTCTGGAACCCAATCAACAAGCAGCTTTTGAAGCCACCAAGGATGCCCTCTCCAGTGACATCATTGTACGATATTTTGACCCCCGAAGGGAAACAAAAATTGCCATTGACGCAGGTCTGAGGGGTTTGGGAGCGGTACTGTACCAGAGGCAAGACAACCATGAGTGGTCGCCAGTAGCATTTGCAAGCCGGTCATTGACCGACACCGAACAAAGGTACAAGCAGATTGAAAAAGAGGCAATTGCAGTACACTGGGGTTGCAAGCATTTCCACCTCTACGTATATGGCCAACCCCTCATAGTGACCACTGACCACAAACCCCTCATCCACCTGTCCAATAGGACAGCTTCAAAGCCATCCCTGCAAATAAAAAGATGGCTACTTTATCTACAGGATTACCGGTGTCGCCTAGAATACCGGCCTGGCTCTGACATCCCGGCTGACTACTTGTCTCGCCACCCGCGAGCCACCACAGAGAAAGAGATACATGAGGCTCAAGAGGTAGAGGAATATGTGAGATACATATCTGACAGGTCCAGGCCGCTACCTGTTTCAACAGAAGCTATAATTCGTGCCACGGCACAAGATGAATGCTTCCAGAAAGCCCTGCAGGCTATCCGATTAAACCTGTGGAAAGCCGTGAAGAAGCAGCTGCCGTCACGCCACCCGACTCCAAGCGAGTAATGGTGAGCCTGTATCACGTCAGGAATGAGCTGTCAGTTGATCCAAATGGGTGTCTCCTGAGAGGCCACCGGTTGGTTATTCCATTCTCCCTCACAGACCGTGTGCTTCAGCTAGCCCATAATGGACACCAAGGGATGGTGAAGGCGAAGAGTCAATTACGGACAAAAGTCTGGTTCCCTCTGATGGATAAGGCTGAGGAACTTGTATGATCCTGTGAATGGTGCCAAGCCTCAGGGAGCCCAACAGACCAATCCCAATAGAACCAGAACCAGGACCACGACGACAATGGGTTTCAGCCAGCCTCGATTTTGGAAGTCTCCCGACGGCAGACACAAGATGGTAATGATCGATGAATACTCTAAATGTCCTGAAGTAGAGGTTATCTCAGTTTTAACGGCTGACATCATAATACCCAAAATAGAGAAGATCCTGGCCATTCATGGCCTAATTTCTTAAATAAAAACTGATAACGGCCCTTCTTTCCAGAGCCATGAACTAGCATCTTATTTTGAGACAATTGGTATCCAACACAAGAGGATCACACGGAGATGGCCCCAGGCGAACGGGGAAGTCAAACAATTTATGTGAACATCAAATAAGATCATCCGGATAGCCTCTACCGGGGGGCAGTTTCTTGAATATGCAATTTACACCTTTCTGCGAAGCTACAGACAGACTCCTCATTCCACCACTGACCAGCCCCCCGGTCACATCTCCTTGGGAAAGGCGGTTGTGGACTCTATACCCCATCATCTTCAGTGGAGACCCAGAACCACAGATGATCTCCAGGTGCACCGGAGGCGACTCAATGTAAATCAGAAGGCTAGTCACCGGCCGCATGCTAAGGATCAATCTCCAGGAAGCAAGTTTTGCCTACCACTCGACAGGAGTCCCAGGACCATTGTGCACTGGTGTGTATCCATGATTGTGGCTCAACAAGGGATATCCACCATCACCAGGAACATTTCCATGTTCAAGAGGTTTTGCCCTCAGCATCTCCCCATCAGGGATGAACCTAGCATTCTGGTGCATGACAATGACTAGGAATCAATACCGGACTCCACCTGTCACATGCCGACACCATCTTCCTCCCTGGTGCCAGCTTTCGACCCTGCTGAAGGGGCCCAAGGGAGCTCGACAGCTGTCAGAGGTCAAGAGATAGGCGCTTTTACTGACAGATCCACATGCACTAGGTACACCCTGCGACGCAATCCTGCTCCGTCTCAGAAGCTGCAAGATCATCTGATTTAAGATTATGGACTGAAAGGTTGTCTTAATGCTGTATTCATTTTTCCTGCATTGTTGTTTTAATGTTGAGAGGAATGTAGTGACGCATCAGTGACGTAACTGGTCGTGAGCGCTACCATTGATTAAGTGTTGTTAGCAGGGGATTCCAGCCCTCCTCCCCTCGGAAAGGTGTGTAATGTATATGGCCTATCAGTCACATGAGGCGAAGCGATGACATCAACGAGGGCCCGCAGGCGGGGCATTCACGCTGCCGCGCTCCGTGACACCCACAAATTCGAACTCAGGTAGCACACAAATTTCAACAGCAGGAACATTATGCACCTGAGCTAATACATCAACCTTCTAATATCTCAAGGCATGGATAAAGGAACTGAAGCAACTGTTTTTCTGAGAGAAACAATTTGTGCTTAAAGTATCATTAGGTGCAATCTCAAGGAGCAGAACCAGCAATTCATCAAACCTTCCTTTCAACGCTAACCATTCGAAAAGGCTTTGAAATAGCCTTGAAGTTTACAATCGAGCAGCAGATCTCTGGTGACTCACGACAGATCAATTGCTTTGCGATTTTATATTTGCATGTGGGTGCGGGAGCGTTTCTAATTGAAAAACAGCAGTCCTGCTGGCTGGCATTTTCATTTCATCTGCTATGATGTGCCGGCGTGCAGAGCAGTAACTCACATCACATTGTCTTTGCCAGCATTGTTGAATCTATCAGGGGTTGTGGTACCAGGCCGCTAACTTGGGCAGGCATGTCAGACGATTTTGTGGGGCCCGGGGCCAACTGTTATGAGAGGCCACTCTTTGGTGTCTCAGAATTAAGAAAACATACTCTGAGCGAGAAAACGGTCTATTCTCACCTAGTGGTATTGCTGCTGCATCCAGTGCTTAATTTGAGCCGGTGGGGGCCGCCACTCATTTTTGGTGACTGACACTTAGGGGGTTATTACAACTTCGGAGGAGGTGTTAATCCGTCCCAAATGTGACGGATATACCACCAGCCGTATTACGAGTTCCATAGGATATAATGGACTCGTAATACGGCTGGTGGTATATCTGTCACTTTACCGTCACTTTTGGGACGGATTAACACCTCCTCCAAAGTTGTAATAACCCCCTTAGTTTTTTTGATCAAACATTTCCAGAGAGCAAGAGAGAGAAAAACACGCAAAGGGGAACAAAGAAGGAAGAGAAAGACGGAAAGGCATAACAACAGGAGAAAGAAGTAACCTTCAAGAGTGAGATAAAGGTGAAGAGGGAATCTGGTAGTGGATTAAAAAGGCCTGAGATAGATTGAAGTTCACATAGCTTTGGTTTTCGGTGCTCTGGCATTTATTAGCACCAGCGGCAGGCTTTGGAACCCAGTTTTGCACCTTGGAACTCATTCTTTTACAAATCAAGCACTGGCTGCATCAAGAAAGTTGTAATATTGTAATTTGTAATATGTAATATTGTAATATTCACAAACATGGTGGAACACGTGGGTGGGGCCTCAAAATGTGCCCGGCCTGGCACAGAGAGCCCGGCTGCCTTCCCCTTGTGACAGCCCTGACTCGCGGTGTAGAATGGATTCCACGAGCCCTAATGCAAGCAGGAAAATCGAGCCCTAATTACCGCAGGGTGGGTATTAAAAGAGCCATAAATGGGATGGGATGGAAGCCTCACAACCCTGGCACCTGCCACTGTACCTTCTGCACTAATGGCTTCCATACCCCAGCTGCCAAAAGCATTATGTGGGGACAGATTACCAGCAGTGCTCACCGGGAGCAAATGAGAGGGGCTGGAGACTGGACCACTTACATGGCTTATTCATGCAGGTGAGATATAGCGGTTGGAGAAGGTGAGCTAAAAATGAGAGCAGGCAACAGCCCTCAGGACAAGCTTCCATCCCACCACCTGCAGGTGTCAACCAATAAAAAGGTGGGTGTGCTGCACCACTGTGTACAATGATCCCCTTGGCATCCCAAATGATTCACGTTGTGTGACTTTTGCATGCCTACATCTATTTCTTGTGAGTAACGAGTCAACCAAGGGAGTGGATCTGGATTATATTGTGCCCCGCAGTACTTCTACACCTGAGGTAGCATCAAAGCTAGGGCATCCTTAGCATCCACTCGGACACAGTGTGACACCTACACTAACCACATCAGGACCAAGAGGGAGGTTAAAGTAAGGGGTTATCAGTCATCATGCACTTATTGCTGGAGGCTCCTTGTATTTTGCTCCTTGTCAGGGATGTGGAGGAATAATGGGCGCGTTAGACTTTAAATACGCATACTGCCTCGTTAGTCCCCATTTCCAAAACTACTCTAGATTCCAAGGGCAGGAACAACAGCATCTAAATAAGTCCCTTCCACAGTCCTTGCAGCAGAGTTGATGCTCTGAGTTCTCGGTGTCCTCTGTCCTCCTTAGCACAGTGTGTGCAATCAACCGACAACAGTACCCCGAAGACACCATCTACATGATAAGCAGATGCTCATGCAGTTAACCTTGATGTTACTTTTTTGCAAGGATGGGGAGTTCACTGCAAAGGTTGAGACCATACATTGAAAATTATTACAAGGCCAGTAAACTCACTGTGAAAACTGACAACCTAAAGTAATGATTGGAGATTCTAAAGTGATCCAGAAAAAATATTCTTACTCAAGTCTTCAGCCCAGGAAGGAGTAGGTACATAGGGTTACATATGCCTTAAACTTAAATGCTCTTCGAAATGGTGTGTGTGAATGTATGTACTGGTCATCCCAGTTATTGAAAACAAAGGCAGGGCTGGAAATTGATGCCTTGCAAACCCATGTTTTACAATGATCGTGCACTACAAAGTGCATCATAACTCATCAACCATAGAAAATCCTTTCTTCCAGTGGGCCTTAGTGGAGGCAACGTGAGAATCAGATGAAGTGACATACTGCAAATAAGAGCATCATTTCTTGATGAACTGTAGGTGCGCCCTTTCCACAGCTGGTTCACACTCAGGAAATCACCTGGGACCTTTTCTTTTCAACTTGTCTAATAGAAGACACGAAAGCAGTGCGGGGTGAATAGGAACTGCTTGGGTCTGGATTGCTGGAAAAACCTGCCACAGCTACGCCAAGAATACTAAGATAGAATGGAGAATCATTATTTTGTAAAAATCTGTGCATCTGTGATGATAAGTGATTTGCTGGAGATCTATCTTAACACTGCATGCGAGAGAGAGAAGATAGAGTAACAATTGCAAAATTGAGAGGTAATCAATCGCCCCAGGTATGTTAGAGGAGGAGGAAGCATAAGAGCCATCCCAAAGGGTTACGTGGATCAAAACTACTTTAAATAATATCACGTCTACCTTTTCTGTAGCTGGTATTCGGCCAAAAGAAGCAAATAGAAAAGTCATTTTAAAAGCTGAAGGTTTTGTAGAGTAATAGAACCCTTTCAGGTCACAGCTTTGAATTAAGCGGAAGGAACGAGAATTTGCACAGTGCATTTCTTGCATTTGTATTACACTCTATCAGTCAGGGTTCTGGGCACCCTTTCCCTCAGTCCTCTCTCGTGACGGGATATAGCGTGGTTTAGAGTCATTCGGGGTGATTTATATTTTGGCGTGGCGGGCGAAGGTAAGTCTGTCCTGGTGATGAAGTTAAATACTCTGTCGTCCTGATGGAGTCCCCACCCACCAAATTTAGAACTGACCCTCAAACCAGCGGTCATTTCTGAGGTATTGGCCGGAACCACCACCACGGTGGCGCTCGCCAATCCTTCTTTATGTTTGACTTTATCCGTCAGACTTATTTTAAGACAAGTCCGAAGCAGGATTTTCTATCTGAAATAAAAAAAAGCAATGCCCCCTCGCCATGGGAGTCATCGATCGCAATATGTAAACAGGGCTGGAAGTTTTCAGTCAGGGAAAAGCGTGTTGTGAGATCTGGATAACCAAGAGATCCACTGGTGAAATCAGTTTTCGCTGCAAGTAAGTCGCACAAATTCCCACCCATGTTGGGAGAAAAAACTTCAGCTGGGCCTGTGAGTAAAATGAAAGACGATATCTTAATATAAAACCAGTTAGTCAATCAGAACCACTCGACAATGCACCTGACGGTATGTTTTTTTCGTGTGCTGGCATGTTCCATCTTGTGTCAGTAGAGGGCACCCCAGGATTTGGAATGAGTTCTGTTTAGTAACGTACAGGATTTACAGATAATCTTATTCGAAGGAAGGCGGGAATTAAAGATTTGGTTGCCGCCCAAATCGTTATACGTATAGGTTAAAAGTAAGCTTCCGTATTTATTTTTGTTTTATGATTTAATCATATCAGCACTAAATCCTGAACACAGCATTTACAAACAAGGATGTATTCGCGTAAAAATGTTATTTAACAATCACATTAGATAAAACAGGGGTACAACTGTTTTGAGCCAAATAGGGAGGGTGGACAGGACGCCCCATGTGGCAGTGCCAGAAATTTGGCCTGCCAGATCAGTGTAAGGGTCGTTTTTCTCTGTTTGTGGACCTGTTTTATGGTCTGGTGTGACAGTGTATACTGTGGACTTCCCTGAGTTTACTTCAAACATTGCCTTCCGCAAGCACAGATGCGTGCAGCTTTCATACCTTGCAAACCATCGTTGCAGCAGAACTTTAAAGCTCACTGTCCATGACTCCCACTGACAATGAATATAAATTGCTGCTGAGTTGATAGAAGCCGGCTCACGCGGCCCAAGCAGCACCCAAAGTTGGGGGTAGAGAGATTAGGAAGCTACTCAGTCACCAGCACTCTCTCTACATTGGTGTCTCTTGGCAGGTTCTTGTTCGGTGATCATAGACTGAAATGCCAGTAATGCTGAAGGTGGCTCATGTACCCCACTGCCACTCACTACAGGGCTATATTACAACATTGGAATGTTGAGAGTTTCATTGACAATGTAGTTCCAGGCATATTGTGGCTGGAACAGGTTTATTATGCTATAACATTCCAATGTTTGGCTTTCAGTTTAGCCCTTTTTAACTTACAACATTCTAACCTCAGCGGGTGGAATGTTCTTGTAGCCTTATAGCCCTTCTGCCTCAGCTATATTAGTTGTTAAAGGCCCTCTCCCTCATTATAGCATTTGAGGCCTTTAACAACAGGTACAGCCCTCAGCAGCGGTCTATAAGGATATTTTGGAATGTTGGAGACTCTGCAGTGGGTAATGACATTGCAGAGGGTGATTAATGACAGGTACAGACCCTGGTGCTAACATCCCAATGTTTCTCTTTCCTCTTCTTCTTTAATTTCAAACCTTCATTCTTCAGTTTGTGGAGTCTTTTAATAGAATCACAACCCTTCAGCCGATAGCTGGACTAGTCGTTACCTCACTTGTTATAGTCTCTTGGACAGCACTTCCTGCTCTAGGCTCAAAGCTTGCTATAGATGGATGTTATTGTTATCTTCATCTGATTATGTGTCCACAATTAGATTTAAAAATATATATATATATTTCTAAGGCAATAGATATGTTTTTGCAATTTTTTAAATAGGAGGACTGAATTGTGAAGTTGGACATTTACACAAAACTGAAAGGGCAAGCATAGAGCATGACCATGGAAGGGGGTATGGCACATTTGGTGCAATTGTCAGGTGGTAGTTTTTTAATGTTACTCAACTCAATGCAGGGGTGGCTCCTTTGTAATGAAAGGAGCATTGCCCCCCCAGCTGAAAGCCAGCAGCTGAAAAATAAAACAATATTTTACTTTGTTTCATATTTCAGCTCCTGGCTCAGCCAGCATGTGCAGGGAGGGGCAGAGCTGGGCCATAGGAGGGGGAGAGGGGAGGGGGAGTGGAGTCACTGAGTGCACTTAAGTGCGCATGTCAGTTTGGCCAACTGTCTCATGCGTACTTAGGTTTCTCCAACCCACTGTGTTGCACAACCAGGTTGGAGAAACAGCACAGAGTCCTACGCATTGTCTGAGCAGCCGAACAAGCCACTCAGACCAATCCCGATGCTGCTCTCATGCTAGGTATAGCATGAGAGCAGTGCCATGATTGTGTTGGGGTATCTGTGCTGGTGTCCCAGGGACTGCTGAGACACAACACCATCAGAAGAGGAGCAAGGCGGCAGGCAGCGGCAGGAAAGAGTACGTTTATTTATTTTTTATTATTTCCCCTGTCCCCTTCCGCGCCCGCCCCCTTGAGATTTGTAGTGGCCGCCACTGACTCAATGATACTGATTTTATCAATCCCCAGAAGGACAAAAGGGTGGACCTGTAGAGAGGGCCTGCTGGGGGTTCAAACATTTGATCATGTTGTCATACAGATCCCTTAAGTGGATGTCTTAGTAAACTGAACCAGCAGAGCTATTGCTGCAATGTGTTATTTCTACTCATCAACTCTGACAAAAGAAATACTCTTTCCACCACAAGGCCTTGTGCAACTGTAGCAGATGCAAACACTTTCTGAAACAGCTAAGCCTAGTTGAATTGATATCTGGAGAATTTAAGTTACTCATAAACTTCTGGAGGAGGAAGCCCTTGTGTGATCTCTCAGGGGCTGCCAATTTGAATAATTTATTCTTTGAGTTCTACCCATAATTCTTGCAAACCTTTTCAAATTATGTGTGGTACACAAAGTCTCCACTGTTGAGCCAATCACAAGTAAAACATACATGAAGTATGCATCCACAAACAAAATGCTTCTTAAATAGGCTCTTGGCAAGAATGTACTGTTCCCCTGGTTTCAGAGTTCTCACAAGATATTTCTGCTCCAACCAACTCTTGCAGGAAAAGAATTATGTGATCAACACAGGCATAAGATAAAAGGGAAAAGGTACCTACTATGAAAAGCCCCAAAAAGGAATTGTATGCAAGGCTACGCATGTGTAGTAAGTATCAGGGACACCTCTAGGTCTCTGATCTAAGGACCTCATTCCAGCTGGAATCTCCTCCATGAGCGGGTAGCTCTCTGTGATACCTGCTGGGGTGACATGCAGCTGCCCTGTGACTCTTGCTTCTTCATTCCAATACTCCTCACGATGATGCTCTTTTTTTGAGCCTCATCCATGAGAACCACACATTCCATCCTGCTTTTTTCCCAGATGAGCCTATAGCATGTCTGCAGGTGTTCACAGCATCTTAAAACAGTCACTATCACATCCTAGGATGTCACTGTGTATTACAAAGACCGGCACTCGGTCAAAGATAGAATAAGAAACCTCAGTGTGAACACAAGGTAGAGACACTTGTATTGGTTATGGCACCAACCTAGGATGCAATTATATGTCGCTGGTGCGTTCTCATGATTATCACCTCACCAATAAATTCCACGATGACACAATATCTTTCTCCACCATTACTTCATTCCCATTTGTGTTCTTGGCCTTATCTTCCTCATCTTCATCCTCACCACCCTCTCTATCAGCCTCATCAGGGCTATCAAGTAATCAGCTACAAACTCTGTTCCGATGGTGGTATATGTTCCGCAACAGCCACCTCCATCTCAAGTATAAATAAAATCGAACAGTAATGATAGGCTGATGGGTGCTAAACCTAAATTTCCCTGTCGCCAAGGAAAATGCAAGCCTATAAGTTGAGGGGAACCAGGTGGTTGGTACCCACACCGTACAAAGCCAACAGTCTAATACCTCCATGGTAGCACGCCTACAGACTGGTCTGCATGCCTACTAGCCTTGAGGAAGTTCATCTTGGAACAAAACATGTGTCGGCTGTGGTTACATTGTCTTGAACATGCTTGGGACCTTGTTACTTACAGTGTGACTGGAAGTTCTGCAACTTACCCACAATAAGGAGCACGCGGTGTATGTTTGATCAAAGGGCTGACGTTGTCTATCCATCTTTGGTTGAAACTTGTTACTGAGAGGATGATTGGATGTGCTCCAATCTACCACAATAAGGAGCATATATTTTAATGTTTGCAAGGACAGGCTTTCTCATGAACTTTCCTCACTAGGATGTATGATTTTGATAAAAGTGTATTGGATACTCCTGAATACTAATGATTCACCTAAAACAAAAATCAACCGCTGTGCTGGAAAACACGAGTATTTATGGCATTTATTTTGTGTGCTCCTCACACTTAAGAGCTTATTCAGTTCAATTTTCTGAAAACATAACATCCAGACAATTACAGATGCTGCAAAAATCCTTTGTGTAAGATACTGATACCAGCCTAGTCAATGGCTTACAAATTGTATTGAATTTACATTGGCCTTTTTAATAGGAAAATGTGCTCATTATGCCACTTGTTTGTATTGGAAGTAGACGTATCAAGATAACAGATCATTAAAAATTAGCAAGTGTTTATGTTTTAATGAATAATGAGCACTTGTAAGCTAAAAACTCACTTTCTAGTTACAGTATATACTGTAATGATTTTAAGTAATCATCAATTGCTTTCTTTTCCAGCTTTAATTGCGCTAAGTGATTAAGTGATTACCAACCAAGTATGTGACAGTCCATGTCTTCTACCACCCTTAATATTTCCCATCACTTCTGAAGGCAGCAGTAGGAGAGGGGTGGTTCCTCCTGGGAGGCATGGGTGCAGAAGCCCACCTGGTAAGGTGACTTTTTCCAAGTGTCTCTGCTGCATTTCCATTGCTGAGTTTAACTAACAAAAGCTGGAAAGCAACAGAGCCCCGAGTTAGCAGCAATTTAAATTCTTCCCAAAATTCACATAGGCAATACATTTGAGTGTCTGATGTAACATGTGAAAGATGTGAATGCAGGGGCCAGTGGTAGAACAGACAGTGTTTCCAGTACTGTGGGGGGTATCTTGTGACAGCCAGAGCCAGGGGGAAGGTTTAACTGAACCCATATGTCACAGTGTTATACCCCCAATGCTTGAGCCTGAAGAGGAAGCAGCAGAGAGTAAATGATGATCAATTGCCACAAAAGTGAGAATTGCTAAAAGAGGGATGTAGAGAGAGTGAAAGAAAGAGTTTCTGTTGTGAGCATCCCTGGTTATCGTTGAGCAACCCTGACACCTGGTGGCCATCCCTGGAAGCTCCAGAATATAGCTTGATTTTGGTAGGCATCATTGGCATCTGGTGGCTGTCAGGAATACCAAGATAAACGTGCACCGTTAACAGGCATGCAGGGTTTAGATCCTCCTTAATGTTCGGAAGAGGTCATACTTGACGATTAAGGAGAACAAGATCATGGAAACTAGTTTAGTACTCACTTGAGGGGTGTGGGCGGGACCTCTGAGGCATTATGCGTCAGCAACTATAAAAGCGGCAGTGCAGGCACTGGTCCGATGCTTACCAACATCTCCCATTTGTTTCGGCTTACTTCCCTTCCACCAGTTTGTGACTCTCCATTTGCAATCACTCACGTTTAATATTTTTACCCTTCTCTATTCCCTGCCCCATAGTGGGACGTATTTTCCAACCTGCCTCATGCATATTAATGAGATAGGTCAGATTTCATCTGTTAGAATTGACATCCATGGTGCGGTATGCCCCAAACCTTTTACTCTCTCCTCTCCTGTTTGCTGAAGTGCGTTTTTGTTAGCATTTGAACTCTGCACACTTTACCACTGTTGACCAGTGCTTGTGTTACTCCTTTAAACATGGAAAAAGTGGCCTACACCTAATTGGCATATTTAATTTTACTTATAAGGCCTTAGTACATGGTACTACATGTACCTAGGGCCCGTAAATTAAATGCTACTTCTGGGCCTGCAACACTCTACTAAAGTAGCCATCTAAAACATGTTTCAGGTCTACCTTTGCAGCCTGTAGTGTAATAAACCTTTTTCCAGGCCTGAAACCTATTTTTTAAAACATGTAATCCACCTCTAAGGTAGGCGCTAAACAGCCCATAGGGCAGGTTGCATTGTATTTAAAAACTTTTAAGTTTTAGATGTCCTGGTAGAGAAAACCTCCAAAATTTGTTTTTCACTGCTACAAGGTCTACCTCCCCATAGGGTAACATTGGGTTTCCTTATCACATTTAATAAGTGCTAAGTTTTAATTGGGAACAGGTTAGACAGTTCAACGTTGGTGTCTTTAAAAAATGTCATTTAATGCCTTCTTTAATGGTAAAGTCAGATTTTAAGTCACAATTCTGAAAATGGCACTTTGGAAGGTTGGTATTTTCTTGACCTAACCATTTGGTGTCTGCAACCTGTCCCTGGATCACATGACTAGATACAACTGGCAGTTGATCATTGTGTATTGCTCCCAGACAGTGAAAGAAAGGGAAGATTGGGGGAAGATTGGTGATGGCAGGATGGGCCCCTCTGACTTAACAAGCGTCGGTGCTGTCACCTACCACACTTGCACACCACAAAGGCCCTGCCTGAACACACTCACAAAGGGTTTGTCACTAGTCGATTGTGTTCCCAGACAATCTGGGGCCAGGGCAGGGCAGGAGGAATGCCTGACACCTTGAGTGGGTGGAAACATCCAGAACCTTTTCCTACTTTTAAGTGCGCACCATGTATAAAAATGACCCTCCTCCCCCACCTCCCAGCCCCAACTCTTCAGTACACATCTGGACCTGTAGAAGACTCAGAAGAAGGACTGCAGTGCTGCTTTGCTGCAAGGACTGCAAGTCTGCGGCCTTGCTGCCCTCCTGCCTGATTGAGAAGGGATGGACCTGCATCTTGGACCCAGAACCACCAGAGTGACTCCAAGAGCTAGTTGACTGGCCTCCTGATTAGAACCTCAGGGACCGAATAGATTCCATCAACCTTGAACCCAGCACTTGGACTCTGCCAAATGTAAGTCTTGCCTTTCCAAGTGGTGCCACCCGCAGTCCTGGACCCTTAGAAGAGGGCCTGAAAGTGCTCTGCCAGCACTGCTGTGGTCCACACAGGACTGATGCAGTGTGACGCATCATGTCACAAGACTGCTTCGGAATCACAGTGTGACGCATCCCAGATGCAGGACTTAGCATCACAGCCCCATAGGTCATCAGAACCACAGGTACGTGATGCACCTCCACACAGCGACCTTGCATCGCCCCCCAGCTCCTCAGAACCACTGCTGCACAACAAATCTCCTCGCAAGGTCCTTACATTTCCCACCACCGTTCCTCTGAGCCACCGCTGCACAATGTATCTCAAAACAAGGACTCACATCTCCCATCGCAACTTCCCAGAACCACTGTTGCACAATGCATCTCTCTGCAAGGACCTTGCATCACCTCTGCGGCATGGCGCACCCTCACCCTGGGACTCCGCATTGCTGTGCAACTACACTTTAAGGTATTTTGTTCAGCAGGCTTAACTGGGTCACGTAGCTGGCCTGCACTCCACAGATAACCACAGTTGGTGCTTTGTACTTTTTGGCGCTATTTTCACTTAAATCTTTAAAATTTCATGTCTCCAGATCTACACATTGGATATTTGTTGTTTTAGTTGTCAATTATTTATTACATTTTACTCTATTTTTCTAAATTTGTGTAGGATTTTCTTGTGTTGTGTTTCACTTTATCACTGTTTGAATTGCTGTATAGACACTTTACACAATGCCTCTAAGTTACGTCTGACTGCTCTATGTCAGGCTACCAGAGCATCTAGCACAGGTCAATTTGGGGTATGCTTGTGGCTTCACCCTGACAAGGATTGTGGTTGCTGCATGAGTGAGGGTTTGCCCCCTTCAACCAGTAACCCAGTTTCTTGCAGTGAGCTAAAATTGGGGGATAAAATAAAAGGTTGATATTATGGGATAGCCATTACATATTTTCAAAAACTGACAAATTTATCCTCATGAATAATACTTTATTAAAAAGAAAAGCAGGTATTTGGGATCAGGTTTAGTGTGTTTACAGAAAAGGGCAGGCTGACATTTGAGAAAAAGTATTTTATTTTCAAAAAATTAAATGCAATTTGTTTAATAAACAATTTTATTAGTTTTGGCACATGAGGAACACACTCAGTTGTGGTCACATAGAAAGCACAAATACAAAGTAACACAGGGTCAGCCCTGCAAGATAAATAAGAGCAAGCACATTGAGCGAAAGGCCTATTGACAATGAACATTACGACGGAAGGTTCTGATCAAGTCATCCGCACCATTTCCCCCAACTCCGTTCGGGTTTAGAAGGGCACCCTCCGGCTTTAAACACTGGTTTCTCTTGCTGCGCACACAAATCCACCCTGTGTCGCCACTGCAATGGCAAAGGGGGAACAGGGTTTCCCCAGCAATGCCTTGTTTAGCCACCATGATAGGTGTTCCCAGAAATGGCCTGTCTGCCCTTGATCCCCCGAGCCCTTTAAGACCCCCAGCAGCAGCATTAGTAGTGAGAGGCATACCTCCCAACCCAGTACCTCTGATAGGTTTCCTACTGCAGCAGCCCAGTAGCTCTGAATCACCAGGCATAACCAGACCATATGATAAAAGTCAGCAGGGGCGTGGGAAGGCCCGTCCAGTATAATCGATCCAGAGTGAGGTAGTCATACTGCACCAGGGGCAGCCTGGAGGAAATCGTTATGACTCGAGGGGCCATTGATGCGTCACGCCAATCCTCGTCTTCTAGGGAGTCCAGCGAATCCTCCCACCTGGTCCTGAGAAAAAGCTGTTTGTTAAAGGAAAAATATGTGTATTTTCAGAAAAGAGCAAGGTGTAGTCTGAAGGAAAATAAACATATTTACTAAATGTAAGGCCCAGATTTACAAAATTCTCACCCAATGCAGAGCAGCACCTAAAAATGCTGCGCAGCATTGCGTAAGAGAGTGAGAGAAGGACAGCGCCATATCCAGATAGATATGGCACTCTTCTCCCCTCTTCCTAGCTCCCAGCATAGATCAGGCGGCTGAGCACCATGTGCACACCTTTGTGCCATAGTGCAAGGGTGTGTGCTTGAGTTTAGCAAACGTTTTGCACTAGAAGGATACCCTTCCAGTACAAAATACTATGCTTAGACTAACCTTAAAACCAGGGCACAAGTCCTAAAAAAAAAAGTAGAGGGACTAGCCAAGTTAGGTAATATGCAATTGACATCATGGCACATGACATTACAGTGATTGACATCCCGGTGCTTGACATTGTATGTGGAATCACAGGAAGTGGCATCACAATCCATGACTCCACAGGAAGCGACATCACAAGAGGTCACAGCAGATATTAAGACCTCTTAAGACCTCAAACACTTGTTTAGCAGGTCTATCATGAGTGCATTTGGGCGTATCACAATATTTAACAAATGAGTTTTCGCATCAGGGTTGTGCCAAAATATTGATGAAAACCTGACAAAAAATCTGGGCCTCAACTTATATTTTTTATTTTAAAACCCTTCCACAAAGAAATAAGCAACAAGGAGAAACGTGGCAATAAATCTGTTCTGCTAAATAGGTTGCAAAGTCTGCATTTTAAAATATCTTATGTGGTTAAGGCACCTACTGCAGAGATCCTGTTGTGCCCAATACATTTCAGAGAATAATAATAATGGTAAGATAACTCTGGAGAGTAACACATTTGCTGGAGAGATCGGTGTTTTGTCTAGTGTCAGTTTTGAGTCATAGTAGCATAGAGGGTTAATATGTCTCACGCAAAGCACATCATGTAACACGTATACGACATATTTTTATTTTATGTGAATGGATAAGTGGGTTACTGCTTTTAACACAGAGATCCTTCTGTTACTTGCAGTTCATAAATTGTAATTCTAATATAGCTCAGTGAGCTATGGAGAACATTTGACTCCTGCACCTTGTATCCCTCACTGCTTATGTAAACATGATTTATACACATATGATGTATTGTCAAAGTAAGTGCACATATGATTTAAAGCTCTCTGACATCCTGCATTGTGAGAAGTAGCACTACAACGCTATTAAAGAAATAAAACAAAAAAGTGATATGTAAATTGATATTTGTGTAAGTACTGGAACAGAACACATCTGACTCTCTTACAGTGTATGCATATACAGGGAGTGCAGAATTATTAGGCAAGTTGTATTTTTGAGGATTAATTTTATTATTGAACAACAACCATGTTCTCAATGAACCCAAAAAACTCATTAATATCAAAACTGAATATTTTTGGAAGTAGTTTTTAGTTTGTTTTTAGTATTAGCTATGTTAGGGGGATATCTGTGTGTGCAGGTGACTATCACTGTGCATAATTATTAGGCAACTTAACAAAAAAAAATATATACCCATTTCAATTATTTATCATTACCAGTGAAACCAATATAACATCTCAACATTCACAAATATACATTTCTGACATTCAAAAACAAAACAAAAACAAATCAGTGACCAATATAGCCACCTTTCTTTGCAAGGACACTCAAAAGCCTGCCATCCATGGATTCTGTCAGTGTTTTGATCTGTTCACCATCAACATTGCGTGCAGCAGCAACCACAGCCTCCCAGACACTGTTCAGAGAGGTGTACTGTTTTCCCTCCTTGTAAATCTCACATTTGATGATGGACCACAGGTTCTCAATGGGGTTCAGATCAGGTGAACAAGGAGGCCATGTCATTAGATTTCCTTCTTTTATACCCTTTCTTGCCAGCCACGCTGTGGAGTACTTGGACGCGTGTGATGGAGCATTGTCCTGCATGAAAATCATGTTTTTCTTGAAGGATGCAGACTTCTTCCTGTACCACTGCTTGAAGAAGGTGTCTTCCAGGAACTGGCAGTAGGACTGGGAGTTGAGCTTGACTCCATCCTCAACCCGAAAAGGCCCCACAAGCTCATCTTTGATGATACCAGCCCAAACCAGTACTCCACCTCCACCTTGCTGGCGTCTGAGTCGGACTGGAGCTCTCTGCCCTTTACCAATCCAGCCACGGGCCCATCCATCTGGCCCATCAAGACTCACTCTCATTTCATCAGTCCATAAAACCTTAGAAAAATCAGTCTTGAGATATTTCTTGGCCCAGTCTTGACGTTTCAGCTTGTGTGTCTTGTTCAGTGGTGGTCGTCTTTCAGCCTTTCTTACCTTGGCCATGTCTCTGAGTATTGCACACCTTGTGCTTTTGGGCACTCCAGTGATGTTGCAGCTCTGAAATATGGCCAAACTGGTGGCAAGTGGCATCGTGGCAGCTGCACGCTTGACTTTTCTCAGTTCATGGGCAGTTATTTTGCGCCTTGGTTTTTCCACACGCTTCTTGCGACCCTGTTGACTATTTTGAATGAAACGCTTGATTGTTCGATGATCACGCTTCAGAAGCTTTGCAATTTTAAGAGTGCTGCATCCCTCTGCAAGATATCTCACTATTTTTGACTTTTCTGAGCCTGTCAAGTCCTTCTTTTGACCCATTTTGCCAAAGGAAAGGAAGTTGCCTAATACTTATGCACACCTGATATAGGGTGTTGATGTCATTAGACCACACCCCTTCTCATTACAGAGATGCACATCACCTAATATGCTTAATTGGTAGTAGGCTTTCGAGCCTATACAGCTTGGAGTAAGACAACATGCATAAAGAGGATGATGTGGTCAAAATACTCATTTGCCTAATAATTCTGCACTCCCTGTACACAGTGACTGAAAAATGACAAAAGCATGCCTCTCTTAAGTAGTTGTGAAGTAATAAAAGGCTGTGTGCCTTTGTTTCCCATCCATTGTATTTGCATCTAGGTGTGAGGCTCTAGATAGTTCCCAGCCAGGCTACTCCAAGAAAAGGAGGCTGGATGGCCCCTTACCTTCAGCCTTTGTTTTCTGCCCAGCTGGAATTTAAAATAAGAAGGTCCCTTGTCTGCATGTTGCTGCTCAAAACGAAAGCATACATCGTACAGGTGCTGCTGAATGTGTCTCAGTGTCTGAAAATTACACCAGAATGAGTTCCGCATATTTCAGTGGGGTTCAACTTCTTGGCAGGATAGACATTGTCCACCTTGTGAAAAGAGTGGGTAGACGCCGTCTACCCACTTGTGCCTCGTCTTGTGCCCTGCTTAAAGCGTTTCCCATGTTGGATGTGTGCTGTACAGTACAACACTTTTCCAAAGTGGGTGGCAGTAGGAAATAATAGCATTTCTCCTTTCTAACGACTGCTCCAATGTGGTGTTATTTTTTGGCGCAAAACCTGGTCTATTATTGTTAGTTGATAGGGTTTTTGCATCAGAATGCATGGGTGGTTGCCTAGGAACACCCATGTACCACCCATGTACCCTCCCTTGATACAGAGTAATGCAAAGAAGAGCTTTGCACTGCTTTGCGCTAATTGTAGGCAACTTTTCAGCAAGAAACAAGTTTTGCGCTGGGAAGTACATTTTAAAAAAACATTTGCGCTGGTCACTTTTGTGACTCAAAATGTTTGTAAACTTGGGCCTAACAGAAGTTGAATCACATCTGAGCCTAAGCGGTCAATGCTAAACTGTCATTATGCAGAAAAAATCAGAGGGATCTATACTCTAGTCAAAAGGATTTTACAGCCTTCATAAAGGACTTCTGGGTGATAGTTGTCAAATTCCCAGGCACAGTAAATTTCACAGATGTGGACCTCAATGAGAAACGGAGATCACCAGTGGTTTCGCGGCATATAGCTGGGATCACCTGCAACATCTCGACAACATGTCCAATTGCTGCATTAGGATGCACGGAGTCGGATTTCATTATGCTGGTGCATGTCTGTAGAGACAATTAAACATGAGGTGCAGTAGCTTCCATGATACACAGCTCTTGAGGTGGAGGCAATGCAAGCAGTGCTGGTCTACATGAAAACTGCTCTCTATGTTCTAGGACTAAAGCATCCCTCACAGACACATTTAACGGCGACAATCATTTACACACATAAACTTCAAGAGCAATAGGTCGAGCATTGGCATATTTTAATTAGCAATGTATGAAGGCTCCTGCCACAGTAAAATAAGGTTTATGGCCACATCTATCATGGCTCAGCTGAGCGGACAGCTTACCAGTGAAATTACGGATCACATCACTGATCTGCAAATTCATGTTCTTGTTTGGGGTCCCATAGGGATCATGGATTTTTAAGCTTCTTAGTAAAAGATGCTTGTGTCCAGTGAAAACGTGGGTTGCCAGACATACGGAATGGTTAGCCAGTGTGTGGATTGTCTAGTTAGCAAGACCTCAGTCTTAATGGTGACCAACATAACCCCGCTAGGCTGATCTAGTATTCCAACCATGACGTGACGATCTGACTCTTAAGGACGATATTCCTTCAAGCTGTCATCGGTGGATGAGTGAAGTTAGGTTTCTGGTTCCAAAAAAGGTCCTTGTAATGATGCTAAAGAGTAAAGGGTAAATATAAATGGGAAGGCAGACAGAAGAGACCCAAGCAGTACACCAAAGACCAGGCCACTTGGCAAGATCTATATTTAACCTGCTGAACATGCCCTGACAACAATGATCCAAACCAGCTCCACCCAAAAGCTATGCATGTGTAACAAGGTGCTCTAACGTAGACTTTTTTGCTGGTGTTTAAGGTTGGTGTGAGATCCAACAATAAAATGATAAGCACGTCTGCTTCTTTAAATGCCTGACCAAGAAAGCCATCCCAGAAAGGCACCAGTGTACTCTCCAATCTGTGCTTGGACAGGAAACTGGCCTGGTGTTGCTCCACTGCACTCCTTCCTACAAACTCTTGTAGCTGCTTTACTACCAATTTCTCCAGCCCCTTTGACTGACAGATGATGGAGGAGGGACTTTTAGGCCCATTTTATACTGTTTTAGCGCCGCATTTGCGCCATTTTTTTTTACATAAAAGCGGCACAAACGTACAAAATATAATTGTATTTTGTACATTTGTGCTGCTTTGCGTAAAAAAATGACGCAAATTCGGCGCTAAAAAAGTGTAAATATGGGCCTTAGTTTCCACGCCCTTTATCTTGCGGTCTGTAGGGGCTTGAAATGTGATCTTGCAAATTGCAGTGCTCATTGTATGTCAAAAATGGTATTTTACCACAAGCCAAGCTGGAACCTGGGGGAGGAACTGACCAATCAAGAGGACTTTGAGAGAAGATTCAGCAATATTTCTGGCTAGGGTATTAAGTGCTTCTCAACACACTTTTTGGTCAAGTGTCTTATCAGAATTAATACCCAGGTTACCGGTTCCCAATTTCATCCACTCATACAACTTCGCTGAATTGTGAATTGCAATGTCCAGTTGGTACATTTCAAAAGCCGACTGTGTGCAGTGCTAGGTCTGGGGATGCAATACGTTTTTGCACACCTGTTGCAATTTAAAATGGCCAGCGTCTATGTTTTTTATCCACCATATTTGACCGAAAGTAATTTAAAATAAATTTAGATTGACGTTCACGGGGCCCTCAAAATAACTGACTCTAAAGAGAACTTTGCTACAGCACATCACCCACTTGTTCAAATCAAGGAAATTCCCTGTATCTAAAGTTAAAACAAGCTTGCGTAGTTTCTTACCTCTGTTTATGACATTCCAAACGTACCCTGAATTCTGCTTCTCAGGTGAATTTCATTGGCTTCTGTGTCAGACTTCACCCGCATTGTTCTTCCTCTAGTGAGTGAAAGGTCTGTAGGTGACTTTATCACATGAAAGATAAACTGAACTGTCATCTGTACAGAAACAGTCAAGTTAGTTTAGTCCCAGAACTAGTTATGCGACTAACATTCATAGGTGCTGCACGAATCGTGATTAGAAAGGCGCGGGTTCCAATTTTCACGGTGAACTATGTATATGTCTCTAATTTGTTCAACCTAATTGAGAAATATATCGTTTTTCATTTCCTTATTGGTCAAAATAGATTCATAATGTAGTAGAACCTAAGATCTGTTCATTGTGAGCATACCTTTAATTCATTTCGGTGCAATTATGTTACATCCCATATCGGTTCTCATGCTTATCATACAAAGTGAAATCTGAGCCCTTCTCACGAAAATTTGCAATCTGTCTTTTTTCTCTGTCGGAGAAAGAAAAGTAATGTAGTTGATGGTTTTGTTGTTCTGAATGTGCTGAGCAATATCTCATATGGCGAGGTTAGCATGGGTCAGTAAGCTGAACATTGTAAAGCAGGACTACAAGTCCCAGAATTCAAAGGAAAAAAAACCTGGACTGGAACAGCACATCAGATATGGACCATGGAAACTTTGCAGCTATGGGTCATGGCAGCACCTTTTCTTTGGTGACATATATTTATTGACACCAGGATCAAAGGCTTTCAGTTGATTTGTTTGTCTCCCTGCTCCAGTTATGCTGATGGCAAACACCCTTTGACATCTCCCACAGTGAATCCAATCTTGCTGCAGATCACGACTAGAGGCACCGCAGGCTGAACAAGCGAGTCAGGAATCTTGACCTGCAGGTCTCTATCACATGAGCTCCATTCCCATTGTTTGCTTTCTGAGCTGGGGCCTCCACCCACTTCTGAATTAACATTAACTCTCCAGGAAATAACTTTGCATGACTTTACCCTTGGGCCCTAGGTCAAGATGGCTCTGAAGTGTTTTTATTCCAGTTTTAGGATTGCTTCCTTATTTCCTTTTCTTGGTTGCCTCATCAAGGGCAGATAATTCACACACTTGTGCTTTCACTTTTGATCAGGGGCGTAATGGCAAAGGAGCATTGCACCCCCCCCCCCCCGGCTAAGAGGCAGCCGCTGTAAAATAAAACAATATTTCATTATTGTTTTATTTTACCACTGCTGGCTCAGCCAGCATTTTGTGCGGGGAGGGGTGGGGGCGGGGGGCTGGGCAAAGGGAGGGAGGAGAGAGTGGAGTCTGTGCACTAAGTGCGCATTTGTGTTTGGTCGGCCGTCTCAGGCCAGCCAAACACACATGCGCACATATGTTTACCCAACCTGGCTGTGTTGGAGAAGCTGCACAGGCTCCAGTGCGCTGTCTGAGTGGCAGACCAAGGTGCTCAGACCAACCCTGGTGCTGCTCTCATGCTAGGTTTAGAATAAGAGCAGCACCAGGATTGGTGGTGAGCCTGTGCTGGTGTCCCAGGGATTTCTGGGACACCGGAAGAGAAGAAGAGCGAAGCCCCACTCCCCTTGAGATTTGCACCTGCATTTGATCTACGCTGATGCTGTATTCCTTGGTGCTCCAATTCGCTTATAACTTATCTGCAGTACTACTTCTCCTTTGTTCCATTGAAGATCCTCTGGGCTAGTTTCTTTTACCCATAGGAGCTCAAGGTCCTTTGCTGTGAAAATAGGCCAATTGTTCTCTAAATAAGACTTGTAGATTAAATTCTTGTTAGGAATTTTAAACACATCTTGAAACGGATGGTCAACTTTGTCCAAATCAAAAAAGGATGCTCCTCTTTTAGGAAAAGTTTCCATTAGCTTGCGTTCTGCGAGGCATTCACGACATGGTCGTTATGAAAACATGATTTTCATTAAGACTGAATGCTAACCAGGCCTTCCTACAGCAGCAAGACTGGGTATTAGTCATGATAAGACCTTGCCACCTAAATGGTTTAGCTACACAGCTTGCATCATGTGCCAAGATTGGTTCATAGTTTGCCTCTCTGTTGCATATATGTACTGCAAGATTTCACATGATATCCCTTGCGGGGGTTTACAGCCTTTGGACAACATCTGGGCCAATCACTTCTTTCAATGCTACCTGAATCGTTGCACAAGATGGTCCAATGTATGAAGTTGTATGCAAAATAAAACACATCCCTGGACCTTGTACACATCAACAAAGTCCACACAAATAGTCACCACCAAACTATCCTTCCTATCCCAGCATGCATGCGCCTGGATATTGAACTAAAACTAGAACTACCCTTCCCATCTCTACATGCCTTACCAGGGCACAGTAACAGTACTTCTATTCCAAACTGGAGACAGCAGGGACCTTCTACATAAATTACAATGCATGTACTACTGTATTTCTTGCTGTGGGTTCTTCTCAAAGAGGTTGATGTGAATCATTTCCTTTGTATTCTGTATAAACTGTTCTGCTGTGTTATAGTCTCGCTTTTGCAAAAAAATCAAAATACACATATATTTATACATTGAAGACCCAAAAGAGTGTACTCGTTGCAATACTTGAAAATATTTATTTGCTAACTATATTCTTTAATATAATAAATAAATAAATCGGTGGGATTAGGCCTTCAAAGATGAGAGTGCTATGAAACTAACAGGTAATGATTGAACAAGATTCTTATTTTTTTTTTTTACAACATTATGGGGGTCATTACGACCTCAGCGGTCTTTTCGCAAGACTGCCGAGGTACCGCCGTGCTGAAGACCGCCAGTGGTGGCAGTCTTCCGCGCCGCGTATTATGACCGCTGGCAGCCCGCCGTCCTTTTTCGTATGGAAAGCCGCCAGCAGCCATACTGGAGGACGGCGGGAAAGTGGAGGTTGCTCAACCGCCACGTCAACAGAACACAGCCCACTGAATCACGTCCCATGATTCGGTGTGGCGGTGTTCTGGTGGCGGACCTGCCCCCATGGATCCCGTCCCCTCCCGGAGGATCAACGGACAAGGTAAGTTGATCGTCCGTTAGGGAAGGGGGTGGGGGGGTGTTGTGTGTTGTGTGCGTGCATGGGGGTGTGCGTGTTTGAGTGTAGAGGGAGTGAGTGTATGCGTGCAGGGGGGTGTTGTGTGTATGGGAAATGTGTGCGGGTCGGATGGTGTGCATGTCTGTGTATATGTGTGCGGATATGTGTTGTCGGGGTGTATGTGTGCGTGTAGGGGTGTGTATATGTGCATGTTCGGGGTGTGTGCGTGTAGGGGTGGTGTATATGTGCATGTTCGGGGTGTGTGCGTGTAGGGGTGTGTATATGTGCATGATCGGGGTCAGGGTGGGAAGGGGGGGTTGTGCCACCTTTGGGGGGCGTCAGGGGGGTGTGGGGGGAGGATTCGGGGGGGTAGCGGGGTGGGGGAGACCCCCTATCAGTGCCACGGAAGGAATTCCCTGGCACTGATAGTGCCTACCGCCATGGATCTCATGGCGGTTCCCAACCACCCGAGATCCATGGCGGTATGCAGGGTCCTGATACCATCGGCGGTCTAGTGACGACCGCCGGGCTGGAGACCGCAATCTCCAGCCCAGCGGTCTTCACCGCCATGGCAGTCGGAATGGTGAAGTGGCGGAAGTTACCGCCACGGTCATAATTGCATTTTTTTTTTCGCCGGCCTGTTTGTGGTCTTACCGCCACTTTACCACCGACCGCCAGGGTTGTAATGAGGGCCTATGTGTGGATGGGAGAAAAAATTGCTCGGAGAAGTAATTGATACAAGGGAGAAAACAAATTAAAAAGAAAGTTAAGAATGAATATCGACGTACTTTTAGAAGAAAGTTTTGAAGAGTTTACAAATAAAAAACATCCAAAACCTTAAAAATATCACATTTGTACAGTAAACTTTACTTATAAGGAGCTGTACTAACATTACGTGTGTGTGTGTGTGTGTGGTGTGTGTGTAGGGGGGGTATATGTCACTCCTTCAAATATACTGGGGCCAGGAGGATTATTTCAACATTAGAACATTTTGTATGTGAAAAAGGAGCTGGAAGTGTTTTAAAAGGTATGGATGTTCAGTGCCAACCAGAAGTCATTTGTAGATATTTGTTGACCACCTTTTGCACATGGAAGAGTATTTAACACTATGGGGGCCTTTTGGCAAAGGTAAATGTGTAGATTTACTCATGTATATTTACCACTACACCTAAATGTAACTCTACACTCGTTTGCTATTTACTGTATCAAAGTGTTGATTTACACCTTGGTGTAAACTTACATCTCCTCCTCCTCAGTTCAGGGCGTTGAGCCTCCTGCAATGGGATACATCAGCATAAAGTTGCTAGTAGTAACTTTGTGCACATAGGTGAAGATCTTCGCCATGGTGGAGGATATCTCCAAATTTGAAAGTGTAGCAAAGATAATTAACGTTTATAATGTAATAAAAAGAATATTACGAATATCTAATATATATTACATGTACATTAATTTAAAATGTACATTAATAATCTTGAAGTAATAAAAAATGAAACATCACATAAAAATATTGTATTAAATATGTATTTAAATATATTAATTAAATAAAATTTCAGCCTCAATTACATTTTCATCTGTTGTAAATGTTGTTAAAAGTATGTGTTACATTATTTTTAATTTGTTGATAAAAGTTAGAACCTTTTTAAATAAGTGTATTATTACATTTTAAGCCAATAAAATAATACATAATTATGTAAATTGTTTAAACTAAATATATGTGTATGTGTGTATGTATGTATATATATATATATATACACAAACACAAGCTTCCAATTGATATACAGCTCAACTAATATGATGAAAGTTAATTTATTTGGCACACAAATAAACCAACGTTTTTTGGCCTCACATCTCTGTGGTCGAGGCATCCCAGCATGTTATTGAAGCCATAAAATGGGGGTGTTCTCCCGGTTCTGCCCTGCCGATAGTTATCGGAGGAAAAAGGGCTGATATTGACCGGAACATGTGGATTTTAATGTGGTAAACCAAAAAATTTGCATCTTATCCCCCAAAACTTGTAATTGGGTACGATTTTTCACACCAGATAAATTCTGCCTCAGCTCAGTCACATTTTATCACATGCAATAAATATCACACCATTTACTAAGCTGCTTGTAATGAAGGCCTTACTCTTTTGTGGTTCAATTTTTTATAAGCATGTCCCTCCCTAAACCACACCTTCAATTTTCCAAAAAAATCCAATATCATCTTGTTTAGTAATAAGTATTCCCCATTTTCCAGCAACTTCAGCAGGTGAAGTTAATAAAAGATAAATGTTTTTACTTCTTTTTTGGAGGCTTTGAGACTTTCGGCCTTATTATAGATTTTATTGGAACTAGGGATATGGATGAGAATTTTACCATGTATGCCCATTTCAGTTTGAAGTTGTAAATAGATCAAGTCGCTATAATAATCATTAATTTGACCCAAGCTGCAGGCTGTAATAAACTAGACTCTTAAATTCATTCTTGCACTAACCCCAACAGAGACTGAACACAATGTTTATCTGCCTATTTATAGCCATGTCCTTATTGACCAGGATTTTTGTATGTCTCTGGCTAAAATTTGGGCATAAAACCTCAGTGAAATTTCAAACAAAATGAGGAGAGACCTACAACGAGCCACCTGTATTTTAGTTCTAAAGAGCTAAACATACTCATTTTCAGTGTGCTCTTAAACAACATTGTATAGCGAGCCCACTCAGATCCATAACAGAACAAGAATATGTTAGGATGACTCCAGTCCAGCTATCCTCTCACCTAGTACAGTCACTACAATCGTGCCCTTTTTCAATCAGCTTTATAGATCTTATGAGGACTCACCTTGTCTTTCATTAGGCAAATTGAGAAATTAATTCAAACTGTTCATTTTGAGCACTCTTGTCCACTCAGGAAGCAGAGTAATTAAAGCAGGCAATGGTGAGTCGATAGACAGCTGGGTTGCAAAGACAGAACAGTTAAAGCCTACCTGAGCTACATAACTTTCCTTAAAGAGAGATCACTAGGATGTACTGTCTCCAAAAGTAACCAAGAGAATATCTAAGTTCAGAGGGGCTGTTAGACCTGGCATCCTTGGCGTGGTTTTCCCTGTCTTTTTGCCTCTGCTGTGTGTATTTTTGACTGTGTGCTGAATTTTGTTTTTGCTTTTTTGGTGGTCAGTGCTAAAGTGCAAGTGCTCCCTGGATAAATTGTGATTATAATATACTGGAGGATTCCCACTGATCTGCAATGTCAAGAAATTATTAATACGCCCAAATTGGTTGATGAGCAAGTTGTAATGATTGTGGGCAAAAACACCAACAAGCATGTGTGAACTGAACCTTTCGGGACATGCTGCCCTCGTAATCCTACAACTAATTTGGGTGTATTAATAATTTCTTGATATTGTGTATCAGTGGGTCATCCTCCAGTATATTAGGTTTGCACTATGTAAGAACCATATTTGTGATGGCGCACACATCACTGGATATCACTATAAATGTGGCATGTTTTTCTTTTCTTTTTTGTTCTCCTATTGTGTAATTAGTAATGAATATCGCTAATTGCCTGATTTACATGTTTTTAGAATTCCCTTGATGAAGGGTTTCACCCGAAATGCATTGGAACTCAGAGTATGAAGTCTCCAAAATTGTTTTCTTCAGATGAAGAAGGAGTGATGAATGGATTTCACAACTGACATTTTGAAGAAAGCATCGAAAGAGTGAAGATTGCTGTTTAAAATTTGTTGTATTAGATTACTTTGGATTCATCGATTGAGCCAACTTGGCCTGCAGAGTGTGGGTTGGGACTAGAGCACGAGGTGTTTGCCCTAGCTTTTGCTTTGAATCGTATCCAGGATTTAGGCAGATTCCCATCCAACGTATCACCTACAATTCTTAATTTAGTTGAAGTCATGTCATTTTTGGCTTAATTTTGTGTGCGTGATCATATTGCGTTTTCTCAAGTGGGCCTTGCGAGGCCCAAACCTTTCCTTTTAGTAGATGTAAAGCTCCCTTAATTTAGGCCCAAGGGACACCAATGGACAGGGTGCAGTGTAGTTAAAAGGTAGGACATGTACTAGTGTGTTTTACATGTCCTGATAGTAAAATCCTCCTAGATTCGTTTTTCACTATTGCAAGTCCTATCTTTCCGATAGGATAACATGGGGACTGCGTTGAAATATATTTTAAGTGCAGTTTCCCATTGGGCGCGGATAGAGTAATGGAGTTTGGGGTCTCTGAACTCACAATTTACAAATACATTTTTTGGTGAAGTTGGTTTTTAGATTGTAAGTTTCAAAATGTCACTTTTAGAAAGTGGGCATTTTCTTGCTTAACCATTCTGTGCCTCTGCCTGGCTGCTGAATACACGTCTGGGTCAGGATGACAGTTGGGCTGGTTGTGAATTCACTCTAGACAGTCACACAAAAGGAGCTGAGGCGTGCCTTGCATATCCTGATGGTCTTCCTAGGCTAGAGTGGTGGGAGGAGCTGACACTTGCACCTGAATAGGGCACAATGTGTTTTTTATGGGACGAGGGCAGGAAAGAACGGGTCTTGTGCACTACAAAGACTTTCCTTTGAAGTTTGCCTACTTCAAAGGCAGAAATGAGTATAAGTATGGAACCCAAAACCCCAGAGTTTTAGAACACTTCTGAATCAAGAGGAGACTCTGGCAAGGAGAAGAGCTGAAGAGATTACTGCCCCTTTGCTGTGTCTGCTTTATTGGGTAGGCCTGTAGTTGCTGCTTCTGCTTTGGAGAGGACAAAGACTGGACTTTGCTGTGTATCCTGTGAACATTCTTCAAGGGCTTGAACTGAGCTTGCCTCCTGTTAAGAAGTCTCAAGGACATCAAAGACTTCACCTGCCAGCCCCGGTGTTCTCTTGGTGAGGACCGTGACTTGACAGGTGGTGGCCACTCCAGTTCCTGGGCCCTTGGGAGTGAAATTTGGCATAAAAACAAGAAGAACCAGGCACACAGACTCCAGACCGCTGCCTGCACCCGCAGCAGTGGTCCTCACTGCAGTATGACACTGAAGTACGACGACATTGTGAGTCCCAAGTGCCGTATCACTGACGTTCATGACACCTGACTTCCCCAAGGAGCCTGTGGCCCTGTGGTGTAACCGTGACCCCAAGAGGTCGCCCCATGCATCCTGACCCGCCAGACTCATCGACCCCGCCGGATCGTAAGGATCCGCAGACACCGCCTCACCTCCGTTGTCTCCATAAGGAACTGATGCCTCAACTCCCACGCATAGCAATAAGGAACCTACACCTCACCTCCGGCGTAGCAGCACGGAGCTGCACGGAACCAACACCGCATTGGCTCCAGCTACGCCTCACCTCCCCGACTTCATGCCATGTTCTTGACTCTACCTCGTTTCTTAGGTACTATACCTGGGATCCGTGTGACTATGAGACAGGTGCCACACTCCCTCACAAGAGGCGTCAGTCTGTTGGGAACAACTCCGTCAATGACTTTGTGATAACCCCAGTTGGAGCTACTGTGTTTCTAAGCGCTATAATGAAGTTTAATTTTTGAAAATGTGTATCTTTGCTTGTGTATGTTGGATTTTCGTAGTTTTGGTCTAGTTTTATTTAGATTAATATTGGCTATTTGTCTAAACTGGTGTGGTGTCCATTTGTAATGTTTTCACTGTGTTAATGTGTGTGGGTACAAATACTTAACACATTGCCTCTGAGATACACCTTACTGCTTGTACCAAGCTCCCAATGGGGTGAGCAGGGGTTATCTTAGGTGTGTGACTCCCTTACCCTGACTACAGTGAGGGTCCCTATTTGGACAGGGTATAGATTGACTGCCAACTAGAGACCCCATTTCTAACAGGGGCTTTTTAAACACTCTGGAGAACCATACAACTGTGCATGGTTGGCACTTGCATATTTCTGCTTTATACTGAGATCTTTTAGGGGTGACAGCAGCAAATTATTTCTTTGAGGAATCAATTAAGGTGAGTTGCTTGTCAGATTCTGATCCAAGGTCTCTAGACGTGTCCTTGCTTTTGGCTGTTCAGTTGAAGGGTGAGGCCCCACAAGAGCTGATGTGGATCCCATCAAGTTTTTCCTGATTCACACAGAACTCTGGATACTCTAATAATGGGTCATTTTATTTTTTAAATATTACATGTCGGTCTGGTTTTGATATATTTTTTATGCTACAGTGGTCTTGTAAAGGGTTGACTAGCAAGGTTTCATTTGTTTTCACCTGAGGGTGCATTTAGAGTTTGGATATTCTTGGTCTTGGTGGGTACATTTGTGACAAGACCAGGATGGTCTTATTATGTTTGTCAGTCTGCAATGGTGTTATTAACATTTCTTTTTAGCATCTTTTAATGGCTGTGCAGGCACTGCACACTATTTTAGTCAGTGCTTTTAATATTCTATAATGCATGTTCACATATATTTTTCATAGCAATTTACTATACAATGAGTAAATCTGAGCACAGATTTCCAAATTAAGGGACTGATTTAGAGTTTGGCAGACAGGCTAGTCCAGAGTACTGTGCCTGCCCAACCCACTGTTTCCCATGAAGATGATCTTAAGTATTCCATCAATGGTACCCTGTTGCCTGGCAGAGCAGGGGTGGGAGCCGTTGGAGGAAGGACATTACACCATCCGCCCTATTTAGAGTGATTGGAGTAATGCATTTTTTTGTCTGTCTGTCACTGAGGGACAGGGAAAAACAATAATGACACACACCCCTAGAATAGATTCTCACTGTGCTGGGGTTCATTAGGTTTTTTTTCAGAACCAAACCTGCTTTGGGAGTTTGTTTCTGCAAAACAAAAAAATGTAAAAAGATTGGTGGGAAGCCATTGAATTTGACCACAGCTACAACAGCAGTTGCGTTCAATGTATTGCAATGATCACTGGACTATCGGTCACCTCTAATTTTGGTAGGAGTACCCTTGAGATTGTCCTCTGCCATCCCGACAGACACCACTCCATCCGCCAATCTGTTAATCAGGCCCAAAATTCACTGACTTTTACTAATAGGCAAGCTAAAACTTTCAGTGTTGCCATCATAGGGCATCTGGAGTGACGTGCTCTTGCCAACACTTCTGGTGCATGCTTTTCAGGGAGAGACAGGATTAGAACCTCAAGTAAAGCACCCCATAGTGTTGTAATATTGGCTTGTCTATAGTGACCCAGATCATGTTCCTATATTTTGAGGTTGTATCTTAACCACAGACAGTTACTGCAACACAGTTCATTATTCTACCAGCCTGTTTAATCAGTGGAAAATTTTATGAAATCTAACAGAATGGGGTGGAAATAAAACTTTCAGGTGACCAGGTTAGATAAATTAGCCACCTTCTCAAAAACGTTTATGTCTTAAAATTGTCAGACAGTACATTTTAAGATGTAATAAATTAGCCAACATTATCAGTTTTGCCCACGCTCACCCTAAAATTATGGGAATATATATGTTACAAAAAATGCGTTGCCTTTGAAATGAAAAGCATAAAGACCCTTGTTTTACATTTCCAAAGAAACGTTAAAGAAAAGTGAGTTGTAATACTTTCATATTTATTATTTTCATTAGATTTACAACATGCATACAGATCATTTCATTGTATGAATGAATTTCAAGGAAAACAGACTACTGATCGTTGTGAAAACAAAATATCCTAAAACAGAAAGGAAGCTTGAATATGGATTTCACCAGATGTAACAACAATCTTATCTTCAAATAGAAATATTTAAAAAAACAAATAAATTATGTCGATTTCCTCCAGACCATTTTCCTCCCTAAAAACTCTTAAATGAAGATAGTGACTAATCACAGACCAAGAAGGCAAACCACGTATAGTCCTTACATATAAATATGTCTATCAGAAATCATATTCTTTTAATAACAGTGGCAAGCTTGCAAAATGTATTTCATATTAATGAATGCAAAACTTCCTGAACATCATTATAAAACTTAGGGGAGTGATTTACAAAGTGTGGTGGATGTTTAAGTTACTGACTTCACAAAGAAAGTATGCTCTCAGTTTTGGTAGGATAATCATTTTATGTTATATTGTTTACATTTTAAAAACATATGTTAATTTTTTTCAAGGGAATTAGTTGCTCAGATAAAGTATGTGATTCATAAACAAATAAAGGGGCATGAGGCGGCATGCACAAATGGGGAATTTTGAGATACCCAAGTTTAAAAAAAATACAATATTCCCTAATTTGTTCAACTGAGGATTAGTTCAGGTTTTAGGAAAAACCAATTGAAAAATCCAAAGTCAGTTCCTCGTATTTGCCTCGGTAAAATTCTGAATGTTTGTCAAGTTTAAACTGAAGCATTTTTTTAATCATCCAATTTCCTCTGAAGTGTTTTCCTTGGTAGGTGTTAACCATTGGGTGTATCACAAATCCGTTGACACTCCTAATTGCATACCCCTTTTTGCATAAAGTGCCCATTTAGGGCCTACGTAACATTCTCACACACACAGCTAATACTCAAGCAATTATACTCCTAGTTTCTTTTGTGAATGAGCACATTTTACTGTGTAAATTATACATCCATAGTTTGCTTAAGTATTTCTTGGGAGCAAGTTTCCCATTTCTTAAAGTCAGTATCTTGAAACATTTTAATGTACTTCCTCAACCCTCAATTCCCCTTAAGGTACATCACTGAATGTGTGTAGTGACATTATGCCAGTCATGTGAAGATCCCACTCCTGACCCCAAATATTATGAACTGAGGTTCAAGAGGTTCCCCTGTACATTGATAAAGAGAAAACTTGATACAGGCAATTTATAAATCTTTTAGGAAATATAACTGCTTAGTTTGTAATTCAGGAGCCACATAATGAATACAATTTATTTGTTGTACTTTATAACTGAGGCATTTCTCCATGAGATGCATTATCCAATATGCGGTAGGAGGTTAACATGTGCAAAACCATGTTCAGAGATATATCAGTAATGTGGAAATTAACTTCTTCGTGTGCTGAATGAAAATGGTCTTTAGTATTTACATCATCATTGGTTTCCTGGATAGGGGTCCCTGAAGATTTTCTGCAGCAAGCTAAGTCTCACTTATTTTCTGATTTCTGTCTTAACCGTTGTTTGCTAAATTTCAAGCATTTTAGATCTATGCACTCACTCACTCAGTTGTGTACTGCAAATCGTCAATATTTCCTTTTGAGTGCTAGTTGGTCTTGAAAACTAAAGCATTTATCTCAAAAGGTTACTTTAAAACACTTTTCTGTCCAACTTTAAAACTGAATCGATGTTGGCGAGAGAGCAACACTTCTGAACTAGGAATCGTAGCATTCACAAGAATTACAAGACGGTGAGAGGGAAATCTTTGTAATGTTGAACACCTCTAATTCTTACTGGGGCAAAAAATGACTGGGTCTTCCATTCTGTCATTCACTATGGCTCATTCAGCAAGCACCAACCAAGCAGTGAAAGTTCTGCAGAAACCATACCAATAGGATGCCCCTGAATTTGTTGGGTGTCTAAGGAGTGTGAACTAAGACGTTTGTTTTGTGTGATACAAAAGAAGTACATGACGTTAAATAAACATATTTTACAGGGTTGGTGCACCCACTGAAGTCTATAAAAACATCTGGGGCCAGATGTATCATCACGGCCCTTTGCGATTCGGAAATAGCGATTTTTAAGAAATCGCTATTTCCGACTCGCAAAGTGCCATGTATTACATTTGCGAATCGGTAATAGCGATTTCTTAAAAATCGCAAATGCTATTACCGAATCGCAAATTGCGATACCGGCCCCATTCGCGGCTATGGGCCTGTTGGCCCATATCTGCAAATTTTTTGCATTTCCAAAATTGTGATTTCTGAACCAGAAATCGCAATTTTGGAAATGCAAAACCCCAGGGTGCTGGGGGGGCTAAGGCCCCCTCTGCTGCACCCCAAAAACTTTTTGGGGGACATGTAAGGTGCACACATGCCAAAAGGGCATGTGTGCTTTACATGTACAATTTAAAAATGCATTTTAAATGCATTTTTAAATTTTGCACATGGTTACCATCAAGTTCAACTTGGTGGTAATTAGCGATTCCTAAATGCCAAAATCGCATTTAGGAATTGCTTCATACATGTGCTAAGAAATCTCAAATAAGGAATCCTTATTTGCGATTTCTTATTTAGAGAGTCGCAATCTGCGACTCTCTAAACAGGGTCACAATTTTAAGGAATCGTTATTTGAGCGATTCCTTAAAATTGCGTTCAGAATGTATTTCATACATTCTGAAATGGCATTTTGCATTCGCAAACGGGCATTCGCACCGTTTGCGAATGCAAAATGCTTTCATACAACTGGCCCCTGGTGTGTTGAGATGGTGAAAATTAATTCAAGGCGGGCAGTGATCACTAAAAGAGATTAGAGTTATGCCAATAGTTTAGTTCCTGTAGCGCAGAAACATGTAGAACTGTGATTCCCAACCTGTGCTGGGGGTCCACGAAGCTTCCTCAGGGGGTCCATGACTGCTTGGAAAATTACCTATTATTAAAAGATTAATGTATATAAATAAAGTGGCTCAATGTACACTTTCAAATTTCAAAACATACTATAAATGTTAAGGAATTTGAAATTGGAGGCTAAAAATTAAATTAGTATCCTCAAATTGATTCCTGGGAGCAGCGCAGGTGCATGAAACAGAATATAGCATGGACGATGTGTTGCTTCAATTGAATTTAGAAAAGCTCTCAACTTCCTTTTAAAACTTTATTTGTTTACATTTTAAATAAAATATGTTATCATTTGTGTATGTGTTTTATGGAATTCGTTTTTCTGTATTTTTGTGTATTGTTTTGCAGTTCACATCATCAACAATGTATACTCCTGAGTCCCAGGGACCCAGGGTTCCAGTAATGATAAAGTGGGGGTCCACAGAAGTCAAATGTTTGGGAACCACTGATGTAGGCAAAGGATTTGCAGAATTTAGAACACCCCCAAATCAAGGGAAATGACGAGACACCACGTGTTATCAACCAGCTTAACCGGTTCTGTGCCTTGGACGAGATGATCTCGTCCAAGGCTACAGTTCCCCTGTGCCTTGGACGAGATCATCTCGTCCATGGCACAGGGGAATTTGGGGGCGCGCTAGCGCGCCCCCGTGCACCCCCCTCCCCCCCCAAGTCGGGGATGGAAGGGGAAGACCTTCCCCTTCCACCCCCGACCCCCCTAAACCACCCTGTGACGTCAGCGCGCGAGCGCGCGCTGATTTGTCACAGGGGCCTCCCTAGTCGCACTGGAAGCTCTGCTTCCAGCGCGATTGAAAAAGAAATGCAAAAGCATTTCTCTTTCAATCACTGGGAGGCCCGGAGGGGCTTCAAAGGGAAGGAAAAGTATTTCCTTCCCTTTGAAGTCCCTCCGAGGGTTTCAAAAGCCGGATTGCTTGCAATCCGGCTTTTGAAACCCCACTAGACACCAGGGATTTTTTTTTTTTTTTCTGTTATTGACAAAAGGGAGCGACCCCTTGGGCAAGGGTCGCTCCCAGGGGGGGCATATTTTCGGGAAGGCCTTTTCTGCCCCCCCCTGGGGGCAGATCGGCCCACTATTAGGCCGATCTGCCCCCAGGGGGGGCAGAAACCTCTAGGCACCAGGGACCATTTTTTTTTTTTATGTTTCATTTTTTTTTTTTTGGTGGGGAGCGACCCCTTAGGCAAGGGTCGCTCCCCTTGGGGGAAAATTATATTTTGGCCATTTCTGCCCCCCTTGGGGGCAGATTGGCCTATTTTGATGAGGCCAATCTGCCCCCAAGGGGGGTAGAAACCACTAGACACCAGGGAGTTTTTTCTTTGTGTGAATTTCACGCAAAGGGAGCGACCCCTTAGGCAAGGGTCGCTCCCTGGGGGGGAGGGCAATTTATTTTAGGCCATTTCTGCCCCCAGGGGGGGCAGAAACCTCTAGGCGCCAGGGCAATTTTTTTTTTTTTTGTTGTTTCTTTTTTTAGAGATGGGGAGCGACCCATCAGGCAAGGGTCGCTCCCCTGGGGGGCAAATTGTATTTAGGCCATTTCTGCCCCCCTGGGGGCAGATTGGCCGATTTTAGGTCAATCTGCCCCCAAGGGGGCAGAAACCACTAGGCGCCTGGGATTTGTTTTTTGGCGCCAATGTCACGCAGGGGGAGCGACCCTGTAGGCAAGGGTCGCTCCCGGGGGGGGTGGGGGCTGGGGGGGGCAAATTTATTTTAGGCCATTTCTGCCCCCCCCCGGGGGCACATCGGCCTATTATTAGGCCGAACTGCCCCCGGGGGGCAGAACCCTCTAGGCGCCAGGGCAATGGTTTTTTTTGTGTTTTTTTTTTTTTTTTTTTGTTTCTTTTTTTAGAGATGGGGAGCGACCCATCAGGCAAGGGTCGCTCCCCTGGGGGGCAAATTGTATTTAGACCATTTCTGCCCCCCTGGGGGCAGATTGGCCGATTTTAGGTCAATCTGCCCCCAAGGGGGCAGAAACCACTAGGCGCCTGGGATTTGTTTTTTGGCGCCAATGTCACGCAGGGGGAGTGACCCCGTAGGCAAGGGTCGCTCCCGGGGTCGGGGGTGGGGGCTGGGGGGGCAAATTTATTTTAGGCCATTTCTGCACCCCCTGGGGGCAGTTCGGCCTATTATTAGGCCGAACTGCCCCCGGGGGGGGGGGCAGAACCCTCAGGGCACCAGGGCAAATTTTTTTGTTGTGTTTTTTTTTTTTTGTTTTGTTTTTTTCGAGATGGGGAGCGACCCATCAGGCAAGGGTCGCTCCCCTGGGGGGCAAATTGTATTTAGGCCATTTCTGCCCCCCTTGGGGGCAGATTGGCCGATTTTAGGTCAATCTGCCCCCAAGGGGGCAGAAACCACTAGGCACCTGGGATTTGTTTTTTGGCGCCAATGTCACGCAGGGGGAGCGACCCCGTAGGCAAGGGTCACTCCCGGGAGGGGCAAATTTATTTTAGGCCATTTCTGCCCCCCCTGGGGGCAGATCGGCCTATTATTAGGCCGAACTGCCCCCAGAGGGGGGCAGAACCCTCAGGGCACCAGGGCAAATTTTTTTGTTGTGTTTTTTTTTTGTTTGTTTTTTTCGAGATGGGGAGCAACCCATCAGGCAAGGGTCGCTCCCCTGGGGGGGCAAATTGTATTTAGGCCATTACTGCCCCCCTTGGGGGCAGATTGGCCGATTTTAGGTCAATCTGCCCCCAAGGGGGCAGAAACCACTAGGCACCTGGGATTTGTTTTTTGGCGCCAATGTCATGCAGGGGGAGCGACCCCGTAGGCAGGGGTTGTTCCCGGGCAGGGGCAGGGGGGGCATGGGGGGTCAAATTTATTTTAGGGCATTTCTACCCCCTCCCGGGGCCGGCTGAGCTAGAGGCTAAACTCCACAGGTAGGCACTTTGCAAAAAACACCTCTGTTTTCTGTGAAAAAATATGTTCTGTCCACGTTGTGTTTTGGGCCATTTCCTTTCGTGGGCGCTAGGCCTACCCACAGAAGTGAGGTACCATTTTTATCGAGAGACTTAGGGGAATGCTGGGTGGAAGGAAATTTGTGGCTCCTCTCAGATTCCAGAACTTTCTGCCACTGAAATGTGAGGAACATGTGTTTTTTTAGCCAAATTTTGAGGTTTACAAAGGATTCTGGGTAACAGAACCTGGTCCGAGCCCCACAAGTCACCCCATCTTGGATTCCCCTAGGTCTCTAGTTTTCAGAAATGCACAGGTTTGGTAGGTTTCCCTAGGTGCCGGCTGAGCTAGAGGCCAAAATCTACAGGTAGGCACTTCGCAAAAAACACCTCTGTTTTCTTCCAAAATTTTGGATGGGTCCACGTTGCGCTTTAGGGTGTTTCCTGTCGCCGGCGCTAGGCCTACCCACACAAGTGAGGTATAATTTTTATCGGGAGACTTGGGGGAACGCTGGGTGGAAGAAAATGTGTGGCTCCTCTCAGATTCCAGAACTTTCTGCCACAGAAATGTGAGGAACATGTGTTTTTTTAGCCAAATTTTGAGGTTTGCAAAGGATTCTGGGTAACAGAACCTGGTCCGAGCCCCGCAAGTCACCCCTCCTTGGATTCTCCTAGGTCTCTAGTTTTCAGAAATGCACAGGTTTGGTAGGTTTCCCTAGGTGCCGGCTGAGCTAAAGGCCAAAATCTACAGGTAGGCACTTCGCAAAAAACACCTCTGTTTTCTTCCAAAATTTTGGATGTGTCCACGTTGCACTTTGGGGTGTTTCCTGTCGCCGGCGCTAGGCCTACCCACACAAGTGAGGTATAATTTTTATCGGGAGACTTGGGGGAACGCTGGGTGGAAGGAAATGTGTGGCTCCTCTCAGATTCCAGAACTTTCTGCCACAGAAATGTGAGGAACATGTGTTTTTTTAGCCAAATTTTGAGGTTTGCAAAGGATTCTGGGTAACAGAACCTGGTCCGAGCCCCGCAAGTCACCCCTCCTTGGATTCCCCTAGGTCTCTAGTTTTCAGAAATGCACAGGTTTGGTAGGTTTCCCTAGGTGCCGGCTGAGCTAGAGGCCAAAATCTACAGGTAGGCACTTCGCAAAAAACACCTCTGTTTTCTTCCAAAATTTTGGATGTGTCCACGTTGCGCTTTGGGGTGTTTCCTGTCGCGGGCACTAGGCCTACCCACACAAGTCAGGTATCATTTTTATCGGGAGACTTGGGGGAACGCTGGGTGGAAGGAAATTTGTGGCTCCTCTCAGATTCCAGAACTTTCTGCCACAGAAATGTGAGGAACATGTGTTTTTTTAGCCAAATTTTGAGGTTTGCAAAGGATTCTGGGTAACAGAACCTGGTCCGAGCCCCGCAAGTCACCCCTCCTTGGATTCCCCTAGGTCTCTAGTTTTCAGAAATGCACAGGTTTGGTAGGTTTCCCTAGGTGCCGGCTGAGCTAGAGGCCAAAATCTACAGGTAGGCACTTCGCAAAAAACACCTCTGTTTTCTTCCAAAATGTTTGATGTGTCCACGTTGCGCTTTGGGGTGTTTCCTGTCGCGGGCGCTAGGCCTACCCACACAAGTGAGGTATCATTTTTATTGGGAGACTAGGGGGAACGCTGGGTGGAAGGAAATTTGTGGCTCCTCTCAGATTCCAGAACTTTCTGCCACAGAAATGTGAGGAACATGTGTTTTTTTAGCCAAATTTTGAAGTTTGCAAAGGATTCTGGGTAACAGAACCTGGTCCGAGCCCCGCAAGTCACCCCCCCTTGGATTCCCCTAGGTCTCTAGTTTTCAGAAATGCACAGGTTTGGTAGGTTTCCCTAGGTGCCGGCTGAGATAGAGGCCAAAATCTACAGGTAGGCACTTCACAAAAAACACCTCTGTTTTCTTCCAAAATTTTGGATGTGTCCACGTTGCGCTTTGGGGTGTTTCCTGTCGCGGGCGCTAGGCCTACCCACACAAGTGAGGTATCATTTTTATCGGGAGACTTGGGGGAACGATGGGTGGCAGAAAATTTGTGGCTCCTCCCAGATTCCAGAACTTTCTGCCACAGAAATGTGAGGAACATGTGTTTTTTTAGCCAAATTTTGAGGTTTGCAAAGGATTCTGGGTAACAGAACCTGGTCCGAGCCCCGCAAGTCACCCCTCCTTGGATTCCCCTAGGTCTCTACTTTTCAGAAATGCACAGGTTTGGTAGGTTTCCCTAGGTGCCGGCTGAGCTAGAGGCCAAAATCTACAGGTAGGCACTTCGCAAAAAACACCTCTGTTTTCTTCCAAAATGTTTGATGTGTCCACGTTGCGCTTTGGGGTGTTTCCTGTCGCGGGCGCTAGGCCTACCCACACAAGTGAGGTATCATTTTTATTGGGAGACTAGGGGGAACGCTGGGTGGAAGGAAATTTGTGGCTCCTCTCAGATTCCAGAACTTTCTGCCACAGAAATGTGAGGAACATGTGTTTTTTTAGCCAAATTTTGAAGTTTGCAAAGGATTCTGGGTAACAGAACCTGGTCCGAGCCCCGCAAGTCACCCCCCCTTGGATTCCCCTAGGTCTCTAGTTTTCAGAAATGCACAGGTTTGGTAGGTTTCCCTAGGTGCCGGCTGAGATAGAGGCCAAAATCTACAGGTAGGCACTTCACAAAAAACACCTCTGTTTTCTTCCAAAATTTTGGATGTGTCCACGTTGCGCTTTGGGGTGTTTCCTGTCGCGGGCGCTAGGCCTACCCACACAAGTGAGGTATCATTTTTATCGGGAGACTTGGGGGAACGATGGGTGGCAGAAAATTTGTGGCTCCTCCCAGATTCCAGAACTTTCTGCCACAGAAATGTGAGGAACATGTGTTTTTTTAGCCAAATTTTGAGGTTTGCAAAGGATTCTGGGTAACAGAACCTGGTCCGAACCCCGCAAGTCACCCCTCCTTGGATTCCCCTAGGTCTCTACTTTTCAGAAATGCACAGGTTTGGTAGGTTTCCCTAGGTGCCGGCTGAGCTAGAGGCCAAAATCTACAGGTAGGCACTTCGCAAAAAACACCTCTGTTTTCTTCCAAAAAATTTTATGTGTCCACGTTGCGCTTTGGGGTGTTTCCTGTCGCGGGCGCTAGGCCTACCCACACAAGTGAGGTATCATTTTTATCGGGAGACTTGGGTGAACGCTGGGTGGAAGGAAATTTGTGGCTCCTCTCAGATTCCAGAACTTTCTGCCACAGAAAGGTGAGGAACATGTGTTTTTTTAACCATATTTTGAGTTTTGCAAAGGATTCTGGGTAACAGAACCTGGTCCGAGCCCCGCAAGTCACCCCTCCTTGGATTCCCCTAGGTCTCTAGTTTTCAGAAATGCACAGGTTTGGTAGGTTTCCCTAGATGCCGGCTGAGCTAGAGGCCAAAATCTACAGGTAGGCACTTCGCAAAAAACACCTCTGTTTTCTTCCAAAATTTTGATGTGTCCACGTTGCGCTTTGGGGTGTTTCCTGTCGCGGGCGCTAGGCCTACCCACGCAAGTGAGGTATCATTTTTATCGGGAGACTTGGGGGAACGCTGGGTGGAAGGAAATTTGTGGCTCCTCTCAGATTCCAGAACTTTCTGCCACAGAAATGTGAGGAACATGTGTATTTTTGGCCAAATTTTGAGGTTTGCAAAGGATTCTGGGTAACAGAACCTGGTCCGAGCCCCGCAAGTCACCCCTCCTTGGATTCCCCTAGGTCTCTAGTTTTCAGAAATGCACAGGTTTGGTAGGTTTCCCTAGGTGCCGGCTGAGCTAGAGGCCAAAATCTACAGGTAGGCACTTCGCAAAAAACACCTCTGTTTTCTTCCAAAATTTTGGATGTGTCCACGTTGCGCTTTGGGGTGTTTCCTGTCGCGGGCGCTAGGCCTACCCACGCAAGTGAGGTATCATTTTTATCGGGAGACTTGGGGGAACACTGGGTGGAAGGAAATTTGTGGCTCCTCTCAGATTCCAGAACTTTCTGCCACAGAAATGTGAGGAACATGTGTTTTTTTAGCCACATTTTGAGGTTTGCAAAGGATTCTGGGTAACAGAACCTGGTCCGAGCCCCGCAAGTCACCCCTCCTTGGATTCCCCTAGGTCTCTAGTTTTCAGAAATGCACAGGTTTGGTAGGTTTCCCTAGGTGCCAGCTGAGCTAGAGGCCAAAATCTACAGGTAGGCACTTCGCAAAAAACACCTCTGTTTTCTTCCAAAATTTTGGATGTGTCCACGTTGCGCTTTGGGGTGTTTCCTGTCGCGGGCGCTAGGCCTACCCACACAAGTGAGGTATCATTTTTATCGGGAGACTTGGGGGAACGCTGGGTGGAAGGAAATTTGTGGCTCCTCTCAGATTCCAGAACTTTCTGCCACAGAAATGTGAGGAACATGTGTTTTTTTAGCCAAATTTTGAGGTTTGCAAAGGATTCTGGGTAACAGAACCTGGTCCGAGCCCCGCAAGTCACCCCACCTTGGATTCCCCTAGGTCTCTAGTTTTCAGAAATGCACAGGTTTGGTAGGTTTCCCTAGGTGCCGGCTGAGCTAGAGGCCAAAATCTACAGGTAGGCACTTCGCAAAAAACACCTCTGTTTTCTTCCAAAATTTTGGATGTGTCCACGTTGCGCTTTGGGGTGTTTCCTGTCGCGGGCGCTAGGCCTACCCACGCAAGTGAGGTATCATTTTTATCGGGAGACTTGGGGGAACACTGGGTGGAAGGAAATTTGTGGCTCCTCTCAGATTCCAGAACTTTCTGCCACAGAAATGTGAGGAACATGTGTTTTTTTAGCCACATTTTGAGGTTTGCAAAGGATTCTGGGTAACAGAACCTGGTCCGAGCCCCGCAAGTCACCCCTCCTTGGATTCCCCTAGGTCTCTAGTTTTCAGAAATGCACAGGTTTGGTAGGTTTCCCTAGGTGCCGGCTGAGCTAGAGGCCAAAATCTACAGGTAGGCACTTCGCAAAAAACACCTCTGTTTTCTTCCAAAATTTTGGATGTGTCCACGTTGCGCTTTGGGGTGTTTCCTGTCGCGGGCGCTAGGCCTACCCACACAAGTGAGGTATCATTTTTATCGGGAGACTAGGGGGAACGCTGGGTGGAAGGAAATTTGTGGCTCCTCTCAGATTCCAGAACTTTCTGCCACAGAAATGTGAGGAACATGTGTTTTTTTAGCCACATTTTGAGGTTTGCAAAGGATTCTGGGTAACAGAACCTGGTCCGAGCCCCGCAAGTCACCCCTCCTTGGATTCCCCTAGGTCTCTAGTTTTCAGAAATGCACAGGTTTGGTAGGTTTCCCTAGGTGCCGGCTGAGCTAGAGGCCAAAATCTACAGGTAGGCACTTCGCAAAAAACACCTCTGTTTTCTTCCAAAATTTTGGATGTGTCCACGTTGCGCTTTGGGGTGTTTCCTGTCGCGGGCGCTAGGCCTACCCACACAAGTGAGGTATCATTTTTATCGGGAGACTAGGGGGAACGCTGGGTGGAAGGAAATTTGTGGCTCCTCTCAGATTCCAGAACTTTCTGCCACAGAAATGTGAGGAACATGTGTTTTTTTAGCCAAATTTTGAGGTTTGCAAAGGATTCTGGGTAACAGAACCTGGTCCGAGCCCCGCAAGTCACCCCTCCTTGGATTCCCCTAGGTCTCTAGTTTTCAGAAATGCACAGGTTTGGTAGGTTTCCCTAGGTGCCGGCTGAGCTGGAGGCCAAAATCTACAGGTAGGCACTTCGCAAAAAACACCTCTGTTTTCTTCAAAAATTTTGGATGTGTCCACGTTGCGCTTTGGGGTGTTTCCTGTCGCGGGCGCTAGGCCTACCCGCGCAAATGAGGTATCATTTTTATCGGGAGACTTGGGGGAACGCTGGGTGGAAGGAAATTTGTGGCTCCTCTCAGATTCCAGAACTTTCTGCCACAGAAATGTGAGGAACATGTGTTTTTTTAGCCAAATTTTGAGGTTTGCAAAGGATTCTTGGCAACAGAACCTGGTCCGAGCCCCGCAAGTCACCCCATCTTGGATTCCCCTAGGTCTCTAGTTTTCAGAAATGCACAGGTTTGGTAGGTTTCCCTAGGTGCCGTCTGAGCTAGAGGCCAAAATCTACAGGTAGGCACTTCGCAAAAAACACCTCTGTTTTCTTCCAAAATTTTGGATGTGTCCACGTTGCGCTTTGGGGTGTTTCCTGTCGCGGGCGCTAGGCCTACCCACACAAGTGAGGTATCATTTTTATCGGGAGACTTGGGGGAACGCTGAGTGGAAGGAAATTTGTGGCTCCTCTCAGATTCCAGAACTTTCTGCCACAGAAATGTGAGGAACATGTGTTTTTTTAGCCAAATTTTGAGTTTTGCAAAGGATTCTGGGTAACAGAACCTGGTCCGAGCCCCGCAAGTCACCCCTCCTTGGATTCCCCTAGGTCTCTAGTTTTCAGAAATGCACAGGTTTGGTAGGTTTCCCTAGGTGCCGGCTGACCTAGAGGCCAAAATCTAAAGGTAGGCACTTCGCGAAAAACACCTCTGTTTTCTTCCAAAATTTTGGATGTGTCCACGTTGCGCTTTGGGGTGTTTCCTGTCGCGGGCGCTAGGCCTACCCACGCAAGTGATGTATCATTTTTATCGGGAGACTTGTGGGAACGCTGGGTGGAAGGAAATTTGTGGCTCCTCTCAGATTCCAGAACTTTATGCCACAGAAATGTGAGGAACATGTGTTTTTTTAGCCAAATTTTGAGGTTTGCAAAGGATTCTGGGTAACAGAACCTGGTCCGAGCCCCGCAAGTCACCCCTCCTTGGATTCCCCTAGGTCTCTAGTTTTCAGAAATGCACAGATTTGGTAGGTTTCCCTAGGTGCCGGCTGAGCTAGAGGCCAAAATCTACAGGTAGGCACTTCGCAAAAAACACCTCTGTTTTCTTCCAAAATTTTGGATGTGTCCACGTTGCGCTTTGGGGTGTTTCCTGTCGCGGGCGCTACGCCTACCCACGCAAGTGAGGTATCATTTTTATCGGGAGACTTGGGGGAACACTGGGTGGAAGGAAATTTGTGGCTCCTCTCAGATTCCATAACTTTCTGCCACAGAAATGTGAGGAACATGTGTTTTTTTAGCCAAATTTTGAGGTTTGCAAAGGATTCTGGGCAACAGAACCCGGTCCGAGCCCCGCAAGTCACCCCTCCTTGGATTCCCCTAGGTCTCTAGTTTTCAGAAATGCACAGGTTTGGTAGGTTTCCCTAGGTGCCGGCTGAGCTAGAGGCCAAAATCTACAGGTAGGCACTTCGCAAAAAACACCTCTGTTTTCTTCCCAAATTTTGGATGTGTCCACTTTGCGCTTTGGGGTGTTTCCTGTCGCGGGCGCTAAGCCTACCCACGCAAGTGAGGTATAATTTTTATCGGTACACTTGGGGGAACGCTGGGTGGAAGGAAATTTGTGGCTCCTCTCAGATTCCAGAACTTTCTGCCACAGAAATGTGAGGAACATGTGTTTTTTTAGCCAAATTTTGAGGTTTGCAAAGGATTCTGGGTAACAGAACCTGGTCCGAGCCCCGCAAGTCACCCCATCTTGGATTCCCCTAGGTCTCTAGTTTTCAGAAATGCACAGGTTTGGTAGGTTTCCCTAGGTGCCGTCTGAGCTAGAGGCCCAAATCTACAGGTAGGCACTTCGCAAAAAACACCTCTGTTTTCTTCCAAAATTTTGGATGTGTCCACGTTGCGCTTTGGGGTGTTTCCTGTCGCGGGCGCTAGGCCTACCCACACAAGTGAGGTATCATTTTTATCGGGAGACTTGGGGGAACGCTGAGTGGAAGGAAATTTGTGGCTCCTCTCAGATTCCAGAACTTTCTGCCACAGAAATGTGAGGAACATGTGTTTTTTTAGCCAAATTTTGAGGTTTGCAAAGGATTCTGGGTAACAGAGCCTGGTCCGAGCCCCGCAAGTCACCCCATCTTGGATTCCCCAGGTCTCTAGTTTTCAGAAATGCACAGGTTTGGTAGGTTTCCCTAGGTGCCGTCTGAGCTAGAAGCCAAAATCTACAGGTAGGCACTTCGCAAAAAACACCTCTGTTTTCTTCCAAAATTTTTGATGTGTCCACGTTGCGCTTTGGGGTGTTTCCTGTCGCGGGCGCTAGGCCTACCCACGCAAGTGAGGTATCATTTTTATCGGGAGACTTGGGGGAACACTGGGTTGAAGGAAATTTGTGGCTCCTCTCAGATTCCAGAACTTTCTGCCACAGAAATGTGAGGAACATGTGTTTTTTTAGCCAAATTTTGAGGTTTGCAAAGGATTCTGGGCAACAGAACCCGGTCCGAGCCCCGCAAGTCACCCCTCCTTGGATTCACCTATGTCTCTAGTTTTCAGAAATGCACAGGTTTGGTAGGTTTCCCTAGGTGCCGGCTGAGCTAGAGGCCAAAATCTACAGGTAGGCACTTCGCAAAAAACACCTCTGTTTTCTTCCCAAATTTTGGATGTGTCCACGTTGCGCTTTGGGGTGTTTCCTGTCGCGGGCGCTAGGCCTACCCACGCAAGTGAGGTATCATTTTTATCGGGAGACTTGGGGGAACGCTGGGTGGAAGGAAATTTGTGGCTCCTCTCACATTCCAGAACTTTCTGCCACAGAAATGTGAGGAACATGTGTTTTCTTAGCCAAATTTTGAGGTTTGCAAAGGATTCTGGGTAAAAGAACCTGGTCCGAGCCCCGCAAGTCACCCCTCCTTGGATTCCCCTAGGTCTCTAGTTTTCAGAAATGCACAGGTTTGGTAGGTTTCCCTAGGTGCCGGCTGAGCTAGAGGCCAAAATCTACAGGTAGGCACTTCGCAAAAAACACCTCTGTTTTCTTCCAAAGTTTTGGATGTGTCCACGTTGCGCTTTGGGGTGTTTCCTGTCGCGGGCGCTAGGCCTACCCACACAAGTGAGGTATCATTTTTATCGGGAGACTTGGGGGAACGCTGAGTGGAAGGAAATTTGTGGCTCCTCTCAGATTCCAGAACTTTCTGCCACAGAAATGTGAGGAACATGTGTTTTTTTAGCCAAATTTTGAGGTTTGCAAAGGATTCTGGGTAACAGAACCTGGTCCGAGCCCCGCAAGTCACCCCTCCTTGGATTCCCCTAGGTCTCTAGTTTTCAGAAATGCACAGGTTTGGTAGGTTTCCCTAGGTGCCGGCTGAGCTAGAGGCCAAAATCTACAGGTAGGCACTTCGCAAAAAACACCTCTGTTTTCTTCCAAAATTTTGGATGTGTCCACGTTGCGCTTTGGGGTGTTTCCTGTCGCGGGCGCTAGGCCTACCCACACAAGTGAGGTATCATTTTTATCGGGAGACTTGGGGGAACGCTGGGTGGAAGGAAATTTGTGGCTCCTCTCAGATTCCAGAACTTTCTGCCACAGAAATGTGAGGAACATGTGTTTTTTTAGCCAAATTTTGAGGTTTGCAAAGGATTCTGGGTAACAGAACCTGGTCCGAGTCCCGCAAGTCACCCCTCCTTGGATTCCCCTAGGTCTCTAGTTTTCAGAAATGCACAGATTTGGTAGGTTTCCCTAGGTGCCGGCTGAGCTAGAGGCCAAAATCTACAGGTAGGCACTTCGCAAAAAACACCTCTGTTTTCTTCCAAAATTTTGGATGTGTCCACGTTGCGCTTTGGGGTGTTTCCTGTCGCGGGCGCTACGCCTACCCACGCAAGTGAGGTATCATTTTTATCGGGAGACTTGGGGGAACACTGGGTGGAAGGAAATTTGTGGCTCCTCTCAGATTCCATAACTTTCTGCCACAGAAATGTGAGGAACATGTGTTTTTTTAGCCAAATTTTGAGGTTTGCAAAGGATTCTGGGCAACAGAACCCGGTCCGAGCCCCGCAAGTCACCCCTCCTTGGATTCCCCTAGGTCTCTAGTTTTCAGAAATGCACAGGTTTGGTAGGTTTCCCTAGGTGCCGGCTGAGCTAGAGGCCAAAATCTACAGGTAGGCACTTCGCAAAAAACACCTCTGTTTTCTTCCCAAATTTTGGATGTGTCCACTTTGCGCTTTGGGGTGTTTCCTGTCGCGGGCGCTAAGCCTACCCACGCAAGTGAGGTATAATTTTTATCGGTACACTTGGGGGAACGCTGGGTGGAAGGAAATTTGTGGCTCCTCTCAGATTCCAGAACTTTCTGCCACAGAAATGTGAGGAACATGTGTTTTTTTAGCCAAATTTTGAGGTTTGCAAAGGATTCTGGGTAACAGAACCTGGTCCGAGCCCCGCAAGTCACCCCATCTTGGATTCCCCTAGGTCTCTAGTTTTCAGAAATGCACAGGTTTGGTAGGTTTCCCTAGGTGCCGTCTGAGCTAGAGGCCCAAATCTACAGGTAGGCACTTCGCAAAAAACACCTCTGTTTTCTTCCAAAATTTTGGATGTGTCCACGGTGCGCTTTGGGGTGTTTCCTGTCGCGGGCGCTAGGCCTACCCACACAAGTGAGGTATCATTTTTATCGGGAGACTTGGGGGAACGCTGAGTGGAAGGAAATTTGTGGCTCCTCTCAGATTCCAGAACTTTCTGCCACAGAAATGTGAGGAACATGTGTTTTTTTAGCCAAATTTTGAGGTTTGCAAAGGATTCTGGGTAACAGAGCCTGGTCCGAGCCCCGCAAGTCACCCCATCTTGGATTCCCCAGGTCTCTAGTTTTCAGAAATGCACAGGTTTGGTAGGTTTCCCTAGGTGCCGTCTGAGCTAGAAGCCAAAATCTACAGGTAGGCACTTCGCAAAAAACACCTCTGTTTTCTTCCAAAATTTTTGATGTGTCCACGTTGCGCTTTGGGGTGTTTCCTGTCGCGGGCGCTAGGCCTACCCACGCAAGTGAGGTATCATTTTTATCGGGAGACTTGGGGGAACACTGGGTTGAAGGAAATTTGTGGCTCCTCTCAGATTCCAGAACTTTCTGCCACAGAAATGTGAGGAACATGTGTTTTTTTAGCCAAATTTTGAGGTTTGCAAAGGATTCTGGGCAACAGAACCCGGTCCGAGCCCCGCAAGTCACCCCTCCTTGGATTCACCTATGTCTCTAGTTTTCAGAAATGCACAGGTTTGGTAGGTTTCCCTAGGTGCCGGCTGAGCTAGAGGCCAAAATCTACAGGTAGGCACTTCGCAAAAAACACCTCTGTTTTCTTCCCAAATTTTGGATGTGTCCACGTTGCGCTTTGGGGTGTTTCCTGTCGCGGGCGCTAGGCCTACCCACGCAAGTGAGGTATCATTTTTATCGGGAGACTTGGGGGAACGCTGGGTGGAAGGAAATTTGTGGCTCCTCTCACATTCCAGAACTTTCTGCCACAGAAATGTGAGGAACATGTGTTTTCTTAGCCAAATTTTGAGGTTTGCAAAGGATTCTGGGTAAAAGAACCTGGTCCGAGCCCCGCAAGTCACCCCTCCTTGGATTCCCCTAGGTCTCTAGTTTTCAGAAATGCACAGGTTTGGTAGGTTTCCCTAGGTGCCGGCTGAGCTAGAGGCCAAAATCTACAGGTAGGCACTTCGCAAAAAACACCTCTGTTTTCTTCCAAAGTTTTGGATGTGTCCACGTTGCGCTTTGGGGTGTTTCCTGTCGCGGGCGCTAGGCCTACCCACACAAGTGAGGTATCATTTTTATCGGGAGACTTGGGGGAACGCTGAGTGGAAGGAAATTTGTGGCTCCTCTCAGATTCCAGAACTTTCTGCCACAGAAATGTGAGGAACATGTGTTTTTTTAGCCAAATTTTGAGGTTTGCAAAGGATTCTGGGTAACAGAACCTGGTCCGAGCCCCGCAAGTCACCCCTCCTTGGATTCCCCTAGGTCTCTAGTTTTCAGAAATGCACAGGTTTGGTAGGTTTCCCTAGGTGCCGGCTGAGCTAGAGGCCAAAATCTACAGGTAGGCACTTCGCAAAAAACACCTCTGTTTTCTTCCAAAATTTTGGATGTGTCCACGTTGCGCTTTGGGGTGTTTCCTGTCGCGGGCGCTAGGCCTACCCACACAAGTGAGGTATCATTTTTATCGGGAGACTTGGGGGAACGCTGGGTGGAAGGAAATTTGTGGCTCCTCTCAGATTCCAGAACTTTCTGCCACAGAAATGTGAGGAACATGTGTTTTTTTAGCCAAATTTTGAGGTTTGCAAAGGATTCTGGGTAACAGAACCTGGTCCGAGTCCCGCAAGTCACCCCTCCTTGGATTCCCCTAGGTCTCTAGTTTTCAGAAATGCACAGGTTTGGTAGGTTTCCCTAGGTGCCGGCTGAGCTGGAAGCCAAAATCTACAGGTAGGCACTTCGCAAAAAACACCTCTGTTTTCTTCAAAAATTTTGGATGTGTCCACGTTGCGCTTTGGGGTGTTTCCTGTCGCGGGCGCTAGGCCTACCCGCGCAAATGAGGTATCATTTTTATCGGGAGACTTGGGGGAACGCTGGGTGGAAGGAAATTTGTGGCTCCTCTCAGATTCCAGAACTTTCTGCCACAGAAATGTGAGGAACATGTGTTTTTTTAGCCAAATTTTTTGGTTTGCAAAGGATTCTGGGTAACAGAACCTGGTCCGAGCCCGCAAGTCACCCCATCTTGGATTCCCCTAGGTCTCTAGTTTTCAGAAATGCACAGGTTTGGTAGGTTTCCCTAGGTGCCGTCTGAGCTAGAGGCCAAAATCTACAGGTAGGCACTTCGCCAAAAACACCTCTGTTTTCTTCCAAAATTTTTGATGTGTCCACGTTGCGCTTTGGGGTGTTTCCTGTCGCGGGCGCTAGGCCTACCCACACAAGTGAGGTATCATTTTTATCGGGAGACTTGGGGGAACGCTGAGTGGAAGGAAATTTGTGGCTCCTCTCAGATTCCAGAACTTTCTGCCACAGAAATGTGAGGAACATGTGTTTTTTTAGCCAAATTTTGAGGTTTGCAAAGGATTCTGGGTAACAGAACCTGGTCCGAGCCCCGCAAGTCACCCCTCCTTGGATTCCCCTAGGTCTCTAGTTTTCAGAAATGCACAGGTTTGGTAGGTTTCCCTAGGTGCCGGCTGAGCTAGAGGCCAAAATCTACAGGTAGGCACTTCGCAAAAAACACCTCTGTTTTCTTCCAAAATTTTTGATGTGTCCACGTTGCGCTTTGGGGTGTTTCCTGTCGCCAGCGCTAGGCCTACCCACACAAGTGAGGTATCATTTTTATCGGGAGACTTGGGGGAACGCTGGGTGGAAGGAAATTTGTGGCTCCTCTCAGATTCCAGAACTTTCTGCCACAGAAATGTGAGGAACATGTGTTTTTTTAGCCAAATTTTGAGGTTTGCAAAGGATTCTGGGTAACAGAACCTGGTCCGAGCCCCGCAAGTCACCCCTCCTTGGATTCCCCTAGGTCTCTAGTTTTCAGAAATGCACAGGTTTGGTAGGTTTCCCTAGGTGCCGGCTGAGCTAGAGGCCAAAATCTACAGGTAGGCACTTCGCAAAAAACACCTCTGTTTTCTTCCAAAATTTTTGATGTGTCCACGTTGCGCTTTGGGGTGTTTCCTGTCGCCGGCGCTAGGCCTACCCACACAAGTGAGGTATAATTTTTATCGGGAGACTTGGGGGAACGCTGGGTGGAAGGAAATTTGTGGCTCCTCTCAGATTCCAGAACTTTCTGCCACAGAAATGTGAGGAACATGTGTTTTTTTAGCCAAATTTTGAGGTTTGCAAAGGATTCTGGGTAACAGAACCTGGTCCGAGCCCCGCAAGTCACCCCTCCTTGGATTCCCCTAGGTCTCTAGTTTTCAGAAATGCACAGGTTTGGTAGGTTTCCCTAGGTGCCGGCTGAGCTAGAGGCCAAAATCTACAGGTAGGCACTTCGCAAAAAACACCTCTGTTTTCTTCCAAAATTTTGGATGTGTCCACGTTGTGCTTTGGGGTGTTTCCTGTCGCGGGCGCTAGGCCTACCCACACAAGTGAGGTATCATTTTTATCGGGAGACTTGGGGGAACGCTGGGTGGAAGGAAATTTGTGGCTCCTCTCAGATTCCAGAACTTTCTGCCACAGAAATGTGAGGAACATGTGTTTTTTTAGCCAAATTTTGAGGTTTGCAAAGGATTCTGGGTAACAGAACCTGGTCCGAGCCCCGCAAGTCACCCCTCCTTGGATTCCCCTAGGTCTCTAGTTTTCAGAAATGCACAGGTTTGGTAGGTTTCCCTAGGTGCCGGCTGAGCTGGAGGCCAAAATCTACAGGTAGGCACTTCGCAAAAAACACCTCTGTTTTCTTCAAAAATTTTGGATGTGTCCACGTTGCGCTTTGGGGTGTTTCCTGTCGCGGGCGCTAGGCCTACCCGCGCAAATGAGGTATCATTTTTATCGGGAGACTTGGGGGAACGCTGGGTGGAAGGAAATTTGTGGCTCGTCTCAGATTCCAGAACTTTCTGCCACAGAAATGTGAGGAACATGTGTTTTTTTAGCCAAATTTTGAGGTTTGCAAAGGATTCTGGGTAACAGAACCTGGTCCGAGCCCCGCAAGTCACCCCTCCTTGGATTCCCCTAGGTCTCTAGTTTTCAGAAATGCACAGGTTTGGTAGGTTTCCCTAGGTGCCGTCTGAGCTAGAGGCCCAAATCTACAGGTAGGCACTTCGCAAAAAACACCTCTGTTTTCTTCCAAAATTTTGGATGTGTCCACGTTGCGCTTTGGGGTGTTTCCTGTCGCGGGCGCTAGGCCTACCCACACAAGTGAGGTATCATTTTTATCGGGAGACTTGGGGGAACGCTGAGTGGAAGGAAATTTGTGGCTCCTCTCAGATTCCAGAACTTTCTGCCACAGAAATGTGAGGAACATGTGTTTTTTTAGCCAAATTTTGAGGTTTGCAAAGGATTCTGGGTAACAGAGCCTGGTCCGAGCCCCGCAAGTCACCCCATCTTGGATTCCCCAGGTCTCTAGTTTTCAGAAATGCACAGGTTTGGTAGGTTTCCCTAGGTGCCGTCTGAGCTAGAAGCCAAAATCTACAGGTAGGCACTTCGCAAAAAACACCTCTGTTTTCTTCCAAAATTTTTGATGTGTCCACGTTGCGCTTTGGGGTGTTTCCTGTCGCGGGCGCTAGGCCTACCCACGCAAGTGAGGTATCATTTTTATCGGGAGACTTGGGGGAACACTGGGTTGAAGGAAATTTGTGGCTCCTCTCAGATTCCAGAACTTTTTGCCACAGAAATGTGAGGAACATGTGTTTTTTTAGCCAAATTTTGAGGTTTGCAAAGGATTCTGGGCAACAGAACCCGGTCCGAGCCCCGCAAGTCACCCCTCCTTGGATTCCCCTAGGTCTCTAGTTTTCAGAAATGCACAGGTTTGGTAGGTTTCCCTAGGTGCCGGCTGAGCTAGAGGCCAAAATCTACAGGTAGGCACTTCGCAAAAAACACCTCTGTTTTCTTCCCAAATTTTGGATGTGTCCACGTTGCGCTTTGGGGTGTTTCCTGTCGCGGGCGCTAGGCCTACCCACACAAGTGAGGTATCATTTTTATCGGGAGACTTGGGGGAACGCTGGGTGGAAGGAAATTTGTGGCTCCTCTCAGATTCCAGAACTTTCTGCCACAGAAATGTGAGGAACATGTGTTTTTTTAGCCAAATTTGAGGTTTGCAAAGGATTCTGGGTAACAGAACCTGGTCCGAGCCCCGCAAGTCACCCCTCCTTGGATTCCCCTAGGTCTCTAGTTTTCAGAAATGCACAGGTTTGGTAGGTTTCCCTAGGTGACGGCTGAGCTGGAGGCCAAAATCTACAGGTAGGCACTTCGCAAAAAACACCTCTGTTTTCTTCAAAAATTTTGGATGTGTCCACGTTGCGCTTTGGGGTGTTTCCTGTCGCGGACGCTAGGCCTACCCGCGCAAATGAGGTATCATTTTTATCGGGAGACTTGGGGGAACGCTGGGTGGAAGGAAATTTGTGGCTCGTCTCAGATTCCAGAACTTTCTGCCACAGAAATGTGAGGAACATGTGTTTTTTTAGCCAAATTTTGAGGTTTGCAAAGGATTCTGGGTAACAGAACCTGGTCCGAGCCCCGCAAGTCACCCCTCCTTGGATTCCCCTAGGTCTCTAGTTTTCAGAAATGCACAGGTTTGGTAGGTTTCCCTAGGTGCCGTCTGAGCTAGAGGCCCAAATCTACAGGTAGGCACTTCGCAAAAAACACCTCTGTTTTCTTCCAAAATTTTGGATGTGTCCACGTTGCGCTTTGGGGTGTTTCCTGTCGCGGGCGCTAGGCCTACCCACACAAGTGAGGTATCATTTTTATCGGGAGACTTGGGGGAACGCTGAGTGGAAGGAAATTTGTGGCTCCTCTCAGATTCCAGAACTTTCTGCCACAGAAATGTGAGGAACATGTGTTTTTTTAGCCAAATTTTGAGGTTTGCAAAGGATTCTGGGTAACAGAGCCTGGTCCGAGCCCCGCAAGTCACCCCATCTTGGATTCCCCAGGTCTCTAGTTTTCAGAAATGCACAGGTTTGGTAGGTTTCCCTAGGTGCCGTCTGAGCTAGAAGCCAAAATCTACAGGTAGGCACTTCGCAAAAAACACCTCTGTTTTCTTCCAAAATTTTTGATGTGTCCACGTTGCGCTTTGGGGTGTTTCCTGTCGCGGGCGCTAGGCCTACCCACGCAAGTGAGGTATCATTTTTATCGGGAGACTTGGGGGAACACTGGGTTGAAGGAAATTTGTGGCTCCTCTCAGATTCCAGAACTTTCTGCCACAGAAATGTGAGGAACATGTGTTTTTTTAGCCAAATTTTGAGGTTTGCAAAGGATTCTGGGCAACAGAACCCGGTCCGAGCCCCGCAAGTCACCCCTCCTTGGATTCCCCTAGGTCTCTAGTTTTCAGAAATGCACAGGTTTGGTAGGTTTCCCTAGGTGCCGGCTGAGCTAGAGGCCAAAATCTACAGGTAGGCACTTCGCAAAAAACACCTCTGTTTTCTTCCCAAATTTTGGATGTGTCCACGTTGCGCTTTGGGGTGTTTCCTGTCGCGGGCGCTAGGCCTATCCACGCAAGTGAGGTATCATTTTTATCGGGAGACTTGGGGGAACGCTGGGTGGAAGGAAATTTGTGGCTCCTCTCACATTCCAGAACTTTCTGCCACAGAAATGTGAGGAACATGTGTTTTCTTAGCCAAATTTTGAGGTTTGCAAAGGATTCTGGGTAAAAGAACCTGGTCCGAGCCCCGCAAGTCACCCCTCCTTGGATTCCCCTAGGTCTCTAGTTTTCAGAAATGCACAGGTTTGGTAGGTTTCCCTAGGTGCCGGCTGAGCTAGAGGCCAAAATCTACAGGTAGGCACTTCGCAAAAAACACCTCTGTTTTCTTCCAAAGTTTTGGATGTGTCCACGTTGCGCTTTGGGGTGTTTCCTGTCGCGGGCGCTAGGCCTACCCACACAAGTGAGGTATCATTTTTATCGGGAGACTTGGGGGAACGCTGAGTGGAAGGAAATTTGTGGCTCCTCTCAGATTCCAGAACTTTCTGCCACAGAAATGTGAGGAACATGTGTTTTTTTAGCCAAATTTTGAGGTTTGCAAAGGATTCTGGGTAACAGAACCTGGTCCGAGCCCCGCAAGTCACCCCTCCTTGGATTCCCCTAGGTCTCTAGTTTTCAGAAATGCACAGGTTTGGTAGGTTTCCCTAGGTGCCGGCTGAGCTAGAGGCCAAAATCTACAGGTAGGCACTTCGCAAAAAACACCTCTGTTTTCTTCCAAAATTTTGGATGTGTCCACGTTGCGCTTTGGGGTGTTTCCTGTCGCGGGCGCTAGGCCTACCCACGCAAGTGAGGTATCATTTTTATCGGGAGACTTGGGGGAACGCTGGGTGGAAGGAAATTTGTGGCTCCTCTCAGATTCCAGAACTTTCTGCCACAGAAATGTGAGGAACATGTGTTTTTTTAGCCAAATTTTGAGGTTTGCAAAGGATTCTGGGTAACAGAACCTGGTCCGAGTCCCGCAAGTCACCCCTCCTTGGATTCCCCTAGGTCTCTAGTTTTCAGAAATGCACAGGTTTAGTAGGTTTCCCTAGGTGCCGGCTGAGCTGGAAGCCAAAATCTACAGGTAGGCACTTCGCAAAAAACACCTCTGTTTTCTTCAAAAATTTTGGATGTGTCCACGTTGCGCTTTGGGGTGTTTCCTGTCGCGGGCGCTAGGCCTACCCGCGCAAATGAGGTATCATTTTTATCGGGAGACTTGGGGGAACGCTGGGTGGAAGGAAATTTGTGGCTCCTCTCAGATTCCAGAACTTTCTGCCACAGAAATGTGAGGAACATGTGTTTTTTTAGCCAAATTTTTTGGTTTGCAAAGGATTCTGGGTAACAGAACCTGGTCCGAGCCCGCAAGTCACCCCATCTTGGATTCCCCTAGGTCTCTAGTTTTCAGAAATGCACAGGTTTGGTAGGTTTCCCTAGGTGCCGTCTGAGCTAGAGGCCAAAATCTACAGGTAGGCACTTCACAAAAAAACACCTCTGTTTTCTTCCAAAATTTTTGATGTGTCCACGTTGCGCTTTGGGGTGTTTCCTGTCGCGGGCGCTAGGCCTACCCACACAAGTGAGGTATCATTTTTATCGGGAGACTTGGGGGAACGCTGAGTGGAAGGAAATTTGTGGCTCCTCTCAGATTCCAGAACTTTCTGCCACAGAAATGTGAGGAACATGTGTTTTTTTAGCCAAATTTTGAGGTTTGCAAAGGATTCTGGGTAACAGAACCTGGTCCGAGCCCCGCAAGTCACCCCTCCTTGGATTCCCCTAGGTCTCTAGTTTTCAGAAATGCACAGGTTTGGTAGGTTTCCCTAGGTGCCGGCTGAGCTAGAGGCCAAAATCTACAGGTAGGCACTTCGCAAAAAACACCTCTGTTTTCTTCCAAAATTTTGGATGTGTCCACGTTGCGCTTTGGGGTGTTTCCTGTCGCGGGCGCTACGCCTACCCACGCAAGTGAGGTATCATTTTTATCGGGAGACTTGGGGGAACACTGGGTGGAAGGAAATTTGTGGCTCCTCTCAGATTCCATAACTTTCTGCCACAGAAATGTGAGGAACATGTGTTTTTTTAGCCAAATTTTGAGGTTTGCAAAGGATTCTGGGCAACAGAACCCGGTCCGAGCCCCGCAAGTCACCCCTCCTTGGATTCCCCTAGGTCTCTAGTTTTCAGAAATGCACAGGTTTGGTAGGTTTCCCTAGGTGCCGGCTGAGCTAGAGGCCAAAATCTACAGGTAGGCACTTCGCAAAAAACACCTCTGTTTTCTTCCCAAATTTTGGATGTGTCCACTTTGCGCTTTGGGGTGTTTCCTGTCGCGGGCGCTAAGCCTACCCATGCAAGTGAGGTATAATTTTTATCGGTACACTTGGGGGAACGCTGGGTGGAAGGAAATTTGTGGCTCCTCTCAGATTCCAGAACTTTCTGCCACAGAAATGTGAGGAACATGTGTTTTTTTAGCCAAATTTTGAGGTTTGCAAAGGATTCTGGGTAACAGAACCTGGTCCGAGCCCCGCAAGTCACCCCATCTTGGATTCCCCTAGGTCTCTAGTTTTCAGAAATGCACAGGTTTGGTAGGTTTCCCTAGGTGCCGTCTGAGCTAGAGGCCCAAATCTACAGGTAGGCACTTCGCAAAAAACACCTCTGTTTTCTTCCAAAATTTTGGATGTGTCCACGTTGCGCTTTGGGGTGTTTCCTGTCGCGGGCGCTAGGCCTACCCACACAAGTGAGGTATCATTTTTATCGGGAGACTTGGGGGAACGCTGAGTGGAAGGAAATTTGTGGCTCCTCTCAGATTCCAGAACTTTCTGCCACAGAAATGTGAGGAACATGTGTTTTTTTAGCCAAATTTTGAGGTTTGCAAAGGATTCTGGGTAACAGAGCCTGGTCCGAGCCCCGCAAGTCACCCCATCTTGGATTCCCCAGGTCTCTAGTTTTCAGAAATGCACAGGTTTGGTAGGTTTCCCTAGGTGCCGTCTGAGCTAGAAGCCAAAATCTACAGGTAGGCACTTCGCAAAAAACACCTCTGTTTTCTTCCAAAATTTTTGATGTGTCCACGTTGCGCTTTGGGGTGTTTCCTGTCGCGGGCGCTAGGCCTACCCACGCAAGTGAGGTATCATTTTTATCGGGAGACTTGGGGGAACACTGGGTTGAAGGAAATTTGTGGCTCCTCTCAGATTCCAGAACTTTCTGCCACAGAAATGTGAGGAACATGTGTTTTTTTAGCCAAATTTTGAGGTTTGCAAAGGATTCTGGGCAACAGAACCCGGTCCGAGCCCCGCAAGTCACCCCTCCTTGGATTCCCCTAGGTCTCTAGTTTTCAGAAATGCACAGGTTTGGTAGGTTTCCCTAGGTGCCGGCTGAGCTAGAGGCCAAAATCTACAGGTAGGCACTTCGCAAAAAACACCTCTGTTTTCTTCCCAAATTTTGGATGTGTCCACGTTGCGCTTTGGGGTGTTTCCTGTCGCGGGCGCTAGGCCTACCCACGCAAGTGAGGTATCATTTTTATCGGGAGACTTGGGGGAACGCTGGGTGGAAGGAAATTTGTGGCTCCTCTCACATTCCAGAACTTTCTGCCACAGAAATGTGAGGAACATGTGTTTTCTTAGCCAAATTTTGAGGTTTGCAAAGGATTCTGGGTAAAAGAACCTGGTCCGAGCCCCGCAAGTCACCCCTCCTTGGATTCCCCTAGGTCTCTAGTTTTCAGAAATGCACAGGTTTGGTAGGTTTCCCTAGGTGCCGGCTGAGCTAGAGGCCAAAATCTACAGGTAGGCACTTCGCAAAAAACACCTCTGTTTTCTTCCAAAGTTTTGGATGTGTCCACGTTGCGCTTTGGGGTGTTTCCTGTCGCGGGCGCTAGGCCTACCCACACAAGTGAGGTATCATTTTTATCGGGAGACTTGGGGGAACGCTGAGTGGAAGGAAATTTGTGGCTCCTCTCAGATTCCAGAACTTTCTGCCACAGAAATGTGAGGAACATGTGTTTTTTTAGCCAAATTTTGAGGTTTGCAAAGGATTCTGGGTAACAGAACCTGGTCCGAGCCCCGCAAGTCACCCCTCCTTGGATTCCCCTAGGTCTCTAGTTTTCAGAAATGCACAGGTTTGGTAGGTTTCCCTACGTGCCGGCTGAGCTAGAGGCCAAAATCTACAGGTAGGCACTTCGCAAAAAACACCTCTGTTTTCTTCCAAAATTTTGGATGTGTCCACGTTGCGCTTTGGGGTGTTTCCTGTCGCGGGCGCTAGGCCTACCCACACAAGTGAGGTATCATTTTTATCGGGAGACTTGGGGGAACGCTGGGTGGAAGGAAATTTGTGGCTCCTCTCAGATTCCAGAACTTTCTGCCACAGAAATGTGAGGAACATGTGTTTTTTTAGCCAAATTTTGAGGTTTGCAAAGGATTCTGGGTAACAGAACCTGGTCCGAGTCCCGCAAGTCACCCCTCCTTGGATTCCCCTAGGTCTCTAGTTTTCAGAAATGCACAGGTTTGGTAGGTTTCCCTAGGTGCCGGCTGAGCTGGAAGCCAAAATCTACAGGTAGGCACTTCGCAAAAAACACCTCTGTTTTCTTCAAAAATTTTGGATGTGTCCACGTTGCGCTTTGGGGTGTTTCCTGTCGCGGGCGCTAGGCCTACCCTCGCAAATGAGGTATCATTTTTATCGGGAGACTTGGGGGAACGCTGGGTGGAAGGAAATTTGTGGCTCCTCTCAGATTCCAGAACTTTCTGCCACAGAAATGTGAGGAACATGTGTTTTTTTAGCCAAATTTGTTGGTTTGCAAAGGATTCTGGGTAACAGAACCTGGTCCGAGCCCGCAAGTCACCCCATCTTGGATTCCCCTAGGTCTCTAGTTTTCAGAAATGCACAGGTTTGGTAGGTTTCCCTAGGTGCCGTCTGAGCTAGAGGCCAAAATCTACAGGTAGGCACTTCGCAAAAAACACCTCTGTTTTCTTCCAAAATTTTTGATGTGTCCACGTTGCGCTTTGGGGTGTTTCCTGTCGCGGGCGCTAGGCCTACCCACACAAGTGAGGTATCATTTTTATCGGGAGACTTGGGGGAACGCTGAGTGGAAGGAAATTTGTGGCTCCTCTCAGATTCCAGAACTTTCTGCCACAGAAATGTGAGGAACATGTGTTTTTTTAGCCAAATTTTGAGGTTTGCAAAGGATTCTGGGTAACAGAACCTGGTCCGAGCCCCGCAAGTCACCCCTCCTTGGATTCCCCTAGGTCTCTAGTTTTCAGAAATGCACAGGTTTGGTAGGTTTCCCTAGGTGCCGGCTGAGCTAGAGGCCAAAATCTACAGGTAGGCACTTCGCAAAAAACACCTCTGTTTTCTTCCAAAATTTTTGATGTGTCCACGTTGCGCTTTGGGGTGTTTCCTGTCGCCAGCGCTAGGCCTACCCACACAAGTGAGGTATCATTTTTATCGGGAGACTTGGGGGAACGCTGGGTGGAAGGAAATTTGTGGCTCCTCTCAGATTCCAGAACTTTCTGCCACAGAAATGTGAGGAACATGTGTTTTTTTAGCCAAATTTTGAGGTTTGCAAAGGATTCTGGGTAACAGAACCTGGTCCGAGCCCCGCAAGTCACCCCTCCTTGGATTCCCCTAGGTCTCTAGTTTTCAGAAATGCACAGGTTTGGTAGGTTTCCCTAGGTGCCGGCTGAGCTAGAGGCCAAAATCTACAGGTAGGCACTTCGCAAAAAACACCTCTGTTTTCTTCCAAAATTTTTGATGTGTCCACGTTGCGCTTTGGGGTGTTTCCTGTCGCCGGCGCTAGGCCTACCCACACAAGTGAGGTATAATTTTTATCGGGAGACTTGGGGGAACGCTGGGTGGAAGGAAATTTGTGGCTCCTCTCAGATTCCAGAACTTTCTGCCACAGAAATGTGAGGAACATGTGTTTTTTTAGCCAAATTTTGAGGTTTGCAAAGGATTCTGGGTAACAGAACCTGGTCCGAGCCCCGCAAGTCACCCCTCCTTGGATTCCCCTAGGTCTCTAGTTTTCAGAAATGCACAGGTTTGGTAGGTTTCCCTAGGTGCCGGCTGAGCTAGAGGCCAAAATCTACAGGTAGGCACTTCGCAAAAAACACCTCTGTTTTCTTCCAAAATTTTGGATGTGTCCACGTTGTGCTTTGGGGTGTTTCCTGTCGCGGGCGCTAGGCCTACCCACACAAGTGAGGTATCATTTTTATCGGGAGACTTGGGGGAACGCTGGGTGGAATGAAATTTGTGGCTCCTCTCAGATTCCAGAACTTTCTGCCACAGAAATGTGAGGAACATGTGTTTTTTTAGCCAAATTTTGAGGTTTGCAAAGGATTCTGGGTAACAGAACCTGGTCCGAGCCCCGCAAGTCACCCCTCCTTGGATTCCCCTAGGTCTCTAGTTTTCAGAAATGCACAGGTTTGGTAGGTTTCCCTAGGTGCCGGCTGAGCTGGAGGCCAAAATCTACAGGTAGGCACTTCGCAAAAAACACCTCTGTTTTCTTCAAAAATTTTGGATGTGTCCACGTTGCGCTTTGGGGTGTTTCCTGTCGCGGGCGCTAGGCCTACCCGCGCAAATGAGGTATCATTTTTATCGGGAGACTTGGGGGAACGCTGGGTGGAAGGAAATTTGTGGCTCGTCTCAGATTCCAGAACTTTCTGCCACAGAAATGTGAGGAACATGTGTTTTTTTAGCCAAATTTTGAGGTTTGCAAAGGATTCTGGGTAACAGAACCTGGTCCGAGCCCCGCAAGTCACCCCTCCTTGGATTCCCCTAGGTCTCTAGTTTTCAGAAATGCACAGGTTTGGTAGGTTTCCCTAGGTGCCGGCTGAGCTAGAGGCCAAAATCTACAGGTAGGCACTTCGCAAAAAACACCTCTGTTTTCTTCCAAAATTTTTGATGTGTCCACGTTGCGCTTTGGGGTGTTTCCTGTCGCCGGCGCTAGGCCTACCCACACAAGTGAGGTATAATTTTTATCGGGAGACTTGGGGGAACGCTGGGTGGAAGGAAATTTGTGGCTCCTCTCAGATTCCAGAACTTTCTGCCACAGAAATGTGAAGAACATGTGTTTTTTTAGCCAAATTTTGAGGTTTGCAAAGGATTCTGGGTAACAGAACCTGGTCCGAGCCCCGCAAGTCACCCCTCCTTGGATTCCCCTAGGTCTCTAGTTTTCAGAAATGCACAGGTTTGGTAGGTTTCCCTAGGTGCCGGCTGAGCTAGAGGCCAAAATCTACAGGTAGGCACTTCGCAAAAAACACCTCTGTTTTCTTCCAAAATTTTGGATGTGTCCACGTTGTGCTTTGGGGTGTTTCCTGTCGCGGGCGCTAGGCCTACCCACACAAGTGAGGTATCATTTTTATCGGGAGACTTGGGGGAACGCTGGGTGGAATGAAATTTGTGGCTCCTCTCAGATTCCAGAACTTTCTGCCACAGAAATGTGAGGAACATGTGTTTTTTTAGCCAAATTTTGAGGTTTGCAAAGGATTCTGGGTAACAGAACCTGGTCCGAGCCCCGCAAGTCACCCCTCCTTGGATTCCCCTAGGTCTCTAGTTTTCAGAAATGCACAGGTTTGGTAGGTTTCCCTAGGTGCCGGCTGAGCTGGAGGCCAAAATCTACAGGTAGGCACTTCGCAAAAAACACCTCTGTTTTCTTCAAAAATTTTGGATGTGTCCACGTTGCGCTTTGGGGTGTTTCCTGTCGCGGGCGCTAGGCCTACCCGCGCAAATGAGGTATCATTTTTATCGGGAGACTTGGGGGAACGCTGGGTGGAAGGAAATTTGTGGCTCGTCTCAGATTCCAGAACTTTCTGCCACAGAAATGTGAGGAACATGTGTTTTTTTAGCCAAATTTTGAGGTTTGCAAAGGATTCTGGGTAACAGAACCTGGTCCGAGCCCCGCAAGTCACCCCTCCTTGGATTCCCCTAGGTCTCTAGTTTTCAGAAATGCACAGGTTTGGTAGGTTTCCCTAGGTGCCGTCTGAGCTAGAGGCCCAAATCTACAGGTAGGCACTTCGCAAAAAACACCTCTGTTTTCTTCCAAAATTTTGGATGTGTCCACGTTGCGCTTTGGGGTGTTTCCTGTCGCGGGCGCTAGGCCTACCCACACAAGTGAGGTATCATTTTTATCGGGAGACTTGGGGGAACGCTGAGTGGAAGGAAATTTGTGGCTCCTCTCAGATTCCAGAACTTTCTGCCACAGAAATGTGAGGAACATGTGTTTTTTTAGCCAAATTTTGAGGTTTGCAAAGGATTCTGGGTAACAGAGCCTGGTCCGAGCCCCGCAAGTCACCCCATCTTGGATTCCCCAGGTCTCTAGTTTTCAGAAATGCACAGGTTTGGTAGGTTTCCCTAGGTGCCGTCTGAGCTAGAAGCCAAAATCTACAGGTAGGCACTTCGCAAAAAACACCTCTGTTTTCTTCCAAAATTTTTGATGTGTCCACGTTGCGCTTTGGGGTGTTTCCTGTCGCGGGCGCTAGGCCTACCCACGCAAGTGAGGTATCATTTTTATCGGGAGACTTGGGGGAACACTGGGTTGAAGGAAATTTGTGGCTCCTCTCAGATTCCAGAACTTTTTGCCACAGAAATGTGAGGAACATGTGTTTTTTTTAGCCAAATTTTGAGGTTTGCAAAGGATTCTGGGCAACAGAACCCGGTCCGAGCCCCGCAAGTCACCCCTCCTTGGATTCCCCTAGGTCTCTAGTTTTCAGAAATGCACAGGTTTGGTAGGTTTCCCTAGGTGCCGGCTGAGCTAGAGGCCAAAATCTACAGGTAGGCACTTCGCAAAAAACACCTCTGTTTTCTTCCCAAATTTTGGATGTGTCCACGTTGCGCTTTGGGGTGTTTCCTGTCGCGGGCGCTAGGCCTACCCACACAAGTGAGGTATCATTTTTATCGGGAGACTTGGGGGAACGCTGGGTGGAAGGAAATTTGTGGCTCCTCTCAGATTCCAGAACTTTCTGCCACAGAAATGTGAGGAACATGTGTTTTTTTAGCCAAATTTGAGGTTTGCAAAGGATTCTGGGTAACAGAACCTGGTCCGAGCCCCGCAAGTCACCCCTCCTTGGATTCCCCTAGGTCTCTAGTTTTCAGAAATGCACAGGTTTGGTAGGTTTCCCTAGGTGCCGGCTGAGCTGGAGGCCAAAATCTACAGGTAGGCACTTCGCAAAAAACACCTCTGTTTTCTTCAAAAATTTTGGATGTGTCCACGTTGCGCTTTGGGGTGTTTCCTGTCGCGGGCGCTAGGCCTACCCGCGCAAATGAGGTATCATTTTTATCGGGAGACTTGGGGGAACGCTGGGTGGAAGGAAATTTGTGGCTCGTCTCAGATTCCAGAACTTTCTGCCACAGAAATGTGAGGAACATGTGTTTTTTTAGCCAAATTTTGAGGTTTGCAAAGGATTCTGGGTAACAGAACCTGGTCCGAGCCCCGCAAGTCACCCCTCCTTGGATTCCCCTAGGTCTCTAGTTTTCAGAAATGCACAGGTTTGGTAGGTTTCCCTAGGTTCCGTCTGAGCTAGAGGCCCAAATCTACAGGTAGGCACTTCGCAAAAAACACCTCTGTTTTCTTCCAAAATTTTGGATGTGTCCACGTTGCGCTTTGGGGTGTTTCCTGTCGCGGGCGCTAGGCCTACCCACACAAGTGAGGTATCATTTTTATCGGGAGACTTGGGGGAACGCTGAGTGGAAGGAAATTTGTGGCTCCTCTCAGATTCCAGAACTTTCTGCCACAGAAATGTGAGGAACATGTGTTTTTTTAGCCAAATTTTGAGGTTTGCAAAGGATTCTGGGTAACAGAGCCTGGTCCGAGCCCCGCAAGTCACCCCATCTTGGATTCCCCAGGTCTCTAGTTTTCAGAAATGCACAGGTTTGGTAGGTTTCCCTAGGTGCCGTCTGAGCTAGAAGCCAAAATCTACAGGTAGGCACTTCGCAAAAAACACCTCTGTTTTCTTCCAAAATTTTTGATGTGTCCACGTTGCGCTTTGGGGTGTTTCCTGTCGCGGGCGCTAGGCCTACCCACGCAAGTGAGGTATCATTTTTATCGGGAGACTTGGGGGAACACTGGGTTGAAGGAAATTTGTGGCTCCTCTCAGATTCCAGAACTTTCTGCCACAGAAATGTGAGGAACATGTGTTTTTTTAGCCAAATTTGAGGTTTGCAAAGGATTCTGGGTAACAGAACCTGGTCCGAGCCCCGCAAGTCACCCCTCCTTGGATTCCCCTAGGTCTCTAGTTTTCAGAAATGCACAGGTTTGGTAGGTTTCCCTAGGTGCCGGCTGAGCTGGAGGCCAAAATCTACAGGTAGGCACTTCGCAAAAAACACCTCTGTTTTCTTCCCAAATTTTGGATGTGTCCACGTTGCGCTTTGGGGTGTTTCCTGTCGCGGGCGCTAGGCCTACCCACACAAGTGAGGTATCATTTTTATCGGGAGACTTGGGGGAACGCTGGGTGGAAGGAAATTTGTGGCTCCTCTCAGATTCCAGAACTTTCTGCCACAGAAATGTGAGGAACATGTGTTTTTTTAGCCAAATTTTGAGGTTTGCAAAGGATTCTGGGTAACAGAACCTGGTCCGAGCCCCGCAAGTCACCCCTCCTTGGATTCCCCTAGGTCTCTAGTTTTCAGAAATGCACAGGTTTGGTAGGTTTCCCTAGGTGCCGGCTGAGCTGGAGGCCAAAATCTACAGGTAGGCACTTCGCAAAAAACACCTCTGTTTTCTTCAAAAATTTTGGATGTGTCCACGTTGCGCTTTGGGGTGTTTCCTGTCGCGGGCGCTAGGCCTACCCGCGCAAATGAGGTATCATTTTTATCGGGAGACTTGGGGGAACGCTGGGTGGAAGGAAATTTGTGGCTCGTCTCAGATTCCAGAACTTTCTGCCACAGAAATGTGAGGAACATGTGTTTTTTTAGCCAAATTTTGAGGTTTGCAAAGGATTCTGGGTAACAGAACCTGGTCCGAGCCCCGCAAGTCACCCCTCCTTGGATTCCCCTAGGTCTCTAGTTTTCAGAAATGCACAGGTTTGGTAGGTTTCCCTAGGTGCCGTCTGAGCTAGAGGCCCAAATCTACAGGTAGGCACTTCGCAAAAAACACCTCTGTTTTCTTCCAAAATTTTTGATGTGTCCACGTTGCGCTTTGGGGTGTTTCCTGTCGCGGGCGCTAGGCCTACCCATGCAAGTGAGGTATCATTTTTATCGGGAGACTTGGGGGAACGCTGGGTGGAAGGAAATTTGTGGCTCCTCTCACATTCCAGAACTTTCTGCCACAGAAATGTGAGGAACATGTGTTTTCTTAGCCAAATTTTGAGGTTTGCAAAGGATTCTGGGTAAAAGAACCTGGTCCGAGCCCCGCAAGTCACCCCTCCTTGGATTCCCCTAGGTCTCTAGTTTTCAGAAATGCACAGGTTTGGTAGGTTTCCCTAGGTGCCGGCTGAGCTAGAGGCCAAAATCTACAGGTAGGCACTTCGCAAAAAACACCTCTGTTTTCTTCCAAAGTTTTGGATGTGTCCACGTTGCGCTTTGGGGTGTTTCCTGTCGCGGGCGCTAGGCCTACCCACACAAGTGAGGTATCATTTTTATCGGGAGACTTGGGGGAACGCTGAGTGGAAGGAAATTTGTGGCTCCTCTCAGATTCCAGAACTTTCTGCCACAGAAATGTGAGGAACATGTGTTTTTTTAGCCAAATTTTGAGGTTTGCAAAGGATTCTGGGTAACAGAGCCTGGTCCGAGCCCCGCAAGTCACCCCATCTTGGATTCCCCAGGTCTCTAGTTTTCAGAAATGCACAGGTTTGGTAGGTTTCCCTAGGTGCCGTCTGAGCTAGAAGCCAAAATCTACAGGTAGGCACTTCGCAAAAAACACCTCTGTTTTCTTCCAAAATTTTTGATGTGTCCACGTTGCGCTTTGGGGTGTTTCCTGTCGCGGGCGCTAGGCCTACCCACGCAAGTGAGGTATCATTTTTATCGGGAGACTTGGGGGAACACTGGGTTGAAGGAAATTTGTGGCTCCTCTCAGATTCCAGAACTTTCTGCCACAGAAATGTGAGGAACATGTGTTTTTTTAGCCAAATTTGAGGTTTGCAAAGGATTCTGGGTAACAGAACCTGGTCCGAGCCCCGCAAGTCACCCCTCCTTGGATTCCCCTAGGTCTCTAGTTTTCAGAAATGCACAGGTTTGGTAGGTTTCCCTAGGTGCCGGCTGAGCTGGAGGCCAAAATCTACAGGTAGGCACTTCGCAAAAAACACCTCTGTTTTCTTCCCAAATTTTGGATGTGTCCACGTTGCGCTTTGGGGTGTTTCCTGTCGCGGGCGCTAGGCCTACCCACACAAGTGAGGTATCATTTTTATCGGGAGACTTGGGGGAACGCTGGGTGGAAGGAAATTTGTGGCTCCTCTCAGATTCCAGAACTTTCTGCCACAGAAATGTGAGGAACATGTGTTTTTTTAGCCAAATTTTGAGGTTTGCAAAGGATTCTGGGTAACAGAACCTGGTCCGAGCCCCGCAAGTCACCCCTCCTTGGATTCCCCTAGGTCTCTAGTTTTCAGAAATGCACAGGTTTGGTAGGTTTCCCTAGGTGCCGGCTGAGCTGGAGGCCAAAATCTACAGGTAGGCACTTCGCAAAAAACACCTCTGTTTTCTTCAAAAATTTTGGATGTGTCCACGTTGCGCTTTGGGGTGTTTCCTGTCGCGGGCGCTAGGCCTACCCGCGCAAATGAGGTATCATTTTTATCGGGAGACTTGGGGGAACGCTGGGTGGAAGGAAATTTGTGGCTCGTCTCAGATTCCAGAACTTTCTGCCACAGAAATGTGAGGAACATGTGTTTTTTTAGCCAAATTTTGAGGTTTGCAAAGGATTCTGGGTAACAGAACCTGGTCCGAGCCCCGCAAGTCACCCCTCCTTGGATTCCCCTAGGTCTCTAGTTTTCAGAAATGCACAGGTTTGGTAGGTTTCCCTAGGTGCCGTCTGAGCTAGAGGCCCAAATCTACAGGTAGGCACTTCGCAAAAAACACCTCTGTTTTCTTCCAAAATTTTTGATGTGTCCACGTTGCGCTTTGGGGTGTTTCCTGTCGCGGGCGCTAGGCCTACCCATGCAAGTGAGGTATCATTTTTATCGGGAGACTTGGGGGAACGCTGGGTGGAAGGAAATTTGTGGCTCCTCTCACATTCCAGAACTTTCTGCCACAGAAATGTGAGGAACATGTGTTTTCTTAGCCAAATTTTGAGGTTTGCAAAGGATTCTGGGTAAAAGAACCTGGTCCGAGCCCCGCAAGTCACCCCTCCTTGGATTCCCCTAGGTCTCTAGTTTTCAGAAATGCACAGGTTTGGTAGGTTTCCCTAGGTGCCGGCTGAGCTAGAGGCCAAAATCTACAGGTAGGCACTTCGCAAAAAACACCTCTGTTTTCTTCCAAAGTTTTGGATGTGTCCACGTTGCGCTTTGGGGTGTTTCCTGTCGCGGGCGCTAGGCCTACCCACACAAGTGAGGTATCATTTTTATCGGGAGACTTGGGGGAACGCTGAGTGGAAGGAAATTTGTGGCTCCTCTCAGATTCCAGAACTTTCTGCCACAGAAATGTGAGGAACATGTGTTTTTTTAGCCAAATTTTGAGGTTTGCAAAGGATTCTGGGTAACAGAACCTGGTCCGAGCCCCGCAAGTCACCCCTCCTTGGATTCCCCTAGGTCTCTAGTTTTCAGAAATGCACAGGTTTGGTAGGTTTCCCTAGGTGCCGGCTGAGCTAGAGGCCAAAATCTACAGGTAGGCACTTCGCAAAAAACACCTCTGTTTTCTTCCAAAATTTTGGATGTGTCCACGTTGCGCTTTGGGGTGTTTCCTGTCGCGGGCGCTAGGCCTACCCACGCAAGTGAGGTATCATTTTTATCGGGAGACTTGGGGGAACGCTGGGTGGAAGGAAATTTGTGGCTCCTCTCAGATTCCAGAACTTTCTGCCACAGAAATGTGAGGAACATGTGTTTTTTTAGCCAAATTTTGAGGTTTGCAAAGGATTCTGGGTAACAGAACCTGGTCCGAGTCCCGCAAGTCACCCCTCCTTGGATTCCCCTAGGTCTCTAGTTTTCAGAAATGCACAGGTTTAGTAGGTTTCCCTAGGTGCCGGCTGAGCTGGAAGCCAAAATCTACAGGTAGGCACTTCGCAAAAAACACCTCTGTTTTCTTCAAAAATTTTGGATGTGTCCACGTTGCGCTTTGGGGTGTTTCCTGTCGCGGGCGCTAGGCCTACCCGCGCAAATGAGGTATCATTTTTATCGGGAGACTTGGGGGGAACGCTGGGTGGAAGGAAATTTGTGGCTCCTCTCAGATTCCAGAACTTTCTGCCACAGAAATGTGAGGAACATGTGTTTTTTTAGCCAAATTTTTTGGTTTGCAAAGGATTCTGGGTAACAGAACCTGGTCCGAGCCCGCAAGTCACCCCATCTTGGATTCCCCTAGGTCTCTAGTTTTCAGAAATGCACAGGTTTGGTAGGTTTCCCTAGGTGCCGTCTGAGCTAGAGGCCCAAATCTACAGGTAGGCACTTCGCAAAAAACACCTCTGTTTTCTTCCAAAATTTTGGATGTGTCCACGTTGCGCTTTGGGGTGTTTCCTGTCGCGGGCGCTAGGCCTACCCACACAAGTGAGGTATCATTTTTATCGGGAGACTTGGGGGAACGCTGAGTGGAAGGAAATTTGTGGCTCCTCTCAGATTCCAGAACTTTCTGCCACAGAAATGTGAGGAACATGTGTTTTTTTAGCCAAATTTTGAGGTTTGCAAAGGATTCTGGGTAACAGAGCCTGGTCCGAGCCCCGCAAGTCACCCCATCTTGGATTCCCCAGGTCTCTAGTTTTCAGAAATGCACAGGTTTGGTAGGTTTCCCTAGGTGCCGTCTGAGCTAGAAGCCAAAATCTACAGGTAGGCACTTCGCAAAAAACACCTCTGTTTTCTTCCAAAATTTTTGATGTGTCCACGTTGCGCTTTGGGGTGTTTCCTGTCGCCGGCGCTAGGCCTACCCACACAAGTGAGGTATCATTTTTATCGGGAGACTTGGGGGAACGCTGGGTGGAAGGAAATTTGTGGCTCCTCTCAGATTCCAGAACTTTCTGCCACAGAAATGTGAGGAACATGTGTTTTTTTAGCCAAATTTTGAGGTTTGCAAAGGATTCTGGGTAACAGAGCCTGGTCCGAGCCCCGCAAGTCACCCCATCTTGGATTCCCCAGGTCTCTAGTTTTCAGAAATGCACAGGTTTGGTAGGTTTCCCTAGGTGCCGGCTGAGCTAGAGGCCAAAATCTACAGGTAGGCACTTCGCAAAAAACACCTCTGTTTTCTTCCAAAATTTTTGATGTGTCCACGTTGCGCTTTGGGGTGTTTCCTGTCGCCGGCGCTAGGCCTACCCACACAAGTGAGGTATCATTTTTATCGGGAGACTTGGGGGAACGCTGGGTGGAAGGAAATTTGTGGCTCCTCTCAGATTCCAGAACTTTCTGCCACAGAAATGTGAGGAACATGTGTTTTTTTAGCCAAATTTTGAGGTTTGCAAAGGATTCTGGGCAACAGAACCCGGTCCGAGCCCCGCAAGTCACCCCTCCTTGGATTCCCCTAGGTCTCTAGTTTTCAGAAATGCACAGGTTTGGTAGGTTTCCCTAGGTGCCGGCTGAGCTGGAGGCCAAAATCTACAGGTAGGCACTTCGCAAAAAACACCTCTGTTTTCTTCAAAAATTTTGGATGTGTCCACGTTGCGCTTTGGGGTGTTTCCTGTCGCGGGCGCTAGGCCTACCCGCGCAAATGTGAGGTATCATTTTTATCGGGAGACTTGGGGGAACGCTGAGTGGAAGGAAATTTGTGGCTCCTCTCAGATTCCAGAACTTTCTGCCACAGAAATGTGAGGAACATGTGTTTTTTTTAGCCAAATTTTGAGGTTTGCAAAGGATTCTGGGTAACAGAGCCTGGTCCGAGCCCCGCAAGTCACCCCATCTTGGATTCCCCAGGTCTCTAGTTTTCAGAAATGCACAGGTTTGGTAGGTTTCCCTAGGTGCCGTCTGAGCTAGAGGCCAAAATCTACAGGTAGGCACTTCGCAAAAAACACCTCTGTTTTCTTCCCAAATTTTGGATGTGTCCACGTTGCGCTTTGGGGTGTTTCCTGTCGCGGGCGCTAGGCCTATCCACGCAAGTGAGGTATCATTTTTATCGGGAGACTTGGGGGAACGCTGGGTGGAAGGAAATTTGTGGCTCCTCTCAATTCCAGAACTTTCTGCCACAGAAATGTGAGGAACATGTGTTTTCTTAGCCAAATTTTGAGGTTTGCAAAGGATTCTGGGTAAAAGAACCTGGTCCGAGCCCCGCAAGTCACCCCTCCTTGGATTCCCCTAGGTCTCTAGTTTTCAGAAATGCACAGGTTTGGTAGGTTTCCCTAGGTGCCGGCTGAGCTAGAGGCCAAAATCTACAGGTAGGCACTTCGCAAAAAACACCTCTGTTTTCTTCCAAAGTTTTGGATGTGTCCACGTTGCGCTTTGGGGTGTTTCCTGTCGCGGGCGCTAGGCCTACCCACACAAGTGAGGTATCATTTTTATCGGGAGACTTGGGGGAACGCTGAGTGGAAGGAAATTTGTGGCTCCTCTCAGATTCCAGAACTTTCTGCCACAGAAATGTGAGGAACATGTGTTTTTTTAGCCAAATTTTGAGGTTTGCAAAGGATTCTGGGTAACAGAACCTGGTCCGAGCCCCGCAAGTCACCCCTCCTTGGATTCCCCTAGGTCTCTAGTTTTCAGAAATGCACAGGTTTGGTAGGTTTCCCTAGGTGCCGGCTGAGCTAGAGGCCAAAATCTACAGGTAGGCACTTCGCAAAAAACACCTCTGTTTTCTTCCAAAATTTTGGATGTGTCCACGTTGCGCTTTGGGGTGTTTCCTGTCGCGGGCGCTAGGCCTACCCACGCAAGTGAGGTATCATTTTTATCGGGAGACTTGGGGGAACGCTGGGTGGAAGGAAATTTGTGGCTCCTCTCAGATTCCAGAACTTTCTGCCACAGAAATGTGAGGAACATGTGTTTTTTTAGCCAAATTTTGAGGTTTGCAAAGGATTCTGGGTAACAGAACCTGGTCCGAGTCCCGCAAGTCACCCCTCCTTGGATTCCCCTAGGTCTCTAGTTTTCAGAAATGCACAGGTTTAGTAGGTTTCCCTAGGTGCCGGCTGAGCTGGAAGCCAAAATCTACAGGTAGGCACTTCGCAAAAAACACCTCTGTTTTCTTCAAAAATTTTGGATGTGTCCACGTTGCGCTTTGGGGTGTTTCCTGTCGCGGGCGCTAGGCCTACCCGCGCAAATGAGGTATCATTTTTATCGGGAGACTTGGGGGAACGCTGGGTGGAAGGAAATTTGTGGCTCCTCTCAGATTCCAGAACTTTCTGCCACAGAAATGTGAGGAACATGTGTTTTTTTAGCCAAATTTTTTGGTTTGCAAAGGATTCTGGGTAACAGAACCTGGTCCGAGCCCGCAAGTCACCCCATCTTGGATTTCCCTAGGTCTCTAGTTTTCAGAAATGCACAGGTTTGGTAGGTTTCCCTAGGTGCCGTCTGAGCTAGAGGCCAAAATCTACAGGTAGGCACTTCACAAAAAAACACCTCTGTTTTCTTCCAAAATTTTTGATGTGTCCACGTTGCGCTTTGGGGTGTTTCCTGTCGCGGGCGCTAGGCCTACCCACACAAGTGAGGTATCATTTTTATCGGGAGACTTGGGGGAACGCTGAGTGGAAGGAAATTTGTGGCTCCTCTCAGATTCCAGAACTTTCTGCCACAGAAATGTGAGGAACATGTGTTTTTTTAGCCAAATTTTGAGGTTTGCAAAGGATTCTGGGTAACAGAACCTGGTCCGAGCCCCGCAAGTCACCCCTCCTTGGATTCCCCTAGGTCTCTAGTTTTCAGAAATGCACAGGTTTGGTAGGTTTCCCTAGGTGCCGGCTGAGCTAGAGGCCAAAATCTACAGGTAGGCACTTCGCAAAAAACACCTCTGTTTTCTTCCAAAATTTTGGATGTGTCCACGTTGCGCTTTGGGGTGTTTCCTGTCGCGGGCGCTAGGCCTACCCACACAAGTGAGGTATCATTTTTATCGGGAGACTTGGGGGAACGCTGAGTGGAAGGAAATTTGTGGCCCCTCTCAGATTCCAGAACTTTCTGCCACAGAAATGTGAGGAACATGTGTTTTTTTAGCCAAATTTTGAGGTTTGCAAAGGATTCTGGGTAACAGAGCCTGGTCCGAGCCCCGCAAGTCACCCCATCTTGGATTCCCCAGGTCTCTAGTTTTCAGAAATGCACAGGTTTGGTAGGTTTCCCTAGGTGCCGTCTGAGCTAGAAGCCAAAATCTACAGGTAGGCACTTCGCAAAAAACACCTCTGTTTTCTTCCAAAATTTTTGATGTGTCCACGTTGCGCTTTGGGGTGTTTCCTGTCGCGGGCGCTAGGCCTACCCACGCAAGTGAGGTATCATTTTTATCGGGAGACTTGGGGGAAACACTGGGTTGAAGGAAATTTGTGGCTCCTCTCAGATTCCAGAACTTTCTGCCACAGAAATGTGAGGAACATGTGTTTTTTTTAGCCAAATTTGAGGTTTGCAAAGGATTCTGGGTAACAGAACCTGGTCCGAGCCCCGCAAGTCACCCCTCCTTGGATTCCCCTAGGTCTCTAGTTTTCAGAAATGCACAGGTTTGGTAGGTTTCCCTAGGTGCCGGCTGACCTGGAGGCCAAAATCTACAGGTAGGCACTTCGCAAAAAACACCTCTGTTTTCTTCCCAAATTTTGGATGTGTCCACGTTGCGCTTTGGGGTGTTTCCTGTCGCGGGCGCTAGGCCTACCCACACAAGTGAGGTATCATTTTTATCGGGAGACTTGGGGGAACGCTGGGTGGAAGGAAATTTGTGGCTCCTCTCAGATTCCAGAACTTTCTGCCACAGAAATGTGAGGAACATGTGTTTTTTTAGCCAAATTTTGAGGTTTGCAAAGGATTCTGGGTAACAGAACCTGGTCCGAGCCCCGCAAGTCACCCCTCCTTGGATTCCCCTAGGTCTCTAGTTTTCAGAAATGCACAGGTTTGGTAGGTTTCCCTAGGTGCCGGCTGAGCTGGAGGCCAAAATCTACAGGTAGGCACTTCGCAAAAAACACCTCTGTTTTCTTCAAAAATTTTGGATGTGTCCACGTTGCGCTTTGGGGTGTTTCCTGTCGCGGGCGCTAGGCCTACCCGCGCAAATGAGGTATCATTTTTATCGGGAGACTTGGGGGAACGCTGGGTGGAAGGAAATTTGTGGCTCGTCTCAGATTCCAGAACTTTCTGCCACAGAAATGTGAGGAACATGTGTTTTTTTAGCCAAATTTTGAGGTTTGCAAAGGATTCTGGGTAACAGAACCTGGTCCGAGCCCCGCAAGTCACCCCTCCTTGGATTCCCCTAGGTCTCTAGTTTTCAGAAATGCACAGGTTTGGTAGGTTTCCCTAGGTGCCGTCTGAGCTAGAGGCCCAAATCTACAGGTAGGCACTTCGCAAAAAACACCTCTGTTTTCTTCCAAAATTTTGGATGTGTCCACGTTGCGCTTTGGGGTGTTTCCTGTCGCGGGCGCTAGGCCTACCCACACAAGTGAGGTATCATTTTTATCGGGAGACTTGGGGGAACGCTGAGTGGAAGGAAATTTGTGGCTCCTCTCAGATTCCAGAACTTTCTGCCACAGAAATATGAGGAACATGTGTTTTTTTAGCCAAATTTTGAGGTTTGCAAAGGATTCTGGGTAACAGAGCCTGGTCCGAGCCCCGCAAGTCACCCCATCTTGGATTCCCCAGGTCTCTAGTTTTCAGAAATGCACAGGTTTGGTAGGTTTCCCTAGGTGCCGTCTGAGCTAGAAGCCAAAATCTACAGGTAGGCACTTCGCAAAAAACACCTCTGTTTTCTTCCAAAATTTTTGATGTGTCCACGTTGCGCTTTGGGGTGTTTCCTGTCGCGGGCGCTAGGCCTACCCACGCAAGTGAGGTATCATTTTTATCGGGAGACTTGGGGGAACACTGGGTTGAAGGAAATTTGTGGCTCCTCTCAGATTCCAGAACTTTCTGCCACAGAAATGTGAGGAACATGTGTTTTTTTAGCCAAATTTTGAGGTTTGCAAAGGATTCTGGGCAACAGAACCCGGTCCGAGCCCCGCAAGTCACCCCTCCTTGGATTCCCCTAGGTCTCTAGTTTTCAGAAATGCACAGGTTTGGTAGGTTTCCCTAGGTGCCGGCTGAGCTAGAGGCCAAAATCTACAGGTAGGCACTTCGCAAAAAACACCTCTGTTTTCTTCCCAAATTTTGGATGTGTCCACGTTGCGCTTTGGGGTGTTTCCTGTCGCGGGCGCTAGGCCTATCCACGCAAGTGAGGTATCATTTTTATCGGGAGACTTGGGGGAACGCTGGGTGGAAGGAAATTTGTGGCTCCTCTCAATTCCAGAACTTTCTGCCACAGAAATGTGAGGAACATGTGTTTTCTTAGCCAAATTTTGAGGTTTGCAAAGGATTCTGGGTAAAAGAACCTGGTCCGAGCCCCGCAAGTCACCCCTCCTTGGATTCCCCTAGGTCTCTAGTTTTCAGAAATGCACAGGTTTGGTAGGTTTCCCTAGGTGCCGGCTGAGCTAGAGGCCAAAATCTACAGGTAGGCACTTCGCAAAAAACACCTCTGTTTTCTTCCAAAGTTTTGGATGTGTCCACGTTGCGCTTTGGGGTGTTTCCTGTCGCGGGCGCTAGGCCTACCCACACAAGTGAGGTATCATTTTTATCGGGAGACTTGGGGGAACGCTGAGTGGAAGGAAATTTGTGGCTCCTCTCAGATTCCAGAACTTTCTGCCACAGAAATGTGAGGAACATGTGTTTTTTTAGCCAAATTTTGAGGTTTGCAAAGGATTCTGGGTAACAGAACCTGGTCCGAGCCCCGCAAGTCACCCCTCCTTGGATTCCCCTAGGTCTCTAGTTTTCAGAAATGCACAGGTTTGGTAGGTTTCCCTAGGTGCCGGCTGAGCTAGAGGCCAAAATCTACAGGTAGGCACTTCGCAAAAAACACCTCTGTTTTCTTCCAAAATTTTGGATGTGTCCACGTTGCGCTTTGGGGTGTTTCCTGTCGCGGGCGCTAGGCCTACCCACGCAAGTGAGGTATCATTTTTATCGGGAGACTTGGGGGAACGCTGGGTGGAAGGAAATTTGTGGCTCCTCTCAGATTCCAGAACTTTCTGCCACAGAAATGTGAGGAACATGTGTTTTTTTAGCCAAATTTTGAGGTTTGCAAAGGATTCTGGGTAACAGAACCTGGTCCGAGTCCCGCAAGTCACCCCTCCTTGGATTCCCCTAGGTCTCTAGTTTTCAGAAATGCACAGGTTTAGTAGGTTTCCCTAGGTGCCGGCTGAGCTGGAAGCCAAAATCTACAGGTAGGCACTTCGCAAAAAACACCTCTGTTTTCTTCAAAAATTTTGGATGTGTCCACGTTGCGCTTTGGGGTGTTTCCTGTCGCGGGCGCTAGGCCTACCCGCGCAAATGAGGTATCATTTTTATCGGGAGACTTGGGGGAACGCTGGGTGGAAGGAAATTTGTGGCTCCTCTCAGATTCCAGAACTTTCTGCCACAGAAATGTGAGGAACATGTGTTTTTTTAGCCAAATTTTTTGGTTTGCAAAGGATTCTGGGTAACAGAACCTGGTCCGAGCCCGCAAGTCACCCCATCTTGGATTCCCCTAGGTCTCTAGTTTTCAGAAATGCACAGGTTTGGTAGGTTTCCCTAGGTGCCGTCTGAGCTAGAGGCCAAAATCTACAGGTAGGCACTTCACAAAAAAACACCTCTGTTTTCTTCCAAAATTTTTGATGTGTCCACGTTGCGCTTTGGGGTGTTTCCTGTCGCGGGCGCTAGGCCTACCCACACAAGTGAGGTATCATTTTTATCGGGAGACTTGGGGGAACGCTGAGTGGAAGGAAATTTGTGGCTCCTCTCAGATTCCAGAACTTTCTGCCACAGAAATGTGAGGAACATGTGTTTTTTTAGCCAAATTTTGAGGTTTGCAAAGGATTCTGGGTAACAGAACCTGGTCCGAGCCCCGCAAGTCACCCCTCCTTGGATTCCCCTAGGTCTCTAGTTTTCAGAAATGCACAGGTTTGGTAGGTTTCCCTAGGTGCCGGCTGAGCTAGAGGCCAAAATCTACAGGTAGGCACTTCGCAAAAAACACCTCTGTTTTCTTCCAAAATTTTTGATGTGTCCACGTTGCGCTTTGGGGTGTTTCCTGTCGCCAGCGCTAGGCCTACCCACACAAGTGAGGTATCATTTTTATCGGGAGACTTGGGGGAACGCTGGGTGGAAGGAAATTTGTGGCTCCTCTCAGATTCCAGAACTTTCTGCCACAGAAATGTGAGGAACATGTGTTTTTTTTAGCCAAATTTTGAGGTTTGCAAAGGATTCTGGGTAACAGAACCTGGTCCGAGCCCCGCAAGTCACCCCTCCTTGGATTCCCCTAGGTCTCTAGTTTTCAGAAATGCACAGGTTTGGTAGGTTTCCCTAGGTGCCGGCTGAGCTAGAGGCCAAAATCTACAGGTAGGCACTTCGCAAAAAACACCTCTGTTTTCTTCCAAAATTTTTGATGTGTCCACGTTGCGCTTTGGGGTGTTTCCTGTCGCCGGCGCTAGGCCTACCCACACAAGTGAGGTATCATTTTTATCGGGAGACTTGGGGGAACGCTGGGTGGAAGGAAATTTGTGGCTCCTCTCAGATTCCAGAACTTTCTGCCACAGAAATGTGAGGAACATGTGTTTTTTTAGCCAAATTTTGAGGTTTGCAAAGGATTCTGGGTAACAGAACCTGGTCCGAGCCCCGCAAGTCACCCCTCCTTGGATTCCCCTAGGTCTCTAGTTTTCAGAAATGCACAGGTTTGGTAGGTTTCCCTAGGTGCCGGCTGAGCTAGAGGCCAAAATCTACAGGTAGGCACTTCGCAAAAAACACCTCTGTTTTCTTCCAAAATTTTGGATGTGTCCACGTTGCGCTTTGGGGTGTTTCCTGTCGCGGGCGCTAGGCCTACCCACACAAGTGAGGTATCATTTTTATAGGGAGACTTGGGGGAACGCTGGGTGGAAGGAAATTTGTGGCTCCTCTCAGATTCCAGAACTTTCTGCCACAGAAATGTGAGGAACATGTGTTTTTTTAGCCAAATTTTGAGGTTTGCAAAGGATTCTGGGTAACAGAACCTGGTCCGAGCCCCGCAAGTCACCCCTCCTTGGATTCCCCTAGGTCTCTAGTTTTCAGAAATGCACAGGTTTGGTAGGTTTCCCTAGTTGCCGGCTGAGCTGGAGGCCAAAATCTACAGGTAGGCACTTCGCAAAAAACACCTCTGTTTTCTTCAAAAATTTTGGATGTGTCCACGTTGCGCTTTGGGGTGTTTCCTGTCGCGGGCGCTAGGCCTACCCGCGCAAATGAGGTATCATTTTTATCGGGAGACTTGGGGGAACGCTGGGTGGAAGGAAATTTGTGGCTCGTCTCAGATTCCAGAACTTTCTGCCACAGAAATGTGAGGAACATGTGTTTTTTTAGCCAAATTTTTAGGTTTGCAAAGGATTCTGGGTAACAGAACCTGGTCCGAGTCCCGCAAGTCACCCCTCCTTGGATTCCCCTAGGTCTCTAGTTTTCAGAAATGCACAGGTTTGGTAGGTTTCCCTAGGTGCCGGCTGAGCTGGAAGCCAAAATCTACAGGTAGGCACTTCGCAAAAAACACCTCTGTTTTCTTCAAAAATTTTGGATGTGTCCACGTTGCGCTTTGGGGTGTTTCCTGTCGCGGGCGCTAGGCCTACCCGCGCAAATGAGGTATCATTTTTATCGGGAGACTTGGGGGAACGCTGGGTGGAAGGAAATTTGTGGCTCCTCTCAGATTCCAGAACTTTCTGCCACAGAAATGTGAGGAACATGTGTTTTTTTAGCCAAATTTAGAGGTTTGCAAAGGATTCTGGGTAACAGAACCTGGTCCGAGCCCCGCAAGTCACCCCTCCTTGGATTCCCCTAGGTCTCTAGTTTTCAGAAATGCACAGGTTTGGTAGGTTTCCCTAGGTGCCGACTGAGCTAGAGGCCAAAATCTACAGGTAGGCACTTCGCAAAAAACACCTCTGTTTTCTTCCAAAAATTTTTATGTGTCCACGTTGCGCTTTGGGGTGTTTCCTGTCGCCAGCGCTAGGCCTACCCACACAAGTGAGGTATCATTTTTATCGGGAGACTTGGGGGAACGCTGGGTGGAAGGAAATTTGTGGCTCCTCTCAGATTCCAGAACTTTCTGCCACTGAAATGTGAGGAACATGTGTTTTTTTAGCCAAATTTTGAGGTTTGCAAAGGATTCTGGGTAACAGAACCTGATCCGAGCCCCGCAAGTCACCCCATCTTGGATTCCCCTAGGTCTCTAGTTTTCAGAAATGCACAGGTTTGGTAGGTTTCCCTAGGTGCCGTCTGAGCAAGAGGCCAAAATCTACAGGTAGGCACTTCGCAAAAAACACCTCTGTTTTCTTCCAAAATTTTTGATGTGTCCACGTTGCGCTTTAGGGTGTTTCCTGTCGCGGGCGCTAGGCCTACCCACACAAGTGAGGTATCATTTTTATCGGGAGACTTGGGGGAACGCTGAGTGGAAGGACATTTGTGGCTCCTCTCAGATTCCAGAACTTTCTGCCACAGAAATGTGAGGAACATGTGTTTTTTTTAGCCAAATTTTGAGGTTTGCAAAGGATTCTGGGTAACAGAACCTGGTCCGAGCCCCGCAAGTCACCCCTCCTTGGATTCCCCTAGGTCTCTAGTTTTCAGAAATGCACAGGTTTGGTAGGTTTCCCTAGGTGCCGGCTGAGCTAGAGGCCAAAATCTACAGGTAGGCACTTCGCAAAAAACACCTCTGTTTTCTTCCAAAATTTTTGATGTGTCCACGTTGCGCTTTGGGGTGTTTTCTGTCGCCGGCGCTAGGCCTACCCACACAAGTGAGGTATCATTTTTATCGGGAGACTTGGGGGAACGCTGGGTGGAAGGAAATTTGTGGCTCCTCTCAGATTCCAGAACTTTCTGCCACAGAAATGTGAGGAACATGTGTTTTTTTAGCCAAATTTTGAGGTTTGCAAAGGATTCTGGGTAACAGAACCTGGTCCGAGCCCCGCAAGTCACCCCTCCTTGCAATCCCCTAGGTCTCTAGTTTTCAGAAATGCACAGGTTTGGTAGGTTTCCCTAGGTGCCGGCTGAGCTAGAGGCTAAAATCTACAGGTAGGCACTTCGCAAAAAACACCTCTGTTTTCTTCCAAAATTTTGGATGTGTCCACGTTGCGCTTTGGGGTGTTTCCTGTCGCGGGCGCTAGGCCTACCCACACAAGTGAGGTATCATTTTTATCGGGAGACTTGGGGGAACGCTGGGTGGAAGGAAATTTGTGGCTCCTCTCAGATTCCAGAACTTTCTGCCACAGAAATGTGAGGAACATGTGTTTTTTTAGCCAAATTTTGAGGTTTGCAAAGGATTCTGGGTAACAGAACCTGGTCCGAGCCCCGCAAGTCACCCCTCCTTGGATTCCCCTAGGTCTCTAGTTTTCAGAAATGCACAGGTTTGGTAGGTTTCCCTAGGTGCCGGCTGAGCTGGAGGCCAAAATCTACAGGTAGGCACTTCGCAAAAAACACCTCTGTTTTCTTCAAAAATTTTGGATGTGTCCACGTTGCGCTTTGGGGTGTTTCCTGTCGCGGGCGCTAGGCCTACCCGCGCAAATGAGGTATCATTTTTATCGGGAGACTTGGGGGAACGCTGGGTGGAAGGAAATTTGTGGCTCGTATCAGATTCCAGAACTTTCTGCCACAGAAATGTGAGGAACATGTGTTTTTTTAGCCAAATTTTGAGGTTTGCAAAGGATTCTGGGTAACAGAACCTGGTCCGAGCCCGCAAGTCACCCCATCTTGGATTCCCCTAGGTCTCTAGTTTTCAGAAATGCACAGGTTTGGTAGGTTTCCCTAGGTGCCGTCTGAGCTAGAGGCCAAAATCTACAGGTAGGCACTTCGCAAAAAACACCTCTATTTTCTTCCAAAATTTTGGATGTGTCCACGTTGCGCTTTGGGGTGTTTCCTGTCGCGGGCGCTAGGCCTACCCACACAAGTGAGGTATCATTTTTATAGGGAGACTTGGGGGAACGCTGGGTGGAAGGAAATTTGTGGCTCCTCTCAGATTCCAGAACTTTCTGCCACAGAAATGTGAGGAACATGTGTTTTTTTAGCCAAATTTTGAGGTTTGCAAAGGATTCTGGGTAACAGAACCTGGTCCGAGCCCCGCAAGTCACCCCTCCTTGGATTCCCCTAGGTCTCTAGTTTTCAGAAATGCACAGGTTTGGTAGGTTTCCCTAGTTGCCGGCTGAGCTGGAGGCCAAAATCTACAGGTAGGCACTTCGCAAAAAACACCTCTGTTTTCTTCAAAAATTTTGGATGTGTCCACGTTGCGCTTTGGGGTGTTTCCTGTCGCGGGCGCTAGGCCTACCCGCGCAAATGAGGTATCATTTTTATCGGGAGACTTGGGGGAACGCTGGGTGGAAGGAAATTTGTGGCTCGTCTCAGATTCCAGAACTTTCTGCCACAGAAATGTGAGGAACATGTGTTTTTTTAGCCAAATTTTTAGGTTTGCAAAGGATTCTGGGTAACAGAACCTGGTCCGAGTCCCGCAAGTCACCCCTCCTTGGATTCCCCTAGGTCTCTAGTTTTCAGAAATGCACAGGTTTGGTAGGTTTCCCTAGGTGCCGGCTGAGCTGGAAGCCAAAATCTACAGGTAGGCACTTCGCAAAAAACACCTCTGTTTTCTTCAAAAATTTTGGATGTGTCCACGTTGCGCTTTGGGGTGTTTCCTGTCGCGGGCGCTAGGCCTACCCGCGCAAATGAGGTATCATTTTTATCGGGAGACTTGGGGGAACGCTGGGTGGAAGGAAATTTGTGGCTCCTCTCAGATTCCAGAACTTTCTGCCACAGAAATGTGAGGAACATGTGTTTTTTTAGCCAAATTTAGAGGTTTGCAAAGGATTCTGGGTAACAGAACCTGGTCCGAGCCCCGCAAGTCACCCCTCCTTGGATTCCCCTAGGTCTCTAGTTTTCAGAAATGCACAGGTTTGGTAGGTTTCCCTAGGTGCCGACTGAGCTAGAGGCCAAAATCTACAGGTAGGCACTTCGCAAAAAACACCTCTGTTTTCTTCCAAAAATTTTTATGTGTCCACGTTGCGCTTTGGGGTGTTTCCTGTCGCCAGCGCTAGGCCTACCCACACAAGTGAGGTATCATTTTTATCGGGAGACTTGGGGGAACGCTGGGTGGAAGGAAATTTGTGGCTCCTCTCAGATTCCAGAACTTTCTGCCACTGAAATGTGAGGAACATGTGTTTTTTTAGCCAAATTTTGAGGTTTGCAAAGGATTCTGGGTAACAGAACCTGATCCGAGCCCCGCAAGTCACCCCATCTTGGATTCCCCTAGGTCTCTAGTTTTCAGAAATGCACAGGTTTGGTAGGTTTCCCTAGGTGCCGTCTGAGCAAGAGGCCAAAATCTACAGGTAGGCACTTCGCAAAAAACACCTCTGTTTTCTTCCAAAATTTTTGATGTGTCCACGTTGCGCTTTAGGGTGTTTCCTGTCGCGGGCGCTAGGCCTACCCACACAAGTGAGGTATCATTTTTATCGGGAGACTTGGGGGAACGCTGAGTGGAAGGACATTTGTGGCTCCTCTCAGATTCCAGAACTTTCTGCCACAGAAATGTGAGGAACATGTGTTTTTTTAGCCAAATTTTGAGGTTTGCAAAGGATTCTGGGTAACAGAACCTGGTCCGAGCCCCGCAAGTCACCCCTCCTTGGATTCCCCTAGGTCTCTAGTTTTCAGAAATGCACAGGTTTGGTAGGTTTCCCTAGGTGCCGGCTGAGCTAGAGGCTAAAATCTACAGGTAGGCACTTCGCAAAAAACACCTCTGTTTTCTTCCAAAATTTTGGATGTGTCCACGTTGCGCTTTGGGGTGTTTCCTGTCGCGGGCGCTAGGCCTACCCACACAAGTGAGGTATCATTTTTATCGGGAGACTTGGGGGAACGCTGGGTGGAAGGAAATTTGTGGCTCCTCTCAGATTCCAGAACTTTCTGCCACAGAAATGTGAGGAACATGTGTTTTTTTAGCCAAATTTTGAGGTTTGCAAAGGATTCTGGGTAACAGAACCTGGTCCGAGCCCCGCAAGTCACCCCTCCTTGGATTCCCCTAGGTCTCTAGTTTTCAGAAATGCACAGGTTTGGTAGGTTTCCCTAGGTGCCGGCTGAGCTGGAGGCCAAAATCTACAGGTAGGCACTTCGCAAAAAACACCTCTGTTTTCTTCAAAAATTTTGGATGTGTCCACGTTGCGCTTTGGGGTGTTTCCTGTCGCGGGCGCTAGGCCTACCCGCGCAAATGAGGTATCATTTTTATCGGGAGACTTGGGGGAACGCTGGGTGGAAGGAAATTTGTGGCTCGTATCAGATTCCAGAACTTTCTGCCACAGAAATGTGAGGAACATGTGTTTTTTTAGCCAAATTTTGAGGTTTGCAAAGGATTCTGGGTAACAGAACCTGGTCCGAGCCCGCAAGTCACCCCATCTTGGATTCCCCTAGGTCTCTAGTTTTCAGAAATGCACAGGTTTGGTAGGTTTCCCTAGGTGCCGTCTGAGCTAGAGGCCAAAATCTACAGGTAGGCACTTCGCAAAAAACACCTCTGTTTTCTTCCAAAATTTTTGATGTGTCCACGTTGCGCTTTGGGGTGTTTCCTGTCGCGGGCGCTAGGCCTACCCACACAAGTTAGGTATCATTTTTATCGGGAGACTTGGGGGAACGCTGAGTGGAAGGAAATTTGTGGCTCCTCTCAGATTCCAGAACTTTCTGCCACAGAAATGTGAGGAACATGTGTTTTTTTAGCCAAATTTTGAGGTTTGCAAAGGATTCTGGGTAACAGAACCTGGTCCGAGTCCCGCAAGTCACCCCTCCTTGGATTCCCCTAGGTCTCTAGTTTTCAGAAATGCACAGGTTTGGTAGGTTTCCCTAGGTGCCGGCTGAGCTGGAGGCCAAAATCTACAGGTAGGCACTTCGCAAAAAACACCTCTGTTTTCTTCCAAAATTTTTGATGTGTCCACGTTGCGCTTTGGGGTGTTTCCTGTCGCGGGCGCTAGGCCTACCCGCGCAAATGAGGTATCATTTTTATCGGGAGACTTGGGGGAACGCTGGGTGGAAGGAAATTTGTGGCTCCTCTTAGATTCCAGAACTTTCTGCCACAGAAATGTGAGGAACATGTGTTTTTTTAGCCAAATTTTGAGGTTTGCAAAGGATTCTGGGTAACAGAACCTGGTCCGAGCCCGCAAGTCACCCCATCTTGGATTCCCCTAGGTCTCTAGTTTTCAGAAATGCACAGGTTTGGTAGGTTTCCCTAGGTGCCGTCTGAGCTAGAGGCCAAAATCTACAGGTAGGCACTTCGCAAAAAACACCTCTGTTTTCTTCCAAAATTTTGGATGTGTCCACGTTGCGCTTTGGGGTGTTTCCTGTCGCGGGCGCTAGGCCTACCCACACAAGTGAGGTATCATTTTTATCGGGAGACTTGGGGGAACGCTGAGTGGAAGGAAATTTGTGGCTCCTCTCAGATTCCAGAACTTTCTGCCACAGAAATGTGAGGAACATGTGTTTTTTTAGCCAAATTTTGAGGTTTGCAAAGGATTCTGGGTAACAGAACCTGGTCCGAGCCCTGCAAGTCACCCCTCCTTGGATTCCCCTAGGTCTCTAGTTTTCAGAAATGCACAGGTTTGGTAGGTTTCCCTAGGTGCCGGCTGAGCTAGAGGCCAAAATCTACAGGTAGGCACTTCGCAAAAAACACCTCTGTTTTCTTCCAAAATTTTGGATGTGTCCACGTTGCGCTTTGGGGTGTTTCCTGTCGCCGGCGCTAGGCCTACCCACACAAGTGAGGTATCATTTTTATCGGGAGACTTGGGGGAACGCTGAGTGGAAGGAAATTTGTGGCTCCTCTCAGATTCCAGAACTTTCTGCCACAGAAATGTGAGGAACATGTGTTTTTTTAGCCAAATTTTGAGGTTTGCAAAGGATTCTGGGTAACAGAACCTGGTCCGAGCCCCGCAAGTCACCCCTCCTTGGATTCCCCTAGGTCTCTAGTTTTCAGAAATGCACAGGTTTGGTAGGTTTCCCTAGGTGCCGGCTGAGCTAGAGGCCAAAATCTACAGGTAGGCACTTCGCAAAAAACACCTCTGTTTTCTTCCCAAATTTTTGATGTGTCCACGTAGCGCTTTGGGGTGTTTCCTGTCGCCGGCGCTAGGCCTACCCACACAAGTGAGGTATCATTTTTATCGGGAGACTTGGGGGAACGCTAGGTGGAAGGAAATTTGTGGCTTCCCTCAGATTCCAGAACTTTCTGCCACAGAAATGTGAGGAACATGTGTTTTTTTAGCCAAATTTTGAGGTTTGCAAAGGATTCTGGGTAACAGAACCTGGTCCGAGCCCCGCAAGTCACCCCTCCTTGGATTCCCCTAGGTCTCTAGTTTTCAGAAATGCACAGGTTTGGTAGGTTTCCCTAGGTGCCGGCTGAGCTAGAGGCCAAAATCTACAGGTAGGCACTTCGCAAAAAACACCTCTGTTTTCTTCCAAAATTTTGGATGTGTCCACGTTGCGCTTTGGGGTGTTTCCTGTCGCGGGCGCTAGGCCTACCCACACAAGTGAGGTATCATTTTTATCGGGAGACTTGGGGGAACGCTGGGTGGAAGGAAATTTGTGGCTCCTCTCAGATTCCAGAACTTTCTGCCACAGAAATGTGAGGAACATGTGTTTTTTTAGCCAAATTTTGAGGTTTGCAAAGGATTCTGGGTAACAGAACCTGGTCCGAGCCCCGCAAGTCACCCCTCCTTGGATTCTCCTAGGTCTCTAGTTTTCAGAAATGTACAGGTTTAGTAAGTTTCCCTAGGTGCCGGCTGAGCTAGAGGTCAAAATCTACAGGTAGGCACTTCGCAAAAAACACCTCTGTTTTCTTCCAAAATTTTTGATGTGTCCACGTTGCGCTTTGGGGTGTTTCCTGTCGCGGGCGCTAGGCCTACCCACGCAAGTGAGGTATCATTTTTATCGGGAGACTTGGGGGAACCCTGGGTGGAAGGAAATTTGTGGCTCCTCTCAGACTCCAGAACTTTCTGCCACCGAAATGTGAGGAACATGTGTTTTTTTAGCCAAATTTTGAGGTTTGCAAAGGATTCTGGGTAACAGAACCTGGTCCGAGCCCCGCAAGTCACCCCATCTTGGATTCCCCTAGGTCTCTAGTTTTCAGAAATGCACAGGTTTGGTAGGTTTCCCTAGGTGCAGGCTGAGCTAAAGGCCTAAATCTACAGGTAGGCACTTCGCAAAAAACACCTCTGTTTTCTTCAAAAATTTTGGATGTGTCCACGTTGCGCTTTGGGGTGTTTCCTGTCGCGGGCGCTAGGCCTACCCACACAAGTGAGGTATCATTTTTATCGGGAGACTTGGGGGAACGCTGAGTGGAAGGAAATTTGTGGCTCCTCTCAGATTCCAGAACTTTCTGCCACAGAAATGTGAGGAACATGTGTTTTTTTAGCCAAATTATGAGGTTTGCAAAGGGTTCTGGGTAACAGAACCTGGTCCGAGCCCCGCAAGTCACCCCTCCTTGGATTCCCCTAGGTCTCTAGTTTTCAGAAATGCACAGGTTTGGTAGGTTTCCCTAGGTGCCGGCTGAGCTAGAGGCCAAAATCTGCAGGTAGGCACTTCGCAAAAAACACCTCTGTTTTCTTTAAAAAATATGGGATGTGTCCACGTTGCGTTTTGGGGCGTTTCCTGTCACGGGCGCTAGGCCTACCCACACAAGTGAGGTATCATTTTTATCGGGAGACTTGGGGGAACATAGATTAGCAAAACAAGTGCTATTGCCCCTTGTCTTTCTCTACATTTTTTCCTTCCAAATATAGGAGAGTGTGTAAAAAAGACATCTATTTGAGAAATTCCCTATAATTCACATGCTAGTATGGTCACCCCGGAATTCAGAGATGTGCAAATAACCACTGCTCCTCAGCACCCTATCTTGTGCCCTTTTTGGAAATGCAAAGGTTTTCTTGATAGCAATTTTTTACTCTTTATATTTCAGCAAATGAATTGCTGTATACCCGGTATAGAATAAAAACGCACTGCAGGGTGCAGCTCATTTATTGGCTCTGGGTTCCTCGGGTTCTTGATGAACCTACAAGCCCTATATATCCCCGCAACCAGAGGAGTCCAGCAGACGTAACAGTATATTGCTTTCCATAATCTGACATTGCAGGGAAAAGTTACAGAGTAAAACGTAGAGAAAAATTGATGGTTTTTTCACCTCAATTTCAATATTTTGCTTTTTCAGCTGTTATTTTCTGTAGGAAACCCTTGTAGGATCTACACAAATGACCCCTTGCTGAATGCAGAATTTTGTCTACTTTTCAGAAATGGTTAGGTTTCTGGGATCCAGCATTGGTTTCATGCCCATTCCTGTCACTGACTGGAAGGAGGCTGAAAGCACAAAAAATTGCAAAAATGGGGTATGCCCCAGTAAAATGCCAAAATTGTGTTGAAATATTGGGTTTTCTGATTCAAGTCTGCCTGTTCCTGAAAGCTAGGAAGCTGCTGAGTTTAGCACTGCAAACCCTTTGTTGATGCCTGTTAGAAATGGGGTTTTTGGTTGGCAGTCAGGTTACCCTCTGTCCAAGCAAAAGCCCTCACTCTAGTCAGGGTAAGTCACACACTATCCAAGATTATCCTGTGCCCACCCTCTGGTAGCTTGGCACGAGCAGTCAGGCTTAACTTAGAAGGCAATGTGTAAAGTATTTGTGCAATAAATCATACAATACCACCATATAGCACCACAAAAATACACCACACAGTGTTTAGAAAAATATATAATATTTATCAGGATAATTGTAGGTCAAAAAGAATAAAGATGCAATGGAAAGTTGTAGAACTATCACAGGAAAGTGATATAAAGGGTCTTAAGTCTTTAGAATGTAATAAAGTGTCTTTCAAGCACAAAGTACCTGGTTTCTGGTGGAAAATCTCCTCAGAGGGCCACAGGTGAAGAGATGCGTGGAAAAAGGGGGGTGTGCGTCGATTTCCTCTCAGCACACACCGACTGGCGTCGTTCTTTTCCACGCGGGGAAGTCGGGCGTCGTTTTCCGGCGCGCAGACAGTCTCTTTTTGTGGATCGCGGGGATTACCAGATGTCCCGGGTCTGTGCGTGGATTCTCCTGCTTGTTTTCCGGCTGCGCGTCGGTCTGCGGGGCTGCGCGTCGAAGTTTCGATCTCACGGTAGGCATCGCGTCGATTTCTCCTTGGAAGTCGGGCGGCGTTGTCCTTGCGAGGCCGTGCGTCGAAAGTTTGGTCTCACGGCAGGCGTCGCGTCGATTTCTCCTTGGAAGTCGGGCGGCGTTGTCCTTGCGAGGCCGTGCGTCAAAGTTTCGCACTCACGGTAGGCGTCGCGTCGATTTCTCCTGGAAAGTCGGACGGCTTTGTCCTTGCGAGGTTGTGCGTCGAAGTCTCGATCGTCCCGAGGGCGTCGCGTCGATCAGCGTCGGTGTGCGGCGTTTTTCTCGCCGCGAAACAAGCTGTGCGTCGAAATTTTCGGCGCACGGAGCGTCCAAGTGAAAGGAAGAAGTCTTTTTGGTCCTGAGACTTCAGGGAACAGGAGGCAAGCTCTATCCAAGCCCTTGGAGAGCACTTTCACAGCCAGACAAGAGTTCAGCAAGGCAGCAGGGCAACAGCAAGACAGCAGTCCTTTGTAGAAAGCAGACAAGTGAGTCCTTTGAGCAGCCAGGCAGTTCTTCTTGGCAGGATGTAGTTTCTGGTTCAGGTTTCTTCTCCAGCAAGTGTCTGATGAGGTAGGGCAGAGGCCCTGTTTTATACCCAAATGTGCCTTTGAAGTGGGGGAGACTTCAAAGAGTGGCTAAGAAGTGCACCAGGTCCCCTTTCAGTTTACTCCTGTCTGCCAGGGTCCCAGTAGGGGGTGTGGCAGTCCTTTGTGTGAGAGCAGACCCTCCACCCTCCCAGCCCAGGAAGACCCATTCAAAATGCAGATGTATGCAAGTGAGGCTGAGTACCCTGTGTTTGGGGTGTGTCTGAGTGAATGCACAAGGAGCTGTCAACCAAGCCCAGCCAGACGTGGATTGTAAGGCACAGAAGGATTTAAGTGCAAAGAAATGCTCACTTTCTAAAAGTGGCATTTCTAGAATAGTAATATTAAATCCGACTTCACCAGTCAGTAGGACTTTGTATTACTATTCTGGCCATACTAAATATGACCTCCCTGCTCCTTTCAGATCAGCAGCTGCCACTTCAACAGTGTATGAGGGCAGCCCTAATGTTAGCCTATGAAGGGAGCAGGCCTCTCAGTAGTGTGAAAACGAATTTAGGAGTTTTACACTACCAGGACATATAACTACACAGGTACATGTCCTGCCTTTTACCTACACAGCACCCTGCCCTAGGGGTTACCTAGGGCACACCTTAAGGGTGACTTATATGTAGAGAAAGGGGAGTTCTAGGCTTGGCAAGTACTTTTAAATGCCAAGTCGAGGTGGCAGTGAAACTGCACACACAGGCCTTGCAATGGCAGGCCTGAGACAAGGAAAAAGGGGCTACTTAAGTGGGTGGCACAACCAGTGCTGCAGGCCCACTAGTAGCATTTAATTTACCAGCCCTATGCACATAAGGTGCACCTTACTAGGGACTTATAAGTAAATTAATAGTCCAATCAGGTATGATTCCAGGTTACCATGTTTTAAGGGAGAGAGCATATGCACTTTAGCACTGGTTAGCAGTGGTAAAGTGCGCAGAGTCTATAAACCAGCAAAAACAGTGTCCAAAAAAATGGAGGGAGGCAGGCAAAAAGTTAGGGGTGACTACCCTAAGGCTGTCAGGTCTAACATGTGTCCCCCCCAGCTGAAAGTGGGGAGAGCTACCCGACCTCCTGGGAGCTCTCATCGCTAAGGCGGAAGTACCTGGAGAGACATCAGCATTGGCGTGGTCAACCCCTGGGCGATGTTCCACCGTAAAGTCCATCCCCTGTAGGGAAATGGACCACCTCAAGAGTTTTGGATTCTCACCCCTCATCTGCATGAGCCATCTGAGGGGCCTGTGGTCTGTCTGAACCAGGAACTGAGTCCCAAACAGGTAGGGTCTTAGCTTCTTCAGTGCCCAGACCACAGCAAAAGCTTCTCGTTCAATAGCACTCCACCTCTGTTCCCGTGGTAATAGCCTTCTGCTAATAAAGACTACCGGTTGATCTCTGCCCTCCTCATTCAGCTGTGCTAGGACTGCCCCTATGCCATGCTCTGAAGCGTCTGTCTGCACGATAAATTCCTGGGAGTAGTCAGGGGCCATGAGTACGGGGGCCGTGCACATGGCTTCCTTCAGGGCGTCAAAGGCTTTCTGACAAGCCTCTGTCCAATTCACCAACTTAGGTTGCTTCTTGGAAGTGAGTTCTGTCAAGGGTGTTGCAATGGTACCATAGCCCTTGACAAATCGGCGGTAGTATCCGGTGAGGCCTAGAAAGGCTCTCACCTCCGTCTGTGTTCGGGGTGGTTGCCAGGCCTTGATAGTTTCAATCTTGGCCTGGAGTGGCTGCACCTTGCCACCACCCACTAGGTGTCCTAAGTACACCACGGAACCCTGCCCAATCTGGCACTTACTGGCCTTGATGGTCAGGCCTGCCTGTTGCAGGGCCTGAAGCACCTCCTTGAGGTGAAGCAGGTGTTCCTCCCAGCTGGAACTGTAGACAGCTATGTCATCTAGGTAGGCTGCACAGAAGGCATCCTTGCCAGCTAGGACCCCGTTAACCAACCGTTGGAAGGTAGCGGGGGCATTTTTCAACCCAAACGGCATCACCCGGAACTGGTAATGGCCATCCGGGGTTGAAAATGCGGATCTTTCCTTGGCCCCCTCAGTTAGGCCGATCTGCCAGTACCCTGAAGTAAGATCAAACGTACTCAGGAACTTGGCAGCGCTTAGCCTGTCCACGAGCTCATCAGCTCGGGGGATGGGGTGAGCATCAGTCCGGGTGACTGAGTTGAGACCCCGGTAGTCCACACAGAACCGGAGTTCTGGCTTCGCACCTGGGGCAGTAGCCTTAGGGACCAATACCACTGGGCTGGCCCAGGGACTACTGGATTTCTCAATGACCCCTAGAGTCAACATCTTGGAGACCTCCTCCTTGATGCTGGCCTTCACCTTATCCGACAACCTGTAAATTTTGTTTTTGACAGGGAGACTGTCACCGGTGTCAATATCATGAACACAGAGGTGGGTCAGCCCAGGAGTAAGGGAGAACAGGGGGGAGAACTGCTCCAACAGCTCATAACAGTCTCCTTTCTGATTTAGAGTCAGGGAGTCAGACAGAATGACCCCGCTTACTGACCCATCACCTTCTTGGGCAGAGAGGAGGTCGGGGAGAGGTTCACTCTCCTCTTCCGTTCCTTCATCTGTGACCAGAAGCATGTTGATCTCCGACCTCTCAAAATGAGCTTTTAGTCGGTTCACATGGAGCACCCTTAGGGGATTCCTAGGGGTTTTGAGGTCCACTAGGTAAGTGGCCTCCCCTTTCCGCTCCTTTATTTCAAATGGGCCAGACCAGCGGTCCTGGAGAGCTCTGGGCTCTACTGGCTCCATTACCCACACTTTGTCTCCAGGTTGAAACTCTACCAGGGTGGCCTTCTGGTCATACCATTGTTTCATCACCTCTTGACTGGCCTCAAGGTTATCTTGGGCTTCTTTCCAGAAGCGGGTCATCTGGTTGCGGAGGGCCAACATATAGCTGACCACATCCTGAGGGGGTGCCTTTGGAGCTTTCTCCAATCCCTCCTGGACAATGCTTAAGGGTCCCCTGACAGGGTACCCATAGAGAAGTTCAAAGGGACTGAACCCTACCCCTCTCTGGGGGACCTCTCTGTAAGCAAAGAGAAGGCATGGTAAGAGGACGTCCCACTTACGCCTCATGGCCTCAGGGAGGCCACCAATCATGCCTTTCAGGGTCTTGTTGAATCTCTCCACAAGACCGTTCGTCTGGGGGTGATAGGGTGTGGTGAACTTGTAAGTTACACCACACGCATCCCACAGCGACTTCATGTATGCAGACATGAAGTTAGTGCCTCTGTCAGACACTATTTCCTTGGGGAACCCCACACGGGTAAATATCCCCATCAGGGTTCTGGCCACCACCGGTGCAGTTACTGTCCTTAGAGGGATTGCCTCTGGGTAACGGGTGGCATGGTCCACCAAAACCAGGATGAACCTGTTGCCTAAGGCAGTTTTGGGGTCCAAGAGGCCAACAATGTCGATGCCCACCCTTTCAAAGGGGGTGCCAACGACAGGAAGTGGAATCAGGGGGGTTTTAACCCTTTTTCCTGCTTTACCACTGGCCTGGCAGGTAGGACAGGATCTGCAGAACTTGTCTGAGTGTGTCCTCATTTTGGGCCAATAAAAGTGGGTGACAAGCCTGTTAAAGGTCTTGCCCTGCCCCAAATGTCCTGCCAGGGGAATGTCGTGAGCCAGACCCAGTAGGAAGGTTCGGTAACATTGGGGGACCACCAGCACACGTGCTGCCCCAAAGCCCGGAACCTTAGGCTCACTGTAGAGGAGATCATTCTCCCAATATAGGTGGTGATCGCCAGAGGCGTCGCCGGCTGCCTGGTTTGAGGCTTGTTTCCTCAAACCTTCTAGAGTGGGACATTCTTTCTGCGCCTTGCAGAATTCCTCCCTGGTGGGTCCACCCTCAACTTGCCAGCCAGCAAGCTCAGGTAAGTCACCTAGGGCGGCGATGTCTTCCCCAGTTGGCTCGGAAGCCTCCTCCTCAGGAGCCCCGTCAGCCACTGTGGGAACAGCGGGGGCCGGTTTCCCGCACCCCTGGTCCCTCCTCCTGGCAGCTCTCTGGGCCATCGTTCCAGGCTCCAGATGCCCTTGACTTCCCTCTCGGTCAGCCATGGACCGTGTGGTCATGCAGACCCACTCAGGTAACCCTAACACCTCCAGGTGAGACCTGAGCTCCACTTCTTTCCAAGCAGTGTGCTCAAGGTCGTTGCCTAACAGACAATCTACAGGCATGGCAGGACTCACAGCTACTTTCAGAGTACCAGAGACCCCCCCCCCCACTCAAAGGGAACCAGAGCCACCGGTAGGTGACTCTCGCGATTGTCAGCGACTCTGACCTGGTGGAATGTATTAGGTACTATCTGCTCTGCTGACACCAGCTGACTCTTGATAGTAGTCATACTGGCGCCTGTGTCACGCAGAGCCTCCACCCTCTGCCCATCAATGGTGACCCACTGCCGGTACTTGGAAGTATTTCTGGGCATGTGGGCCTTGGGCACCATTTCTCCTTCTCCCAGGGACACTAGGGAAATCTCTACCTGCTCCCCAAAGCTAGTTGGGTCCATCTCCCCCCCGAGTGCTACACTAGTCAACCCAGGTGCCTGTCCGGTGTGGATCGCCTTTGTAGTGACCATATTGGTAACACTCCATGCATTTGGGGCTAGATTTTCCTGACCTGTCAAATGTCCCTGGCTTTTTCCCAAATTTGGAAAAGGAAGGGTTGCCACCCCCTCCCTGGGAATTCTTTTGGGGGCCTTTAGAGAGTTCCTTATCTGTAAGTTTATCTCCCCCCTCTTTCTTCTGTTGGGAACCCTGACCACCTTTGTGGGAGTCCCCCCCAGGTACCTTTTTGGACACTCTGGTGCTAACCCAGAGGTCCGCCTCCTCAGCAAGCTTCCTGGGATCAGTCAGCTTACTATCCACTAGGTGCTGGCGCAAATCGGTATAAGTAACATTAAGCATATGCTCTCTCAGGATCAAGTCATATAAACCTTTATAATCTGCTACTTTGTTGCCCCGCACCCATCCATTCAGTGCCTTACTAGAGAAATCAAAGAAATCTACCCATGTTTGTGTGGTTTGTTTGGTGCTGTCCCTGAACCTCTGACGGTATCCCTCAGGGGTCAGCCCAAACTTGGCAAGTAAAGTGGCTTTCTGGAGTGGGTATGTGTTTTGATCCGGTGGATCCAATGTGAGAAGTGTGTCCCTCCCCAATGGCGGCACATAACCCCACATAGCTACCCCCCATTGCCCTTCAGGAACCTCATGAGCCCTTAGTGCAACTTCATAAGCAGCTAACCATTTATCTATGTCATCTCCCACCACAAAACTGAGCACCACATTTTTGGGTATACGAACCTTCTTTTCTCCAGCAGGTCCTGTCTGTATGCTGCCACCATTATTGCTGGATTCAGACTGTCTTGCCTTGATCTCCAGCTCCTTGAGACTCAGTTCATGAGCCAACAATAGTTTCTTTTCAGCCAACGCTCTTTCAGCTTCCACTTGTTTGGCTGCTCTTTCAGCTTCTGCTTGTTTGGCTGCCATTTCAGCTTCTGCTTGAATCTGTTTGGCTGTTCTTTCAGCTTCAACCTGTTTGGCTGCTCTTTCAGCCTCAGCTTGTTTGGCTTCTCTTTCTGCCCTCCTCTCCTCCTGTTGTGCCTCAATTTTCAGTTTTGCCATTTGCAATTGGAACTCCCTTTCCTCTCTCCTTTCCTCTGCGGTCAGGCTTTGCATGGAGACACTGCTCCCTGGTCTGGAAGGGTGCACAATTGCAGTGGTAACACCATCCATAGATAGTGAAAATCCTTCTGAGGGGCCATTTTCTGGCTCCTCTTCCTCATCATCCTCTAAATGGGCTTCTGCCCAGGCCCTCAGCGCCACTTGAAAGTCCTCCTTTCTGGAGGCCCCTTGGGTGGGTACCCTTAATGCCCTGCAGAATCCTCTTAGTTGTTTGACCGTGTATGTATCCAACTGGACTAGGTCAAAGTCCCCTGTCTGAGACCCAGTCAGAGACATGTTGAGTGAGGATTTGGTTTTTGAAAATTGTCAGGAAAAAACGGATTTTCAAAAAGAGATAAAAACCAAGTTGACCTTCAACTGTGGGTAGGTAGTGAAATACTTAGCTACTGTATGTCACTGCACAAATACAAGTCCTATCCTCACCGCTGATCACCAATGTTAGAAATGGGGTTTTTGGTTGGCAGTCAGGTTACCCTCTGTCCAAGCAAAAGCCCTCACTCTAGTCAGGGTAAGTCACACACTATCCAAGATTATCCTGTGCCCACCCTCTGGTAGCTTGGCACGAGCAGTCAGGCTTAACTTAGAAGGCAATGTGTAAAGTATTTGTGCAATAAATCATACAATACCACCATATAGCACCACAAAAATACACCACACAGTGTTTAGAAAAATATATAATATATATCAGGATAATTGTAGGTCAAAAAGAATAAAGATGCAATGGAAAGTTGTAGAACTATCACAGGAAAGTGATATAAAGGGTCTTAAGTCTTTAGAATGTAATAAAGTGTCTTTCAAGCACAAAGTACCTGGTTTCTGGTGGAAAATCTCCTCAGAGGGCCACAGGTGAAGAGATGCGTGGAAAAAGGGGGGTGTGCGTCGATTTCCTCTCAGCACACACCGACTGGCGTCGTTCTTTTCCACGCGGGGAAGTCGGGCGTCGTTTTCCGGCGCGCAGACAGTCTCTTTTTGTGGATCGCGGGGATTACCAGATGTCCCGGGTCTGTGCGTGGATTCTCCTGCTTGTTTTCCGGCTGCGCGTCGTTCTGCGGGGCTGCGCGTCGAAGTTTCGATCTCACGGTAGGCGTCGCGTCGATTTCTCCTTGGAAGTCGGGCGGCGTTGTCCTTGCGAGGCCGTGCGTCGAAAGTTTGGTCTCACGGCAGGCGTCGCGTCGATTTCTCCTTGGAAGTCGGGCGGCGTTGTCCTTGCGAGGCCGTGCGTCAAAGTTTCGCACTCACGGTAGGCGTCGCGTCGATTTCTCCTGGAAAGTCGGGCGGCTTTGTCCTTGCGAGGTTGTGCGTCGAAGTCTCGATCGTCCCGAGGGCGTCGCGTCGATCAGCGTCGGTGTGCGGCGTTTTTCTCGCCGCGAAACAAGCTGTGCGTCGAAATTTTCGGCGCACGGAGCGTCCAAGTGAAAGGAAGAAGTCTTTTTGGTCCTGAGACTTCAGGGAACAGGAGGCAAGCTCTATCCAAGCCCTTGGAGAGCACTTTCACAGCCAGACAAGAGTTCAGCAAGGCAGCAGGGCAACAGCAAGACAGCAGTCCTTTGTAGAAAGCAGACAAGTGAGTCCTTTGAGCAGCCAGGCAGTTCTTCTTGGCAGGATGTAGTTTCTGGTTCAGGTTTCTTCTCCAGCAAGTGTCTGATGAGGTAGGGCAGAGGCCCTGTTTTATACCCAAATGTGCCTTTGAAGTGGGGGAGACTTCAAAGAGTGGCTAAGAAGTGCACCAGGTCCCCTTTCAGTTTACTCCTGTCTGCCAGGGTCCCAGTAGGGGGTGTGGCAGTCCTTTGTGTGAGAGCAGACCCTCCACCCTCCCAGCCCAGGAAGACCCATTCAAAATGCAGATGTATGCAAGTGAGGCTGAGTACCCTGTGTTTGGGGTGTGTCTGAGTGAATGCACAAGGAGCTGTCAACCAAGCCCAGCCAGACGTGGATTGTAAGGCACAGAAGGATTTAAGTGCAAAGAAATGCTCACTTTCTAAAAGTGGCATTTCTAGAATAGTAATATTAAATCCGACTTCACCAGTCAGTAGGACTTTGTATTACCATTCTGGCCATACTAAATATGACCTCCCTGCTCCTTTCAGATCAGCAGCTGCCACTTCAACAGTGTATGAGGGCAGCCCTAATGTTAGCCTATGAAGGGAGCAGGCCTCTCAGTAGTGTGAAAACGAATTTAGGAGTTTTACACTACCAGGACATATAACTACACAGGTACATGTCCTGCCTTTTACCTACACAGCACCCTGCCCTAGGGGTTACCTAGGGCACACCTTAAGGGTGACTTATATGTAGAGAAAGGGGAGTTCTAGGCTTGGCAAGTACTTTTAAATGCCAAGTCGAGGTGGCAGTGAAACTGCACACACAGGCCTTGCAATGGCAGGCCTGAGACAAGGAAAAAGGGGCTACTTAAGTGGGTGGCACAACCAGTGCTGCAGGCCCACTAGTAGCATTTAATTTACCAGCCCTATGCACATAAGGTGCACCTTACTAGGGACTTATAAGTAAATTAATAGTCCAATCAGATATGATTCCAGGTTACCATGTTTTAAGGGAGAGAGCATATGCACTTTAGCACTGGTTAGCAGTGGTAAAGTGCGCAGAGTCTATAAACCAGCAAAAACAGTGTCCAAAAAAATGGAGGGAGGCAGGCAAAAAGTTAGGGGTGACTACCCTAAGGCTGTCAGGTCTAACAATGCCATTTTCAGGGGGAAATCCACAAGCCTTCTTCTGCAGCCACTTTTTCCAATTTTTTTGAAAAAAACGAAATTTTCACTGTATTTTGGCCAATTTCTTGGCCTCCTTCAAGGGATCCCACAAAGTCTGGGTACCTCTAGAATCCCTAGGATGTTGGAAAAAAAGGACGCAAATTTTGCTTGGTTAGCAAAATGTGGACAAAAAGTTATGAGGGCCTAAGCGCGAACTGCCCCAAATAGGCAAAAAAAGGCCTGGCACAGGAGGGGGAAAAGGCCTGGCAGCGAAGGGGTTAAAGATGAAACTGGCTCACATTACTCCCCTACTTATCTATTTCAAAATGGCAGCAATTGTGAAATATGTTGAATGGGAAACAATCCAACATAGATGGAAACAGTAATTTGCATGTCTTTATAAATGCAGACCGCCAAGTGTCAGAAAGGTGTAGGCAAATGAATAATGTGCTATGTACATGGTTCATCAAGGCATAGAGACGCAACATCCTTTGATGGCACAAAGTATTATTAACAAACATTCTCAAATAACCCATTATCAAATACATAATTTGAACTGTGGTAAGAAGGAATTAAATGCCAAAGGATCAAGAAGCAGGATATTTTATAAACAGGCTAAGTCATAATCGATAATGTTCGGCTTTGTTGTTTCATAACCAAACTTGTCTACTCATTCTACAAGATACACGCCAAAAGAATTCTCAGCCAGCTCCTGAATAAAGTGCTTAGGTGTTTGCCTTCAAGAAACATAAGGTGCACTGGTTGGCAGGATGTCTTGAGGGTAAAGCAACTAGGACATATTTGTTACAAAGAGAGCATGTACACTTGCATGGCCCACTGTGAAAACCACCTTGCCTCTAGTGCCTCCCACGGCTCAATTATGAGCCAGGTGCAGTCATTTTGACTCTGTGATTCTCACTGCTACAACTCTTTCTATTTTTAGTTCTCCCTTAGACTTCCTTTGGCTCAAAGAGAAACCCTTTGGACTCACACCGGCATTGTGACTGGATGGCTTCACATGAAGGACCCAAAACTCTCATGCCCAATTGGCAGTCAATCAACTCTTAAACACTGGTCCAATACCATGTTTTATTTGTGATGTCATTGCTACCATTTTCTGGGAGCAATACTGTTACTGAGCTGACCCCTATCTTTCTGAAAGCCATCACCCTCTTCCAACCCTGCTCATATGTCCAACTACTGATTGTTGGTAGCTCCTTTGCTGCATGGAGGCAAGATCAAAGTCCCTCTGCATTCTGAGTATCACTTCAAGAAATATGCTTTAAGACATTCACAACAGACACACATCAGCATCCCAGAGTGTAACAAGGGCTCCTACAGCCCCTGCACTGCATGGGCCCCACCTCTTGAGGGGCCCACATTCAGCCTTAAGCCATGGAATATCTGTGAGGTGTGGAACCTCATGGGCTCCTCATTACATTCTACAAGGAGGGGGCATCATATTGTGTTAATCAGCTGTAAGCTTGACAGGTTGGTAAGTGGTCCATCCTCAGTAGTGATGCTGTACAAAGTGTGTTGCCCTTGTTTGGCTACCCAATGACCCTTATAAGTGCGCAGAGCATATGGCAAATAGTTTCACCCTCCCATTCAATACTGATAAGGCACCACAAAAACACGGCTCGGGTGTGAGAAACCTTTCATAAGTTAGAATATAGCACATATAGAAATCACAGGTGTGGTACATAAAGAAGGAATTCCATGAATATGCAATATGCATGGACAAGGCGGATCTTGGTAAAAACTGGCACTAAGAACAAAGTGCAATTATGAGATAATGTGCAGTGTTCATTTTTGGAGAGCTGAGCTGTTTTCTTAACACACGATTGGAATGGCTAAGGAGAACAAGTTTGACCAAAGTGGAATATGTTAATTTGGTAAGGCCTGAACTAGTCCTCTGGTAATGATAACCTGATGAGATGCATATGCCACTAAGCATACGTAAGCACAGTGTAAGGAGCAATACATAAGGTGCAGTCAGGAACAATGAGCTGGCTGTCGATTGAAGCATGTGCAAATGATGCTGCTAAAGGTACCCCAGATTCTCCATCTCATTCCTGTATCGCTGTTCGGACACCTTGCTCTTGTGCAGCTTGCTCTCCAGATGCTCACGAAATTCTGCTTCTTCGGTGGCACCAACATTGCACATTGAACAGTAGAACTGACCACTTGGGGTCACACACATGGCCAGATCACGGGGGATGTGCTGGCGGGAGCGGGGACTCAAGTAGGGAGCTGCAGAGACAGTGAAAGTAGAAGAACGTAGTGTAAGTGAGTCAAATTCACAACTGTAAGCAATACCACTGGATGGATCTGTGTTCCCACAATCTAGGTTGATCAGCATTATTCACAAGGGCCAAAGTCATTACAGATTATCATGGTAGCTGCATTTCATGTATGTAAATTAAACTAAAAGTGGGATAAATTACATAATCCGAAAATTGAAACTTTCAAGGCCCTGGCCGTCGTAAATGTAAATTCAGCATCTGGGTATATGGAACGGCAGATCTCCTGCTCCCTGTTTCACTGGGTCAAAGCATCCAAGATGCACCTCTCTGATGAAGCCCAAGTAGACTCAGCTCAGTTTGAGGTGCGCTGTGTTCCTATTCAGAGGGGGTGTTCTTACTGGAGCAGGACCAAGGCTGATTTGCATATGATCATTCCATGTTGAGTGGCCGAGAGAGGAAAAAACGGTGGAAGAGAATGCAGCCTTGAGTAATTGCCAGTGGGAGTGACTTTTGTAAGCATTCCACCCCTCACCTTTGTGATTTTGATGTGGCACTCTTATTTCACACGCACCATTAACACGAAAATGGATCTTGAATCGCCCACGGTCATTATAGCAGCACTGTACTATGGAAAATGCAAATAACAGGAAAGGAGACATTTTTGTTGACTTTCTTCCACAGAGTAGAATATATAAAGCACTGAGGAGCCGGGTTTGGTTCCCATTTATATTGGATTGTATTATATTTGCATTCATGCAAATGAGTAGCCAGGTATACCAAATACCCACCCCTTTGACCCACATTACGAAAGGCTGTGAGCAGGCAAAGGGAGCAAGCCAGCTTGTCCGTATGTGGGCTTGGGGGGATTTTCCCCCAAATGTGTATAATTCCAACTTGCCCAAAATAAGCATGCTGAGCATCATTCAGTGACTGTTTGATGTAGTGGACCTTGGACCTACCTTGGCATTTGCACTTGTGGACCCTTCCTTTTAAAGGCCTGTTGCCCATGTGTTGTGAGACCCTTGATCTACACATATTTCAAAGTGTGAGCCAGGGAAATGAAGGGACCTTGTTTTGCCTTTTGCAGTGGTCAGGCCTTGTTTTTGAGTGGTTAAAGAAAATCCCCCTGTTTGTGGAGGAATGTTAAAGCCTAGGAAGAATCCACCAGTGTTAAGTTCTTCTTTGTACTGTCCTTTTGATGAAGGAAATTCAACTGCTAAAGGAAATTCCACTGGTCAGTCATTCCAATGTATTACTTCCTCAAGCAGTTGGAGGATTCTTTTTTGCCATCCACTTCTAAGTGAGACCACTAGCCTGCTGGACAGCAAAGCAACAGAGATGGTGCATAAGCATTAGACTCCTCTCTTGTGCTGTTACAGGCCAAGAAACTCTTGACAATTTCTCGCCTCTCAATCCTACTCCTCCGCCTTCCTTTGTTGTTTTCCTCCTCTCTTTTCCTTTCTGCCCTCCTTTTTAAGTGTTTCTCCCTTTGTCAATTTCTCATGATTCCCCACCTTCCAACTCCATTTATCTTTCCTCTCACCACCTTTTTCTCTACATGTTTTCCACAACCAGATCCAATGAAAAAGTCCAGCAGAAGAAGCTTCAGAAAGGAGAAGAGGCTGCTCTCCAGCTACACGTATATGTGGCGTGACATTTACTGATGATGCAAGATAGGCCGGGTCAGGACTCAGGAGACTCCATCTCACCAACTCTCTCAGAAATGAAGCATCCCCGAGAGGACATCTGAGGATTGCAGTCCATAATAAGCACGCCGTCAGTAGGAAACACAATCAGTTGGCTACAAAGCCCATGAAACTCATTCACAGCAATGTGAGAATTGAGACGTTGCTATGATATAGACTTCATACATCTGATGTGTTGACAATGATCATTGTTGGACAGGTAGCACACTGCACTGCCCGGGAGTGCTTGGCTTGAAGCATTGAATTGCAGCATCAGGAGGGCTGCTTTTAGGTATTACGTTATGCCAATTGGGGAACAACACAAAATGCTAGAGCTTTGCCTTATTATTAGCAACTGTGTTTGAAACTTTGAAGATGGCATGTGATGCCTGCTGGAGTTACAGCTGTGAGAGTTATCATACTGCTGAAGCAACAGTGATGAGATTAGGTGATTTTTAAACTCTGATAACACTAGGGTTGTCATGTGTGGATTGGTTCAATGAAAGAAAAGTTGTACTTCTCTTGAGGAGTTTCATATTCTGTTGGATTGGAATGCCAGAGTCTTGAAAAAGCTGAATATGTACCCATGAAACATGTGTTGGCTGAAGTGTAATTCTATGACGTCTACATACAAAACAAAATTAGATTTGGTATTGAAGATTCTGCCTTTTATCATTTCAATTATTAAACAATAAGCTTTTGTGTTTATTTTTAGTGCTGCCTGCATGCAAATTAAGTGGGAAACTGTTGGGATTGAAAATCCCTCACATGGTATTGGACGTGCACTTCTGCCCAGATTGCCCTAGCTGTAATGATGTCTGGGTCCCTAAAGCTGATTTTTTTTGTCATGGGCGAACACTGATCATGCGTGTGCGCTATGGCATAAGCCTGTCTCATGGATTGCAGTCTTATTCAACCGGGAGAGGCACCCAAAGCGCTACCCTCATAGAGGTGAAAGGCTACTGTCTTTACCAGGAGTTAGGCAGTACAAGTGCGGAGGTGACAGCATACCATGTAGTGATCTGCTGGGGTGAACAGGTCATTTTTACGTGTGTCACTGTATTGAGGCCTATAGGCTCATTCATTGAAAGTTCTGCTGCTGTGTGCTTAACTCACCTTTAGTCTACATTGGTTTGGTAGGGAGTACTGCACTGTCCATGTGTGGTACATATGCTAGGTGGAAAAATCCTGTGCTGTGCAGTGTGTATATGTTATATGCATGTGCTGGGTGTGGTGTGGTGTATTGTGTCTGTGAATGGTGTGTGTATGCTAAATACATGTGCTGGTTATATGTGTGCATATGAATGGTACAATACATGGAACACTCTGGGTCCCATTTTTGGAGACCCAGGGCTGACCGGAGAAACATGAATAGAGGAGTTAGAGCAATCCCTCCAGATATATTTGCGGATTGCTGCATTTCTGAAAACTGGGTGGTACACACTGGAGGAAGGAAGAGCTGGGTTCTACATTACACTTCAAAGGATGCTTTTTAATTCAGTGAGAAGTCAGTGGGAAGGGGCCTTGACACATCTTACGAAGGAGATGGGGATGATAACAGAATCAAAGAATAGGGCTAAAGCCCTTGGATAACTTTTTGATACACGTATCACCGTGGTTGACATCTAGGGGTAAATCACTAGTCACTACCATGGCCTGTGTTGTGAGGCTATCAGATCTGGAGCTGCAACTGCTGTGACAGACTGCTTTCTGGAAGAAGGGCAGGGCAGAGGAGAGGGCACTTCAAAAGGAAGCAGATCCCTAACATAAACATCAAAGACTCAGATTCTAACTCACATTTGGGGTCTGGAAATGTACTATCAGAAGAGGAGCGTGAGGCTCCCAAAACTGTCAACTGTCAAGCAGCCAGTCGGGCTGTGCGAGGAGGAGAAACTCTGCAGGACCTCTGCTTTTGACCAGGACTGGGGGCCAAGGCCCAGCTGGTTGAGGGGACATCATCCAGGAACTTCAAGACAACCTTCCCCTGGAGCCTGGAGGACCAGTGCATGCCTACTTGCCAAGACAAGTATGTCAGTTGAAGAAGAGGTGAGCGATGGAGGAAGCAAGGTCCACTGGGGGATCCCGGCAATTGGATTCCTGTGCGAAGTGAAGAGACAGGTGCTGCACCAACTCGGTCTTTGCTTGTATGTGGGGGAAATTTGGCAACCCCAGTATGCCAGAGGAGTGCTGCTTTGAGGGGAATTTTGCTGCACTGAACAGGGTCATCCCCCGTGTGCTCGTTATAAGTAGGTGACGCCATATGCCAGGCGGGGCCTCCACGAAGAGGTCTGCACTGTAGAGCGACTATACCCCTTGTGCAGAGCTAAGTCAGTGTCCCATTTGCTATGTGGGGCTGCTGTGAAGTGCTTCCGTGCTGATTGGGCCATAACCTGTGTGCGGAGCTAAGCTGGCCATCCCATATGACAGGTGGGGCCGTTGTGAAGATTGCTGTTGTGCAGATCAAGTCATGGCCCTGAAACAGAGGTAGAACAGTGACCCTATATACCAGGGGGGACACAGGGAACAGGCAAGGTGCATGGTCTGGTTGAGACAATCATTAAAGGAAGGGGGCCATTGTGGCCCCAAGTCACGACTTACTACTAGCACTGGGAGCATCGCACCCCCACCCCAACCTGTGGGGGGTCCTCAAGGAACTTTTCAGCATCAACAAAGCATCGGGAACCCCCCAGCAACTGCAGGACCACATGTGGGGAACTCGTGGACACTCGACCACAGCCCTCCTGCAGCTCCAGTCCCTGCGAAGGGGGTGAACTCTCAGAGATTCCAGTCTCTCCAGTGCTGCTGGTGCAGGTAAGACTGATTTACAGACCCCGGGGGGACTTGCATGCCAGACAGAGCTTCGGCGCTGGACCACTTCTGACATTAATAAACAGTCGGAGTAGGACTCTTGCGACTCAGACTACCAGTGTGGGCTTAACCCGAATGCCGTCTCAAGCGAACGGGGAATAACCACTAACACTAGAGTGAAGGGAGTGGGATTCAAGGACACGTCTATGAAATACTAGAGCCCTGACCTCAGGGAACTGTGTGTATTGTTTGCGAATGTCGTATTTTACTTTGTGTACAAATATAAATACTCCCTTTTTAGTAAAAGTAAGTATTTCATTGGACAATCACTTACTTCTGCTGCTGCTGAGCACCCTGTGTCTACCTCTTTCCGAGAAGCCTTGAACTGCCCAACCCGCACTACCACTGAGAGTCAAGTGCAGAATGGGTACTTGGCTCAGTTGCTGAGGACCCATAATAGGCTGCCCCCCGGCACATAAGGAGTAAAATACCTTAACCTTCATGGTTGGGCTCAGTAGCTCTTGCTTGTCCTGTGGCCCTCTGAACAGAGTTCTGAAAGGAGGGTTAAAGTGATGTGTGTGAGGAACCAAAGTGGCCTTGTCTGAAGTCGCATTTGAGTGTTGGCAGTGGAGTGAGAGGCAGAATGCATGAAATTTACATTAATTCCTTTTTTGTGCTTGATTGTAAACTGTAAACTTTGCACTTGTATAGCGCACTACTCACCCATTAGGGTCTCAAGGCACTGTACTCATACCACTATAGAACCCTTCCTGGCTTTTCCCTGTGAGGTGCCCACTCCTGGGCACCCCCAGGGTGAAGCCAGGCATCCAAGCGCTGTTGGGGCCGTTGTGGAGATTAAGCAAGCTATTGCCCAGAGTTGCAGAGTGGGACTCATTAATTAGATTAGGCACCAAGGCGAGAATTATCTGGTCCAAGGGAATTGAGCCCAAGACCTGCTGAAGCGGGACTTGAACCCTGGTCTTGAGCCAGATCTCTGTTTCAGGGTCTGCCGCTCCAACCATTGTGCCACACTTCTCCCTTGATTGATTGAGTTGGTCTTTATGGAATTCACCCATGCCTGCAAGTGGAGCAGCACACAGTCTGCAAGAGACACAAACATTCATGGTAGATGCACTAGGCATTGCCCGAAGCAATAGGTGAGCTACTTGCAGAGGTGTCCTACATACAACCAACAATGATAAATGATCTCAGTCCATCCAGGAGTGACAAACAGGACAAAACAGGCACGCACATGGGAAAACAGCCATAGTGATGTCGTTCAGGGGCTACCTAGGAGCAATCCAAGGGCCTGCTTAGAGGCTGCCAGGGAAAATGCCATACACAGCCCATCTAAGAGGGAAAGAAGACTGATCATAAAGAGCACCCTACTAACAGGCAGCAGAAAACGTGGCTCATAGAGCTCACTGAGGAGTGACAGGACAGCGACCCAGGGACATGCCCTGGATAGTTAGCCATCATAGTTTATGGAAAGAGCCTCTCCAGCAGCATCAAAGAGTACCCTACAGGCATGAAGGCTCTTTAGAAGAGTCCCAGGGGTGATAGATGGCAATGCACAAGCAAGCACTCGAACCAAAGGTCACAGTCGATCCTGCAGAAGCCCTACGAATCTAGACAAACAAATGTGGCAAGTCACAAAATAATTAGGCTACATCTAAATGACCAGCTCGTACAAATAACAAAAAAGGGTGGACGAAGACATATGTTTTGTAAACGATCTTGCGTCTATTATGAACCAGTCGTTCATGAAATATCACGTGTGCTGTGAAACTAATTTTACCAGGTAATGTGGGGGCAAGATAAGCACACTCCAACATTTTGGGTACTAAGACAGATGTAATAGGTAGAAAATGACTTAAATTGAATTGAACAATCTGGCTTAGTTCTCATAGGTGACAGTGATTTTACAATCACCAAGATCCTGGAACGGGGGCTAATTGGCCCAAATAATATAGGATACGGACAACAGCATGGAGGAGGGATCGAGCTAAGGGCATTCACTGAGGACATTGGGCACATTCAGAGACCAGTTCTCCCTGAGCACAGAGAAAAAAAGACTAACCCAGTAGAGTCCGGGGGGCATGGGGCATGGGCACTGGGAGTTATTGATGGTCTTTGTGAGTGCCCAGAGTTGTAGTGACATGGTCAAAGGCCTTATCCAGCTGATTCCATGACACCAGGGTGAACAGAGTCTGGCCAAAGGATGGACACAGAGGGAGTACGCACAGAGTTTCTCAGATGACTAAATCCTGTGACCAGTGCCTGGGGTGCAAGATCATAAACTCTCCTCAACTTATACAAGGGGTTGGACATAGAGTTGAACCTACATGCTAACAGGTTACTTGTAATGAATTATTTTTGCATAGGATTGATTTGTTATAGTTTATTTAGTAGGTAAGACTTCCTGTAGAGGGCACTTCCTGTTTAGTTGCTTTTATTGAGTTGTGCTGGCTTGGGTCTGGCACTCTATAGCGTTCCTGTGGGTGGAACCATGTTTAAGTGGGAAACTCTGAACCTTCTCATTGCTTCCTGATTGGTTTATAATAATGAACTCTGTTGGCATGAGATTGGCATTTTATAGTCACCGTGAGTAAGACTTACTGTGGGTGGTACCTCCTATGAATGAGACTTAGGGGGTCATTCCGACCCTGGCGGCCGAGGCCGTGGAAGCACCGCCAACAGGCTGGCAGTGCTTCCAGGGCTATTCTGAGGGAACCGGCGGTTTCCCGCCGGTTTTCCCCTGGCCCAGGGAATCCTCCATGGCGGCGCTGCTTGCAGCGCCGCCATGGGGATTCCGACCCCCTTCCCGCAACCCTGTTTCTGGCGGTTTTCACCGCCAGAACCAGGATGGCGGGAACGGGTGTCGTGGGGCCCCCTAACAGGGCCCCACAAAGATTTTCACTGTCTGCTTAGCAGACAGTGAAAATCGCAACGGGTGCCACTGCACCCGTCACACCCCTGCAACTCCGCCGGCTCCATTCGGAGCCGGCTTCCTTGTTGCAGGGGCTTTCCCGCTGGGCCGCCGGGCGGCCTTTTGGCGGTCGCCCGCCGGCCCAGCGGGAAAGTTGGAATGGCCGCCACGGTCTTTTGACCGCGGGGCGGTCATTCGGCTTCCTCTTTGTTTACAGACTGAAGCTGAATTTCCACATGTAATAGAGTTAATCTTCTTGTCCAGCAATAACAAATAATCTCATGTAAAAGAACTGATTTAGTGCAAGCAATTTTCACAGATCCACGTCAGCTCACTTCTTGCTGCCATGCCAGAAATGTGTCTCATCCCACTTAAGAAGCCTCCACTAAGCATCAATACCCATCAAGTACCCCGGCAGTTAAAAAGTTGCGGTAGACTCCCATGCAAAGCTGCATCACCCGCAAAAGGGGTTTCATCATATACTCCAACCCACCACACATCCTTTGGTGGTGAATGCAACAACCTCAGTCGGACATCACCAAGTTGAAAACAAAGAAATTAAGTTGTACTATAGCCAAGAGATGCTGACTAGTGTAAAAGTGAACATCCTCATGTACCTCATATATACCTTCTGTGTAATTTTTAAGATACATCATTCTCACTTGTCTACGTCATATCTTTCCCCACGCCCAAAAGTACAGCTGAATCCTAAATGTTGGCTGCATTCCTTGTACAATGGTAACTACTGCTCCACTTCCTCTGTTTGATACTGTTGAATTCAAGTGTTATAATTTTAATTTCTGAAAATGAATAAAAAAAAGCCTTACTAAAAGACCCAAGAAAAGCAGAAAGGAAACCAAAACAAAGCACTAGAGAGCTGGAATTCCATCCCAACAGAGATCCAACAAAACTCTCCAAATTCTGGAATTCAGGAAGATATTAAAGATGCCCCTCTCCATGGGAGAACCACTTTGATGGTTTACCCTTCCTGAAGGACAAAAGCGAGCCCTGTCCTCTGTAAATACGACTTACCGGCCCTTAGGCTGTACTCCAGTCCTCCACCATGTAGCACTCCTTTGCTTACCAAGCAGGTTTGCAGCACATTACTACATCTACACCAGTGCTTAATTTCTAAATAAAAATGTGGCGGTGCCCAAAGCCCTCCTCTTAAACACGCAGCCGCTGCATTTAAATGTGGGAGCACGGAATACTCAGGCAGCGTAATCCTAAGGCCACCTGGGGCCTCTTTAATCCATTTACAGCCACTCCCTGCCCCTTCAGCTCACTCGTGCAGCTTTCTGCTTTCTCCCTTTGTGACGCTTTTTCGTTTTTCTCTTCTTCCATCTTTCCCAAATGGTCTTTGGCTCACAGTAAATGCTTGAACCAGAAGTATAAGCACCGACCCTCAAAAATAAGTGCTGGTGCTCAGCACTGGACACAACAAGTACAAATTAAGCACTGATATACACACACACCTAAAAATAAATAAATGTGTCACTAACATGTGATGCACAGATGTGTGACAAGAGTAGCTACGTATGGCAACAGTAGGGATTATGTCATCTGAACATTAAGCACATGGAAAGTCTAGCTGGTCTTACAAAAATGTGCATTAGCACAAAAACTTCTCAGTGTACATGAGGGATCATACAATACTCTGCAAGTGTAAACAGGTGAACATGTATACTTTGGCAGCATTTAACATGACCCAAATTCTGAATATAAATAACTTCCCGAATGGTTACTGTGGAAACTAGACTTCCTTCCTAGTTTGCGTAAGAGATGTTACAGACCATGGCAAGGTACCTGCACCGTCATGAACTTTGCTTGCATTTCTTCTGCTCTGCACCACTTTGCATTCATTTCCTTCATTTTGATTCCTCTGTTTCGATGACTCCCTAAAGGGGAAGTAAATGAAACACCAACAAGTGCTTTCTGGGAGTGTGTTTCTTACTAACAAAAAATGTAACTTTTTAAAACATTTTTTTAACATTTTGAGGTATATTTCATATATGGAGCAAAGACACTTGTTTTTAGAATCAGTCCTAATAAATCCAAATTGCATTGTCAGTCCTCCTCGACACAGTTTTTACTGTGTAAAAGTCTACCCTCAACCTGGAAATTGTCACTTGCCCCTTTGCTCATAGACAGACTGAAACTATGGGCCAGATGTACTAAAATGCAATTTTGCATTTCCTAAATAGCAACTTCATGGAAATCGCTATTTAGGGAATGCAAAATGCAATGTACAGAGATACCGATTTCCTAATAGAAATTCCTACAAAGGAAGATTTGCTGTTAGGAAATCGCAAACAAGGAATCTCATTGCATTTGTGTTCAATGGGCTGGTTTTGCATTTCCAAAATAGTGATTTCCTATTAGGAAGTCGATGTTTGGGAAATGCAAAACCAAGGATGGCAATGGCCAAAAGGTTCCCCTTGGTGCACCCCCAAAATACTTGTGCACATGTAGAGCACACATATGCCCAAAAGCATTTTGGGGAGCTTTTTTTAAATTGCACCTGGTTACCATCGACCTCAAGTCGATGGTTATTGCATTTCCTAAATGCCTAAATCACATTAAGGAAATGCTTTGTACATCAGTATAGAAATCACAAATATGTAATCCCTATTTGCGATTTCCTATTCTGGGGGTCGCAAATTGCAATTTCTACAGGGTAGAAATTGCAATTTGCGATTATCTAAAGGCCTTTGACCATCGGAAAAGATTGTTTTGCATTTCCTAACGGGTCGAAATACCGATTTGGACCGTTAAGAAATGAAAAAGAGCTTTGTACATCTAGCCCTATGTGATTCCACTGCGTCTTCAAGATGCCACATTGTTTCTATATCAAACTGATAAAATGTTATTAAAACACTGCACATGCATCAACACTTTAGCTGGTCTTACTTTTCACCTGTGGTTTGTTGCATTCAGCCATTATGGGAGTGGGAATTATGCTAAAGCAGTGTTAATATTCAAAGTTCTTGGAATGTTACTTGAAACTCAAACTTTTTCTCTGCAATTTGAAAAAAAACTCCCATACTTAAATATCATTCAAAAACGGTTTAATCTGAAAAAGCAAATCTGCTACGCAATTAATGCAAATCGAGCCAACGTACACAAGAGTGAGGTATCAAAAAAGCAAACTTAGTGAACAGTTGAAACATTCGGAAAGAGGGCTGTCTGCAGGTGCAAACATGTACAGCATGTACAAGTGGGGTAGCACTTGCCAACCATGTATGAGTGGTGCAGTAATATGGATTGGTGTATGGTGGCTGAGAAAGTGGTGTACGATGGACCAGCATGAGTGCATGAGTGCAAAAGTTGGATGAAAGTGGGGTCCGTGAAAAGAATATCACAGGCTAGAATGAAAAAGTAAGAAACCATTGAAGGCTTCCCAGTGATGGTTATGAACGATTAAAGGAGCAAAATGTTAATAGCCTAATTTGGACGCAAACATGATGCGTATGTCAGCCAAAGTCCAGGAACTTGGGGATATATTGTGTGAGAACAATAGGCCCCAAGAATATGGTTGGCCATGAACTTACTGTAATGTGTCAACTATTTTTTTTTTGTGTCAACTATTTTGTTCATGCTGTGTTCACCAATAAAATTCAATAATATGATTAAAAATCTATTTCTAAGAAAAGTAAAGTTATAGCACATAGAATGAATCAGGAACAATGATTTGTTGCATTGTTTTCTACACATATTTCACAAAACAAATAAAATTGACACCTGTGGAACATTAGAATATGTAGACTTTTACATGTCTAAAACTATGCCTAAATTTAACATTTCTGAAATCCACAACAAGGACTCAGTGGCAGCTCGTGGGAGGGAAAAAGGGCGGGGTGGTGCTTGGAGGGGGGATGAAAAAATATATATATGTATGGCAATTTCTTTTAAACTTTCTCGCCACTCCGATCCACTCCTTGGTCTTCCGCTGCAGGCCCAGGCTCCCAGCCTGCCCTGTGTTCAATCCTGGTGCTGCTTTTATGCTGCTGGCTGCATGAAAGCAGTGTTAGGATTGGACGGAGCACCCAGTCAGGGCGCACAGAGGCAGAGTTAGAGTCTCTGCCTGCTGTCTCCAACTCAGCAACGCAGTGCTGGGTTGAAGAGAGCCTAGTGCGGATATGTGTTTGGCCCGCCCGAGACGGGCAGCCAAACATACATGCGCACTGAGGGGGAGTAAACTCCCCTTCCATCCCTGTCATTGCCGGTGCCCTGCCGCTTTTACAAGAAAACGATCATTAACATAGTTTATTATCATTTTCTTGTAAAAGTTTTGCAGCTGCTGCTGCTGGCAGGGGGCGGGGCGACGCTCCTCCGCCATAGCGGAGGAGCTGCCCCTGCAAAGACATAAGATTAACATAATTTTTAAAAGACAGTCATTGGCATCTTCAGAGGAACCTTGACTAGCCCTCATTAGTCTGATGGTGCTAGTGTGCACCAAAGAAAGCTACACTGTCAGGTAGACGTGGCAGGGTTGATGGATCTGGGAGATGACTGTGACAATCACACCTAGGCTCAAATAGACCTGTATCAAAGCCCTTGCAATGTTAATGTTGCACCTGACTTTTGCAGTCATGAAAAGGTTGCGGTGCACCTGTTGAGAAGTGTCCATGGCCCTGTCATGCTGCTGTTAATCTGACCATGGCCTGAGCTGCTGCACTGGTCACCCTAATAATGTCCATGCCACACTATTGTCTCACTCTAACAACCAAATACCCAGGATGATGGCATGTGGATGTTTTGGTCAGGAGTTGAGCACAGCCCACTCCAAAGCATTAAACTAGTGTTTAGCTGGTTTGCCTTCTGGTGGCTGGAGTTGCATTAGTATTGGTTGATATCATCTAGTTGGCAATCATGGGGCCGGGTATCCTTTTTTTTGCTGCTGTTAGCTGCATCCTCTTAGGAAGATGGCTGAGGAGTGCATGAAATATTTGTTGGGGAAGAGAGGTGATGAGTTACAAGTGCAAGTTCACTATCTCTTCTTCCTCATGTGTACTGCTAACAACTTCACCACCATGATACTAAAGTATGTGCTGGATCACTCACCTTCAATTGCCTAGCGTGCCACATGACTAGCCTTTACTTGGGTCATATGTTAGTTTACCTTGCCACATAATTTGATTTCCACTGCCATGTGCTTCCTGTGGCCATGTTCAAGGACCTTGAATCTTTTTTATCTCTTATTTTTGTAAGTAAGTTAGTGCCCATTATGTATGACATACAATCTCCCACATCCCACATCCCCGGACACATACAACACTTTATCATCTCAAAACAGTGAAGAGAGGAGATTGCCAGAAATGGGAACAGGAATGGATGGAACGCAATTATTGTGACAAGGAAGACCTGCACTTGGAGTAACAAAAATGACCATTATGTGATTCAAATATTAACACCTACGAGAAAGAGTTGTTTCGAGCCTCTGCGAGACGTAGCCTCTTTAAGTGGTTCTTTCCTTGATAATGCGCCTGGGCAATGACTGGTGAACTGAAGGAGGAGTCGCACAGCTTGCAGTAATCATCCTCCGTGGCCATAATCACCCGGCTTCCATGTCCATGTTTAGTGGAAGCCATCTAATAACAGGCAAAATAATATTTAAAAACAGCATTTTTTTCTTCCAGCCTGTCACAGTCCCACTCACAACCACAGTTAGTCACAAGTTACAGTGATTCTTCTGAATATTGATGCAGTATATGATTTTTTGGACTTTGGACTTCAAATGTCTGGCAGAAAGATAGGGTCAATCTACTAGTTAAGAAAATCCAAATTAATCTATTTAATATGAGTAGACACCAATAACCAGTCTCAACATTCAACTGACCTGTTTCTCACATTTGTTCCTTAGGTATCTGAAACCTACATACTAGCAATTATCTCCTATAGAAACCATGTGTAATTGGTCAACTGGAATTGCGGCCACCATAATGAAAACTAGGAAATAAATTCTCTTAGCCAAGGGCATGCAGAATATTTTCACTTAAACAAACTCTGTGAGCAAGGGCAGCTGGTATTGTTAGCCAGCTCTATTTACTCTAATGTGCCATTTATGGGAAGGCCCACTGCTTCACCTGCATCTGCCACTGCACTTCCTAATCTCATATGAGCTCATTGTATAGTATCTCAGCTTTTTCTGAGCATCTGATGTACCTTCATATGGTCCATGTTTTACAGCTAATACTTTCCTGCTTCTCCATAATGAAGGGTTAACATGCAGATGCAGTGAATGAGCCTGCCCAGTACTTACTGAAAGCTGCACCAGTACCAGTACACTCTTGGTGATGCTGGCCTATTTTGCTCTCCTAAAAATGATTTGCACCAAACTATTGTTCTTAAACGCTCACTTTCGGGTCAGTGGTCTTTTTGTGAGTCCCAAAGGAGGATGACCCCGGAATAGAGTAAAACCAAGTTGAATTTATCCTATGCCAAATTAGGTTGAAAATGCAAAACCACAAAGGTCCATTTAAAATTCGACATCATTCCAGAAGGCAAGAATAGTTAGTTTAAATCAAAATGTCAATAATTTTATAAAATGTAAAGTAAGGGGGAATTCGCACAAGGCGTAATCTGCCTTCTAGCTAAATAGCCAGAACCAGTTAGGGGCTTGCATAAGGCAAAATAATGCATCAGGAAGGAAACTCCAAAAACTGAAGTGAAGCCTGCTCTCTAAGTAAAGGGTAAAGCTTCCTGGCAAATGTCTCAAAAACGTCATGTTATAAAAAATTTCAAACAGAGAAATCTCATTCTCAGTATGGTGTGAAATACATAAATGTTACACCACAATATTAGACAGAAAACACCTCACATGGAAAATTACCTTTGCACTAAAACTATTTAATAATTGTGTATTTGGGAGAAAAAAGACATGTGAAATGACATACACAAGCTCCACAAGCCAGAGGAAGGGGCCTTGTAAAGATACAGTTGAGCTCTGCTTTATCCTCCAGGACATCAGGAACACACAGAATACATTTTAAAGATATAACAAGAACAAGGCTGTAAAACGAATTGAATCAATAGCGTTTTTCAGAATGCTGAAGGACACATTTTTAACTCGAGATGCACAGAGAAACGAGAAAACATGTCCATTGTTAGGTGTGCAACATACAGCGAGTGGGACCTATCATCAACTTAAAAAGTTTTGTTATCAAAAATTCAGTTCACTTAAATGTTATTTACAACCCATTCATTTTAACTAAATACAGTTTACTTGTTAATAATGAATTCCCCTCCCTTTCAGACCTAAAAATATGTCTCTGCCTGCCATTAAGAATATGCTTATATTGTAACATAACACAATGAGCGTAATCACCAAAACAGCACCCCCTTTGGGCCATTTGACTTGCAGAAGATGAAGATGGTGATAGTTGCCTGTAAGCCTGATGCATAAGGCTAATATGATCTGAGACAAAGAGGACCAGGGACAGGCAGTGAATGGGCTTCACCCAGGAGGAGGCACATATTTCATTTGCCATGTGTTCTGTTCAGTGAAATGGCTCGAAAGAATTTCAGAAACCCACTGGGGATCACCTCTTAGTCAGAGAGAGTCAGCCATAGTCTCTCTGTGGAGGAGAGGACCCCTTCTAAGGAGAAGGTTGGGGTGAACAGACTCTGAAGGTGAGGGAGGGGCTACATTCTCAGTATCTGCACATTAGCCCTTTAAAGGTTGGGTGTGAAGTGGTTTAGCCTCCATTAGGATGTGCACCGTAGCTTGGAACGATAAGGGAGGAGGCTTCCACCCATACATGGAGCAGTAAGTAAACTCAGTGTACTCTTTTTTCTCTGCGTCATGGTCATGTACAAAAGCTAGTAGAGTGAACATGTGATCATGCAACGGGTCCCTTGATTGTACATGTTGGGCCTACCTTGGGAGTGCACATGCAAAAATGGTGGTTGTGAGCGCCTGACACAGTAAAGTAATCCCACACTTTCCCCTCTTGCCACAGTACTAACTTATTCACATTCACTCTGAGAGCTTTGCTCTTGGGTTGACATTCTAGCTCTTATCTAGAAAAGTGCGGGTGATGTCACAGAGGGGGGTGGGAGTACAGCAGGTGCCCGCAGGGGCTGATAATGCCAGGTATGAGTGGGATGTGAGGCCACAAAAGACCCACATGTTTGGGCCTAAGATAGGTGCATTGAACGTGGAGGTCCATGGAAGCGAGACGTGAGAAAAAAAGAGCCTATTTGGAAGAAGTAGGGAGATGAATAGCGGGACGGGGGGGTCAAATAAAGCAGCCCATAATGAACACATGAAGACCCAGACACGGAGGCCTTGAGCCCTTAGCTTAGTAGATGTTTAGTGGCTCTTCAAACAACATATGGAAGCATCCTAAAGAAAGCATTGCTATTGAGAGATTGCATGCCAGGAGACTTCAGAACGAGGTGGGTCAATGGTTGTCCTAATTAGGCCTGTGATTAACTGTCCCTCTGTGGGAAATCAATGCTTGCACTCTGACCAGTTTGCATGATATGGTTCTTGGGTGTAGTGTGGAAGCATCTCTTCTGATGCTTTGTCAAACATTCTCTTTCACCTTTACTACTTGTAGGCTACACAAACTGTAGAAGCTGAATCCCTGTATCCTTCAAAGACAGATAACTGTAGGCACAGTCGTTATATTTTACTAATACTGGTTCTCATCATGAGTTGCTCTCAAACGTGCCTTCCGGTTGTCGCTTCAATTCAACATAACACTATAAGACTCATCAAATCTGTGCTTTACTGGTCGACTGACTCTCCAGATCTCTGACACATGAAGTACATTTTGTAACTTTGTAGTGCGATATTTACTTTCCTCCCAACGTGCACCGCTAATTCAAGTTTGGCACTTTAAAGTACTTTGGATGTACCCACTTACCCAATGTGCATGGGATACAGTTTGCGGCTGGTGGATTTGCACTATTGTTGTTGCAATACAGACATTATGGGATCATGGTCAATACTTTAACCAATAACAGACAAGCCTGCAACACTTTGACATGTTACGATAACACAACGCAGCAGTAGACCATCAACAATCCAACACAGAAAACCAAAACCACTTAGAACAACAGATCGGTAAGAAACTACAACAAAAGCAAAACAACAAACACCTCATACCACATTAGCACACTAACATAAAACACCACCACCACACAACGCTCATCCATCCATGCAATGGGCCATTAAATTAACCATTTACTCACATACACACACACTCATTCCTCCAGGTAATTGCTCATTCGCCTAATTGTTGTCTCATTGTCACACTGACCCACTCACATCTTTAGATTGACACTCACATCTTTAGATAAACAGACACTTATTTGCAATCGACGAAGAACAGACCTATTGGCTTTTCTACTGCTTGCTATTCTTGTGTTTGAGATCACAGTGCAATATAGCAAAATACTCCAGTCATATAGACAATAAAATACAAGTATATGACGAATAGCATTGTTATCCAATAACTAATAACTCACCTGCGGTAATAACGCAGGGTGGGCAACCCGTGAAAGAGGTACCACCAGCGGTATAGTCTCAAAGGAATGAGGCTCCTTGCCACAGTCCTCTTCTACTATGGTCCTCACCCTGCGAACAGAGATACAGGTCAGTGATGCCCTCATCAAGCAGCTGTCAGAAGGTGGTGTGTCCCACGTGCATCCTTGTGTGTGGACTGTTTAAAGGGAAAAAAAGACGCGTGGTTGCAAAATCTGAGATTGTTAAAAGACGAACCACAGCACCATGAAAGGAGTTAATTTAATTTTCAGTGTTTTCTAAGAGTGCAGATGAAACCCATTAGACAGAGATCAATAGTTCCCTTTCTTATTCTCCGAATGCATCATACATTGCCTTCAGTCTGGGGTGAGAGCATGGAGTGCACCACCGATAAGATTACACGACGTTTTGCACTGTAAGCTTTTATTCCTGACCTACCGTACACTATAAGTCACCCTTTTGGTATATGAGCTGACTGCTGCAGCCTTCCAAGAAGATGTGTAACTCATCCCTAATGGCGATGAGCTAGCACCCCAACGCCACGGCTAGCGGAAATGACATCACCCACCCTTGACAACTTATTGCATTACAGGGTTGAGCCCGTACTATGTCCCTCGACACACTCCTAATTGCTGTCCAAGGGTGAAGGTAAGGATGGAAAGAAAAGAAGGACTCAAGAAAACAGCCCTGCTCACTTTCTTGCCTGCCCCTGCCCTGATGACACTAGATCTCAGGGGTAGCAAGGGCAAATTCAAAGGTAGCAATACACAGTCAAGAGTATAGACGTCGCTACTTCTAACTGATGTCTATAATGACATAAATGAACTTTACAATAAGGAGGTGGGTGGTTTAAAAATGGATAGAAATCTGCACCTGTAGATTTCTAATCCTCTCATAGGTACGGATTTTCGAGTTTTTTGGAAGTCATAAAACTTTTCAAGATTATGCAAGGGAATCTGCGCCAGTTGCATCTACCCAAGAAGGTTTTGTGAATTCTTTTTTTTTCACGTGAAAATATACACATGTATATTTTCCCGTATGAAAAAGCAGAGTAAATGCAAACATATTTGTTAACATATTGTTTATTGTCCTTGGGTAGGAGAGCCTCCTTTATTGATGCCCTGCCAAAGCTCGGGGTGTTTTGCCTTCCCCCTTCGCCTCTGTTGAAGTGTGACTTTGAGAATTAATATTAACTTGAAAAGCTTGCAATATAATGTGTAATGAAGCCGCGTAGAAGATATGTTAACCTAGAAGAAAAATAATGTACGCGTTTGAAATGTGCCCACGGGGATTGGCCACCAATGTATACAATGATTAATGAAACTGACTAATAATGAATTAACAATGTACTAAGGTATGATTTTGTATTAGCATTAAGAGTTATGTATTAGGGTTATGCTAAATAAATCACTAGGCCTTAGTTAGCAAGGGACTGGGCCTAGAGGCCTGGTCTCATATTAAGTGTGTTTTTTCTAACGTGCAATGTGCTGCTTTCCTGAAGGACACGAAGCTGTATTTTTCCAGGGGCTAGAGATATGTGTGTAACTGTAGTAAATTCTTTCTCATGGGATCCGACTTGCTCAAGGAGTCATTCTTGGCGAATGCAACAGTGTAATTCGCAACAGGTGCAAGGTCGTCTGGACTAGGAGAAGACAATGGTACTGCTGACTGGAGCGACAAGTGTCGCTTTTCTTACCTGACATTCAACCCATTGAAGATGTCAATCACAGGAGCCAATCAACTGCACAAGAACTGTCTTAGGTGAAAATTCTAGTAAGGTGTGTGACGGATTATTGGACAGAGATAACGATGCACCAAATATTGCCCAATGGGAAATTAGAGACTTGTTTGACAACTTTGATATAACGGCGTGACCCAAGGAGAAATCAGCCATTATTTTGCCACTCCTGAAGCCCTTCTTTGCCATTCTGAGAGACTTTGCCTTTGGCTGTCTGATACTTTGACCCATCCTTATCCTACCCTTTGCCTGTTAGGCCCTTTTCCTACTTATGAGGGAAGAGTCTTTTCTTGCTATGCCCTACTGAGACTTACCTGTTTTATCCTGGCTGACAGCGTATCGACTGATGTCCTGAGGACGAAGACTGAAGTTGCTTGCTGACCAATTCGGATGGGTAACTATCTGATGATAATTTGTAATTGTCTGTTTGCCTTTTCTTTCTAGGTAACAACTGCTCTTTTGATAGAGGCCATAGTTAGATGTTTTCCAAATATATATTGCCAAATTGTTTTGCATGAAGCCCAACATGCTGATGCTAATTCGAGGTTAGTTAAGGAGTTCACTAATATCGGATGCAATTAGACAAGTGACTGAATTCTTGCTTTGTTGAATAATGTACTAATGATACTCTGCTAAAGGTGAGTCATGTTAACGTCGTGCTTTGTTCTAATGTTCATGATCTATGCTTTGATAAAGTTTTGCTTGAGTTGCCAGATTATAGTGGTTTTGATGTGCTTGCTATTGTTGAGGTGAATAAACATGATACTAGATTGTAAGTAATAGGGAATATATGTCCTAACTCTTACTAGATTTGTTGTGGTTATTCCTGGCTGAAAGGTCATGATGCGTTCGTTGTATTGATCCATATTAAATGATATTGATTAGCTTGATTGATTAGTATTGTGCATATAGATAGAGTTATTGATCTATTGATTGTGATGCCAAAAGATATCTCGTTCTGGGAAGCCCCCAAACGTGGTCAAAAGGTTCATTGGCCTAGACGTGTCTCCTTGTAAGTTTACTTATCAAGGCTCGGATGCGTTATCACCCCTTAAAGGCATCTATTCCGAGGTAAACTGTTGACACCTCCCCGGCTGTGAATGGGTCAGAAAATTATTTGTTACTGACTTATATGCAAGTCAGTTTGTGTTCACAAACGTTCTAGACATTTCCGCACTGTAACACCCACTCACCACCAAAAGGAATCGATTCCCCAGATGTAAACCTTTGTGTCAGTAAAACGCTTGTGAAAAAGATTTCCATAAATCACCAAAGTTGTTTTGAAATTGTAAAAAATGCTATTTACATGTGTAAGTCACACCCACACACACAAATTGCTTGACGAAGAAAACCCAAAGTACTCTCTGTCCCACATGCTACTACGTAAAGGGTATATTCACTGAATGATGTCACAAAACCCAAGCAGACACCATCTAACCAAAGAACTTTCTGGAATGCTTATTGATGGTGTTTGTTAGAGATGCAGGACAGGATAATGAAAACTGTGTTTTTTTTCTCTTTAACATGTTGGCATTTTCCCAATCGTTAGGTTCTATAAATAAAAACGAAATGTAATTCTCCATTTGCAGACTCGTACTCCTTAAAACTTGTTGATGGAGTAAAACTTTTTTGCCACCCTTTCTCTTATTCACTGACGTGACAAACCTACATAAGGGAAGATACTGTGTTTTGTAGCTTCCCTGACGTGCAGTGGTCATCGCTGACTATACAGGTATGGGCATACGTAAAGTGGAAAATCTCCATTCATAGAGTTAGAAAGACACAGCAAAGGTGTACAAGCTGAGCAAGAGGTTTGTTACCCCGTGTGCTTTATGTTTATGTTGCTACATGTAGGGTCGAAGTTATCATATGTAAAAAAAAAAAAAAAGTTTAAAAATTCACAACTGTGTCAGTGGGTATTTAATGCCCTGAAACTCCCCTTGGGACACGCACAGCTGCTCTCCTAAGTGTCACAACCTAATAGTAATGTTCACAGATGAGGCAACTTCCGCGTTCTTAAGTAACTTCTACATGCAAAACCTCAATGATCATGTGCCCTGGAGTTGGAGCTCTGGGCATGAATTCAGTGCATTCTGCTCAGATTCTAGTATTAAATCACTTTCAGTAAGATTTCCTTTAGTATGACCTTTTTCTTCAGGTAGGCTCGCATTATCACAATTTCATTCTGTATGTATAATTTTCCACTACTGTAAGGTGTAAATCTCTGCACAAAAAGGTTTTGTATATCAGGCCTTAAAATTTCATAGGTCAAATTGACACAATATGCTTGTGAACTGCAAGGTATTCATGGCAAACCTCTTTTCATGCTGTATTTGACTTTCATATACAGACTTGCAAAACAACTCTTTTTTGGAGAATTCTAATCCCCCAACGTGGACAGCAGTGCACAGATCATGGACTTCTCCATTCGGGCTGAAAACTTTTGATCTGCAATCCACGATACCAGTTGGAAAATGTCAGGACAGTTCTTCGGTGCTCTGAGTGACATCATAAACAACTGAAGCCATACTCTTGTTGCTTATTTGATATTATTGGATCCCACAAAAGGTGATGGGAGGAATGCTTCCAATTTTTCTAATCACTGGCAATCGCTTTGGGGTAGCATCCCAACCCAACATTCTTTGCTCATCATGCCACCTCAGTTTGGACCCAGCCATATGCAAATCAGCCTTGACCCTGCTCCTCAATGGAACAGTCCAGCTCGAACTGCCAGACCAGGACCTCACCGAATCCGAACACAAGCAACTTAGGACCGGCTTTGCCCTGATAAGGGCTCATGAGTCAGGTATAGCTTGGTTCCAGTGGCCCAGTGAGCACAGGGCCCACATCTGGGCAAAACCTTGCCCCTTAGGGCGCTACTCCAAACACACAAAAGGTGATGGGAGAAAGTCTTGCACTTTGTCTAATCACTGCCAATTGCTAGGGGTAGCATCCCAACCCATCATTATTTTGCTCACCATGCCACCTCTTTTTAGACCCGGCCATAAACAAATCAGCCGTGATCATGCTCCACATGGGAACAGTCCAGTCCAAACTGCCAGGCAGGTCCTCACAAAACCGGAACTCAAGCAATCTAGGACTGGTATTGCCCAGAAAGGGGCTTATCAGCTTGTTATAGCTTGGTTCCAGTGGCACAGTGAGCATGGGACACATGACTGGGCATATCCTTGCCACTGAGGGTGATACATCAAACACACAAAACGTGATAGCAGGAATACTGGCAATTTGTCTAATCACTGGCAATCACTCGGGGTGCATTCCAACCTATTGTTCTTTTGCTCACCATGCCACCTCAGTTTGGACCCAGCCATAAACAAATCGGCCTTGACCCTGCTGCTCATGGGAACAGTCCAGCGGGAACTGCCAGGCCAGGTCCTCACCGAACCGGAGTGTAAGCAACTCAGGACCTGCTTTGCCCAGATAAGGACTCATAAGCCAAGTTTAGCTTTGTTCCAATGGCACAGTGAGCACAGGACCATGTCTGACTATACCCTTGCCAATTAGGGTGCTACATCAAACACACAAAAGGTGATGGGAGAAATGCTTGCAATTTGTCTAACCACTGGCAATCTCTCGGGTATCATCCCAACCCATAGTTCTTTTACTCACCAGGCAAATTCTGTTTGGATTCAGCCATATGCAAATCAGTCTTGACCCTTTCCTCACTGGAACAGTCCAGCCCCAACTTCCATGCTGGATACTCGCCAAACCAGAACACAAGCAACCTAGGACCAAGTTTACCCTGATAAGGGCTCATCAGCCTGGTATAGCTTGATTCCAGTGGCACAGTGGGCACAGGACCCTCATCTGTGCATACCTTTGCCACTTAGGGCGGTATATCAAACACCCAAAAGGTGATTGGAGGAATGCCTGAACTTTTTCTAACCACTGACAATTGCCCTGGGTAGCATTCAAAACCATTGTTTTTTTGCTCACCAGACCACCTCAGTTTAGACCCGCAAATGCAGACCAGCCTTGACCCTGCACCACACAGAAGCAGTCAGTCCAAACTGCCAGGCCAGGTCCTCACCGAACCGGAATGCAATCAATCTAAAACTGGTTTTGCCAATATAAGGGCTAATCAGCTTTTTACAGCTTGGTTCCAGTGGCACAGTGAGCAAGGGACCAATGTCTGGGCACACCTTTGCCACTTCAGGTGGTGCATCAAGCATCCAAATGTGATGGGAGAATGCTTGCAATTTGTCTAACCACTAGCAATCCTTTGGGTAACATCTAACCCCTGGTCTTTTGCTCACCATGCCACCTCAGTTTGGACACAGTCATATGCAAATCAGCCGTGACCCTGCTCATCATGGGGACAGTCTATCTAATGTCATTCAGCATCCCTCAGTGAAAATCATCTCCGTTATTTAATGTTGCTCCTATATAATTCTATATATGTTCCTTTTGACTTGTCATTGAGGTGGTTTTGTGGTGTCATATTATAAAATGCCAGCCCTGGGATATCTGCCTACCAACCTGACTAGATAGTTACTGCAGCATGTCCTGTGGTACTCTTCACATTTGGGTGAGGAGATGATATTGATTCCTGTTTGAAGAAGATTCATGAACAGGATTCAGTTAACCATCTCCACCGTTTGTAATGCCATGACTTTGGTTTTCCCATGCTTCTGGTTAGCGAGAAAAGCCCATTTTTCTGGGAGGGGTCTTGTTATGTGGCTCCTGAAAGAACATTGTAGACGCAAATGAGCACTGTAAAATATACTCACAAAAACACCCAAACGCCTAAAAACAAGGGTCCCAATGAATCCTCTGATTATTAAGGAACCACTAAGCATTCATCTCATTCTTTCTGCCCCTCATGAACAATACAATGCTAGTTTTTGAAAATTCACTATTGATTCATTACATTTTTCAGGACCACAATCAGTCCCTGAAGCCCAATTTTAATTCACGTCAACAAAATAATGCTGTTTGCCTATTGAAGAAACTCAACTTCTCTGAGCAATATTAGGAGGGGTCGTCAATGGGTCTGTTTTTCTTCAATTTTCTTTTGTGGCTGCAGAAAGATCATTTGTTCTTGATGAGGTCTTTGGAGTACCTGGGTGCTAAAGGCTTGGGGTTGCACAGCCTTGATTTAGTTGGTGTGTGTTTTTCTTCATATGGTTTTCCAGCAGTGCATTAAAGTTGTTTAGAAGGGAGTTGGCATCAGACATGGCAGTGAAAGTGCAAAAGAGGAGCCTGAGCTTTAGATTGTGTATGGAGAAGTGTTTGAAGAATCTGAAGGTCTGTTGTTCACCTTCGGACTGACATCAATGTGTTTGTTAGACACTGAGTAGAGTGAAGTGGATGGTGTGGTGGTTGGTGTAGTCTAGGGATATGGGATGCTTTTATTGGATGCTTGGTGATATCAAGAATATTTGATTTACGATGTGGCTTTTTAGTGTGTTGATAGGATGTCATGCTGTACCACATTTAGTGTGGTAATGAGGTTGAGAAGATCATCTCTTATTTTTTCATGCTAGAGTTGTCTCAGAGGTTGAAGTCACTAACAATAAGAATATGGGATTGTTTCATGGATGATGTTACGAGGGGATCCAAGAATATGTCTTTGAAGTCCTTGTTCTATCCAGGAGGCCTGTAGATGAGGAGAACTGAGTCTTAGAGAGTGGGAAGTGGTGTGTGAGGAACTTCATGGATGCTTGCTTGCCTGTGGTGCAGGATCAGGAGGACTTATGGCTGATGGCAAGGCTCCTCCTTTCTTATGACCACCCAAGGGTTGGGGGAGATCCACACCTACAATTTTAGAGTTAGCTTGAATAGTGTGGGAAAAGAAAGGCATCACAACGTAATGAAGAAGAGAAAAGTCAAGGAGATGGGAAATTAAAATGAAGAGGATCGGGCACAGGCCACTGAAGGTTGCAGGGAAAAATGAAAGAGATCCTGGCTTGGCGAGGCTCAACACCCTAATTTAGGTGGAGCGTGGTAATGATCAACATGAAAGGAAAGCTGGGGCAGAGCATGATATCATTGTGAAATGTGCAAACATGTCAAGAAATGTTATTGGCAAATTTGAAAATGTGTTCTGTAGTAGGGAAAAGTGACGGACAGAGGGTGGAGCATCAGACAGCGCACCACAGATTTCTATTAAAAGTGGTTGGGTGGGCACATATCATAATGTGTTGAATGAAAGACAGTAATAGGGGGTTGACACTATCAGAAAATGGTGTGGGAAACAATTGTGCAGGGCATGTCAGGCTCACCATGTGTAAGAAGCCAGAAGTGATATCCAAGATGACCAGGAGAGGGGAAGCAAGCTAAACCAAGCAGCTGCAGGACTGAGCTGCAGAGAGCTCACTGTGGAAAGCTAATGCAGGAAATACAGTCAAAGCACAGTTTTCATAAGACAAGCTGGACCACAAAGGTTTATGCTGTTGAAATAAAATGAGCAACACAGGCAATAATTCTTGAAAGTCAGGTCGGGTTCTATAGTGGATGTCAGCAGTGGGAAGACAGAGAGCCATGGAACACGAGTAGACAGGCTTTGCCCAGCAACATGCATGGGGGAGGTAGTTGATGACCCTTCAAGTACCAGGAGCCCAATTAAGAAGCCAGTGGTAGATCAACAGAATAGAATGGGTTCTAAAACGTAAAGAAGTGTAAAAGGTCTCCAAAACCACAGACATTCATGGATGGCAGTGAAGGCTGTTAAGTGCAAGTCAGATAAGGAAGAAGCAAATGGAAGCAACAGGTGAGTGAGTCATGACTATGGGAGGTATAAAACACCCGCCTTTAGTCATAAAAACACTTGGGTATCATTCAATGATGGCTACATTAGAAAAGAAAGTGGAAGGTGGAATTTAACAAAGATTTCAAACATTTTCACATGGACTCAGGGTACAAGAGGGCAAAGACCAAGTTCTTAAAATCTGTTATTTGCGTCCTAGGCATGTTTTTCAAAAGTTGGATTATTTTGCGCATGGCATATCTAGGATCAGTCCACTAACCATTTGCGTTGCAGTATGATCCAAATGCAAAGCCAACTTCAGATGTTAAACTATACGCAATATGGAGGTTGGTTAATTAGCTAAAAAATCCACTTGCTTTACTATCTCAAATTGCACAGGCGCCTTTATATGGATCAAGGCCCTAACATTTGATAGAAGATTCACAAAAAGTGACAAATTAACAATTTTTAGCAACTGTTCAGTCTAATTGAATAATGAATGAGTTTATTCCAGGCGCAGTCCAAAGCTACCTCACATTCATGACTGAAGATGCCCCAGGATGTTTCTTATCACAACAATGGAAAACACCAGGCTTATAGCCATGCTAAGTCTAAGTACTTTTCTAAGTTCCCTGTTTAGGCACTGACACCCTGAATTTTGTGTTTTGATACTGGCACACAAGCTAGAATCTGTGGGGTATTTGAGAGCTATCCTTCTCTGTCCAGAGTAAGCTTCTATTTATGTTGTCCTGTAACACACTAAGGCGGTCATTCTGACCGCGGCGGTCGGCGGTCGCCGCCCGCCAAGCGGTTCCCGCCGAAAGACCGCTCCGCGGTCAAAAGACCGCGGCGGCCATTCCTGCTTTCCCGCTGGGCCGGCGGGCGACCGCCAGAAGACCGCCGGCCGGCCCAGCGGGAAAGCCCCTGCAACGAGGAAGCCGGCTCCGAATGGAGCCTGCGGAGTTGCAGGGGTGCGACGGGTGCAGTGGCACCCGTCGCGATTTTCACTGTCTGCAAAGCAGACAGTGAAAATCTTTGTGGGGCCCTGTTGGGGGGCCCCTGCACTGCCCATGTCAGTGGCATGGGCAGTGCAGGGGCCCCCAGGGGCCCACGGCACCCGTTCCCGCCATCCTGGTTCTGGTGGTGGACACCGCCAGAAACAGGCTGGCGGGAAGGCGGTCGGAATCCCCATGGCAGTGCTGCAAGCAGCGCCGCCATGGCGGATTCCCTGGGCCAGCGGGAAACCGGCGGTAAAGCCTCGGTCAGAATCGCCAAGGAAGCACCGCCAGCCTGTTGGCGGTGCTTCCGCCGCCCTCCGCCATGGCGGTCATGGACCGCCAGGGTCAGAATGACCCCCTAAATCTATGCTCTTACTCCTTGATTTAGAGTTTGGGGGAGGACTACCCCAACACAGACATGATGGACATCCCATCCATATTATTACAAACGCATTATATACTAATTTACTTGCAATAAGAGACAAAATATCTCTCACATTTTTGATGGACCACCCATTCATCACACTCTAAACCAGGCCTTTAGTTTGTTATTTTTTTAGGAGTTTTATAAAGTGCTAAGCATTGGAAAGCGGTTTGGGAGAAATTAGAATTACTGCTTCAATAGAGCCCATACGGAGAGGGGGCATTTTGTTAAATGCCAGGAAGTAAAGTTCAATTTTCATCATTTTCTAGAATTCAGACTCTTGAATGAGCACTGATCAATAAGATGACTTGAGTAGGACTGGAGGTTCCACAATGGTACGTAAGAGGGCGCCAGTTTCTGAAGGTAGCAAGGACCTTTGCCCTGGGTGTGCACTGTGCATAATGCAGAGTCATTTGAAAATGATTTTAGATTTCACCGGTGTCAAGCGGCCAATGAAATTTTAGAAATGCCAGTGTAGACCATGTTGCTGTAATCCAGACATGCCATCACCAGTGTTGGGTCCTCCCCAACCCAGTAGCCTGCACAAGAACACACCACACATGGAGCTTATAAGTAACGTCTTTACTCATCAGAGTAAATTCAACTGAACTGTCAATATCCCAATAACCATTAAAGACTACACTGTAACACCTCCCAGATCGATTAAGCAATGTCCGTCATAAGTCCATTCCCTGTCACGGGGTCCTAGCGCTTATAGTTCTAAGACACTGCAACAAGAGCACATATTGGCTCATTTTCATGGATGGGGTAGAACAGTGGAAGAAGTTCCAAGAGGATAGAAGTTATTTCTACGTTCACTTGCTTTCCTGGCCAGTTCTTGCTAATTTGCTGCTCGTGTGTGTTGTGGAAATATTTTATGTTTTAATACATGTAATATGTTTATGGATAGATGTGCATGATGACTTAGATATCTCCATTTGTCTTAGAACTCTGGATGCATGCCCAGCATATTCACCTATTTTACATACTACCAACTAGAGATGCCTATGATGTTCTCATAATTTAAGGGGCCAAGACCATTCTTGCTGACTCTGATCTTTAAATCTCTCAACTAATAACAATTTGTTATTTTCTTTTTTCTACTTTATGCTGTTTTCAATGTATGTGAATGTTACCTTTTACAAAAACTTGCCTTGTGTGTTTTATAATATCTATATAAAATTTAAATAAACATACAGTTAATGGGGGTGGGGCAGAGTGCTTGGCTCCAAGGTGGCTGCATTCTAGTTGCGCTGATAGGCTCACAATCCAACATCACAGGCACTAACAATGAATTCATCCACATTGCAGGGCTGCCACACTGTGTCAGGAGGTTAGCAGAAGTCAAATGAGCAAATGAGGTGGGCTAGAGCTGGACAATGGCAGCATGCTACCCAAACTAACAAACACCTAGTAACTAGACCGGATGTAGGTAGATGCACAAGCAAGAGTGCCCTAGGCTAAGACACAATGGGAAGTCATTCTAGGAAGGGAAATCCAGTAAAAAGTGTAGGAATATTGCTATAGCCAGATAGGGAACTTATCTCCAAATGGCAGATTACAGCTATTACATTTCAGGTATTAACAGCGACCCTATTATATACAAATTAGGCTGTTGTGCAAGATGTAGCACACCAGAGGCCAGATCCTCAACCGTTTTTAGGGGCTGCAAATGGAGATTCGGCCCGTATGTGATCGCTAAACAGGCCTCTGGCATGTACAACCCCTATTTTGCAAGTCAGTAAACTATTACCAACTCGCAAAATAGAGTTAGAGAGTTGCAATTAGGAAGCTGCATGCCAAGGGCATCTCTTCCTAGTAGCGAGTCACAGGGGGATGTCTGATTGTTTTGTGACAGGAATGCGGTTGCAAAACAATCACAGTTTACTGCCTTCCTCAAATAGGTGGTAAGCCAGTCGCAAACAGGAAGGTGTCCCGAAGGGACATCTTCCCCTTTGTGAATGGTAGCAAAAATGTTTTTTAAGAGCAGGCAGTGGTCCCACAGACCACCCTTAAAAAAATGAAACAGAAATATTTCATTTTTATTTTTGAAATGCTTCCTGTTTTCCTTTGAGGAAAACGGGCAGAATTTTAAAAAAACTGCTTTATTTAAAAAGCAGCTACAGACCACCATCCCTGTGATAGTAGCCATTCCGAGTGGGTCACAAATTGCCACCTGCCTCATGAATATTAATGAGGCAGGTCCCTTCCATTTAGGAATCACAAACAGTGTCTGAGACACTGTTGTAAATCAGCTTTTGGGACTCACATATTTCAAGTTGCTAAAAATCGCAATTTGCGAGTCGCAAAAGCTGACGGTCGTAGATCTGGCTCCAGATGCACATTACTTGGTTTTGCCCAGAAATTTATCACTACTAGGGTAAAGTGTTCCAGGTAATTTCTGACATACTGTGGGCGGCCATTGCACCCTCTCCAAAATTGGCATTGCTGGTGTGTACTATGCACATACCCCGAGGTGTAGAGCGGTTCACTTTGGTGGCTCTTCTGCCTGCTAAGTGATGGGTGGCCTATGTTTATGTTGGGCATCGCACAACTCGCAGTGGATAAGTTGCTAAAAGAGATAATACACTGCAACAACAACTTGTAACTCTACTTTGCCACGATTCCACTAGTGAATAATCCCAAAAATATGTGGGACTCCATACAATCCTATCTGTGAATTCATGATGTGACAACGTCATCAATCATCCGTGGAGCTGGATGAAGGACAAAAGAGGTAGAGCCTGCTATCAGAGTGCCAACCTTGCTCATATATGGGACACTGGAGATGCAGAACAGCAAAAAAAGTTACATGAATCTAGACATGGGCCATGTGGGATGTACAACTAGTGCTTATTGGTGTAGGGGTGTTGTGGCAGGATTAAAACGTGTGCAGGAAACACAATGTGTAATCTATAATGACATTTTATAATGTTTATTTTAAGCAAACCCTGTAATGTTTACAACTCAATAAAAACATACAATTAATAGGGCATCTTACTTATATTCCTTGTGTATTACTTTATACTTTTGTTTATGCAACAGTCAGTGACATTTGTATTTCAAAATGTGAACAATTATTTTTTTGCTGCTTCAAAATAGCACTGACTGCTGCAAAAATCAACTATGTACAGTAGCATATCACTTCAAATATATAACATGGGACTATGTAGCACCTTGTTGTAAATTAGCACAGATCAAAATAGCACAATAGCAGGCAAACTATGTGATGGCACCAACGTTCTCATACAAAGAATTGATTTAGTAAAAGTGGTCTCAAATTGCACACTGACTTTTATAGAATTGGTTTTGATTTAATGAAGTGACGTATGTTATAATATGTTGGTTCACAAAATACAGAATTGTAGTGGGTTGCCTTTTGACCTACCTCGTGAATATTGATGTGGGTGGACACAAATTGCGACCCACTATGATTAGCCACAATCAAAGGGATGGTGGCCTGTTGGGATCAGAAGACCACCATCTCTATGATTTCTTTTAAATAAAACAGGTCCCATCAAATCAAATCAAATCATTAACATTTATAAAGCGCGCTACTCACCCGTGCGGGTCTCAAGGCGCTAGGGGGGAAAGGGGGGGTTATCGCTGCTCGAACAGCCAAGTCTTTAGGAGTCTCCGGAAAGCGGAGTGGTCCTGGGTGGTCCTGAGGCTGGTGGGGAGGGAGTTCCAGGTCTTGGCCGCCAGGAAGGAGAAAGATCTCCCACCCGCCGTGGAGCGGCGGGTGCGAGGGACGGCAGCAAGTGCGAGGCCAGCGGAGCGGAGGGGGCGGGTGGGGACGTAGAAGCTGAGGCGTCTGTTGAGGTATTCCGGTCCCTTGTTGTGGAGGGCTTTGTGTGCGTGGGTGAGAAGATGGAAGGTGATCCTTTTGCTGACTGGGAGCCAATGCAGGTGTCTCAGGTGTGCGGAGATGGTGGCTGTTGCGGGGTACGTCGAGGATGAGGCGGGCCGAGGCGTTTTGGATGCGTTGCAGGCGGTTTTGGAGTTTGGCGGTGGTCCCGGCGTAGAGGGTGTTGCCGTAGTCCAGGCGACTCGTGACAAGGGCGTGGGTCACGGTTTTTCTGGTGTCGGCGGGGATCCAGCGGAAGATCTTGCGGAGCATGCGGAGAGTGAGGAAGCAGGCGGAGGACACGGCGTTGACTTGCTTGGTCATGGTGAGAAGAGGGTCCAAGATGAAGCCGAGGTTGCGGGCGTGGTCTGCGGGGGTCGGTGCGGTGCCGAGGGCCGTGGGCCACCAGGAGTCGTCCCAGGCGGACGGGGTGTTGCCGAGGATGAGGACTTCCGTTTTTTCAGAGTTCAGCTTTAGGCGGCTGAGCCTCATCCAATCTGCGACGTCCTTCATACCCTCTTGTAGGTTGGTCTTGGCGCTGGCGGGGTCCTTGGTGAGGGAGAGTACAAGTTGGGTGTCGTCGGCGTAGGAGGTGATGATGATGTCGTGCTTGCGTACGATGTCGGCGAGGGGGCTCATGTAGACATTGAAGAGTGTCGGGCTGAGCGATGAGCCTTGAGGTACGCCGCAGATGATCTTGGTGGGTTCTGAGCGAAACGGAGGGAGGTAAACTCTTTGGGAGCGGTTAGCGAGGAAGGAGGCGATCCAGTCCAGGGCCTGGCCTTGGATCCCGGTGGAGCGTAGGCGGGTGATTAGGGTGCGGTGACAGACGGTGTCAAAGGCAGCCGAGAGGTCGAGGAGAATGAGGGCGACTGTTTCACCGTTGTCCATCAGGGTTCTGATGTCGTCTGTGACTGAGATGAGGGCGGTTTCCGTGCTGTGGTTGGTTCGGAATCCGGTTTGTGAAGGGTCGAGCAGGTTGTTGTCTTCCAGGAAGGTGGTCAGCTGTTTGTTGACGGTCTTTTCTATTACCTTGGCTGGGAAAGGTAGAAGAGAGATGGGGCGGAAGTTTTTCAGGTCGCTTGGGTCAGCCGTAGGTTTCTTTAGTAGGGCGTTGACTTCAGCATGCTTCCAGCATTCGGGGAAGGTAGCAGAAGAAAAAGAAGAGTTGATGACGGTCTGGAGGTGCGGGGCGATGATGTCGTCGGCTTTGTTAAAGATGAAGTGCGGGCAGGGGTCCGAAGGGGCGCCGGAGTGGATAGAGTTCATGATGGATTTGGTTTCTTCCGTGTTGATGTGGGTCCAGTTGTTGAGGGTGATGTCCGGGGAAGCGGGTTCAGTGGTGTATGGTTGGGTCTGGTGTCCGAAGCTGTCGTGGAGGTCGCTGATCTTGCGATGGAAGAAAGTGGCGAGGGATTCGCAAAAATCCTGTGAGGGCGTGACGGCGTTGGCGCTGGCGCTGGGGTTGGAGAACTCTTTGACGATGCTGAAGAGTTCTCTGCTGTTGTGGCTGTTTTTGTCTAGTCTGTCGGTGAAAAAGTTCCTTTTGGCAGTGCGGATCAGGTGGTGGTGTTCGCGTGTAGCGTTCTTGAGGGCGGTCATGTTGTCAGCGGTGTGGTCCTTGCGCCAGGCCTTCTCAAGGGCACGACAAGTTTTCTTTGATTCTTTGAGGGTGTCAGAGAACCAGAGAGGTTTTTTGGTGTTGGTCTGTCGATGCGTGCGTTTGAGGGGAGCAAGGTTGTCAGCGCAGTTGGAGATCCAGTTTGTGAGGTTGAGAGCTGCGTCGTTGGGGTCGGTGGTGAGGGTGGGTTGGTTGGCGGCGAGAGCGGAGAAGAGTTGCTCTTCAGGGATCTTGTTCCACTGTCGACGAGGGATGGGTTGAGTGCGGAGGTGGGAGGTCTCGCGTCGGAATGTGAAGTGGACGCAGCTGTGGTCGGTCCAGTGTAGGGCAGAGGTGTGGCTGAAGAAGACGTGTTTGCTGGCGGAGAAGATACGGTCGAGCGTGTGTCCGGCGATGTGGGTGGCGGTGTTCACCAGTTGTTTGAGGCCGAGGTTGGCGAGGTTGTCGAGCAGGGTGGTGGTGTTGGGGTCGTTGTTTTGTTCCAGATGGAAGTTGAGGTCGCCTAGGAGGATGTAGTCCGGTGAGGCGAGGGCATGCGGGGAGATGAAGTCGGCGATGGCGTCGCTGAAAGAGGCGCGAGGTCCGGGAGGACGGTAGACGAGGGATCCTCTGAGGGTGGTCCTTGGGTCGGTGCGAATCTGAAAATGCAGGTGTTCAGCGGCGAGGGGGGGGTCTTCGGTGGAGGTGGTGACGCTGATGGAGTCTTTGAAGATGATGGCGACACCTCCTCCTACTTGGTTGGTGCGGTCTTTTCTGGAGATCTTGTAGCCTTCGGGGATGGCGGGTAGCGATGTCTGGAGCAGAGGAGGCGTTCATCCATGTCTCCGTGATGAAGGCGACGTCCGGGGCTGTGGAGTCCAGGAGGTCCCAAAGTTCAACGGCGTGCTTGTGGACGGAACGAGCGTTGACCAGGATGCACTTGAGGTGGTTGATGGCGCGTGGGCTTGTGGTCGTGGTAGTTGCGTGGTGGAAGATGCGTTTGCAGGAGTTGCAGGCGAAGGGTCCATGGGTGCGTTTGGGGTGAGCTAGGATGCAGGTTTTGGAGCGCCCTGGGTTGAGGGCGTGGAGGGTGGTGGGGTCGTAGCGGATCAGCGGGGCTTGGGGGAGCTGGGGACCAGGGGTCGTGGCGCTGGGCGCGGGCCAGGCGCGGACGGGCGCAGCCGGGCTTGCCTCTGGCGCGCCTCCGGCGCGCCAGCGGCGTGCCCGCTGCGCAGTCGCGCAGCGGCCGCCATAAGAGGTAGGAGGGGGGGGGAGGGGTCAGCTGGGGGCGAATGGGAGCTGGGGGGCGGGGGCGTGCAGGAGGTCGCCGCGGGAAAGCGCGAGGGAGGGGGGGGACAGGTAGAGTGAGAGGAGCTGGGGGAGGGGTTTTAGGGTGGAGGAGGGTGAGTGTTAGGAGGTTTGGAGATTAGGGAGAGAGATAGGAGTAGGGTTGTGAAGATAGGGGAGGGGGGGTTGTAGAGGTGGGTGAGGGAGAGAGGTAGAGTGAGAGGATAGGGAGATAGGTAGTAGAGGGGGTGGCGGGAGGGGGGGAGAGATAGAGAAATAGATAGAGAAAATAGATAGAGAAGTCGATAGATAGGGAAATAGATAGATAGACAGATAGGTAGGTAGGAGGAGGTGGAGAGTGGGGGAGTTAGATAGTGAGATAGGGAGCTAGAGAGATAGGAAGATAGGAGGAGTGAGGGAGGTAGATAGCGAACGGGTTAGCTAGGGGTGAGAGAGGGGGAGGCGAGTGAGGGAGGGGGATGAGGAAGGAGCAGGAGGGCAGGCTCGGGGGAAGAAGACGGAGGAGGTAGAAGAGCCGAAGACAGGAGAACAGAGGACAGAAGAACAGAAGACAGAAGAACAGAAGACCGGAAGAGCAGAAGACAGAAGAACAGAAGAACAGAAGACAGAAGCACAGAAGATCGGAAGAGCAGAAGAACAGAGAAGAACACAGAAGAACAGAGAAGAACACAGAAGAACACAGAAGAACACAGAAGAAACGAGAAGAAGAACACAGAAGACCGGAAGAACACAGAAGAACAGAAGGGAAGAACAGAAGAACAGAAGAGAAGAACAGAAGAACACAGAAGAAGATTGCAGAGGGGGAGCGAGGAGGAAGAGACAGAGAGGAGGAAAAGAAGCAGGAGCAGGAGAGAAGGTGAGTGGCGCAGGGCAGGGCGAGGGGCTGGGAGGAGGGGGGTACTTACAGTTAGGTGGGTCTCAGGAACACAGGAACTCGGGAACTTGGAGGAGCTGCAGCGGCAGGGGGAGCGACCTACCCTTAGGTCAAGGGTCGCTACCACTGTCGCGCAGCGGCCGCCATAAGAGGTAGGAGGGGGGGGAGGGGTCAGCTGGGGGCGAATGGGAGCTGGGGGGCGGGGGCGTGCAGGAGGTCGCGGCGGGAAAGCGCGAGGGAGGGGGGGGACAGGTAGAGTGAGAGGAGCTGGGGGAGGGGGTTTAGGGTGGAGGAGGGTGAGTGTTAGGAGGTTTGGAGATTAGGGAGAGAGATAGGAGTAGGGTTGTGAAGATAGGGGAGGGGGGTTGTAGAGGTGGGTGAGGGAGAGAGGTAGAGTGAGAGGATAGGGAGATAGGTAGTAGAGGGGGTGGCGGGAGGGGGGGAGAGATAGAGAAATAGATAGAGAAAATAGATAGAGAAGTCGATAGATAGGGAAATAGATAGATAGACAGATAGGTAGGTAGGAGGAGGTGGAGAGTGGGGGAGTTAGATAGTGAGATAGGGAGCTAGAGAGATAGGAAGATAGGAGGAGTGAGGGAGGTAGATAGCGAACGGGTTAGCTAGGGGTGAGAGAGGGGGAGGCGAGTGAGGGAGGGGGATGAGGAAGGAGCAGGAGGGCAGGCTCGGGGGAAGAAGACGGAGGAGGTAGAAGAGCCGAAGACAGGAGAACAGAGGACAGAAGAACAGAAGACAGAAGAACAGAAGACCGGAAAAGCAGAAGACAGAAGAACAGAAGAACAGAAGACAGAAGCACAGAAGATCGGAAGAGCAGAAGAACAGAGAAGAACACAGAAGAACAGAGAAGAACACAGAAGAACACAGAAGAACACAGAAGAAACGAGAAGAAGAACACAGAAGACCGGAAGAACACAGAAGAACAGAAGGGAAGAACAGAAGAACAGAAGAGAAGAACAGAAGAACACAGAAGAAGATTGCAGAGGGGGAGCGAGGAGGAAGAGACAGAGAGGAGGAAAAGAAGCAGGAGCAGGAGAGAAGGTGAGTGGCGCAGGGCAGGGCGAGGGGCTGGGAGGAGGGGGGTACTTACAGTTAGGTGGGTCTCAGGAACACAGGAACTCGGGAACTTGGAGGAGCTGCAGCGGCAGGGGGAGCGACCTACCCTTGGGTCAAGGGTCGCTACCACTGTCGCGCAGCGGCCGCCATAAGAGGTAGGAGGGGGGGGAGGGGTCAGCTGGGGGCGAATGGGAGCTGGGGGGCGGGGGCGTGCAGGAGGTCGCGGCGGGAAAGCGCGAGGGAGGGGGGGGACAGGTAGAGTGAGAGGAGCTGGGGGAGGGGGTTTAGGGTGGAGGAGGGTGAGTGTTAGGAGGTTTGGAGATTAGGGAGAGAGATAGGAGTAGGGTTGTGAAGATAGGGGAGGGGGGGTTGTAGAGGTGGGTGAGGGAGAGAGGTAGAGTGAGAGGATAGGGAGATAGGTAGTAGAGGGGGTGGCGGGAGGGGGGGAGAGATAGAGAAATAGATAGAGAAAATAGATAGAGAAGTCGATAGATAGGGAAATAGATAGATAGACAGATAGGTAGGTAGGAGGAGGTGGAGAGTGGGGGAGTTAGATAGTGAGATAGGGAGCTAGAGAGATAGGAAGATAGGAGGAGTGAGGGAGGTAGATAGCGAACGGGTTAGCTAGGAGTGAGAGAGGGGGAGGCGAGTGAGGGAGGGGGATGAGGAAGGAGCAGGAGGGCAGGCTCGGGGGAAGAAGACGGAGGAGGTAGAAGAGCCGAAGACAGGAGAACAGAGGACAGAAGAACAGAAGACAGAAGAACAGAAGACCGGAAGAGCAGAAGACAGAAGAACAGAAGAACAGAAGACAGAAGCACAGAAGATCGGAAGAGCAGAAGAACAGAGAAGAACACAGAAGAACAGAGAAGAACACAGAAGAACACAGAAGAACACAGAAGAAACCAGAAGAAGAACACAGAAGACCGGAAGAACACAGAAGAACAGAAGGGAAGAACAGAAGAACAGAAGAGAAGAACAGAAGAACACAGAAGAAGATTGCAGAGGGGGAGCGAGGAGGAAGAGACAGAGAGGAGGAAAAGAAGCAGGAGCAGGAGAGAAGGTGAGTGGCGCAGGGCAGGGCGAGGGGCTGGGAGGAGGGGGGTACTTACAGTTAGGTGGGTCTCAGGAACACAGGAACTCGGGAACTTGGAGGAGCTGCAGCGGCAGGGGGAGCGACCTACCCTTGGGTCAAGGGTCGCTACCACTGTCGGCAGCGGCCGCCATAAGAGGTAGGAGGGGGGGGGAGGGGTCAGCTGGGGGCGAATGGGAGCTGGGGGGCGGGGGCGTGCAGGAGGTCGCGGCGGGAAAGCGCGAGGGAGGGGGGGGGACAGGTAGAGTGAGAGGAGCTGGGGGAGGGGTTTTAGGGTGGAGGAGGGTGAGTGTTAGGAGGTTTGGAGATTAGGGAGAGAGATAGGAGTAGGGTTGTGAAGATAGGGGAGGGGGGGTTGTAGAGGTGGGTGAGGGAGAGAGGTAGAGTGAGAGGATAGGGAGATAGGTAGTAGAGGGGGTGGCGGGAGGGGGGGAGAGATAGAGAAATAGATAGAGAAAATAGATAGAGAAGTCGATAGATAGGGAAATAGATAGATAGACAGATAGGTAGGTAGGAGGAGGTGGAGAGTGGGGGAGTTAGATAGTGAGATAGGGAGCTAGAGAGATAGGAAGATAGGAGGAGTGAGGGAGGTAGATAGCGAACGGGTTAGCTAGGGGTGAGAGAGGGGGAGGCGAGTGAGGGAGGGGGATGAGGAAGGAGCAGGAGGGCAGGCTCGGGGGAAGAAGACGGAGGAGGTAGAAGAGCCGAAGACAGGAGAACAGAGGACAGAAGAACAGAAGACAGAAGAACAGAAGACCGGAAGAGCAGAAGACAGAAGAACAGAAGAACAGAAGACAGAAGCACAGAAGATCGGAAGAGCAGAAGAACAGAGAAGAACACAGAAGAACAGAGAAGAACACAGAAGAACACAGAAGAACACAGAAGAAACGTTGGACCGCTGCCTAGTCTTAAAAACACTTTTTGTTGTCAAAATCTTTGTCTTTGGTAATCCCTTCTCATTTGCAAAAGGGTTACCATTTCCCTTGAGTTGGTGGTAAGATATTCATGTTTTGATAGATACCCTAGGGAACCAGTATTTGGAAGGGACACCCTAAACATGCCTCCTAAAAATACTGATTATTCATTGTTTCCTAAACTGAACTAATGATTTGGGAAAACTTTCCTGATTGTTAATTGGAATTGGTACATTTCAAAAAGTGTTCAGGGCTCCAAACCCCTATGATTTACCGAACTTGATGGTTTGTGGCCGTGAAAAACAAATCATAAATGAGCCGTTCAGTGTGAAAGTAGGATCAGTATCCCCTAGTGAGTTTCCACAAGTTCACTGTAAAAAACAAAGCATGTTTATGCAGAGTATCTGTTTCGAGAGTGAAATGAAATTGAAAAATAAAGCTCTTCACAGGTGGAGTTACTACGGCGCCATCTCATCTGGTAACACATTTTCCAGCCCGGGGATTTCCTTTTACGGATCTCAGGCAAAAGACCCAAATCGATTAGTCATACACAGATTCAAGCCTGTGTACACTGTAAGGCTCCAATTTCAGGTATCCGGGGCATGTAATCTAACTTGCCTGTCCTTTCAGAGTTCCAAGTTTCAAGTTTCAACTGGCAACTCTGGTTGCTGCAAGCATACAAATTATCCAGGTGAAAAGGAACCAGCAACCTCAGGTGCTATATTCCAGATTTGTCAAAGCAATTGCTCGTTTCTTAGCAGAACTTAAAGGTTCACCTTAAAGCCCCTGGTAACGTCACACCACCATAGTTACCAGCGCCCCTGGTATTGGCAACTCCATGGGAAACAGAGTTACCGGATGAATTACTGGGGCACTTGGAATAAGGCAGTTGAATCGTCTATTTGTTATTTCTTTTTACTGCACTCTGAAACATGGTTAGTGTTGTTGCATGCTATAAACAACACATATAAATTAAATTCATGGGGCGTGCTATGTACTACTTGGAATAACTGCATTTAACAAAAAAAAACACTTCCACAAATCGTTCTCTGGCTTTGTCCCTAAAGTGTGAAATTCTCTACCATCTGAGATATACATGATTACCTCCCCACAAGCCTTCAATAGACAAAAGACTACCTCTTTAATCAATTGTTCCCATGGTCGGATTTCATTTCACCTCCAGTTGAAAGCCATTTGAGGGATCTGGGATCAATTCAAGCTGTCATGTGGGATGTGACCATTCACCGACTTTTGCCATATTTTGATTTCCTCTGACGATGACTTATTCTCACTACTTCTGGATACCCAAAACCTACCTCTGTGAAGCCCTCAACCATGATCACCTCCTAATGACATGACACCTCTTTCAGTGCTAACTCTTTCGCTGTCCAAGGCCTTCTAAGGTTAGACGTAACACAGAACGTACACGGAAGCTATTAAACTGCGGAAACCGTAGAAGCAAGTGCTGTTGTTTAGGCACTGTAACCGTACATTAGTCACACTACTATTGTTGGCAGTATTTTTATGGACTTAAGTCCTCACTGTATTGTTTTGTAGTGTCTGTTCACCACTGTAAAAACTATAGAGTATCTCCTGTAAAGGGCTTTGATACTCTAGGGTGTTTTACCCTAAACAAAAACTTCTAAATTAAAAAAATGGTCCTGCTTCATCAATAAAAGTCTATCAGTATGGACGGAGTTCCCTTTACCCCTTTTCCAGTCACAAAACAAGTGCAATAGAAGGCCTGAACAGTCTTGTCTGGTGCAAGGTTACATACATAAGTTTGACCTGTCTGGTGGATTCTGTTTGGTGGATTTTTTGCACAGTGGGAAGAGTAGCCCAATGTACAAAATCAATTTTTATCTTCATGGAGAAAACATTTTTCCTTGTGCAGAAAGCCCCCCTACTACAGGCTCACCAAGTCTGGGGGTGATCTGTTCTTCTTTCCTCCCTGAAAGGGGCGCTCCTGCGTACATTTGTTGGAGTAAATATCAGACCTTTTCCACGATGAGGGGGGGGTCAAATGTTCCTTAGTGAATGCTAACGTATGAGCTTCTCAATGCTCACAAACTTACACCCTGCAACGCACACTTCCCACCCCTTGCATTTGATTTACTACTGCAGTTTCTTTGTACTCACAAGGATAAAATCTGTATTTGAAAATGCAGGTACGTCTGCCAGGAACCTTTTTGAAAATTCTTGGCAGGCAATCACAAGGCGTTTTCCACCATTAACATATGGTTATGTCCAAAATGCATTTGTGGGTAACATGAATTAGTTCCAGTGAACCAGACCAAGACTACATTTCCTAGAATACACCAATCTATTCAATGAACATTCTGGACTGGAAGAAGGTTGCCAGCTAGCTCACATGGAGTTTCCTGGTAAACACTCTCAAGAAACAGAAGGCAGCCATGTTGGGTGGAATGTAACCATTTACTCCATCCATGGGTTGGACTGTCTTGTAATGCCAACCAATCTTAACAATGCATGGGCATTTGACACTGAATTGAACCAAAAATTAAAAACATGTTATTCGTGTTGTTTGGAAGGTATTTCATGGTTTGGTGCTGTACCTCAGGATGCCACATTTCAATCTAGGGTGACCAGATCGCTCCATGTTACCAGGGCACTTCTTGTCTCTTCATGGACCTTGATTTTTAGTATTATTGTTATCAGTAATGTTGGTCCAATTGATTCAATTAAAATGAGCCTAGCCTACAACTCCTAAAAGCTCTGATATGGTAAATCAAAAACCGTAACTATGAAGATTGTGTCTCAGTAACATGGAGTCATCTGGTTATGCTAAATGTGACTGTCAGAACTATCAGGAAAAATAATATCTCAACTCTTTCAACTCTTTCTTGTAGCTGCTAACTTGGTTACCCAATAACACAGAAAAATATGATTAGGTCTCACCAACCAGACAGTGCAAGTTGTCTGCAGGTAAAAAGCCCTATTGTCAGCTAACATTGAGCGTAGAGCCCGCCCATTGCTTACTGTTAGTTTACTTCATTGTCACTCTAATTTGTTTGTTTTTTAATCATCAACTTGTGTGGGCTTTACTTCCTCTTCTTGTATTTGTTCCTCCACTAGAGGATGGATGCATTACTTGCGTTCTTCCACTGCTCACTTTTGAATTACTACTTTTTCTTTTTGGTTAAGTGTTCCGCAGCTGCCTCCCTTGTGGACTGCTGTTCCTCCCTTGCTACCCTTCATGTTGCTTTCCTTCATTAGGGTACTTCTCCCTGCCACCCTGTGCTTGCCCTCGTGTTCTTTTAGGAGCGGCTGCAGCAAATCTAAAGAGGGGGGCAGGGTGGAAAGGACGTGGGGATAAATAAAAAAAATAAATTAGCTTACCCTTCCCTACGCTCCAAGCCGCCTTGCACTCCTCTTCTGGTGGTGTCCCAGCAGTCCATGGGACACCAGCACAGGCTTCCCACGCAATCATGGCGCTGCTCAGCATCAGGATTGGTCAGAACGGCTTGGTCTGCTGCTCAGATACTGTATTGGAGTCGGTGGAGCTTCTCCAACCCTGCGGTGTAACACAGCCAAGGTGGAGAAACCTAAGTGCGCATGTCAGTTTGGAAGGCCAAACTAAGATGCGTACTTAGTGCATTCCACGCCTCCTACCCCCTCCTCCCGTGGCCCAGCCCCACCCCTCCCTTCACACGCTGGCTCAGCTGAGCCAGCAGAGCCAGCAGCTGAAAAATATAACAAAATATTGTTTTATTTCTCAGCTGCTAACTCTTAGCCAGTGGGGCTACGCTCCTCTGCCACTGACGAGGAGCCACAGCTGTGTGCTTCTCTGTCTGTGTTTCTGAAGGTCTGGGTGATGGATACTATGGCTGCACAGTGCTCAATTTGAGCCAGTGGTTTCCGGTGCGGGGCACTGGCACTTTGTTTTCTGCCTCAAGCATTTAATGTGAACAAAAGACATAGGGGAAAGATGGAGGAAGAGAAAAACAAAGAAGCGTCACAAAGGGAGAAAGCAGAAAGCTGCAAGAGTGAGCTGAAGGGGCAGGGAGTGGCTGTAAATGGATTAAAGAGGCCTGAGATGGCTTCATGATTACGCTAGCTCAGTATTCTGGGCTCGCGCATTTAATTGCAGCAGCTGCGTGTTTCAGAGGAGGGCTCTGGTACATATTTATTAACACATTAAGCACTGAGGCTGCATAGTTTGAGTCTACCTCTTGCTTCTTTCATCCACTGCCAGACACTCCTTTTATCATACTCCTTTAGGTTCTTTTTCACCTCTGCTTTCTTAGTCACTTTTTACCATCTTTCTGTTCCTCCTTCTTTCCATTCTTTTTTGTTTTTTTCTTGCTTGTTCGGAGTCAGTCTGATGAATAGAATAGGTGCAGTGAGCCCGACCTGCAACAACCAGCTCCAACTAAGCACTGGGAGAATGCAAGTGTGCTGCACGTGGCTTCCAAATGATGGAGGTGGGAGGGTCTTAGCGGCTTGTTTTTTTTGTTGCTTACTCTTTAACCATGCAGCACAACATAGCCTCGCTAAAACGGTTGGCAATGCCAATAAGTTCCAAAGGCAAGACCTATTGGCTTTGCCAATGCTCGTTAGATTGAAGCTCACAGTCTTCTAGGTCTGACGCAAATGAAGCCATAAATGTTCACAAGATCGTTGTTTTGGGGAACCTCACGATTTCACGTTTGAAAACAAAAAATATCAGAAAAAATATAAAACTTAAGGTTTGAAGCGCACACTGCTAAATGCTAATTTGCATTCTGAACTAGAGCCAGCCACTAAATACAGGGAATTCAAGCCCCACACGGCGCATCATTTCTGCAGAAGAGGCACTAAAATGTGACATAAGCTCAGTTTCTTTTAAACCAAGCAGCAATCTACTGAAATAAATGAAACAGGCGCTAGGATACAATACCAAAATCAGGCTCTCAAACCCCAGCTGAGTGATTTAAAACGTAGAGCCAGGCCGAGGATGCAGACATTCTCCCTTGCAGCCTTCTTTGCAGCACACAGTATTACATACTGCATTTCCTAGCTACAGACACACTAGAGAGACAAAATACGAGCAGTTTCTATGGGAACCAGACAGAACAAACAGTACAAAAAAAGAAGCATTGGCAATGCCAGTAGGTTTGGCTTTAAAGGAATGATGTATGGTCATGTGAACAATTACAAATAAATAGCATGGGAATTAATATGTATTTGTGTGGAAGCAAAGATCTTTCTGTCCAACGGTTCAGGCTGGAGTCGTGTCTAAAATCCTTATTGGAAATTGCATGGGGAAAATGCATTCTGGGACCTACCTCTTTTTCTTGGCCCCCGCTTGATGAATCGCCCAGACACTTTTCAGACAGCAGCAGAAGTGAGTGGCAATCTAGTTTTTAAAATTCTGTAAAGTTTTGTCAAATGGCGCCATAGTTATTAGCAAAACAAGAAACACTTTTCCTATTGAAACTAGGTCCTAACTATAACTACCTACTGACGGTCACAAGTAGATACGAGGTAGATAGATAGATAGATAGATAGATAGATAGATAGATAGATAGATAGATAGATAGATAGATAGATAGATAGATAGATAGATAGATAGATAGATAGATAGATGTACTTATCCTTTCCATGTTTGTTTTCAGGAATTACCAGTTTCATATCCAAGTAGAGAGAGCTTGTTACACAGAGATATTGTTAGGGTATATTCATTCACTATTGCGTTAGGCACAGAACTCGCAGGCCATCCACGGCTCATTAAAAGATTTTATCCGGCCCGCAGAGTGGTATCAACCTGGCTGTAGAACTCTTACTTACCAATACTCCGTTGGTCTCCCGCGAACAAATAGAAAAAAAAAACTCTTACTTTTAGACTGTTAGAGTAGGAGTATATTTTTTTCTATTGCAGGACGTCGAGGAGGAAACAGAAACAGAAGAAGGGCAGGGGAAAGTACTGTGGCTTGGACAGGAACGCCAGTCAAGCTGCGGAACCGGGCTCGTGAGCTGCCAGCGCCTTGTTCTGAGGGAGCGGAGGAGCAATCATCCATTCCCAGAAGAAAGTTGAACGGTAGCTCTGTAATTCCCTTTGGTACAATTGTGCTGCCAGAGCCTTTTCCATACTCAAAGCCGAGCTAGCTGCTTAAGTTTTAAGAACACACATGCTGTCCTGTCTGTGGACCACATGTGCATGTGCGGCCATCTAAAATTAACGCTTCACGCCACTGGAAGGATCAGCACCAGCGTGATGTTAGATCCTTGACAGTTTCCTCAATTTTTGCTTGACTGCGTATCTCATTATGAGTCCCCTCCAAATGGCTTTTCCTGCTGCTTATATTGTTTGTGGGAATAGACCAACCTACATTTTCAGGTACATAGTTATAACTAAGTGATCTAAGAGCTTATCAACTGGGTATCTGTTAGCTCTCATATGCAATTGCTGGGGGTGCATTATACCAGGCCTATTCAATGGCAACATATCATACAAACTTTTTTAACTATGGTACTAAATGTATTATTATTAAAGATACCTTTAGTATTAGTAGTGTTAAATTTGTGTAAAGTCGTAAACTAATGAGAAGAATGCCTAATGACTGGAAGTGGGGCAAGGACTTCTAGATTCAGAACTCCTTCATGTATTTATTAGCAAATATTCCCTCCTCCCTACTGATAATTGATAAGATTGTAGAATTAACCTTAAATTATTCTCTCTTACTTATTTTTTTAGTTTTTGATACCTTTGAGGTATACAGTCTTTTCTTTCTTTTGATTTCTTCAACATATACTGAGATATACAAGGGTCTTGGTGGAAAAGAAAGAAACAAGGGTTGAACCCAGCAAATAAGCCTTAAAAACCCCAGAAGGGAGACTCGTTTGTGTGCCAGAGACAGTGTGACATGTATTCTCACCTCCACCCTATATGAGCAGGTTCAGTTATGGAAGAAAAAAGAAAAGAAAGGTGGACAGTGAGTGCCGCCTGTTTGATGAAGAATGGGGCATAAAGTTCTTCTTTGTCCAAGCGAGTGTGTCTCACATGCAATGGAAGTGTTGCAGCTTTGAAGGACTACACTGTGTGTCTGCACTATGAGACCAAACATGAACAAAGTTATTCCCAATTCACAGGAACACAGCGTTCAGAAAGACTTGAATCAAAGCAATGGAGTTTGCTTTCCCAACAAGTTTTTTTTTTTTGCGCAAAAGAGAAGTTAAAATAAAGCTTTAACCAGGACCAGTTACAAAGTAGCTTATGCTTGGGCTAAAAGAGGAAAGTCATTCAACAACGGAGATCTCATGAAAGAGTGCATGACGGAAGCAGTGGGAAAAGCAAATCTGTTCAAAATTATCAGTCCTGCCAAGTACTGCTACTTGTAGAATTGAGGATATAGGAAGCAATATAGATTATCAAATTGCAGACAAAGCAAGAAATTTGCAGTGCTGTTCTCTCACACTTGATGAATAGACTTTCTTGTCTATGTCACATACGATTTAGCATCAGTGCATGCATAGAATCAGTGCATAGCATGCAAAATACATATGCATAACATGCAAAATACAGTAACCGGAGACAAAATCGTCAAAGAATTGCAAAAACTGTGTTAGAATATAACCTGGAGTGAAATAAACTGCAATGTGTGACAACTGGTCCATGAAGGAACATATCTGGGGTGAAGAAAGGTTTGCTTAGACAAACCACAAACGCTTGTGAGCTTGGTGGATTCTCTAAGCCCATGTGTCTGCATTGCATTATCCATCAACAAGCATTGTGTGGAAAATATGTGGAGATGTCTTGCGTTCTGAAACCTGTTGTTTCAACTGTGAATTTCATAGGCCTACATCAAATCAAAATCAAATCAAATCAGGACTTATAGAGCGCAATTACTCATCCGTAAGGGTCTCAAGGTGCTGAGGGGGTTTGTCCTCTGTGCTTCAGTTGAAGAGCCAGGTTTTAAGGTCCTTCCTGCATTGAGGTAGCGATGGTGACTGCCTGAGGTGCAGGGGCAGGGTGTTCCAGCTCTTTGCAGCGGGGTAGGCAAAGGATCTTCCTACAGCTGAGGTCTTCTGTATGTGGGGTACGGTGGATAGAGCTTGTTCAGCGGAGTAGAGAGGTCGGGTTGGGGAGTAGAAGGTGGTGCAGTGGTTGAGATAGGTAGGTCCTAGGTCATGGAGGGCCTTGTATGCATGGACGAGGAGTTGGAAGTTAATTATTTTACTTGAAAGGAAGCCAGTGAAGGATTCTTAGGTGATTGGTGATGAGTTTGCGGCAGGGAATGCCCAGGATGAGTCTGGCGGAGGTGCTTTGGATGTGCTGTAGTTTCTTCAGGTTCTTCTGGGTGGTTCCAGCGTACAAGGCATTGCCATAGTTGAGTCTACTGGTAACCAGGTCAAGGGTTATGGTTCTGCAGCAGTCCTTTGAGATATATTTGTAGTTCTTCCAGAGAAGTCAGAGTATTTGAAAACAGGAGGATGCGACTGAGTTGACTTGGTGGGTCATGGTGAGTGATTAATCCAGGATCCGAGGTTGTGTGGGTGGTTTGTTGGGGTTGGGGGGTGCTGAGGGTGTATGCCCACCTGGAGTCAACCCAGGCTGATGTGGAGGGTCCCAGGATGAGAATCTTGGCCTTCTCAGAGTTGAGCTTGAGGCAACTGTCCTTCATCCAGGTGGCGACAGCTTCCATCCTGTTGTAGAAATCTTTCTTGGTAGTTGTGGGGTTTTCAATCAACTGGGTGTCGTCGCCATAGGAGAGGATGTTCATCCCATGGTTCCTAACGATGAATGCGAGCGGGCCATGTAGATGTTGAAGAGTGTAGGGCTCAGGGAGGAGCCATGTGGAACTCCGCAGCTGATCTACGTAGGTTCTGACAGGCAAGGCGGGAGTCTGACTCTCTGTGTTTTGCCAGATCGAGAGTATCGTATCCATTATAGGGCCTTTCCATGGATGCCAGTAGCGTGGAGTCTGGAGCAGAAGTTGAGGTGCAAAAGCGGGCGATAGGTCCATTAGGATGCGGGTTGCTGTATGGCTGCAGTCGAGGAGTGAACGGATGTCGTCTGTGGCCTAATCATCACCAGTTTTGTGATTTTCTAAAAAAACTGATACTGAATTTGTTGAGTCTTATTGTACAGCCGTTTGATGGCTTAGTTGTAGCAAAATTCTATAGCTGTTCTTTCTGTTCAGAGAGGGAATCATCATCATCGTTTTATTTCTCACAAAGAAGAATCGACCCAAAACACTTTTATCAAACACTGAATGGCTTTGGAAATAGTTTTTCGTTGCAGACTTGACGGGCCATAAAAATTTATTAAGGTTCCAAGGTGAAACCAATCTACTTTCTGGTCTATTTGCACATATCAAGACATTCAGGACAAAACTGATGCTATTTGAAGGACCGGTAAGGGTTCATAGTTTTGTTCATTTTCCATATTGTGAAACATTTCATGAAGAAAATGAAGCAGAATTTCCTTCTTCGTTTGCAACATAAATCATTAAAGACTTGCAAGAACAATTTCAGAAAAACTGATGAAATAAAGCTGTTTCAAAATCCATTTGACTGCAATGTTGAAACACTCCCAAGTCAGTTTCAGTTGAAAATTATTGATCTCCAATCAGATGACATGCTTTAAGACATGTATAAATAAGGAAATCTGATCCAATTTTATGAATCTTTGCAGCCTGGGCAGTTTCCAAATTTGAAGGGATTTACTTGTGGAATTGTATCAGTTTTTGGTACAACATGCCTATGTGAACAAGGATTATCAGAAATCAGGGGCGGCTCCTCCATGAGGGTGGAGGAGCGTCGCCCCCCACCAGCAGCAACCGCTGCAAATCCTTTCACAAGGAAGGGATAATAAACTGTGTTTGTTATCCCTTCCTTGTGAAAGGGGCGGGCCACAGGCTTTGACGAGCAGAGGGGAGTGCTCTGTGCACTCCCCTCAGAGCACATGTGTGTTTGGCCGGCCCAAGACGGCCGGCCAAACACACATGCTCACAGGGCTCTCTCCAGCCCAGCAAGACAATTGCTGGGCTGGAGAGAGTCTGCATAGGCTCCCAGTCTGCCTGGGAGCGCCCTGTCTCGGCGCTCCCAGCCAGTCCTGACGCTGCTTTGAGCAGCGTCATGATTGGCCGCAGGGCATGCTGTGAGCCTGTGCCTGCAGCCGGTAGCAGAGACGAGGAGCAGCGAGGTTCTCCAGGTGGCGGCCTCAGTAAGTTATTCCCCCCCGCGCGCACCGCCTGCCCCCTCTAACTCCACGAGTGGCGACTGTCAAAAATGAAAAATTTCAAGTCCAAATATCAATCAAATTTTCTGGTGAACAGTTGAAGTCCATTCAGATAATTGGCAGCTCAAGCTTGAAACCTCAATTTGGTGATATTTTGAAATTAAAACATACGTTCTATCATTCCTATCAATCTTGTGCTTCATATTTTGTTGTTTACCATTGAAAACTCCAATTGCCAGAATTGTGTAGAAAGGTGCAGAATGAATTTATTTTTGGTCAACCTTTATTATTGCCTCTTGTTTATTTTGAATTTCTTTGCTTTGTTTTACTGAAGTTCTTTTGTGGAGTGTGTTTATTTTTTGTGCGCAAATTCTCGTTTCATGTAAAATTTACATTATAAGTTTTCAGAATTTAAAATTGCTTACTTTTCTCATGTGATTGTTTGTCAGAACATTTGCTGATGTTTGACATTTTTACTCTCAAATATAATTCCTCAGTTTAATCATGGCATTGATAATCTGTAACTATTACATTTGTCTTTTGTTGTGAATCATTTCATGCTGATTAAAAAAAGATACAAGTAAAACGTATTCATTTAAATGCTATTCGTAAAAAACAGATTTTTTTCAGCCCCCAAATATTTATAAACTATACGGCGTGGCCCTCTTGCTGAAAAGTTTAGAGACCATTGTTGTAGATGTTGACTGCATCCTGCAAAATTGCTTAACCAACAAAGGGAATGAGTCAGATTGTTGGAGTCCTATGTCTCTGTTTTCTTATTAATCTAATTTCCTTTCCCTGCTTCTACCACTGGCCCTCATTTTACTGAGCATGTGGTCACTGGTGGGGGTGGGAGAAAATGGTAAAGGACATCACTCTTGCTGGCTCCGTATACAAGGTTGGTGCATCCTGACAATACAATTTTCTCCCATTCTCTCACAAAGTGCCACTGTTTACCACCTATAGTTCATGATATACTAATCCAGAGGTCCACTTACAGCAGTACTCACTACAAGAGCACAATTGTCCAACAGCAGTAGCAAAAGAGTATGTTTCAGACTAATAATATTGCCAGGACAGTTTTAGTCACATTTGGGGTTGAAAAGCATCCAGTATCCAACCCAGATTTTGTATCTTTACTTTTACTGCTAAAGTAAGACTTTGATCACAAATGTTAGGGGGTTCCTAGGACTGCAAAAAGGCAGGTCAATTCCTTGAACTAAAATGATCAGCTTAGTTTTGGATTGATCTACATGGACTCTAGTTGTTAATTAAAATAATGTTTAAAGCAGTGATTACCTTTTTGCAGGGTCTCCCTCACAAAGTAGGAATCACTATTAGGAAATCGGTATTAAGAATTGCATTTGAGTCAATGGGCCAGTTTTGCATTTCCTAAATAGCGATTTCTTGTTAAGAAATCGCTATTTAGGCAATGCAAAACCAGGGATGGCAATGGGCAAAAGGCCCCCCTTGGTGCACTCCAATCATAGGGGTGTACCTGTAGAGCACACATATGCCAACATGTGTGTGCTCTATTGCAATTTAAAAAAGCACCTTGGGGTGTGTTTTTTAAATTGCACCTGGTTACCACTGACTTCAAGCTGGTGGTAATTTCATCTCCAAAATGTCCAAGTCGCATTTTGGAAATGCATGGTTCATCAGAATAGGAATCGCAAATAGGAAATCCCTATTTGTGATTTCCTATTCTGGGAATCGCAAATTACGTTTTCTAGAGGGTAGCAATTTGTGATTCCTTAAGGGGCTTTGTACATAAGAAAAGCCCAATTTGCAATTCTTAACAGCCCGAAATAGCAATTCGGACCATTACAAAATGCAAACAGGCATCATACATCTGTCCCAAAGTGTCCAGTTAGCTTCTGTGTCTGTAACTTTGCCAATAAGGTTCTTCTTGTGTCTTTATCACTTGATGAGGGGGGCCTCAAGGCGGGAGCCGGCATTGCACCCGTATGCTGGGAGCAGGTAAATATGCAGCTCCCTGTGTGCAGGAGCAAGTGTGGATATGCCAAGAACAAGGGAATATCTTCAAAATTTGCAGCTAACATGATGCTGCTATTCTGACAGGAGTACAATCTCTGGCTAAATACAGGGACCCTGAAGCAAAAACTGTCTCATAGTAAATTAGTTCTAGGCACAACCATACGTGACACAGAACCTCACAGTATTTACGGAGCCCCAGTTTGCCTAGTTGCAGGAGCTACCTACTGATGACATTGCTGATAACACCTGGAGAGAACTCAATCTTTCTAAGATAAAATAAAATAAATGGGGTACATGTCCCGACTAGCCAGTACGGAACCTGCTAACGTTGGCCTCATACTCCACAATGAGGTCACCAAAGCATGGCTATCATTCCAGGACATGCACAAATACCATCTTCTACAATCAGTGCTGCAACTAGTTTGGCATGTCAAAGTCATGCAGGGGCTGCAAGGGTGGCTAAAGCCAGGGGACTGTTTTAAGGACACAGAAATATGTAAGCACCACCCAAGATCCTAAATTGACTTATGGGTGCTCAGGGAGTAATGGGAACCCTCTTAGCGACTGCCACCAGATGCACACCATGTCTTTGCCTCTCCCAAGTACCACAATTAAACTACCCCCTCAAGTGTGACACTAACATTCCCATTTATGACAGATTTTTCCTCTTTGTACTGGAAAAAAGGCACCATCCTCAAAACTAGAATGGAGCCCTCTGATAGGTGCGCACATCCCAAGGCTTCCAGGATAGGATATCACCACAAGGTAGAAGATTAGCTGCTAGCCTGAAGAATAGATTTCTGCCTTGCCTGGTCCCATTCAGCTTCTCAGCCCATCTGAGCTCTGTGGCTCCCTCATTTCAGCAAGAACCTCCTTTTCACAAGAGCGCAGGAGCGTCCTCAGGCACTGGAGAAGCCGTGGGGTAGCTAGGGAACGACAAGACTATTTCACATCTGGCTCTGACTGAGGCCCACCAGCATGCTGTCCTACTAGGTACCTCAGGCTCGTGCAACAAAGCAGGTGTTAGCCGGGACACATGGCTAGTAAGAACCAGTAGAGGGTCCACAGGTCTTCACTAGAGCAAACGTACTCGCCAGGATAGTTATTTCTATTAAAAGTGAATCATTAAGCCCAGAAATAAGGCCGAGTGCAGGGAGGGACCCTGAGACCTGGTTGGCCTCTACGCAGCCCTATTTGCTGTTTCCCAAATCTTTCCAACAAGGAACATTCCAAAAACGAAGGGCATCTGTGAATATTGTAAATTGTTGTAGCAATGTTCTCACTATGTGGCCAGACATTGTCAAATATATTTCTTTTCGCTAAAACGGTTCTACAAAGTTGGCTTGTTTGCTCTTACTCGGGAACGGCGCTAAATGCTTAGAATCGCATGCTCATTTAGAGAGATTTGGAAACTGTATATAGATGCAATAATCATCACTGCATATTTCCACCCTTTCACTGAAGTGCAACAATGTGGTAATACCGCCATATTTTAGGGAAATTATCACCAGCAAAAGCGTGCAGTTAAAAGCCCAAAAAGGAAGCAAAAATGCGGTACAGAAGGAGTAATTTCTGCATCCAATGTTTGGCACCGTTCATTGCTTTTATTCTAAATTTAAGGCCATTACCGAACCTTCGAACGTTAAATGTTATTAAAACATTGTGATGCTACTTCTGGCTGGAGGCCCTGAACTCTCTCCACGAGCCCCTGGATGGGTTTGGAAAAGTCATACATAAATGGTGCCCTTTGACCCAGAAAATTACCATTTTGGGCTTTTGCTCCAAACAGAAATAGTAAAAGTTGCGGTAATTGCAAACATGCACAGAAGTTACTGCCTTGGATTAGAATCACGGGCTTACTTTTGTGCCTCTGCAGTCAGTGACACATATGCAATTCTGGGAAACCGGTAACAAAATGTACAAGTAAACAGACCATTTTCAGGACTTTAAAAATGTATGAGAACTTTCAGCAATGATGCTGGATAACGGCCGGGCTCTTACTGCACATTTATAAGTACTGGACCATTTTCCACTGCAAAACGCAAGATCTGATATTTCCAAAATAGTGACGTCTGTACAAGTAGTCATTCTGTCTTTGCTCAATGCTCTTCAAAGTGCAGAAAAAGTATATTTGGCGAACCAAAGTAGAACAAATAAAAGAACAGTACATGAGTATTTATTCTTAGAATATTAGTTCTTCTGTATTTGTACTTGTTTGTTAAACATCCAAAAAGTGAAACACTGAGAAAGTAATACCAAATGCAGACTTACATTCACAAGAATCTTGGCAGCACAAAAACCTCATTTTTTTCTACTGAACATTGACATCTACAAAAAACTGGCTCCCACGTCTCGTTTGGGGTCTCAGCCAGCTCCATCACTGGGAACACCCCATCCACCAGAGTACATGACACAGGAATGGCCGCCATATGTCCTTCCTCCCAACTTTTTTTTTTATGCTCTGGACATTGTGCACACCACGTTGGTCCTGGGCATGAAAAATGCTCAAATGACCCCAACATAGTGAAAGCTCCCAGTGCATCAAAGGCATTGCTTTTTGTTTCTCAGTACCAGTCCCCACTTTAGTGTTGGCCTACATCTTATTTGCACTACATCCATAGTAGATATCCATACATATACATAGACATGTCTATCTCATCATCCTCTGGTTTAGGGTGTCTGATGTTAAGGGAAATCCCTGTGATGACTTCTGTTTTGGTCCTTGTTCAGGCAGGAGGAAAGCCAAGGACCAGGATCCAACTCCCGCTGCAGGACACTATGTAATAGAAATGTCCACAATGCCCCGAGAAAGCTCAGTGGTGCTCTTTGCTGGAATGAAACATGTCAGCTGGGGCTCCACTAAAGGAAAACTTGATTCTATTAAATATTTAATTTGGAAACGAGAAGATTAATCAATCTGGCAAATTGTGGATCATTTGAACGTTTACCAGAATTCCTATAAAAGAGATTGCCGCGCCCCATTTCAAATGTGCTACTGTGCACATCTTTTCTTGATTAAATGTGCTACTGAGCTCTATGGGTGGATCTTGGTTACCACCCTCTTGAATAAACACCACCAGACCAAACATAGTGAATTGATAACAGACCATTGGCCACACTGACTAATTTTTCCATAAGCACCATCATAATAACAACAGCATGTGAGGTTCCTCTATCGGTAAAAACATACCATTATAGCCTGCTTCTGAGGGCTATAACATTTGTTATTGGTTGTTATAGGGTCAAGCTGTGAGGGCCTATAACAAGGGATAGGACCGTTAAAATCATTACAACCCAAAGCAGAAGGCTATGAAGATGTGGCAACATCAGATGTTCTAAAATAAAGAGGAAGAAGAAACAGGCAATGGAATGTTGGGGTGGTAGGCCTACACACATTGTTATTGGCCCTGATCCACCTTGTTGTCTTCAACAGGCAGCGGACAAAAGTGAACAATTTGAAAAACGTGATTGAATCAAATATGCACAAAATGGATCATTTGATTAAAACCTAGGTTTTTCTGAAAACACAACAATGGACAACTCAAGAGTGGAGATGGGGTGAAAGGTCACCTAGGATTCCATATTATGCCTCTCATTTTTACTTGCAGTTATGTGGGCGATGAATGGTACCTGGAGAGGGAATGAAAGGTGGCTGTTCACATTAAAGATGATAACCTGCTGACCACAATCATGTCAAGTAGAAAGATAGTGGCTGCAGAGAATAGGAAATGTGGGATTCAGGCTGCACGTTGATTGTGGTAGGCAGAGGGGATTCCTGAGAGGCAGGACCTGCAGGAGCCCATGCATGATAAGAGTGAGTGGGCAAAGCGAGAGAAAAGGTTTTGTGCTTTCACTGGAGTCCATGACCACTGTGAAAACTAAATGATAGACAATTGCGACCTTGGCGCAAAGAAACAGAGACATTAGAGTAGAACCAGACTCAAAGTATGAGTGATCATCAATTTCATCTGCTCTCAAAACCATTTTATTCTAGTAAGCATTCTAATAAAATCCATCTGATAGAGCTAATTATAGTATTCCTCAAAATAACCTGCTAAAAAGCAATTTAAATAAAGGTCTACAATGATGAATGATGATGAATGCTTTGAAAATGTTTGCTTTCTGGGTTTGGAAGTTTGTTCTCTTATTGAAGTATGGCTTGAGGCTTATTTTGGCCTTCACAGGCTGTACTCTATCCAACTAGTGCTGCGGAAGGACGCGTTCCATGGCCCTAGCAACTACAGTCCACCATATTTAGAGATTTCACATGCCTGGCAAAGATCTCTGTGAATTCGAGGAGACCCTGAAGGTTTGCTCTGCTGGTGCTGTGTTCAGTGAACCTGCACATCAAGAAGCATGAAACATTGAAAGTTTTCTCTCAGAAGGTGGATTATTGATTGGTTGTTCATTTTGGGTCAGCCAGGGTGAAGCCAGTGGTGAAACTGCCAGAGGAACTATGACAGTTTGTCTGACTCTACATAGAGTGGGTGAATTTAATTTTGGCAGGCAAAAAACTGTGCCACATTTGTGTCAGAGTAGTCTGTCTGCCAAACCATAAATAAGTGCCTTTGTTTCATATAAAAGGTGCCAATATTTTTGGGGGAGTCTGTGATCTTTTTTTTGCTGGCATTCTAATTTCCGCACCAAAGATTTCCCAGCACATTGAGACTTAGGATACAACAGAAGCCTCTTTGTTTGAATACTGAGAGACAAATTCAGTGGGAACATGTTGCTAAATCAGGAAAGTGAGTTTTGAGAAAAAACAAAATGTTCCTACAAATGACTTGGGCAGACGGACTACACAAAGAATTCTACTGCTAGAAGAGCAAACTGTGAAATAAACAATAGGATTCACTTTTGTTTATATGGTGCCTTTGTTACCATGAAGGCGTAGAGGAAATATGTCCAAACTCCACATGTTGCCCAAACATTAATACCAGTTCAAGTAACACTGTTGACAAGAACAGAAAACCAAACTATAACAGCTGGCTGTGTATTAGTTACATGACCGGACACATAGGCCCGTATTTATACTTTTTGGCGCTAGACCCGTCCAGCGCCAAAGTTATGGAGTTTGAGTCATTTTTGGACATGAAAACCTACCTTGCGCTAATGACATGTAAGGTAGGCGTTCCCGTGCAAAAAATGACTCTAAGGCATGTGCGCCTTATTTATCCTCCCGCGTCATTTTGACGCACAGGAGGAGGCGGGCCTTAAAAAATGGCACCCAGCCGGATTTGCGCTGTTTTTTAACGCCTGGCTCAGGGCAGGAGTTAAGGGACCTGTGGGCTCATTTCCATGGTCTCTGACCATGGAAGAAGTCCACAGGTGCACTTCCCTGCCCCCAGGGACACCCCCTGCCACCATCGCCCACCCCTGGAGTACATCCATGGATGGGGGGACCCATCTACGTTAAGTAAAGGTAAGTAGAGGTAAGTAATTTTTTTTTTTTAGGTGGCATGGGGGGGCCCAACTTGGGCCCCCCTACATGCCACTGTGCCCAATGGCCATGCCCAGGGAACAGAAGTCCCCTGGGCATGGTCATTGGGCAGGGGGGCATGACTCCTATCTTTGCTAAGACAGGAGTCATTTCCATGGGGGTTGTGCGTCCAAAAAAAGACACTAGTCAGGTTAGAGTCATTTTTTTTTACTTTAACCTGACTTGCACCATTCTTTGACGCACAACCCCCAGTCTTCCCTACGCCTCCGCTGTCCAGTTAGAGTCATTCATTTTGACACTAACCAGGCCGGAGCGCCGGCTACCGTCATTCCTTAATGATGCCTGGCTGGCGTTTTGGAATGGCGGTAGCCGGCGTTCGACTTTTTGACGCAAACCTGCGCTGGCGCAGGTTTGCGTCAAAAAGTATAAATATGGGCCATAATCTCTACAATGACCACCTCATCTCACTCTCCCAACCTCCACACCTTGTAGAGCAAGGTGTGAGGTTACCGCATCCCTATATGTAGCAGTTCTTAAGTTGCACTCAACATGCACTCAACATGATCATAATAATCAATCAGGACAAGTGAGTGGACTGGAAAGAGACAGGGCCCTAAACTTGACAGAGGAACTTCAATACACTATCCAAAGGGAGAAACCAGGATCCAGAGCTCTGTTATCAAAATCTGACAAACACAATAACCTCCACAAGAACCAGATGTCCATCAGCATTACAAACTTCAAAATCTGCCTGAAAAGTGTTTTAGTCTAATTGAAGCGCTCCCTCAAAATCTAGGGCCTAAATGACACCCACAAATTCTACCTCCTGGGTAATTATAGAGAGGTCGTTCAGAAACAAGCTCCATAATCCTGGAAACAGCTATTGTGGAATGCTAAGTTCTCAGCCAACAGCAGATCAATTAGTGTTCTTCAGATGTTTCATGCAACAATGCCCCTGGCCTTCCATTTGCATGATTTGCCCATTTATCAACTTGGCCCAACGGCTACAGTCAACTGCCAAGTGAATTGAAGTCGCTAGAAAGTTCAACATGTGGGTAGATGACAAGAACAACCAGACAGCCGAATGGCTTGAGCGTATGTCAGCACGGGATATGGCACATTAATTCATCTACACAGAAGCAGGTTGCACAACAGAGCTTCAATTTGCTCACTACAAAACTGAGTACAAAACACATTTCAACTTTCATCGAGATCAGAGACTCTGCTGATCTATTTTTGATTGTCCACACCAATTGAGGAGGCACATTGAACAACAAAGTATAATTCATGTAACCTACTTTTCTAAGGTTTCTTCTGCATACTTTAAAACAGGAGAGAGGGGTCAAAGTTGTGACTGGAGGAAGTACCGATTATATTTTTGCATTACTTTGTGGAAACATAACAGGGACACTGGCTACGATGACACATACCCTCCCCACAATACAAGAGAAGAAACAATCTGAATGCTCGAATGAGGCCTATTCCAAAGACCCAGTATCTGCCCATGGAACTTACAGCCCACTTGGAATGAGGGCCCAGGTCTTCTACAAGAGTAATGCCTTTTACCTACCTTCCAAAGTTTGTAAATATGATGAATCACCACCTCCAATCAGCCAATAATTACACGCAAACTGTCTCAGCAGCACAATTCAACGCTAAAGACCCACAATGCCTTTTCTGTATAGAGACTCAACAAAATAACTTCATCCAGGAGGTGCCTCACATTAATGTATCTTGGTTTTTCTATTAATTTTAAAAATAGTAGAGAATTCAACCAAGCAGTTTACAGACAATAAGTATACAGTGCCTGTATAATCCGTTCACCATGTGATACGATATGAACAGCCATTTTAAGGCAAGACAAATATAGTCTACTTAGGCGCCTGTCGAAAGGCAGAAGGAAAGAGAAGGTAGATCACAGTAAAATAGGAATCAAACATTGGTCAAAACACATTAAATGAAATCCTTGGTGGATAAGGTGGGTTATGGTAGGAATGTGTCACAACCCCACCCCCCCTCCCCCATCCGGCAATGGTGACCTAGTTTTGTAGAATTGTAAATGGGAGTTCAGAAACATATACAATTAATTCCAGTGGTTATATTGTATTATATATAAGCATACATCCTACTTCACATGAGACAAATGTCAGGGGGATCTACACTTTAGGTGCTTATATTCTATTCCGCACTGGAACATATTTTAGGCTCTAGAACTCTGGTATGTGGAGATATTGTTTCTTGGGTGAGCATGTGTGCTTGAATTTTCAAAATGTAGACAGCATCACGTCCCAAAAATAAGTTAGGGGACATTGTTGAAGTCATTTGTTTTCCTCCACAGATAGGGGAAGGACCAGTTGTTCACGCCTTGCACCAGTAACTCAGTAGTGGCACTGAAAAGGAGTACCATGGCTATTGTCCTTCTGGCCAACAGCAGCATCAGATTTAGGAATTTGCTCCTTACTTTGTTCAATCTGGGGCAAATGAAAAGGCAAAACGGCAGTGTGGTGTTGTGTGCAGATCAGGTGTGCACCAATGCCTCTTCTGCAACCTGGTGACAGTTTTCCAGTGTCTATATATGAGGACCCTCCACTGACTATCGGTCGAGAAGCGAATCACCTTCAAACTTCCCACCCACACATACAAGGCCATACACAACGTAGGACCAGCTGCATCTCCTTCCACACCCCGCCAGATCCCTCCGCTCCACCCAGATGGCCCTTGCCACCGTCCCTCGCATCCGTAAAACCACAGCCGAAGGATGATCTTTCACCTACACTGCAGCAAAGAGCTGGAACAACCTACCCCTGCACCTCACACAAAGTAAGTCGCTAACCATCTTCAGGAAGAACCTCAAGATGTGACGCTTCAGATGAGGCCCCACCCCTCCCCTCCCCCCGAGCGCCTTGAGACCCTCACGGGGGAGTAGCCGCGCTTTACAAATATTGATTGATTGCTTGATTGATAAGATATCCCCATACCATACGAAAGAAGCCCTCATTTGTGTGGGTACATCTTGGCTGATAGTATAGCCTTTGACTGTATCTTATTAAGCCAATAGGGAGTTAAAAAAGTCTTGCAAGTGCAGTTACATTGGATGTGCTTGAACCAGGTTCTAGAAACCCTTTATGTCTATTCCAGGCTTTCTTCCAATCTCTATCATCAAACTCATCCTAAGAGCCAATTCTCAACTATTCCTCAGTTTTTCTCAGGTAATCTTTATCAGGGAGTGCAGGGCGCTGTACAGTCAAGTGAGCTGGCTCCTAATTTCACCTAGGGTCAGCACTGCCCGCAATAGTTAATCGGTCTGGGGTTCCTCTACACTCCATTCCCACCATGTTTGAATGACTTTGGCGAGGGAACTGTATACTAAGGGCTGACTGCTTGGGAGTCCATCCTGGTCCTCAGTTGGTCCATAATTTTCACCACCCCAAGAGCCCACAGTACCCCATCTCTATTACACTACTTCTTAACAGATGACCTGTGCTAAGGCTTTACCACCCTAGTTGAACTGACATTTTGCTGCCAGCTGTTTTAGCTATTGGGCTAATCTGTTTCTTTTAGAGGCAATGTTATGCCCTTGCCTGTACTCTATGGCACTGTAGGTAGCAGGTCCGGTTGAATCATTTCACTAAATTCAAAGGTGTCAATAATTACAGGAATTCCAGGTTTTCCAAAGCAGTCCAGAGGGATTGCAAACAATTACACATGGGTAGTAGTTGCTACTCTTGGTTACGCTGAAATTGTGCTGCCTGGCATTGCCTTGTCTAGAACCAGCCCTGCCTGGGTACATGCCGCAGTGAAAACTTTCACATTCCGAGCTAGAAATATCTTGCACAGGCCATCCCTGCTAATCTATTTCCTGAGATGACTCACACAACTATTGCACTCAGGATCATACTTCCCACCCTACATCAGGCATGAGATCATCTGGTTTCTCAGCATATGACTTTGGCATAAGGATGTTGTAATGATGGGAACATTTTCTGTGACGTAATCAGCCGTGAGCCTCAGAAACCTCGTCCATTCTTAACTCATTCCGCATTCCTCCTTTCAGGTCCTAAAAAAATGAAAGTACATTATTGTCACTATGCTGATTCGTAGTATCTTTACAATTTTCACGAACTATAACCTTAAAATCCACCCACTTTCACTATCATTTCTCATGTGTTGACGTGTTAAATACATAGGTGTTACATTTTACTTGGATTGCTGCCACAGATGCTGTATGAAATTCACAAATAATAGACCAGTTGCATTGCGGGGAGGGAGGAGGATGGTACCGCAGATGTCTACACTGAATCATTTTATCAATGACAAATGTTACTGCCTGTTCCATGCACTACCCCCACTGCCATGCCACTTATATTATAGTACACTACCCTGAGTCTGGGAGTCTTCTCTCTCTCCCTTGTGATGTAGTAAGTGGTGTTCTCTAGTTCTCTTCTAGATCCACCAGATATTGCTTGAAAAGCAGTTGAAAATGGTCAAGGACAAAGGACTGCATCTGAATGTTTTACTGAATACTTCAAGATGTGTTCACTTCTCCACGCACCCTGTGCAGGACACAACTTTAGGTGGCAACAAGGCTAACCTCTGCGCCAGCGGTCGCACTATAGTCTTGTCAGAGTGACTGATCCAGACTTTTGACATGCCCATCTACTCTCAAGTCTTCATGCCTGTTGTAATCCCTGTGCAACTTAGGGGTGGCTGTGTTTTCCTACTTGAAGGTATATGGTGGAGGAGAACTAATAGAAATCACAGACCAAGGAAAGCGTGTTTGATTCTTGACAAGTGTATAGCTGGAAAAAGTAATAGATTTCAGGATGTGTTCAAAGTGACCAACGGTTAAATATCGGATGGTCACATGGAACTGCTGGAAATGCTGAGTGAACTTGGAATATGTCAGAATAGGAATTTTGGGCATCATCAATAGAGGCGGTAGCCCTCAAAATATGTACTTGAGATCACTGACATTTTTTTTTCATGATTCAAAGAACTTAATTGTTTGAATATTACAGGAAACGTGATCCAGTGCACGTAAACGGTTCTTAGGGCAAAGGGTTAGCATCAGGTCTGATGACAAGCAACTGGGTGCAGCCAAGCTCTCAGCAGTTGAAGAGGTTTTTGTAGATGAACTAGGCAACTACCTCAACCGCGTTGATAAAAATGATGTGATCTCACCATCATAGATGGTCTCAAAATGGGTGTGAACAGGGAGGGATTGTTCGGTTGTAGTAAAAGAAATGCTACCACAGGAAGAATACATTTAGAATCTTTAGGAAGATGCAATACAATCTCTTTTTTAATAAATCTTTTTATAAATTTTCTGCAACAAAACAGCAATTACACGGACAGTGATTTAATCTCCAGGCGGTGTTGAGGGACTATGAGAACAGCAAACTCCATTGCATTCAACAACCAGCCCACCCGTAAGTAACTTCACTTGTCCAAAAAGTCACCTCTAAGTCACAGTTGCCCCCAAATGTTATCATGCTTTTTGGAACACCCTATGGTTCTGAGTGCCATTGCTTCCTATTTGGCACAACAGCCCATCATCCTGAACTATTCATTGAATGGGAGTACACTGTCTCATCTACACTGGCAAGCCATGTCCATTTTTGCCAAAGGAAATCCAATCCTCATCAGAGTCCAAATGCATCTGGACCTTCCATTAATCCATAAACCCCAAGAAAATAGGTTGTTACACAACAGCTCATAGAGTATTTGTAATATTTGACCAATACATTTTTAGCCCTGGACATTTCCAGACTATGTACAGAAAAAAACCTTGTGAATCAGGCAATATGACTAGAGTTCCTGCCCATCATCCACACCTTTCCAGGTTATTTTAGACCCTATAAAAATATTTAAACTGCACTAAGTGTAGCCGGGCTGAAATTGGTAGAGTTTGGAAGCCTTCTTAGCTTGTTTCCAGTTGTATTCCTCTAGCAGAGTCCTATGTCTTTATCCTGTGGGTCACTGAGCTTCTATAATGGATCAGGATATGGGGCACCAGATATTTATAAATTTGTGAGAATCCCTTTCTCCCTTGTGCTTCTAAGATCAATTTGACTTCCAAGGTATTGACATGAGGCAGAACGGTAAGGTCTATCTTATGCACGTCTAAGGCATGGTGCAATTGTATGTATAGATAGAAGCTTGAAGAGTCAGGGAGAGTGAATGATTGTTTCAGTTCCTCAAAAGATTTCTCTTTTTAAAGGTTCTATCTCATTCATTGACGAGCCTTGAGATGCCAATCTGATCCCACATTTGAAAACCTAAAAGATTTGACATGTTCCATGCCATAGCAGGCTTTCTCACGTAGGCATACTGTACCACTTTATCCACTCTGGTGCCCTACACCAGCAAATAAAGGTGAGTCTGCTAACCTCAGGGAACCGGCGTGGGATGCGTGCACAAAATGTGGACCTAGCACCTCAGGTCCCCCAAAGAGGATGACATCGAGCCTGTGTGCTGGTTTCCCCTATCTTCAAAGAGCCAGTTATGCTAGGCAGCACTTGAGCGGCCTAACAATAAAGCTGGGCACTGGCTACTCTCAGCCCCCATCATACACTAATTGCAAGCATTTGTTATAGGATAATATGGGTTGCCCACTGGCCCAAAGGAAAATGTGATCTGGTTAAGCAGCCCCTCAAAAAACAATAATGGGATCTTTTTTGGCTAGCTCTGTATCCTATAGATTAGATTGGCAGTGCAATTCATTTAAATAGCTCTATACTGCCAGTTATGGAGAGCGTCGTTGCATTGCGACTGTGCAAGTCATTCAGAATCTGGCCTATGGGAGGTGTTATTTTAATGTCCCAGCACCTCTGAGGGTCTTTTGAGATGTGTATGAATAGTTAATAAAAGTGTTTCAACTGGGTATTCCATCTTAGTTTCCCAGTTTGATGGTGGGGCTCCACCCTGTGTCCGCAGCAGTGTAGAGTCTCCTCAGTTTACCCTGAGGTATCTCCATACAATTTTATAATATCCATTATCTTTACTCCGGTCTGTTTGGGTCTGTGAATGAAGAGGACCATAATGACTGCATACGGTGAGACGTGGTTGTAAATATTGACTTCCCATCAAAGCCCCTACACCTGGGCATTGTTCCTCCACCAAGGGCTGGATCATTACAGCCAAAAGCAAGGGAGACTGAAGCATACTTCTTAAATGATGCACCTTAATGGAGAATGGCTTGAGCAAGGCACCATTAATTCATATGTAGGTGCAGGGGGAGGTATATAGGACTTTAATATATTTGAGAAAAAGAGGGCCAAAATACAATTCATATGTAGGTGCAGGGGGAGGTATACAGGACTTCGATATATTTGAGAAAAAAAGGGCCAAAATACATTCTGCCCAGGACCTGGTGAGGGAAAGTCCACCTCACTGAGTTGAATGCCATCCAAACATATGTGCTAGATAAATGGCAGAGTTTGTGCTAAAGCCACTTGAAGGCATCTGAGACAGGCATGTGTCCTTAACCCGGAATAAATCTAAATTGGTCCTTGTTCACTAGGGTGACCGCAGCCATGGCCAGCCTTTTGCTACTGTTTTGACAGGATTTTGGATTCAGTGTTAAGAGAGATTGTGGGTGGCAGCATTATCTCTTGCATGTGTCTGCAGTGGATGAACTGAACAGGTGGATGGATGAAAAGGCTGGGATTAAGAGAAGGGTGGGAAGGATGAAGGCCACTGGTCAAAAGAGACCTAGAGGTTTGGATGGGTGATTGGGAGGTCAGCCAGTTCTGGAGGAGTGAGACAGGAACAAATGCAGGCAGCATTCTTGATTCATAAATGCTGTTTACCATAAAAACATTACTGTATGAAAGGAAAGTGCTATGAGAAACAATATCTGGGGCATATGTTTCGCTGAAAATATCAATGATGAAATTAGGTTGCTGCTATGTATTGCATTTATATAATTTTTGGAAGATGGAAAAAATCTGCCATACTTTAGCTGAGATACATTTTGAAAACCGTAAACATTGTAATCTGTTTACATAGTGTCGAGAGGGAAGGAAGGAAACTCTTGAGAGAAGTCAAGTAGGGACATTTCATCAGAGATATATTGGCGAGGGGACAAAGTGTAACTACCTAACTGGTGTAACTTGTTGTGGTCGGGCCGACCCAAACTCACCTCTCACACCGGCAACAATCTCCGGGACGGACGAGACCGAGACGTCACTTCCGCGTCCCCATGTTGCCATGGGAACGCCCTCGGCATTGCTGACGCGTTTCCCTGTTGCCAGGGAAACGCTTGAAAACATCCGGGACGCCGAGGAAGGTAAAAGGGGGACCCGCGGACAGCCAGGAGAGGGAGAAGAAGGAGAGACAGCGGACGAGCAGAGCAAGGAGACAGAGGACGTACCGAGCGAGGAGACGGAGGACGTGCAGAGTGCTGAGACAGAGGCCGTGCAAAGTGAGGAGACGGAGGGTCGGAGTATCGAGTCCATTGAGGAAGGAGCCGAGGGAGGAGCCACGGACGAGAAAAGACCGGAGCAGGAACACCCAGGAGCCAGCCACGACCCCAGAGGGTCGTGGCTTACCAAGGTACGGTCCATTCTGGGAACGGGAGAGTTTAAATTAAAGAAGACACTTGGGAAGGGAAACGGGGGAGTTGGGGAAGGTAATAAAGGACGGGGCACAGGGGTAATAGAGATAAGGGGAGGAGACGGACACGCCCACGTAAACTTGCAAACCCGGTGTGCACGATAAAAATCCCGTCACCACGATTCCTTGTCCTGTGCACGGTTACCCCCACACCCTACCGTATTCCCCACAACCCTTCCCCTTCGTTATAAGGAAAATAGCCCAGAAAGCAACCCATCACTTACCTTGGCATTGTTCCTTTTCTCTTGCTGGTACTCCACTGGAGCCAGCCGCAGTACTCCACATTCACCGACCTAGGAGAGAAGAAGGAATACAGTGTTACCAGAAAGGAAGAAACCACAGTCCCAAAGAATCCCAGTGCGGACTAAAAATTATTTTGTTTGACTGGACTTAAAGAAAGGAGAGAACGAAAACAAATAAACCCTCATTTTGTTTAAACGTACTATCCGGTCTCAGTCTGGTTTATACCATTCAGCCTGCCACACTTTTTCTCTCTAAACTTCAGAGTACTACTTATAAAATCTCCTTCAGAAAACCTCTACACCTCTCTTCCACATATACCTCACGCTGACCATTCCAGAAGTTATGAAATCCCAGTCAAACCAATTAATGCAAAATTCCCACAGTTAAGTTAGTAGCATGCGTTCTGCTTACCATAACAGTTGGCAAGTACATTCCACCCGTACTCCAATTAATTCTATACTGTATTAGCTTTCTTGTCATTTTAGAATCCAAAACAAATGTTATCCATCTTCAGTTCAATTTTTGCACAAATATTAAACTTCAATCAACTATATTCTATATTTGAAATTCATCCTCAGATTTACTTGACTATCCACCTTCCGTGGTTTGAAGTTGAAGATTGGTAGAGGAACTGGAAAACACCATTTCTTCCCTGATGTGTCTGATTGTCTGAGGGAGATGAGTGAATCTCTTGTAGACAGATGAAGATGAAGAGTAAAGAGTACAATACTGATTCACAAGCCCAAGGGCAGTGAACTGTTTTGCGTGATGGACAATTGAAATTTGTCTATGCATCAACTACAATTTTGCTTTTGTTCTAGAGCTAGGCTTGCTTTTATATACATATCAACATTTGAGACCACCTCGGAAACAGATTGAAAAAGAGCGATGGAATGTAATTCCCCCATTTACTTGCATTCAATTTAATGAAATTTCAAGCTACAGAAAGTTAAAACACTCTCTGTTTCTGGCTTAAAAATATCAGGAGTCTCTGTAGTGTTGGCTTAACTGGTAAGAATCTTATATATGCCATCCTTTGATGTCACAGTGAAACATAGAATGTAAGCTCAGACTTGTGCTGTACGAGTTCAGTAGATGCCTGCTGTAAGGAGGGGAAGTCATCGTGCAAGGGTGAGGACTAAAACCTACCCTAAACACGGTTTCCTGTGAGAGATTGTTCTTTTATCGATCCAACAGTGGCGAAGAGCTCAGGTCTGTCAAATCAACCCATGTCCCACCCAGAATTTCAACAGTGAAGAACTTGAGGTATATCCGTGCGTGCGTGTGAAGCAGAGAAAGTTGCCGGGAAGGGTAGAAAACGTGGGGTACTTAATTTGTAACTTATAATGCAGTACATCGTAAACATAAGGCATGTTGGCCGATGTGTGTTGTTTTAAGGCTCATGTAGGAAGTTGGCTCTGTATGTGCTATTTCAAAGTAAGGAATAGCATGCACAGAGTCCAAGGGTTCCCCTTAGAGGTAAAATAGTGGTAAAAATAGATAATACTAATGCTCTATTTTGTGGTAGTGTGGTCGAGCAGTAGGCTTATCCAAGGAGTAGTGTTAAGCATTTGTTGTACATACACATAGGCAATAAATGAGGTACACACACTCAGAGACAAATCCAGCCAATAGGTTTTGTTATAGAAAAATATATTTTCTTAGTTTATTTTAAGAACCACAGGTTCAAATTCTACATGTAATATCTCATTCGAAAGGTATTGCAAGTAAGTACTTTAGGAACTTCAAATCATCAAAATTGCATGTATACTTTTCAAGTTATTCACAAATAGCTGTTTTAAAAGTGGACACAGTGCAATTTTCACAGTTCCTAGGGGAGGTAAGTATTTGTTAGGTTAACCAGGTAAGTAAGACACTTACAGGGCTTAGTTCTTGGTCCAAGGTAGCCCACCGTTGGGGGTTCAGAGCAACCCCAAAGTCACCACACCAGCAGCTCAGGGCCGGTCAGGTGCAGAGTTCAAAGTGGTGCCCAAAACACATAGGCTAGAATGGAGAGAAGGGGGTGCCCCGGTTCCGGTCTGCTTGCAGGTAAGTACCCGCGTCTTCGGAGGGCAGACCCGGGGGGTTTTGTAGGGCACCGGGGGGGACACAAGTCCACACAGAAATTTCACCCTCAGCGGCGCGGGGGCGGCCGGGTGCAGTGTAGAAACAAGCGTCGGGTTCGCAGTGTTAGTCTATGAGAGATCTCGGGATCTCTTCAGCGCTGCAGGCAGGCAAGGGGGGGGTTCCTCGGGGAAACCTCCACTTGATCAAGGGAGAGGGACTCCTGGGGGTCACTCCTCCAGTGAAAGTCCGGTCTTTCAGGTCCTGGGGGCTGCGGGTGCAGGGTCTCTCCCAGGTGTCGGGACTTTGGATTCAAAGAGTCGCGGTCCGGGGAAGCCTCGGGATTCCCTCTGCAGGCGGCGCTGTGGGGGCTCAGGGGGGACAGGTTTTTGTACTCACAGTCTTAGAGTAGTCCTGGGGTCCCTCCTGAGGTGTTGGATCGCCACCAGCCGAGTCGGGGTCGCCGGGTGCAGTGTTGCAAGTCTCACGCTTCTTGCGGGGAGCTTGCAGGGATCTTTAAAGCGGCTGGAAACAAAGTTGCAGCTTTTCTTGGAGCAGGTCCGCTGTCCTCGGGAGTTTCTTGTCTTTTCGAAGCAGGGGCAGTCCTCAGAGGATGTCGAGGTCGCTGGTCCCTTTGGAAGGCGTCGCTGGAGCAGGATCTTTGGAAGGCAGGAGACAGGCCGGTGAGTTTCTGGAGCCAAGGCAGTTGTCGTCTTCTGGTCTTCCGCTGCAGGGGTTTTCAGCTAGGCAGTCCTTCTTCTTGTAGTTGCAGGAATCTAATTTTCTAGGGTTCAGGGTAGCCCTTAAATACTAAATTTAAGGGCGTGTTTAGGTCTGGGGGGTTAGTAGCCAATGGCTACTAGCCCTGAGGGTGGGTACACCCTTTTTGTGCCTCCTCCCAAGGGGAGGGGGTCACAATCCTAACCCTATTGGGGGAATCCTCCATCTGCAAGATGGAGGATTTCTAAAAGTTAGAGTCACCTCAGCTCAGGACACCTTAGGGGCTGTCCTGACTGGCCAGTGACTCCTCCTTGTTTTTCTCATTATTTTCTCCGGCCTTGCCGCCAAAAGTGGGGCCTGGCCGGAGGGGGCGGGCAACTCCACTAAGCTGGAGTGCCCTGCTGGGCTGTGACAAAGGGGGGAGCCTTTGAGGCTCACCGCCAGGTGTCACAGTTCCTGCCTGGGGGAGGTGTTAGCATCTCCACCCAGTGCAGGCTTTGTTACTGGCCTCAGAGTGACAAAGGCACTCTCCCCATGGGGCCAGCAACATGTCTCTGGTGTGGCAGGCTGCTGGAACTAGTCAGCCTACACAGACAGTCGGTTAAGTTTCAGGGGGCACCTTTAAGGTGCCCTCTGGGGTGTATTTTGCAATAAACTGTACACTGGCATCAGTGTGCATTTATTGTGCTGAGAAGTTTGATACCAAACTTCCCAGTTTTCAGTGTAGCCATTATGGTGTTGTGGAGTTCGTGTTTGACAGACTCCCAGACCATATACTCTTATGGCTACCCTGCACTTACAATGTCTAAGGTTTTGTTTAGACACTGTAGGGGTACCATGCTCATGCACTGGTACCCTCACCTATGGTATAGTGCACCCTGCCTTAGGGCTGTAAGGCCTGCTAGAGGGGTGTCTTACCTATACTGCATAGGCAGTGAGAGGCTGGCATGGCACCCTGAGGGGAGTGCCATGTCAACTTACTCATTTTGTTCTCACTAGCACACACAGGCTTGTAAGCAGTGTGTCTGTGCTGAGTGAGGGGTCTCTAGGGTGGCATAAGACATGCTGCAGCCCTTAGAGACCTTCCTTGGCATCAGGGCCCTTGGTACTAGAAGTATCAGTTACAAGGGACTTATCTGAATGCCAGGGTGTGCCAATTGTGGATACAATGGTACATTTTAGGTGAAGGAACACTGGTGCTGGGGCCTGGTTAGCAGGGTCCCAGCACTCTTCTCAGTCAAGTCAGCATCAGTATCAGGCAAAAAGTGGGGGGTAACTGCAACAGGGAGCCATTTCTTTACAATCAACTACAATTTTGCTTTTGTTCTAGAGCTAGGCTTGCTTTTATATACATATCAACATTTGAGACCACCTCGGAAACAGATTGAAAAAGAGCGATGGAATGTAATTCCCCCATTTACTTGCATTCAATTTAATGAAATTTCAAGCAACAGAAAGTTAAAACACTCTCTGTTTCTGGCTTAAAAATATCAGGAGTCTCTGTAGTGTTGGCTTAACTGGTAAGAATCTTATATATGCCATCCTTTGATGTCACAGTGAAACATAGAATGTAAGCTCAGACTTGTGCTGTACGAGTTCAGTAGATGCCTGCTGTAAGGAGGGGAAGTCATCGTGCAAGGGTGAGGACTAAAACCTACCCTAAACACGGTTTCCTGTGAGAGATTGTTCTTTTATCGATCCAACAGTGGCGAAGAGCTCAGGTCTGTCAAATCAACCCATGTCCCACCCAGAATTTCAACAGTGAAGAACTTGAGGTATATCCGTGCGTGCGTGTGAAGCAGAGAAAGTTGCCGGGAAGGGTAGAAAACGTGGGGTACTTAATTTGTAACTTATAATGCAGTACATCGTAAACATAAGGCATGTTGGCCGATGTGTGTTGTTTTAAGGCTCACGCCAATCCTGGATGCCGCTGGGCCTGCGACACTACAGTGGGAATAACTACGCGACATTGCAGCAATAACTATTTCAGCTCCATTGTTCTCAAGGGATTTTGTCACGGAGGACATCTTTGTATTGTGAATTGCAAGAAGAGGTTTAAGGAATCGTGTTAGTGGTAAAGAGATTGAATGTTCTTTGAGGAGTCATCCTGAATGTAGACGTTCCGATAAAACATAGCACACTTTTCAGCCCATTAGAATATCCAAAAATGGCATGGGAGACAGTATAAATAGATACTATGGGTCCCATAATGTAAGAATGTGGAGATTCAAGTTATGTTATTGTAATGAAACACCATTTTTCTAAATGGGTAGAACTGCAAATAGTTTCAAAAGGAGATTCCTGTGCTGTGTTAACATTTTAAGATGAGATTGTTGTAAGAGAGGGGTTACCGAAGAAAATCATTAGCAACAATGGCTCACAATTCAAATCAACTGCTGTGGAATACTATTTAGTAAGAAATAGCATTTCTCGTGTAACTACAGTTTATCATCTAGCTGTTAACAGGACTGTAGAGTGCTTTAACAGGGTAATCAAAGGAGCCGTTCAATTAGCAGGTATGAATATCATAAATGGAACGCAGAAATAAAGAAAATGGTTTAGGCTTAGAAATGAACACACATTATTGTTACAGGATACAGACCATTTGAAATCATGAGAAGGTGGAAACCTTACAATAAAGTCAAACTAGGATTTGTGAGCTAATCAAAACTGATAGATTGCATACAAAAAAATGTTAGGATTACAAACATAGTGCTTTCAACCCCTACTTGAAGGTGGGGGATGGCCAAGAGAGAAAAAGACCTCAAAAAAGATGAGAGCACATTTTCAGAACCATTACGTGTAGTCAAATGGTTAAAGAATTCGGCAAGATTAAATGATGGAAAAGTATGGCATTAAAGTGGTTTGGCTTGCAGAAGTAACTCTGTTCTTAACATATAGTGCAGGTGCAGACAACCTAAAGATAATAGTGAAAGATGGTGGATTGGAAATGATAACGAAGTTAAACCAAGGGAGCAACAGGGGGTGGAAGGGTCAAAGGAGAAACAAGCACTTGCAATGCAATGAGTCTTGCGTTTGCTCGAGTTAGAGCTTTTAGTGTTGTGAATTCCTAACTGGACTTTTCGTGCCACAAAAATAAAAAATAAAACATAAAACAGTTGATATGAGACATAAGACATATGAAAGCCAATTCAAAGCACCAAGCCTCCATGAGCTTGAGTGTGGAGAAGAGACACAAAAGGAAAAAATAAGTTTGCTGCTATCAAAGGTATTGGCAAATGTGCAATTATCCATGTAAAAGGGTCGATGGCCAAGGCGGTAACAAAACTGCCCCTTGGATGATCAAACGTAAAGCATTTACCAATAATAACAAAGGATTTTTGAAAGGCAAGAACAGGTGATAGTGATGGGCGTGCTTAAAAGTCCACAGATAGATTACAACAGGCCAGAGCGCCTGCGTGCTCAACCTAAAAATGGCGAAAATAAGATTAAGTTACTCCATATTTGGAAGCTAAGATCGAGGATAATTCAGTTTGAAGGGAAGACCATGGTGGTGGCTCCAGTGGTGGTATGACTAACCCTGAAGGGCACCCAATTAAATTTCCTGCAAAAGTAAGAAATCACATATTAGAATAAATATAGGTAATGGTTTCTTTCTTAGATGTTATTGACATGAAAATGTATATTTTTTGTGTTGTATTTTTGAGAAGTTGTGTGTATATTCACTTGGCTGGTAATAATCGTCTATCTGTCATCGTTTGACGTCACAGTGTAAAATGATGTCATAGTGTAAGTGACTAACCTGACCTTAAACACACATTCCTGTGAAAGACTATTCTTTGATCGAACCCACAGCTTCTCACCTTATTTGGAAGTTTTGCACGTAATACTGTATTTACGATGTAAGTAACCACGCTTCTGCTGCTTTCCCTTCTGTGATCCTGAGACGTTATAGTTCTATTCAATTGTAGTTAATAAACATGTGAACCGAGAGAAGTAAGATTCAGTTGAGGTTTATTGGAGCACTCAACCCAATTTCCAATAGGGCCCCGTGAAGAGCACGACGCGGTCCAGTCTCTTCACGGGAGCTCTTGGGCCGGATGCATACGGCCAGGCAGAGGATAGGCTGGGGAGTGGGAGGTTTTCTCTGGGGAGGGCATAAAAAGGGAGAACATGGGCGCGGGCCATGATATCAATGTGATTCAGGCCACGCTTCGCGTGCTAGGCGAAGCTGGCAGCGTAGACCTGCTCAGGCCTGGGTAGGCATGATGTGTCCACCACGCGCAGCTGCACAGGGGGTAGCGGCAGCGACCTCCGCTTGCCGCTCCCCATTTAAGGGGCAGAAAAAGAGGGCAAAAAGGGGTTGGGGCGCAGCGCGTCCACCACCCCCTCCCACTAATATTAAAGGGGGGCCAGAGGGCGAGCCTCAGAGGGATGCAGGGCTGCAGGGAGGCTGGGGAGAGCGGGGTCATCTGGGGCCACGGCAGGCCCTTTGGGACTGGGCCTGGCTCAGGTGGGGCCTACTCAGTGGGTAGAGCAAGAGCTAGTTGAGCCACTAGGGCTTGAGCAGCCCCTATATCTAACCTTGACTGGGGCCCAAGTCTGATGCCACAGACTAGGTAAAGGGCAGGGACTGGGGGGCACCAAGGGGAAAGGGAAAAAAGATAGTGCTGCTGCAGGGGTCGCTGAGGGTGCACTGACTGGCGACAAGGATGAGGCAGCTGGCAAGGGGGCTAGGGGGCAGTTTGAGGAGGGTAGCCGACTGCAGGAGGTGTTTGAGGCACAACACCCCCTTTCCACTGACTAGTCGTTAGGGGATATGGAGGCCATAATTCAGGAACAGAGGAAACTGGTGGCGGAGACTGAGATCAGCCGGGTCAAACTTTACAAGGAGTGGGGGGAGGCAGAGGGGAGGTCCAGGAAGGCGAAGAGGAAGTCAGTGGGGGTTAGTTGGAACCAGGAAGAAGGGCATGGGTCAGAGAAGGGCAGATGGGTGTGGATTACACATGAGGAGCAGGGGACTGCTCAGAAACCCGGAGCGGCTGGTGGGACAGGCGGCATGACGGCAGCACCTTGCGCACACGGCCAGGCACGGTGCAGAGAGTCAGTGCCAGCATGAGAGGCTGGCAGAAAGGTGGTGAAGCCAACTGGGCGCAACACGGCCCCAGAACATTGGTCAGAAATGATAGAGAGGTCTTTGGCGGCCTTCTCTACACCGTGGGAACGCACGAAGCACATGCCTGGCTTACTCTACGGGGGTTTCAGGGTGGATGATGTATACGATATGGTGGATGCAGCTGGTGCTGATGAAGGAATGGGTGTGGATGAAGAGGAGGTGATTGAATTGGATTGTGAGGAGGATCTAGACGATTGGGAAGAAGGGGCGATTTAAGAAAAAGAAGTGAGCGGGGTGCACAGGAAGGGGCGGCGGCGCACGAGCGGCGCAAAACCCACTCCTGTTACTGTTTTGCAGGCTTCAACGTCTACCACACATGGGAACGAGGTCTCCCGCAAGGATGAAGGCAGGCACAAGTCATTGCCGGATGCTGGAATGACTGGTCATGGGGCCCAAGGTAAAAGAGGCTGGTGGGCACCATGGGGTGATCGGAGGGACAAGGCCGGCACGGCACAATACAGATCTATTGGTTTGGGGGACGATTCGATACACATGCAGCCTGATATAGGTGCGGTAGTTGCAGGCGGTAAGGATAAAGGGGGAGACAAGGTGCTGCTGGCACAAGGTGGGGACAAAGACACAGTGGTAAGTGGGGATAAGGACAATGAGGACAAGCGGGGGGCGGGACACAAGAAGAGACTCCCATCCATGGGACTCGCTATGCCTTTGGGGTCACATGTAGCAGACAAGACAAAAGCGAGGATATGGAGGCATGAATACCTTGACGTTTTCAAACTTTTGCACATGGATATTCAGGTGAAGGAAGGTTCTAAGAAAGAGGAGTGGGAATTGGCATGTAGGCCTAGGGTCTCCGATAACTATGGACAATTGGACCTCTGCTTTTTTTACTTACACCAGTATCTACTGGGAGAAATACCTAGACAGGGCCATTGCCATGTTTAAGTACATGGACATTATTCAGAAAGCCTAAATGCACTTCGGGGTTTTTGCATGGCTGAACTATGATGAAGCGTTCGAAGCCAGAGTTAGTATTAACTCCAAAAAACCATGGGGGAATGTGGATTTGGAATTATGGATGCAATGGATGGCATCTTTGCATTCGGCGGCATCCACCCACACAGCTAGAGGTCTCCCGGTAGTTTACAAGCCTTTACAGCAGCGTCCTGCTCAGGGAGGGGCAGGTATGCCTCAGAGGACTCAGGTACCTAGCTCAGGAGCATGCTAGAACTTCAACAAGGGGTTTGCTCCAGGCACCCCTGTAAATGTAAACACAAGTTTTCCAAATGTGGGGGTAAGCACCCAGTCATGCAATGTTTTTCAATTGCCAGTCCGGCCGAGAAGTGGAGGTCTACCAGGGGCAAAGGGAGCCAAGGCGCTCCTGGGCCAAAGGGCACCTACTCCAATTAGGTTGGAGGGGTTACTTCCTTGGTTGCGCGTGTACCCCGATACTGACAAAGCGCTCAAATTGGAATGGGGTTTCAGAGATGGCTTCCGGGTGGGATATCAGGGGCCACGGGTAAGGAGATGGGCGGATAATTTGCAGTCAGCTAAGACCATGCCAGAAGTAGTTGTGGCAAAATTGAGCAAGGAGGTGGCAGAGGGCAGAATTTTGGGCCCTTTTTATGATTCGCCCATGGAGGATTTGATCACCTCACCTTTGGGAGTGGTACCAAAAAAAGAGCAGAGGGGATTTTAGGCTGATTCATCATTTGTCATGGCCTGAAAGGGCATTGGTGAATGATTTCATAGCGCCGAAAGATACAAGGATGATATATGCCACTGTGGATGATGCCATTCGGCTCATACGGGGTGTGGGAGAGGTGCTGAGCTGGCCAAGTGCGATATCAAGGCAGCTTTTCGGCTGCTCCCCATTCACTCAGATGATATTTCTTTGCTTGGTATGCAGTTGGGGGTGGCATATACGTGGACAGAGTGCTGCCTATGGGGTGTGCAATTTCCTGTGCGTTGTTCGAGGCTTTTAGTACCTTCTTGCAGTGGGTTTTTGTTCAGGTGAGTGGACATCGGATGGTGTCACACTATCTAGATGATTTTCTTTTTGTAGGGATATCACAGTCGGACTTGTGTTGCAGGGCACTGCAGTGTTTTGAGCAGTTGGGACAAGATTATGGGGTACCGTTAGCCCCGGAGAAAACAGAGACCCCTAGTTGGGTATTGACTTTTTTGGGTATAGAACTGGACACGAGGGAGTTCATAGCTCGTCTACCCCGGCGGTGAAGGTTGAAGAGAGTCTGCTATTTATGAGGTAGATCGGTTTGAAGCGGAAGATTCAACTGCGTGTGGCTCAACAACTACTGGGTTTTCTTAATTTTGCATGTAGAGTGGTACGGGGTGGTAGGACTTTTTGCAGGCAAATGGGGTTGGCCATGTCAAGTGCATCCCTCCTATATCACTGGATTAGGTTGACCATAGGTCTGTGAGAAGACGTTAACCTATGGGACCTGTTTTTGACACAGTTTAACGGGGTCTCAATGTCTTTCCGTGAGGAGGACACAGTTTGGCAGGTGCAGATTTTTTGGGATGTGGCAAGTGCAGCGGGTTTTGGTCTGCCCAATGGTTGAGTCAAGGTAGGAGCATTGCCTTTTTGGAATTCTTTTCTCTGCTGGTGGCTTTGTCAGTGTGAGTAGACATACTGGCTAACAGAACAGTGATGTTTCATGTGGACAACTTGACGGTGGTTGATTTGGTGAACAGAGGGTGAGGGATCTTAGAGTACTGCGGTTGCTGAGGAGGTTTATTTTACGTTGCTTAACTTTGAATATAACATTTAAGGCTGTGCATATTCCAGGAGTAAACAGTTCCATTGCAGGTTCCCTGTTTCGTTTGCAGTGCAGCGTTTCTGCCAGTTGGCCCCCAGTGCAGAAGAGCACAAGACAGCGGTCCCGACAGACATTTGGGAGTGGGGGGCATGATAGTCATGAGACTGGTGGAGAGGTCTCTAGCAGAATCAACCCTCAGGAGTTACCGCCTAGCATGGTGGGAATTTCAGGATTTTGAAGTTTGCAGGGGACAGTTTTGGAGACAGGAACAAGGAATGCTTGAGGCTCAAGTGATGTGTTTTGTTATATTTCTGATTATGAGGGGTTTATCACCAGCCACGATTGGGGGCAAGTTGGCAAGGGTGTCTTTTTATGAGAAGTTGTTTTTTGGCTGGGACCCGGTGAGGAATGACGTTCTGGGCAAAATGCTGAAAGGGTGGGAGAGAATCCACACAGGATCAGTCTTTGTTCGTGAAGCCATTACATTTGAGTTGCTTTTGGAGATCTTGCCTAGAGGGTTTGTGCTGGGTGGCAGTAGATGGGGGAGGGTGGAGAGTCAGATGCGGGCTTGTCCACCCTTCCAGTGGAGGAAAAATAAGCAAGTGAAGGATGACAGACTGGGGAGGCATGAGTCAGGCAGGGGATAAAAAGGAAAGGGCGATGTGTGGAAATGGAAGTGGAAATTGGGTGAGCAAAGGATAAGTGGTGGATTGAAGTGAGGATGGAAGACGGGGCGTCACAAGGGTAAAGATGAAAAGCTGTTCATTTAAAGTTCCGGTTATGTTGATGCTTTATCATGATGAGCAAGCCTGTCCTAATAAATGGCCTTTTACACTAATCAACGGGGGCCAGAGTTTATGTCCCGCTAGGGCCCCGTGTAGAGCAGGACCCAGTCCAGTCTCTTCACGGTAGCTCTCGGGTCAGATGCAGACGGCCAGGCAAAGGATAGGCTGGGGAGTGGGAGGATTCTCTGGGAAGGGCTTAAAAGGGGGTGGGGCTGGAGGATCTGCCTCTTCAGCGCCAGCTAGTCACGCTGCGCAGAGGTTGGCCTCCCACCCGCCCTACAAGTAGGAAGAGGAGAAGGATGGGTCAGGTGTGAGGGTGTTTGACAGGGGTGGGGACTTTCGTTGCTAGTTTTAGGGCAGGTTGCTCGGTGTGGGCAGTAAATGGGGGAGGGTGGAGAGTCAAATGCTGGCTTGTCCACCCTTCCAGGGGGGAAAAAGAAGTAGGTGAAGGATGACAGACGTGGAGGCACGAATCAGGCGGGGATTAAAAGAAAAGGGGGATGTGTGGGAATGGAAGTGGAAATTGGATGAGCAAAGGATAAGTGGTGGATTGAAATGAGGATGGAAGACGGGGAGTTACAAGGTTAAAGATGAAAAGTTGTTCATTTAAAGTTCCAGTTATGTTGATGTTTTATCATGATGATGAGCAAGCCTGTCCCAATAAATGGCCTTTTACACTAATCAACCAGCGTCGGAGTCTATGTCCCCACAGCCTAGAACATTAACATTGTTTTAAAGTATAACAATCAGTGAACATAGAATGTGAGTAATAACATGGGCAGCACAGTCGAATAGAATATTAACACTATAACATAGTCTTTCCCGGGAAAAGAAGGAAATTTTAATTTATGCAAATTGGCCTCCGCTCCTTCAACAAAAATATTTCTCCACGCAGCCAGCTGCGAAAATCGTGACTTCCATTCTTATAGGGTGCTATTTTTACTAATTACCGAGTCTTTCTTCCTCCCACCCCTGAGCTGTCATGCTAGGTCTTTCTATTCTGTCTTTGTGTACTCCAGGCACGCTTGTGCGTGTCACCGGAGTGGCCGCGAGCTCCTTACTTCCGGCTCTCTTCCTGCTTCCGGCTTGGGGGCGGGGGTGGGAAGAAGTAGAAGTGTCTGGGACTGCAATGCGTCCTGGCCGCTAGAGCCGCGCGGGGATGCACGGCCAGCGGGAGGATCTCTGTGTGTTTGCGGACAGGTAGCCCCCGTTTCTACCCTAGCTGGGACGCGCACCCCGTGAGCCGCCATGCCTCCGCGGCCCTCCTCCGGGGAGCTATGGGGCATGCACCTGATGCCTCCGCGCATCACGGTGGAGTGCCTCCTGCCCAACGGCATGCTAGTGCCGCTCGAGTGCCTGCGCGAGGCCACCCTGCTCTCCATCAAGCACGAGCTCTTCCGCGAGGCTCGCAAGTACCCCCTGCAGCAGCTGCTCCAAGACGAGGCCTCTTACATCTTCGTCAGCGTCACCCAGGACGCCGAGCGAGAGGAGTTCTTTGACGAGACCCGCCGCCTCTGCGACCTGCGGCTCTTCAAGCCCTTCCTGAAGGCGATCGAGCCGGTGGGCAACCGAGAGGAGAAAATCCTGAACCGGGAGATAGGTGAGTGCATGGGTTTGTCCCACAACTGCTGCCATGGTCACGCATAGGGGAACAACAGATCTGTAGCCTGGTGCACTTGATGCCCGGGGCTGTCACGAGACTGAACCGTAAACTGGGGACCTGATAAGCCCATGGAAAGATCTAACAAGATGCCATGGGCTGTCATGACCACGCACGTGGACCAAGGTCTCAGACCGACATAAAGGCGTTATTAAATAGAGGCCAAAACAGTTGTTTTGTATCCCGCCAGTGAGTGCAGCGATTATGTGAGTTATAGAGACCAAAATAGTTGTTATGTATCCCGCCAGTGAGTGCAGCGAGTATGCGAGTTGGCAAAGACCTAACAAAGCTCATGGGTTTCCTGCAGAGAAGCAAGAACCGAGAGATAGGATAATTCCTCCAGTGTATTCCACCCGGTGTAAAAGGCTGCAGTGGTTTGCACAGCTCAGCGCATCGAAGCCTGCGATTGTCATAAAGAACAAGAGGGTGGGGATGGTAGAGTTCGCCGATGTGTTCACGCGATGCCCAAAGCAGTCCTTCGAGGATGCACGGAGATCGATAAGTAGTGACCTGAAATCTATGGCTTTAGATAGAAACACAATCTCATATGCGAGTCTGACTTGAGGAACGCGTTTCCCACTTGGTACCCACAGCTGAGAGGCAGATGTTCAGATTCGGAGACATTGCTGAATGCAAACGTGCACCACCTGATGCTCTTTCCAGCTAAAACTCGTTGACCACATGAGGTGGAAGATGAGCTTGGGAATATGTGTAACTGTGCTGCTTGTGTGTGTGTCTACCCACCACATTCTCGCGCGTTCTAAATACTTGCCAATATGTGAAGACGTACACAGGCAAATAAACATCTTTAACACGAAGTTTACTCCATACCAACCCTCTAGATAAAAGGTAGTGGTCAGCCTTTTCCATTTCCTGGCAGTTGTACTGATATCAGCTCCTACCAACATAATGTAATCAGAATTAGCTGCTTACAACTTAAGTAACATGGCAATAGCTTAAAGTGACATTACGCAGCACATCTTCCTCTCTCAACAATGTAAAAAGAACACTGTGGCAAAACAGAGTAGTACATAATGCAAAAAGACACCGTCCAAACAAGGTAGCAAAATATTTAACAAAAATACCTCCCACAGCATATCGACCGTTAGCCCAAATTAACCATTAGCTCCATCTTCCTCCCCACAAACATTTCACATCTGGTATGCGCTTCCTAGTATCATCTTCCTCATTCATACTCCCCTCAACCACATCGTCTTCCTCATAATCAATCACAAAATCATCTCTCCCCTGTTCATCCAGTACTCCTTCCACACTCTTTCTGTTAGCACCTCTCTGGGCTTCCTGTGTAGGTACCTGCCCATCTCCAATTAAAAAATCCAAATACACATCTAACATATTACCCCATCCTCTGCAGTTTTCATGCACATTTGTCCCTTTTCATCTCAGCAATCCTTCTTAAATTCCAGACTTTGTCATCACTTATGCGCATCATGATCCTCAAGACTTAAACACCCTGAAGAGGTTCTGAAAATTGACTCTCACCCTTCCTTACTCTCCATGGTTTCTTTACTTCAACCCATATCCACCACATGATCTTTCAAAGGCCCCATTTTAGAGTCATAATATTCCTCCTGTTTCGTATGGATGTTAATTATTTCTTTCAGTTCATCCATCATATTACCCCTAAATGACTCCTGAATTAACCTGTCAGGATTACCTATCTCCCTTAATGTTAAAAGGAGAACAAACAGTCATATTATTAGCTGTTGTTCGGTACATCTACACTGTTCTAAAAATTTGTATCTCCTAGTCTTTGTTGTTATCCAGTGGTAACTGAATATTCCACTTCAATACTTCAGGGCTCATACTGTAGTATAGCTTGAATACTAAAAACAACAAGTGATGGACGGAATGCTGAACATTGTCAAACACTCACCCCCAGTCACAGATCTGGGTTTCATCCATCGTTCTTTTGCTCACCATGCCACCCCAGTTTGGACCCAGCCATATGCAAATCAGTCTTGACCCTGTTCCTCATGGGAACAGTCCAGCCCGAACTGCCAAGCCAGGTCCTCACTGGACCGGAAACAAGCATCCTGGGACCGGTTTCGGGGTGTCACCCCTCATCAGCCAGGCTAGCTTGAATCCAGTGGCATGGGAAGCACAGGACCCATGTCTGGGCATACCCTTCCCACTTAGGGCGACAAAGCAAAAACAAGTGATGGACGGAATGCTGAACATTGTCAAACACTCACCCCCAGTCACAGATCTGGGTTTAATCCATCGTTCTTTTGCTCACCATGCCACCCCAGTTTGTTGTTTTTGCTTTGTCGCCCTAAGTGGGAAGGGTATGCCCAGACATGGGTCCCGTGCTTCCCATGCCACTGGATTCAAGCTAGCCTGGCTGATGAGGGGTGAAACCCCGAAACCGGTCCCAGGATGCTTGTTTCCAGCCCATGGGGAACAGGGTCAAGACTGATGTGCATATGGCTGGGTCCAAACTGAAATGGCATGGGCAGCAAAAAAACAATGGATTTAGGCCCAGATCACTGTACTGGGGGTGAATGTTTGACAATGTTCAGCATTCCGTCCATCACTTGTTGTTTTAACTTGAATACTAGCAAGTCTATTATTTTGCCACCTTTCTGCAGATCAACATACTGGGTCTATAGGTGGTAGTAAACAATAATTCCAGGGTTGGGATCCCCATTTGAGTCTACGCAAGCCTACTAATTTGCATGCTTTAGGGTTTTTTACAGCTCTTCTTTAATTGCCTCCCATACTGAGAAATGTTGGAAATTTGCTGCTGACAAGAGCAGAAGTAAGACTTCTTCCAGGGTTGGGGAAAAAGATAGGAGAGAAAGGGGGCTTGTAAACACTTAACACATTTTCGTATCAGCAAACCTACACATGCATATTTGCTTTTGCTAAAATGCAGTTCACAAATATTTGCTAGGAGTACGGTGTACTGGCCTACTTCTGTAAATTCTTATGAATTCATGGAAGTTGTTAATCTGCACTATTGCAAGGACCTACACCATGGGTTCACTTTTGTGACTTTCTTTAATAATTGGGCCCCTGATAACCAATACTTTTTGTTTTTATTAAAATTCCATGTCTTTCTTTCACTGAGTGCGCAAGTGTTCTGCTCTTTCACAAGGAGCATATCGGCACACAAAGTAGTTTTGTTCACCTCTAGGAACATCTGTGGCAATGTGTACTTTTTGAGACCAAAAAATAATTTTGCGTTTTGCCAACAGTTATGATGGTGAGGGCCAGGAACTCCTGCAAAAATAAAGTTGTATAAAAACCGTGTCAAAACAGTATAAGCATTGACAAAACCAAAAGGCTGTCCACCAGTGTCAGATCTATTGGCTTGGCCAATGCCTTTTTTTTCATGTTGCCCATAATCTTGTTAGCAGTGGTTACAGTTGATTTTTCCATTAGGAGTATTTGTGGGAAACACTAGCATGGATCAACACATTTTACTAACTTCAAAGAAATGGTACCTAAAAAGTTCATAGTAGTTTAGCAAAACTATTTTTTCCTAGTTGCATTTATTTGTGAACATTTTATTTTGAAAGCAAATAATCCTCAATTTTGCTTTCAATGTTCTCCAGATACTTGCATCTAATCGGAGAGCATTCTAGGAACATTATACATAGCCTCATATTGTTAAACTTTGTGAACATGTGTACACATTTTTATGCTGAAACAACTGTGAATAGTGCAGTCCAACTCATCCTAATAATAAAGGCCCTGCGTTAATGAACCATAAGTACAAGTTCAAACAGCATGAATATATAGGCACAAATATTCAACTGCAGACAATGCCCTTCCCTGATCATTAATGTGGTACTTTAAAATTGGTAGCCAAAGTGTTTGCGTTGTTGTGGTATGGGCCTACTTGTCCCAGGGACAAAAGAAACATGAAAACGTGTTGTCCATGACGCTAAAAAATATTTCCGAGGCGTCGGGCAACAGGAATTCCACACCCCTGCAGTTATTACTTCCTTGTCATCTCCTGTTCCTGTGGTGACACAGCGTCCCCACTCCTTTAAAACTTGCATGAGAAATTATTGTACTCAACAAATTGGGATCAAAACCACTCTGCGTGGAGGCATCACTATCACATCTTGTAGCACTACAAAATCCTTTTGCATTTCTGCGCCACACAAACATACACTCATTCTTTAACAATTGATGGATATTAAATGCTTTACATGCAAACTTCTTTACATACTTCACACTACACTACACCAACCCTAAGAAGGATCTCATTTTTTCCTTGTTCATAGTTGCTGGAGCCATCTTAATTGCCTCAACCAATATATTTTTTGGTGTGACTCCCTACCCACTCAAAAATGACCAAAATAGGCAACTGATTCCACCACAAATTAGCATTTGGTGTATTCCACTGTCAGACCCTTTTAACTCAAGATGCCTACACGTTTTTCTGACACTTCGTTATGTTTATTCTTGTCTTTCCCTACATTGATATATTGTCCGTGAAACATTTCACATTAGACATTTTTCCAAACAATTGGTGCACTGAACACCACAAAACAGCAGCCAATCAGAAAGACATTGTCATAGCTTAATAGCATCCCATAGGGGTTAAGTTACTATCCTCATGCAAGGAAATCAGATGGTATACGGCCGATAAGTCTGTTGTAGGGAAACGCTTAGCATCTTTGACAAGGGCTGACATTTCAGATATGTAATGGAAACTCGTTGATGAGTATGTCATTATTCAAATGGTCTAGGTCAATGTACAGTCTAATTTTGCCATTGCTGCGCCTCGCTCTGACAGTAGGAGCAATCCAGTCTGATGACTCCACTCTTTGTTACTTCAACGTCCACTGATTTTTCCAGCTCCTTCTCAACCTCATCTCCTCACTTTATGTATTTTAGAGCAAGCATCCTGCTTTATCAATCTGGTTTTTAAAACCAGTTAAAATATCAATCCTGCCAATAAGAACACTTGGACATACTTTACCCAGCACACTCCCCTTCATCAACTACCATGACTGGTTTCAGGCTACTAGGTTTCAAAGTTATATGCAGGTTGCTTTAGTCACACCAACCCAAAACTGATGGACCTTTTTTGCTACATATAGTTTTCCTACCGCCATGGGGTTTATGAACCTAAGATCAGTGTTCTAAACCCTAATAAATAAATTCTTTCGCCTCAGTACCTGTGCAATTTAATGCCTGGTTTGTTAAGTCTAGAGCCTAGTTTTTGTTCAGTTGTCTTTTTCCAAACATGTTAATTTATGATAGTATATGGGCAATCTGTACCAGCATAAATTTGCAAATTTACCCATCCTAGAGACATGGTACAAATTTTCTTTTTCTTCACTTGCATTTCTGTTATTCATACCTCTAATCTTAATATTTTTTATTTTCTTAAATATTTTGGAAAAATGATCAACAATAACACGTGGCACATTTTTTTTCTTAATGCTGGACGCGTCTTACTATATGCCAAATGTACACTGCTATCACATCGCTAACATCTTAATCCTTCTCTGTTCTTCTCTGTAACCGCCAAGTCCTCTCTTTGAACCATCATCCTACACCTTACCTACCATTTTAAAAAGCCTGTCACCAACGTAAATATTGATCGCTTTTGCATTTCTGCTTGACACGTCTGCTTTTCTGGCTGTAGCCAAAATGTCTTTCATTTCTACGTGCCCGTTTACCCACAACAGTTTTTGGATGGCTGTATCCCTGATTTCCATAACTACCTGGCCCCTTAGTAAATCTTCCTGCAAATTTCAAAACCTGCAATCCAAAGATAACCTTTTATGGTTTGCCACATATTGAACAATAGTTCTGTTGAGTTATTGTTTCCTTTGGAAGAACTTGTCATAGTTCCAATACATAAATTTCTGGGAAAATACCAATCAAAATCACTAATGGCTTTTTCAAAAACATTTATATCACCTCCAATCCTGTATCCTTATCCCTGTGATTGTGTACTTTTAAGCCTTCTGGATCAATAGTGTAAAAAAAAATATTTATTTTTTTCTGTTCAGCTGACATCTTCCTCTCTTCATCAACTGTAGCAATGTAGTTCATAAAATAAGCCTTTCATTCTTGCCACTTCACGCACAAATTACCACCAGCAAGCTAGAAAGCTTGTTGGGCTGGTAAAGCAAATTTGAGTGCACTTGTACCAATGGTCAGGTGTTCCCCTGTTAAACGTGAAAAGTAAGTTAAAATAGATAATTTAGAAGAACTCAACACATGAGGAACCTTGCTTATACCATAACCTGATGCTCAGGCTAAACAAACAATTTAATATTCCCAGTAGTGCATAAATACAGTGCAAACGAGCCAACGTTGTACATACTTCATGTCTGTAGCTTGCCTTGATATGTACTAGGAAATCTAGAACCCAAATGTTTGAAGTCTCGACACATACTACATACCTTAATTCCCCTAAACATGCACAGACATCTAGTGATCAAACCATCCGTTTTCCATTACAGGCGTGAACATCAATAGGTAGGTAGGTAATTCTAAAAAGTGAGCTCAGTGACAAACCTTATTGTAGACATTGCTAAAACTCTGCCCTGCAGTCGTAGGGAAAGGTTATGAGGCAGAAAGAGATGAGGAACGCTACCACATTCAACTTAATGTTAAAATTACACAACCGGCATCAAGTTGGTAAGTGTCATTAAAAAGGGTATGGGTTGGGAACTTAAGTCTTCCATCTACTCTGTCCTGCCTGGGTGGTGTTACTGGTTTCCCCAGGATTTTAAGTCTTAAATACCCAGGCCCTCTTAGTGCGGTTATGAACATTCCCAAGATCCATTAGATGTTTAACTCCTATTTATATCCCAGAGGTTCCTGGCAATCCTAGCACAGGTCACTTATAATAATTCGTTTTGGCTATTTATAGGTACTATTGCCGTCAAAACACACACCCACTACACCTGTAGTAAGCTATGTGGGTGTTACCGTGAAAATCCATTGCTTGTCTAAGGTTAACAGTAGAGGAGTGTTGAGTGCATCGTCATTGCATGTTCCTTGTTAACCTTAGCAGCCTGTTTCACATTATTGGCACTCTATTGTCGAGTCACTGACGACCTCCAGAGTTCTATTAGCATGCGCTAAGTGCCATAGTTTACAAAAAGACTGAAGTAGCACATTAGTCCTCACAGGGCCTCCTGTATAGGTTCCAAAATATAGGACGAGACATTTTTAAGTTGAACCTTTTGGGAAGTGACTTCTGTTAAACATATATTTGTGCCACACTTACATTATCATTGAAATATATATATTGAGGCTGAGGAGAGTCTCTAAACATTAGTAATATAGAAGTGTGCATGTGTGTAAATATTGCAGGTGACAACACGAGTAATTACCAGTTATTATTGAGTCATTTAAATTAACTAAAAATAAACTGTTTTGTTTGTTATTTTTAGGCATTTGTTTTGGTTGCTAGGCTGTTTTTTTTTTTTTTAATGAGTGCGGTTCATGCCTTTGATACTCATGCTTTCTTTGACGTGTATTTGATACACATCATTGTCTTGCAATGTTTTTAGAGACAGACTCGGTGACTAGTGTTTGTCACAGTGGCAACAATAGGGCGTGCTAAATGTCAATGACACTAAAAGGATTTTGAAAGTGTGTGTGTGTGTATATATATATATATTTTGCGGTTCTGTGTGACATGCTACTGTTGTAAAGGTTGTAAAGATATAAATAATTCATTTTGGCTTATTTTAGAGGATAGTATATTTTTTAAAACCGCTGTAGAGGCCACCATATTTCTGTTGTTGGCTCTGAACAGCATAGAATTAATAAAGATTTTTCTGGAGGTCACAGGCTTGTAATTCACTTTCATGTGTAGGCAATAGTTCAGATTTCCTTTCTCTGGGCACAAAGGCCGGGCTATTATACCAAAGCACATTACACTAACAAAATGTTCAGGTTTGTGCAATGTTGTATGCAGCCTGAAACATAAATGACCACATAATTAACCCACCTTAAAGGTACACCTCGCTGCAGTGGCACTGGGTATTTAATGCTTTAGCACTGAATTATGATCTCCTTCTGCACTTGTACTATACTTGTTTTACAATAAAAATCTGTCTACAGTGCCTACGCTAACATGGAAATCCTTGGAGATGTGTGAACTGCAGATAGGGACTTTGTAACCAACCGCACTCTTACGCAAAATTATGGGGCCCAAGTGTAGAGTGGTAGCGTATCCCTGAGACTGTCAACTGAGAGCTAGTGATAGGTCTTGGGAGGAACCCCCTGTTCCTCCTCCGTGCAACAGAGGCGAGCTTTATGTCCTTCACAACCACCACAGCGTATTCTCGGTCTAAGCTGTCTGCAGCTCATGAACTATCTCGTAGACGCTGAGTTAATAGGTTGCTTTATAATGTGCTGTTTCAGAAAAGGGTTGAGGTACTATACCTAATATTTATCAGTGACAATTCATACATGTATCTCTTCCTGCTCATATTTTTGCTGGGGACTATATTCATAGTGAGCCTGACCCCATGAGAACGATATGTTGCATTGCCTTAAGTTGCTTCTGCATAGATTAGATCTGGCTAATTTGTTAAGTCCTATAGTAACATTGCACATTTTGTATTGGCAGACTGTGCAATCCTATATAAACACACAGACATGACAACTCAAACAAGAAAAATAAACTTGCAATGCATGTTAAAAAGCACAGATGTGCAATGATGTAGATGTCTGCAAAATCTTCTGGAGAAAGTGTGCTCCAGCCCTTAATAAACTGTTATGAAATTAAAAGTACGGTCCTTGGACCAACATAAGATATCTGGTCCTTTTTCACATGAAAAGGACAGCTACGACTCTGTGATTTCATTTGATTGCAGCTGCAGTGTCTGCATTGACTCTACCAGGTTTAAATGTGTCAGGCAACACTCTTTCATCCTCCTGAGATTGAAAAAATGAAAGTAACTGGAGTAGGTGGCAGTAGCATATGCTGGTTACAGCACTTTGTAACCACAGAACTGTGATTGGAAACTCAATTGTGTGTTTTGGTTTGGAGTGTAATGGATCTGTGCCAGGTGCCACAGCAACCCTCCCGGGCCTGTCGCTGCAGGAGGGAGGGCACAACAAGGCCTCCATCTTGGGAGTGTTTTTGCCTCATTCTTACAGACTGGCTGTGATACCCTAGAGATGCAACTGTTTCTAGTGTGTTTAACCTTTATAGCACCAAACAAGCCACACACAGGCACCTTCATGGCATTTTAATCCAGAGAATGAGGGGAGTCAAAAGAGTGTGGAGCAATGAAAAAGGGGCGGACATGTGTTTATCCTGGTTAAACCTTTTAAAGAAATTATTCCTCTACATTGGCAAAACCAGCCTAACTTTTAAAAACATTGATTGTATACAAGGAGAATAACAGAAGAGGCAGCTTATCTGGAAATGAATTATAGTGATTTTGTTATGAATTGGACCCACTTTGCAGCGATATGAAATGGCAAATCATGTTTTACCAAGCGCTATATAAACAATGAAAAAAAAAAAAAAGGTATTCCAAGACTGCCCCAACATGCACAAGACCAAGAACCCTAGGTGGGAGGATGTTGCGTATGGGCCACAGCTGCCGACTTTGAAGCTGGGGAACCTGGTTCAAGTCACGGTGCCAGCTCAGCATCCTGTGATTCTGGGCAAATCAGTTCATCTCCCCTTGCTCCCAAAAATGAATGTTCTTGTGTAATGTAACCAGTACTCATCTAAAACGCTGCAATACCTTTGTATCGAGTTCAGGCTGTATAAACCTGCAAAAAAAAATAAGGCGATCCAATACCTTTGTGTCGAGGATTGCACTACAAAAAAAAAACGGCAAAAAAATAAATAAACAACAAAGACCCCCCCCCAGACTTTGCAAAGAAACAGCAAGATGCCCAAAACTAAGAAAGTCGAAGAAACATGCTGCCATGAGTGCTAAGCTGCGAGGCCAAAGTAAAAATAGTGTGCCACACTAAGGTACATGGCTGATTGTGCAGTAATCCATGTAACGGGGTAAGTCTCTAAGGCGGTATCAAAATGGCCTGAAGGTGGGACAAACATAAAGCATTTACCAACGTCATCAAAGGATTTTTGAAAGGCAGGCCCAGGAACGAAATAAAGTGATGGGCGTGGTTAAAGTCTACAGAATAGATTACAAAAGGTCGAAAAGCAGCGCTTGTGCACCGCTATGCCCAACCTTGGCTTGCGTGTAGAATGGAACCCTCCCCCCTTTCACATACTAGACCATAACAGGGATGTGGAATTCCTATCGCCCGACGCCCGGGACATCTGGTTTGTGGTCAAGGGCAACAAGTTTTTATGTTTACTTTGTCCTTGGGACAAGTAGGCCCAACCCCCTGCAGCACAAACCCTTTGGCTGCCTGTTTACAGAGAGTGGAACTCTCTGCAGTTGAGGTAATGTGTTTCCAAAAGATAAAGCTGTTCGAACTTGTATTTAGGGTTCATTATTTGAAAGCCTTCATTATTAGGGTGAGTGCTGTAAATAAATGTTTTAAGGTCACACTTCACTACTGACGTTGGTTCCAGTACAAAAAAAAAAGAAAACGTGTACACACATGTTTGAAAAGTTTAGACTAAGGGGCTAAGTATAATGCTTCCAGAATGCTCTCTGGTTATATGCAAATTAAGTGTCATTTAGTAAAATGTGCTGATGCATGCTAGTATTTCCCAAAAAATTCTAATGGAAAATCAGTGTAACCATTTTCAGCACGATTATGGGAAGCATGAAAAACAAACACTGACAAAGCCAACTGATCTGAAATATTTTTATAAGTCTTTTAGTTTCATCAATGCGTGTCTTGTTTTGACATGGCTTTTGTAATACTTTATTGTTGTGGGAGCTACCAGGCCCTCAACATTGTAACAAACACTGGCAAAACCCCCTAAAAAGTTTTTGAACTCTAAAAGCACACGTTGCCACCAGCGGCATAACAAAGGCCCCGCAGCCGCCCTCCAGCACAGCACCTGCCCTGAGTGAGTCTGGAGAGGGGGCTCCTCCATGTTCTTTGCAAAGGGGCACCCTCCAGTTTTGTTACGTCACTGATTGCCACTGTAGTTCCCGACACTGAACAAAACTACTTTGTGTGGCAATATGCTCCTTGTGGAAGAGCAGAATGCGATCACTCACAGTAAAGCCAGCCGAAAGAGAGAGAAATAGAAGTTTAATAAAAACAAAATGTCTTTGTTAATACCAGACCTAATTAGGGACCAAGACCCACATGTAGGTAGCTTTTTGCATGTCGCAAACAGCGACTTTCTCTGTTTGCGACGTGCAAAAAGCACATTGCGATGCACAAGCCCAGTTTTGCGATTCAGTTACCTGGTTAGTGAATCACAAAACGGGTTTGCGACTCGCAATTAGTAAGGGGTGTTCCCTTCCTAATTGCGACTCGCAGTGCAATGTAGGATTGTTTTGTGACCGCGGGCGCAAACCAATCGCAGTTTGCATCCATTTCAAATGGGTGCTAACACTTTCGCAAAAGGGAAGGGATCCCCATGGGACCCCTTCCCCATTGTGAATGTCACTGCAAACATTTTCTCAGAGCAGGCAGTGGTCCTGCGGACCACTGCCCGCTCTGAAAAAATTAAACGAAAACGTTTCATTTTTCGTTTTTGTTATGTATCTCGTTTTCCTTTAAAGAAAACGGGCTGCATTACAAAAAGAAAAAAAAACTGCTTTATTGAAAAGCAGTCACAGACATGGTTGTCTGCTGTCTCCAGCAGGCCACCACTTGCGAAGGAGTCGCAAATTGCGACCCACCTCATGATTATTCATGAGGTGGGCATTTGCGAAGCCCTTGCGAATCACAGATGGTGTCAAGGACACCATCCTACATTCGGATTTGTGACTCGCAATTTGCAGGTCACAAATCTGAACCTACCTATATGTGGCCCCAAATTTTTTAAGAAAGTCACAAAAGTGCACCCATGGTATATGTCGTACCCCTGTAAAATATTTGTGAACTGTATTTTAGCATGGGTAAATACGATGTGTAGATTTGCTCATGTGAAAATCTATTGAGCATTTGCAAGTTCATTTTCCCTCTAACCACTTTCTTCCCAACCCTGGAAGAAGTTCTAATTCTGCCATTGTCAGGAGTAAATGTCCAACCTTTCTTATTATGGGAAAATTTTAGAGAGAAGCTGGTAAAAATCTTTAAAACATGCAGGTTAGTAGGTTTGCAGACTCAAAGGCATTCCTGGAACTATTGCTTACTGCTTCCTCCAGCCCCAGTATGCAGATCTGCAGAAAGGTGGCAAAATAAGGAAATTGCTACAGTAGGGATTGAAACTGCAAGTATTCAAGCCCTACTATGGTAGTAGCCCTGGCATAATCAGAGAGGCTATTAATTGCGGCCATAATTTGTCGCCACACTACATGGCACCAAAGGGACAAGTAGATCTTTTTACAGGACAAGTAGATTTGAGAAGCAACCTTTCCCCTGGACAAGTAGATATTTTAATAAATTCCACACCCCTGTCATATATAGGGGTTGCGATTTAGTGAAATTTGACCTGGATTTTGGCCCCCTTTAGTGACTACACTGTGGTAGATTGTTACCCGCAGATATTAGCCTATTACTTAATTTGCTGCCGCCTTGCAGGGAATGACAACAGCTTCTGCAGCTGTTAAGTGTCCGCATATGAAAATGTCCTGTACATTTTTCTGCCATTCCACCGCTTACCCCAGCCTCGCGGAGAGGTTAAATAAAGTAATCCTAGAGTTGGGAATTTTTGTCCCAGTTAGAAGTGCATCATGTCTTTCTATTTATTTGGTTGACACGGAGATTTACACTCCTCCTTTCTCTTACCTATTAAGCAGTTTGGCTTCATTGCTTTTGCACCCCGGCCATGAATCTTTAAATAGTGTTCCATACGTGTCCTCGTGCCCTGCAGCATTAGTTTAGTAAAGCTGCTGCTATGGCTCATTTTCAGACCGGAGCAGATCTCGTGCCGAGCTAGGGCGGAAGCAGCAACTGGCAACTTGCTTCCAAAGGCGGGCTTCAGCGTGTGTAGATATGTGTTAGTTAGGCCAGAGGTATAAACCCGGTGAACCCCGGGCTCGTTGGAGTGCGAGTGAAATCGAAACTCTGCGAGTTAGAAACGATCGTTCGGAAAGGCAGTTTTCCATTCTGTAACGTGTAATTATTCAGTCAGGTTTGTCACCTTTTACTGTTAAATACACCATAATCACTGAGCCCGCTTTCCCAACTGAGTGGGCTTTCAGAATTAGCAGTTTAAGGGAGAGAGGCCTCGTGTTAGGCTGTCTTGCCTCTGCTATGGGGCACACATGTCTAGCTTTTGTGTGAGCTCGCTGCTCTCTTTTATTGCCGTCCAGGCTGGGGTAGTTGGAGGTCACTTGTTATATCTTTCTTTCGCTTTAGGAGACGTGCACATTTTATACGACGAACACCAGAGACAAACATAACACGTAATAGTGGTTTGTTGTTTAAATAAATCACATTATTGTGGCTGTGCAGCCAAGGCCCAGAAACCATTGCTAGTTGGGTTTATAGCAAAGGATAAACTAAAAAAGTTTGCTTAAAAGCTGGTTACCCTTTTCTATTAGATATATCTCAGACAATTTACCTTTCGTTTGTGTTTTTTGTTTTGTTTTTTGTTTCTCTTCCTCTCATCTTATGCTCTCTCCATTCCTTTACCTTTTGCCCTGCCACCCTCTCACAATCTTTCTCCTTCTTTCCTCTTCTCATGTGGTTCTTCACTCCCTCATCCTATATCCTCTTGATTAATTTCTCACCATCTGTTACTCCCTCAATCCTCTATCCTGTCTTTCCCCCTCTTATCCAGTCCTCTTTCTTATTCCCTCATATTTTATTCACTATAAATCTGTTATTCCGATTTTATGCATTTCTCCTTTTTTTTTAACTATAATCTTTTTATCCTCTGCATTGGTGCCCTTTCAGCCGTCATCATGCTTTGTCTTTCCTCATCCTCTCTCTTCTGCAGCCGGGCAGGCAACATCCGCATCACTTTTTAAATGTCTGCCTGCATTGCAATATGAGTAAAGAGGATTTAAGCAATCACAAGACTTCAGACTGCTGAAAAATGCTCTATTCATAAGCAATTTTCTCTTAGAAGCAGAAAGCAAAGTTTACGTGCTCGGGTCCGTTAAAATACAACATGCTGCTTTTAGTTGTCCATTTCATGAGACAATAGGCTCCTTGCTATGTGGATTGCTGCTATTGTTTATAGCAGCGCATTGAAGCAGTGTGCAGTCTTCAAAGGGGCAGGCCATGGAAGGAAGACATTGGCCCTTGCCCTGTGCCAGGCCTTTGTGCAGTGCTGAGTATGCACATGCAGTTACTCTGAAGATTGCTTCCTGAACATGGACTGCAGATGTTTTATTTATGTACATTTTATTGTACTTAAACAGTTTGTAGTACTTGCCTACCTCTTATTGCGGCCCCTTTGCATTTTCCTACAGTCAAGTGAATAATAGTATTGTAGTTCGTACACTGGATAAGGGTATGGGTTGAAGGGCGTTTTAGTGTTGAATTTTGGTGTTTTGCAGAGGCTGGTGAGTGCTCCAGACCTGGCACAGCATTGTGCATGTATTTTGGATGTGTGTGATTGTTGATGTAAGAAATTTGATCATAGGCTCGCTAGATATTTATATTTGGTTGTCAGGTTTGTGGAGTATGTCATTTGGGTACTGATGTTGGAAAAAGCCCCATTTTTATATCTGGATCGATTTTGCAATAGTTTCTGATACTTACAGTCGTTGGGTCTAAATTCTAAAGCTTACATATTTTGTACTGAGAAGGAGTTGCCACGTGGCAGGCGCTTTTGTTCATATTAAATTTAAGGGGAAATTATCAGGAGTTGGGCCATTCGTGATCTGAGGTTTTGCCTTTGATTGCGTAACCTGAACTTTCGTAGAAGTTCTGTATTCCGTTTTGTGGGATCTCTCGGCATCAGGGCAGATAAATGAAGCAGGTGTGATCTTGCTGATCACAAGTGGCAACTGATCCCAGATGTGGTAAAAGGCTTCTTTGCTCAGGGGAGCTCGCCGTTAGTAGACATTTTTTCAACCTCTGAAAACAATGTTTCCCATTCCTTTGCCCTCTGGAGTTTACTTTTTGAAGGTCTCTAGGAGATTATGCCATCAGTGGGACCTTGGCATCCTGAATGTCTTCTCTCCTTTGATCCCATGAGTGCAGAAGAAAGCTCATACGAAATTGAGCACAGCTCATTTTGATAGCCAGCTCATTTTGATAACCGTGGACTATGCAGTGGGTGTGTAACTCCAAACTCTTGACTCTGACCATATGCTCACTAATTCAGCTGTTTCTTGGGATGGGACTGCTGTCTAACAATGGAACAGAACAGTTTTCCCAAACCTCCACAAACTATGCCCTTTTTATCTGGAAATGTGAACATAGCCAAGTTCTTGCTGGCCTACCACCAGGTCTGTTTATTCAGGTCATTAGGCAGTATTTCTCACCTGGTATAAAGAGCAAGAAGTCGACCACCTGAAGGCGAAACTGATGTTCTTTTGTTCGTTTTGTCTGTGGCCCCGTAAGGCGTTCATGTGGGCACAGCTAAAGATTAGTTATCAGTCATTTCTTTGGTTGCCTCACTTAGCTCGCTTTTAAGTGTCCTGTATTGCGATGCGTCTCTTAATAGGGCTTTCATATAAATTTACTTCTTCGTTCTTTTTGCAACAGTGTTACCTTAATTTTGTCTTGACCTTCTTGATGCAGACTCTCCTCAGTCCTCTTCACAGCTGTACTCCTAGGCTCGTGCCCCTGGAAGCTTCGCTCCTGATTGCGCATAAGTGATGGCAAACTGCTTGCCTTGCCATTTTAGTTGCCAAACCTCTTTCCCTGATGAGCTCATGACCAATGAATCCTTTCTTATGAAAATGTTATCACCTTTCCACGGGGAACAAAGAAGTGCTGTTGATGATCAGCTGTTTATTGGGTTCACCAGTGCAAAAAATCAGAAAAGGGGCATAGAAATGGACATTATTATGAAATACTGTTCTCTGCACCAAAATGCGTTGTGCAATGACCCTGGAAGGTCTTAATACAGCTCATTCCAACAGAGTGAAAGCTGAACAGCGGCCCCAGTGCAAGGTGTTCTTGTCTTGGCCATATTCTAGACCGCCACATGGGCATCTCTTTATTCTTTCCCTAGGCTCTACTGCATTGATTCTCACGTTTTCAGCCGAGGGTCATTTTGTGTGCTTGGTTCTGCGGGACTTCCAGCTGTAATTCCAATTTGCAGACCCACCTTCTTGGAGGGGGTGGGGGCAGTGTTCCTTTGTTACTGTTTGAAAGTGAGGGATATGTGGTTTGAAATATTGGATTCCATCAGTGACCCTTAATTTGATTGCAAGGTACTGGTCAAACAAAGTGTTTGGTTACTTTAAAACATGTCTGTGCTGTAGCTTTGTTCAGCTAGGTAGTTTTCTGCATAGTGTTTAAAAACATTTGACACTGTGCTGCTAAAGTAATTTGTCAATACAGACTGCATAGAAAGACATTCAAACTATCATTTAAGTTACCCAAAGCTAAGTTAATTGAACTAAATCTTTCGTTTAAATATAGAGATTGTGTATAGAAAGGAAGCTATTGTGTTAAGGTAACTTTACATACCCTAGACCATCTCAAAATGGCATTTAAGCAAGTCACATGATACTTTTTAACTTCAGGGTACATCCAAACTGGTTTTGGACACCATGCCCATTTAAAAGTAATACATGTGATCAGTGCCCTTGATTCATGTCACAAGGTACTAATACCCTAGAATAGATGCATTTCTTTTTTGGTAGCTTTTTCAGTCTTTGCCTCAGCACAAAAATCATCTGACCGCAAAAGTGTTACATTTACAAAGGAGAAAGTAGACTTAGTTTACAAACGTGTAAATTGCATTTTGTTTGTAAAGTCTTTCCTATCCATATTATGCCACAGACTTGAATATTTGGTTTAAGGTGCGTTTTATAGTGTAAGTCACACAGACGCAAGCTACATCCTGTATGGAATGAAGATCGCTGTGCAAGGAGAAGCCAGGGGATCGACTATGGCGCATCCAAATAACGGCAACCAAAATAGGGTCGGGCCTACTTGCTAATGTGCTCACACAGATGAGGAGCGCACAAGAGAAGTTGACAGCTGGAGAGCCGGTGCTCCGAGCAGATCCAGTACTTGGCCAGCTGGTTTTATATGAATCTCTGCTGCATCCTCAAAATCATGGCCTGCTGGAACTCGCTATTGCTTCCACTGCCAAGCTGCCAGAGTGGCGAGCGATGCATGAAGCGGTCAGTGAAGCTCCCCAAAATACTGCTCTGCTTATTCTTCAGAGGTCACAGATCAATACTGAGAATAAGATGGCGTTTGGGCTCTTGAGGGTTGCAGGAGTGCACTACAACCTCAGCCTGTGAGGAGAGAGGGATTGGAAATGTTCGGTCTAGACCCACACTGCTGGAAGGGTCTGCTGAGCCCTTCGGGTGAATGCCCAAATGGAAGAAAGACCAGATGCTCCCCCACAGATGCACATGGTCTTTTCGGATTTAGAACGGTAGACTGAAGATCGTGTTCCCATTTTGTTTTGATATCCCTTTTGTAATGAAAATATTTTTCAGTTCATCGTATGATATCCCAGAAGGACTATTTCTAGCACGTGGCCCTTTCGGCGAAGCCCCAGAATGAAGGCTTCTGCTTGAACCCGGTGCGTGAAAATGTGGTAGTTTACCCTGAGTTACACATTGCCCTTGTTCTTCCACGGTCGGTGCAAGCAGTCGTTTCTGGACAGCGCAGTGGGGTTGAGACAGCTAATGGCCTCGTCTGCCACAGTACAGAGTATGCCAGTCATTTTTCAATATTTTCTTCGTTTGTAAGCTTGGGTTCAGGTGCACGGTTACAACTAGGAACCTTAGACCGTTTAATAAACAGCGCACTCTCGCACTTATCAAAAAGAAAGCAACTGCAGGCTGACTGGAGCGTCGTTGTTTTCAGTATATGATCCCAGCAGACGGCCTGCTGGTGTCAATAATGCTTTTGTAGGGTGCAGCAAGCCTCGTTTTGGGATCTCGGCCCGGTGACCATCTGCTTTTCTAAGTCATGGTTGTGTGGGGTTTTCTGCTCAGGCGGGAGTGAGTCAGACGTTTCTTCGTCCTTCAGATGGCGTTGCTATCTTATCTCGCACACTTTCCTCTTTGAAGTAGTGGAGCTTGTGCTGAGTCACAGGGCGGGCTCGCCTTCTGAGGCCCAAGAACCGTGCCTGAAACCTGCGGGCTGAGGTTCTGCCTTCCAGATGGACTGCAGGGCTGAGGGCAGTGGCTGCTGAAGCTGTCCCAACATCTTTTTTTCCTCTTCGGTTATTGTTCATCTCTGCACAGCAGTAACATTGTCTTACTATTGCTGGTGTTTATGCACTTGTCTCGTTTGTTTGACCCCAGAAAGTGCCAGGGCCCTGTACGTGTCACCACACTGACTTATCCGGACATGACACACGTACAAGGTAGGCTAACTGAGGCGTCCGTGAAAATCCTCATATCAGGATCACAGGATCAGGGCATTTTAACGGCCTTCATTCCACTAAGCATTTACATCGGCAGAAGCAGCGTTTTATGTATCTTTCTCAAGGGAAGCACCAATTACTTTTTATTTTTTGTAAGAATTTTTTTTAAACTGACTTATAACCGATAGTTTTACTCTAGTGTCCATTCGTATGAGCCACTAAATCAAAGAATGTTGTTTCTCCTTTACTTATCCTTATCTTTTCCTCGCTTTATCAGAGCACTTGGGTTACTGCCATCGATTATTAATCTTGGTTTATTTAGCTGGTTGTTTAAAAAGTGGCTTAGGAAATGCATACCACTTTACAAAGTCCCCAATCAATCAATAAATAACGAGAGCATCATTCCAGGAAGAGACTTCATTGTAATGCCGATTTACTTGTTTCCATGTGCCGTGGGGACAAAGGTCCATAGCTTTCACGGATTTCTTCTTTAGGACGCTTGTTGGCCTACACCATCTCAGTTTACTAAACTCATTTAAGTAATATACCTCTTCATCAGTTAGTCTGGCGTGTCACTTACATTTTTCTTCCCCCTCGCTTCAGCATACAGAATAGGGTAGTGGTTCAGCCTACTTCAGCCATTGGTTTACTTCACCAAGAGATGGTGTTCCGCTGGTTGGCAAGGAGCATAGCTGTACAAAAGTAGTTCCCTGCATTGCCAGGGGACTACTACGAAAATGTTTTCTTTTGAGACCAAAAAAATATTTTGCTTTTAGCCCATTTTTAAGGTTTGAGTGTGCAAAGTGCTCTGTCCCTTTTGGCAATCTCTCTTTTCAGGCTATTAACCACACCCAGGTCACGCCCATCAGTTTGGTTGGTTCGTGGGCTTGTCTTCTAAAATTCGCTTGATTTCATTAGTGAAAGGCATGCATGGTAGTCCTCCGTGAGCGCACTGGCCAACTACTGAAAACATACCAGGCTCCATGTTTTCCGTATAGTTTCTGGTCTACTTTTTCTCTTTATTTTGTAGGCAGCGCGATCTCGTAGCGCTTTGCATGCATATCGACCCTGTTACATGGATAATTGCACTTTTGCCAGTAACGTAGATAATTGCACTTTTGCTGATACGTTTCACTGCCAGGAAACTTCTGTTTCCTTTTGTTTGTCTGCTTTGTGCTCGCAGCGGACACCGGCTCGCTTTTGTGAAACTGTGTATCTTTTCATTTTCAGTTGATGTCAAGAAAAGTCCGGTTAGGAGTTTACAACGCTGATATCTCTAACTCGAGCAAATGCGAGACCCATTGCATTGCAAATGCTTGTTTTTATTATATTGGCAAGGGCCAGGCAGCCAACAATAACATTTTACCAACTGCTGGTGGAACAAAACAAGCATTGTCAAAGCTAAAAGGCTAACAGCCAATGCAGGACCTTTTGACTTTGCCAGTGCACATTTTTGTTAAATGTAGCTTTTTTTTTTTTTTTTTGTCATAATGGACAGTTTGATGTGATAGCATGTCTCCACCAATGACGTTGGGTATTAAGCTGCGCCTAATATAGAAGTAGAGATGTCAGACCACTGTTCTTCCTGTATGTAGGCTGTGTCCCTGGTTGGAGTCATGGTTGCCTCTATTAAACTGCTTCTCTGAATCATCCGAGTGGGAAACAAAATGGTTTTACACGGTAATATTCTTATCTCCATTGAGTCTTCTGAAATAACCCTAATAGCGACCGCACACCTTGAAAAGTGCTTTCTCCTACCATGCTGAAAAAACAAAGAAACAATAAATAATAGTGATCATTATCATTTCATAAGAAAGATGTCCTGCGGGGGCTACAAGTACTGGGAAACAATATATTAATCCAGCTTTACTCGCAATAGCATTGAATAGTTGATCCAGTTTAGTGAATACTTGGGGGAAGTACCTCGGTCCAACGTTTTGATCCCTCCGGCACTCCAGATTTATGAGCTTTTTTTTGTCTTCTGGCATCCTGGTGAGGCCAAATTTGCAAGGGCCAAAACGCATCAACAACTTCAAAAGGAGTCCAACCAAAAATTTGAATTCAGTTAGATTAGCCAGGCAATAGGAGGCTATTGGGCATAGAAAGCTTGGCATATCATGGACTACCTTGGGTAGATTTTGTGTCCATAGTACTGGTTGTAACCACCTCACTTCTAACTTTGGAAGTTACTAGGAATCCTATATTGAACATTTGCAGTTGTTTTTTATTTATGTATTGTTTGTTATTTGGCTTATGTATGGATTAAAATATCTTGTATATTGTGCACTCTGGTGAGGGTGTTGCAGCACAATTTTTGAATTTTGGAAAAAATTAAAAATGTTTATTAAATGTGTAGGATCCTGGGTGTGAGATATTATAGGGAAGCACTAAGGAGCAGATTGTGTTTGCTGTTTCCCCGGTATTTGCATTGGACATGCCAGTTAAGAGCGAATACAGCCCCTACTATTTGATTCTAATTGCATGGTACAGAGATCAATTGATTAGGACTTTTTGGAAGTAGTCCCTCAATCTGCAGATTACCTACTGCTGTAGCACAGATTGTTAGAGATTGAGTTTACGTTAGTTATTGGTGTGCATACTTGGATTTTATTATATTTTAACTTAGGACACTACTGTTTGCATTAGTGTATATATTTAAACTTTTTGAAAAACTGCTGTCAAATGTTTTATGTATTATATACAGTTAAAGTATTATAAACTAACTTAACACATTTATGGCTTTTATGCGAAATAAAGTATTATTGATTGATATAATTATGTGAAGGAACAAATGGGCTTCCATTGACAATAGATGGTGTTATTGTGCATAAGAAGACTTTTTATTTATCCCTCTTGCTTACCCAGTTTTGTTGCTTGTTGTTCAAACAGAGGGCTGTTGCGGTAACAAGACCCCATGGGCCTTCAAACTTGTTGGGTTGGAAGACCGCCAGTTCGGTTTTCTGCCTGCTGGCCCTATTACGAGTTTTCCACTGGGTTTCCGCCTGCTGGCCCAGCGGAAAACTGCCCACAACATTGACGCCGGTTTGTAATTGAGCTGGCGGCAATGTTGCAGTGCGATGGAACCGCCATGCAAAAGCTGGCGGACACCGGAGTCGTAATCCACAGGGCAGCGTTACCTGCAGCGCTGCCCAGGTGGATTAAGACCACCACCAGGCAGTCGAAAAAGTGGCAGTGCCAGCGGTCGCACCGTGGTGCTTCCGCCACGGTCATAATGTGGCTGTTGGACCGCCGCCAAATGATGGCACAATTGTGCAATGTTATCCGACTGTTTTGCTGCTAGATTACTCAAATTAGCTAAATAGACAAAATATTTGTGCTGCAGCTGACTAAGATATTACTCTGTTAATAGGAAGAAATTGGTCCTGGTTAGCAACCACCTTTGCTTCTGGGAGCAAGCATATAATTACAATCCCAAAAATATCAACACCTCTAACCTGCATGATAACATTTTTAACTTAAATATTGAATTTTGCTCCTGGAATGTGGGTGGTTGTTGCCGATTACATTCAGACACGGATGTGTTAAATTTTGTAAATCGCCATAATGCCATTTGTAGTCCTGTAGTGTATTGAAACAACCATGTGCCTGGCTCTAATGTATACTCTGTGCCTGCAGTAAATCCATTGAAAAAGGCACAATCAGCTGTAGAGTTGGTGATTTGTCTCCACTAATTCTTATTTTTAACTGAGAACTAGAAGTATTAAAACAGTGCTGTATGTGTTTTACTCTTCCACACAAAAGTAAAGGGGCCCTAAAATATGCTTTTTTTTCATGAATGTTTGCTTTTGTGTATAGTTATAAAGTAATCAGTTGATCATTTGATTGAAGTACTTCAGGTTCTTCAAAAACATCATTGCCCAAGAAGAGTTTTTTTTTTTTTTTTTTTTTTTTTTTTTTTTTTTTTTGACCTGTGAGTTTTATTCATACCTGCCAATGATGACTGTGGAGGACCTGTACTTAAAGTGTTTCTAGGGCATACTGGCCGTGGAGAAATCAACACACCAAAAGCAAGATAGAATTGAGTTGCATGCGCTTCAGCGTCTTAAGGCCTTGGGCCTTCATGTCTTGAATGGCTGTTTTCTTTGAGCCTGCCTGAAGCACATTAGATCCATCTCTTGTGAGAGAGGACATTTTAAACTATAACCAAGGCACTAGCAACCAGGAAGAAAGAACATAGAAATTGGGCGCTCTCAGTGAATCCACATGGTAATAGATAAACATAGCAGATAGGGCACGGTGCTCCTGGCAAGAGGATCTTCCCTTATCCTCTGAGGTTTCCGAAGAGACCGAACACAGATAAGTCAGAAGTCAGGGCACTCATGAATCAAAAATAATTACATAAGACGTGTTTAGTGTCCATAATGTACTAATCAGGAATTTCGTTGTGAGACCGGAAATCGTGAAAACAGGAACCTTCAATTTATTCTTGAAAGATAGGTTACATCACAGTGATGGAAAAACAATCCTTAAGGTCAACACATCCGTGACCATAGCATCCGAAAGGTAGTCAAGTAGTAAAACGCCAACACGTGTTTCGTCTTATGAGATATAAATCTCAAAGACTTCATCAGGGCTGAGCTAAAATCGAGACGTCTATCAATAATGGGACTCCTGAGCCATCCCAGGAATCTGAAACTTGTGGTACCTTGGATAAATACATGGTCCGGACACTACGGAACACCGCGAAATGATCTGAACGCGGTCTCCCGTTCCCTACTACTTTGTTTTGATTAGGATACTCGGTGGTATTGGTGTTTCTACTACCCGCTACTTCTATTTATCCAAGGTACCACGAGTTTCAGATTCCTGGGATGGCTCAGGAGTCCCATTATTGATAGACGTCTCGATTTTAGCTCAGCCCTGATGAAGTCTTTGAGATTTATATCTCATAAGACGAAACACGTGTTGGCGTTTTGCTACTTGACTACCTTTCGGATGCTATGGTCACAGATGTGTTGACCTTAAGGATTGTTTTTCCATCACTGTGATGTAACCTATCTTTCAAGAATAAATTGAAGGTTCCTGTTTTCACGATTTCCGGTCTCACAACGAAATTCCTGATTAGTACATTATGGACACTAAACACGTCTTATGTAATTATTTTTGATTCATGAGTGCTCTGACTTATCTATAAACATTTTAAACTATGTTTGCTTTCATTCAGTTGGTTCAGATCTGCTATATGTTTTAAATAAAATTGATTGGAGAGAGATCATTATCCTCAAGTACGTGTTTTTTTTTTTAATGCACTTCAAGCATTGAACCATTTAAAAGGCAGGGCCTATGTCTCTATTAATAATATGGACAGCTGTCAAGAAATAAATGGAATTTTTGAGCTACTCCTAAATCGGAGAAGTGGTATTAATCTTTACGTATTGTAGGCGGGTGTCCTCCACCTCTCCTACTGAGACCCTAGAATGGCGCCGATAGCGCACCTCCTCCGTTCCCGTACAGCGTCACCAAGGAGACGCGTGGGGGCGGGACGTCCGGTTGGCACCCAATTTCCGGGTTGCCGTACAAGAAAAGAGAACGGACTTCGGGGAAGAGAGAGACGCCGGACGCGAAGAAAAGAACGCCGGACAAGAGCAGGACGAAGGAGCAACGCAACAGGAAGAAAAGACCGTTGGACCGAGTGACGACCGGAGGACGCCCAGCCCGAGCAGGGGAGGCTGGGAAAGATCCTCGAGGAGAAGACGAACCCTGCCACGACCCAGGAGGGTTGTGGCTTAACAAGGTACAGGCTCTATTAAAGGGAGATCGACACAAGGGGGATAAGGGAGGGGTAGGAGGAAGAAGGAACACCGGGGAGGGCATAAGGGAATGGGACAGGTTGTCTTGAGTGCTGGGAACCGGGGAAACACTGACCCTATTCTCACCTGTCACCAGCCTACCCTGGCTACTATAGTAACCCTCTCCCCCTTTTTGCCTACACTCAGTTTAAATCAACGACCCCTGTACTTCCTTTCCTCACCCTCCCACACCCATACTAACATATCAAGGAGATATCCAAATACCTCTCCACTTACCTGGCCGTATCCTCTTGTTTTTCCGAGATCCCATGGGAAAAAGGTAACCAAGAAGACTCAGTCCGAAGAACGCCACCTAAGGGGAAAAAGAACATTAAAGACTGATAAGGACCAACAAAGCCTTTGCAAGAAAACCTCCAATAAGAAAGAAAAATTGGAAAGAACTACATTCACTATAATTATAATCTTCCCACTATAATAAATAAAATCCGTGCTCATGCCCTTCTAGGGCCCCTAAAATACGAGTTCGAGTCCTCTGTACCACCGACCCCTCCACACGTATGTATAAGAGTGCTATGGGCATCCAAAAGACAAGGGAATCATTAAAATAAAAAAAATAAAAATAGTGTGTACTGCATCTAGTGATGATATTTAACAGCTCATTGAAACTCTGGTCTTATTTCAATCGGTTAAATAGAAGTGTCCCTTTTGAATTTGGTAACAATGTTTCTGCATATCAAAGACAAAAAACACATTATCTTGCTGTATATTACCAGGGAGGAGGGAATTGGACCCCACCCCAAATTAAAGACTATAATGCTCAGTGGCCTCGACATCCAGTGGAAGATTTATAAGGTGAATTGAAGCTTGTAGATCATATAGCACTCCTGGTATGGATTATCTGCCATTTACTTTTTCACCACGCTAGTTCATGCTGGTCAGTTTGTTTACTTGCACTGTTTAGCTGCTGCTGCGTAACAGCGATCTTTACTTGCGACAGGGTTCTCTTCATCACCTCGTTAATTAGGAAGGGTTTCCACACAGACCCTATGAAAGCTTAGTTGGTGAAGAAGCCAAATTTTGTGCTGCTCTTCTGTTAATAGGATATTAAGAGCTGGGCTTAAGAAAATTAACTTTCTTTACTGGTTTCAGACACGTTTCGTGAGGAAGCTGTGACGATCAACAATATATCAGCATTAACAATGTTGATGGAAATTTGCATTACTCCTGCTAGCATACCCATCTGTTTGGTTTCTATATTTCAAAACAGAATTTGATGTCAGACACAGACAAATTTGATGTAGAAATTTACACAGTTGGAGAATTACTCCACTGTTTTGAGCAATCCAGTTGTATCGTAACACCTGGATTTGTGTTTTATTTCAAACAAAATAAAGACACATCGATGCCTGAAGTAGTGGTGCGTGCTGGCCCTGTGCTTTTTAATTTGTATGTAGCCAATTTAGGAGCTGCAGTTACAAATGATAGCTCTTTCCACCAAGTCTAGGTGGCTATGCAGTGTTTGATTGTGTTATGTGATGACAACATTACCTTGTTAGGCAAGACCGGTGCCTGTTTGCAGTGTTTTCTCACAGGCCCGAGACCTAATCAGAAAATAATTATCTGTTAGTCGTTTTTTAAAAAACAAATGGAGTAATGATTAACAAAAATGTTGATGAAAACCTGCAGTTGGATATTTGTGGGATGGAGAATGTCAGGCATTGTAAAAGCACAGACTATAAATATTTGGCAGTTTGGCTCCATCAAAGAGGTGGTTATTTACCTCATCCAGCCAACCAAAAGTGTTTTTATTTTGCTTCTCTGCTTGACTACTGACTTGGCAGCTTCCTTTCTGGAACCTATCTTTTGAAATAGCCGTATAAATTTCCAGCCAGCCATTAGTTATGGCAATTATGGCATTTTGGGTAACTTATCACCTTGGTTAGATTCCACTCATAGTAATCTTTTCACACAATTATTTAGGCCTGCACAATCCCAGATAAGACTTAAATTGGGCCTGCAAAACTAATAATGGGCTGGGAAAAGTGCTTTAATACGGTGCTGGTCAATGCTTAATTTGAGCCAGTGGCTGGTCAATGCTTAATTTGAGCCAGTGGTTTTTGGTGCTTGGCACCGGCAGTCTAGTTTAGATATGAGCACAGCAACAGTTGCTAATTACTTCCATCTAAATTAAAAAAAATACTAATGCATGCCACCAAAGCCCTTCGTATAGCTTTCGGCGCCTAGAATAGTCAGATTTTTTTTTTCTCATGTACGAGTGTGATGTTTTTCAGTTGTGCTGGCACTGTTATTGCCAGCGCTGGAAGGGCAGTGGGTGACATCAGATGCTGAGCGGCCGAGGCGCTGCTTTTTATTATTATTATTTTATTTTGTTGTAACAAATTAAGCCCTGGTGATGGTGCAGGAATACAGTCGCCAGCAGTGGAACCGTAAAAGGTATTTTATGGGAAGAGTTAAATAGGGATATGTGCAATAGTTGTTCTTTAATATTAAATACGGCGTTGGGGGACCTTGGACTGGAGCAGTTCTAAAGTATGGGAGAAAAGGGAGATGAAGTACAGAACTTTTTTGTTGCATTACTGCGCCCTCACCAGCAGAATGGTAGTTAGTTTGGCACTGCTTTATTTGAGCCGGTGGTTGCAGATGGGGCTCCCTGCACTTACTTTTTCTCATCAGACTTTGAACCAAAGCAAGAAAGTGGAAAGCACGTGGGGTGGGTGCACACTCAGCAAGAGTAAGCGAAAGACGTAAGAACAGCGTCAAAGGGAGAAAGAACGAACCTGCACAAACAAGATAAAGGGGAAAGGCGTGTCCGATGGTAGATTAAAAAGACGTGACGTGGATTCAGATCGACTCAGCCTTGGTATTCGGAAGGTTAGCATACAGTGGTGCCAACCACACATTTCTGATCGAAACTTTGAGCCCCTGCACTTGCATTCATTCTTTCCAAAAAGAAGCAATGGCTAGTGGGCTCTTACTCTGATCCTGACATGCAATCGAGTTTTGTGTACACCATTACAAAGTCAATTCAAATTGATTTCTTGTGAATTTGATTTGGATGGTTTTTACCTTCAGCAAGGGTGGCCACAGTTTTGGGGGGGGGGGGGGGGGATAACCTTTGAGAAATGCCTTTTCTGCAATTCAAGATCCAATAATAATTTAATTTTCTTTGTCTCTGGCTTAGAGGAATGAAAGGAGACAATTCCTACGACTGTCCTGCATTTACTTGGCGTGATAAATTGTAATGAGGCTACAGAAATGTTTTACTGCAAAGTAAAACAGCTTTTGTCAGCCTTTAAGTTCGTGAAAGTTGCTTAAATTAGATACGTTGGCATTGGGAACAACATCAGAATGCCTAAACAGGTTTCTGTTTCGAGACTCTGCTTTGTGTGAGGAGGTTTGCATTATTTAAAGAACTTTATATTGTATTTATGAATATTTTAATTGTTGACATGATTTTTAGAAGGAAATTGAAGTATGATTAAATGCATGAATGTCTAGCATAATTGTGATGCTTTTAATTGCTTATACAATGGAAATGATTTATCAATTGTAGGTTTATGAAACTTGGTTGTTTCAGAGTCTAGTGCCGAAGCACTGTAGGTATACTGACCACACTGTGATGCTCATTGTATGGACCTCCGAATTATTATGTACTGATTGGACACACACAAGTTTAAACTTTGGACCTCTAGGTTTCACATAAGATTTTTGATCCCACGGATTTGTCATTAGTGTGTGTTTAGCTTTTTTTCATTTACGTAGGTATATTATCTACCTTGACTTTCTCTCATAACTACATTGTCTAAAGGCTGGCGTCATGACGTATTTAATGCTTCACAAACTTATAAGGACTTTTCCCATCGCAGCTACACTGGCACTTTGTTTGAAAGACAACCATGCACTTCCCTGAGCTTATTGTCTGAGCCACTGGAATTATACAGCAGGAGAGGGTCAACTGATAAAACAGTGAGTAAATTAAACGGCAAGCAAAGGAAAATTATGGGTCATAGTACGCCACATATTTTAATAGTATTACTTCATTATTTCATCATTTTTAAACTTGGTAACTCTCTCTTGATATTGGCTGCACCTTATTAGTACATGTTTAACACTGTAACTTTTGAACCGTTTGAAGTGGAAAGAAACTTTTTTTTAAATAAAACCTGCAGATTATGCAGAAGTTGTGGATTATGTGGCAAATCTACAATTATGCGAATATCGATGCTGCCACATAATCGCATAATTCCAATGACCCTACTTATTGTTTTGTTGTTACTGTAACTTGTGTTTTATCAGACCATACAGTGATTAGGTGTAAATGAGGTTGTAAAGTTGTGTTTTTTTTTCTTTTTTTTTTTCTTCTTCTCCTCCTTCTCCTTCTTTAATGTGATATTCATTGAAGTGCAGTGTAGCTGATGCTCCCTTCTAGGGGTGGGCTGAATATTTCATTTCACATGTGGAATTGGCAGAATTTGGCAATACGCACCACACTTTTAATTTGGGGTTCCTGCCAAATTCTGCCAATTGCAGTGTGGCAGACTTTTTTTCCTGCGAGGCTCGAGAAAGGCGACTCCGAGCAAGATTTGGCATCCCCAGCATCTAACGGAGGCGGTTGTGGTCAGAGGACCGCTTTTCAAGTAGATTTGCTGCAGCTCGAGTAGCTTTTCGTCTCGAGCGGTAGCAAAATCAAGTTAAATGGCCGCACATGCCTGCTCACTGCATGGTGCTGATCCTTTTTCAGTACTGCTTGTGCTACTGGTACCAAATTGCTGCGCAGCATGCATATCTTCCACCCGTTGGTGGAACTCTATGGAATCTCGTGCAGTTTTTATGTAACCCTGCAAATTCCCACCACCCCTACTTGAAGTGGCTATTTGGAGACAAGACTGTAAATACCATTTGTGTTCCAATATGTCGATGAGATTGTGAAGTGTTGGAGGGTTTTGGGTATTTGGGTACTGCTTGCCACACATTTTGGTGGTCAGTGACTATCTAGCAGAAGTGCATGGATTTATTGCACCTGGAAAATCTGCCAGTTTGGATTCAGTCCTAAGCCAGCTTATGAACACCCATCAAAGTAAGAATAGTGTTTTGGTTTTATTGGTAAAAGGCCATATTGTATGAGGTGGCATGTCCTTGTGATGAAGTTCAGTAAAGACCTACTCCACTCACTGATATTACTGGACACCCTGGTTTATGGTAGGCATTGGCTAAACAACTATCATATGAAAGGGTAGTGCTGTAAGGCAAGGAAACCCAAGCAGCTGACATCTACAAACCAGATTTTGCACTACAGTGGGGCTTTAAACAGGCTCCATATCCCGAAGCCCTCTGAAGTAAGAGGCCAAATCTTTTAATCCAGAAGCAATGTTATATACACATGGTTCCTTGCACTGCCTAACACACACTTACTTTTGGGCCCTTTACCAGCCTTATTCAAATGCTGTAAGATGGTCATGGGAAATAGAAGATTAACAGAGGAGCTGGGTAAAAAAATGATCACCTTAGTCCAGATGCACAAGAGAATTGCTCAAGATTGGGCAGTGATAATTGCAGTGGTGCTGGAGCTGTTGTCCAGCTGGGTACTGGTGGTTGTGCTGGTGTATGGAATAAGATTGACACCAGACTGGGAAGATATGACATCCCTATATGCGGACAACATGTTGCTATATCTGATGAATCTGTAGAGACCCGTGGTAGAATACTAGAACATCTATGGGAAAACTTCTGGTTTGCAGATTAACTGTCACAAAATAACAGCATTGTGACTCAGCTGATGGTAGTGACCGGAAGTGGGATTTCTGTGCTTGAGAATATATGTAATAAAGGGCCTGGCTGAGTTCCAATGATGCAACCTAGTTAGGGTCCTAGAGGAATATAGGCAGGATGTGGGCCATGGGCAAAGACTCTATTTTGTTGTTTGGCAGCACAGCTCTCTATAAAATGAGAACCTGACTGAACCTCCCATACATGTTACAGAACACTGTTCGAGGTCCCGACGAGTTCTTCCCAGCCATGAACACAGTGATACTGCAGTTACTATGGGATTGTGGCTCACTAAGGATTGCATTGACTACCTTAACCAGGAACCTTCATAAGGAGGACATAGCCCTCCCCTACCTGAAGCTTTCCTACTGGGTGGCTTAGATGTTAGTCCATGACCTTTGCGAATTGGTGAGAGCCGGCATGAATAGTGGATAGGTATAGCATGGGCGTGTAAGGGTACCCCACAGGTGTAAGGCATAGCTGGGATTGTTCAGGAGGATCCCTGACCAGAGTGGTCGATATATGGAAGAAAGCAACAATGTGGCTAGGATGGGAAGGAAGGTTACACTAGAGACTCCAGTATGGGACTTGGACATACTGGCATCCCTCCAGCGAAGAGGGACGTTGACAGTGTGACATACTGGGCATACTTACAATGGCCAACATTTGGGATATGCAGGGCCTTCTTCCATTTGAAGCACTACAAAGGCAATATCAATTAGCAGAGTCTCAGCACTATAGGTGTACACAAATGCAACACACACTAGCCTGATATAGAGACCAATTACAGGAGATGGTAGATTGGACCCATTTGGAATACAGAATACTGGCAGCCATCCTCCATCGGCATTCCAAATCACTTATATATAGGACACTTGTGATCACCAGTCAGACTCCTCTAGATGGACTGAAGGTAAAATGGGAGAGCTACCTGGGGACTAGACATCACGTGAGGGGTAAACCTGCTAATACCCTAGAGAACTTGTAATTAAGGCAGGATTCTGGTTAGTGCAACTTAAAATCCTGTATCTGGCTTTCTATTTTTTTTAATTATTTTTTTTATATACCATGGACCAGACTACACTGCATGATCATTGGAGATGACTGCATGAGAGGGGTTAGCAAGACAGACGCACCACACTGTTAGGCCCCCTATGGGGTTGCCCACGTATACAATCCTGCTGGGTTGGGGTACCGATTACAAGAACGGGCGAGGGAAGATATCACTTAGCCCACCTCTGGGCATATAAGGTGACACTGTCTTGATACACCCTGCTTCTTTGTAATTGATGCTGGTGGTGGTAAGACTGACATTATTCGACAGTGGGGCAACCCAGTAGTCTCTGACCTGGATCAGTGGACAACAAACATGGACTGGTGCATGCTTGCAGAGCAGTCAGTTGACCGAGCGAGAGGCCGGAAAAAATGTTTTGAGATTGGGAGTGATTAAACACAAATGTGAATCAGATCCACAGCAGACAGGGAGAGATTAGGCGGCGGGACCGAGGACGGACACAAGGGGAGGCGGAAGGAAAGGACACCCAGTGAGTATACCTGTCCTGCATCATAATCTTTCAAAATGGTTTGTGTACTATAATGCTTGTAGTGTGTCAGCTTATTTACTGTAATATACAGTATTTTTTTATTTGAATACTTTTAATAAAAAGGGTAATAGTTCTTTGAAGCAACATGTGACATCATCTTTCTGTAGTTAGGTGACACTTGATATTTTGGCACACTTGAAAATAAACAGTGAGTATTTTTTCAAAAATGTTTCACGCAGATCATAGGAAAGGACATTATTACTAATAACTACTAGATGTATTGTTTTGCTTTTTTTATTCTGTACAACAGTGGTTCCCAACCTGTGTACTGGGGACCCCTGGAGGTCCAAAAAGCCTTCTCAGGGGGTCCGTGACTGCTTAGACAATAACCTAATATGAACAAATTAATGTATATAAAGTGGCTAAATGTACAATTGAACATTTTAAAACATGCTGTAAACATAAAGGAATCTGAAATGTGGAGGCTAAAAATTATATTAGTATCCCCAAATGGAATTGTAGGAGCAGTACAGGTGCCTCCAACAAAATATAGTATGGACAATGTGTGGCTTCAATTGAACTTAGACAAGCTCCTAGCTTCCTATTCAACCTAAAATGTTCATTTTTTTATTTAATTTGTATGCAATTTAACGGAAATGTGTTAGGCTTGTTTCTGTTTTTTTTATATACTTAGGCCCGAGTCCCTGTCTTTCAGTAATGACTCCGTGTGGGCGGGGTGGGGGTCGACCCCAGATTCCAGTAATGATTCAGGGGGTCTCTGGGTTCCAATAAAGTTGGGGTACAGAGAAGTCCACATGTTGGGAACCACTGCTGTACAAGTTCTGCAGGTCTTGGGAAATAAGATGTTTTTTCCAGGATCCCCATCTCTAAGCATAAGAGACATGTTTAGGCACTTTTCAACTTTTTTAAATTTAAAATTCCCTTTCGGGCCCTGGATAAGAGAGAAGCAGTGTCTTAGGGTTTCATTATGAGCCTGGGGGTCTTAAGACCGCCAGACCCGTGGTGGCAGTAGGGCCACCACACTCCTGGGGGTCCAACCGCCAGATTACAACCCTGGCGGTCGGAGTGCCAGAGGGCCACCACCAAGTACATGGTTCCCGACGGGGTGGCTACTGTCTAAGTCATGGTCAGCCATGGGTGCGCTGAGTTCATTGCCGTCCTGCTGATCAGAAGTCCTCTTTCCACCAGCTTTTTCATGCAGTGTCCCTGCCATGAAAAGGCTGCTGGAAAGCCAGTGTTAGGGGCCGCAGGGGGCCCCTGCCCAGCACCCTCGGAATGCGTATTGTCAGCTACGCCAGACAGTGCTCTTTCCGAGGCTGCTTGAGCATGGCAATGCCGGCGCACTGTTTTCACTGGACTGACCGGCAGAAACCTCATAATATGGAGATTTCTGCCTGTCAGCCCAGTGGAAGTATTGTAATTGGTGTTTTGTGGGGTGGGGGCTGGTGAAGACCGCTAGCTCCAAAGTGGTCTCCAGTGTACAGGGCTGGTGGGCCAACAGTCGGCCCGCCAGTGTCTTAATGAGGACCTTGGTGAAACCTTCAGAGTTCAGTTATTTGTATGCATTCATTATACTGGATTCTCTTTGTGCAATGTTAAATGCTTGATGTTTTCAACCACATTTTAGATGAGCTATATTTATTTTGGTGGATGTCGGTGCTCTTTGTCATATGTAAGAGGTGGCTCTGTTTTGATACCTGTACACATAAAGTCTGAAGGAATAGATCTTAGGAACTTTCTAGCGATGTTGAACTAATGGGAATGGTCTTGTGTAACTCTTTCCAGGTAGGTCTTCAAGACTAAACCCACTCTGCCAACATTCTTATTCCTGTCCAGATTTGTATGGGGGATAACATCTCTGACCCATTTTTGTGGGTTTATTAGCTTGAAGAAAGCTTAAAATAATACTGACAGACATCTTCCATTGCTTAAACTTCAGAAGTCAGAAATCTCTTTTGAAATGACTAGATGCAACTATCTCGGAGATCTGAGGCAGTGTTCAGTGATAGAGGTGGGTAGAGGTACTAGTGATATCGGATAAAGTTTTTCTTTTAGCCTTCTAGTGTGTTATGTTTGTCTAATTGACATATTCACAGTGGACAAGTCACATGTATCAGTTGTATTTTATGCCATATTGTTCAAGCTGCTCAGCACTTCTCCAGTTGGCCTGCAGTTCTCCTTAAATACTTTGGGTCAGAACTGTGAATACTACTCCCTTACAGTGAGTCATACAGAACTTGAAATTCTATTTTTTGCCAGAAGATTCAAAAGGCGCAGGCACTGTGAAGGTGAGAGGCTACAAACGTTCCCCATACATTTCTGTCTCCTAGACTATTGTTTATACTATCCATTTTATGTAGCAGTGTGGAGCAGGGTTAAATGCAGCGTGATTAGACTAATAAAACCTAAAAAGAAGCATAGTGGTTTCTCATTCATGGTTTCTCACTCGAACTCTTTATTGCATAGAATGCCCTGATCATTTCACTAATTCGCTATGGCAGTCCTTTATGGTGGGCATCTGGTTGGTTTCATCTTGATTGAGCAGTCACCTTTGCAGAAGAGCATAATTGCCTAAAACGGTCATCCCAATTTACTCCACTGAATTTGAGATTTCAGAATTTGTCCTGCAAAAACATTGAGAGCTTCCTCAATTACCTAATCTTATAATGCCGTCTGATTTAAGTGACTTAATAGAACAGTTGCCCTGCAAACTGCCAATAATTACAACTCGGTGTAGGGCAGGTATCTGGCTTGAAGAGTTGTCTATTTCTGGCATTTGACTGTTGGAAAACAATCCTATAAGTCTTTGTAGGAACTACTGATACTGTCTGGACAAAGAGAACCTCTTTAGTACCAGTTTTGCACCTGAATTCTGCAATCAGCAGCTGAAAAGAGAATATGTTAACCTGGCTGATCTGCTGAACGGAGTTATACCAAATCTGATAGAAAGCTAGATCTTGAAAGAGTGTTTTTTGTAACTTAGTGTAAATCCATTCAGTAGTTTTGGAGATACTTGAGAGAAGAATTTTTTTTTGCCATGCCCTGCTAATTACTCCACATATTACATCAGTCATTGCATGTTCTATGACATCTTTGATAATATAACTGCAGCATTTTACAGTAAAATTATTGGTGAGAAAACTGGGGTTGCCTGGGGCGCAAGTTATAGTTACCTTAAGGCACGATTTATAGTTACTTGAGATAACTCTAACTATAACTGCTGAATTCCTATGGCTTCTATGGCTTTATAGCCTAATTAAATTCCAGTCTGTTGTCCCACCTTCAAAGAAATGGTTTGGTTTGATTTTTCTTCCGGTTTACTCCTACTGTAGTACTCCTTGCAGTTTTGCAGCCCATTTCAAGACAAGGTTAAATTCGATGTTGTGTACCCTGCTGGGAAAGCAGCCTTTTATGGTGGCATACGTGCTAGATTTAGTGAAATGTGTGCTTTCTGATGAGTTGTCTGTATAGAATAAACATTCAATCTTGGGGTCAAAGTTTATTTCAGACCTTCGTGTTAAGTCATTGACAGCCTTATTCCTTAATTGATCTGGATCCGTAGATAAGGTTTTACATACAGTTTATGCAACAAACATTTATAGTCCAAAGGTCTGGCCTGGGCCGCAAAAATAACAAGACCAGGCTGCCGTTTAAATGTGGCAGTCATGTGCTTCATTAAAGAGTTCCAAATTATATTGACCATTAACCATTGCATATAATTTGAATATAAGAGTATGGGTGCTTCATAGTAGACAGTGTACCCAGAACAGAAGTAGAAGCCCTCTTTCATTTTAAGGTTCATCACATGAAAAAGATTTTTGAATTACGTTAACTTGAATGCATAGTTGTACACATAAGGATGATTACAAACTAAAAAGGCAATTGCAAAGTCATTTGGTCTCACCTTTGTAATGCAATTGCAGAGCAGTTGGTTTTAACAGTGTCTGTTTATATTGTTTAAAAAAAAAATACAAGTAAAATTTCTAAATAGTGGATGAAAAGCAAACCTATCTTTTGGTAACATCGGAACTGTATGTTGAATTCAATGTTTACAGTTTTTTAAATAAATAGCATTATTTATTTTTCCAAAGATTTTTCACGCGCTGAATAGAATATAAAAAGAATAATTGTCAGAATGTAAAGGGAAATGAGTGCCAAGGGCTAATTTATTTTCCACAGGATTCTGCCGTTTGTAGTAGCCAAAGGAGTAGACTTAATGACTTCCTGGAGAATTGTAATGCTAACTACACCTTCTGCTTTAGACGCCCACCGAGGGAATGCAGCAGGTAACCCTGTGTGTCAAAGCTTGTACTTTCATGCACTATGTAGAAAGCAGGCAGTCCAACCAAAAACACCATTTGAAGTCTGCTAATCCGTCTAAACCTGCAGAAATACCTTGTTGCTTTGCTTTTACTGAGCAGCTGAAGTGGCAGGGATCAACACGCACTGCTTGGGGTGGCTGCTATTTGAGGGAGAGAAGCAGCACATGAGGGACAGGGCTAGAACACAAGTGCACTGTCATGGAGTGATAAATAGAAAAACAAAGTAGTTTACTTAATGTGAACAGTGGAAGGATACAGGTCAGCTGCTCCAAAAGATTGTAAAGAGGATATGCTTAATCGCAAAAAGAGGAATGCAAAGAAAGCAAGTGATAGTAAATCCAACCAATAATAAACACAGGACTGGCTGTAAACTCACAGCAGGTTCACACTAGGTCATTTGGAAACAACAGTTATCTGGTAGTCGAGGAATTGAAATGAAAAAATTAGTGGCAAAATAAGATATTGGCCCATCAGTTCTGTCATTTGAATGCATTTCTCTTTAGGTGCATGTGCACATGAGTTCAGGCTAACATGCTGTCGCCCACACTGCAAGAAGCAAGTGGGTGAATCGGGCTGACTCATTGCCCAGGCTTTCTTCTGTGCTTGGCCAAAGCAGAAATTACATGACAATTGAACACACCAGTTGATGAAAGGCACTGGCCCAAAGCCCCTCTGTGTATGTGGTTTTTATTGATATTTTTTGATTCTGTGGGGCTGGCACAATATTGAAAGGAGTCTTTTAGCCAGACCTAAAAAGTACATCTCAGTTACTGTTTGAATATAGCTAATTACATTTTATGTCACCAGGCTGCATTTGACATTCATGCGTCTCCTGTCATGGGAAATGTCATTGTCAAAAAGACATGCAAGTAAATGGTGTTTTACCCCAGATATTAGTATCAGGCAAGATTGACACAGAAGCATTTTTTTTCAGCATTTTCATTGCTGAAGATTTCAATCTGCTACAGTGAGGTCAACTGACACAGCCTTAGAACAGTTGTTTGCGCACAAACCATACATCAGACATGAACATCCAATCCTTTCTAACATTATACATATCTCTGTTGTTCCCAATGAAAACCATAACCCAGTGGGGCAGTGTTAGACCTGACAGCCTTAGGTTAGTCACCCCTAACTTTTTGCCTGCCTCCCTCAATTTTTTTGGACACTGTTTTTGCTGGTTTATAGACTCTGCGCACTTTACCACTGCTAACCAGTGCTAAAGTGCATATGCGCTCTCCCTTAAAACATGGTAACCTGGAATCCTACCTGATTGGACTATTAATTTACTTATAAGTCCCTAGTAAGGTGCACTTTAGGTGCACAGGCCTGGTAAATTAAATGCTACTAGTGGGCCTGCAGCACTGGTTGTGCCACCCACTTAAGGAGCCCCTTTTTCCTTGTCTCAGGCCTGCCATTGCAAGGCCTGTGTGTGCAGTTTCACTGCCACCTCGACTTGGCATTTAAAAGTACTTGCCAAGCCTAGAACTCCCCTTTTTCTACATATAAGTCACCCTTAAGGTGTGCCATAGGTAACCCCTAGGGCAGGGTGCTGTGTAGGTAAAAGGCAGGACATGTACCTGTGTAGTTATATGTCCTGGTAGTGTAAAACTCCTAAATTCGTTTTCACACTACTGAGAGGCCTGCTCCCTTCATAGGCTAACATTAGGGCTGCCCTCATACACTGTTGAAGTGGCAGCTGCTGATCTGAAAGGAGCAGGGAGGTCATATTTAGTATGGCCAGAATGGTAATACAAAGTCCTACTGACTGGTGAAGTCGGATTTAATATTACTATTCTAGAAATGCCGCTTTTAGAAAGTGAGCATTTCTTTGCACTTAAATCCTTCTGTGCCTTACAATCCACGTCTGGCTGATCTTGGTTGACAGCTCCTTGTGCATTCACTCAGACACACCCCAAACACAGGGTACTCAGCCTCACTTGCATACATCTGCATTTTGAATGGGTCTTCCTGGGCTGGGAGGGTGGAGGGTCTGCTCTCACACTAAGGACTGCCACACCCCCTACTGGGACCCTGGCAGACAGGAGTAAACTGAAAGGGGACCTGGTGCACTTCTTAGCCACTCTTTGAAGTCTCCCCCACTTCAAAGGCCCATTTGGGTATAAAACAGGGCCTCTGCCCTACCTCATCAGACACTTGCTGGAGAAGAAACCTGAACCAGAAACTACATCCTGCCAAGAAGAACTGCCTGGCTGCTCAAAGGACTCACCTGTCTGCTTTCTACAAAGGACTGCTGTCTTGCTGTTGCCCTGCTGCCTTGCTGAACTCTTGTCTGGCTGTGAAAGTGCTCTCCAAGGGCTTGGATAGAGCTTGCCTCCTGTTCCCTGAATTCTCAGCACCAAAAAGACTTCTTCCTTTCACTTGGACGCTCCGTGCGCCGAAAATTTCGACGCACAGTTTGTTTCGCGGCGAGAAAAACGCCGCACACCGACGCTGATCGACGCGACGCCCTCGGGACGATCGAGACTTCGACGCACAACCTCGCAAGGACAAAGCCGCCCGACTTTCCAGGAGAAATCGACGCGACGCCTACCGCGAGTGCGAAACTTTGACGCACGGCCTCGCAAGGACAACGCCGCCCGACTTCCAAGGAGAAATCGACGCCTGCCGTGAGACCAAACTTTCGACGCACGGCCTCGCAAGGACAACGCCGCCCGACTTCCAAGGAGAAATCGACGCGACGCCTACCGTGAGATCGAAACTTCGACGCGCAGCCCCGCAGAACGACGCGCAGCCGGAAAACAAGCAGGAGAATCCACGCACAGACCCGGGACATCTGGTAATCCCCGCGATCCACAAAAAGAGACTGCGCGCCGGAAAACGACGCCCGACTTCCCCGCGTGGAAAAGATCGACGCAAGTCTGTGTGTGCTGAGAGGAAATCGACGCACACACCCCTTTTTCCACGCATCTCTTCACCTGTGGCCCTCTGAGGAGATTTTCCACCAGAAACCAGGTACTTTGTGCTTGAAAGACACTTTATTACATTCTAAAGACTTAAGACACTTTATATCACTTTCCTGTGATAGTTCTACAATTTTCCATTGCATCTTTATTCTTTTTGACCTACAATTATCCTGATAAATATTATATATTTTTCTAAACACTGTGTGGTGTATTTTTGTGGTGCTATATGGTGGTATTGTATGATTTATTGCACAAATACTTTACACATTGCCTTCTAAGTTAAGCCTGACTGCTCGTGCCAAGCTACCAGAGGGTGGGCACAGGATAATCTTGGATAGTGTGTGACTTACCCTGACTAGAGTGAGGGCTTTTGCTTGGACAGAGGGTAACCTGACTGCCAACCAAAAACCCCATTTCTAACAGGCAGCATTATATTTCTGCGATGAATCAAAATATTTTATATTTCACGCAGCCCCCCTGGACATATCTTTTCCAGTGCACTGGCAATTATACTGCTCAGGACTGAAACAGTCCAGTATTGTTGTCGTTATGTTAATGTTCTCATTCTCAGGTTTATATATTGATGGAAGTGAATTTAAAAGAGATTTTCCCTACATATATTATTTCTCGATTTCATAACAAGTGTGTGTTGTCCTCTCAGTTCTTCTTTTCATATTTTTTAATGAGGAAGTTCAGCATGCAAGCAGTCCACATCCTAAGACGTGCTGTCAGAATAAGCTAAACCATAAATATTGAATCTTGACAGTAGTTGAACTGAAACTTTTGTTCTCAAGTCATTTCCCAATTGCATCGTTTCATCAATACCAAACCGCTCAAATGAGCAAGCTCAGCAAACAAGCAGTGTCTTTCAGTAGTGTGGCTTGGATAGGTTTCAAACCCACTTCTCCATCCACACAGGATATATTTTAATATATTGTGTTGACTGATGCATATTAAAACAATCCTTCAGTCTTTTGGTGGACATTCGGAGTATGTTTTGGAGTATGTTCTGAAGGAGAATGTTGCAGTGAAGTAAAAAGTACTTGCAGCGCCACACATAGAGTAATGTTTGAAGATAAACTAAACACCACTGTACATTACAGAGGGAGTGTCGTTAACTACTGGCCCTCTACCCTTGAAGGAGATAAAAGGTGACACACTGTAACCGAATGGGGTGTGGGTTAAAAAGCCTTCATTATGTCCAGCAGTGTTTACGATCTTTAACAATTTATTCTTGCCATTTGGATGCTGTCTTTTATCAGTCAATTCGCACTCCGCTAACCTGTTTGCCTAGGGAAATACAAGGCAATTTTGGTGTGAGTGATTTTGATCTCTTGCAGAAACTTACGTTTCCACCGATCTCCATTGGAACCCTTTGTTGATAACCAAAATATTAGTAAAAACTTCCTATATAAAGACATTTCTAAGAAACTCAATTGTTACCCTAGTTGAGGTATGATTAACTGCTTTGAGGACAAACCATTTGGAGTACTATATTTTTTTAAACCTTCTCATCGCTGATGCAGTCTCCTAACATAGTGTAAGATCATGGGATTTAGGCTTGGCCACCAGTATTGAGCCTTCATTCGATTCTTCATTAAACTTCTCCCATTGTGCTTTCACTTATATAGCGCTTACTACCCCTGACAAGGCTTTGAAGTGCTTTATTGTGAGTAGCACACTACTCTAGAACCCAAGGTTAGTTGTTCATTCAAAGGTTAAATGTTGATTATTGTAATTAATCATGTAGTCTCAAGAAAAGAAATTGCATGCATTTACTCCAGTTACTTTGTGATAGATTATACCAATACCAGTTAGGTGTGATCATTAACGGGGACTGCTTGATTTCATGAAAATAGTTGGTGAGATGGGGAAATTAGGTGAGGTTAGGTTGCACGGATAGGGTTTTAAAGCGGGAGAGGTTGTGATCTAAGAAATGGGGTGTCAGCCTTTTGCAGAATTACAGTAAGAGAATAAGGAACACAGGCATGAGTCTACGAAAAGACTACATTCAGAATTAGAAAGCATGCAGGGATGGAAAGTAAGAAGAAGGTCACTGAAGAAAGAAAGGAGCGGAATCAATCCTAAAAGAATCAGGTGGAATAAAGTCAAGTTCACTTTTTTCAGGCAGGGTTTTAGGAGTGTAATGGAAGACGACTTTCTGAGGTGGCAATCAATTTAAGGATGATAGCTGTAGAAAACAATGTGAGGAGTGAAAAGAAAACATTATACACTGTGCTTCATTTTTGGAGCTGACAAATTAAAACATGCAAGTTCGAGTGTAAACATCACTTAAACAAGGGTATCCACAATATTAGCAAAATTATTCATAAATCTACTACATTATTGGCCTGATCAAATCTTGTTTAGATTTTATTCCTTTCCTAAATAATGAACTGACCTGCACTTATTTGACACTTATCTTTTCTCAAGATGAGTCCAGCCTCTTTTATTCTTATTAAAATGTTCCTTAAATTGTCGTTAAGCTCAGGTATCATCCTGTCAATGAGCAATACAGGGTCTGTGGCATTGGGATCAAGTTTAATCCCTAAATCCTTTTGCCGTTTTGACCCCAATAAATTAGATCCTTGCTGAGTTATATATGCTTCACCAACAGTGGAATTATCTTTGAAAGCATAATTAACATGCCTACCATAAGAATGGGATAATTTGTGTAACGCCTTAGATCAGTGAAGAGTGTCTGTAACTGATACCCATCTTTATTGACAACTATTGGACCTGGCCCTTTTTTGCAGGTTTATCTACAAACATTTTGCCTTCTTCCTCCTATTTTTTTTATTTTTTATATTTTTTTACTTGTTTTGGTTGTCTGTAGGACTCTGGGCACTTTACCACTGCTGACCAGTGCTAAAGTGCATATGCTCCCTGTCTAAAATATGTTGTGATTGGTTTGTCCATGATTGGCATATTTGATTTACTAGCAAGTCCCTGTCATAGTGCACCGGTTGTGCTCAGGTCCTGTACATCAAATGCTACTACCCACATGAGTAGCCCTACAAACATGTCTCAGGCCTGCTATTGCAGTGCCTTTATGTGCAGTTTTGAACTGCTGTTTCGACCTGGTAAATGCACCCACTGGCCAGTCCCAAACCTTACCTTTTACTACATGTAAGTCACTCCTTAAGGAGGCCCAAGGCAGCCCCATGGTCAGGATGCAGTGTAATTAAAAGGTAGGCTGTTTCTGTATTCACTCTAGACAGTCATACAAAGGGAGCTGAGGGGTGCCCTGCATAGCCTGATGGCCCATCACCATGCTAATGGGTCTTCCTGAGCTAGAGTGGTGGGAGAAGGTGACACTTGTACCTCAATAGGGCTCTGCCTATCCTCACACAAAGCAGTCTCCCAACCCCTGGAGTGTCTGGCGCCAGTGCATGGAAAGGCAGGGTCTTGTGCTCTACAAAGACTTCTGTTTGAAGTTTGCCTGCTTAAAAGACAGAAATAGGTAAAAGTACTGGATCTCTGACCCCACTTCGTCAGAATCCTTCAGGACTAAGGACATTCTGCCAGGAAGAAGAGCTGGATGCTGTAGGAGAGATTGCCACTCTCCCTGTACATTTGCTGTGCTGGCCTGCTGCTTAGTGCTTCGGTCTTAGGAGTGAAAGGTCTGAACTTTGCTTTTCACGTCCTGCTTCCCAAGGTTCTCCGAGGGATGGATTGAGCTTGACTCCTGTTGAGAAATCTTGGGGACATCAAAGACTTCATCTGCCAGCAACTGGACTCTCTTGCTGAGAGTCCTGACTTGCCAAGTGGTGCCAAGTACCGTTCCTGGGGTATTGGGAGTGAGTTCTTGCTTTCAAGAAGAAACCAAGCACATCAACTTCAGAACAACTTCCGAACTGTCCGACTCCATGCTGCTGCCTGCACTGGAGCCGTGGTCCCCGCTGAGTGCAACAACTGCGACTGGCATTGTAGGTTGGACACTGCTGCAGCTCCTCCAAAATCCCGCCACAGTGCGAGTCCGGAGCGCCCATGTCATGGTATCCTGGACCCCCAGCTCCGCGCAGCACTTGTGGTCCCGTGGTGTGATCGCGGCACTGTAAAATTGACTCCTCGCATTGTGACCAGCTGGATTCATCAACCCCGCCTAGTCGTCAGGAACTGCCGCTTTACCTCCCCTGCAACCCTAAGAAACTAATGCCTCACATCCCCTGCCTGGCAGTAAAGAACAGAAGCTGCCTATTCGAGCCCGCAGCACCTTGACACCCTAACAGGTGAGTAGCGCGCTTAACAAGTGACTGATTGATGCCTCCGCTCTCCAGTGGCAGTAAGGAACCAACGCTGCACGGACTCCAAACACACCTCATCCCCCCGACTCCATGCAACGTCTTTGCTTCCTCATCTTCTTACTCACTCGCTAGTGGCATCGGACTGTTGGAAACGGCTCTTTCAAGATGTCATGATAGCCCTAGTTGGAGCTAATATGTTTCTAAGTGATATACTAAGAGTTAATCTTGGAAATTTGTATCCTTACCTGTTTATGTTGAATTTCTGTCGTTTTGGTCTTGTTGTTTTACTCCGCTAAATATTGGCACTTTTTCTAATCGCGTGTGTGTGTGTGTGTGTGTGTGTGTGTGTGTGTGTACACTAATGCTTTACACATTGCCTTGGAGATAAGCCTGACTGCTTGTACCAAGGGGATGTGCAGGGGTTATCTTGACCCTTTCCCTGACTAGAATGAGGGGCCTTACTTGGATAGGGTACAAATCACTGCCAGCTAGAAGACCCTATTTCTAAAAACAACTCTATCAAAACACCTATTAATAAATAAAAAGGCTACTTTGCAGCTTGATGGTTGCACAATATCTTCACCAGCATATACATGGAAAACACTTTACTTGCATCACCGTCTAATCGTTCATATACGCTTACATGTTTTGGAATTGTCACAAAATTGTTAATGCTTATGCCAGTAGAATTCTTTCATAGTTATTTTGGTATGCATCCCACAGATTATTAAGCAACTGGCTGCATTTCCCTCACACATGCAGCAGTATGCTTAATTTTAGCTATTCCAATTGATGTTTTCTAATACTGGGTTACACATAACAATCTTTTTTTTTATTTATTTTGGTATTGTTCGTGCACCTTACTAACATCCTTTATTAGTAAATCTCACAAATCTCCAAATGCACATTTATTTGATCATTCTTTCTGTGATATTATTAGTTATCTTTACCTTTCTTGGGTATCTGCAAATAAAATAAATACTGTATTAGAATTCTACAAGTTATCTCCAAAATGCTCTTGGTATATTTTTTAATGTGGTGACAGACTTTCTTACTTCCCTGTCACTTTCCATAGTTGGTTCCAGGAGGCTTATATTCATTTTGCATCCTTCAGTGCCCAGGTTGTGAAGCAGATTGTGTAGTTTCTTCAGTGATAAAATCTCTCCTCCCCATACTAATTAAGTATGTTTCAAATAATTTTGTCCATCATTTCCATTGGTGCTAAATTTGTAAAATAGTTCTGGTGCCTGAAGCTCTGCCCATAATCTGTCTGCCAATGTAATTAACTGTTGGTGCAACGCATACCAATGCCAGTAGTTTTAGTCCAGAACCAGACACTCCCTGACCCTTTCTCTCACTCTTACATGTTCCTGATTTCTCCTTTTGTGCTGATTTTGCCACCTTTCTCTTCCTTAGTCTTTGTGACGTGTCTATTTTTCTATTTCTTTCACTCAGGAAATATCTGATGCAGAATAATAGTCAGTCCCCAAAAGTAAGTGCTGGTCTGAGTTTTTTAATATAAGAACATGAAGACATACACAAAAAACAGCAAAAAAGTAATATATCTTAGTGTAAAGATGAATGAGTGCTGAAGATTTATCATGTTATATAATCCATACAACAGTAAAAACTAAAACAAACGGGGCTATTTATAGATTAGTCTAAAACACATTAAATTGATATATTCAGTTAGCTATTTGTGAGGAAAAATATCCAAATTGGTGATGTGATACAAAGTGTCTTATTCTTAATTAACAAGGATGTAATTTCATTTCTCGTGTATAAAATCCAGCGCCACAGGCAGTTGAAGATATATTAATCACAGTTTTCCAATTCACAGTAATAGATTTAACAGCAGAAGAAATGAGTAAATAAAAAATTTAGCATCCATTTACGAGAGTTGAAATGAGTGAAGATTTGTCAATAATAATTTAATGTGCTAGGATGATCAATATAAAAAAGTTTAGAGATTGTACACAATACCTCAGACCACGGGTTACATATAACTGGACATTCAAGTAACATGTTTCAATTATCCTTGTTCAGTTTTACAATTTCAGCAATCAGGTTTGTCAAATAACTTTACATCATACATCTTAACAATATTCCAGTAACAATTATTGAATATAAAAGCATTGGTCTGGTAGATGGATGACAGAAGCCAATTGGAAATATTGCATAACAAGACTTTCTTCTACGTTTGTAAGGGGTAGTTATTATTTAAGATGGAATTCCAAGAAGCACTGATCCTTGGCAAATTGATAAGGTTTGCAAAAGTAAATGTTTTATGTTTTAGAAGCAATCTGACCGGTGAGTCTATGGATACCAAAGAACAACTCCATGCCTGAACACTGAGAATCTTGTAGTGAACTATTGTAAGCTTTGCGAATCACATTATACAGCATAACTCATTCATGGGTTCAAAAATTGGGAATCTGATATTTAGATTGTAACTCGGACAATGGTGAAAACCGATTACTAAGGCAGATATCTGACATGTAAAATATATCAACATAAATCTATTTTTCCCAGCAAGAGACTGATATTTAGATTAATCAGAGTATTATTCCATAAAAATACCTTCTTAGGATAGTAAATCTATTACCAAATGTTGCATAGTGACTTAATATGGAGTTTTTAGTAGTATTGGGGATTGCAGAAGAAAACATTGCTTTGTAAAAAACACTGTATAAATGGCAGGTAAAGTGAATGGTGCTACAATATTCCTTTCATGTAAAATCCAAGAGGGTGTTATGCAGGAATGTGGATTAAAAAGCCATGAAGCACTTAGTACAGTCAATATTTCTTAAAATCTGGAACACCTACACTTCCTGCTAATTTAGCAGCTTGTAAGTTCATGTATTTGATGTGAAGTGGAGTCTTTTTATTACATATAAATTTAGCACAGGTTTTAATAATATTGGCAAAAAAAGAAGGAATAGTAATAGGCAACATTGATAATAGATAGAACCCTATTGCTGTTGCTATTCCATTTTAATTGCCTCCATTCTCCCCACAATGATAGATTTATCAATATTGTTTTTCCATTATCTTAGCTAAAACCTTTTTGTAATTTAAAGCTGTTAAAAAAACAAAAATATTTAAGATCTGTATTTATTCAAAAGAATGCATGTGCCATGTAACATTCAGCAGTGCAAAAATATTTAAAGGAAATAATTCAGTTTCATGAATATTAGAAATGCATACGGATACCAATGCACAACTATCAGTGATTCCTAAAATCACAGGAATAGTATGCTTAGAGATTGTTACATATAATAACACATTATCAGCATATGCAGAACCTTTGAGAACTATATTTTTGATGGTGATACCTATGACTTCCCTAGAAGAACGAATAAGAGTTAATACGTTGAATGGGCAATATAAAAACTAAAGCGGATAAAGGGCATCTCTGTCTTGTGCCTCTAAACAATTGATATGGGGAAGAGGTAATGTTAACAAAAAATGTTGCTGTGGGTGAGCGATACACACTTTAACCATTAAAGTAAATGCGTCACCAAAACAGAATTTTCCGCATAGTTCTAAGTAAAAATTTCCATTTGAACTTATCATAGGCCTTTTCAGCATCAAATGCTAATACACCGATAGGTAAATTTCTTAAGGTAAGATATTGCGTGGCATAGTAGTATCTAGTGTTGTGTAAAGATGGTCTGCCTTTCAGGAAACCATTCTGATCAGGGTGGATAATGTGGTCTATAATTGAAGAAAGTCTAGTTGCTAATTTTGGCTTAAATGTTACAATCTTGACGAATGAGTGAAATGGGGTGATAATTAGGAAGCAGAGTGGGATCTTTGTCTGGTTTAGAAAGAACAATATATTGTTACTTCATTAAACAGACCTTCCACAGAACCTTTGTGCGAATTTCTGAAACAGTCATAGTAGGAGAGAGGAAAGTTGATTCGTAAAGGCTTTCTAAAATTCTGCTGGAATACCATCAGGACCTGGTACTTTTTGGCTTTTTTGATTTAATGGCATTGGAACCCTCCCCATGGTGAAAGGAGCATCAAGAGTACTTCTGTCAGAGGATGATAAGGACGGTAATTTGCAATTCAGTAGGAAGTTATCCAGTTCAGAATTGGGAATATTTAGAGGATTATTATAAAGGTGTGAGTAAAAGTTCTGAAACTGAGTAACGATCCCCGTGGCAAAGAGGAATAGATTTCTATTTGAATTATGTGTAGCAGGTATCTGGTTTTTATTGTTTTCGATATGTAAGTAATTAGCAAATGTACAGCCAGATTTGTTTGCTATGAATTGAAAGTTAATTTTGCACTTGTATTCTCATGAATTGTAAACTCATTATCAAATACTTTCATGGCCAAACCCGAATTAAAAATCTCTTTGAACTTGTTTAATATCAGAGCAAATAAGTTCAGTGTTAATAATAACTTGAACAACTGGAACGTTCACCATTGACTCTTCCTGTGACACAATCCCTTTAGATTTAATAGGAGGTGGTTATGTTGTTTGCACTTCCTTTTATTAGAAGGAAGTAGCTTACCTTTAATTTCACAATTTGACATGTTGACGTACTTATGAAAAGTTGCTGCTAATTTGGAGCTTAAATATGATGTTACGTGACAGTATTTAATTGCATGAAAACAGTCACAAACAAATCTGTCAGTGTAAAGAAATAAAATGCTGTTAAAAAATGCAAAATATGCGAAAGGCAGCACCTTTAAGAGAGGAATGGTTTGGAAAGCCCACCTTCTCTCCTCAGGTAAGCCCTCCTACCACACTTTCACCTGGCAAGAATCTGTAATCAAAGTGAGCACAGCTTTTAGATATGGAAAATGAACTTAAGGGACAGCCAAAACATTGTTAATCTGCGTGGAAATATTGTCAGAGAAGTTGGTATTATTGGAGCTCACAGCGCGTCCGTTATCTTGGGTGCGCATGTTCATCTTACAAAAACAAAAAATTAATTGTAAAATGTTCTGGTGTGCTAATTACAGAGTGTGCAAATATAGAATACAGAGAGTGGTGGATGATCAAGCAATAATACAGTAATGTAAATATTCTTGTGTGCAAATCGCAGAATGTGTAATGAAAGATAATTACTTCATCATGAATAAGGTTTCTTTTGGAAGGTAGTGGGGCAGCAGTCCTGAAGAAACCTTGTTCCATGTACACGGAAGTAGTTTTGCTATCCACAGCATCTACAACCGCTTCATGCCGCAACTGTAGATTAGTAGGTGGGATTATGAAGAGAAATAATCACTCCAACTCTTCCAAGTTTGTCAGAAGCTTTGAGCGTGCTTGAAGACAAAGCTGAGACGAACTATAAATTGAGCTGCTAATGCACATTAAATGGAAAAGAAGAGTATCAAATACCAGAAGTAAACTGATGGAGATAGTGTGACGGCATTGTCGTTACCTCACCTCCAGCCTTAAGACTTCGAGGAATACCGGAGTGGTGGTATTTGAACGCTGCCCCCTGTGCAGTCACCAAGGTGTCATTGCTAGCTTTGTAACAAAGTAAAAAGTACTTGCAATGCCAGGCAGAGTATAACTTTGTTTATTAATTGAATGTAAACTAAACACCACACTACATTGCTGAGGGGAGGTAGGCAGTTAATCACATGTTCGTAACAATCATTCTAAAACAGAATTGATAAAGTGCATAACACAAAGGGGGAAAACGCAGGGGGATAATTGGGAGGACAGAAACTGATGAGAACTGGTGGAGTTGTCTGAACGTTGACTACTCTGGAGTTCTGGCCAAATTCCACCAACCACCACGTGGCAGAGTTTTCTCTCACGCATGACTCTGCAATGGTAAGTTGGCCAGTGAGAACTGGAATCTCGTAGCACGATTGTCGGCGCTAGGAGAGCACTTGGATACATCTTTTCTATGCCGCCAGTCATGATCGTTCTCGGTGAGAAAGCTGCTACTCGAGTAGAAAATGTACTCAAGCTGCAGCAAAATCAACTCGAGCAGCAGTGCCCTTTGGTGCGCCACATGGTGAAGTTCATGCTAATTTTTCGGTGCGGCATGAGCTCCTGGTGCTAAAAATCAGCACTAGCAGCAGGACGTGCCGACTTCTGCCAGTTAGCATAATTCTGGGAAAGCTTGAAGAGTTTTCTTGGAAGTGGAATTCCGCAGAGTCCTGCTCCCACCCCAAATCAATATAACAAACAGCATGGAGGTTAGAAATTAAATATAGAACATAGGCTTTGAGAAATAATCTGAAGTTTCCACAGAAATGAGAAACCTAATCCTGCAGCCAATACATTCATGTGCCCACCAGCAAATGATGTACCTGGTCGAATACAGAATGCCCAGAAGAATAATACTGGCAGTTGCTGTCAGAATATATCTGACTGCTTCCTTCATGTTCTTGAGGACAGGAAGCTTATGGGTGCAGCTCCCTCCTACAAGTTTGATGCTCAGTATGTCAGGGGGCTTCCGGTTTGAATAGTCCTGCTCAAACGTTCCACTTTGCTGGATGAGACTGATAATCCTTGAAACTGATGCAATAAGTACGTTTAGATTGTCTCTCAGTTTGCATGTAGCCCAACAGTTGGGCAGGAATGGTATTGTGGTATGAGCCTGAAAATTTAACATCCTTTAGCTGAGCTTACAGTGCCCGCTCACCTTTTGGTCACCAGTAGCAGATCTGGCAGAAGTCAGCTCCACGAGAAATGCAGAAATTGGCAAGCACAATTTTATTCATGTTAAAAGCTTAGGATAATAGTTTAGGGAAATAGCACTTTTGTTGTCTATAACTAGATAAAAGTTGAAAATGTCAGTGGAAAACAGCAAAAATACATTGGCAACAGCTCTCTTTGAAGACGTTGGGAGCTTATTGAAGCCTGTGGGGTATATGCAGGATATAACCGAGAAATATGATTGAGGCCTAGGACATGTAGATGTTAACGTGTCCCTTTATGTCAATTTTATACACATTAGGACTCATTTTAGGCCGATTAATCTTTTGACCCAGTGGTGAGACACCATAGAACGAGATAACTGATCAATATGTCAAGCAAAACATCAATGACATTATCAACATATATCACCACAATATACTTTACTTTGGATGAAGACATTTGTTAAAATATCGGCGCAACCATGACCTCTCAGCCATGAATAACCACACCTTTATTGAAGTTTTTGTGAATTTTATTCCCTATTGATTACAATCTAATAATAGAAGTGTCAATATTAAATCCAAGAAGCAAATGAGCAAAATCACAACACGACGGCTATGATAAGACTTCAATAATGCAAGATCATAAACCTAAGAGAACCAACATAAGATATGTATAGATCAGAGTGCATAAGATATCATATACGCCTCAGTTCAGCATAGCACAATGTCAGTCACGTCTATTTGCGTCAGTCAAAGTGATCACCTAGCCTAACCACTGATTAGCATCGGCATGTTGGACTTCATGCAAAAGAATTTTGAACACAAATTTGGAAAACATCTGACTAAGGTCTCTATCCAAAAATACAGCAGTTGGTACCTAGATAGGAAAGCAAACAGACAAATTATAATAGCATTGTCATAATTACCCTCCTCGGAATAAATCAGCATACAGGATCAGTCTTCGTCTTCAGGACATCAGTTAGAACGCCGACAGTCTATTTCATCTACGGACAGGGGACACTTCCCTCATAAGGAGGAGAAGTGTAAAAAGGGGCAGTCTATGGATGAAGATGGTTTTGTCTAAGTCTCAAATCACCAAACAGAGTGACAGAGTTTCTGGATGCAATCGATGTCATTCCCTACCTAGTATATCGACACTTCTGTGTCATGAGTTTTTATTCCTTTTTCCAAATACATTTCCCCCAAATTCTATTGGATAACCGCTATACCCCACTATCTTTAACCTATCAAATTATACATTAGGTAATCCTAATTGTCACCCCACGATAATTTACAACGTTTTGATTGGTCTTCATAATTGACGTCTTCGTAGGTTGCACATCCGGAGGGTGTCATCCTTTGGCACGTTCTTCAGGTCAAAAGTTCTCTTTTCCATGGCTAATGCCCTTGAGTGTTTCTATGATTGTTGCAAATCGTATAAAACTTATACTAGGGCAGCTAATATGCGGATGGGAAACAGAAGGAATTAGCAACATAAAACAAAGAAAAGGAACAAATGCTGGGTCATGGCCTTTTACGAGTCCGCACACTGGAAAACAGAAAAATATGCTTTAATATGAGAGCTACACGGCTAAAACTTCAACTCACGCTAATTTAAGGCCCATGGGTTCTAATACAAATGCAATCCTCGTAGTTGTTAGCATATTCAATTAATCATAATATAAGCAATTATTTCTTACAGTTGACATTAGTTTATGTGCACAATAGTAACTTCACACTTATAGTCATGTTAAGAATACACTTAAACAAATAATATTTTATGATCAGTTTTTGTATGCAGCTTTGTTAGGTATTTATATATATGCATTCCACATCTAATATATGTAATATTTAAACCACGCTCTCTCATAGATTTGCTAGTGCTTCTGTCCCACATACACAATTTGTCTTAACAATTGTTAAAGTAATTCAATGTTTACTCCGTCAAATGACTCTACAGCTGATGACGCCTCTGTGTTGTGGTGCACGCAAGTTGTCGCCTTATAAAGCATGAGATTTTTTTTCCCTAAAATTAAAGGTATCTGAATAGTATGTTAGAATAGGATTCATAATACAGTGTAGCATCTGTCATTTTCGGTGCTACAAATTACTACAACTTAGTTCGAACATGACCTCCAAATTTCCAGCCCTGCCTCCTACAACCGATCTTAGGAGACTGCATATGATGTGCCAAACTCGTCCTTTACCATTGTTCACACAAGTTTCGTAGTTAATATTATACTTTAACCCCTTAGCTGCTGGGCCTTTTCCCCCACCAGTGCTGAGCCATTTTTTGGCTATTTGAGTTAGTTCACAGTTAGGCCTTCATAACTTTTTGTCCACATAAGCTGTCCATGCCAAATTTGTGTCCTTTTTTTTTCCAATATACTAGGGATTCTAAAGGTACCCAGAGTTTGTGGAGAAGACCTAGAAACTATCCAAAATACAGCTAAAATATCGTTTTTTCCAGAAAAATGGGGAAAAAAAGGCTGCAGAAGAAAGCATATGTTCTCTCCCCCCCCCCTCCCCCCCTTTGAAAATTGCATCACCAAAGGGTTTACAGTGCTAAAATCACCATCTTCCCAGCTTTCAGGAACAGACGGTCTTAAATCAGAAAAACCCATTTTTCAACACAATTTTGGCATTTTACTGGGACAATACCCCATGTTTACTATTTTTTGTGTGCTTTCAGCCTCTTTCCAGTTAGTGACAGAAATGGGTGTGAAACCAATGCTGGATCCCAGACAGCTAAACATGTCTGAAAAGTAGACGAAATTCCCCCCCAGGGCTACGGGGTAGTTGTTTTCAGAGGCGGCCAATACCCCCAGTATAATCCCTGGGGTCTAGTTGGAGTTTCCTGGTTATGGATCTCAAAAACTATTTCAGGAAGGCCTTGTTTAAAAGGGGAAATCTCCCCTTTCCAACAAGGCCTTCCTGAACGGTGAGTGGCCCTTTTTGGGCCCGTTTTCCCGACTGGAGAAGAATGCGGCCTTACCTGCAGCTTCCTGCTCTGGTGGTGAAAACGAAGTGTGAAGTCAGCACGCCTCAGGGCGTGCTGACGTCAGAGGGGCGGGTGGGGGTGCGGTGGGAGACACTGAAACTCTTACGTGTCTCCCGGTGGGGGGTTTAAATAATTGTAAAAAAAATCCTGCGACACAAGGCACCAGAGGATTTTTCAGACTCCTCCCTGCTGTCGGCCACTGGTCGTGACCGGCACCCTGGTGTGTGTGCGGGTGTCGGCCAGCCGACGCCCCACTTATCGGATTAAGGTATACGGCTTCCGACGTAACAAAGCCTGCAAGTATCACTGTTTCGTAAGTAAGATGTGTGTGGCCCCTTTCACCATCGTTTTACACAAGTTTGCACTTGGCAAAGAAACCATTCAAATGGGGTTATTTAAAATACGTTTTCCACCATGCAGTAAGAAACTACAGCTTATGACAAGTAACATCTCACTTTCGCTATCTTCAGGCACCTCAAGAAATGATCACTTTGGAAGCACTGTGACTGTTCAGTAAGATGGTGCCTTTGGCTTTAGGAACATTGACTCATTGAATATATATAAATATATTTTTTGTTTATACAGGATGAGGAGGTACAAGAGGTTCTTTAGTACCCCGGGAAACACCTATGCCTAATAGAGGTTCCTGCTTGTAACGTAACCCTGTTGTTTCAATATGTGATGTAGCATATATGAATAGAGGCAAGTGATGATATCAATATGTTTTCAACCGGGTCCACATACAGAAATTTTCTCCGAAAGCTCAAGACGGACAACTACACTCCTTCCCAAGCACCCACGCACGTGAATTAAGAGATAAAAAATAGTGATAGGGCAAGAGTATAGGTGTCCACCACAGTTAATATGCACATGAGTGAAGGACAAACTTTGGCAGAATGCATGTTCATCCCACCAATCCTTGTTGAGCTTCCTGATTAGAGGAGCACATGGCCACAGGATTAGGACACAGTGTGATGTCACTGTGATGCTGATGTGAGGCGGAACAGGTCACAAGTGAAGGACAGGCAGATTGTGGGGCCAGAACACACCAACTCAGTACACATTAGAAGATGTCGTGTGTGGCCCAGCAAGATGAAGGAGTGAACAAAATAAATTAAAAGTAAACAAGCAGGTGATGAGAAACTCTTAATTATAACTTGTAGTGTGGCAAGGGTACCTTGATTGTGTTAGACCCCCACCAGAGGAGGAATCGAAGAGACTTCGAGTAAAGCAAATAGAAGAAAAGTAAAAATGGCACTAAAATGGAATTCTGAGTAGCAACAAAGGTGCAGAAGTAAGAAATAAGATAGAAAGAACCCATGGATTGTCCAGATCATAAGTTTCAGTTGCAAACAAACATAAATAAATCAAAAGACTGAAAGAGGTAACACAGGAACAAGAAAGATGCACTGTGCTCACTAAAAGAGAAGCAGTAAACCTTGTATAAGGGGTTTTATTCTTAAGTGACTTCGCTGTAATGTCACTATATATCTTTTCTTCATCTGTAAGCCAGTGATATTAAGTTCTCGTCTGCCCAGGTCATGTTACTATATATACATTGCAAATGGATGTACCTAGTACATCATCATTGGGGGGTGTTTGTGTGCCTGTGCGAATTTCTTTGTAGAGCATGGACTTGAGTTAGAATTGTTAGGAAAAGTGCCATTCCGATGTTTTTACCAACTTTGGAAGACTTATCTTGCACAGTAGTGCATAGACTTCCCAGGATTTCTGTGCCTAAAGAGATCTGCTTTGATGCTCATCAGCTTGCCTTAAAATCTATAGCTGATGTGCTAGCACGTTATTTGAAATGTAAACTTTTTCAGTATCACCTCTTATATAGAAATGGACCATTGCTGTCTTTTGTGACTGCATTAGACAGATTGGCAATAGCATAAATCCATGTCTATGGGTATATTATATCCATGAACCTAATTCTCAGGTGATATGTCATATCGGTGGGCTTGGAGATTACAAAACAAACTTCTCCAGGACTTTAACTGTAACTTAGAATCTGTTAAATAGATGTTAGAACTGTGCTATATGACAGAAACCCTGCACTTCGTCACCACAATAGATTTGGGGGACAGTAATCTCATTATTCTACGAAAGCAGCTGATATGTACTTGTTATACTCCCATCTTCTGCAGCCTGCATCCATAGCAATACAATTTTAGCACTGCGTTTACCACGACCAGTTAGACTGCTGTCCCTAGTGTTTGCTTTTGGTTCCACAGTGGCAAATTATAAGAACCATTTGCAACATGTAGCCACTACAGCCTTAGCAGTTTACATAGTTTTCATACCTACCATTGAGCATGAGAAGTTAAAGGCTTCCGATTCTCATAGGGGAAACTGATAAAATAACCAAAATATAATGGTTTGATATATTTTTTTTATTTTTTTGGGAGAAAAATTTGTAAATATGTGCAAGAAAGTACATAGTTTATGTTTTCTAAACATGGCATTGAGAATTTCTGCTGTGCTGTATCAAAAAAAAAATACAACAGTTTTGGAGGTTTTCTAAGAGGTAGTCCATTTTCCTAATGTTTATGGTTTCTGTTTACGTGCAATTTGTAGAGGCACCAGGCGTGAAGCCTGTGGGAGCACCTGGAAATGTGTACGTTTCTGAAAAGTAGGCAAAATTCTGATTTCAGCAAGGTTTCATTTGTGTAGATCCCTGGAAGTTTTCCCAAAGAATCTAATCAGTAAAATAAAAAAATGAATGAAAATACATTAAAAAAATAGCAGTTAGTGACAATGTTTTAATCTGTAATTCTTGTCACAAAGGCCAATTCACAAAATCAGTATATAATGTTCTTCAGACCCTTCTGATTTCAAGAATATAGAATTGGTATGTTTTCCAAACACATATGATACCTAGAGCCAAAAACATTGCTGCAGCTTATAACTGTCTTACTCCACGTACTGACCATGTAGCAATTCATATGATAAAATCAAATAAATAAAAACCATGGGTATGGGAAAAAAAACTATCCATTTAAAAATGTTGACAAGATACTGAAATAATGGTTTTAGGAACTGTGGTTACTTGTAATCCTCTGAGTTTGAGTTACCCTTACTATCATGATTTAGGGAACATTTTGCATAATTTATTGCACACTGCTTTATCATTGAAAGCACAAAATGCAAACAAATCCAATTGGTAATAACAAATGTTCAACTATATTGTGTTCTGACATGTCTCACAGAAAAAAACAGTGCTCCACTTGTTTGGATGGGCCTTGCCCCCATGTGGGGAAAGGCCCCAAAATTGTACCAGGAGACATCATGTTTCACCTAGCAAGATCAACACATTTTTGCAATTTGGGTAGCTACTTAAATTGGGCCGTAGCTCAGCCACCACCCGCAGAAGCATATCAAAGCAAGACATTTCTTCAAGGTGGACAACCATTGGAGTCTAGGGTGGTGTGCATGTAGATCCCAAAGCATTTTCATGCCCATAAGCCCTTACGAACAGCTTTTTTTTAATTGTGATAAGGTTATCTAATGTGGTTTAGGAGTCTTGTCTAACCCCTAAATTTCTCACTGCTGCTGCTGAAGTAGAACATTTAACCACAGTCAATAGCCACAGGGAATTCTCCCATTAGGGAAGTTTCTGAAGACTCTGTGAACCTCCATTTGTGACCGATTGAGATAGTTGTCCATTTTCCAGTCTAATGTGGTGAATAGTACTAGATTAAGCTTATCTTCCATCTTCAGATAGCTTTATTTTAAGTTTAAAAACTAAACTGAATGAGAATGTATCTGTATAATACATTTTTGCAGGATCTGACCCAAAAGTAGATACAGAGATTAAAAAGAAGCAGTTAAAGAATAAATCCCCTGCAGGACACTCCACTGAAGGTGAATGTTAGCTGAAGGGAACTGTTGAACTGCTGTAGCCTGGGACCTCTCTGATAGAAATTACCTCAGCCATTTTATCAAAATTCCTCAAATCTAATCTGCTTAGGCTGCCTTTTAAGATATTATGACCGGTGTCTTAGAAGGCGACCACGAGATCTAAATGCTGCCTTTGTCCACCATTTGTCTCAAATCTTCTAGGGTGTAGATTTCCTGTGGCTCAGTTCTCTGGCTTGTGTGGAGCACAATATATCTCTCACTTCCATATTGTGTTGGAGTTTATCAAAATGACTAAAAGGTCAGGTTTTATTTAAAATAATTTATGAACAGAGACTCTTCAATGGAGAACAGAGGTGTTTTCTGAGGTGTTTTTTTTTGTGTTTTTTTTTGGATACTAGTGGGATACCAGTGTGTAATATGAATATCTCGGTCCTCGTAGGGCTTGAGATTCCCCTGCCTGTTTGCCTTCCGAGCTACAGCCCACTGAGCTCAGGCATTTAGGGCTTGAGGCCTGAACTCAGCCACCTGTATTCAGTCTTCAGTGAATTTAGGTGTGCCCGTTTATTTATTTTTCCAACTTTTTCACATATTCATAGTTTATCTTATTTGTTAATCTACCTTGTGCCCCACAATGCCTGTAACCTGCAGATCATATGTTCAGATACTATTACGTTAGATCATTTGGTTTATGTATCTTTTGTAGATATCCTTGTATAACCTACAAGTCACAAGTTCCAGTATGGAAAAATAGTGCAATGTGTTGTGTGCCTGCTGAAAATACTTGTATGCTGTCATAATGGCATAAGTATGATTCCTTTCAGGACTCCATTCTTCAGATGTTGATGAAAGGCCATTTAGTTTGGCAGAAGTATTATTAAATGCCACACACTCCGCATCCTAAATCACTACTATATTGCTGCCTGGCATCCCGTATTTTCACTTCTAAGCTTATTTTAAACCTGAGCACATATATGTTTAACTTTGTGCTATTGGTTGTATAGGGTGGGCACTGCCTCTTATTTTGGGAATCTACGTATTCATATCAAATTGTATCCCACAGAAAGAGAAAGAAATGCAGAAAAGGAAGCCTGGAGGAAGAAGCGAAAAATAGTAAAGTGACAAATAGTGATAGTCGAAAATGGTCCTGCAATAATGAGATAAAGACCAAATGAAATGTGGGTAAAAAAAAAGGGAATTAGGTGAAGTCCACGTTAGGCAGTCTTGTTTCTCAGCATACTGTGCATTTGGTAGTGTCAATAAATGTCAGGCTCCTCAAACAAATAATTCGACTCCCTGCAGCTTCAGGTCTCGTCTGCCAACAGCTTTTAGCTATAAGTTGTCAAAGACCTGATGTGGTCAATATCAGTGCTTTCATTGGGCTTTAGGACAGCTCACTGCCCACCATTGCTTTCAGTTGCTTGCTTATTAGATAACGTCCCTTGTTGTGCTTGTGTTGTCCCTCCCCGGAGTTTTGCTTCTTCTCCCATCCTTTTGAATAGATGACTTGTATACTTCCACTGTTCACTGGTGGAACTACTTTTTAACTTCTTTCAGCTCTCCTTGGAATGCATTTGTTTTCTTGCTCTCTCCATTGTGTGCCGCTTCTTCTCAAATATTAGAATTATTATATAACAATTTAATTTTGTTTGTTACTCCTTGTACACAGCAGTGGAGATCAGGTCCTTTGCATGTGTTCTAGCCTTAGAATGTCAACTCTTCTGAATTTGATTGGTTCTGTCTACATTTTGGGCTATATGTCTGCCATTTTTTGTGGAGTATAACTATTAGTGCTTAATTTTTGTTTTGCCTTTTTTGTTGCTACAGGTTTTGCTATTGGCATGCCCATATGTGAGTTTGACATGGTGAAAGACCCAGAGGTCCAGGACTTCCGACGAAATATTCTTAATGTTTGTAAAGAAGCAGTTGATCTTCGAGATGCTGGCGGACCTCACAGTAGAGCTTTATATGTTTATCCACCCAATGTAGAATCTTCACCAGATCTTCCAAAACATATATACAGCAAACTGGATAAAGGTGAGCAGAAACCTTTCTGTGGAACAGACATCATACACTTCAAACAAATGTTTTTGTATCACACTGATCTAGTCTTATTGATATTGTTTCTTATTTTCTTCATAACTTTTACATGCATGATCCGTTCTATCTATAAATGAGTCCTATGGAATCTTGCTCTAGACCCATTTGATGAAAGAAATTGAAGCACTTGCATTGTGAAGCAAACCCTTTGTTAAGAAGGCCCTGATTTATATAGAATACTTCCTAACTTCCATGATCTTCATATGCATTTAAGATTTGCAGGAAATATTGAGATTTATAAGCTGTGTCATGGTGCAATACATCCCCCCCTCCATAGCTGAATGAGAACAAATTATGTTAAAGGACACTTTAAAACATATCAGTGAAACTAAGCAGTTGTACGTTACTAGCCCTGTCCTTTTGTATGATTAAGTGGATTTGTACTGCTGGACACTACTAGACATTCCAGATGGTAAAACATAAATGAAGAAACTGAAGTAATACATTTCTTTCTAAGTATAATCATCATATAAATCTCGCTGTACTATACCATTTCTCAAACCTTGCAGATCTGCTTCTCTGATAGACTGAATCAGAATAGAGAAAATAGTTGTGAAAGGCCTAGTTTTTAGTCCAATAATTTTTAGCTCCTGGTCAGCACACATTTTGTGTGCAATGAATTGAAATATGCTCTTCACCTGGCGAAAGCAGCTGTTCTTTCAGGATCAATCTAATGTATTTTAAGGCACTAGAGTGATTTTGGATATCCAGTTGAAGGGCACTAATTAAAGCAGCAATGTTCTGCCCGAATGTTACTTGACCCTTAATTGAGCCTCAAATGGAGGATTTTTGAGGCCAGCATATAACCATCATACAGATTGATGCCACAGTAGCTTGGTGGAATATAACTGTCGATTTGTTCTACGATAAGTCTTAAATCTTATAAATCCGGATCCCCCAGTGAACCCCACCATTCTTCATAAGGTTTTTGACCTTGTCAAATATTTCATTAATAAAGTTCTTAACACCTCATTATCAACTGCTGAGGTACCCTCTGTCTGGAAACTGGCATTTGCCAAACCTTAGCAAACAAATGTTTGGCAGACTCCTCCATACTGTCCAGTCTCAATCCCATCTCACTGCTCTAGCCAGAACACTTGAAAATGTGGCCAATGGCCAATTAATGTCATTTTGATAAAATTCTAATGTACGTCACCCCCCAGCAATCCAGCTTTTGCCCAAAACATTCCACAGCTTGGCGATTTGCCAGTTAACCTGCAGAGATAATCTCAATTTCATTAAAGACAATGGAGGCCAACATTAAGAAAAATCCTTTTATTGCTGCCCCAACATGCAGCATTTCTAAGACCATTAACACATCATAAAGCATTAGAATGATCAAAACATATATTCAGTGCACATAGTCATACTCCTCTTTTAGGCTCAGACAGAACAGGACAACATCTTCTTCTGCTGGAAATACAAAATCTCCAAATTAATCCATATGCCTTTAACGGGTTAAGAAAACATCACAAGCCAATAAGCATTAGAAATATATTGATAACCATACATTTAAACCTCTCTACATAATCCTTAACACTCATATAATATCATAACATTTGTTTTCTTTTTCTTATTTTTGTGTCCTCCATCTTCACCTTATAGGGTGAGGAGGGTGTGATAATGTTAGCCTCCATTGTCTTCAGTGTAACCAAGATTCTGTCTGCATGTTAATTGGAGAATTGGCAAGTCATAACAAGACTGATGGCTGCCAGTATTCATGTTTAAAGCCATTGAGCACCACACAACTTACATGCTCCACAGATCTCAAGTATATCTTAGCAAAAGTATTTGTGTTTGACCAGTCTGCTGCTTTCAAGATTTCTGGTAACAAACCACCTTCCCAGCACACCCCTTGTAAAGAAATGGCTCCCTGTTGCAGTTACCCCCCACTTTTTGCCTGATACTGATGCTGACTTGACTGAGAAGTGTGCTGGGACCCTGCTAACCAGGCCCCAGCACCAGTGTTCCTTCACCTAAAATGTACCATTGTATCCACAATTGGCCCACCCTGGCATTCAGATAAGTCCCTTGTAACTGGTACTTCTAGTACCAAGGGCCCTGGTGCCAAGGAAGGTCTCTAAGGGCTGCAGCATGTCTTATGCCACCCTAGAGACCCCTCACTCAGCACAGACACACTGCTTACAAGCCTGTGTGTGCTGGTGAGAACAAAATGAGTAAGTCGACATGGCACTCCCCTCAGGGTGCCATGCCAGCCTCTCACTGCCTATGCAGTATAGGTAAGACACCCCTCTAGCAGGCCTTACAGCCCTAAGGCAGGGTGCACTATACCACAGGTGAGGGTACCAGTGCATGAGCATGGTACCCCTACAGTGTCTAAATAAAACCTTAGACATTGTAAGTGCAGGGTAGCCATAAGAGTATATGGTCTGGGAGTTTGTCAAACACGAACTCCACAGCACCATAATGGCTACACTGAAAACTGGGAAGTTTGGTATCAAACTTCTCAGCACAATAAATGCACACTGAGGCCAGTGTACATTTTATTGTAAAATACACCCCAGAGGGCACCTTAGAGGTGCCCCCTGAAACTTAACCGACTATCTGTGTAGGCTGACTAGTTTTAGCAGCCTGCCACAAACCGAGACATGTTGCTGGCCCCATGGGGAGAGTGCCTTTGTCACTCTGAGGCCAGTAACAAAGCCTGCACTGGGTGGAGATGCTAACACCTCCCCCAGGCAGGAATTGTCACACCTGGCGGTGAGCCTCAAAGGCTCACCTCCTTTGTGCCAACCCAGCAGGACACTCCAGCTAGTGGAGTTGCCCGCCCCCTCCGGCCAGGCCCCACTTTTGGCGGCAAGGCCGGAGAAAATAATGAGAAAAACAAGGAGGAGTCACTGGCCAGTCAGGACAGCCCCTAAGGTGTCCTGAGCTGAGGTGACTCTAACTTTTAGAAATCCTCCATCTTGCAGATGGAGGATTCCCCCAATAGGGTTAGGATTGTGACCCCCTCCCCTTGGGAGGAGGCACAAAGAGGGTGTACCCACCCTCAGGGCTAGTAGCCATTGGCTACTAACCCCCCAGACCTAAACACGCCCTTAAATTTAGTATTTAAGGGCTACCCTGAACCCTAGAAAATTAGATTCCTGCAACTACAAGAAGAAGGACTGCCTAGCTGAAAACCCCTGCAGCGGAAGACCAGAAGACGACAACTGCCTTGGCTCCAGAAACTCACCGGCCTGTCTCCTGCCTTCCAAAGATCCTGCTCCAGCGACGCCTTCCAAAGGGACCAGCGACCTCGACATCCTCTGAGGACTGCCCCTGCTTCGAAAAGACAAGAAACTCCCGAGGACAGCGGACCTGCTCCAAGAAAAGCTGCAACTTCGTTTCCAGCAGCTTTAAAGAACCCTGCAAGCTCCCCGCAAGAAGCGTGAGACTTGCAACACTGCACCCGGCGACCCCGACTCGGCTGGTGGCGATCCAACACCTCAGGAGGGACCCCAGGACTACTCTGATACTGTGAGTACCAAAACCTGTCCCCCCTGAGCCCCCACAGCGCCGCCTGCAGAGGGAATCCCGAGGCTTCCCCTGACCGCGACTCTTTGAACCTAAAGTCCCGACGCCTGGGAGAGACCCTGCACCCGCAGCCCCCAGGACCTGAAGGACCGGACTTTCACTGGAGAAGTGACCCCCAGGAGTCCCTCTCCCTTGCCCAAGTGGAGGTTTCCCCGAGGAATCCCCCCCTTGCCTGCCTGCAGCGCTGAAGAGATCCCGAGATCTCTCATAGACTAACATTGCGAACCCGACGCTTGTTTCTACACTGCACCCGGCCGCCCCGCGCCGCTGAGGGTGAAATTTCTGTGTGGACCTGTGTCCCCCCCGGTGCCCTACAAAACCCCCCTGGTCTGCCCTCCGAAGACGCGGGTACTTACCTGCAAGCAGACCGGAACCGGGGCACCCCCTTCTCTCCATTCTAGCCTATGTGTTTTGGGCACCACTTTGAACTCTGCACCTGACCGGCCCTGAGCTGCTGGTGTGGTGACTTTGGGGTTGCTCTGAACCCCCAACGGTGGGCTACCTTGGACCAAGAACTGAACCCTGTAAGTGTCCTACTTACCTGGTAAAACTAACAAAAACTTACCTCCCCCAGGAACTGTGAAAATTGCACTAAGTGTCCACTTTTGAAATAGCTATCTGTGAATAACTTGAAAAGTATACATGCAATTTTGATGATTTGAAGTTCCTAAAGTACTTACCTGCAATACCTTTCGAATGAGATATTCCATGTAGAATTTGAACCTGTGGTTCTTAAAATAAACTAAGAAAAGATATTTTTCTATATAAAAACCTATTGGCTGGATTTGTCTCTGAGTGTGTGTACCTCATTTATTGTCTTGTGTATGTGCAACAAATGCTTAACACTACTCCTTGGATAAGCCTACTGCTCGACCACACTACCACAAAATAGAGCATTAGTATTATCTATTTTTACCACTATTTTACCTCTAAGGGGAACCCTTGGACTCTGTGCATGCTATTCCTTACTTTGAAATAGCACATACAGAGCCAACTTCCTACATTGGTGGATCAGCGGTGGGGTACAAGACTTTGCATTTGCTGGACTACTCAGCCAATACCTGATCACACGACAAATTCCAAAATTGTCATTAGAAATTGATTTTTGCAATTTGAAAAGTTTTCTAAATTCTTAAAAGTCCTGCTAGGGCCTTGTGTGTTAAGTCCCTGTTTAGCATTTCTTTTAGAGTTTAAAAGTTTGTAAAAGTTTGAATTAGATTCTAGAACCAGTTGTAGATTCTTAAAAAGTATTCCAACTTTTAGAAACAAAATGTCTAGCACAGATGTGACTGTGGTGGAACTCGACACCACACCTTACCTCCATCTTAAGATGAGGGAGCTAAGGTCACTCTGTAAAATAAAGAAAATAACAATGGGCCCCAAACCTACCAAAATACAGCTCCAGGAGCTTTTGGCAGAGTTTGAAAAGGCCAACCCCTCTGAGGGTGGCAACTCAGAGGAAGAGGATAGTGACTTGGAGGACAATTCCCCCCTACCAGTCCTATCTAGGGAGAACAGGGTCCCTCAAACCCTGACTCCAAAAATAATAGTCAGAGATGCTGGTTCCCTCACAGGAGAGACCAACACCTCTGAAATCACTGAGGATAGCCCCAGTGAAGAGGACATCCAGTTAGCCAGGATGGCCAAAAGATTGGCTTTGGAAAGACAGATCCTAGCCATAGAGAGGGAAAGAAAAGAGATGGGCCTAGGTCCCATCGATGGTGGCAGCAACTTAAATAGGGTCAGAGATTCTCCTGACATCCTAAAAATCCCCAAAGGGATTGTAACAAAATATGAAGATGGTGATGACATCACCAAATGGTTCACAGCTTTTGAGAGGGCTTGTGTAACCAGAAAAGTAAACAGATCTCACTGGGGTGCTCTCCTTTGGGAAATGTTCACTGGAAAGTGTAGGGATAGACTCCTCACACTCTCTGGAAAAGATGCAGAATCTTATGACCTCATGAAGGGTACCCTGATTGAGGGCTTTGGATTCTCCACTGAGGAGTATAGAATTAGATTCAGGGGGGCTCAAAAATCCTCGAGCCAGACCTGGGTGGACTTTGTAGACTACTCAGTAAAAACACTAGATGGTTGGTTAACTGGAAATGAAGTGTGTGACTATGTTGGGCTTTATAATTTGTTTATGAAAGAACACATTTTAAGTAACTGCTTCAATGAAAAGTTGCATCAGTATCTGGTAGACCTAGGTCCAATTTCTCCCCAAGAATTGGGAAAGAAGGCAGACCACTGGGTCAAGACTAGGGTAACCAAAACTTCCACTGGGGGTGACCAAAAGAAAGGGGTTACAAAAACTCCCCAGGAGAAAGTGGGTGACACTAGAAACAAAGAAAAAGAGTCCTCTGTAGGCCCCCAAAAACCAGAACAGGTGGGTGGGCCCCAAGACACAACCCAAAACAAAGGTGGGTACCAGGGTAAGAACTGGGATGCCACTAAGGCATGGTGCCACAACTGTAAACAGTCTGGGCACCACACCAAGGACACTTCTTGTCCCAAAAACAAACCCCAGAACAAAATTCCAGGGGTAACCAGTGTAGCCATGGGAGATGACTCCTCAGATGAGGAGGTCTTCATAGCCTTCAACTGGAAACAGGGCCCAACAGGTGAGTTGGAGATTCCAGAGGGAAGCAGACACTTCCACCACCTACTGGTGAATGGAATCCCAACCACTGCCCTGAGAGACACTTGTGCCAGTCACACTATTGTGCATGACAGGCTGGTGCTCTCAAACCAGTACATCCCAGGTGAGACTGCCAGGGTAAGAGTTAGCCTAGACAGGGTCACTAAGAGGCCTGTGGCTTTAGTGCCCATAGAAGTGGGTGGCACTCTTAGCTGGAGAAGGGTAGTAGTCAGTACAGACCTCCCCCTTGATTGTCTCCTTGGAAATGACTACCCAGAGGTTAGTCAGAGCCCAAGAGAGGAACTGGTCCAGTGCCAGTCCTCTCCCAAGGATTCTGGAAGTCCTGCCTCTGCAGTAAATGCAAGCAGGCCCCAGAAGAAGAAGAAAAGAAAACAGAGTAGGAAGGGTGGACAACCTTTAGCCAAGGTTACAGCAAGCCAAGGAGATTCTGCTCCAGTAGGGGAGAACTCCAAAAATGGCCCTGATAAAGTCCAACCTGACCCACAAGAAGTCCTGGCTAGTCAGGCAACTGTTAAACCTGAGTGGGTGGCTCCTCAGCTAACAGAAGAAAGAGTGGAAGAAGGGTGTTTACTACAAGATGTGGTAACCCCCCACTCTAATACAGCAGACAGGCAACCTGAACCCAAAGAAGCCTGTAACTTAGCCCCTTCCCTTTTAGGTGAAGAGCTAAAGGTGTGGTTCTGGGCACTGACAGCTGTCAGTGGCCTCTGCTGGGTGTTAGCCTTTATGGCTGCACTATCCTTAGCATGGTGGTCTGACCCCATGCCAAATAGCAAGTTAGGCCCCCTGACCCTAGTGGTCATGGTGGGGTTACTCCAGCTCTGGGTAACCTCTTTGGGTAAGCTAGGGGTAACCCTGGCCAAGATAAGGTTAGCAGAGGTGGATACCTCTAAGACCAAAATAGACAGAATGGGTGGAGACATTGAAGAGGCAGACAAGAGGCAATTCAGACTAGGTCCTATCACTGTGGAAGTGGGTCAGTTCCCCAAAGGGAATGACCTGAACAGAAGGATGTAAGGCAGAGTAGGCCCTGCAACTAACCAGCCTATTTCTCCTACTCTTCCTCGCCTGACAGACTAGGAAGACTCTCCCAGCTTGGGCTGAGTCTCCTGGCCTGTAGGCTGGGGGGGGCTTGTGTAAAGAAATGGCTCCCTGTTGCAGTTACCCCCCACTTTTTGCCTGATACTGATGCTGACTTGACTGAGAAGTGTGCTGGGACCCTGCTAACCAGGCCCCAGCACCAGTGTTCCTTCACCTAAAATGTACCATTGTATCCACAATTGGCCCACCCTGGCATTCAGATAAGTCCCTTGTAACTGGTACTTCTAGTACCAAGGGCCCTGGTGCCAAGGAAGGTCTCTAAGGGCTGCAGCATGTCTTATGCCACCCTAGAGACCCCTCACTCAGCACAGACACACTGCTTACAAGCCTGTGTGTGCTGGTGAGAACAAAATGAGTAAGTCGACATGGCACTCCCCTCAGGGTGCCATGCCAGCCTCTCACTGCCTATGCAGTATAGGTAAGACACCCCTCTAGCAGGCCTTACAGCCCTAAGGCAGGGTGCACTATACCACAGGTGAGGGTACCAGTGCATGAGCATGGTACCCCTACAGTGTCTAAATAAAACCTTAGACATTGTAAGTGCAGGGTAGCCATAAGAGTATATGGTCTGGGAGTTTGTCAAACACGAACTCCACAGCACCATAATGGCTACACTGAAAACTGGGAAGTTTGGTATCAAACTTCTCAGCACAATAAATGCACACTGAGGCCAGTGTACATTTTATTGTAAAATACACCCCAGAGGGCACCTTAGAGGTGCCCCCTGAAACTTAACCGACTATCTGTGTAGGCTGACTAGTTTTAGCAGCCTGCCACAAACCGAGAGATGTTGCTGGCCCCATGGGGAGAGTGCCTTTGTCACTCTGAGGCCAGTAACAAAGCCTGCACTGGGTGGAGATGCTAACACCTCCCCCAGGCAGGAATTGTCACACCTGGCGGTGAGCCTCAAAGGCTCACCTCCTTTGTGCCAACCCAGCAGGACACTCCAGCTAGTGGAGTTGCCCGCCCCCTCCGGCCAGGCCCCACTTTTGGCGGCAAGGCCGGAGAAAATAATGAGAAAAACAAGGAGGAGTCACTGGCCAGTCAGGACAGCCCCTAAGGTGTCCTGAGCTGAGGTGACTCTAACTTTTAGAAATCCTCCATCTTGCAGATGGAGGATTCCCCCAATAGGGTTAGGATTGTGACCCCCTCCCCTTGGGAGGAGGCACAAAGAGGGTGTACCCACCCTCAGGGCTAGTAGCCATTGGCTACTAACCCCCCAGACCTAAACACGCCCTTAAATTTAGTATTTAAGGGCTACCCTGAACCCTAGAAAATTAGATTCCTGCAACTACAAGAAGAAGGACTGCCTAGCTGAAAACCCCTGCAGCGGAAGACCAGAAGACGACAACTGCCTTGGCTCCAAAAACTCACCGGCCTGTCTCCTGCCTTCCAAAGATCCTGCTCCAGCGACGCCTTCCAAAGGGACCAGCGACCTCGACATCCTCTGAGGACTGCCCCTGCTTCGAAAAGACAAGAAACTCCCGAGGACAGCGGACCTGCTCCAAGAAAAGCTGCAACTTCGTTTCCAGCAGCTTTAAAGAACCCTGCAAGCTCCCCGCAAGAAGCGTGAGACTTGCAACACTGCACCCGGCGACCCCGACTCGGCTGGTGGCGATCCAACACCTCAGGAGGGACCCCAGGACTACTCTGATACTGTGAGTACCAAAACCTGTCCCCCCTGAGCCCCCACAGCGCCGCCTGCAGAGGGAATCCCGAGGCTTCCCCTGACCGCGACTCTTTGAACCTAAAGTCCCGACGCCTGGGAGAGACCCTGCACCCGCAGCCCCCAGGACCTGAAGGACCGGACTTTCACTGGAGAAGTGACCCCCAGGAGTCCCTCTCCCTTGCCCAAGTGGAGGTTTCCCCGAGGAATCCCCCCCTTGCCTGCCTGCAGCGCTGAAGAGATCCCGAGATCTCTCATAGACTAACATTGCGAACCCGACGCTTGTTTCTACACTGCACCCGGCCGCCCCCGCGCCGCTGAGGGTGAAATTTCTGTGTGGACCTGTGTCCCCCCCGGTGCCCTACAAAACCCCCCTGGTCTGCCCTCCGAAGACGCGGGTACTTACCTGCAAGCAGACCGGAACCGGGGCACCCCCTTCTCTCCATTCTAGCCTATGTGTTTTGGGCACCACTTTGAACTCTGCACCTGACCGGCCCTGAGCTGCTGGTGTGGTGACTTTGGGGTTGCTCTGAACCCCCAACGGTGGGCTACCTTGGACCAAGAACTGAACCCTGTAAGTGTCCTACTTACCTGGTAAAACTAACAAAAACTTACCTCCCCCAGGAACTGTGAAAATTGCACTAAGTGTCCACTTTTGAAATAGCTATCTGTGAATAACTTGAAAAGTATACATGCAATTTTGATGATTTGAAGTTCCTAAAGTACTTACCTGCAATACCTTTCGAATGAGATATTACATGTAGAATTTGAACCTGTGGTTCTTAAAATAAACTAAGAAAAGATATTTTTCTATATAAAAACCTATTGGCTGGATTTGTCTCTGAGTGTGTGTACCTCATTTATTGTCTTGTGTATGTGCAACAAATGCTTAACACTACTCCTTGGATAAGCCTACTGCTCGACCACACTACCACAAAATAGAGCATTAGTATTATCTATTTTTACCACTATTTTACCTCTAAGGGGAACCCTTGGACTCTGTGCATGCTATTCCTTACTTTGAAATAGCACATACAGAGCCAACTTCCTACACCCCTCGTTAGTCATTGCATTTCTGGAACAACGAACACCAAACCTTGAATGATCTGCCGCATTCATAACTGACAGCACCTGTCTGGTTAACATACCTGCAGATACTCCTTTGTAAGGTTTAACATATGACACAAGAAATTGATAGTCTCAATGCGCTCTAAACTTCAAAATGTTGTTCTCATAAATTTTCGTTCAACTCACCTCACATAACATTTCACATTGATGGAATAAATGAGTAAAAAATTTATTCAAACATCATTTTGTTCTCTTTCAAATGTCAAAGTGTACCCCTTCTGAGGAATAAAATCTATTCTATATTTCTAACGATTGAACATCGGCGACCCTTCTGAGTGAAATCAAGTAAAGTAGGGAACTTCATAGAAATCTGTTTTAAAGAAAGCTACTTGTTACCTGGCCAAGAAGAAAATTATTTGACATTTAAACTGACATCCCAAATAGATTCATAACAGGCCCTCGGAGTCTCCTTAGTCTTACACCTTTTATCACTCTTCTTGTTAGTGTCGCTCCCAGCTGCATAATTATAAAGACATGACCAGCAAAAATAGCTGATCTATAGCAGCTAATGGCCCTAGATGTGAGTCTTAAATTTTACAAAAATGCTAAGTGGCTATCTCTGGTCCAGGAGCTTCCACAGGATCAAACCCCTTTCCATGCACCAACTACACCACTTGTTCCGATCACCACTGTATCTCTTTCTAGTTCCAGGGGCTGAAGATTCATCCAATATTCCTTCAGCCTCTCCTGCAAGGCATAAATAGCTGCCTGTAACCCTGAAATCTTCTTAACCAGAAGGTTTATTTTCCGGTCTAAAACCAAAAGATGCTCTCTTCGGTCTGAATCTATCAGAAGACCCAATGACACCGGGACCAACTGGGTATAGCCACTGCGAGCTCCATCACCCAATGGAACCAAACTTGTGACTTTTAAAAAGATTGTCACCAGAATATTGCTTTAACGTTTGATCTTGCTTCCAGCAATACTCTGCATCATGGAGAAGGGGGAATGGGGCATAACCTCCCTTCCTTAACCAGTCCTGCAAAAAGGCATCCATTACAATTGCCTTCGAATCCGGCCTTCAGCTGAAGTACTGGGGACCTTGTAAGTGAGTCTGCTCACAAACCAGTCTACTTGAACCAGACCGCAGAGTTCCAGAATCGACTGAAAACCTCTGAATTCACTTCCCAATCGCTGAAGTCCCTGAGGTAGCTGGAATTGCAATCTGCCCTTACGTTCTGTAGGCCTGGAATGAATTCTGATCTCAACACAATCCTGTGATACCAGTAAAAATACCAGATTTGTTTGGCCAGGTCTTCCAGAGCCTTTGAACTCGAACCACCCAAGCAGTTTATATAAAACACTGCTATGAAATTAGGTAAAATTAATCAGCATAACATTGTTTGCCAATAGTTCCCTGAAGCTTATTAAAGCATTTAGTCCTGTTAACATTTCTAAGCAATTTATATGGAGTAACTGTTCCTTCCTGGACCATCTTTCACCTGTTTCTAAACTGTTCAGATGTGCTCCCCAACCTAGTTTGCTGGCATCTGATTCCATTACCAGGTCGGGAATATTTCCAAAGATGACCTTGCATTTCCATGCCTCTAGATTCTTTAATCACCATTCTTGTACATCTGTTGATAGGAAGAGAGTGTCCCCATACCGCAAACCTTTCCTCAGGCCCCAAGCTTTTAGCCTCTACAGGCCCCTGCAATGTAAGAGACCCGGGAAATTGCCTGAATGGATGATGACAAAAGCCCCAACATTCTTGCAAGATCGTTCAAAAAGATCTCCTCCTTGGCCAAAACTGTTCTTATCTCCTTTTTATCTTTGTCACTTTCTTCTGTGGGAGACGTAATTGGGACAAAAGAATATCTACACGAACCCAAAAAATTCTAGATTCTGAGTAGGGACTATGTCAGACTTATCTGTATTCACTATGAAACCCAACTCCAAGAGTTTGTCAATGCCAAGTGTTTTACAAGTTCTAATCTGTCTTGAACCATGATCAACATAACGTCCAAGTAAATTATTAACCAGACTCCCCTCTCCCTGAGAGAGGCTACCCCTGGACGCAATACCTTGGTAAAAGTACACGTAGCTGATGACTGCCTGAAAGGGAGGCAGGTTAACTGATAGAGACACCTCTCCAACTGAATCGTAAATATCTGACTACCCCCATCCACGGGAATCGTGAAATATGCATCCTTGAGATCTAACTTAACTAGCCAATTGTTTGCAAAATGTCTCTTAAAAGATGGATCCCTTCCATCTTGAAGTGTCTGTAAGCCAGAAGTGTGTTCAAGTCTTTCTGGTCCTTCACTAGAAAAACTGTACTCACAAACCATTCTGGCTCTTGGACACAAATCAGTGCCCATTTTTTTGTAGCATCTGGGCCACCTCTGTGTCTATCGGAGCCATCTTTTCTGTATCGTAGACAAGTTCTTTTGGCTGTCTGACCTGAACTGGTATTTCCCAGAACTCTATTCTGTAACCGGTGACCTTTTCTAATACCCAAGCATCTTTGGTAAAACAAAAAATTCCCAGTTGTGGATGAAGAAACTCAACCTTCCGTCGACCTTTACTTGGGAAGGGCCAATGCACCTCACCTTGAGATTCAGAGCCCACAGGCCTCTGTCTCCTGCCCTCGAGCAGAAGACTCTGCATAATATTCTGTGCTTTACTGAGCACAGTAAATGTTGATACTTCAAAAAGTTCTTGCCACAAAAGAGCCCTTTCGGATCCCCCATGTCTTCTTAGTGGACAGATCAGCCAGTTGAGGATTCATCCTCATAAGGACAGCTTTTCGCCTTTCTGTGATAAGATTTCCTTCAGCATTTTCCAGCATACAGATGGCACGTTGTGGCCAATCCCTCAAACGTCCTATATTTACCCTGCTGTTCTTTTTTCTCTGCCTCTTCGGCCACGTCAACAAATCAGGTGAGAGGACCCAGATTATCAAGTATTGAGTCTTGACATTGCTTCAAGCACTTCTCAACTCTATTTCTAGGGTTCGTAACCAAATTTAAACAAAAATGTTTTAAGGTCCGGGTCTAAATTAGGAGTACTGCAAATCTTATTGTCAGTAGAGGGTCTTAGGCATTAAGTCCGAAGCAAATTCTGTCTCTCCTTATCCGAAGACTTTCTGACCTAAAGCTTTAAATACTTACTAACATGGTCCATAGGCCACCACTCTGCACTGCATTGATGTTTTATTATGGTGGGAATAATCATGTGTCCCGCAAATGGATCCTTACCTCAGTAGAGGTAGAAGCCTGCTCGAAATAATCATCATCATCATCATCATCATCATCCAGACTTCCCAAAAAGTCACAGCTGTCCTGCGGGTCAAATACATCTTCATCCTGTTCCATGTCCTCTTATTCTATACTTTCCTCAGAGGAACTTAAACTGTCCCACAACTCCGTTGTGCCATAAAGGTCACTTTTTTCAAGCATGCCTGCCAAGATGACCCCTTCCTTTTCTAGGAGCACCATTTTATTTTGTAGTGCTTAAGCAAACTGTGCTGTAGGTGTGTTTTTGCGTCCTCTCTGTATGCTTCTTAAGAAAAGCTTTCCCTTTTTGGGGTTCCGAGGTAGAAGTGAAGTACCCATGAGAGAAGGGAAAAAGAATTCTCCTCTGTAGGAGTGTCCCTATTCCTCTTGGCGAGTGCGGGATCCCCACTGAGGACCGCAGTTTCTCATCCAAAAACCTCTTTAAACACTCTCTCATAAAATCACCTGGAGGATGAGCCTTGGTGTTAAAACATTCCATATTCCCTGGTTATACAACAGAAGAAGCCAGGCTATAAATATATAAAATGCAGTACTTTAAGGATAATTAGCAGATGGTATAAATAAATACCAGAGCTACAAAGTCATTGTTCCTTTTCCACCTCACTTTAAATAAAGGCTCGAAATGACAGGAAAATCTCTTTTCCTATTAGTAGGTGGAGTTCCAGTATCCCAAGAGCTATAAATAAAAACTTTTTTCTGAATTATGTCCGCCGGCAAAACAACCTAATCGGAAGTTCGTTTTTGTCTGCCACTGTGTTTCCTCTTGAATTCAAGTGGTAAGCAGGTAAAGCGGCTGCTCGAGCGTGTCATCCAGGATTCAAAACAAAAACAAAAACAAAATGAGGACTTAACGCCTTAATTTCACATAGGCCTTGTTGTCTGGCAATGCAGTCCAAGACGTGACGCTACCAAGTAACCTCCTAAAAGAGCAGAGACCGAAACGCCTCTAACAAGTCCCATGAGCAGAAGCTCCTGCGCCGCGCCCAGCTGACAGACAGCAAAACCACATGAATGTGCTCCGAAAAGGAGACAATTACGCGGCCTGCCGGCAATTATTTAATAGATGTGCTAACACGCTTGAAGTAAATACTGTCAATATAATGCAAAGCATAGTTTAAAATGCCGGAAATTAAATTCTGGAGCTCTGGGACCTGATTTGATCAGCAGTTTAATATATATTGTAAAGAAATTTTAAATTAAGTTCTCTAAAATGTATACTCGACTACTCAGAGCTCACAAGGCCCAACCATGAATTGGAAGGGTTGAAGAAAAAAAATTACATTACACATAAAATGTATATACCTGCAATAAAGCATACATAGAAAATAATAGAAATACATATCTGTGAAGGAGCAGAGAATAAAAGAGGAGGATGGCTATGTGCACCGGATGTTTATATGTTTTGAACATTCTAATGCTCTATCCTGTGTTAATGTTCTTTAAAGAGCTGCATGTTGGGGTAGCAATAAAAAGTTATTGCATACTGTTAGCCTCCGGTCTTGTAATGAAATCAGCTCTGTTGGAAGTTTGTAATACCTTAAAATTGACCTTGGATGTAGGAAGTACTGCAGTGTTGATTTAATTGATCTTTCTGTCGCATTTGACACCATCTCTCATGCCATACTTCTCCAATGAATCAAGGACTGTGGCATTTCCCACAATGCCCTGTCCTGGATTCAATCTTTTTCATCCAGTCGTAGACAAGCAGTTACTTTAGGATCTTTTATCAACAGAAAGACCAGTAACATCAGGAGTTCTGCAGGGTTCATCTTAGTCCTGCTATATATATATATATATATATATATATATATATATATATATATATATATATTTTTTTTTTTTTCCAGGACAGGGATTTGTGGGAAATGCCACAGTCCTTGATTCGTTATAATTGTATATATGATCTCTTAACTGCTCATTTTTATTTTGTACCTGCACCCCACCACTAATTCACCATCCCCTCTACCTACAACCTCGCCTCACCCAGGGTGCCCTTACCCCTACCTGAATCCCAACCCTCAGAGAGAAATAGAGAGAAGCCCTCCATCCTACCTCTCAAATCCTCCCCCTGAATTTTATAGGGGTTCCTGGACACTGCACCCAATTGTACTCTTTGCCCCACTCCCTCCACCCCCCAAAAAAGAAACAGGAATTATCACAAAATATCATTGTAAAGAGAAGGAAAATTGCCATGAGCATATCTGATTAAAAAAAAAAGAAAAAAAAAAAAAATGCCAAAAACCAATTTGGGCAATAGATACTCTGCTACCTCTCCTCAAAGGCATCACCATCGGACCTGTCATAAAACCACCGCACAATGCAAATAGGTACTGGCAGTTCAAGACAAATGTTGGGACTTGAGAAAACATGGGACCAACCCTCCCTTAAAGCCAGAAATATATCGCCTGAAAGTATCAAAACACCAGATTAGACAATCTTTGAAGTATACAAGGTTGTTGTCCATGTCCATAAAACTTAGCAGCTGATCTTCTGTAGTAGCTCCTTAGCTTCTTCTACAGTGACACAAAATATAATTGCCCATAATCAAGGACTTGAGTTTTGATTGTTAGACAATTGAGGTCTGTGCCCCAACGGTCTTTAACTGGCTCATTAATCCAATGAATTCCTTATGTCGATGAGCCGCCATGGCCGACATATCTGAAAACACCCTAACTTGGGAGCTGTCTGGAAGCAAAAAATATTTTCTCTGGATGGCTCTAGACAAAATAGCCTCCTTTTATCTGATGAAGTTCACAGTCCTAGTCTGAGGAAATCTAGCATTCGGTGGTCGTTTGGTGGGAACGCATAATGTTAAGATCTGTAGGAGCTTTATCCAAAAGATGGCACCTAATCACGTTTTCCATATACTGCACAGGATTGTTGTCGCCTTCAATGGACTCTGTCCCTTCCGGGATTCCCAAAAAGCATATGTTAGTTCTTTGGGCATAGTTTTTGATGTCCTCAATCTTCATTTGCAAGGCCAATACTGTGTTTTTTTTTTTTTTTTAGTGAATCTATACTTTTAGCCCAATGGAATGTATGATCTTCCAAATCTGACACACTCTGTTCAATTTTCTTGAAGGCGCTCTGGAAATTGCTGCATTGCCTCCTCAATTTGATCAAGTCTGTGGTGGATCAATGCCATTTTTTTTCTTTTTTTTTGTTGATCTTTTACATTCACAAATTTCGGTGAAGATAGTTTCCAGAGACACTGGAACTGAACTCTTGAGTGCTCTGCAGCGGGTCATGAGGGCAGATCCTCTACTCCATGTGCCCTGGTGCCTGACATCCTCCTGTTAGCTGATAATGGCTGCACTGAAAACTGGGAAGTTTGGTATCAAACTTCTCAGCACAATAAATGCACACTGATGCCAATGTACATTTTATTGTAAAATACACCCCAGAGGGCACCTTAGAGGTGCCCCCTGAAACCTTAACCAACTACCCGTGTAGGCTGACTGGTTTTAGCAGCCTGCCACACTCGAGACATGTTGCTGGCCAGTCAGGACAGCCCCTAAGGTGTCCAGAGCTGAAGTGACTCTAACTTTTAGAAATCCTCCATCAATAGGGATAAGAATGTGACCCCCTCCCCTTGGGTGGAGGCACAAAGAGGGTGTACCCACCCTCAGGGCTAGTAGCCATTGGCTACTAACCCCCCAGACCTAAACACGCCCTTAAATTTAGTATTTAAGGGCTTCCCTGAACCTAAGAATTTAGATTCCTGCAACTTACGAAGAAGAGGACTGCTGAGCTGAAAAACCCCTGCAGAGAAGAAGACACCAACTGCTTTGGCCCCAGCCCTACCGGCCTGTCTCCCTCCTTCAGAAGAAAACTGCTCCAGCGACGCTTTCCCCAGGACCAGCGACCTCTGAATCCTCAGAGGACTGCCCTGCTTCCAAAAGACCAAGAAACTCCCGAGGACAGCGGCCCTGTTCAACAAAGACTGCAACTTTGTTTCCAGAGGAGCAGATTTAAAGACCCCTGCAATCCCCGCAAGAAGCGTGAGACTTGCAACACTGCACCCGGCGACCCCGACTCGACTGGTGAAGAAACAACGCTACAGGGAGGACCCCCAGGCGACTCCAAGACTGTGAGTAACCAAAGCTGTCCCCCCTGAGCCCCCACAGCGACGCCTGCAGAGGGAATCCAGAGGCTCCCCCTGACCGCGACTGCCTGCCTCTAAAATCCCGACGGCTGGAAAAGACCCTGCACCCGCAGCCCCCAGCACCTGAAGGATCGGAACTCCAGTGCAGGAGTGACCCCCAGGAGGCCCTCTCCCTTGCCCAGGTGGTGGCTACCCCGAGGAGCCCCCCCCTTGCCTGCCTGCATCGCTGAAGAGACCCCTTGGTCTCTCATTGAAACCTATTGGAAACCCGACGCTTGTTTGCACACTGCACCCGGCCGCCCCCGTGCTGCTGAGGGTGTACTTTTTGTGTGAGCTTGTGTTCCCCCCGGTGCCCTACAAAACCCCCCTGCTCTGCCCTCCGAATACGCGGGTACTTACCTGCTGGCAGAATGGAACCGGGGCCCCCACTTCTCCATTGAAGCCTATGTGTTTTGGGCACCACTTTGAACTCTGCACCTGACCGGCCCTGAGCTGCTGGTGTGGAGACTTTGGGGTTGCTCTGAACCCCCAGCGGTGGGCTACCTTGGACCCCAATTTGAACCCCGTAGGTGGTTTACTTACCTACAAGAACTAGCAATAACTTACCTCCCCCAGGAACTGTTGAAAATTGCACTGTCCACTTTTGAAATAGCTATATGTGTTTTATGTAAAAAGTATATATGCTATTGTGATTATTCAAAGTTCCTAAAGTACTTACCTGCAATACCTTTCAAATGAGATATTACATGTAGAATTTGAACCTGTGGTTCTTAAAATAAACTAAGAAAATAAAATATATTTTTCTATACAAAAACCTATTGGCCTGGATTTGTCTCTGAGTGTGTGTTCCTCATTTATTGCCTGGGTGTATGTACAACAAATGCTTAACACTACTCCTTTGATAAGCCTACTGCTCGACCACACTACCACAAAATAGAGCATTAGTATTATCTCTTTTTGCCATTATCTTACCTCTAAGGGGAACCCTTGCACTCTGTGCATACTATTCCTTACTTTGAAATAGTGCATACAGAGCCAACTTCCTACACCAGTCCTTTGGGGTTTATTGAATTGGAAGTATTATTCAAAAACACTAGAAGGTGTAGCTCTTCTTGACCCTTATTTAGTGATTTTTCACTTTTTTTCTTCTCCCTTTCTTCTAAGTTTCAGATTCATTCTTAGCACCAGGATGCTCCATTGTGAGTGACAGTGTGTTTTTATAAATTTCAAGTTAATTCATTAAAAAACAGTTGCATTTACAATCGGTTGTTAGCAATATGATTTCTCCAGTGCACGTCGGTATACAACAAGGCAGAATTCCCAGTTTTTCTCATATTTTCAGCCGTTTCAACATGTCTACTAGCAGCATCTTGAGCAGCCAGAAAGGTTTGTAGGAAACCTAAGATGTCTTTAGAATCTGTTCTTCAGTGTTGTAGGCTCACCTATGTTTTAGTTGTGATGTAGCCAAGAGGTATTCAGGACTTTAAACTATGGGTGTTAATTGATTCAAGCAAGAGGAGCTGATTTGCTTAAATATCTGACGTTGTTTGGCATTGAACTGACGAACATGGCATATATTTTTAGTTAGTTTGTGCTTCCAAGCAAACTGGGGGCATTCTGCGTGACACTAGAAAGGCACACTGGCTAATACTTGTATATTTCAAACCTCAAAAAGCCATGCACATGCAATGCTTTTGTGAGTAGGATTCTCTGCCTTGATCAGCTAAACCATTGATGTAATTAGGCAATATTTGTTTACTCTGGCACTTTTCCTCTAGCAAAATCTCAATTTTCAATCAGCAAATATATTCTGAATTTTATATGGTGGAAGCAAATTGGAAGGTGGGGCATGGCCACTGGAAAAGGGGATAATTCTAACTGTTAGTAAGAAATAACACCCTTTTGGAAGTATATTTGAAAGTGAACTCTGTCATGGTTTTCACGCACCTGTTATATGCTTGATCATTTGTTCAATCATGAGGGATTTCTGGCTTATGGTGATTATTACATCAGTCTTATGATGGCTACCATAATGCACAGGCGAGAGGAAAGGAATACTACTGACCTCTTCAGAGATGGGTCAGAGAAGATCCCAGCAGCCGGAAGCTCTCATCGCTGAGGTGGCATTCTCGACGGACAGCACCACCTCCTAATCCGTAGCAGATGAGCCTCCGCCGGCTCTGCAGCAAAGCACCAGGTGTTCCTTCTAGTGGAAATCCTCTTAGGGGTAGACAGTAACTCTACTGACCTGCTCAGCAGAACCATCTAATTAACACAGAAATGGGAAATCCAGGCCCACATGCTCCAACAATACTTCCACCACTGTGGGACATCACAGAAAATACCACTGCACCCAGATCTCGTCACACAGTGGCAAGACCTGTTGCTCCAGCACAACCTCAGGTAACTCAATCCTGTTATTTTTCACCCGTGTTTATCTACAGCTTCCTGTAAATTGCATGCAAATCTTTAATGAAACCAGAAATCCACTACTTGGGCATGCTATGCGGTACAATTAAAAAGATTTATAAATTATTGTAACACTCTTCACAAACAGCCCTTGAAAGCCACAGTACAGGACATCTGTTATCTGTTGCACCTACCAAAGATCAGAGTCGAATACTCTTCCATACGGGTACACCTAGCGAAAGCTGTAGCTGCCTACCTACAGAACAGGAATACCTGTCCATCTTCAGAATCCATGTTGTTAAAGCCATTATGCAAGTTGTCAAAAGCTCACTTCAAATGCCACTAGTCTCTTCATTGGACCATGGCAATTGTCCTGACCTCTATGTGGTTTGCTACACTTCATTCCACAGTGCTAGTAAACTTCAAACATTTATCAAAGTGCACAAAGATTAGGTTGTCCTGAGGGCACAGCCTTGCATTCTACCAAATGCAGTTTCCTCTTTTTGCGTCAAGTAGACTGTTAATTTACCCAAGTATGGTTGATTGTGGAACAAACTTTACACATTTTAGATGGTAAGAGCCATTATGTACTACTTTGACCGTCCCAAAAACATCAGAATGACTAAGCGCTCTTCATTGCTTTCGTCAGCCTAATCAAGGAAAACCGTTTCCTATGCCGGCCTTGCCAGGTAATTAGTCAAATGCTTTTAAGTTTGCTATACCAAAGGCACATTTTTTTATTAGAAATGTCACCATGGCTTCCACTGTGTTTCTGCTTGCACATTACTCTCGCAGTTATACTTATACTTGTATCTCAAGACCCAATTACACCTACCCATAGACAATCTGTCTACGCCCATGCGGATTATGGCCTTTGGGGAAGGTATCACGAGTCGCCTTGAAACTGAACCTGAAATCTCTTCATCAAAGAAAAAGAAACTTCAGCGTGTACTAGATGCCAGGAGTATATATAGCATGTGAACCTACTGCCCTTCAAGTTGCAAACCGCTTGGTACACGTAAGCATTTCCTTACTGTTCTTCCTAATTGTCTTATCATACTACTATTATCTCTACTCTAATTTTTACTCCATTTACCAGTCTCAGCACCCTGTTACTCCTCCTGTTCTTACTAATTCTCTTACTCAAGTGACTTATACTTTCTATGCCTCCTTTTTCATACTTATTCCTCTTAATCTTAATACTCTTGCTCTCCTCTTACTCTGTTGTTCAGTGTGATGTTTACTGTGTAGCCACCCTGGAAGGGCATGTTGTGTAGTGTATTTTTATCACTTCAAGATAGCTGAGGCTTTGTTGTGGCATCCATTTTAGAGCTTTAAGACAATGAGATATTGATGCATTAAGTACAATAGCATTGTAAGACACTTTCCAACTATTACGTAAAAAGTTTTTGCAACGTTTAGGTGGTATCATGTTTTCTTTATTCTGCTTTTAATATTTAATTTTTCTTGCTTATTTCCTTATTTTGTTTGTGTGTTATTGTGATTGAGTAAGTCGGTAAATTTTTAATGAATGGATGCTCGATTAAAGTTACGAATGACAATGTGCTCCTCTGAAGATTTTCTGAGTGCCTAAATGCAACAGTGACTGAAGATGCATTTTGTGTGAGTTAAGCTCCCTGTTTTCAGTTTTTACTGAGTTACATAGATAAAGACAGTAAACAATCTATTTTTGTGCTATTATTAAATGTGGAAAAATTCAGAAAATCTGTATTGTGGTATGTGTAACTGTACATACACATGCTGTGCATACTCCTGCCATTTAGTGTTGGGCTCAGATATGTTCAATTTGTTTTTCTTTGAAGAAGTCCTTTCGAGTCACACGGTATAGTGACTCAACCAATTTGTGGTAATGCACATGGGCTCCATTATTAGATTGTTGTTTGTTCTGTTAGTGGTTCAGACGTGTCTCTGTGAGCGCCTGTTGAACACCATGTGGTGGTCACTCTGGGCCCTCGTATCTGTTCCCTCACCAGTAAAGTCTACAGTCACGCTTACTCGTCGGGTCCAACCGTTTTTTGACTCCACTCCACAGTAGAGGATTCTCCTCTGGTCGGGGCTCAGCCTCTATGGCGCTCCATCACTTCTGCGCCCGAGAATGTCCTCGTGATGCTACAACCTTTCTTTTGATTCTGCCCCACTTGCCATTTCAAGTACCAAAGGACAGACCTGTTACTATCTGTAACCTCAGTTTGTCCCTCGACAATCAATTGGACTTTTCTGCTGCATGCCTTGCTTTAAGAAATAATAATAAAGTGCTCCGTAACAGACAACCCCATTGCATCACTACCATGATGCACAGACAAGAAGGGTATATCCCCCGACCTCTTTGGCGGCTGCGTCATGAAAGATCCAAGCAGCTAGAATTTCTTGGTGCAGAGGTGGAGGAGGTGTTCTTGGTAGACAATGCCAACCCCTACTCTGAAGCAGAAGAGACCCTGCCGGCTCAGCACCTGCCACCAAAGATAGTTAGTGACTACCATTCTCCTGTATTCCACTCGCCCCAGAGAGACAACAGCTTTGAGCTCACAAGCCACCCATGAGGGCTCCAGTCTTCACGGCCATGGTCGCCACCGAATACCTGAGCCGGACTAGATATCCATCTAGACCTCGCAGCCAAAGTCGTCTTCAAAGCCTCACACAATGAATCCACCCCACATTGGTGCCGATTTTGAAGTCTCCTTCCAGACCTCCATTGGAGCCAAAGCTTGTGGAGCCAAAAACCACTTTGTCGCCATAAGGTCATTGAAAGACCTTGGCTCTAACCAGACAGACATCTACAACTGCCTCATCTGCTATTTATGAGGTTGTCGACCAGCGGATCCTCCCATAGCTCCAAGAACAGCTTGATGCCAGGTGACAACTCATTCAAATCCAACCTGGCACTCGTTGGATCCTGGCCAAGCTTCTCCTTGCACACAAGGACCTGGTTCCTCACAAGAGGAAGATGACCTTTGAGGAGGCCCTACACCTGCCTGCAGAACCAATGCCCAAGAAGCATCACAGTAATGACAGGAGTACCTCACTACTCTGTTACCTTCCTCCCGTCCTGCAACTCTCCCTTGCTTACCACACAGCTGCTAATTATGGACCCTCTCCTACATTCACTGCAGGGTTCTTTACATTCTGGGGGCGATGGACGGACTGCCTGGGATTTTCATATAACCCTCTATATGATTTCCATGGCTCCAAAGAATGACCTTTAGGATGACTAGGATATGGAGCTCCCAGCTGATACTGATCCTGACCTATATTCACCCATACCCTCACTCCCAGACCATCCCACCTCATACCATGAGGTTTTGGGCAGCCACCTTCCCAAAGGTGGAAATGCTCATTCAGCCTGAGGCTGATGAGTTCCTCCACTCAGAGGTCACTCCAGTATCTGCCCATGCTGAAAGGCATGCTTAAGCCCGGCAGTAAGGTTGGATAAGAAATATGTCATCTCCCACTGATCCACCTTAATTCAGGGGCCTGCTGCCCCGCCTCTTTGGTTGTGCACCCAGTCAGAAAGTGTGGTAACTCCAGGGGCACAGGAGATGCAAACCCTCCAGACTGAAAGAGTTAAAAACATTGATGCCATCACCCCACAGTCTGCCACACGTCTGTGCATTGCCAATTCTATGAGCCTATTTTCCCGGTACCACCGGGCCCACTGGGATCAGATGTAAGATCTCATCCATTATAAGAAACTGGGTCAGGAGTTGGCCATGAAAGGAAAGATCATTTCTATCACCAACATTAGGTATGCTTTGGATGTGCACAATGATGACATGGGGAGGGTCATTGAGTGCAACACTAGATCCTTTTATCACTCTCTGCAGTGGGGGAATGCCAACAACCTTTTACAGTGATGACCCTTTCTTGACCCAGTTCCACAAGAGAATATTACCACGGACGCTCCAAGGTGTATTGACAAAGGTGTCTCCACATCATCCATCTGGAGTTGCTAGCTATTTAGTGGGCCCTGAATGCTTTCCTTCTTCTCATTAAACACACAGTAGCCCTAGTCCAGACAGACAGACAACACAGTAGCCATGTTTTACAATAGTAGAGCACATATTAACTCTAGTTGTCCGTTTTAGACCAGAACATTTGCCGTGGGCGATTACATCAGTCGGTCTCTTCATGCAATACACACTCCCATAATTAAAAACAACTTTCAGACCTGCTCAGCAGGATGCATCAAGTAGTCCACGAATGGGAACTCCACCACAAGTTCTAACCCTGTACTTCCACTTTTGGGGGTTTCCACAGCTAGAGCCGTTCACCACTGAGGTAAATTTTGCCTTCAGATTCCCATGTCCTCAGCCCATGGGCAATGCACTGTGGATGAATTGGTCTGGGATATTTGCTTATGCGTTTCTGCTTCCCTCACTCCCTTGTTTTTATTTATGCTTTCCTTGTGGTACGGAAACTGAGACAAGCACCTCTTAATCTCATGCTAGTAGCACCAGGTTGGCCATGCCAGCCCTGGTTCATCACCCTTTTTGACCTCTCTAGTGCCTCATGCGAAGCTACCCAACAGATCACACCTTCTCTACCAAAACCAAGACACTCTCAGGCATCCTGACCCCCAACAGCAAAATCTTGTGATTTTGCCCTGATGGCTTAGATTTTGGTTATGTTCATCTCACCGCAGAATGCACGACCATTCTGAAGGAAGCACTCAGGCCTAGAACTAGAGCCTGCTATGCAGCCAAGTGGAAACTGTACTCTGTCTCCTTGAACCTATTGACCATATCACGGCTTCAGTGAGAGACAATATCTGTTACCTTCTTCACCTGTAGAAGTCTTGCCTATACCTCTATCAGACTTCATTTAGCTTCTGTGGCCGCTTATCTACGAATTAGGGAACATGCTTTGCTTTTCATAATTCCTGTTATCAAAGCATTTATGGAAGGCCTTAAAAGGGTTACCCCACCCTGGACACCCACCTGCCCCTGTGTGGAATCTCAACATAGTACTCACTAGACTAATGGGCCCTCCTTTCGAACCACTCCACTCTTCCCCTTACAGTTCCTTTCCTGGAAGATGACTTTCTTTGTAGCCACCACTTCCCTCAGGAGTATCAGTAAAATACACATTCTTACCCTAGAAGAGCCTTTATTCCAGATACTTCACAATAGAGTAGTCAGAAGAACAAATCCAAAATTCCTATCCAAAGTGACTTCTAGTTTTCATCTCATCCAAACAGAACTCCCATTGTTTTTCCACATCCAGAATCAGTAGAAGTGCTTTCCATAATTTGGATGTCAAATGAACACTCATGTATTACATTGACAGAGCAAATCCCTTCCATTGGACGCAAAAACTCTTTGTTTCTTTCACCAAACTTCATAATGGGTGTACTTCCCAAGTTAGGCGTTGCATTCTGGCCCGTAAAGTGAATACAGACTGATTTTATACCAAGAAAAAAAAAATACTTGTTTTTCCTTCACAGACCACACTCCACCTGTAAGATAGGAGCTTATGTGACCTTTGTGGGAAATATTCCTAAAGTTGACGACAGCAAAGCAGATAAATAGACAACCCTACACATGCACCAAGCATTACTGTGTGGTTGTCTTGGCCCACCAGCAAGGGACGTTGGTCAGGCTGTCCTTCCTACACTTTTACAATCTTCTGCAACATCCTCAGGCTAATCCACTGCTTTTGGGAGGACTGCTTTACTGTCTATAGCAGCGTGTGTGTGTGTGTGTGTGTGTGTGTGTGTGTATATATATATTTACCAGTGCCACAAACAGCATCTGTTTGTGGCATGTAGTGCTGTGGACTCACATATGTCCACCCTCATCCTAGGTCAATTTTAGTTATTACAGATGGTGTTAACTTTTATCTTAAGCATCACTTTGCTGAGTCATCTCATCTGTATTTCTCTGTGCTCTATCTACATTTTCACTGTTCATGCGGAAGAAACAGTCTAACAATGTAGCCTTTGTCCATGGGTAATAATAGGTGGAGTCACTGTACCTCGTGACTCAATAGAACTTCTTCCAAGAAAAACAAATTTGCGCTCGTCCGAGCCCAACACTAGATGGCAGGAGTATGCTCAGCATGTGAATCTACAGCACTACATGCCACAAACAGATGCTTACAGGGTAAGTAACATTTTCCTTTCTTCTGAACAATTTTCACTACTGTCATTCGTGCATGCTTGGTCAATAGCTGTGCAGGTTGACGGGTAGGGGAGATTAAAAATATTTCCTACGGAAACTTAAGTAACTGCAGCGCTACAGCTTTTTAAGCTGTTCTACAATCCACATAATTTAAAGTGACTATTATACTCTGGGCCACTAGAATTATGGGTTTGTGCAGCTGTGGCTATTTACCAAAATTACCACACAATCCAACATCTGCTGTATAATCTGCAGACTTTAACAAAATTGTAGCTCATACGGTTCAAAGTTACTAAAAATGCAGCGATACGCGTTGCACCGTAGGGAAAGGCCCTTTGCAAAGATGGACTTTTCACCTTTTTATTGCTCTATTTGGGTATTAAAATGGTACTAGGGAGGTGTATCCAATGCCCAGACCGTGTTACCAAGTTTAAAAATGATGAAGTAATACTGTTACAAAATTTGCGGCATTATGCCGCATCATTTTCCTTGTCTTGCTGTCTAATTTACTTAACCTGGTTGCATGATTTGGCCCTCTCCTGCTGCATAATTCCAGTGGTCCTGACTGTAGTTTACATGGCTAAAAGTAATTGGACTTCAAACATGAGAAAGCATGTGTTGGTTAAATAAACGTGGAAATATACCCGTTACTACTCTATTTTGGTGCTAAGTGCAGAATAAAGATGGATAAACTCAGATAAAATAAACAAAAAATAAATATGGATAAATATGGATAAATACGGACTTCAAAAAAAAAAAAAAAATACCATAAAACCAGAACCCTTAATTATAAGCAGTGCCTTTTGGCATTGTCAGTGCTTGTTCCTTCCTGAATATACCCCTCACAACGGGGAACGCCTTCTGGGCTATCACACTTACATTTTTAAACCTGTTTCTCCCAAGTGTCTTTTTTGTCATGGATCTCCAGTAAGTCGTGAGAGGCTGTGTTTTTTTTTTTTTTTTTTTTTTTTTTTCGGCATGCACTTTTACTAATTCTTTTCAGTTTACAGAAGGAAAATTGTGTCCACTTTGATGGCTGTACACATGTTTCATGACCCCCCCCTCCCCCTTTTATGGAATTGATCCGTTTCTTCAGAAATGGCGAATTTGATAGCTTTGTAAGTCTGTTTGTTTTCTCCTAACGTTGCTGCTGAACATGGAGGCTCAAGGAGATGAGTCCAATGCAATGCTTCCTTTATTTAAATAGCAAATATTTGCCTTTCTATTGTGTACCTGGAGTCTGTTCCAACTTGTATTACCCAGGCAACAGTGTGATTCCCGCTGTGATGGCATGACTGAGGGGTTGTGTGGCAGCTTTTGTTTGTCACTCGCTTAAACATGCTTCCTTCACTCGGAGATGCACTGCTTCGGATGGGCGTGGACAGTACAAGACGATGAGGCCTTTCAGCCTTTAGATTTTATATTAAAAGAACGTATTGTTTTTTTCCCTATTAGAGTGACTCACAGGTTGGCTCTAGTGCTCTCATCACGATGATCCGGGCCCCCCCCCCCCCCACACACACCTAACCCCCCAAAAAAAATTAGTGACCAAGCTACATCTCAAAAGAAGAGCTCCTTTTAAAATATTTTATTCCTCCATAGGCAAGCGGACATAGGTGCACATGTTTATTCTCCAGTACCTCAGGTACCGTTTCGTGTTTTTAAGGCCTAGTAAGGGACATTTGAAGTACATTTTCAGTTCAAATAGCAATGAGTCTTTGCCTCCCACTGCTGTACATGAAAGTTTCCCCATGGCTTTTAATAGCGCATTGTATACAACAAGCATGTCTTGCGCAAAGGGTGAGTGTCGTGCCTGGGAAACAGGCATCTAGTTAGCTCTAGTGTTCTGTGCTGGAATTTAACAGAGGTCTCTGAGAAATCCTCTTCTGCCTATAGTCTAGGCGGATCGTCTCATAGTGGGACTGAAGCATCTACATAAGTGATATTTGGGCACAGGGTGTTATCATTGAGTTGTCAACACAGCTGTACTGGGATGAGTCTAATACTGTTTGTGGGGCCTCTAAAATTCCTTCCGTTAAACCAGCCTCTGCACTTGGGCACATACAAGTACCTCTTGGAAAGAACAGGGCAGGTGTGCATTTTCATTGTCATCCAATTTTAGCGAAGGTAAACTATTTTTCTCGCCAACATTAAGTATATTTTACCTAGATTAGGACTGCCTTATGTTAGAATCAGTAACCTATTGGTTTGTTGTAGCTTCTTGGAGATGTGATCGAAGCTTCCTGGAGGATACGACTCGCTCCTGAACTTTACTGTTTTGCCTTTGATGCGGCTGCTAGCTGTTGGGCGCCACAGTATCTGATCTGCTTATGTAAAACTAGTAATTGCAAGCACTTTACTCAGTTGTTTGCCCACTGCTTGTCAGTGTGCCACCCACACTTCTGACCTCTGCGATAACTCACGACTGCGCATTCGGGTTAACCTACTCCAAACAGATGATTTCAAGACTCTTCGTTCATACCACTCTAGTTTCTCTTCCTTCCAAGCCAAACCGTTAGGCTAGCTTATATTTCCTTCCATCTTTGTACGCCTTTTAATTATCTTGGTTTCCCTTTGACAATCGTGCTCCAAACTCCTGACACAATTCTTGCGTTGAGCATAGATGGTTGATTGGTTTGCAGAAAAGTGACTTTGAGGGAAAGCAGGATCACAGTGCCTACAAAAGAAGCAACGTTAGAGGTAGCTGGTCTGCTTCCCACATCCCGGAAACAGATTCATAAACAGGACAGTTTGAAAGTTTTAATAGAGCTAGACATAAACACTCTGTTGCACTAATGTTTCCAAAAAAGAATGTTGGAGGCTGTGGTTGTCCAGAGAAAATATCACAAACTCAAACTATGACTGTAACCACGATTGCGAGCTCTACATATTTGAAGAGCTACCTTACTCCACAATGCAGGTGTTGGCAACAAGAAAATTAACAAGTAATAAAACAATCCACGTTTTGGTAATATTTTACTTCATTAGGGTGAATCTTGCTTAAATAAATTAGTGAAGTTAAAGTGATAGTTTCATAGGAAGAGCATGCTGATGCTTTAATGTCAGGTTTTTCAAACATTTCCATGCCTGTCTGAGGAACATTAAGGCATTTCATGAAGGGATACACCAAAATCAAAAGGTATCGCCTCATATCTGTAAAATTCTGAAAATACCTTTGCCATTGTACAGGAGGGAAAAACAGGCTATGATTTAATATTTGTCATTCTTGTGAAATAATTTGACGGGTCCTGTTTTAAAAAAGATATTCTAGAACTATTTGAGGCAGCAGTTAAATATACAGCATTTGAAAACTTCGGGACCGGCCATTAAAGTAAATTTAAGGCTCAGTAGCAAATTGATGTTTGGATCCAGTACTTTCAAGACCCATGATTTAGAGATGACCTTAACTACTGGAAGTAAAAAAGACCTGACCTATGCCTGTTTTGGAAGCACTCTTGGACCTACTGCTGGAAGAGAGGTTTTTTTTCCTTGTTAAGGAGAGCGGCCGGAAAAGCAAACGTGCAGCCATCCACTATTCCTCTCAAAGGAGGGTGACAGAGAAAAGCGTACTGTTTCCAACTCTGCTGGAGTTAGTTGCATTACACCAAGAGTACTGAGATTCCAGGCATTTTTTTTTTTGTATCCCGGTGTCTGCATTGTAAGTGTGTTTCTTGTAAATAGGTGTAATTTCAATGAGCCTGATGTCAGAAAGTGCTGTCTAGCCCTGCCCAGTCATATGTTCCCCATTTTACCAAATGCAAGGTAGTTTGTGTAAATTCTTGCTCATGCGTGGGGGTACCCTAGTGCTTTATACAAAGCATGCAATTTGGCCCCTTTCTTTATAAAACCCATTTTTAAATAAAAATGTTACAACCTAGCTAAAGACTTTGTGGCCACATTTGTTTTTGTTTTTTTTTAAGAAAAAGCAAATACTATTTTAAAATGTTAATAGATAAATAAAAGTATCCTATCATATTTGGTCACTGAATTTACACCAGGTTTTATTTTTTTACCCTGCTGCTGGCAATAGAATCATGTAATGCTGAGCTGTGTCTTGAGAGAAACCTATAGAAATCCTGAAAGGCATTTCACTATATCTTGAAGCCTGTTTGTCATCATTTTGTCACAACGCCTTCACTTTTTAAATTAAATGTCCTACCCATGTTTGGAAGAAGGCAGAAAAGGTCCCACTCAATCTTTGCATTGTGTCCACCGCACACATTGTCTAGACAAGTGTCCCCACCTTTTTGAACCCTAAGGAACTGGGAAAAATCTGCTTCCATGAAAAGCAATAGGACTTGTTGGCACTGAGAACTGGATTCTGAAATTATTAGCTGGTGAGGTGGTGGGCCCCCTCTGCCTACCTCAGCTATTACTAATATCTCTGAGAACTCCTCCATCGGCTGAGGTTTGCCGACTTTTCTGTGCCTGTTGAATTGTACCACCAGAGACTAGTGCTTTGATGGGATGTTAAGCCTCCAAGGTAGTTAAATACTATTCACCTACGTTAAATGACTCGCCACCTTCTGTAATCTCTCATGTTGATATCACCATGCTCTAAGTCATCTTGGCAAGAGCTGCACAGAAGCTATCCATCCCAATGCCACCAAGCCTGCTATAATCTGTCATTTTTATGATTCATGGCAGGAGTACCTCAAGAGCATTGTTGCCATAATTTCTAGGTTCGTTAGAATCAACAGTGAAACTTCATTTGTTTTCACCTGCAAAGGCAAAAGCAACACACTCAGGACTGCAGAAAGCATATAGCCCTCCAGAACGTGAAACTATTGCAGAGCAGATCATCAACCTGGTACCCTACTTGTTCTGGCTACCAAGAAAACACATCCAGCATCTTATGCTGTTAATGTCCATCGTGATAAGGAAATGAAACTATTGGAATTGGCTGGCAGAAAAGTTTACTGCATCGCATCAGTCCACATGGAGGCAACAGTGCTATTTCTCTGCTTAGATACGTTCATACCCTATTCGATCCTCTCCAGTTTGTAGAAAACCTGCCACGATATTGGAGTGCTGTTTTTGAGGAGATCCTTGGTGAGTTAATGATGGTTTGAAATATTGCAGATTCTGCACTCCTTAACACTAGAGTACTGCCGCAGACCGAGCATGACCATGTGAAGATCCTTGTAGCTCCAACAAAGGGCTTCAAACGTGACATCCCAATGGTTATTCTTCCTGCCATTATTTGGAAACATGTGGGAGTCACTGGGGTGAGTAAATGGCAGCATATGAAATTGGAGGCTGACACTGTCAGACGACAAGGAAATAGTACTGGAAACATCAATGTAGGTCGCAGAATAGTCTGTATTACCAGCAGAGGACTCGAAACCCACTGTGGCACTAGCATCACCAGAAACAGTCTTATCGGAGAAATCTTTAGGGCAAAACAAGAAGTTAATAGACTTTTGTAGCTGCAGACAAGTTCCCTACTTGAGGAAACGTTGACCTCTCTCTTTCTTTTGTACCATCAGTCATTCCACAAAAAAAAACAAGTGGCTGCTGATTGTTGCTTGCAGAAAAAACAAGATGATTAAAAGAATGTCCTCATTATTCAGGACTGCATCCTAGACCATCAAATTTTCTGACTGTGCCTTTGTAAACAGAGATCCACCTTATGCAAATCAGTCTCGATCCTGTTCCAATAGAACAGTCCAGGCTGAACTGCCAGGTCCCCTCCGTACGGGAACACAAGGACCCCTAGACCAGTTTTGACCTACCTGGGTCTCATCAGTGAGGTGTAGCTTCAGTTCCATGGGACAGTGAGGAGAGGACCCACTTCTGGACATACCCGTCGCACTGAGTTACACAAAGTAATGGATGGAATGCTTTGAATTTTGGCACATGGGAACATGATGGTCCAGACAACACATTCATGCTTCCTTCCAAAGATGGTATTTAACTTTTTTTGTTAATCAGTTCATTTGACTCCCAACCTTCTTTCAGAATCCTATCTAGCAGGAAGGTTTTGGCACATACTATACATTAGGAAGATACTAATATATTATCTTGACAAAACCACATTCTGAAAACTAAACATGTTTTTTGTGAGGTATGTTTTTTTTCATGTTCAACCATATGAGAAGAATCTACTTCTAGATAGATTGTCTCCTGTATTCTACTTTATCAGCAAGCCAGCAAATCGCTTACACATGTCAACCATGCTTCTTTGTCAAACCTTTTTGTGCAGAACATATTTTCCTTCCTTTCATGCACTTTAAAGGGATGTTTTTTTACTCTGTTCATTAACTCAGCGGGAATTCCCTGAAGGAGAAGGAAAAATTATGTTCGGTGGCATGTGTAGCTGCAGATACACATGTTGTGCATAGTCCGCCGTCTGGTGTTGGGTCGGAGTGTTACAAGTTGTTTTTCTTCGAAGAAGTCTTTTCGAGTCACGAGACCGGGGGACTCCTCCTCCTTTGTTCCATTGCGCATGGGCGTCGACTCCATGTTAGATTGTTTTTTTTCCGCCATCGGGTTTGGACGTGTTCCTTTTCGCTCCGGGTTTCGGGACGGAAAGATAGTCATAACTTCGGAAAACTACGTCGGTATTGTTTCGTTCGGTATTGGGTTAGAATAGAATCGACACCGAATCGTGAAGAGCTCCGGTAGCCCTTCGGGGTAATTTCGATCCCCCGTCGGGGCCTGGTCGGCCCGACCGCGTGTAACATCGACACTGATGGAACGGACCCCGTTCCGATTCTGTCCTAAATGCCACAATAAATATCCATATACAGACCAACATTTGGTCTGTAACTTGTGCCTGTCGCCCGAGCACAGGGAAGAGACGTGTGAGGCCTGTCGTGCGTTTCGGTCCCGAAAAACGCTCTGTGACCGGCGAGCCAGAAGATTGCAGATGGCGGCCACGCCAACAGGACAACGAGGGTTCGAGGAACAAGGAGAAGAAGAGGAAGCCTTCTCCATTCATGAATCGGACTCGGAAGAATTAGACGTCGAAGAAACCGGGAGTAAGACGTCGAAGCAAGCACCACACAAGAAAACAGATAAGGCCCAGGGGACGCCACTGCCAACAGGCCATGGCTCAACCCATAAAGTAGGTGACCGTCCATCGGCACCGAAAAAGGCCGAACCGGTGCCGAGATCGTCCGACTCGGGTCGAGACACAGGCACGCAGCAATCTCGGGACCGAGACAGTGCTGCCGAAAAAGATCGACGCCGAGACAGCGGAACCGAAGCTGCTCGACGCAGAGACAGCGGCACCGAGGATGATCGACGCCGAGAAGGCTCGACTCCGAAAAAGAGGAAATTCTCCTCGGAGCCGAAAACAAGCAAAGACACAGTTTCGGTGCCAAAACGACCGGCAACCGAACCGACTGCCAGCTCGTATTCAGATGAACAATCACTGTCCTCTCAAATGCGCAAACACAGATTTGAGGAAGAGTTGCAGACCACTGACGTGGACCACACACAAAAGCGGATCTTCATACAAAGTGGGACAGGGAAAATCAGCACCCTTCCCCCAATCAGGAGAAAAAGGAGACTCGAGTTCCAAACACAGGAACAAACACCACAAACAAAAGTGGTTAAAAAGGTAACCCCGCCACCCTCTCCTCCACCTGTAACTCATATATCACCGGCACAGACTCCGTCACATTCACCGGCTCATACCACCATGAGCCAAGATGACCAAGACGCTTGGGACCTATACGACGCCCCAGTATCAGACAATAGTCCTGAGTCGTACCCTACCAAGCCCTCCCCACCTGAGGACAGCACAGCGTATGCACAGGTGGTAGCTAGGGCAGCAGAGTTCCATAACGTGTCGTTACACGCAGAACCTGTTGAGGATGACTTCCTTTTCAACACCCTCTCTTCCACCCATAGCACCTACCAAAGCCTGCCTATGCTTCCAGGAATGCTAAGGCACGCAAAGCAGATCTTCAAAGAACCTGTCAAGAGTAGAGCTATAACGGCAAGGGTGGAGAAAAAATATAAAGCACCGCCCACGGACCCTACTTTTATCACCTCACAGCTGCCACCAGATTCAGTCGTGGTAGGGGCAGCTCGCAAGAGAGCCAACTCGCACACATCCGGCGAGGCACCACCTCCGGATAAGGAGAGACGCAAGTTCGACGCAGCTGGGAAAAGGGTCGCAGTACAAGCTGCAAACCAGTGGCGCATCGCCAACTCTCAGGCGCTCCTAGCGCGATATGATAGAGCCCACTGGGACGAGATGCAGCATCTCATCGAGCATCTACCCAAGGAATTTCAAAAACGGGCAAAACAAGTGGTTGAGGAGGGACAAAACATCTCCAATAACCAAATACGCTCCTCTATGGACGCAGCGGACACAGCTGCAAGAACAATAAATACCGCAGTAACCATAAGAAGGCACGCATGGTTGCGCACATCTGGCTTTAAACCGGAAATACAGCAAGCGGTGCTCAATATGCTGTTCAATGAACAACAATTGTTTGGACCCGAAGTCGACACGGCAATTGAGAAATTGAAAAAGGACACTGACACAGCCAAGGCCATGGGCGCACTCTATTCCCCGCAGGGCAGAGGCACTTTCGGCACCTTCCGCAAAACAACCTTCAGAGGGGGGTTTCGGGGTCAAGCCACACAAGCCAGCACCTCACAATCAACACCGTCTACATACCAGGGACAGTACCAAAGGGGAGGCTTTCGGGGCCAGTACAGAGGAGGACAATTCCCTAGGAACCGGGGAAAATTTCAAAGTCCAAAAACCCCTCCAACCAAACAGTGACTCACAAGTCACTCAACCCCTTCACACAACACCAGTGGGGGGAAGACTAAGTCAGTTTTACAAATCTTGGGAGGAGATAACAACAGACACTTGGGTCTTAGCAATTATCGGACATGGTTATTGCATAGAATTTCTCCAACTCCCTCCAGATGTCCCACCAAAAACACAGAATATGTCAAAACAACATCTAGACCTTCTAGAACTAGAAGTTCAAGCATTACTGCAAAAAGACGCAATAGAATTGGTACCATGTACACAAAAAAACACGGGAGTTTACTCACTGTACTTTCTAATACCAAAAAAGACAAAACACTGAGACCAATCCTAGATCTCAGAACACTAAACACCTACATCAAATCAGACCACTTTCACATGGTCACGCTACAAGACGTGTTACCACTGCTAAAGCAACAAGACTACATGACAACCTTAGATCTAAAGGACGCGTATTTCCACATACCGATACATCCCTCGCACAGGAAATACCTAAGGTTTGTATTCAAAGGAATACATTTCCAATTCAAAGTGTTGCCGTTCGGTATAACAACCGCACCAAGAGTATTTACAAAATGCCTGGCAGTAGTAGCTGCACACATCAGAAGGCAGCAAATACACGTATTCCCGTACCTACAGGGAGTGCAGAATTATTAGGCAAATGAGTATTTTGACCACATCATCCTCTTTATGCATGTTGTCTTACTCCAAGCTGTATAGGCTCGAAAGCCTACTACCAATTAAGCATATTAGGTGATGTGCATCTCTGTAATGAGAAGGGGTGTGGTCTAATGACATCAACACCCTATATCAGGTGTGCATAATTATTAGGCAACTTCCTTTCCTTTGGCAAAATGGGTCAAAAGAAGGACTTGACAGGCTCAGAAAAGTCAAAAATAGTGAGATATCTTGCAGAGGGATGCAGCACTCTTAAAATTGCAAAGCTTCTGAAGCGTGATCATCGAACAATCAAGCGTTTCATTCAAAATAGTCAACAGGGTCGCAAGAAGCGTGTGGAAAAACCAAGGCGCAAAATAACTGCCCATGAACTGAGAAAAGTCAAGCGTGCAGCTGCCACGATGCCACTTGCCACCAGTTTGGCCATATTTCAGAGCTGCAACATCACTGGAGTGCCCAAAAGCACAAGGTGTGCAATACTCAGAGACATGGCCAAGGTAAGAGAGGCTGAAAGACGACCACCACTGAACAAGACACACAAGCTGAAACGTCAAGACTGGGCCAAGAAATATCTCAAGACTGATTTTCCTAAGGTTTTATGGACTGATGAAATGAGAGTGAGTCTTGATGGGCCAGATGGATGGGCCCGTGGCTGGATTGGTAAAGGGCAGAGAGCTCCAGTCCGACTAAGAAGCCAGCAAGGTGGAGGTGGAGTACTGGTTTGGGCTGGTATCATCAAAGATGAGCTTGTGGGGCCTTTTCGGGTTGAGGATGGAGTCAAGCTCAACTCCCAGTCCTACTGCCAGTTCCTGGAAGACACCTTCTTCAAGCAGTGGTACAGGAAGAAGTCTGCATCCTTCAAGAAAAACATGGTTTTCATGCAGGACAATGCTCCATCACACGCATCCAAGTACTCCACAGCGTGGCTGGCAAGAAAGGGTATAAAAGAAGGAAATCTAATGACATGGCCTCCTTGTTCACCTGATCTGAACCCCATTGAGAACCTGTGGTCCATCATCAAATGTGAGATTTACAAGGAGGGAAAACAGTACACCTCTCTGAACAGTGTCTGGGAGGCTGTGGTTGCTGCTGCACGCAATGTTGAGGGTGAACAGATCAAAACACTGACAGAATCCATGGATGGCAGGCTTTTGAGTGTCCTTGCAAAGAAAGGTGGCTATATTGGTCACTGATGTGTTTTTGTTTTGTTTTTGAATGTCAGAAATGTATATTTGTGAATGTTGAGATGTTATATTGGTTTCACTGGTAATAATAAATAATTGAAATGGGTATATATTTTTTTTATTAAGTTGCCTAATAATTATGCACAGTAATAGTCACCTGCACACACAGATATCCCCCTAACATAGCTAAAACTAAAAACAAACTAAAAACTACTTCCAAAAATATTCAGCTTTGATATTAATGAGTTTTTTGGGTTCATTGAGAACATGGTTGTTGTTCGATAATAAAATTAATCCTCAAAAATACAACTTGCCTAATAATTCTGCACTCCCTGTAGACGATTGGCTAATCAAGACCAACTCCCTAACAAAGTGTTCACACCACACGGATTATGTCATACAAACCCTCTACAAACTCGGTTTCTCCATCAACTATACAAAATCTCACATTCTGCCGTGCAAAACACAGCAATACTTAGGAGCAACAATAAACACAACAAAGGGAATAGCCACTCCAAGTCCACAAAGGGTTCAAAATTTTCACAAGGTTATACAAGCCATGTATCCAACACAAAAAATACAGGCAAAGATGGTATTAAAACTCCTAGGCATGATGTCCTCATGCATAGCCATTGTCCCAAACGCAAGACTGCACATGAGGCCCTTACAACAGTGCCTAGCATCACAATGGTCACATGCACAGGGTCACCTTCTAGATCTGGTGTTGATAGACCGCCAAACATACATCTCGCTTCTATGGTGGAACAGTATAAATTTAAACAAGGGGCGGCCTTTCCAAGACCCAGTGCCACAATAAGTGATGATAACAGATGCTTCCATGACAGGGTGGGGAGCACACCTCAGTCAACACACCATCCAAGGACAATGGGACGTACATCAAACAAAGCTGCATATAAATCACCTCGAATTGTTAGCAGTATTCCTAGTGTTGAAAGTATTTCAACCCATCATAACCCACAAATACATTCTTGTCAAAACAGACAACATGACAACAATGTATTATCTAAACAAACAAGGGGGAACACACTCGACACAGCTGTGCCTCCTAGCACAAAAGATATGGCAATGGGCAATTCACAACCACATTCGCCTAATAGCACAATTTATTCCAGGGATCCAAAATCAACTAGCAGACAATCTCTCTCGGGATCACCAACAGGTCCACGAATGGGAGATTCACCCCCAAATTCTAAACACTTACTTCAAGATTTGGGGAACACCTCAAAAGGACCTATTTGCAACAAAAGAGAACGCAAAATGCCAAAACTTCGCATCCAGGTACCCACACAGGCAGTCTCAAGGCAATGCTCTATGGATGAACTGGTCAGGGATATTTGCGTACGCTTTTCCCCCTCTCTCTCTCCTTCCATATCTAGTAAACAAATTGAGTCAAAACAAACTCAAACTCATACTAGTAGCACCAACATGGGCAAGACAACCTTGGTACACAACACTACTAGACCTGTCAGTAGTACCCCATGTCAAGTTACCCAACAGGCCAGATCTGTTAACACAACACAAACAACAGATCAGGCATCCAAACCCAGCATCGCTGAATCTAGAAATCTGGCTCCTGAGATCCTAGAATTCGGACATTTAAACCTCACCCAAGAATGTATGGAAGTCATAAAACAAGCTAGAAGACCATCCACTAGACACTGCTACGCAAGCAAATGGAAAAGATTTGTTTGCTACTGCCATAATAAGCAAGTTCAACCATTACATGCATCTCCAAAGGATGTAGTGGGATACTTACTACATTTACAGAAATCAAATCTATCCTTCTCTTCCATAAAAATACACCTCGCAGCAATATCTGCATACCTGCAGATTACCCATTCAACTTCACTATTTAGGATACCTGTCATTAAAGCGTTTATGGAAGGCCTAAAAAGAATTATACCACCAAGAACACCACCTGTTCCTTCATGGAACCTCAACATCGTCTTAACAAGACTCATGGGCCCACCTTTTGAACCCATGCACTCTTGCGAAATGCAATTCTTAACGTGGAAGGTTGCATTTCTCATCGCCATCACATCTCTAAGAAGAGTAAGTGAAATTCAGGCGTTTACTATACAAGAACCTTTTATTAAAATACACAAAAATAAGGTAGTCCTAAGACCCAATCCTAAATTTTTACCAAAAGTTATTTCACCGTTCCACTTAAATCAAACGGTAGAACTACCAGTGTTCTTCCCACAGCCAGACTCAGTAGCTGAAAGGGCACTACATACATTAGACATCAGAAGAGCATTAATGTACTACATTGACAGAACAAAAGAAATTAGGAAAACAAAACAACTGTTTATTGCATTTCAAAAACCTCATACAGGAAACCCAATATCAAAACAGGGTATAGCCAGATGGATAGTTAAGTGCATCCAAACCTGCTACCTCAAAGCAAAGAGAGAGCTGCCCATTACACCAAGGGCACATTCAACCAGAAAGAAAGGCGCTACCATGGCCTTCCTAGGAAACATTCCAATGAACGAGATATGTAAGGCAGCCACATGGTCTACGCCTCACACATTTACTAAGCACTACTGTGTAGACGTGCTATCCGCACAACAAGCCACAGTAGGTCAAGCCGTACTAAGAACTTTATTTCAGACTACTTCCACTCCTACAGGCTGAGCCACCGCTTTTGGGGAGATAACTGCTTACTAGTCTATGCACAACATGTGTATCTGCAGCTACACATGCCACCGAACTGAAAATGTCACTTACCCAGTGTACATCTGTTCGTGGCATTAGTCGCTGCAGATTCACATGTGCCCACCCACCTCCCCGGGAGCCTGTAGCCGTTTGGAAGTTATCTTCAACATTTGTATATTTGTAAATATATTACTTAAACCTTATTTGGTACATACTTATTCATTCCATTGCATGGGCACTATTACTAACATACACAACTCCTACCTCACCCTCTGCGGGGAAAACAATCTAACATGGAGTCGACGCCCATGCGCAATGGAACAAAGGAGGAGGAGTCCCTCGGTCTCGTGACTCGAAGACTTTTTCGAAGAAAAACAACTTGTAACACTCCGACCCAACACCAGACGGCGGATTATGCACAACATGTGAATCTGCAGCGACTAATGCCACGAACAGATGTACACTGGGTAAGTGACATTTTCATTACGTTTGATCCCAATTCTCCTTCAAGGGAACCACCATGACAAATTGAGTATGTAAAACCATAATCAACCTCTAATTTCTTTCCTTCAGGAAGGAAGGAAAGAGATTGATTGCTTACTAGGCAGAATCCCAACAGAATTTATAGAGATCAGGAACAGCCACCTCTGACATCATGATGGCATACTTGTAGGAGTGTGCTTCCTGAAAGGCACAAAGTAAGTTTTTAGCATCTCTAGACTGTAGCCTGCCCACAACACCATTCCTTCCGTCACCTTCACTTTTAAAATGGTTTGTGGTAGATATTTCTTCACATTTTGGCTAATCCAGTAACATAACATACCATAATATAACCTGGCTTCCTATCTAAAGCAATTCATGAAAATTTGCCAATTTAGTGTTGCGATGGACAGAAAAACATGTTTATTTTTTTAAGTTGCCACTTTTAAAGAGAAGAGGCAATTTGTATATTTTGTTGAAAAAGTGCACCTGAATTCTATGCATAAGGGAACAATTACAGTGCTCGTGATTTCAGAGGAGTCTCACGAGGGGGACCTAGGCTTACAAGTAATGCTTCCTTTTTGGTACACCTTCTATTGTTCAGGATACTGCATCTGCAATAACATGTTGTGTTAAAGGATCCCTGGACCTAGGTTTGTGTTTTTTTTATTTTTTATTTTATTTTTTTTATCAGTAAAATAATAAATCCTTTTTCTATGATGATGTTGGGGAATACTATTTAAGTATCTTTTTCTCATCTGAAATTAAGTTTTAGCATTTCGAAAATGTCAGTGGACAGGACTGCTGTTGACTCATGTTCTCCTAGGGCTACTGGCCTAGTAAACCTTCAGATATGGGATTGGTATGTTGGGGACAATTGACTAGATAATTTGTGACAATATGAGCCTATGCTACTGTTGGTTGGAGTCTTCGGGGAGTTAATTTAAAAAGATAAATGTAGGAGCTTTAAACTGCCTAACCAGGGGCCTTTTTCTGTTATAAGAGTTTTGTTCAGTGAAAATCATAAGAAGCTACTAATATTAGTGTGATCATATTGATCACATCAGACAAGCTGGCCACTCCATGCATAGTACCAGCAGTTATCACCTTAGTTCATCTGGCAAGGTTGCCAGGATTGTTGTGAAAAAGGCTTTATCAATTTTGAATGCTGGAGAATTGTATATACATGACAGCCATCCCTCCGATGCCCCTGGCTACTACCAGGTTACTAATCATGCGAACAAGTCTCCCCAAAGCTTTTGAGTTTAATACTCCAATATCGGTTTAAATTTATTTTGGAAATCCAACCCTTATTTCCAGACATTAGTTTGAGTTTTTAAAATCCACCCTTAGCTTGAATATGAACATATGAATTCTGGAATATTTAATATAATATTTCAACCAACTAAAAGCTTCTAATTCAGTGGATTGGGCTGGACTCCGGCGAGCTACTTACAGGTATCTGGAGTGTTGCCAGTAGCTTGTGAGATACTTGTTGCAGAAGCCTGGTCTAATCACTGATCTACACACATGCTCAGCTGCTAGTTTATTGAAAATTGGACTGACAGCCAAAATCAAACAAGAATTGCTCTTGTAGGAACAAAGTCTGTGCTCAGTGAGCTTGTTCATTCACATTGCACGTGCCTGATCTGACTCAGTGTATTTGTTATCTCATCAAGATACAACTACAGTAGTGAATAAGGCTAAGCAATAAATCTACTTGTTTTTGCATTAAATCGAACTTTTAAGCCCATGAAAATAACACGTTTTTTTTTATTATTGCAGGGCAAATAATAGTTGTCATCTGGGTCATAGTGTCTCCGAACAATGACAAGCAGAAGTATACCCTGAAGATTAACCATGACTGTGTGCCAGAACATGTGATTGCTGAAGCAATTAGAAAAAAAACCAGGAGTATGTTATTGTCCCCTGAACAACTTAAACTGTGCGTTTCTGAGTACCAGGGAAAGTACATTTTAAAAGTGTGTGGATGTGATGAATACTTGCTGGAGAAATTCCCTCTAAGTCAGTACAAAGTAAGTGGTTTTTGATCAATCACTTAATATCCATGGTCAATTATTTTGTCGATACATACTTTGTTAATGCCTATATCTAGTGAAAACAATCGTTTTTCTTTTTTGCAAAAATCTCATTTCAGAAATAAAATTAGTTTGAAACCAGATACTCTTCAATGTTGACAAGCATGCCAGTAATTTGCCTGCTAGGCACTTCAAATGAGACCTTTTGTCTCATTCTTACATTACTGTTACCACATTCACAATTAAGTTGCCTAGGGACCTGTTGTAATCGGGATGGACGACATAGTGGGCGGGAGTGTAGTTAGATTCGCGCATTTTTCCAGTTTATGTAAGAGTGACTATTGAGATGAGAGACTGGTGTGAGCGGTACTGCTTGCCTCATGAAGAGTCCTTACGATTTGTATAAATTAGATACAAGCTATGTTGGGCATAGGCATTTAGGCATAAGGGGGTGAGCCTTTTGTACTATGAAGTTATGAAGTTGCTAGACAGTAAATGGCCTATTATGTTATATGAGGTTTAACATCCTTCCACACTCACAGTTGCTAGTATCGTAAAAAACGACACGACTGGCAAACATAATGGTATCGCCTCTTTTAAGGATCAAAATAAACATGGAATAGAAACTCAATTACCGTTTGAAAGCCACACTGTAAATGCTCCCTAAGCTTTACAATAATGTGCTTTAGTTTTTTTTTGTTTCTACACTTTATACTACTATTTTGCAACCAATTGCAACTCATTTTACTATTTTGCAACCAGTTGCAACCAATTTTTTTCCTCCTGTGCAGAAAGAAAGGCTGCATCATTCTTACCAGAATTCAAACCTGTCTTCTGCAAATTGTGCAGGGAGCTGTTATGTGGTTGATCTGCTTTATTTGTTTAAAATGAGTTTGGGGATAGTAAGGAATAATGAGTAGTGCATAAATACAACATTATTATTGCAAAGGCCTCTGGCTAGAGTCATTACTTGCTTAATGCCTTAAATAAATTCGCAGTTGCCTTTTACTTTCCCCATAATGCCTCTAGGGAAGCATATTGTGAACTGTTTTAAAACTCTGTCAAACCTTTAGATATACCACTAGACCAATGCGTTTTAATTCTACAGAAGTAATATTTGTTCTAGAACTAGAAGTTATCTGTAATCATACCAGTTTTTCTAAATGTTGCTGACTTCAGGCATTTTAAGGTTCTTATTAGGAAAAATGTACCTTTTAGAATCTGTCTCGGCCCCTTCAACTCACCCCGCCCAGAAAGAAAACTCCATTTGAATGGATAACTTGCTTAGCTTGCTCACCACTCGACTTCCTGTTATGCATGGGAAACATTTTATTTTTTGCACTTACTCATCCTCTAGTGATTGCTAGCCATTTCTTGCTTGATCTATGTTGTCAGACCAATTTTGTGGGAGCTGTGTGGCTCAAGAAAGGGTAGGCAATTCTTGTGACAGTAGTTACTGCTGTTTTTTTTGGGAAAGACCGATCCCAGGTATTAATGTGAGCACACCGATTTGCCAAGTGCTTACTCTAAGCTTTTGCTATTGCGATGTTAGTAAAGTTAAACCCTAAAGGCTTACCCTTAGCAGTGGTTTGGGATATAACATCTGCTAAGTACCACATAAACATTTTCCAAGCACTGTTGTGCTTTTAAGTAAATGTTTTAAGACTTTATTAATCTTAAGGTAATATCCTGAGTAGCTTTTACCCTTATGTCACAATTAATACTTCAGAACGTTAATCACTAACAAATTTATGGTCCCCAAGGCCAAGTAGTCAATTGTGGTATAATTACAAGGCTACATGTTACATTTACCAAATTCAGGGCCTGAGTTAGTGTTTGCACCAGTCAGTTTGATAACTGCATCTTGTCTTTTGTTGTGATACATACCTCTTCTTGGGCCACATCTGGACTGCACTGGTTGATACGTGTACCATCTGCAGCGTTTGCACTACTGAGTGACTTACATCTTATAAAAGTGGCATCCACAGTGTGGGATAAAAAGGCGAGGAGATTAGCAGCAGCTGAAATGTTCAGACCTTTGCAATAGTTCAACCACTTGTCCTGCACTTCTTCTCTGAGAAGCTTGGCAGTATGGCCAATGGGCTTCGGCTCTATGCTAATATCAGGTCAAAGAAAAATGAATGGTTCAGTGGTGATGCGCTGACAGGCACGCAGTCCTCACGCAGACTGTATTTGGACTCATACTTCATCTGTGCCACTTTCCGGCAGATATGGATGTCGACACTTTATTGATTTTAGTGACCCAAAAGGATGATGGACGGAGTGCTGAAACCTTTCAAACACTCAGACCCAGTCACAGATATGTGTTGGATCCTTTGTTCTTTTAATCATCATGCCACCCCAGTTTGGACCCAGCCATATGCAAATCAGTCTTGACCCTGCTCCCCATGGGAGCTGTCCAGCCCTACCCGCCAGGCTAGCTGGAATCCAGTGGCCCAGAGTGCAAGGGACCCACATCTGGCCACTTAAGGGGACTTTAGCAGCACAAAAGGATGATGGGTGGAGTGCTGAAACGTTTTGAACACTCACACCCAGGCACAGATGCGGGTTGAGTCCATGATTCTTTTGCTCACCATGCCACCCCAGTTTGGACCCAGCCATATGCAAATCAGACTTGACTGATCTGTGACGGGTGATTGTTTGAAAAATGTCAGCACTCCGTGGTCACCCTTGTTCAGGCTGCTTGCTACAGACTTACCTTCTGGAACTGGCTTGGTCCGAGCTCTGGGAAGAATAAAAGATAACTCCTTTTATTCAACATCCTATACATGTATTTTCGCTATACTGTGAATTTCCCTGTTGTAAGATATTAACTCGAAGACACAATTCACTGACTGAAAAGTGAAAGTATAACCCTGTAAGGAAATGCCTCCTTGGCATGGTTACCCCCTGACTTTTTGCCTTTGCTGATGCTATGTTTTGAATTGAAAGTGTGCTGAGGCCTGCTAACCAGGCCCCAGCACCAGTGTTCTTTCCCTAACCTGTACTTTTCCACAATTGGCACACCCTGGCATCCAGGTAAGTCCCTTGTAACTGGTACCCCTGGTACCAAGGGCCCTGATGCCAGGGAAGGTCTCTAAGGGCTGCAGCATATCTTATGCCACCCTGGGGACCCCTCACTCAGCACAGACACACTGCTTACCAGCTTGTGTGTGCTGGTGAGAACAAAACGAGTAAGTCGACATGGCACTCCCCTCAGGGTGCCCTGCCAACCTCACACTGCCTATGCAGTATAGATAAGTCACCCCTCTAGTAGGCCTTACAGCCCTAAGGCAGGGTGCACTATACCATAGGTACCATGAGCATGACCATAATGGCTACACTGAAAACTGGGAAGTTTGGTATCAAACTTCTCAGCACAATAAATGCACACTGATGCCAGTGTACATTTTATTGTAAAATACACCCCAGAGGGCACCTTAGAGGTGTGCCCCCTGAAACCTAATCCAACTACCCGTGTAGGCTGACTGGTTCTAGCAGCCTGCCCCACTCGAGACATGTTGCTGGCCACATGGGGAGAGTGCCTTTGTCACTCTGTGGCCTGTAACAAAGCCTGCACTGGGTGGGGACCCTAAGAAGCAGCTAAATCCCCCTTAATCAGGGAATATGTAAATTTTGAGTGGTACTCCGACCTCTGTATTGATTGGGCCAAATCCACACTGTATCACTTAGCCCACCACGAGGTCTTGCATGCTGAAATGGAAGGAAGAGACGCTTAATTATTTGGGCATCTGGATACATCATGATTTAGTTTACCGTTATATGACGAAATTATAGCATGACCATCACTAACCTAGAATCCCAGTTCACTCAATGGTTGAAGCCATCTCTTACTGACAGGATTGAACTAATAAAAATGAATATACTACCGAAGTTCTTGTACTTGTCCATCAACATTCCGATTGTATCAACTAAGGCTTTCTTTGTCACACTTAAATCTTACATGGTGACACTATTGTGGGCGGGCAAGCAACCATGTGTCAGCCGGGATACACTCACCCAATCGTACAGACAGAGTGGTTCTGGTGCCCCGACTTCTATTTGTATTACATATGCGCAGTTTGCACATTACTGGTATTCCTCGCTGTAGGAAAATGGCTCCTTGTTGCAGTTACCCCCCACCTTTTGCCTGACATTGATGCTGACTTGACAAAGAAGTGTGCTGGGACCCTGCTAACCAGGCCCCAGGACTAGTGTTCTTTCACTAAAAATATACCATTGTTTCCACAATTGGCACACCCCTGGCACACAGATAAGTCCCTTGTAAAAGCTACCAGTTGTACCAAGGGCACTATGACCAGGAACGGTCCGTAAGGGCTGCAGCATGTGTTGGGCCACCCTAAGGGACCCTCACCTAACACATGTACACTGCCATTGCAGATTGTGTGTGTTGGTGGGGAGAAAAAGGCAAAGTCGACATGGCATCCCCCTCAGGATCCCATGCACACAAAGTACTGCCTTTGGCATACGTGAGTCACCCCTCTAGCAGGCCTTAAAGCCCTAAGGCAGGGTGCACTATACCACAGGTGAGGGCATAGCTGCATGAGCAATATGCCCCTACAGTGTCCAAGTCCATTCTTAGACATTGTAAGTACAGTGTGGCCACATTAAGTAAATGGTCTAGGAGTTTGTCAAAACAAACTCCACAGATCCATAATGGCTACACTTAACACTAGGAAGTTTGGTATCGAACTTCTCAGAATAAAAAGCCCACACAGATGCCAGTGCAGGATTTATTTAAAAATGCACACAAAGGGCATCTTAGAGGTGCCCTCTGTATTTTACCCAATCATTCAGTGCAAGACTGACTGGTCTGTGCCAGCCTGCCAATGAGAGAAGAGTTTTTGACCTCCAGCTAGTGGAGATGCCCGCCCCCCGGACCCAGCCCCCACTTTTGGCGGCAAGTCGGGGGAGATCATGAGAAAAACAAGTAGTCACCACCCCTCAGCCAGGTCCACCCCTAAGGTGACCAGAGCTGAAGTGACCCCCTCCTTGGAAAATCCTCCATCTTGTTTTGGAGGATTTAGCCCAATAGGGATAGGGATGTGCTCCCCTGCCCAAAGGGAGGGAGCACAAGGAGGGTATAGCCACCCTCTAGGACAGCAGCCATTGGCTACTGCCCTGTGACCATAACGCACCCCTAGGGTCAGTATTTAGGGGCGACCCTGAACCTAGGATTTTAGATTCCTGATGACCTCACAAGAAGGCGGACTGCTGAACTGAAAACCCCGCAGAGAAAAAAAGGAGACAACAACTGACTTGGCCCCAGCCTTACCTGCCTGTCTCTTACTTCGAAATCTGCAAGAAGGAAAGCGATGCGTTCTGCAGGACCAGCGACCCCTGACAAACCCCCAGGAGACCGTCTGCATCACAGAGGATCAAGAACTCCCGTGGGCAGCGGCTATGCCCAACTAGAAGAAAGGAAACTGTCTTCAAAGGGACTCTCACCTCACTTCTGAAGTGTGAGTCCCCACCACTCCGCACCCGATGCACCTGGCCCGTGTCCGGAGAAACCAAGCAGCCAGAGAGGAACCCCAGGCGATTCAGACGACGTGTCCACCCTGGGCTGACCTCCCTGCACCCCCAAGACTACGCCTTCAGAGGGAATCCAGAGGACCCCCCTGACCACTACTTCCCGGGACGAAGAAATCAGACGCCTGGAAGAAACACTGCACCCACAGCCCCCAGGCCCGTGAAGAACAGACCCATGGTGCAGCAGTGACCAGCAGGCGGCCCTCACCCTTGCCCAGTCGGTGGCTGGCCTGAGAAGCTCCTGTGTGCCCTGCCTGCAACGTCTGAGTGACCCCTGCGTCCCTCCATTGAAATCTATTGCAAACCCAATGCCCTGTTTGCCCACTGCACCCGACTGCCCCTGTGCCGCTGAGAGTGTATTTTGGGTGCCTGCTTGGGACAGACCCCCACCACACCCTAGTGCTCTACTAACCCTCCCAGGTCTGCTCCTCGAGGACGCAGGTACTTACCTACCAGCAGACTAGAACCAGAGCGCCCCTGTTTTCTATAGGCGCCTATGCTTTTTGGGCCCTACTTTGACCTCTGCACCTGTGTTGCTGGTGCTGGGTGTTTGGGGTTGACTTGAACCCCCAACGGTGGGCTACCTATGCCCCGGAGATTGAATTTATAAGTGCTTTACTTACCGCATTAACCTAACTTTACTTATCTCCCCCAGGAACTGTTGAATTTTGCACTGTGTCCACTTTTAAAATAGCTTATTGCCATTTTATGACAAACTGTGTATATTACTGTTTTACTTCAGAGTTCTATATTTACCTATGACAAGTACCTTACAATTTATGTACTTATTTGAATTCTGAATCTTGTGGTTCTAAAATAAATTAAAAACCTATTGGCCTGGATTTAAGTCTTTGAGTGTGTGTTCCTCATTTATTGCCTGTGTGTGTGTACAACAAATGCTTAACACTACCCTCTGATAAGCCTACTGCTTGACCACACTACCACAAATAGAGCATTAGTATTATCTAATATTGCCACTATCAACCTCTAAGGGGAGCCCCTGGACTCTGTGCACACTATCTCTCACTTTGAGATAGTATATACAGAGCCAGCTTCCTACACCCACCAAAATACTTGCCTCATATCGACAGAAGAAGATGCGCGCCCTTTACCACTCCATGCTCTCTTGCCTCATGTATGCAGAGAAATCCTGCAGCAATAAATGAACACAATACAAAGCACATTGAGAGCATGGCACACACTTAGTAAGCAAGCAAACAGGACTCCAATGTATACTCCTGTGAAGGCTGCTATTAAACCACCCAACTCTTTCTGTCACTCAGGAGCCTAAGGTGCTTTCCATTTTAGCAGCAGAAAATCTTCATACTATACGGGCTCTATACCCGAATGGCGCGTTTGTCATGCCAGAAGATGCATTTCAACACCGGTGCCCCATGCCGCTGTCACTATTCATATACTATAGGCTCAGGGAGGCTGTCTGCTCTACATCCGCTGTTCCCTGAGGAACCGCTTGCTCTGGGCACCCTACAGACATTGATTACAAGAAGCAAGCACAGAAATCTTATCATTAAGTTATATAATGCATACCAACCAGAAAACCATCAATGTGCTCGCCTGGCACTGGACAAGTGGAATGCATTACTGGGGAGCCCACTCACACTGGAAGAGTGGGAATACCTTTGTGCGCAGACTGAACAGCTTACCCCCAACTGCAATTTAAGAATAATCTATTTTGTATAGCTGCCGAAGGTATACTACCCCCTCTTACTTTGCATAGATACGGGCTAAGGGAGGTCTCAAAGTGCGCTAGATGTAGAGCTGTTGAACCTGGCTTTCTGCTCTTAGCCTGAACATGTGGTAGAGTGCAGGAATTTTGGACATGGGTGACACACACCGTAACGTAAATGATGATGGATGGGATGGCATGCACCCCCCCCCCCCCCCAAATGTGTCTGCTGGGGCTAGTAGCCTATTAGTCTTCATATTCAAAGGATATCGGCTCACCTGAGGACGTATTCAATGTGATCCCACAGTATTTTCAGACTGTTTTATAAAAAAGAACGAATTCTGTTCACTGGCACATACAAATATCGAATTATGTAGTTGGAATCTTCCATTCATAGAGTGGTGCACATGAGTATCCTCTCTGAATCCTCCATTAAATATTATAACATGCAGCTGACTGAAAAGGTGCAACTCTCACACAATGACTATCCAAACCAAAGCTATTACTGGGCCCGAACTATGTCAAATTGATCCTTTTTTGCAAGTCTGTGTAATAGTTTGTGAGTTTGAGCATTGCATTAATCGTTTTCAGTGATAATTAACAGTTGTATTAGTGTGGCGTCAGCTGCATAATACCATGTATTCCTTCAGTCCATAGGATAATCTTCCAGATGAAACCACAGCATGAATATGAATATGGATAAATGTTGAATGTTGCTGACATGATTCCTTGTTACCAAACAAGGTACCGTTGCTAATACAGGCAACCAGCAATCCTTCCATTGAATAGGTCAGGAAGTTAGTGGTTTCAATAATAATATTCGTAATCAGTATGGCCAACTATCAGGTGGTGCACCTGTAACCCTCACATTTTAATTATTGTGTAATTATGAAAACTCAGTGGCCTTAATCTGCTTTCCTGGATGGCAACATTAGTATGGACTTCTGCTATAGGATCAAGACACTAGCCTACTAGGTGTTGCAACAGATTTTATTAGGTTAAAAATTATAACTACAGCTTTGAATGTACCAGATAACCATATCATTACAGTAAGCTCTTGTAAGGTCTTTTGGAATAACCTTACAGTCTTATAATTGATGCAAGGTGATGATGCAACAAATGAGAAGCAGTAAGATTCAAGGAAAATGTGTCATGGTCAAGTCTTTTTTTTTTTTTTTTTTTTTTTTTTTCCCCCCCTTCGCAAGAACAGATCAAAAATTAAGCACTCAATGTTCCCTCACATAGGCTATTTCCTCTTCACTAACAGTTAATTAAATGACCTGCACTATGGGCTGGTGCACATCAGCGAATAGTGTGTCTTAAAAATGTAAAATCTGTCTTAAACATTTGTATAAATGTGTGAGACCGTGGCCGCCGATTTACTGCTTCATGATATGGGGCAGTGTTGCATCAAGTACCACATTTATGAACATGATTGCAGGATCTTGCTCCATCTTCACATCTGCAGCATCAGAGAAAATTCTGGTCAGCAACACTCAGCAGGTGTCGCACTGTAGGAAACAGGTCAGCAAGACAAAGAAAGTACCAGCAGCAGCCCTAATCTAGTACAGGGAGAGACTTTATCTGTGTTTCTTGGCCTTGCACACACTCTTTAACTCGATGTGTCTGTCAAACTAGCTCTTTCTCTTGTTTGCCATTTCTCTTCCATACATAGTTCCTTCTCACTCGTCTTACCTTTCTGTAATAATATTTTAAATAAAAACAAGTTGCTTTTCAACACTTGAAGCTTTTTGCATTTATGCTCGTGCACACCAACACCCCCGTCTCTCTTAATTGTATGTGGCAGAACCTTCAGACATTTAACATGAATGAGAAATTAAATGCAGCCTGGTCATGTCTTTGTCTGAAATATCTTTACACAACTTAACACATTTTGCTTTGCCAAGTTGCAAGACCTATTTCAGTCTTCAGGGGCAACATTTTTAAAAGGGAATTGAACTGGTACAATTGATGTAATGTAATTGCTGCAATCGTTTTTTTAAATTCATGATTTAAGATATGTAATGCATTTCTAGCTATAGACTGTAGGCTGCATTGTCTCCTGTGATTGGGTTGGTGATATTGAATGCCTGCCCAGACAGACATGTCTCGGTCTTAAGGATCTTTGGTGTTCCCTGTTAGATGTACTCGATTTTAGCAAAGGAAGTAGGGATGTAAATGCTTCTTGTAAATCTGCTGACATTCATGTAATTGTCACTGATGTGTAATAAAATCATTCTTGTACACAATTGAAAGCTGTTTCTAGTATCAAACTACATTTTAAATATTTTTTAATTAGGCATAACTAAACGTTTTTTCTTCATATTTGACAGTATATTAGGAGCTGTATAATGCTTGGCCGATTACCCAATCTAATGCTGATGGCGAAGGATAGCCTTTATAGCCAGCTGCCGGTAGACACCTTTACAATGCCTTCGTATTCTCGGCGCATCTCAACAGCCACTCCCTACATGAATGGTGAAGCCTCTACCAAAGATCTGTGGGACATCAACAGTACACTTAGAATAAAAATTCTTTGTGCAACATATGTAAACGTAAACATTCGCGACATTGATAAGGTAAGGCTGATGACCCAGCACCTAGGCATTTGTTGATTACATTCCAGTTCAGTGAAACAAGTAATGCAAATAGATAAATAGTATGTAAAATAATATTTTGCTATAGTGTTGACAGCAGCAGCACAGTAGTTTGCACCATCCTTTCATTGACTGACATATACTTGACTCTGAAGTGACAGACCTACTTTTAGAGATGGGAAGGGTCCCGTATTTTTTATTGAACTACTTGCTCAAGTTCTGAACTTGCTCTTCAAAGTGCACACCCATCCTAAGCATCATTCCAAAATATCTCTTGAAGTTATTCTTATCCTCTTCTCAGCTTTCCCCTTTCTGTTTCTTGTGTTTTCTTCCTCTCAGTAACCAGTTTCCTATCCTCATAGTACTTTTTTGTGCTTATTTCTCATGTACACATTGACTTCCCAATCCAGAACATCTGAAAACTAGATCTAAATGTACTCTAGCAATCTGCTACTAAGTAGACTTTGAAGGTTGGAGCACTCAGACACAAACTTTGAGCTTTTACTCAGTCCTTAACTGTGTTCACAATAAAATTATGCCAAGAGTACATATTCGTATCGGCACAAATGTCCCAGATTATCGTAGTTATTGAGTGATATTTAATTGTGTAATGATGCGAAAAATGTTGTTTTTACTGAGATTTGTTTTCCTCTGTTACATTGCCTATATGGATTCTCTTTTTTTTGTAGTCAGTAAAAAAAAGAACTTTTAAGACCTTTTTTAAATCTGCTTGATTGCACTTTAAATCACAGATTGCAGTCAGTGTGTATACCGTGGAAAACTCCCATAGTAAGTCCATTGTGTCATCAGTACTCCAGTATTTTTATTCCTTTTAGTTATTGAAGATGTACACTGTTAAATTGTTTAAAAAGCTCATAAATAAAAACAGTATTTCTGATCAGTGTCACTTATTTATTACTTACTGTTCAGTTCTATTAAGGAATAGCATAGATTAGAAGAGCTATGTGTCCAGGTTAGCATTTGCTGCACCTAGTTAGTGGTATATGTTTGGTGGCTCATTTTGAATGCTGAAAATGTGTAGCCCATGTTACGCTGTTGGTGAACTTAGAGCTAACTCCCTGTGGCCTTACAACAACCTAATTAAAGCATTTCTGTAGATGTTTAGGACTGTGTGTTGTGCGCTTGCTTTTTAAGCAGAACTTCTTATATTTAGGTTCCCCTCCCTTATGTAGTTTTCCTTTTTCCATGGGACTGATTTATCTTTGATGTAGTGGAGGTTACCAACCCCGTGGTCAAACATTTCCATCCATGTTGCAAGAGTTTGGCACTATGCAGGTTGTGACAAAATATATCTAGCCTCTGCCGATAGTCCATTCCTTTGCAGTGCATCTTAGGGTAAGCATGGCATGCATTCGCCTACCTGCCCACCATTTTGGCTTTTTTTCTGCAACATGAAATATGTACCCTTATGACTGTCTACCCTAACACCCAGGGTGGTTCATGTAAATCTGTCCGCAATTGGCAAGGTAGGCTTTGATTACACCCATATGCCTATAGATCTGTTCTTCTTCCCCCTACACATCACACTTAAACTGCTCTGTCACTAGATGCTACAATGTGGACCAATGCGGTTCTTTATTTGATAATAGGCATATTAGGTGCATGAGTTATGCAGGTAAGTTTCAAAGTACGTATGAATGAGATTGCTGTCTAAATCTGCCAATTCACACTGAAAAGCCAGTCCACTAAAGCAAAACTATACCTAAAAGAACACAACAGCCTAAAACTGCATGATTAAATCAGTATTAACTTAGCATCTGAGTTGAGGCAGCCATCTCAACCAGGAACACAAGTCTATCTTTATCATTTCCTTGGTTGATTGAGCTGAGAATCTGTATATACTAGTGGTCTCACTGCATTTACTAAGTTGTGCCTGGGACGTGTGCACTTGCTCTTTACTGACTGACGGGGAATTGTACAAACTGTTGGTCTCTTATTTCTTTAGTGCAGTACTTTTCCTTATACATATTTGTGCATTCTTCCACAAGTTCCCACAATAGCAGGGTACTACTCTCCACTGAAGAACGCAAAAGGTTTTTCATTTACAAATGTGAAGGATATCGGATTGGTTTATGCTTGTTTATGTATTTTTTGTACCATGGTACATGTAAATGTTGCTTCGCTTTGCTGTCTACAATAGTTACTCTACAATACCTAATGGTTTGTCATATTTGTTTACTTTTTTAGATCTATGTCCGAACTGGTATTTGCCATGGAGGAGACCCTCTGTGTGACAATGTGAATACTCAGAGAGTGCCATGTTCCAACCCCAGGTATCAAACTGTGATTCTTAAAATTCATAGATTAAAGTTTATCTTTTTGTGGTGTTTACCTACATAGTGCTTGTAATTTGCGACCAAGTGTGAAAGCATTTGTATTGGAGTAATGTAAACTATAACCCAAAGATTCCAAACAGTAAAAGCGTGTTGGCAGATTATTTCCAGTTGCTACTGCACACTGGTGCCATCTGCCTCTATCACACATTCTTCCCACCTGACAATATGGAGCCTCAAAAATGCATCACTGCAGCACACAGTTTACAGTTCAGCTTTTTCCAAGACCTTCAATGTGAATTTGGTACTTAGTTTTTTTCAATTTTCAAACTCTTTAGTTTTTCAGATTGTCATTTTTTGACAGTGTGTAAGATTGTCGCCATAGATTAACCCTGCGGAGTGTTGCAACCCTATGTATAACACATCTGATTTTAGTGCACCTGGTTCGAAAATTACTCCAAGTCATCCAACAAATGCTCCCCAAACTGTCTTAAGACCATTTGGGAGCAGCAAGTTAAATTCTTCATCGCACTCCATAAGAAGCAAGGTTGGTCTCTGTCCAAGTAGTGTGGTTGTTCCTGCTTGTGTTTTATTTCCCTGGGTAAGTCCAAGATGAATTTGAGGGAAGGTAAAAAAGCAGCAAACCCAAACAAGGCTTTTTGTTTCCACAACACTCCTGCTTCAATTAGACCAGCATAGTTTGCGCTCCTAAGGCCCAATTCTACCTTCAGAGTCTGACTGAACTGATTCTAGTCCTGAAACTAGTGTGCCTGACTTCCTTGGGCCATAGCGGGATATCCAGCTGATTGCAACCTTCAAAAATGGCTTGCTCTTCCAGATGGTCTGCCATTCCTGTTGTGTGTTTTTAACCCCAATTGATCTTTCGGGCCTCCAATTGAAACTCTGCCAATATGCCCTTTCCTGGAGCTGATGACCCCTTGCTGCCTTCGTCCGTTTTGTCATATGCCCCGGGGTTAGTCTTTACTAGAGCTGCCTCCCACCCTCATCCACAGGCACTAGTACTGGATTCCACCCCATTTAGATTGTGTGCCGAATCAGAGCTAATTTTGGCGCTGTACCATAAATGGAGTTCAACCCCATTAAGAAGTAAGGCCCTCCTGTCCCTTTGCTTAGAGGCAGTATTTCAGGAAACTGAAGAACCTCATTGCCTCAGCCTACGATGCTTTTCAGGGTTTGGACAATGTTCAACCTAAACCTGAAGACCATGAGGACGCAGAACATTTGTTCCCTCATTATTACATAGATGCTGGCTTATAGCAAGACGTCTAAACTGACAGTGGTGTGGACACCTCCCCGATCCAGAATTTACCCTTATGGGTCCCCACTGGAACAGTGCTTCTTTTTATGTAGAGCTGCAGAAGTACTAGATTTAAAGTTATCTTACAGTGAAACTGAGCCCAATCTTTTGACAAAAATCTTGAATCTTGTAGTCCCCACTTCAAAGACCATGTTGCCATTTATTGGGTTCTCGACTGAGATCCTTATGGTCTGCTGGGTCCAAGCATTGCTTGGTGCTGCCAGTAAATTGCCCGATTGCCAGACGGCAAAGGCCAGCCCCAGGTGATTCAGCTTTTCTGATACTGTATCCTAATCCACAGATCATTATGGTTCAGGCCTCTCCTAGTAAAGTCAATCCGAATTCTTTTACTTTACTGAACAAAGAATCAAAAAAATACACCCCTGGTAAAATATATTTTTTTGATTGGCTAATTTGAGGCACCAATTCTTAAATGCGGTTTGTGTTTTGTTTCTCTATCCACAACCTCTGGTACATGGTGAGTGGGATTTGGACAGCTTTGCTCAAACACTTAAGGGATTGGCGGAAATAGTACAGAATTGCCAGAATGCCACAAAGTATATCCTGATTTCTGGCCCAAATAGCACCGATTGCACTGCCTGAGTAATTTGCACTAGTTTTGTCATCTCATGACTTGTTTGGCTATGTGAGAATAGGTTTGTTGTATTTTTTTCTAAGAAAAATTGTAGTTGGACATTTCATTAAATAATAGCCAATAGGTTTTCACAGGACATCCATGCATCACTTACGAACCTACCTTTTCATGGGGCCTGGTTATTTGGCAAGAAGGTATAGTCTGCTCTGGAACGGTTGCAGGATAGCAGGGCTATGGCTATGGCTTTGGTTTTCACTGCTTCGTTAGTTCCACCTACAGTATCTGAAGTTCTAGGAGCCTTGCTTATCTACACACCCACCCACACAAACACACACACACACACACACCTTACACTGCACCTTACACTGCACCTTACACTGCACCTTACACCTGATCTCATATTCCTCAACAAATTCCTCATGAAAAAGTTTAAGATGATGACACCTGCACAGGTTCTGATGGTGTTCTTACACCTGCAGGAGATGTAATTTTATGTGCTTATCCTGCAGGCCCACAGAAAGTAGTTCTGCTTTGTAGTGTGACCCAGCCGCCTCCAATTAATTGAATGCTTTCGGCCTGACATCAGCTCCCCAAGCTTTTACAAAGGTCATGTTGTTGGTGACACCCCATCTATGTAGGATTAAGCATACATACGTTCTCTTACCTCGGTGACTGGGTGATGAAGGCAGTCTCATCTTGGGCACCATTCAGACAACGGTAAATAGTTTCCATCAATGAGCTACAGTTACATCTTCACCTTGTAAGTGGCGTGTGGTTAACGTAATCTTTGTAAGGAATAGCATGCTGGTTATCACAAAATCAAAATTGGCTCTTAAATGGGAGAGGTCTTCAGAATATTGTCCAAGAGGCTGGAAATCTGTGTATGGCTATAGCACAAGGTCAGGAAGCTTAAATGAACCATGGAAAGACTCATAAGTAGGTCCACCAGTGGTGAGGACAAGCGCACGGGGAACAAAGTGTGACTGTGCTCCCTCCAAGCCTTTTCGTAGTTGTACTCAGACTTCTGTCTTTGAAGATTGTGTTCCTCATTGTAGTCACTTCTACACTTTGATTCGTGAGCTGCAGGTAAGCTGGTGCTTCAAAATCATTCATCCATTTTTCCAAAGTGATGTAATTCTTTCCCATTAGGCAGTGCATCTTGCCTTCCCTCGTTCTTATTTCCACCTCTTCCCTTTGAACATTTGTCAGACCTGTAGCAGGCCCTTAATGTTTACATTGATACGACTGGGGAATATCATATGTACAATCAACCTTTCATTGCACTTACTGGTGCAAAGACAGGAATGACAGTTTAGTAATTGGCCACAAAATGATGGTTTATTCTTTGCATCAAACTGTTTATGCCTTGGTCAAAATGGACTCTACTTTGGACATCTGCCTAACAGCAAAGATGGGCATCCGTCCATACATTCACCACACACTACTTACTATGTTGATTTTTAGGTCTGTATGAAGGCTCATTTTGCTTGCTCAGGTGTAAAGTACACTTGAAAGAGCACTGCATTGCATTGGTATCGATTCCCAAGTTGAGGAATCTGCAGTTAGAAGTATTAATCTGAAGTACAAGTTGCTTTACCTTCAGTAACCCACTTTCTGATTTACTCTCCGCCCACACTTCTTCCCACTTTCTGGTGTCAACTTGTAGGTGTTAATGAGGTTCCAGGCTTGAGTCTTCTCAATATGTCAGTTTTGTTCCGCATTTGAAAGCGAGGAAACGACCAATAATGAGCTGACATCAGCATGAAGGGCTGGTGCCTGTATGTGGCTCTGTGTTATACCATCCAGAGACAGGGTGGAATCACAATGGAAAGTGATTGTGCCACCTGCCTGCTTGCAGTAGCTATTGCAAGAATTTCCTGGTCCAGTCTGATATTTGGATGGGACTCAACATGAGGAAACTGCAGTTTAGCAGGGTGAAGCTTTTCTGCGTACATATGCTGTGCTGTATTTCACCTTTTAGTAGTTTGGTCTGGAATTGTCTGTTTTCCCTCACACTAACCCCGCCTCCCCGCATTGGGCATGGAAGAAAGCTAGATAGTGCTTGCCTATAAAGGTGAATGAAAGATCAGAGCCTCGGTATGTGGTCAGCATATTTAGATTATTTTTTCCACTGTATGGTTCATAAGCAGTGTTTAGAGTTCCAAGTCGATGGTCCTCAAAGAAATGCTCAGAGGTGGCTATGGAACCTATAATGGAGGATAGCAAGGAGTAAATGAAGACAAAATAACCAGGCACTGAAAACAGTACCTAATAACACAGGGAGGCACGTTTTTTCTGTTTGCCTTCGACAACTCGGTGAGGAGGCTGGGCTGGGGGGGTGGTCGATGAATGCATAACTGGAGGCTGATAGCTATTCCTCGGCCTCCTGACCAAGAGAAGGCCTTTCTACTAAGACCTTTGAAATTCATGGAGAAACAGCATTGGCCACACTGCACTGTGTCCAGGCAAATCAGCATCCCTGAAGGACATGAGGTTCTGATTAAGAGGATGTGTTCAACACGGCAGCAGAGGACCAGGGTGAGCAGGGCTCTGAAGCTGAGAATAAGGCGGCCAGAATGAGCAGAAAAGGTACTGAAAAAGCATATGCGGAACCCAAAGGGGGACACAACACCATGCCAAATAGTAGTGAAAGGTTTGTGCAAAAAATGTCAGACTCCTAAACATTCATGAACATCAAGACAGTGGTTAAGACACCAAAGATCCCCTTGGGTCGAAGCTAAATGAAGGTGGTGGGGCAAAGCCTTTGCTCTCCATTACACTCCAAAATGGGGTTGAGATCAGAGGAAAGAGAAGGACATACAGGTGCTGGTAGACAGAAGGGACGTGTCACAGCCAAAATGTTGATGTAGTTACAAAATAAAAAAAACAGTTGAACTCCCTAAAATGACAGGATGTTCTCCAAAGTTCAGCATAGACGCAGGAAAGCACCTCCCGTAGACTTACAAGTCTCATTAACACCAAAGCCTCAGGAGGAGTTTTATGAAGAGTACACCGAGCCCATTATAAAGGAATGCTCACTTGGAGAAGTGGCAGGATCTGGAACCAGATTCTCTTGAGGAGTAACTTATTCCATACCCATTAGAAACTTCACTCCCCTATGGCATGTCTTTGTACAACACAGTAGTCAAAAGAGCAGCACTCACTTATGAGTGACAGCTAGAGAAACAGGTAGAGGCTGATTACCTATTAAATACACTTCTACCAACCCATCTGTCCCTGCCCATGCACCCTAGTTTTATAGACTGGACAGAAAAGCATTTTGAGAAACCGCTTATTGAAGACTGTAACTTAAAGGGTGGAAAAGAAATGCAAGCTTTCAAGTTGACACTCAAAATACATAAAGGATAATGCACTAGCTGATTATTTAATTATTTGATTGTGCTGACTGCCAGGAAGGAAGAGGGCTAATGCATCAGTTGGAGTTCAAAAGACTGGAGTCAGTAGGACAAAAGATGGAGAGGTCAGCAGCCATCTAAAGGTGTATTGCTACCTCAGATGCCCTCCTCAGGAGATATGGCTGCCAACAACAAGAAGAAACCTAATGAAACACCTGCCAGAGCAATATAAAAAGAGAGCAAACACTTTCATACATGATGGCAAAACCATTGTAAATACATGTCTGCAGTCCTCTATAGATACTGCTGGCAAACAGCGGTGCACTGGCTTCAAAGACCATGCATCAGTTATAAATATGACTTCCCCAGGATAGCCTTTTTGCACCACTGGTGGAGGAATCCTTACAGTTGGTTTCTAACAAATGCATGTAGTTGGAAACAAAACCAGACCAGTCATTGAGCAGTAGCCATCATCCAAGGCCAGTAGGGCTAGACTGGGAAGATTCCACTAAGAGTGGAGAAAATCACCTTCAACACATCCTAAAGCATGGTTTTTGCGTCATACAATAAGATACCCAACACATCTAGCAAAAACAAAAAAAAGAGGACTTGCAAAGTAGAAAAACTGAAACTGTTACACCAGGACCTGGAAGAAGGGAGCAATATGCGAAGTACCAAGAAATGAGCTGAGTATTTCCTATTCCCTTCACAAGACCTGACCTGATGAGCTTTCAAGGACTGTTTAAAGATGACCACTAGCCAGGAAGTCATCCCACTTGCAGACATGGCACAATATGGTGTAAATGGATCTCATGGATGCCTGCTTCTGCATCCCAATAAAAAGCATTCACAAGAAGTATCTCTTGTTTATGGCGGAGAGTTCTATCATTTGGGATAAAGTCAACACCAAGATTGTAGCCAAACTTGCAGGATTTTTTTCACATTTGCCAAGGTAGGGGATACGTGTGTACATCTACATGGACAACAGGCTGACAATGTATGCTCGCTAAAACTGTGCCAGGGCATTGTAAATAGGGTATAAACACCATGTACACATGGGTTCTCAGTAAACACGAAGAAATGTTTGACCCAACCAGTAAAAATGTGCTCTTGGGAGCTGAGCTACACTCAAACAAATAACAGCTTACTCATTCGAAAGGGAGCTGTAGCATTGTTGGAACAAATATGCCTTTACCAGAAGTCACAATCTTTGACAGTGATACCTGTGATGAAAATGCTGGGCATGATGGCCTTATGTATCTCCTTAGTTCCCCTTGATAGGCTACTTTTGCGACCCATCCAGAGATTTGTTGAGTATTACTCAGTCCGCAGGGGATTGGCAAGATCCAGTAGTTATTTTAGGAAAATAAAAATGGTGAAGTACAGTGGTAGACAGTAAAGAACATAATAGGTAGACTCTTCTAACACCTAATTCCCACAGTGACCAGCACCTTGGATCGATCCCTTGCAGGGTAGAGTATACACATGCAACTCCTAAACATCAGGAGACACTGGGCACCCAGAGAATCAGTAAAACAAATGTGTTAGAAATGAAGACTGTTTTCACAAACTAGTTTCAGGGAAAATAGTACAAACTGGTACTTCGATATTCTGTCTGAACATGCAATCTCGCACAGGAGGAAGTTATGCCAAGGGGTGGTAGACAGAATGTAAGGAAAGGTGTCCTGAGCTGAAGTGACTCTAACTTTTAGAAATCCTCCATCTTGCAGATGGAGGATTCCCCCAATAGGGTTAGGATTGTGACCCCCTCCCCTTGGGAGGAGGCACAAAGAGGGTGTACCCACCCTCAGGGCTAGTAGCCATTGGCTACTAACCCCCCAGACCTAAACACGCCCTTAAATTTAGTATTTAAGGGCTACCCTGAACCCTAGAAGATTAGATTCCTGCAACTACAAGAAGGACTGCCTAGCTGAAAACCCCTGCAGAGGAAGACCAGAAGACGACAACTGCCTTGGCTCCAGAAACTCACCGGCCTGTCTCCTGCCTTCCAAAGATCCTGCTCCAGCGACGCCTTCCAAAGGGACCAGCGACCTCGACATCCTCTGAGGACTGCCCCTGCTTCGAAAAGACAAGAAACTCCCGAGGACAGCGGACCTGCTCCAAGAAAAGCTGCAACTTTGTTTCCAGCAGCATTAAAGATCCCTGCAAGCTCCCCGCAAGAAGCGTGAGACTTGCAACACTGCACCCAGCGACCCCGACTCGGCTGGTGGCGATCCAACACCTCAGGAGGGACCCCAGGACTACTCTAAGACTGTGAGTACAAAAACCTGTCCCCCCTGAGCCCCCACAGCGCCGCCTGCAGAGGGAAACCCGAGGCTTCCCCTGACCGCGACTCTTTGAGTCCAAGGTCCCGACACCTGGGAGAGACCCTGCACCCGCAGCCCCCAGGACCTGAAGGACCGGACTTTCACTGGAGGAGTGACCCCCAGGAGTCCCTCTCCCTTGATCAAGTGGAGGTTTCCCCGAGGAACCCCCCCCTTGCCTGCCTGCAGCGCTGAAGAGATCCCGAGATCTCTCATAGACTAACACTGCGAACCCGACGCTTGTTTCTACACTGCACCCGGCCGCCCCCGCGCCGCTGAGGGTGAAATTTCTGTGTGGGCTTGTGTCCCCCCCGGTGCCCTACAAAACCCCCCTGGTCTGCCCTCCGAAGACGCGGGTACTTACCTGCAAGCAGACCGGAACCGGGGCACCCCCTTCTCTCCATTCTAGCCTATGTGTTTTGGGCACCACTTTGAACTCTGCACCTGACCGGCCCTGAGCTGCTGGTGTGGTGACTTTGGGGTTGCTCTGAACCCCCAACGGTGGGCTACCTTGGACCAAGAACTAAGCCCTGTAAGTGTCTTACTTACCTGGTTAACCTAACAAATACTTACTTCCCCTAGGAACTGTGAAAATTGCACTAAGTGTCCACTTTTAAAACAGCTATTTGTGAATAACTTGAAAAGTATACATGCAATTTTGATGATTTGAAGTTCCTAAAGTACTTACCTGCAATACATTTCGAATGAGATATTACATGTAGAATTTGAACCTGTGGTTCTTAAAATAAACTAAGAAAAGATATTTTTCTGTATAAAAACCTATTGGCTGGATTTGTCTCTGAGTGTGTGTACCTCATTTATTGTCTATGTGTATGTACAACAAATGCTTAACACTACTCCTTGGATAAGCCTATTGCTCGACCACACTACCACAAAATAGAGCATTAGTATTATCTATTTTTACCACTATTTTTACCTCTAAGGGGAACCCTTGGACTCTGTGCATGCTATTCCTTACTTTGAAATAGCACATACAGAGCCAACTTCCTACATTGGTGGCAGCGGTGGGATACAAGACTTTGCATTTGCTGGACTACTCAGCCAATACCTGATCACACGACAAATTCCAAAATTGTCATTAGAAATTCATTTTTGCAATTTGAAATTTTTCTAAATTCTTAAAAGTCCTGCTAGGGCCTTGTGTGTTAAGTCCCTGTTTAGCATTGTCTTTTAGAGTTTAAAAGTTTGTTAAAAGTTTGAAATTAGATTCTAGAAACAGTTTTAGATTCTTTAAAAAGTCTTCCAACTCTTAGCAAAATAATGTCTGATACAGAGATGAATGTGGTGGAACTCGACACCACACCTTACCTCCATCTTAAGATGAGGGAGCTAAGGTCTCTCTGTAATATCAAAAAAATAACCATTGGCTCCAGACCTACCAAAATTCAGCTCCAGGAGCTGTTGGCAGAGTTTGAAAAAGCCAACCCCTCTGATGATGACCTCACAGAGGAAGAAATTAGTGACTTGGAGGCCAATGTCCCTCCTCCAGTCCTAAATAGGGAGAACAGGACCCCTCAAGTCCTGTCTCCAACTGTGTTAGTCAGAAATAGTGAGTCCCTCACAGGAGGGTCCCACATTTCTGAAATCACTGAGGATGCTCTCAGTGAAGATGACCTCCTGTTAGCCAGGATGGCCAAAAGATTGGCTTTAGAGAGACAGCTCCTAGCCATAGAAAGGGAAAGACAAGAGATGGGCCTAGGACCCATCAATGGTGGCAGCAATATAAATAGGGTCAGAGATTCTCCTGACATGTTAAAAATCCCCAAAGGGATTGTGACAAAATTTGAAAATGGTGATGACATCACCAAGTGGTTCACAGCTTTTGAGAGGGCTTGTGTAACCAGAAAAGTGAACAGGTCTCACTGGGGTGCTCTCCTTTGGGAAATGTTCACTGGAAAGTGTAGGGATAGACTCCTCACACTCTCTGGAAAAGATGCAGAATCTTATGACCTCATGAAGGGTACCCTGATTGAGGGCTTTGGATTCTCCACTGAGGAGTACAGGATTAGGTTCAGGGGGGCTCAAAAATCCTCGAGCCAGACCTGGGTTGACTTTGTTGACTACTCAGTGAAAACACTAGATGGTTGGATTCAAGGCAGTGGTGTAAGTAATTATGATGGGCTGTACAATTTATTTGTGAAAGAACACCTATTGAGTAATTGTTTCAATGATAAACTGCATCAGCATCTGGTAGACCTAGGACCAATTTCTCCACAAGAATTGGGAAAGAAGGCGGACCATTGGGTCAAGACAAGGGTGTCCAAGACTTCAACAGGGGGTGACCAAAAGAAAGGGGTCACAAAGACTCCCCAGGGGAAGGGTGATGAGACAACCAAAACTAAAAATAGTAAAGAGTCTTCTACAGGCCCCCAAAAACCTGCACAGGAGGGTGGGCCCAGAGCCTCTTCACAAAACAATGGGTACAAGGGTAAAAACTTTGATCCCAAAAAGGCCTGGTGTCATAGCTGTAAACAGCATGGACACCAAACTGGAGACAAGGCCTGTCCCAAGAAAGGTTCCACTCCAAACTCCCATCCAGGTAACACTGGTATGGCTAGTCTCCAAGTGGGATCAACAGTGTGCCCAGAGCAAATCAGGGTCCACACTGAAGCTACTCTAGTTTCTGAGGGTGGGGTGGATTTAGCCACACTAGCTGTCTGGCCGCCTAACATGCAAAAATACAGACAGCAACTCTTAATTAATGGGACTAGAATAGAGGGCCTGAGGGATACAGGTGCCAGTGTCACCATGGTGACAGAGAAACTGGTTTCCCCTGGCCAATACCTGACTGGAAAAACTTACACAGTCACCAACGCTGACAATCAGAGAAAAGTACATCCCATGGCAATGGTTACTTTAGAATGGGGAGGGGTCAATGGCCTGAAACAGGTGGTGGTCTCCTCAAATATCCCAGTGGACTGTCTGCTTGGAAATGACCTGGAGTCCTCAGCATGGGCTGAGGTAGAACTAAAAACCCATGCAGCAATGCTGGGTATCCCTGAACTGGTGTGTGTGAAAACAAGAGCACAATGCAAGGCACAGGGTGAACAAGTAGAGCTGGAGTCTGGAAGAATGGCCCAGCCTACCAAGAGAACAGGAAAGTCAGTTGGGAAACCAACTGCAACACAGCAAAAGAAAGGGAACCTCTCTTCTCAGGAAGAAGTTCTGCCCTCTGAGGGAACTGAGCCTTTGGAGCTTGAACCTTACCAGGTTGAGCTCTTGGGCCCAGGGGGACCCTCAAGGGAGGAGCTGTGTAAGGGACAAGAAACCTGTCCCTCTCTTGAAGGCCTTAGGCAGCAAGCTGCTGAAGAGTCCAAAGGCAAGAAAAATGGAACACATAGGGTCTATTGGGAAGATGGACTCCTGTACACTGAGGCCAGAGACCCCAAACCTGGTGCCACTAGGAGAGTGGTAGTGCCTCAGCTGTTCAGAGAGTTCATCCTAACATTGGCCCATGACATTCCCCTTGCTGGACATTTGGGACAAACCAAGACGTGGGAGAGGTTAGTCAACCACTTCTACTGGCCCAATATGTCCAACATGGTTAAGGAGTTTTGCCTCTCCTGCCCCACCTGTCAAGCCAGTGGTAAGACAGGTGGGCATCCAAAGGCCCCCCTCATTCCACTTCCAGTGGTGGGGGTTCCCTTTGAAAGAGTGGGTGTGGACATAGTTGGTCCACTAGAACCTCCCACAGCCTCAGGAAATATGTATATCCTGGTAGTAGTGGATCATGCTACCAGGTATCCTGAAGCTATTCCCCTTAGGTCGACTACTGCCCCTGCAGTAGCCAAGGCCCTCATTGGTATCTTTACCAGAGTGGGTTTCCCTAAGGAGGTGGTGTCTGACAGAGGTACCAACTTCATGTCAGCATACCTAAAGCACATGTGGAATGAGTGTGGAGTGACTTATAAATTCACTACACCATACCATCCACAAACTAATGGCTTGGTTGAGAGATTCAACAAGACATTAAAAGGCATGATCATGGGGCTCCCAGAAAAGCTCAAAAGGAGATGGGATGTCCTCTTGCCATGTCTGCTTTTCGCTTACAGAGAGGTGCCACAGAAGGGAGTAGGATTCTCACCCTTTGAACTTCTGTTTGGTCATCCTGTAAGGGGACCACTTGCCCTTGTTAAAGAAGGCTGGGAGAGACCTCTCCATGAGCCTAAACAGGACATAGTGGACTATGTACTTGGCCTTCGCTCTAGAATGGCAGAGTACATGGAAAAGGCAACCAAAAACCTTGAGGCCAGCCAACAGCTCCAGAAGTTTTGGTATGACCAAAAGGCTGCACTGGTTGAGTTCCAACCAGGGCAGAAAGTCTGGGTTCTGGAGCCTGTGGCTCCCAGGGCACTCCAGGACAAATGGAGTGGCCCTTACCCAGTACTAGAAAGGAAGAGTCAGGTCACCTACCTCGTGGACCTGGGCACAAGCAGGAGCCCCAAGAGGGTGATCCATGTGAACCGCCTTAAGCTCTTCCACGACAGGGCTGATGTGAATCTGTTGATGGTAACAGATGAGGATCAGGAGGCAGAGAGTGAACCTCACCCTGATCTTCTGTCATCAGACCCAAAAGATGGCACAGTAGATGGAGTGATCTACTCAGACACCCTCTCTGGCCAACAGCAAGCTGATTGTAGGAGAGTCCTACAACAGTTTCCTGAACTCTTCTCCTTAACCCCTGGTCAGACACACCTGTGTACCCATGATGTGGACACAGGAGACAGCATGCCTGTCAAGAACAAAATCTTTAGACAGTCTGACCATGTTAAGGAAAGCATCAAGGTGGAAGTCCACAAGATGCTGGAATTGGGAGTAATTGAGCGCTCTGACAGCCCCTGGGCTAGCCCAGTGGTCTTAGTCCCCAAACCTCACACCAAAGATGGAAAGAAAGAGATGAGGTTTTGTGTGGACTACAGAGGGCTCAATTCTGTCACCAAGACAGATGCTCATCCAATTCCAAGAGCTGATGAGCTCATAGATAAATTAGGTGCTGCCAAATTCCTCAGTACCTTTGACTTGACAGCAGGGTACTGGCAAATAAAAATGGCACCTGGAGCAAAAGAGAAAACAGCATTCTCCACACCTGATGGGCATTATCAGTTTACTGTTATGCCCTTTGGTTTAAAGAATGCCCCTGCCACCTTCCAAAGGTTGGTGAATCAAGTCCTTGCTGGCTTGGAGTCCTTTAGCACAGCTTATCTTGATGATATTGCTGTCTTTAGCTCCACCTGGCAGGATCACCTGGTCCACCTGAAGAAGGTTTTGAAGGCTCTGCAATCTGCAGGCCTCTCTATCAAGGCATCCAAATGCCAGATAGGGCAGGGAACTGTGGTTTACTTGGGACACCTTGTAGGTGGAGGCCAAGTTCAGCCACTCCAACCCAAGATCCAGACTATTCTGGACTGGGTAGCTCCAAAAACCCAGACTCAAGTCAGGGCATTCCTTGGCTTGACTGGGTATTACAGGAGGTTTGTGAAGGGATATGGATCCATTGTGACAGCCCTCACTGAACTCACCTCCAAGAAAATGCCCAAGAAAGTGAACTGGACTGTGGAATGCCAACAGGCCTTTGACACCCTGAAACAGGCAATGTGCTCAGCACCAGTTCTAAAAGCTCCAGATTATTCCAAGCAGTTCATTGTGCAGACAGATGCCTCTGAACATGGGATAGGGGCAGTTTTGTCCCAAACAAATGATGATGGCCTTGACCAGCCTGTTGCTTTCATTAGCAGGAGGTTACTCCCCAGGGAGCAGCGTTGGAGTGCCATTGAGAGGGAGGCCTTTGCTGTGGTTTGGTCCCTGAAGAAGCTGAGACCATACCTCTTTGGGACTCACTTCCTAGTTAAAACTGACCACAGACCTCTCAAATGGCTGATGCAAATGAAAGGTGAAAATCCTAAACTGTTGAGGTGGTCCATCTCCCTACAGGGAATGGACTTTATAGTGGAACACAGACCTGGGACTGCCCATGCCAATGCAGATGGCCTTTCCAGGTTCTTCCACTTAGAAAATGAAGACTCTCTTGGGAAAGGTTAGTCTCATCCTCTTTCGTTTGGGGGGGGGTTGTGTAAGGAAATGCCTCCTTGGCATGGTTGCCCCCTGACTTTTTGCCTTTGCTGATGCTATGTTTACAATTGAAAGTGTGCTGAGGCCTGCTAACCAGGCCCCAGCACCAGTGTTCTTTCCCTAACCTGTACTTTTGTATCCACAATTGGCAGACCCTGGCATCCAGATAAGTCCCTTGTAACTGGTACTTCTAGTACCAAGGGCCCTGATGCCAAGGAAGGTCTCTAAGGGCTGCAGCATGTCTTATGCCACCCTGGAGACCTCTCACTCAGCACAGACACACTGCTTGCCAGCTTGTGTGTGCTAGTGAGAACAAAACGAGTAAGTCGACATGGCACTCCCCTCAGGGTGCCATGCCAGCCTCTCACTGCCTATGCAGTATAGGTAAGACACCCCTCTAGCAGGCCTTACAGCCCTAAGGCAGGGTGCACTATACCATAGGTGAGGGTACCAGTGCATGAGCATGGTACCCCTACAGTGTCTAAACAAAACCTTAGACATTGTAAGTGCAGGGTAGCCATAAGAGTATATGGTCTGGGAGTCTGTCAAACACGAACTCCACAGCACCATAATGGCTACACTGAAAACTGGGAAGTTTGGTATCAAACTTCTCAGCACAATAAATGCACACTGATGCCAGTGTACATTTTATTGTAAAATACACCACAGAGGGCACCTTAGAGGTGCCCCCTGAAACTTAACCGACTGTCTGTGTAGGCTGACTAGTTTAGCAGCCTGCCACAAACCGAGACATGTTGCTGGCCCCATGGGGAGAGTGCCTTTGTCACTCTGAGGCCAGTAACAAAGCCTGCACTGGGTGGAGATGCTAACACCTCCCCCAGGCAGGAATTGTCACACCTGGCGGTGAGCCTCAAAGGCTCACCTCCTTTGTGCCAACCCAGCAGGACACTCCAGCTAGTGGAGTTGCCCGCCCCCTCCGGCCAGGCCCCACTTTTGGCGGCAAGGCCGGAGAAGATAATGAGAAAAACAAGGAGGAGTCACTGACCAGTCAGGACAGCCCCTAAGGTGTCCTGAGCTGAAGTGACTCTAACTTTTAGAAATCCTCCATCTTGCAGATGGAGGATTCCCCCAATAGGGTTAGGATTGTGACCCCCTCCCCTTGGGAGGAGGCACAAAGAGGGTGTACCCACCCTCAGGGCTAGTAGCCATTGGCTACTAACCCCCCAGACCTAAACACGCCCTTAAATTTAGTATTTAAGGGCTACCCTGAACCCTAGAAGATTAGATTCCTGCAACTACAAGAAGAAGGACTGCCTAGCTGAAAACCCCTGCAGAGGAAGACCAGAAGACGACAACTGCCTTGGCTCCAGAAACTCACCGGCCTGTCTCCTGCCTTCCAAAGATCCTGCTCCAGCGACGCCTTCCAAAGGGACCAGCGACCTCGACATCCTCTGAGGACTGCCCCTGCTTCGAAAAGACAAGAAACTCCCGAGGACAGCGGACCTGCTCCAAGAAAAGCTGCAACTTTGTTTCCAGCAGCTTTAAAGATCCCTGCAAGCTCCCCGCAAGAAGCGTGAGACTTGCAACACTGCACCCGGCGACCCCGACTCGGCTGGTGGCGATCCAACACCTCAGGAGGGACCCCAGGACTACTCTAAGACTGTGAGTACAAAAACCTGTCCCCCCTGAGCCCCCACAGCGCCGCCTGCAGAGGGAAACCCGAGGCTTCCCCTGACCGCGACTCTTTGAATCCAAGGTCCCGACACCTGGGAGAGACCCTGCACCCGCAGCCCCCAGGACCTGAAGGACCGGACTTTCACTGGAGGAGTGACCCCCAGGAGTCCCTCTCCCTTGATCAAGTGGAGGTTTCCCCGAGGAACCCCCCCCCTTGCCTGCCTGCAGCGCTGAAGAGATCCCGAGATCTCTCATAGACTAACACTGCGAACCCGACGCTTGTTTCTACACTGCACCCGGCCGCCCCCGCGCTGCTGAGGGTGAAATTTCTGTGTGGGCTTGTGTCCCCCCCGGTGCCCTACAAAACCCCCCTGGTCTGCCCTCCGAAGACGCGGGTACTTACCTGCAAGCAGACCGGAACCGGGGCACCCCCTTCTCTCCATTCTAGCCTATGTGTTTTGGGCACCACTTTGAACTCTGCACCTGACCGGCCCTGAGCTGCTGGTGTGGTGACTTTGGGGTTGCTCTGAACCCCCAACGGTGGGCTACCTTGGACCAAGAACTAAGCCCTGTAAGTGTCTTACTTACCTGGTTAACCTAACAAATACTTACTTCCCCTAGGAACTGTGAAAATTGCACTAAGTGTCCACTTTTAAAACAGCTATTTGTGAATAACTTGAAAAGTATACATGCAATTTTGATGATTTGAAGTTCCTAAAGTACTTACCTGCAATACCTTTCGAATGAGATATTACATGTAGAATTTGAACCTGTGGTTCTTAAAATAAACTAAGAAAAGATATTTTTCTATATAAAAACCTATTGGCTGGATTTGTCTCTGAGTGTGTGTACCTCATTTATTGTCTATGTGTATGTACAACAAATGCTTAACACTGCTCCTTGGATAAGCCTATTGCTCGACCACACTACCACAAAATAGAGCATTAGTATTATCTATTTTTACCACTATTTTTACCTCTAAGGGGAACCCTTGGACTCTGTGCATGCTATTCCTTACTTTGAAATAGCACATACAGAGCCAACTTCCTACACAGAATCTTTCAAACTTTGGTGATATCACGAAGATCGGTTTGCAACACACAAAAATGCTGAATGCCAAAGCGCTCACCCTCACCTCCTGTCCCAGGAGAATGCACTTCCACTAGACTGGTATAGGTGCCAATGTTGTTCCTCTGATCCCACTGATTCTAGTAGTGATAAACGAATGCAGGCAGGCCAACATGACTTCCGACCCATATAGACTCTTAAAGGTTCCAACAAGCATAGTACTCGGACCTCATAGAGATGGCAGCTTGGAAGATGAAAAACAGGCCAATGTTTCCAAACCTGTTAACTCTATATAAGTGGGGAAAAAGTGTGCCATCTGAGACAACCTTCATCAGCCTAGCATGCTGCCACTTACCAACCTAAGCCACCTTGGCCTAGTAAAAAGGTGCATTGAAGTCCTAAGATAGACAAGAACATGTACCACACAAATGCTTTGCAGATAAATAACCCAGATATATACACTGTTGCGTAAAAGCGAACCTGTACACAACCTAACCAGGAATACATCCATCACCAAATACCCGATAAACTTGATGCAAAACTCTTATGCTTGTATGCGTTTGCACCTCTGTGCTATATTTGCATATACCTCAGGTTCTTCAGGAAGGAATCTTTTCACCGCACCAGTAATTAAAAGGATTTTAAAGTGAGTGCAGGAAACATGTCGGCCACTAAGGGCCACCTCTCCAGTGTGGAGCCTCAAGCTACCGCAGCCATAGCTCATGAAACATACTTTTGAACATATCCACAAAAAAGGGCTCAAGTTGCTAATACTTAAACAGCCTGTGTTCAATGGCATGTGTAGCTGTAGATACACATGCGTAGCATAAGTCCGCCATCTATTTTGTGCTCGGATTGTTATAAGATGTTTTTCTTCAAATAAGCTTTTTGAGTCATGAGATCGAGTGACATGGGCATAGAGCCCTTTCTTAGATTGTTTGTTTTCTCTCCGCTGTTGGGTACAGAAGTGTTCCCTCTTGCTCCAGTGAATCTCGGTTCGGTATCTTCAAGCTTAAAACTCCTTCTTTCTATCAACGTCAGTATAGTTTTCGATTGCGTATTCCATACTTTTACTAGTCGATCTGAATTTTATCGTCTGGTCGATTTAACACCCTCAGAGGCATCCACTCCCTTCTTGGGCCCACTTTGACAACTGTAGTCGGAGAATGATAGGTTAATTAAACGTACTCCGTTTCGGTTCTGCCCTCTGTTTTACTCCAAGTTTCCGTACAGGAATCAACACTTGGCGTGTAATTTGTCTGTCCCCAAAACAGAAAGAGGAGTCCTGCAATGCCTGTAGGTCTTTTTGTTCCTTTTTTTCGATCCAGACCTACAAGACATTGTTATGCTGCTAAGTGGAAACGTTTTGACTTTACTGTCAACCTAAAAACATTGATCCACTCAAACCATCAGTAGAAGACATTGTTTATTTGCTACATTTACAAAAGGCACAGTTAGCATACTCTTCTATTAGACTTCACTTAGCAGCTATAGCTGCTTATCTCCAAAACAGACAACATATTTCTTTGTTTAAAATTCTCGTTAATTCCTGTTAAGGCATTTATGGAAGCCCTCCAGTATGGAACCTTAACATTGTCCTTACTAGGTGTATGGGTCCACCATTGAACCCCTGCATTCTTGCTCTTTGCAATTCCTTTCATGGAAATATGCATTTTTTGTAGCTATGACTTCACTAAGAAAAGTAAGTGAAATACATGTGTTCACTTTAGAGAAACCGTTTTTCCAGGTACATAAAGATAAAATAGTTCTTAGGACAAACCCTAAATTCCTACCTAAAGTAGTTTCACCATTTTACATAAATAAATCAGTTGAGTTGACTGTCTTTTTCCCAGACTCAGTTGCTGAAAGAGCTCTCCACACACTAGATGTTAAAAGAACTCTTGGGTATTACATTGACAGGACAACAGGTTTTAGAAAATCAAAACCACTTTTTGTAGCTTTTTCAATGCCTCACAAAGGTAATCCAATTTGGATTAGCTAGATGGATAGCCAAGTGCATTCATTCTTGTTATCTTAAAGCTAAAAGACAATTACCAACAACTCCCAAAGCACACTCTACCAGGAAAAGGTATTTCTATGGCATTTTTAGGAAACATTCCAATAGCAGATATTTGCAAAGCTGCCACTTGGTCTACACCACACACATTCACTAAACACTATGGTATAGATGTTTTAGCTAGTCAACAGGCAAATGCTGGTCAAGCAGTCCTTAGGCCACAATTTCAAGCTACTCCTACAGGCTAGCCACTAATTATTTGGAGGGGACTGCTTTACAGTCTATGCAAAGTATATGTATCTGCAGCTACACATGCCATCGAATTGACAGTATTGTTTACCCTGTAAACATCTGTTCGTGGCATGTCGTGCTGTACATTCACATGCGATCCTTACCTCACCCGCCTACGGGAAAACAGTCTAACAAAGAACTCCATGCCCGTGCGCTCTATCACCGAGAGGAGGAGTCACTCGATCTTGTGACTCAAAGATTCTTTGAAGAAAGACAAATTTCACCACTCCAGTCCCAACACTAGATGGCAGACTTGTGCAAAGCATGTGAATCTACAGCACTACATGCCACGAACAGATGTCTACTGGGTAAGTAACATTTTCCTTATTCGCTATCACATCCTTGTGTAGTATGAAGGAACAATAGGCATTAACTATCCATTATCCCTGTCTATAGATACACAAGTAGTCTTAAGAATTAACCTTCACTTTAGAGGAGCTGCTGGGCCCTTCCCAGTATCAAATAAACACTTTGGCTAAAAGTAAAAATGTTTTTTGGACTCGAAAGCGCCTATTGTTATAGTACCTCTTTGTACTGAAGGAAACTACTTTGTGTGACGATGTGCTTCTTGTGAAAATAAACTGCAGCCACTCAGTGAAGGTGGGCAGTAGACTGACCCACTGTCTCTTTTTTTTTTTTTTGGGTGTAGAGGAAAAGGTGAATGGCCAGCAAAAAGTCCAGTGAATGAAGAGGGCTGGCTGGAGCTCCTATAAGTATGTGCAGTACACATAATTTTGTCAGAAGTAAAGGGCTTGGCTAATGCCAGACCTATAAAGAATCTGAAGATAACACACACACACTTCCTACAGCACTTTTAGGCTCAAGATTGACATCACGGAGGACGGGCACGGCCTATGTCTGGTCTACCCAATAGAGGGAAAAAAGTGAAATAAAGACAGTTACAGACCAAACTATTAGATGGCAGAATGACGTGCAGCATTTGAATGCAGAAAATCCCAAAGCAGAAAATCCCAAAGCTGCAAAAACTAATATTAGTGATAAGTAATGTTGTCCTTTGGGAGAATATCCACCACAAAGACTGTTACCAAGGGTAACTTGTTCTTTATCTCCATGCTTACGTTTTTTCCCTCTTGAGCCAAGAGAGCAGCAGTTCTGATTTCAGCAGCTAATATTTTGACTAAAGAGCTTGCAATATGACATGGACTCTGTGGGGATACTATGAGACAAAGGATGTATTGTTTGCTTGAGAATTAAATATCTGATAACCTCACAACATACGTTCTACAATGATTAAGATAATCATATGACATATTTGGGTTTCTTTGGTCCTTCTGCACCCAATACTAAGGAGTTATGTAAGTGCAGAAATGGTGACTCTTAAATCTTATCTTTGAATAAAAATTTATAAGCACATGTTTGTGTACATATATCTATCAGCATATACGTGTGTGTGTGTGTGTGTGTGTGTGTGGAGTTAATGATTTTCAAGATTGCACTTGGAAAGAAAAAGTTTTTGAACAAATGCATTGTTTGTCTATTTACATATGAGGTAGAAGTATTGAGGCCAAAACCTAAAATTTATGAGCAGCAATCTCTTTTGTGTTTATTCTGTATGTTAACTTTTCTGTCTTGCATGAGAAAGCAGAATGCAGCTTTCGCCATGTTACAGTGACATTAAAATTCCTTTACCGACTCATAATTGTAGAATCACGTTTTTTGTCTATTTATCAGAACCTTCTACTTAGGATCCCATTCTACCTGTGGGGAAAAAAACTAAAAATTGCTTCATACCATTTTAGTCTGACTTCAAACTGTCCCTTTTGCATGTTAAGCTCACCTTGTTACAGTCTCAGATCTTATTGGTAAGTAGCAATATATTGCAATCTGTTAACAGTAAAATAATTACAAAACTAGATCTGTTGAAAGGATTTTTTTTAAGCTGGCTAGCAAAATGTTTTCACCAGTTTAGATACATTTAACAACAATTACAGTAAACCTAAACGTTTGGTGTTGATTGTTGCCTCTCAGTGAGTTAGGGCCATTGGGCAGGTGCGGACCACATAAACTTTATCAAGGGATCGCACAGCCATTGTTTTCAATCATGCAAAGTGAAGAACAAACACGAAGATACAGTCAAGATTTTAGATGCATAGTCTGCAGCTTTTCCTTTTCTGTTTCATTAACTGGGACAGAGTAAAATCATTAGTCTAAAACAGATGAAATCTATATTTCATTATTTGAATTTTGTACTGATTATGAAAAGTGTCACAATATTTTTTGCTACGGCAATGACAATAAGTCAAAAACGTCCAAACATGAGTATGTTCACTAGGAGAGATTGTGTTCTTAAGGAACAATATCTGATTTTCAGTGCTCATTTATATTTAATGACAATAGGATATAAATACCTGTTATCCAAATTTGCTCTTCCCTGTCTAAATGGTCTATTAAATAAGAACAAATTTCCACCCTATGTTAACAAAATTAGTCAATTCAAGCAGAATTGTGGAAGAATATCGCATATGATTGTATTTCCAAACCCTTAATGTTCCTTTCTGAAATTCACATTAAGTACTGTTTTTTGTTGTTTAATTGTCTAGATGGAATGAGTGGCTGGTATACGATATGTACATTACTGACCTTCCTCGTGCTGCTCGCCTTTGTCTTTCAATCTGCTCTGTGAAAGGCAGGAAGGGTGCTAAAGAGGTAATGCGTTTACAATCTTGTTATATTTGGTTAAGCAGTGGATAATAGTGTACTGGAATGGGTGTTCAAAGAAAGTTGTAAAAAGTAGCAACATGCATAAGAAGTCCTGATTTTAGGTGCTGTTAATGTTTGACCTACATTCAATCTATGGTTCAACGTATATACATGCTTGCCAACACTGTGACCAAAAAGAGGTAGTTTTTTTCAAGTTTCAAAAAGACTAATTAGCACTATGATGACATCGCTGAAAAACATGTGACATGACCCGTGACCCTAAAGTGACATCACAGAAGAACACGTAATATGAAATTGGATAGAGATCAGAGCAAATTCTAGTGGGGTATCTGACCTTGGTGACACAAGATGTAATAAATTAAACCTCTGCCATTTTGGGCATGGCATGCCATCCAGGGTACACCCCTTTCCGGGGGCCCACTCCAAAAAGTGGTAAGGTTTCACTCTAAAATCGGTAGGCAGTAGGACTGGAAAAGTATTGGTAGCTTACTGTCTAAATCTGTCACTTTGGCTCTGCATTTGCTTCCTTGTTCTGTGTCCCGTTTAGTTCTTTCCACAGTCAACTCTGCCCCTGTAAACAACACTACACAGCCTGCTGGCATTGTGAGGTTCATAGTTTTATGTTTGAAAAAACACCACAACAGAACCAGGATTATCAGGAGAAGTTTCCTGCATCTGAAACGCAATGCTTCATTTTACCTTGGGACCTTGATGTACCTGGTAGCCACTTCCTATGGCTTCACCCCTTTACCCCTTCCACCTTGCATTATCGACCCACCAGGTCTGGAAGATGGGCACAGCCAGGTCAAGGTCTGCCATCCAAATCCCATGTAAGTAAGTCTAGACATCGCAGACAGTGTTTAAATTGTTATACACCAAAATTGCTTGAAGTGACATTTCTTAATTGTCTGACCTTTTGCTTGACAAGCTGTGGCATATGATAAGATTCACTTTGACAAAAATTATTCCTTAAAGTTTATTTATTTTACTCGAAGAATGAAAATGCTGACTTGCATTCATTTATTTTTTTAACACTTTTTAGCAATAGTTTGAGGTTTGTAGTGACATTTAGTCTTTATCTCGGCACATAGAATGGTGAGTCAAAAAGCAGTCAGTGGGATTAATCTATACAGTGGTATCTTTTGCAAAGTGACCCCTTTTTGGGTTCTCAACTCCAGCTTTCCATGTTTTTTGGGACGTCTTGATGGCAATCTTGCACTCTAACAATGGGACACTGGTATCTGGTGCTAAGTTTGTGATGTGCCCCTAAAAAATGTTGAAATTGGCCTAAACATGTTAAAAACATTTAACATTCTTATAAGGCCTTAGTATATTGTGCAGAAATACAGCCATAACTTGGAAAGTTAAACACCGCTTGTGAATTGTAGCATCTATTGGGCCATCCACTACAGTGGCAGTGAAAACATCGCTTCAGGCGTACCCTGTGTACCCTGACAGCAGTAGTTTGAACACTTCTGCTCAGACTTGTCAAAATCACTCTTTTTACAGGTAGTAAAACCTAATTATAAATGTTACTTAAGTCACCCTTAAGCACACCTTGCAGTCCACAAGGGAGCGAGCATGATATTTAAGAGTAAAACATGTGACATTAGAAATGGCATGTTCCCCCAGTGTTTTGGCCAAAACATCATCATTGTGTAGCTGGTACATAAGCAAAGTCAAATTAAAAAATATTTAGTTAAATAATCTTAACTTTTTACCTGTACCCACTACAGGGAGTGCAGAATTATTAGGCAAGTTGTATTTTTGAGGATTAATTTTATTATTGAACAACAACCATGTTCTCAATGAACCCAAAAAACTCATTAATATCAAAGCTGAATATTTTTGGAAGTAGTTTTTAGTTTGTTTTTAGTTTTAGCTATGTTAGGGGGATATCTGTGTGTGCAGGTGACTATTACTGTGCATAATTATTAGGCAACTTAACAAAAAACAAATATATACCCATTTCAATTATTTCTTATTACCAGTGAAACCAATATAACATCTCAACATTCACAAATATACATTTCTGACATTCAAAAACAAAACAAAAACAAATCAGTGACCAATATAGCCACCTTTCTTTGCAAGGACACTCAAAAGCCTGCCATCCATGGATTCTGTCGGTGTTTTGATCTGTTCACCATCAACATTGCGTGCAGCAGCAACCACAGCCTCCCAGACACTGTTCAGAGAGGTGTACTGTTTTCCCTCCTTGTACATCTCACATTTGATGATGGACCACAGGTTCTCAATGGGGTTCAGATCAGGTGAACAAGGAGGCCATGTCATTAGATTTCCTTCTTTTATACCCTTTCTTGCCAGCCACGCTGTGGAGTACTTGGACGCGTGTGATGGAGCATTGCCCTGCATGAAAATCATGTTTTTCTTGAAGGATGCAGGCTTCTTCCTGTACCACTGCTTGAAGAAGGTGTCTTCCAGGAACTGCCAGTAGGACTGGGAGTTGAGCTTGACTCCATCCTCAACCCGAAAAGGCCCCACAAGCTCATCTTTGATGATACCAGCCCAAACCAGTACTCCACCTCCACCTTGCTGGCGTCTGAGTCGGACTGGAGCTCTCTGCCCTTTACCAATCCAGCCACGGGCCCATCCATCTGGCCCATCAAGACTCACTCTCATTTCATCAGTCCATAAAACCTTAGAAAAATCAGTCTTGAGATATTTCTTGGCCCAGTCTTGACGTTTCAGCTTGTGTGTCTTGTTCAGTGGTGGTCGTCTTTCAGCCTTTCTTACCTTGGCCATGTCTCTGAGTATTGCACACCTTGTGCTTTTGGGCACTCCAGTGATGTTGCAGCTCTGAAATATGGCCAAACTGGTGGCAAGTGGCATCGTGGCAGCTGCACGCTTGACTTTTCTCAGTTCATGGGCAGTTATTTTGCGCCTTGGTTTTTCCACACGCTTCTTGCGACCCTGTTGACTATTTTGAATGAAACGCTTGATTGTTCGATGATCACGCTTCAGAAGCTTTGCAATTTTAAGAGTGCTGCATCCCTCTGCAAGATATCTCACTATTTTTGACTTTTCTGAGCCTGTCAAGTCCTTCTTTTGACCCATTTTGCCAAAGGAAAGGAAGTTGCCTAATAATTATGCACACCTGATATAGGGTGTTGATGTCATTAGACCACACCCCTTCTCATTACAGAGATGCACATCACCTTATATGCTTAATTGGTAGTAGGCTTTCGAGCCTATACAGCTTGGAGTAAGACAACATGCATAAAGAGGATGATGTGGTCAAAATACTCATTTGCCTAATAATTCTGCACTCCCTGTATAGACACCATTCTAAGACTAATTGTTCTATTTAACAAAAATCCAGTTTTAATTGTGAAGTCAGATTTATGTTACATCTATGTGAAATATTACTTTTAGAAAGTTATCTTTGGCCTTCCTAAAGCTGATGGAGGCTGATTTGCATTAGCTGTCCAGCAACTGCCAGCCTGTACGTGGCCTGGATTAGCTGTCAAAGAGTTGTGAAAACTGCTCAAAGAGCAGAGACAATGGCTGGGATAAGGAAGGATTTTTCTCCCCCTGCCAGGAAGATCAGTTTGGATGTGCCCAAGAACTTAATGAACTTGGTTAACTCAAAGGGTCCTGCCCTGTTACAAGTGAATGCCAAGTAACACCTATGTTGATCCGAACCCATGTCCCCCTAGTCAGGCTGGTAGCAAACCCATTGGGGTTAAAGCTAACTCAGAACAGGTTTTAAGTGACCCAGGGTAAAGGACTATTCACTGCTCTGACCACACCTCTGGGTGGGTACGCGGGCTCCACCCAAGGGGAGAAGAGATTTCCATCTTGAATTTTGAGAGTTGAGGGGCATTACAGCATTGTTTGCAGTAGGGCAAGCAGGAATTGCTGAAAGGTGGGTATGGTTGAAGGGCACATTGAATAGTAATGTATCCTAGGGTAAGGGATTGAATTACACAATATGGAACGCTCAAGATTATGTAAGTTTATGTAAATTTAGAATGTTATGATTCGAGTTGCTGCAGGGAGCAGGAGACTACATGGATGAGATGCTTTAATAAAGAGTTCCTTCAGCATCAAGATGTTCTTGATGCATTTGAACCTTTAGGTTGTACCTGGGAACATTTACTACATTGATTAGGGAGTGCCCACGAGTCTGCCTCCGGCCCACCCCACAACGAGGTACCAGGCTTAAAATTGGTTCCCAAAGCACGGGCTCAGAATAATTATTTGACCTGTAGAAGATCAGAAGAGAACTGAACCTCCTGTCTGTGACCAGAAAGGAACGCTGAAGGACTGGAACTGCTCCCTCTGGTACCCAGGACAAAACAATAGACTTCAAAGGTCATAATGCTGTGACATACAAAAAAGCACTGGATGAAAAGCTTGAATTAATCTCAGCCACTGGTAATCACTCCAGCCGCATTCCAATCCATTGTTATTTTGCACACAGTTTGAGCCCAGCCCTAGGCAAATCAGCTCAAGTGGGAGCAGGCTAGATCCTTCCTGAACCTAAACACAAGCAACCCGGGAACTGCTTCGCCCTAATTAGGACTTAACACCCAGAAATAGCTTGGTTCCTCTTGCATGACTACAAAGATACAAGGCCATTTTCTGTAAATGCACTTCAGACCAGTGGCAGCTGGTTCTTGAATACTAGATTTTGCTGTTGGCATCAGCCCGATACCCTGCGAGTCTCTAAGTTTTCCCAACCCATAACCTCGCTCAGTCGCGCCCTCTCCCCTCCTCCCCCGCCCTCATTCCCCCCGCTTCCTCCCCCCCCCTTCTTCCCCCTTTCCTTCCCCCTCCAACACACACCTTCCCCCCTCTTTCCCCCCTCCAACACACACCTTCCCAGGATTGGCCATGAAGTGTACTCCTTGGTTGTTTGCACACCACAAGAAAGTATGAAAACTTGAAGAGCTTCAGGGGGAAAAGTGTCTGATCAACAATTCCACAGCAGTGGGTTTAATTTCATCTTTTTCTCACGACAGCTTGTTGAATGAAATGTATAGACAGCTCGTTTAATAGTCCAAAGATCCTGGTACTTGAAGATATACTGTAGACAAAATAAGTTTTGATATTTGTGCAGTCTGTGTATGGAAACCCTTTTCTGATGGGCACCTGTACCTGTAGGATTCTCACCTTTTGAGTATCCCCAGATTGGATGGAGAAAATTCTGCAACAGCTCTTCACCAGTAGGTGGTACAGGCCTTATTCTCCACATCAGTTACTGCCCAGCTTTGATGTCGCTAAAACCGTATAGCACCCACCTGGTGCCCTGCCATCTTCTCCCTTTTTTTTACTTACCATTTGATGCAGATCTGAAGCTGCTCTCTGATATTTTTTATGTAAATTTCAAATATCTATTACATATTTTTTTGTATAGCTGACCAGGGCAGAGGTATGTGCCTGACAATTAGATTGGACACTCCCATACATTAGTCATTCAGCGTGCTAAAAGTAATCCTTCAGTCCGGCTTGTACAATTCCACTTGATACACAGCCTATATATTTGCAGTTTGGATTCCATGAACAACACACTTTGCCCGAAATGTGAAGAGCTGGGTGCCACCTTTTTTCATCTAGTGTACGATTTGCGTCTGGTCTCGGATCTATATGCATTACATGCTCAGCTCACAATAATAGAAAGGAAGACTGCAGGTGTGTCTGGGTATTAATACAATCCGTACAACGTCTGAAGTAACATAGAAATTAAAATAGTTCATGCTTTTTTGGCTAAAAAGAGGATTTCAATAAAATGGTTTAGTTTGAATGCACCTAGAATAGATTACTGGATCAAAGATACAAATGAATATGCGCTTAGAGAAGAAGTTTGAATGAAAATAATGAGAACAAATGAGAAATTAAAAAACAACTGAGATTTGGAAGGCATTAACCAGAACACTGATATAACCCATTGGCCCAATACCACCTACCACCCCAACTGAATGTATTTACAACATGGATGGAAACAAAGAAGAAATAAGTAAGAAGTCAAAATAGAAGAAAAAAATGAAAATGTATCATGAGTAGAAGATAAAGTAGTAACATGTTCGATTTATAGCACACTAACAAACCACTTGTATCACGTTTATCAGATCTTACTGTAATATAGATCAATAGAGATGCTTGAAAAATATTTTTGCATCACTACGAAATGTAACGTCTGGGGGGAAAAAAAATGGGTTTACATTTTGTCTCTCCTGTAACGGGTGTAACAAGCAAACATCCATATTGGACCCCCATGAGGTCTGGTTGTGATGCTGGGTGCCAAGGCTGTCTCTGGGTTGTGCAGCTTCATGCATTCAAAAGCCATCGGGGTTGTTTATGGTGCATGAAGATGATGTGTGTCGTACTCTCTGCTGGTCACATTCCAAATGAAAGTTGCATTTGTTGCCCTTTTCGAGGACAGGACAAAGAAGCACAAGAAGAGATGCCTTCACATCTACATGCCATACTCACTCCATTGGAAGGTCTCTCGAGGCTCCCCAACATTATCGGAGGCTTCATCTGAGCCTGAGTTGGTGGTCATCACACAGTTTGAATAGCTGGCTTTGACTCTGGTTCCAGCCTTAATGCCAGACGTCCTCCCTCTAAAGTTCAGACTAATACTCAAGTAATAACGGTGCTATTCTACAGTGTATCACTTTCCTGAATTTGATGGAACCACTGCCTGACACACCACCAGTGGGTATTTCCCTGGTGACAGGCAACCTAATGTGAACCTCTGGGCGTGCCCCAGGCCCAACCGCACCAGCACCTCAAGGCTTACGCTAGCAGAGATTTATGTCTCTACCTTCAGGCTTCTAGGCCCTACACTAAGGCCATCCTGATAAACTCTTGGAATCAAGCCCAAAGATTAATGGAGGAAGACTTGTACAAAGATGTCAGTCAGCCCAGGTTCTTTCCCAGGGAGAAATACTCGTAGAAGTTAGACGTCCTCTTTGGTTCAGACTCCAACTCGCATTCAGATGTCATTGGTGCTTCCACATGATGGTGATAACCACAGTGAGACAGCCTGTTTACTTTGTCCTGTAGATACAGTGACTACATGACTCATCAAAGAGCTATTGACTTCAACGCCTCTCCGGAGAGATGGAATGCTTCTCAGGACTTCTGCGTGCAGACATGACTTTGTTTACTGCTGTTGTCAGGAAGGCTACAGAGGTACTGGATATGTGCCTCTTATAGTGGTGGTGGCCAAGTCAGATGTCTTAACAGAATCTAAGCCTCGGCTCCTCCTGGATAAGGCAGTTATGGAGACCGTCAAGGTGGCCTGGGACAAGCCCACTTTCGCAGCAGCTTGGAATAGCCTAATTGCTTTCTGCTCTAGGATGGGACACAAAGTTCTCTCATAGGGGAATTTCTATTCTTGTCATAAGCACAATGTTTGCACAGGATTTTGTTTAATTTACAGACCTGCCAGCCATAACAATGCACTGGAGTGTATAAAGATACTATCCCAGAGATTTGCAAAGCAGCCACCTGAAGATCTGTCCACACATTTACCAGACATTACTGCTTAGATTCAGATGCTAAAGCAGACGCTCAAGAAGGACAGGCATCCCTTAGACTAGTGGTTCCCAACCTGTGGTTCAGGGACCACTGGGTGTCCGCAAAGCCTCCTCAGGGGGTCCGTGACTGCTTAGAAAATTTAATAACATTAACAGATTCGGGGCCCAGCTTTCAGTAATGACTCATTGGTGGGGGTGGAGGAGTGGTCCCTGGATTCCAGTAGTTATTCAGTAGGGGTCCCTGGGTCCCAGTATTGATAAAGTGGGGGTTCACAGAAGTCAAAAGTTTGGGACCCTCTGCCTCAGAAATCTGTTTCCTAGAAATTGCTTTGTTTTTCGTCCTCGCCGTCAGCAGGGATGGGCTTGCTACTCTATTCAGTGCTTATGACTATAAATGGAAATCTCATACAAGAGAAGGAATAGTTTCTTACCTGCAACTCCAGTTCTCTCGCTGGGGGATTTTATTTATAGTCATAAGCAACTCTCCCTCCTCCCCGGTGGGTAGGACAAAAAATGTATCCGTTCTCTGAAGTATTAAGCACATGTTGCCTTACAAAAACTGAAGCAACTGTCACCTGCTCTGCATGATGGGATACTGGTGGTCTGTGGCTTCTTCAAGGCATAGTATCTATTTTCACTTAAATAATAGCAGCCAATGGGGCTACACTGTCCTGGCTTACTTCATCTCTGCTACCTCAGAAAAGGGTTTGTGAAAGACATTTATGCTGTTTCTCTACAAAAACACCATCACATGATATACACATGTAGTCTCCTGGTCTTTTTTTAATTAAAGATTAAAAGTTGGGTCATTGTAGCCTGCTCCTATAGACTGCATAATGACTTTATCTAAGTGACTCTGCAGGCCTTACGGAAGAAAGGAGAACATTTTCACTTAAGAGGATATCTTGTGAAGAAGTGTTCAGGGGTCCCCACGTGGGTGGGACTATACAGTGCTTATAACTATAATGGAAATTCCCCTATGAGAGAACTGGAGTACTGGTTAAACTATTCCTTCCTGTCCACTCACTCTTCCACATAAAGCCTGCTCATACAGGCTTTGTATTGTTCTTTGTAAAACCAATGTTCTGACAGGGAATCCAAGAAGCTGGAGGCAACGGGTAAGAAAGCATTCTCTGCAGAAAGCCTAGCACTTGTATCAATGAATGCCACCTTCTTCATGGTAAGATACATCAATGCATTGTGCAATATGGCACAGTTGATGGTGTTGAGCCGCCTGGACCACCTGTAAGTTAACTTTGTAGGGGCAAGCAGACAAGGCATGGCAAATCGGATCCTTGGAGAGGATCCAGATGCCATAGTTTAATTGATAAAGGCCATAGGGGTCTACCGTAACTTGTCTGTCTGCATTCATTAGGATTTTTGGGGAATGTTCAGGGTACCTTAATGGGATGTCCTTTTATGGGTCTCATTTCTTTGGTGAAAGGCTGAATCTGCCCTAAGAGATGTAAAACAGGGTGATTGGCTCATTCTTGGAGGTTGGAATCTTTCATTTCACCATCATCAATCCTCTCGTCTCATCCAGAAGCTGTACCAGTTTCTTCAACAGTGCAGAAGCCTTAGCAAATCCAAGGGCAGACAGGCCCAGCAGCCCTTTTGCTTCTACCTGGCACCACCTGGGAAACTGCTTTAGTTTTCCCTTCAGGAACCACGTGCAGCCTGTGAGGGTGGGAGGGATTTTGGATTATCTACACGCCCGGCAGGTCATAACAATGCACTACAGTGTCTTATAAATTGTAGAAAAATACTATCCTCTTCCAGAAAACCTGCTCATCTAGGCCCCGGTTGCCTCCTCCCACCTGGAGGACTACACTCACATCCTTGAGCAGGAGGTTGGTACCCCTACAAAGAAAGGAGCCGTGAAGTTGGTACCAGAGCAGGAATTTGAGCAATGAAGTTACTCTCGGTACCTCCTTGTTCATATGGAGGATGTAGGTTTGAATCTTATCCTAGATGCTCGATGCTTCCAATGGGAGAAGATCAAGATGTCAGTTCAGGACGCTGTTTCATATGAGGGGGTCCTTTTCAGTTTCCGTGATTTTCCCTCCACCCGTTTGAGAGGAGGGGGAGAGGCTACGTAGGATGGACCTTATGTCGATTAGCTGTTATGTAGACCGGCCTGAGGGTTTTTGGTCTGTGACCAACTTTTTGTCAGATGTGCTGGCAACAAGAAGTGGCAAAGCAGGGCAGAAAAGTACCTTGTCCTGATTGTACGTTGCATTAAAATATTGAATGCCTTTTCCAAAAGGGGATCCCCAGAGGAATTTAAGGTCATTCGACTAGTGACTGCATCTTCAGCATTCGCAAAGGGGCTACAATTCATGGAAATTTACTTTGAGGCAACATGGGCTCCACTGCACACACTCACCAAGCATTTACATGAACTTGCAGGTGAGAAGGGATAGCCATGTCACACATTCTGTACTCCAAGACTCTGAAGTGAACATTTCTTCAGTACCAACTCCTGGCAGGGTTATTGCTGGGATATCTATTCAAAATGTGAGGAATCTGCTGGTAGAAATATCCACCAGAAGAGAACGTTACTTTTGCTTTGGTTACAATCTTTCTGGTGGATACTTAATCCACCTGCACATTCTTCACTGGTCCTGTCCACTTCGGTGGATGAGGAATGGGCATAGTCATCTGAATAATAAGGTTATTCAATAGATTGTTGGGCTGTATATAGACTGTTGAATTACAGCTGATCTTGTCTCTGCCTCCAAGGGCTCAGATAAAACGGACACCCAGCGGATCCCAAAGAGATACTAAATGGTTCCAGTGGCATCATTTCTTGACAGTAACCGATGCTGAAACCAAGCCAAAGGTACATGCTGGTGTGGAAGAGCTAATGCAGATTCTTCTCCATACTGTCCTGCACCTAGGATAGTAAGAAGGTGATGAAGCTGCAGTTGGAGTATCTACCAGAAAAATAGCTACCATAGGTAAGTACCTTTTTCTTATGAGTACACTGGGGTTGGGGTGTGCAATTTTGTTTAATGATGATTGAAAATACCATTTACCTCTGTGCTACAGATAAATGTCTAAAAGCCTGTTCTCTAATTGAAGACTAGTATCTTTCATTACAAGTAAAACTGTTGTTCTTTATGCTTAATAGAATCGTAGTGACCTGAGATGTGCTATTGTATACGTAGACTAAAGCACTTTAATTTATTCTTTTTAAGGAGCACTGTCCGCTCTCTTGGGGAAACATAAATCTCTTTGATTACACAAACACATTGGTTTCTGGGAAAATGGCTTTGAATCTGTGGCCTGTACCTCATGGAATGGAAGATTTGTTAAATCCTATTGGAGTCAGTGGCTCAAATCCTAATAAGGTAAAATCTGGTTTTGATAAGACTGCTGCAAATCACTGATAAGCATTGTTGAAGGATGTGCAAAAATGACGTTCATTGTGTTTTTATAAATTATATTTTGAAACATTTCCATCTACATCATTTTTATGATTATTGTGCATCTTTTCAGGAAACACCTTGTTTAGAGTTGGAATTTGATTATTTTAGCAGTCCAGTCAAATTCCCAGATATGACGGTGATTGAAGACTATGCAAATTGGACAATGTCAAGAGAACCTGGCATCAATTACGCTCATGTAGGGCTGGTAAGTAAATGAGTATTCACTTTGTGTTTTCAGTCATGCCACTTGAAATGCTTTGCTCTTTATCATGTTTTTAAATATTTTTGTAGCGTGCCATCTGTTAGTATTCATCAGAATTACAATTTACAAACAGCAGATTCCCCACCTTCAGAATCTGCCCAGATACCAGACTGGATTTGAAGAGTTATTTACCAATACTCTCACTGGTACGTGGTGCTGTGTGGCTTTGTGGTGAGTACGTATCATCCCAGAAGTGACCGAGTGGAGTCACAGATAAGCGTGTACACCCCTGTACACTGACCTCAGTTCCTTTATTTCAGCATCCTTCAGTGCGGATCCGAAACTCCACTCTCTTCTGACGACTGCTAAAAGTTTTCATTGTGTGCTAGGAAATGGTGTCCCCACTGAAATAGACCGAGTTAAGCCATGCTGAGTCTGCAGGAAGTAGATGTTGGTCATGGACCCCACTTGAGGTATGTCTGTTGTGCTTTGACACCAAGCACAGCAGCAAGTGAGCCCCCCCCCCCCCCCATAGCCATAGGGGTTTCCAGGTGGACCTATGCCTTTGTGCCTACCCCCTGGTGCTATCTTCCACACCTGGACTGGCTGTCAGGCCCTTATCAACTCCAACACTGACTTCTTCCCTGGCCATAAGGTCTATGTAGATTTATCTGTGCTGCTTTTGGAACCAACTCCACTGGTGTTGAACGATCTGTTCCAGACACTGATCTCTACCAAAGAACCGACATAAAGAGAGTCCAGTCCTATGACTTGCTACAAGAACAAAAAGCACAACTGGTGGTCATACAGCTGGATTTCAATCTAGTGCCTCTGCACCAATGTCAGTACCAGAGTCACCACACTATTTTTTCCTCAAAGTCGTACAGAAAATGTTGTTGATCAACAGGCTTCATTGTTAAATAAAACATTTTTGCGGCTCTTTCCATAAGCAACTGTTAAGTCCTGTGGAAAAGGAATATCATCCGTTGGAATAACAACATCCTCTACAATATTAGCTAGTCCAGGAACATAGGGCAATAATAATTTTGCATTTTGTGTTGTCAGAAGTCTTGTGAAAACCCCAGCCATGGTTCCAGTGGTGATACCTCTTCTGGAAAATAAGTATAAACTCCAGAGACCGCTTCAGCGGGCATACTACACCGGATTCCGTTATCTCATCAGAGGCTCAAAGAATAAACAAAAATCTGACTACACCATCCTCGCATCCTCCAGACAGATAGTAGGCATATAAATAATTTGGTTAAACTGATCTCATCTATGGCAGCGACCTCTGTCAAATCTGCCAATGTTTCGGCAATTTTAGGGTGCTATGATCGCCAGGTGTGGGCATGATATTGCACCTTTAATTGGCCTCATTCCAGATGATAAAAGGGAAACAGTGCAAGCTATCCCTAGGAGGGAGAATTCACTTCTTTAGCTATTGGTGGCGTAGTGGATGTCTCAAATTCAGGTTTTCAGCATATTGAAGGAAGAACTGCCTTAAGAAGAAAAGGTTAGCCATTTGATGGCCTTGCTCTGTTTAGCAAACTTGTGTAAGGCCCTTCAAGGTCTTAAAACAGATATGGCCAATTCTATGCGTCTTCTGCAGTACTGAAATAGATAAGGGTCTTCTAATTTTCATGGTTCAAGAAGATCACAACATTTCAAAGGGGAGGATTCAGTGAGTATTGGACTCATTGTTCGTATTGTTCTCAGACGGTCTGGATATGTGAATTATACTTCTACAACTGCAGTTAAAGACAATCCTATGGAAGATCATTGAGAAGAAAAAGGGGTGGCTGTCAATCACGTACCAATGACAATCGAAAGAGAGCTTGAACCTCTAAACCCCCCTCCCCTTCCAAATGTTCTGCTTTACAGTTGGCAGTGTTGGGAGTTGCAGGCTCATATGGGTGAGGCAGATCATTCTTTCAGGTCAAACATTGGAGCTCATACAGAGACATTCTGTAATGCCACCCAAGAAAGAACATCTCTTTGAAGCTCCTGTAAATGGAGAAGTTCCCTTGTTTCTAAACAAGGTAACTATAGACACTGTCCCCAAGTCTTGAAGAAATCAAGGTTTTTACACCAGGTGTTTCCTGATCAAGAACAAAACAGGTCCCTGGAAACCAATCCTTGATGTCAGACAGCTGAATAAATAGTTTTAGAAAGCAGTGTTTCCGGATGGTTACCCTACAGAAGTTACTCTTGATGTAAGGAGACTTTATGACTGCCTCAGATCTTCAGGATGTGTACTTCCACATACCTATTAATCAAAAACACAGATAAGATCTCTGATTTTTGGTAGCAGGACAATCAGTTCAAGGTGCTCCCTTTCAGACTCAAATTCTCTCCTCAAATATTTGAACATTTCTTGATCCAGTAGCTACCTTCCTCAAATGTGAAGGTCATCAGGTGTTCGCCAAAGCATCATCAAAGTAAGTGGCAAGAATATCCACAACGGCCTGCATCAACCTGTTAAAAACAACAAAAAAAACAAGGTCTCGACTTGAATATTGAAAAATCATCATTGAAAACCCAAACAAAGATCCAGTTATTGGGTGCATTAATTGACACAGAACTGAGAAAGGCTTTACCATCATAAGAAAGAGCAAAAAAAGTTGAAGACTGGCATGAAATCTGTCTACAAAACATTTGGTAACGTGAAACAACAAAACCTTATTGAGTCTAAAGTTTTCATGTATAGTCCTGATCTATTTTTGCAGACCTCGCATGAGGCATTTTTAACAGGAACTAGTCCTACAATTGAAAAAGGTGAATGGTCTTGGCAAGATAAAGTACAAGTCACAAGGAGGCTGAAGCCGGCATTGCAAGGGTGGGTGCTTCTAACAATTTTGAATCCAGGACTTTGATTTCTACCGGTGCCAAGCAGGCTGATACGTAAATCAGAGGCATCCATAGACGCAAAGGGAGTCCACATGCAGGAGCTTTCAAGCAGAGGCCTATTTTCAGATGCAGAAAAGACACTTCACATCAATCTTTTGGAGCTCCATGCCATATGTCTAGGCCTGCAAGCATTCCTTCCCAGACTAACAGGTCAGTCGGTTTTAGTAGAGGAGACAATACAACCGTCCATGTTTTACTTAACCAAGCAAGGAGGGGGACAGTCCTGATCACTCTCAGAAGAGGCTCTGCTACTGTGGAAATTTGACCATTTCTCACTTGATAGGCATCGCAGTCGAACACCTACCAGGTTGCCAGAACTATGAGGTGGAACCATCTTTCAAATTGTGATGAGTGGGATCTAGCCCAAAAAACCAAAAGCAAGTGAATTAAATCTTCTGTCAGTGAGGTCATGCAATGATCTGTCTGTTTGCTTCTGTGAGCAACAGAAAATGACCACACCTGACAAGCAGGTTTTGTCATCTAGGGATGATGGGCAATGTTCTTTCAATCGGTTGGCCCAAGATCTTTGCCTTGCCTTTCCCCTTTTCCCCTAATCCCAGGGTGTTGAGGAAAGTGAAGATTGATGATTGCATTTTGATCCTCATTGCTCCGATATGGACACTCCAATATTGGGACAGTGAGCTAATGCAGTTACCAACACGTCCATCCATTCCTCTGAATGTGCATCGCAAAACACTTTCCAGACACCATAGAGAGACTCTACACCACAATCATAAGTCGCTGAATTTAACAACATGATACCCGACCTCTGGCCATTTCGATATGCTAGAAGAAAAGTAAAGATATTCTGGCACTGGCTCGATCTGCAATGACTAACCAGACTAACTATGCCAAGTGGAACTGCTTATGTGTCTGATGCAGGAATAATGATCATCCATTTCAAATAAAACCATCATCAAATCCTTCTGTGTATGTAGAATTTAACCAAGAGTGAACTCAAATTTTCAGGATTCATCTTACTGCAGTCTTTAGATTTAGGAGATGGAAACAGCAACATCTGCTCTGTTTTCCCAAAGAATCATGAAACCGCTTATAAAGGGGCTCATCAGAGCATTTCCACCTCTTCAACATCCACATCGTCAAGTCAGTTGATGTGACCTCCCTATTTGAGCCAATACATAAAACAGACTTAAAATTTGTCTCATGGAAGACAGCACTCATCCTAGCCCTAACGTCTGCTAAGAGGTTGGAAGGGATTCAAACATTCTTCATCGTGGAACCTTTTTTTTCTGGTTCATGAATAACCAGGTAATCCTCAGAAACGACCATAAATTCATGCCTAAGATTCCTTCTGATTTTCACCTAAATGAACATGCCATTCTTAGATCTTTCTTTCCAAACCCCTCTACAACAGCAGAAAGATTGTTCCAATCTTTGGACTTATGTATATAGCTCAGATTGTACAAAGGCAAGACAAAGGATGTACGCATATCAGATCAGCTGTTTGTCATTTTGTCAACCATGAAGGGGTCATGCCCTTTCCAAACCGGATAGCTCGTTGGCTCTCAGCCTGCAGGGGGACAGGCAGTCCTAAGAAACGTATTTCATTAAAGGTGAGCCTGATTCCCAATTTTGGTATGTATTATAATGTGTACTGCTTGCTAATTTGATTCAGGCATGTCAATGTACAAGAGATATAATGTTGGAGAACTGGAGTTAGTTAAGTAATTTCTACTCTTGCACTGGATACAATAAATAATATAAACATCTTCCATTCTTTCAGAAATCATACCTTCCCTTTAAAAGATGCAATTTATTTTTACCCACTTCGGAGATAATTGCAGAACCTCAGTGTGCTAGCTAGTCAAAAGTCAAAATCTTGTACATAACCCCCTATTCTCAGCAAAATCCTAGAAAAGAAAATGACACCACTTTATGCATGCAGAACTAAACCATTTCCTCAATGACCTTTTGTGTAGGTTTAAACCTGTAAGGGGCACTAAAACATCCATAGGAAAGCTAACGGAGGAGCTCCTCCTTAAAGTAGATGAAGACAAGAAAATAGTCTTTCTAGTGGATACCACAACATTGACAACATGCATTTAAGGCACACAAGTAAACTGACCATGGACAGCAGCCAGTGCCCTTTTCTGGATCCTTTCTTTCCTCTCTATGCATAGCCAAAAATTAATGTACGAAACATTTGTAGCTTTGTGACATCCTTTATGCTTCATCCCTTTCCTGATGCCTGGTGAACAGCTACTTGTGCCCCTTAGCAGAAATTCTCAAGTACTATCAGGTGACCTTCCAACTGTATGCTGACAATACCCAAATTTATTTTCGGCTAGACCGCAACTCAATCAAAACCCACAACATCACTGTGTGTTTGTATATCTTTCTCCGTTGGATAAAGGAGAGCTACGTCTTGAACAGACACCATAGTAATGGTAAATAATGATCCCACCTCACGGCTCTTTGATCAGCACCCAGGTCCAGGACCCTCCATTCCAACTCAAGCCAGAGACATGAGGTTACCCTTCAGCTCTGTGTTGTTCCTTCTACGAATCAATGCAGTGGCCAAAGAGACCATTCTTCAGCTGTCCCTACTGTTCATAATACTCCAAAGTGACTATCAGATTGAACTACTGATCCATCATTTACACAGCCGCCTTAAAACCTTGATTGTCAGGCTGCAAAAGCTATAAATACAGGCACCCAGAATGTCCCTTAGCCTACCTAACTGAGACAAAATCATGTATGTTCTGAAAGCAGTACTCAGGCCACCAATCAAAGCCAGGATCACATTCAAATTTCTCTGCACCATTCACAAAGCCTCTTGTTTAAAAGGCTTAAAATAGTTGCAAAACCTAACTTTCAGCTACATGCCAGGCAGAAACCTCCACTCATTAGATGCTAACTTGAGCCATCAACTGTTGTTCAAGCCATTGAAAAAAGGAGACAGATCCCTGAAAGTTTAGGCCCAAAACTGTTTAATGCCCTTGGCCCTTTCCTGAGATAAGAATCCACTACTGTGCTTCAAAAAAGCTGAAATGTTCAGACTCTCACTCTAAACAGACAGCCCAGACTCTCTGGGGACACAATTGTTAAGATGATTCTTATTCCTTTTTGTCATCTGAAGTAACCAAAAAGTTACATGTAGTTAATTTTAACACTACTAAATAGAGAGGACTGTCCGCTGGTGGCTATTCAGTTACTTGTCTCCTCTCTGTAGACTCAGTAAATGATTAAATGCAGTAGTCATGTCAGCTTGCAACTGGGTGATTGCTGCTTATTGCACAATAATCAGTAACACAACAACTTGGAAAAACAATTTATATATTACAAAGGTGTTTCATATAGCACTATGAAATATAATGAACAGCCCCTAGTTGATGGCAGAAACAAATACTTAAATTACTTGTCGTAGCTAACAGAGTGACTGAATGAAAGCCCACCTGCCTTATTGTACAATTTAATGAAAGTAACAAATCACTTTTCGTCTTGGCATGAGCTTGCACTCAGTGCAACCGAAACTTTTAGATGGACATATTTTTTCTTTACCAGAAGTAGGGCATGCTAGCCCTTCTTCCATCTCATTGTCAGTATGTTTGAGTCTCCTATGCCAGGATAGTAGAGGGTGATGCTATCTTGACGTGTAATGTATTTATTTGTGTGTGTACCAAAGTACACTGACTCATCCATCCAATTTTTTTAGAAGCTTTAATTAGTGCAAATTAGGACGCCTAAGTGTGTTTAGTGAAACAAATAGCAGACAAGAACAAATTGTACTTCAAAACATTTACAAAAGATCCTTAATCAGTTGTGCAATAGTAAAAATAACATTGTATTTGCAACATGGTTTAAACATCCAAAACAAAGAGTATATAGTGTTCTCAGACAAACATAAATATCCAAGAACATGGAAATTAATTTGTACAACATTTACAGGTATGAAATGGAAGTCACAGGAACTTGACCAGAGAGCTTATTGTATGACTGACCACAACAATACATACACCACAGACAAAACCATACCACAATAGAATATATACAGGAGCATGGGGAAAAAGTAGGCTAGAGTCCTTGATGTGATGCAAATAGTATCATACAAGGTACAACACAAAGCTTACAGCAAACAGCAAGTAGAGTTGTAAGTCAGGAGCTTGGCAGTCCTTAAAGTTCTGCAGGAAAGACAGTACAGTATCCCTGATTTTGTTTTGAGCCAATGCCTATAAAAAACAGAGGTAGAATGGGGTTTTTCTGAACACTGGAGAAGATTTTTAGATGTTCTGTGTGAACAAAGACCACTAGAAATATTTACTTTTGAAGCCAAATAAATAGAAAAACCATTGCATAGGTCATTAGGGACTGAGCGGACTGGTTTTTAAATATTTCTGGATTCAGTCAGAAGCTTTTAAAAGGTGAGACAAGCAGTCATAATGTGCTCAAAACATTTAGTCCCAATCTTCTTGCACCTGACGGGTCTGTCTTTTAGTGGAAGCAAAATGTACTTTAGGAATGCCTGTAGGAAGGGAATGACCATAGTCACTCTTATATAATACCAGCTACTAGACCACATTGAAAAAAGACTTTAATGACCGAAAGGAGTCTGAATTTAATTAAATTGCTTTTTTTTTTTTTTTTTTTTATTAGCCCATTTTTAGTTGATGGTTTGTATATTTTCAGGGTCTTATCCTAGGGGAAACATGTTTGCTTTCTGTTATGGTGATCGAGGTGAGCTGTGATCACACAGAAGTATTACCCAGGGGAGCAGAGTTCAGGAAAGACTCATTCTTATCAGAGCGTTCGGTTTAAGGTGGCGAATAGACATCCAAACCTGGATAGACTTAATCCCAGCCAGTTGTTATATTTTAATGAGAAGCTTCTTTCAGGTGGTGCTGTGTATCAGAGTTGCCCATGTATTTTATTAAGTGACCTCGGAATTTACTTGATAGGCAGAAGAAGGTTGGTGCCAAAATAGAACCTTGAGAGCTGCAGTAGGACTTCCAAAGGAATTCTCAATTTCTATTTCGTTGGAAGTGATTCATTGAGTAGGAAGCCAAAGCTCTAAAGCCTGATAGTGAGTTGTCATGGGGGTTAATTTCAACATTGTATTGTTTAAGTTGTGTAACTAGAAAAAAGTTCAGAATGCTTGGCATGTGAATCTGTTAATGGTCAGAAATTCCCTGGGATCCTCTGGGTTTTTTCAAAATAGGCGAAGTATGACCAATTTTATAGCAGTCCATGATCGCCTATGGCACGTGTACACTTAATAAAAATGGAGCCAAAAATGGTCAACTGCTTTTAACTAGGAAGACTGAAGTGGGTGGTCAGAAAAATGACAGGTTGGTCTTGTCCTGCCCACAGCATTAATAAGTTTAGTTTTGGTTAACTCTTAAAGAAGATTTTGTAGTTTAGTGAAAAACATACCACTAATCATTATTATTGGAGTAATGGAATGTCTTTTCCTTGAAAGATTGGGTAGACTCTACATATTTTCCTTTAGGGTTGACAACAGAGTAGACGATAGAGATTTGTTTTGATTCAGGCTGCAAATTTCCATTCATGTCTCTCACCGTTCACCCATAAATATACCTACTCATATTTCATATTCTTCTATCTTTTCCTCGATCCCTGGGTAAAAACGTGAAAGCACTCATCTCACCCACCAGCTCATTTTAGCCTTTAGGCTCTGACCCATCTACAAAATCCCCCTCACAAACTCATCAGGGAGGGAAGAAGGCATTTCATTTACCAGCAAAAGACTGACTTCTAGGCTTTTTCAGTGTGTTCATAAAGTAAAGGCAAAAACCTAACATATAAGAGGATAACTAAATTAGAAATGGGCATACGCTTTTAGATAGCCATATTTAAGGTGGAAATAAGCTGTCATTGTGTAAGTGCTAGCAAAGGTATCACTATGTCATATGACATATGCGCTATGTCCAACATAGTGGTCAAGCTGAAGGTATTGTTCAGTTTGCCTTCAGAATCCAGCCATCAGTAGTTTGCTGTCTACCATGGACTCCTTAAACAGTAGATTCTTGAAAGGCTGCCCAGCTAATGTTGCCATGTACTGCCTGCTTGATCTAGGACTGAACATGAACTCCTATCATTCCACAATCACTCTCAAATGCTTACTTCTTAGTGCACTTCTCTCAGTGTATGTGACTTATTTTTTTGTGTCTAATTAGTATCTCCTAGTTCTACGTAATCTTGCAAAAAACAATATTTTGGCTGCCAAGTCATGGCAAATCTCGCTGACCATCTTTAGGTGCTGTGCATGATATTGATAACTGTTTACTATTTTGAGTTCTTTTGGATACTCTGATTCTACTGGAGCTGGATAAAAGACTGCCCAAGATTTGAGCTGTAAAACATTTATATAGCTCATGTTCACACAAGTGAAAGTGCAGACAGAGGCCCATGGTTCAGTTAAGCAGTACTTACAGGACTTGATGTTCCATGAAACTAAGAACTGTTCTGTGGAGAGAATTGAATAAGGTGCACATATGACAAAGAAGTCAAAGTTAATTATTTTATTATGTAGTTAGTATGACGTTCAGCCAGTCCAGTACACTTTGTGAAAGGCAAACTGGATAGTATAGTTTTCCAAGCTCAGTAACATTTCTTTCATGGAGTCAATGATTTAGGTTTGTGGTGTTCCTGCACCCTATATCACATCTTGTGGATTCAATTTGAAATGTTTCCTACTAAAATCACATATTCAGGAGTTCACCAGTCACGTGTGTCCAAATTGAATAAATTAGTTGTCTTGTTTGGCTTTACCACTGTGTGGGCACTGATTTGTTTATCTAAGTGTTGCCTTGTTTACAAAACTCCAGGGAGAGTTAAGAATAGAGTATTATTTTTAGGATCTTGAACCTTATTAGGTGTTGAAAATAAAATAGCATGTTTTGGATATGTTTGCCCAGCATTCTCTTACCATGCAGAAAGGATCATATATTCTTTTGGGCAGAAATACTTGACTGTTGAAGAATAGTGCTGTTCCATTCCTTGATCTTGTAGGAATACAGGTATGCTGATTTTCTGATTTGTGTGAGATTCTTAGCTATCTTTCAGAAAATAGGCTGGTAAGAGCTAAAGAAAGGGTGCTCTGACAAAACTAACCTATCTCTTTATAAAGATGAAAGTCACACTGTTTAGGTCATTTGTAAATCTCAACCGAGTCTTCTTTCAAAGTCTGATGTTTCAAACCAGAGGATGCTTGAGAGGCACAAAACAGCAACCAAATATTGCAAAGGAAACCTGGAGAGGAGTATGTTGCAATGACATATCGTGTATCGATTCCATTAAGGCTGAGTATTATGCCCTAGTAATTTGTTCTGGTCTCCTCATCAACAAACATGGCAGTTAATTTCCAGTGTGTGGGGCTCATTTTCACATAGGTCCTTTATTCTCTGCTGAGTTAGATGTGGAAGAATGGTTGGTTCTGTTAAATTCCCTCTACAGACAAGGGAATAATGCAGCGTCAGAATCTGTGGAATTTAGATGCCCAGTGATACTCAGTCAAATCTTCCCCTTTGCTAAAACAGCTTACAAATTAGGCACTCTACTAGATGCATCACATAATTTTTTTTTTTTTAAAGCATTTGCAATGCAGTGGGTCTTGCATTTGTTCAACTTAGAACTATTAGCTTTGTAAAGTCCTAACCAGACTTTTCTTGCCACATAAATTGAAAATGAAATGGTATACAGTTTTACTTAAGCAAGCCGATTTAATGCGCCACACCACGAGCGTGAAGGCGCACACAAACGGAAACAGAAGTTTGCTCTCAGTCAAACGTATCAGCAGTTATGCAATTTTCTATTTAACGGGGTCAATGTCATGCAAAGCGCTCAACTACTGCCGAGCGAAATCACGCTGCATAAGAAATAAAAAGAAAAAGTAGTCCAGAAGCCATTCAGAAAACATGGACCCTCGTATGTTTTCAGTAGTTTACCAGTGCTGTTGAGGGCTAACCACCGGAAAAGGCATGACGTATGCATGCCTTTAACAAATTAAATCAATCGAATTTTAAAAGGCAAGGCCACGAACCAACGAAACTGATGGATGTGACATGAACCTGGTTAAAAGCCCACAGAGAGATTACAGCAGGGGCCAGAGCGCTTGCGTGCTTGATCCTAACAAGATGATGAAAGAAGGGCTTTAAGTAATCAGTCAGTGGCGATGGCTAGGCTGCATTCAAGTCCATTGTTCTTCACTTACCATGCCACACCAGACGGAAACCTGCTACGTTAAAATCAGTCTGTGCACTGCTGCAATAGAAATAGTTTAGTCCAAACTAACAGGCATCTTAACTCACTTATTGGTAATAGTATAATGCATGGAATTTAATCCTGCTGTGGCTTTTTCATTGGATGAGTCTTCACGCTAAATTTCTAGTTACTTAATGTATATAATGTTATTAAATCTTATTTTACAAGTGCATAGCTGTAACTATGCTACCTGCTAGGGTGGTATGCTTGTATGTTTTGAAGTGTGTGTTGACAATGCTAATTTTCTTACTCTGTTCCACAGAGTAACCGACTTGCTAGAGACATTGAATTATGTGAGAGTGATAAAGAACAGCTCCGTGCTATCTGTAATCGCGACCCCTTGTCTGAAATCACTGAGCAGGAGAAGGACATCCTTTGGAGCCACAGGTACTTAGAAGTTTAAAGCTGTCAAATAGCATAAGCCTTTGTGGCTACTAATGTCTTTGGTTTCCACCATTGTCAAAAGATATGCAACACTTCTTTGATTTAAGGGTGGTGGGTAAAAGTGACAGTATAGCAGTTTAAAACAAAAAAGCAGATTTTGCATACCATTGTACTTAATGCTAAGTTGTCTTTTTGTATTAAGCAGTACTAATAGCAGAAGTAGAGCATCTTATGATCCAGCAGGTAACAGCTTTGGTGATGTTCAGAGATGTGTGGAATTGTATAAAACATCTACTTGTTCAGTGGACAAAGGGCTTTGAAATATACTTTTCCTGTAGAAAACAAATTGTCTCATTTGGTTCCATGCAACACGAGGACAGATTATGGTAGCTGTTTCATATCAGAACTCCAGTAGTATCCCCTGAATGTAATAGGGCTCATATTGGGTCATGCTTCGGGTTCTAGCAAGCTCCAATTTCTGAACACACCAGCATGTGCAGCGACTCACTTTATCAATGTACTCAGTTTAATCTAGTCTTTGTATCATAGTAGGGCCCAGAGTACGCAAGCACATTTTTTGTCACAATTCAGATTTTAGCAGAATTCAGGATGTATCAGCTCTCTATTTGCAGTTTTTAATGTTAGTGTCTGAGGAAGCACTTTGTGAACTGCCTCTGCAAATTTACTTCTACCCATTCACTCCATTCTTGCAACATTTTACTATAAATTAACATTTTCTCAACTTGATCATGTTGTGTACTTCTTTGGTAGATTATTTTAAATCTCGTTGTGCCAGAGTATTCTTGTTGCCATAATGTTTTGTGCTTAAATTAAGTGATACATCGGTGACTAGACATTGTTTATGTGAGGTAAAACATGCAAAGTTTTGTCAGATCCTACCTTTACGGACTATTTTTGTGTGTAATTTTGGCTTGTGCACACACAAGTTGGCTTTGCACTTACAATAGGATTCACTTGCATGAACATTTTTGTGTCCACAAACCTTTTCACTGGCTAGAACACCTGGTGGTTTTATCCCAATATGGAAAGGTATTCACCATCTCCACTCCACTTCTCCCAACCATTCAAACGGTCAAACATTTACTCCTGAGAAGTACGTGAGTAAATGTGTTTACACAGTGAATAGGGATCTCCCCCAAAAAAATGAGGTTGTAAATAAAGGAGTTTCTTCATGCAAGAAAAGTGGAGAAGTGTGGCACAATGGTTAGAGCGGCAGACCCTGGAGCAGAGATCTGGCTCAAGACCAGGGTTCAAGTCCCGCTTCGGCAGGTCTTGGGCTCAATTCCCTTGGACCAGATAATTCTCGCCTCTGTGCCTAATCTAATTAATGGGTCCCACTCTGCAACTCTGGGCAATAGCTTGCTTAATCTCCACAACGGCCCCAACAGCGCTTGGATGCCTTGCTTCACCCTGGGGGTGCCCAGGAGTGGGCACCTCACAGGGAAAAGCCAGGAGGGGTTCCATAGCGGTATGAGTACAGCGCCTTGAGACCCTAACGGGTGAGTAGTGCGCTATACAAGTGCAAAGTTTACAGTTTTACAGAAATACCTTAAAAGGAGCATAAAAACAAAAGCTTGAATTTGTGAATTTGCACTTCCACAGCACATTGTTGCATTAGCAAATTCACTTTGATATATTTGCTCCAGTTAAAATGAAGTTCACTGATGTTTATTAGCAGTATGCCTGGAACTGTTTCATTTTTCAAGCCAACTTCTATAAAATCTTGTGAATTCCTGAAAGTCATAATTCCACACCCATGGAATACCTTAGACCTGCCAGTACTGTTTGTAGGAAGCTGGCTTTCTATGTAGTGTAAGGGGACACTATGCAGATAGTCCAGGTGACCCTTATTGATTTACAGGAGATAAAATAATAATCCCAATTGTTCTTTTTTTGTGGTGTGGGCGAGTAGTTTAGGCTTATCAAAGGGTAGTGCCAAGCATTCGCTGAACACAGAGTCAATAAATAAGACATACTCAAAAAGAAACTCAAGACCAATTTTAGAAAAATGCAACACTTTTATATTATATTTCAACACCAGAAGATCTTCAAAGCAAGGTAAGTACTGGTGCCGATATTTTTTCACAGTGGGGTAAGAAAAAACACCAATGCACTTTTACCTGGTAATGACTCAGTGTACAAAGTAAATTTACTGCACAGGGGTATTTGCAGAAAGATGTGTCGGTTTGGGGGGGGGGGAGGGGGGGGAGGGGGGGGGTAGGGGTAGGGGAATCTGGGTAACACAACCTGGCGAGAGCCCCACAATTCACCCTACTTTGGATTCTCCTTGGTGTCTAGTTTTAAAAAAATGCACAGGTTAGATCAGTTTTCCTAGGTGCCGGCTGAGCTAGAGGACAAAATCCACAGCTAGGCACTTTGCAAAAAAAACAGATTTTTTTTTCCTTTGGGAAAATGTGTTCTGTCCACGTTGTGTTTTGGGGCATTTCCTGTCTCGGGCACTAGGTCTACTCACACAAGTGAAGTACCATATTTATCGGGTGACTTGGGGGAATGCTGGGTGGAAGGAAATTTGTGGCTTCTCTCAGATTCCAGAACTTTCTGTCACAGAATTGTGTGGAAAATGTTTTTTTTTTTTTGCCAAATTTTGAGGTTTGCAAAGGATTCTGATTAACAGAACCTGATGAGAGCCCCACAAGTGATCCCTTCTTGGTTTCCCCTAGGTGTCTAGTTTTAAAAAAATGCACAGGTTTGGTGGGTTTCCCCAGGTGCTGACTGAGCTAGAGGTCAAAATCCACACCTAGGCACTTTCCAGATTTCAATGTAAAAATGTGATGTGTCCATGTTGCGTTTCCTGTCGCTGGCTGTAGGCCTACCCACGCAAGTGAAGTACCATTTTTATCGGGAGATTTGGGGGAACACAGAATAACAGAACAGGTGTTATTGCCCCTTGTCTTTCTCCACATTTCTCACTTCCAAATGTCTATTTGAGAAATGCCCTGTAATTCACATGTCAGTATGGGCACCCCGGAATTCAGAGATGTGCAAATAACCACTGCATCTTATCTTGTGCCCATTTTGAAAATGCAAAGGTTTCTTGATACCTATTTTTCACTCTTTACATGTCACCAAATGAATTGCTGTATACCAGGTATACAATGAAAACCCATTGCAAGGTGCAGCTCCTTTATTGGCTCTGGGTACCTAGGGTTCTTGATGAACATACAAGCCCAATATATCCCGACAACCAGAAGAGTCAAGGAGACGTAACGGTATATTCCTTTTGAAAATCTGACATTGCAGTAAAAGTTAAAGTAAAATGTGGAGAAAAATGCTTTTTTTCACCTCAATTTCAATGTATTTTCATTTCAGCTGTTATTTTACGTGGGAAAACCTTATAGGATCTACACAAATGACCCCTTGTGAATTCATAATTTTGTCTACTTTTCAGAAATGTTTTATCTTTCTGTGATCCAACATTGGTTTCACACCCATTTCTGTCACTAACTGGAATGAGGCTAAAAGTACAAAAAATGTGGTATGTCCCAGTAAAATGCCAAAATTGTGTCTCAAAATGTGATTTTCTGATTCACGTCTGCTTGTTCCTAAAAGCTGGGAAGATGGTGATTTTAGCGCCACAAGCCCTTTGTTGATACCATTTTCAGGGGGGAAAAAAAAACACAAGCCCGCCTTCTGCAGCCCTTTTTGTCCCCATTTAAAAAAAAAAGAAAAAAAAGAAAAGAAATTGCTGTATTTTGGCTAATATCTTGGTCTCCTCCAGGGGAACCCACCAACTCTGGGTACCTCTAGAATCCCTAGGATGTTGGGAAAAAAGGTTTGGGTAGTTTATGTGGACAAAAGGTTATGAGGGCCTAAGCGTGAACTGCTCCAAATAGCCAAAAAAAAGCCTAGCACCTAAGGGGGGGGTGGGGGGGGTGAGGCCCGGCAGCGAAGGGGTTAAGATTAAAGCCTGGATTTTTTTTTTTTAAATTAGCACATAATAGTTACATTGTTTCTTGTTTACAGTATTGTTTTAGGTTTAGCCTAGAGACAGCTTGAGAGGTTTGCGCCTCATGTAAACGAAAAACAAATTGAAAGCAAAAAGTAGTTTGTATATACTTAGAGGAGCTTTGGTCAGCCCTTTTAATCCCTTGGGCTGTTCAACTGCCATTCACTATGTATCCACCTCAGTGTAGACACTTGCAGGCTTTACCCAGCAGTTGCATCTCTTGCAGGAGTAGCAGGTCAGGGGAATGTATAGATATAGAGTGTTACAACACCGCTCTTAATTTTAATATTCCAAAAAGAACGGACAATGGGTCAGGATGTTGCCCAGCCATCCACTCTCCTGACTGTCTTATTGGTGTGAATTGTAGTGAATGTGCGGGTTATGTCCTGTGTCTCGCATAGTGATGTACTTGTGTGACTGCATGTCATGCTGTGCACCCTCCCCACCAAACATCTAACTTAACTCCAACCTGCCCCCACACCCCAATTTTCCCTGGAATGAGTTTTCAGCTACCTATTTCCCCAACTTGGGAAAGGTCTGTTGCCCATCCCAGCCTTCGAACAGCTCCCTCAAATGTTTCTGTCCTTCAGTGAAAGTCAGGCCCTGTCTTTTTTCCTCCCCTGTTCCCTGTATGGAACATATCTCTGTGAGACGCAGCCTATTCTTCAGTGTCTGAGGCCTTTTTCATTGGCCTCTTTTTGCAGATAGGTAGCCAGTGTATCCTGATGTCTGTCTTGAGGTTGAGCCTCCAAGGCCGCCCCACGGTGGGCTAGTTGGTCTTCTCCCTTGCGTGGTCGCAACCGTTCTCGGCAGTCACTTCAGGACCGATGCCACGGGTGGCAGCTGTTCTTCTGTCCACTCTTGGGCTCATTCTGGATGGTTGGACAAATTGACTTTGCCCTGAAAGATCACCTTGAGTCTGGCCGGGTAAAGCACCATGTATCTTATTTCCAGGGCCTTCAGTTTCTGATTTAACTGTTCAAATACTTTCCTCTGTTGTTGTACCACTTTTGTGCAGCCTGGGACTTTGAGGATCCTTCTAGATTTGGGTCTGACTTCCTTCAGTGATTTTTGGGGTGGATGCTTCTGCACTAATGGCCTGTGTGACCTTTCTATCAAGAAACGTCTTATGAGTGGAAGGTTTGCAACCACTCCTCCAGAAAGTGCTTTGGACAGGAGCCTTCCACACCCTTCCGGAACAGCTGGTTGTTCTTCCGAGAGTGCCCATCAGCATCTTCACCTTGGAACACCAGCTCTCCACAAGTAAACCTCTGCTTTCGGACAGATAAGCTCCGGTCTCACACCATGCCCTCTAGATTCTCAATTCACCACCCGACCTGTGGTTTTCCTGTAAGTTATGGCAGAGTATTTGTAAGAAAGTGCCTCTTTTTGACATGGTTATGCCCCTCTTTTTGCCTGGTAGATGATGTGATCACGACTGAAAGTGCACTGGGTTCCTGCTGTCCAGGTCTCCCCAGTGCGAGATATCTTCCCAAAACTGCACAGTTCTTTCCCCAGTTGGCAAAACCTTAAGTACCCCCCTGTAAGTCCTGAGTAAATGGTACCCCCAGTACCTACTGCCTGGGGTACAAAAGAGGGTCCCTAAGGGCTGCATTACGACTTGTGCCACCCTAAAGGACCCCTCACCAAGCACATGACAGGGTGCAATTGCAGGCTGCATGTCTTGGTGCAAACAAAAGTGAAAACACAGCATGGCACACAGCCTTTGTGCCTTCCCCCATCTAGTCATGCATTATATGTAAGTCAGCCCTTTAGCAGGACTTACAGCCCTAAGGCAGGGTGCATTACATATCATGTGAGGGCATATCTGCATTAGCAGATATGCCCCTGCTATGTCATTGTCAAGTCTCAGACATAGTAAGTGAGCAGGGAAGCCATTTTAAATGCATGTGCTGGACAGTGGTCAATACTAGTTCCCCAGCTACGTGATTGCTTCACTGAAGATATGGATGTTTGGTATCAAACATCTCGTACTGGTGAACCCACACTGATGCCAGTGTTAGATTTATCAATACATGCACCCTGAGGTGCCCGCTGAAACCCTTCCAGCTTCTCTGTGCTCGCTGATCAGTTTCTGCCAGCATGCCACCCAAAACATTCTTTCTGGTCCCTTAGAGGGAGAGTCTTATGCTCTGAGGAGGCCCAAAACAAAAGCCTGTCTGGGAAGAAGGTGTAACACCGCCTCCCACAGGATGACCTGCTGATTAGCCTTCCTAAGGTGGCAAGCCCCAAAGGGCTGCCGCCTGTGAAATGAAAATCTGTCTCCTCTCACGGCAGGAACACAACTCCCCCCCCCACTTCCGCCAGCCTGAGCCCATTTGGCACTTGGACAGACACGAAAACAGCTAGTCTGAAATGCATGCCACCTCCAGGCTAGTACCACCCGAAGGTGATTCAATACGAGGTGGACATGATTTTTCAAAAGTAGACATCTTTTTAATGGCATACTTAGGGATTCTGGGACAGGGTTATGGCCAGTTCCCTCAGTAAGTGATCATATAGGGGGCGTAGTGCCCCCTAGGGACAGTAGCCCATCGGCTGCTACCCCTCACGCTCCTAAATTCCATATTTCGAGGAGACCCTGGCACCAGAGAAGCAGAATCCTGCTGACCTGCAGGACTCTCCAGAGATGCAAAAGGCAAGAACCGAAGAACTGTGCCGGACTTATTGCCAGCCTTGCCAGCATACCTGTAGACTTTGGCAATTTTGAGACTCCTTGTCCTCCAGCTGCTGAAACGTCCAAAAGTCTGGGAAGACCACCAGCCTTCACACCAGCACAAGGAACTCCAGTGGAGTAGCGGCACTGCTCTCTTGTATCAATGCAGCCACACAAGAACCACAGAAGAGGACTCCGGGCTGCCAAAACTGCCGCCGGACAGCACCACTGCACATGAGCCTCCCAGCCTGTGTTGAAATGGGCCAACGGTGCAAAACTGGTCCCCAGCCTCTCCAGAGACAAAATCCATTGTGGGTTTCCCCACTGCAACCTTCGTACCGATGGCTATAGTATCTTTGTGCATTGCGGACCCCCGCCTCAATTGCGACTGCCTCCAGTAATGGCAACCACGACAGTCCAATGCACCTTTGCATTCGGTCGCCTCAGATAGTTGATGAGGACCACTGGTGTCTCTACGTCCCCCGGGCTCGTGAGACTGTAGTCCGCTTGCTGGTGCACCTGGACTAGTTCACCAGTCCACGCCTGCATCCTGTTCTGTGGCTACCGTGACTAGTGACGGACAACCGACGGCCCAAGAACCCTCTGCACCCGGAGGCCCACTGGTGTCCCTGCTATCCCGAGCATTGCAAGACCTGAGCCCACAGAGTGACTCACCCATATAGGGCACTCAGTCTTAGCCTGCAGCCCCTTTTCACAGTGACCGATCTCCATAGGAACACATTGGCAGACGACGCTGCTTTGCACTCTGCACCAGGCCACCCCAGTGCCATTGAAGGTGTAGTGTGGGTGCTGCCTTGGACCTTGCCCACTACTTGCATTAAACCCATGAGATTGGTCTTGTAAATTGTGGTACTCGACCTGTTTGCATAACTTGTTTTTCCTCCCATAGGATAACAGTGCAGAACTCAGAAATTGCACTCTGCTCACTTTTTAAAGTGAAAAGAATTCCTGTTTAGAAAATGTACTTACCTGAACGATTTCTCTCTGATGCATTAATATATATAAAGATACCTGTTATTTTTATAAATTGGTGTGGCTATTCTTCTTGAGTCATGTGTCTCATTAATCAAATATTGTGTGTATTTTTAGATGTCTTGTACTCCTCTGTGTTAAGACCAAGGCTGCTCGACCACACTATCCCTAAATAGAGCACTTTGGGATTGCATAGCAAGCCCTGTCCACTCAATGGGAACCCTTGGGACCCTTCACACGGTATTCAGATACCACATAAAGGGCCAGCTGCCTACAGTATTTTAGTCTTCAGGACTTGATGAAAGCGTTCAATAGGTCACAGAATAGCATCTTTGCGTGGGAGTGGCTCTCCGTCTGCCCCACCCATGGGTGGCAACATGGGCTCACCGTCCTCTTGCTCCCCGTGTCCGCTGTGCCATGGGTTTAGCGAATTTGTCCAGTTTCCCTGCCTCAGCTGGGCCTCATCCTTGCAGGCAGACAGCTGGAGGTTCTTTTGCAGCTGGACAACCTGACAGTTCCTTAGCCCCATTACTTCGGGCAGATGGCATGAGCAGGCGCACTGTGACTCGGTCTCAGAGCCCCCTCACCTGGGGAAGGCATCGATGTCTCCCCTACCCAGGGCCTCCTCCATCTAGCATCCGACCTTGCCACAAGGTGGATCTCATCTCCTGCCTATTCGCTGCCCACTGCGAGGTCCACCATATCTCTTCTTTCAACTCCTAACCTAACTCAAGAGGCCCCTTCAAAGGGCCCTCCTCTGTCTCTTTAGTGAGTGGTGGCATCTACCAGTCCAGGCCCCTTCCTCAAACCATCATCCTGATGTGGCGGAATTCTCCACTTCGCTACTGATGCCCAGGTTCTGCAACCTCACTCTCTGCCGCTGAGGCACTTTAGGGGCTTAATGGATGGCAGCCAATTTCGCTCCCCACTAACTGCCGCCTAGTTATGGGAGTTCTGTGGCCGCCATCCTGGATTCTCGGCCCTGTGGGGATCGGTGCTTCAGCATCGGCCCTGTGGGGATTGGCGCTTCAGCGGAGCCCCCTCTCTCGCTCTGTACAGTCTCCTTGCCGCTATCTGTGGTACCTAACATCCACTGAGAGAGGGATCAACAGGGTGGCAACAGCGCCCAGATTTAGAAGAATGGTTGGTGTGGGCACAGGTGCTGAAGAACAGTGGCTGACATCTTGTGTTGCTAAATCACATCCCACCTAATCCAGGTATCGCCTTGTCAACATTCTGCTGGTGTGTATCCCTGGCTGCTGTTGTGTTTCATTGCTTGTCAGCATGCTTCATACATAGTTCTGATCATGTAAAGAGCCCCATAGTTCTGATCATGTAAAGATCACTTACTTTAAGAGAATCCACAATCTCAAACCTTCTGCATTTATTTTTACTTACCAAGTGTTGTATGTGCCAATGAATCCTTATCAGTGACTTCCACCAATAACATGGTAGCTTCTTTCATGTAACCATTGCCTTAACTCCTAACAAGTCTGTGTTTTTTTTTTTTTTTTTTAAATCGTTTAACACTCACTACATCCGTATTCTTAACCATAAACCTAATTCTTTCTAAATACTAATCTAAGTCTTACCCTTTGTCATAATCAAAATGCCCTATTGACCTCAATGGACAGTTTAACAAAATGTTCAATTTCTCTATTCTGAAATTCTAATTCTTGTTTGTAAGATTTGTAATGTACATATGTTTCATCCTGTACATCTAATTTCCTTGTTCAAATCCGAAATTGTTTGCAGACATTTTTTAGGTTGGTTTATTGCTGAAACATTTTGGAACCTTAAGGACATCAGGTGTTTGCACTCAAAATGTGGATTTAGATTGCAGTGTTGTAATTCATTTTATCAGGGTGTATTACAAAAGTCAAAAGAAAATGTAGATCACATTTGAAGTCCTCTTCGACCTTACAGTGCAGCGATTTTTTTTTTTTTTTTTTTTTTTTTTTTTTTATCAAAACATTTGTATGCCCTGTTTTCATGACTTATTGATAGGGCTGTGTGCTGTTTGGCTAAAGAGGCTGCAGATACATCTTCCAGAGCCCCTACTGGGATAGACCTGTGATAAACCACTACACTGGCAGCTCCTGCAGCTATGCTTGAGTATGGAGGAGTGGATTACTCCAGGGCTAAAAAGAGACTCTGAATTAGGCTGTCTAGTAAGGGCTGGGGTAACACTTTTGACTTGTTTTACACGAATATGCATGTCAGGGTGATTTTTCTAAACCTTCTGGCTCTTCATCAGAGTCTTCTTTACTTTTCCTAAAGTCTTTTGTTCCAGTATGGGCCTCTTTTATTCTGATTATACCTGGCCAGGGCATAATTCATTTTCTGTAACTTAAGTCCTCAACATTTTGTTGGGACTCAGAAGCCAAAATTGAGATTCTTTTCAACAATCATATTACGTTTGTTCATGTCAGTGGTCTTCTTATTGCATCATATGCTTCCGTTTATAGTTTCATGAGAATTACTTTAGATTATTGTTATATGTATGCATATGTAATCTGTCTGTCCTGATGTCTATAAAGTCGCAGTACCTGCTAGTAGAAATGAAAGTTGATCCTCAAAGCTATTCAAATGACAAATTGCCACTGTAATCTCTTGAGCAGCCCTTTCACATCCAAATATCTTTTCTTCAGACACCCAATGGGTAGCCAAACCTGCTCTGCTTTCTCTGTATCTATTATTCTCATGCTCTTTGCCAGCTGCTGCGGTTTCTTCATTGTGCATGTGGGTTCTACTCTGCAGGGTTTTCCTTGATTGTCTCTGAATGTATGTATCTCAATGACGACTGCTGGTCTGGCTAACTGTTCTATAGACCAAATTCAATTTGTGCTATGTCTCCAGTAATGGTGGCAGCGTTGTTCTGTGTCTGGCATTTAGAGATGCACATCTACTGACTTCCTTTCAATCCTCTACATAGGAATCCACATGAAACAATTTGGGCAGCACCAGCAGCTGAGAAAGAGCTTCCTACAGAATCACACAGGGCACAATAGAGATTTTTAAACTCACCTACACCTAGTGATTTGTTCCCTTTTTCTATGGAGGCAGAAGCAGAAGTGATATGGTCCACATCACATGCTTTCCATCTGCCTCGAGCATTACAAATATGCATGGTCTCCCTTTCCTGTCAAGGCTGCTAATTGGTCAAATAAGTTTCTCCCGTCAAGAGGCCATGTGGAGCTGGCAGTGGAGTCTACTTTAAATTTTAGTTTGCAGTTTTTTAACCAGATAATCTTCTAAGCCTTCTCTTAAAAAAAAAAAAAAAAAAAAAAAAAAAAAAAAAAAACATTCTGGCTATTAACCACTCCAAGATTGTGCCTACAATCACTTTTTTTGACAAAGAACAACTACTACTCTTCTCCAGAACTCAGCAGTTTCCACGGAGGCCAAACTCTTTTGAACCCTGCATTTGGAAGTCCTTGTTTTGTCCCTGATACTGCCAGAGTAGGTGAGACATATCTGCTATTCCTAGTTGCCTAGTGGCCTTCAGAACCATGGTTCCTGCCCACTGTGTTGCACAGAACATATTACGATTCTTTTTTGGTTTTCTAGGATTTTCAGACTTGATAGTAGTGTCTCAGTACCTCCAAAAGAGCATACCTGCCCCTTATTCTGTTAACCAGTTGTATGGACTTTTCATCTCTGTGCATTAAGACTTCATCAATCCACAAACCTCATCTAGATCCACCCCAATCCCTCTATAGAGTTTGTAGCGTAGATTGAGGTACCCCTGGTGAATAGTTGTTATTTTTAATCTGGAACACGTGCAGCAAGCTTTTAAAATTCTGTTCATAGTCTCTTGCGTGAAATTTGAAAATTAAACCATGCTGTTTATGAAGATCTGAAAATATTGAAATATAAATGTTTCTTTTTTAAAATATGTGATTGATTTTCCTCCAGTATTTTAATTTTTTGTTTACTTTTCTACATTTCAGAGCAAGGGCAATTCTTTCAATAAATTCGCAAACCCTTTTTTTAAGGTACAATGGCAGAGATAAGTGGACACACTTTAGGCACATATGCCTGCGTTTCGATCATACTTACTCCACTATTGGAGCTTTCATAGATTCACATGCTTGAATTTTTCCCCATCATCGAGATGGGAGGCCCAGGTGTAATATAAAAGCTTTGCTTAAATGCTTCTGTGTGTGTGTGTGTGTGTGTGTGTGTGTGTGTGTGTGTGTGTGTGTGTGTGTGTGTGTGTGTGTGTGTGTGTGTGTGTGTGTGTGTGTGTGTATATATATATATATATGTATATGTTCGATGGCATGTGTAGCTGCAGATACACATGTTGTGCACATCCCGCCATCTGGGGTTGGGCTCGGAGTGTTACAAGTTGTTTTTCTTCGAAGAAGTCTTTTTTCGAGTCACGAGACCGAGGGACTCCTCCCATTTTGACTCCATTGCGCATGGGCGTCGACTCCATCTTAGATTGTTTTTTTTCCGCCATCGGGTTCGGAAGTGTTCTTTTTCGCTCCGTGTTTAGGGTCGGAAAGTTAGTTAGAATCTGGGAAAAATCGTCAGTATTGTTTGCGTTCGGTATCGGGTTAGTTACAACAGATCGACACCGAATTAAGAAGAGCTCCGGTGGCCCTTCGGGGTTTTTTCCATCCCCGTCGGGGCCTGGTCGGCCCGGCCACGTGTCGCTTCAAGGCTGATGGAACGGACCCCATTCCGCTTCTGTCCAAAATGCCATAACAAGTATCCATATACAGATCAACATCTGGTCTGCAACTTGTGTTTGTCACCAGAACACAAGGAGGATACTTGTCAGGCCTGTCGAGCGTTTCGGACCAGGAAGACACTCCGGGACCGAAGAGCAAGAAGACTGCAAATGGCGTCAGCGCCGACAGGACAAGAGCGTTTCGAGGAGGAGGAAGAAACATTCTCCACCCAGGAGTCGGACTCTGAGGAGATTGATCCCGAGGAAACGCCTAAAACCGTGAGTAAGACGTCGAAACCAAGAACTCGCGAGAAAAGCGCTAAAGCCCAGGGGACGCCACCGCCAACAGGCCATGGCTTAACCCGAAAAGTAGGTGACCATTCATCGGCACCAAAAAAGGGTGAGCTGGTGTCGAAGTCATCCGACTCCGGTCGAGATACCGGCACACAGCAATCTCGGGCCCGAGATAGTGGCTCAGAGAAGATTCAGCACCGAAACGGGTTGGCACCGAGAGAGCACGACGCCGAAAGTAAAAAGTTTCGTCGGAGCCGAAAAAAGCAGCCGAAAAGGTTTCGGTACCGAAATATCAGGCCTCGGAACCGAAAACAAGTTCCTACACTGAGGAACAAGGACTGTCCACACAAATGAAGACACATAGATTTGGACAGGAATTACAGGCAATAGAACCAGATCACACACAAAGACGGCTCTTTATTCAAAAAGATACAGGGAAGATCAGCACTCTTCCTCCAGTCAAAATGAAACGCAAGCTTGCCTTCCAAGACAAAGACAAACAGCCACACGCAAAGGTGGCTAAACAAGTAACACCGCCACCATCCCCACATCACTCTCCGCAACCATCACCGGTAGCCACTCCACCAATGATGCAATCCCCAACTCATACAGGAATGAGTCAAGACGACCCTGACGCATGGGACCTTTATGACGCACCAATGTCAGATAATAGCCCAGAATGCTATCCATCTAAACCATCGCCACCAGAGGATAGTACAGGCTACGCACAGGTGGTGTCAAGAGCAGCGGCATTTCATAATGTCAGCCTTCATTCAGAGCCCATTGAAGACGACTTTCTTTTTAATACACTGTCGTCCACACACAGCCAATATCAGAGTCTTACTATGCTACCCGGAATGCTAAAACACTCCAAACAAGTGTTTGAGGAGCCTGTTAAAGGGAGACCCATTACTCCAAGAGTAGATAAAAAAATATAAACCGCCACCAACAGACCCAGTGTACATTACACAACAGCTAACACCAGACTCTGTTGTAGTGGGAGCAGCGCGCAAAAGAGCCAACTCATACTTCAGGAGATGCACCACTTCCAGATAAAGAAAGTCGAAAATTCGATGCTGCAGGCAAAAGGGTGGCGTATTGCAAATTTGCAAGCTTTGCTAGCCAGATATGATAGGGCCCATTGGGATGAGATGCAACACCTTATTGAACATTTACCCAAGGAGTTCCAAAAAAGAGCGCAGCAAGTAGTAGAAGGACAGGGTATCTCCAGTAATCAGATACGGTCAGCAATGGATGCTGCAGACACAGCTGCTAGAACTGTCAACACAGCAGTAACAATAAGGAGACATGCATGGCTGCGTACATCAGGATTTAAACCAGAGATGCAGCAAGCTGTGCTGAATATGCCATTCAACGGACAGCAGTTGTTTGGGCCGGAGGTGGACACTGCGATCGAAAAACTTAAGAAAGACACTGACACGGCCAAAGCCATGGGCGCACTCTACTCCCCACAGAGCAGACGCACATTTAGAAAGACACAATTTCGAGGGGGGTTTCGAGGGCAAACCACAGAAGCCACAACCTCACAAACAAAGCCCACTTACCAGAGCCAGTATCAGCGGGGAGGTTTTCGGGGACAATATAGAGGGGGACAATTTCAAAGGAATAGAGGAAAGTTCCAAAGTCCCAAAACTCCTCCAAACAAGCAGTGACTTCAAGGTCACAAATCCCCAACACATAACACCTGTGGGGGGGGAGACTAACCAAGTTTTACAAACATTGGGAGGAAATAACAACAGACACTTGGGTCTTAGCAATTATCCAGCATGGTTATTGCATAGAATTTCTCAAATTTCCTCCAAACATACCACCGAAAACACACAATATGTCAAAACAACATATAGATCTTCTAGGACTAGAAGTCCAGGCATTGCTACAAAAAGAAGCAATAGAGTTAGTACCAAAACAACAAATAAACACAGGAGTTTACTCCCTGTACTTTCTGATACCCAAAAAAGACAAAAGTCTGAGACCTATACTGGATCTCAGAACATTAAATACCTACATCAAATCAGATCACTTTCACATGGTTACATTACAAGACGTAATCCCACTGCTCAAACAACAAGACTACATGACAACACTAGACCTAAAGGATGCATATTTCCATATACCAATACATCCTTCACACAGAAAGTACCTAAGGTTTGTATTCCAAGGGATACATTACCAATTCAAAGTGTTGCCATTCGGAATAACAACTGCACCAAGAGTTTTTACAAAATGCCTAGCAGTAGTAGCTGCACATATCAGAAGGCAGCAAATACATGTGTTCCCGTACCTAGACGATTGGTTAATCAAAACCAACACGCTAAGACGGTGTTCACAACACACAAAATGTCATAGAAATCCTCCACAAACTAGGTTTCTCAATCAACTACACAAAGTCACACCTTCTGCCGTGTCAAACACAGCAATACTTAGGAGCAACAATCAACACAGCAAAAGGGATTGCTACTCCAAGTCCACAAAGAGTTCACACATTTCACAATGTGATACAGACCATGTATCCAAATCAAAAGATACAAGTCAAACTGGTGATGAAACTACTAGGCATGATGTCTTCATGCATAGCCATAGTCCCAAACGCAAGGTTGCACATGCGGCCCTTACAACAGTGCCTAGCATCACAATGGTCACAAGCACAGGGTCAGCTTCTAGATCTGGTGTTGATAGACCGCCAAACATACATCTCGCTTCAATGGTGGAACAGTATAAATTTAAACCAAAGGTGGCCTTTCCAAGACCCAGTGCCACAATACGTGATAACAACAGATGCTTCCATGATAGGGTGGGGGGCACACCTCAATCAACACAGCATCCAAGGACAATGGGACATACAGCAAAAACAGTTTCACATAAATCACTTAGAACTGTTAGCGGTATTTCTAGCGCTCAAAGCATTTCAACCCATAATAAGCCACAAACACATTCTTGTCAAAACAGACAACATGACAACAATGTATTACCTAAACAAACAGGGAGGCACACACTCGACACAGGTGTGTCTCCTAACACAGAAAATATGGCATTGGGCGATTCACAACCACATTCGCCTAATAGCACAATTTATTCCAGGAATTCAGAACCAGTTAGCAGACAATCTCTCTCGGGATCACCAACAGATCCACGAATGGGAGATTCACCCCCAAATACTAAACACTTACTTCCAAATGTGGGGAACACCACAAATAGATCTATTTGCAACAAAGGAAAACTCAAAATGCCAAAACTTTGCATCCAGGTACCCACAAGATCAGTCTCAGGGCAATGCGTTATGGATGAGCTGGTCAGGGATATTTGCTTACGCTTTTCCCCCTCTCCCACTCCTTCCATATCTAGTAAACAAATTGAGTCAAAACAAACTCAAACTCATACTAATAGCACCGACATGGGCAAGACAACCTTGGTACACAACACTACTAGACCTCTCAGTAGTACCTCATGTCAAACTACCAAACAGACCAGATCTGTTAACACAACACAAACAACAGATCAGACATCCAAATCCAGCATTGCTGAATCTAGCAATTTGGCTCCTGAAATCCTAGAATTCGGACACTTAGACCTCACACAAGAATGTATGGCGGTCATAAGACAAGCTCGGAAACCTACCACTAGACACTGCTATGCAAATAAGTGGAAAAGATTTGTTTATTACTGCCATAATAATCAAATTCAACCCTTACACGCATCTGCCAAAGATATAGTAGGATACTTACTACAATTGCAAAAGTCAAAGCTAGCTTTCTCTTCAATAAAGATACATCTGACCGCAATTTCAGCCTACCTGCAAATTACGCACTCAACTTGATTATTTAGGATACCAGTCATAAAAGCATTTATGGAAGGCCTAAAGAGAATTATACCACCACGAACACCACCAGTTCCTTCATGGAACCTCAACATTGTCTTAACACGACTCATGGGTCCACCTTTTGAGCCCATGCACTCTTGTGAAATGCAATACTTAACATGGAAAGTTGCATTTGTGATTGCCATCACATCTCTAAGAAGAGTGAGTGAAATTCAAGCATTTACCATACAAGAACCATTTATTCAAATACACAAGCATAAAGTAGTTCTACGGACAAATCCAAATTTTTTACCAAAAGTGATCTCACCGTTCCACTTGAATCAAACGGTAGAATTACCAGTGTTCTTCCCACAGCCAGATTCTGTAGCTGAAAGAGCACTGCATACATTAGACATCAAAAAAGCACTAATGTACTACATTGACAGAACAAAACTAATTCGAAAAACAAAACAACTATTTATTGCTTTCCAAAAACCTCATACAGGGAATCCAATTTCTAAACAAGGCATTGCTAGATGGATAGTTAAGTGTATTCAAACCTGCTATCTTAAAGCAAAGAGAGAGCTGCCTATTACACCAAAGGCACACTCAACCAGAAAAAAAGGTGCTGTCATGGCCTTTCTAGGAAATATTCCAATGAACGAAATATGTAAGGCAGCAACATGGTCTACGCCTCATACATTTACCAAACACTATTGTGTAGATGTGTTAACGGCACAACAAACCACAGTAGGTCAAGCTGTACTACGAACATTATTTCAAACAACTTCAACTCATACAGGCTGAACCACCGCTTTTGGGGAGATAACTGCTTACTAGTCTATGCACAGCATGTGTATCTGCAGCTACACATGCCATCGAACGGAAAATGTCACTTACCTAGTGTACATCTGTTCGTGGCATTAGTCGCTGCAGATTCACATGCGCCCACCCGCCTCCCCGGGAGCCTGTAGCCGTTTAGAAGTTGATCTTGAACATTTGTAAATTTGTAAATATATTACTTTAAACTTCATTATGTATATACGTCTTCACTCCATTGCATGGGCACTATTACTAGCATACACAACTCCTACCTCACCCTCTGCGGGGAAAACAATCTAAGATGGAGTCGACGCCCATGCGCAATGGAGTCGAAATGGGAGGAGTCCCTCGGTCTCGTGACTCGAAAAAAGACTTCTTTGAAGAGGGCAGAATCGGAACGGGGTCCAGTCCATGAGGCTTTGACGTTTCTTGCGGTAGGGCCAACCAGGCCCAGGTTGGGCACGGGTGCCCCGAAGGGCAACCGAAGGTGTGTGTCCGCCGGTACCGAGGTGTCAATGCAAGATGGGGCGCGATCGAGAACAATACCAACGAATTTCTGTGACTTTAGAAGTTTTCCGAACCGAACAGTCGGAGTGAAGAGGAACACGTCCGAACCCAATGGCGGAAAGAAAACAATCTAAGATGGAGTCGATGCCCATGCGCAATGGAGTCAAAAAGGAGGAGTCACTCGGTCCCTTGACTCGAAAAGACTTCTTCGAAGAAAAACAACTTGTAACACTCCGAGCCCAACACCAGATGGCAGGATGTGCACAGCATGTGAATCTGCAGCGACTAATGCCAAGAACAGATGTACACTGGTTAAGTGACATTTTCCATATATATAGAGATATATAGAGATATAGAGATATATAGATATATATATAGATATATATATAGATATATAGATATAGATATATATATAGATATATATATAGATATATATATATAGATATATATATATAGATATATATATAGATATATATATAGATATATATATATATATAGATATATTCTGTGGCATGTGTAGCTGCAGATACACATGCTATGCACAGTTCTCGCCATCTAGTGTTGGGCTCGGAGTGTTACAAGTTGTTTTTCTTCGAAGAAGTCTTTTCGAGTCAAGGGACCGAGTGACTCCTCCTTTTTGACTCCATTGCGCATGGGCATCAACTCCATCTTAGATTGTTTTCTTTCCGCCATTGGGTTCGGACGTGTTCCTCTTCACTCCGACTGTTCGGTTCGGAAAACTTCTAAAGTCACAGAAATTCGTTGGTATTGTTCTCGATCGCGCCCCATCTTGCATTGACACCTCGGTACCGGCGGACACACACCTTCGGTTGCCCTTCGGGGAACCCGTGCCCAACCTGGGCCTGGTTGGCCCTACTGCAAGAAACGTCAAAGCCTCATGGACTGGACCCCGTTCCGATTCTGCCCTCGGTGCCATGCAAAGTATCCCTACACAGATCAACATCGGGTCTGTAATCTGTGTTTGTCACCAGATCACCGAGAGGATACTTGTGAGGCCTGCAGGTCCTTCCGTTCCAAGAAGACCTTGAGGGACTGAAGGCGAGAAGACTACAAATGGGGTCCAAGAGCACCGAACACCTCGACGCGGAAGAAGAGGAGATGATCCACACTGCCATCTCCGTTCAAGGATCCGATTCGGACGAATCCGACGTTGACCGACCACCGACAGCGGGCCAGCATGTGAGTACGCCTGCCCCAACCCAGACCAAGACCAAACAAAAGGCCTCGGGGATGCCACTGCCGGAAGGCCATGGCTCCACCCGGAAAAAATAAAGCAGTGACCAAGTAACACCTTCGGCACCGAAAAAGGGCACACTCGCATCGAAGTCTTCGGACTCGAGTCGAGACACAGTCTCTGAAAAAAATCGACACCGGTCGAGTCGAGACCCCGAAAGCCTCTTTCCGAACCGAGGCCTACTATCACCCTGGGCATTTCAGTACTGAAAAAAACGGCTTTGGAGCCGAAAAGACAATCATATACTGAGGAACATGGACTTTCTAAACAGCTTAAAGAAAGCCATAGATTTGAGGAAGAGCTTCACCAAATGGAGGAATTTGATGACAGACAAGCCAGGATACAGATCCACAGGGATACTGGCAAGATCCTCACATCACCCCCCCTCAAATTTGAAAGAAAGCTGGCTTTCCATGAACACAGATCAGAAAAGGCTAAAGTGCCAAGAGAGCAATCTCTGCCACACCAGTTTTCTCCAGCCCAGTCTCCTCCTCATTCTCCTCAGAGTACTGTCTCTCCACCTGCTACACCTACTGCACAGTCACCCACACACACTATGCAGTCACATCAGGACACAGACCCGTGGGATCCTTATGATGACCCTGTGTCAGACAACAGTCCAGAGTGCTATCCGTCTAAACCTTCTCCACCTGAAGATAGCACCTCCTACACACAGGTTTTGGCTAGGGCTGCAGCTTTCCACAATGTTAGCATGCACACTGAACCACTAGAGGACGACTTTCTTTTTAATACATTGTCCTCAACACACACAACATACCAAAGTCTACCCCAGGTATGCTCAAACATGCCCAACAGATTTTCCAGGAGCCAGTTAAAGGAAGAGCCATAACCCCAAGGGTAGAAAAGAAGTATAAACCACCACCTTCTGACCCAGTATTTATCACGCAACAGCTTCCCCCAGATTCGGTAGAGGTCAGCGGCGTGAGGAAAAGGGCTAACTCACAGTCCTCTGGAGATGCACCCCCTCCAGATAAGGAAAGTAAAATGTTTGATGCGGCAGGAAAGAGGGTAGCATCACAAGCAGCCAGTCTGTGGCGCATAGCAAACTCACAGGCCCTCCTCGCAAGATACGACAGGGCTCATTGGGATGAGATAAAGGACATTATTCAACATCTCCCCAAAGAATACCAAAAGAGAGCTCAGCAGGTAGTAGCGGAGGGACAAGCAATAACGAATAACCAGATAAGGTCAGCGTTAGATTCAGCTGATACAGCCGCAAGAACCATAAATACAGCAGTTACCATTAGAAGCCATGCATGGCTCAGATCATCAAGTTTTAAACCTGAGATCCAACAGGCTGTCCTCGACGTGCCATTCAACCAACAGTTATTCGGCACACAGATGGACACAGCCATAGAAAAAATGAAAAAGGATACTGACACAACCCAAAGCGATGGGAGCGAATTACTCATCCCAATACAGAGGGACATTTCGTAAGCCGCAGTATAGGGGGGGTTTCAGGCCTCAGCCCTCAGAACCATCCACCTCACAAACAAAGCCTTCATACCAAACACAGTATCAAAGAGGGGGGTTTCGAGGGTCCTTCAGAGGGCAATTTCCCAAATCCAGGGGAAAATTTCAATCTACAAAGCAAGCCACTAACAATTTGCCATCACCTTCCCCCAACACACATCCCCTGTGGGAGGAAGACTGAAAATGTTCCACAATAAATGGTCAAACATCACAACAGACACATGGGTTCTATCAAATATCCAACATGGTTACTGCATAGAATTCACACATTTTCCTCCAGATATTCCCCCAAAAGCGCACAAACTATCGTCACAACATCTAGCAATGTTACAAACAGAGGTGCAGGCACTATTAACCAAACAAGCCATAGAACTAGTGCCACATCAACAAAAAGGAACAGGGGTTTATTCCCTGTACTTCCTCATTCCCAAAAAGGACAAAACGCTAAGGCCAATATTAGATCTCAGGACTCTCAACCTTTACATTCAATCAGAACACTTCCACATGGTGACACTGCAAGATGTAGTCCCATTACTAAAACAGGGAGAATACATGTCAACACTGGATTGAAAAAGATGTGTATTTTCACATACCCATCCATCCAGCTCACGGAAAATACCTCAGGTGTGTTATACAAGGGAAAAATTACCAATTCAAGGTATTACCCTTCGGGATAACAGCCCCGAGTATTTACAAAATGCCTTGCGTAGTAGCAGCATACATAAGGAGACAACACATGCATGTATTCCCATATCTCGACGATTGGCTAATAAAGGCCAACACTCAAAAACGGTGTCAACATCACACACATTATGTAATAGATACCCTACATACACTAGGTTTTTCGATAAATTATCAAAAATCACACTTCCAACCATCCCAAATTCAGCAGTACTTGGGAGCTACACTCAACACTAAAAAGGCGCTTGCAAGTCCAAGCCCACAAAGGGTGCAATCATTCCACACCATGGTGCCAAAAATACAACCAAATCAGCACTACACAGTCCGATTTGTGATGAAACTCCTAGGCATGATGGCATCATGCATCGCAATTGTCCTTACAGCAGTGCCTTGCAAAACAATGGTCGCAGGCACAGGGTCATCTCCAAGATCTAGTGTTGATAGACCTCCAAACACACTATTCGCTTCAGTGGTGGAATCCCACAAATTTAAACAAAGGGTGGCCTTTTCAAGACCCTGTGCCCCATGCCATTCTCACAACAGATGCATCAATGATTGGGTGGGGAGCACACCTCAACAATCACAGTATACAGGGACAGTGGGACAGCAAACAAAAGCAACTACACATAAATCACTTAGAGCTGCTAGCAGTCTTTCTAGCACTAAGAGCCTTTCAACCTCTTCTGGCTCACAAACACATTCTTGTCAAAACAGACAATATGACAACGATGTACTACTTAAACAGGGGGGGAACACACTCATCGCAACTTTGCCTCCTACCACAAAAAAAGTGGCATCGGCCAGTTCACAACAACATTCGACTAATAGCTCAATACATTCCAGGGATTCACAATCAATTAGCAGACAACCTCAGTCGGGATCACCAGCAAACTCACGAGTGGGAAATACATCCCCAGGTACTACACAAATACTTAAGTCAGTGGGGGAACATCAGACATAGATCTGTTCGCCACAAACCAAAAAGCAAAATGGCAAAACTTTGCGTCCAGGTACCCACACCCTCAGTCCAAGGGCAATGCTCTATGGATCAACTGGTCAGGGATATTTGCTTACGCTTTTCCCCCTCTCCCACTCATTCCATTTCTAGTCAACAAACTGCGTCAAAACAAACTCAAACTAATTCTTATAGCACCAACGTGGGCACGCCAACCATGGTACACCACACTGTTGGACCTCTCAATAGTACCTCACGTCAAGCTTCCAAACAGACCAGATCTGTTAACGTAACACAAACAGCAGATCAGACACCCCAATCCAGCGATGGTCAATCTAGCAATCTGGCTCCTGAAATCTCAGAGTTTGGCTATCTGAATCTTCCAACTGAGCGTATGGAAGTCATTAAACAGGCAAGAAAACTTACCACCAGGCAGTGTTATGCTAACAAATGGAAAAGATTTGTTTTCTACTGCCAAGGAAAACACATCACACCTTTGGATGCATCCATACAAGCCATCGTAGGTTATTTACTACACCTACAAAAAGCAAATCTAGCTTTTTCATCCATCAAAATACACCTCACTGCAATTTCGGCTTATTTGCAAAACTAAACAGACAAAATCCCTATTTAGGATACCAGTCATTAAAGCCTTCATGGAAGGCCTAAAACTAATCCTACCTCCAAGAACTCCACCAGTACCCTTGTGGAATCTTAATATTGTACTTACACGACTCATGGGTCCACCATTTGAACCCATGCACTCTTGTCAGATCCAATTCTTAACTTGGAAAGTAGCATTTCTAGTAGCAATCACTTCATTACGAAGAGTTAGTGAAATACAGGCTTTCACTATTGAAGAACCCTTTATACAAGTACACAAACATAAAGTTGTACTCCGCTCAAATCCAAAATCTCTGCCAAAAGTGATTTCACCGTTTCATTTAAACCAAACCGTGGAACTCCCAGACTTCTTCACACAGCCAGACTTGCCATACTCGGGGGCAGAAAGAGCACTGCATACATTAGATATAAAAAGAGCTCTAATGTATTACATCGACAGAACAAAAGCATTTCGTAAATCTAAACAGTTGTTCGTCGCAATCCAAAAACCTCATACTGGTTACCCTATATCCAAACAAGGCTTAACCAGATGAATAGTGAAATGTATACAAACTTGTTACCTGAAAGCTAAAAGACAACTACTCATTACACCAAAGGCACACTCCACTAGAAAGAAAGGAGCAACAATGGCCTTTCGAGTAAACATACCAATGACAGAGATTTGCAAGGCACCCACTTGGTCCACATCTCATACTTTTACCAAGCATTACAACAAGCCACAGTAGGACAGGCTGTACTAAGAACATTATTTCAGAACATTATTTCATTACTTCAACTCCTACAGGCTGACCACCGCTTTGGGGAGGATTACAGCTTTGTAGTCTATGCATAGCATGTGTATCTGCAGCTGCAGCTGCACATGCCACCGAACGGAAAATGTCACTTACCCAGTGTACATCTGTTCGTGGCATGTTCCGCTGCAGATTCACATGCGCCCTCCCTCCTCCCCGGGAGCTTGTAGCAGTTTGTAATAATTAGAAATTGTACATATGTATAGAAACATTCATTTAATTAAACTTTGTACATACATCTCTATCCCATTGCATGGACATCTTTCTATTCTCACTCTATCACTCCTACCTTACCCTCTGCGGGAAAACAATCCAAGATGGAGTCTATGCCCATGCGCAATGGAGCCGAAAAGGAGGAGTCACTCGGTCCCGTGACTTGAAAAGACTGTGCATAGCATGTGAATCTGCAGCAGAACATGCCACAAACAGATGTACACTGGGTAACTGACATTTTCCACACACACACGTGTGTGTAATATGTACATTTAAGCAAAGCTTTTATTTTAAACTGGGGACTCCAATCTCGACGGGGAAGTATTCAAGCATGTGACTCTATGAAAGGTTCCAGTACTGGAGAACCATAGTTACAGGTAAGTAACTTATTTCTTCTTGTTTGTCTGTGCTCTTTGGTTTAAAAAAAAAAAACAGCTTTGGAATCCAGAATATTACGGACAGCCTAAGGTTCCTCTGTGTTCAGACATGCCCTAACTAGATTGGGAGGCATTCCCCTTAAGGTAAGTAGGGGCTCCTAACCCCTTCCTTCAACAAATGGGATCTATTACCTGTGTTACTATTGTTGGGTCACCACTATTTTTCTTCAAGGAACCAATTGATGTTGCCTTTGCTGTTGAGGGAATGCTCTTAAGTGTCAGCTTCAGCACCTGAATACCCTCACAGCTGACAAGCCACACTTGATTGATTTATTTATTTGCCTTTGTAGCATATAGATGCTGTTCAACCTGATATATAAAAGAAAAAAAGCATTTTCAATCCAATGGGTCTCGCATTTGCTTGAGTTAGAACTATTGAACTTAAATGATGGACCAAATGCAGAACCAGTCAAACATTCACCCCCAGTCACAGATCTGGGTTTAATCCATCAATTCTTTTGCTCACCATGCCAATCCAGTTTGGACCCTGCCATATGGAAATCAGTCTTGACCCTGTTCCCCATGGGAACAGTCCAGCCCGAACTGCCAGGTCTGGTCCTCGCTAGACCGGAAACGAGCATCCTGGGACCGATTTTAGGGTATCACCCTTCAGCAGCAAGGCTAGCTTGAATCCGGTGGCATAGTGAGCCCAGGACCCACGTCTAGGCATACCCTTGGCACTTATGGTGACAAAAGCAAACACAAATGATGGAAGGAATGCAGAACCAATCAAACATTCACCCCCAGTCACAGATCTGGGTTTAATCAATCAATTATTTTACTCACCATGCCACACCAGTTAGCGTTTGCGCTATTGGCATTGTAAATTCCTAACTAGCCGTTTCTTGCCAATTAGATTGAAAATGAAAAGTAAAACATTTGACATAACCAAGCAGATTCTAAGCGCCATGGCCGTCATGAGCATGAGTGCAAAGTAGAGACACAAAAGGACTCGTAGTCAAACGTATCAGCAAACGTGCAATTATCCATTTAACGGGGTCGGTGTTGAGATGGTAACAAAACCGCTTCAAGGTGGGACAAATAAAAAGCATTTATCAATGATAACAAGGGATGTTTGAAATGCAAGCCCACGAACGAGTGAACGTGATGTGTGTGCGGTGGGCATAGTTAAAAGTCCATAAGACTTACAACAAGTCAGAGCACTTGTGCACTCATCTCCTGCCTACAAAGGCGCTGGTTGCTACAGAGACTGACTGGACAAACTATGGTACTAAGCCTCAACCAACCAAGCCCTTTTCCTCTTAGAACTTGGCAATACTTTTTCAGATTTAATGCATGGAACATGTCCAGTGGTAGGCTACATAAGTGGCTGTATGGGTGTAGGTATGGCTGTGTGAGATTTTGCAGCATGGCCTTACACATTGTACACATGTATATACATTTTTCAGCATTTTACATCGATGTCTAAATTTGGGCATAGATTGGCCCTGCACTGTATGTTCTTGTGCTAAGGTTGTAATTTTTTTAATAATACTTAAATAATTATTCATTTTGCAGTTTTATGTAGTGCAAATAAGAACCAAAATGGTATCTGAATGTTTTACCTAGGACATACTACAGCATATAATCCGTTTACAAAAGAACAGTTACCTGTTTTTTCTAAGTAAATTTAAATTTACATTAGTTAACAACTAGACAAATTAACACAATCCTATAGGATGCTACTGTCCATGACTTGCAAATATGTGATTATGGTAAAAACAAAAACTAAATCAAAGATAATGTGGGCTGCTATTCTTACTCCTAACATTGCTGTTAAGATGACACAAAGATTAAGAAAGATTTGCAGGGGATTTTCTGTTAAGTTGTTGTCATGATAAACAGAGCACATCGAGATGGCCTCCATGCGACTCCCGACTCGCATACCATATATCAGGAAAAATCTCTACCAGACCTTCCCAAACCCTTTATGTCAAAGGTCCCATACAAGCAACCACAATCTGACGAACTGCACCCTATGCTGTACTTGCATCCACTGCCTGTATCAGTGATGGCACAGCCCTTTGATTAAAAAAAAAAAAAAGTGGTCAGGTCCAACAGACTTCCCGCCCCCCCCTTACCTGCCCATCACCCACATTCCTGTCCACTCTGTCTGCATTCACTGTTTTTTTCCTGAAACAGGCCCATGAGCAGATGAACAAGAATTCTTTAGAGTTGCTAACACTCTGAAGATGGAGCTGGTCACTGATTACTTTCCAGTTGCTGTACTCATTCTTAAAAATGAGAAGATCATAAACCAAAAGCATTGGACTATCACCTTAGAGCAGAGGTCTTCAAACTGGGGGTGGTGAGGGAGGGGGGTTGCAGACTCTGGCCAAAAGAAGCATTACACAGATCACAGGCCGCCGCCTTCTTTTTTTATTTATTTTTTATTTTTTGCAGATGAATGTTATAGCATTTTTAAAAAGGTAACAGTACTTAACTACAATGTTTAAATAGGTCTAGACATATTTAAACATTGCCATCTTTATCAAATAATTGTGAAAAATTTTGAGGGGGGCCCAGTGATTTTTATTTTGCAACTGGGGGGTGCGGCATTCAAAAGTTTAGAGACTACTGCCTTAGAGAGAGGCACATTCTTTCATTGTAATAGAAACATTATTTGCACTGTGCTGTATTTGAAGTGCTTTGTATGGAACGATTTTTTTAAATCACTTTTCACCATAAATAACCTGGTACTCATTCATTGATACTCGGAGAATGAGAGACTGGGCAAAACATATAAAATAGTACAATTAATGGGAAACATCACTCGAACTGTATTTTTTTTTTTTTTTTTTTTTTTTTAAAGAAAAAGAAATCAGGCTATAGCGTACCTAAAAACAAACTATAGGACGGCAGAAAACCGATTTGGCCTCTTTAAGAACTCTTAAAGCTGGAACATCCTATCATGCCAAGCGGAGAGAGTAAGGCATTTTGCCTTCAACAACACTTCTAATTTTTCAGAAGGCTATTTTTGTCAGTGAAAATGAGAATGAAAACTAAGATTTTCTTCCTTTCTTTCTCATACACTCAGTCACAGTACTTGCTGTTTACAATAGATGCAAGATGTCAAAAAAGGATGACGTGTGGTGTGCTCTTGTGTTCTAAAAGTATTAAGAAATGTGTGACACCTGTCATGAGAGACACTAGAGGGGAGACTTATGAATAGGGAAGGACTTTGTATTAGTGCCAAAACAACTGACTGTGCATACAGAGAGGTCATTTCTAGGCGAGCTAGCTCTTTAAATCTGGGGAAAAAAGTAATGTTTTGTACTCTGGTGACACGGGAAAGACCAGGTTTGAACCCACCAAAACTCTTTAGGATGCAATCGTAATCTTCTAATCACCACAGTTCTGCTTGAAGATGACCTGGAAGTTCAAATTACACTGTACCATTAACCAGGCCTCATTTTGAGGAGTCAATAACTTTGGGTCAGTGTCAAAGCTACCTTGGATATCAGACTTATGTTATAGGTTCTTACATTCACTTTGCGTGTCTCATCTTTTCGTGTTTATATAGAGGTCACACTCCCCAGTGGTACTGATGTTACAAGTCCTGGAAGCAGACAGGGAACTTTTCTCAGTCCCCCTCAACCTTCAGATGATTCCACTGAAGTCCTCATCCCCGTTCCTGCATCTGAGGATCCTTCTCCTGTGTTTCTCTGGTTAAAAACAGCATTTTGTTTTCTGACTCTGCTTTGCATAGTCTCTACTTCTTCAACTTGTAGAATATAGAGGTCTCTGACCCTAAAGAAAATTCCAATATGGCACAAAGATCTCATGAGTCCTTTAAGCATTCTTCTATGTGGTCTAGGCAAGTCTGTCCTAGTAAAAACATAGGCTTGATATAGAGTTTGGGGGAGGGTGATACTCTGTCACAAACATGAGTATCCCGTGTAACATGTTTGTGACGGAGTAACCCCTCCGCCAAACTATAAATCAGGCCCATAGTCTGTATACAGACAGCAAAGGATGTTTCTAAAGATGAGATAGAAAATAATCTGACCTACATTATTCTTCCTGCAATTCCCAGACGTTAATAGATGCACATTCTCCTTCAGGCTGGATAAGTCTTTTTCCATAAAGTCTAGACTTGATTCCACAGAGAGTAGTTCTCATAGATCGGAGTAGGTATCCAGGAAGCTTGCTTGAGAGCAGAAAACAAGTTCAGTATTCAAGACATTGCCGATGGTAGTGCAGATTTCAGTGATCTTTGAATCCATCAAACAAATTATCCAGTTAGTCATTGTCCACTCAGTGTCTGGTATGCTAGTGAAAGGCATAGGATACTTTTTATGAATATAGTCTTGGCTAGACCAATGAAGTGATTGGCTAACATTCCTGTAACCATTAAAACTGCTGCAGCCCTTGTCCAGTTTAGAAAGAACCAGAAGATGGACCTTTTCATTTAACACTAGATCTCTGCTCCTCTTCCCCTTTATTGCCCTCTGTAGCTTCCCAATACCTCCGCCCCACCCCAGTTCCCTTCAAATAGTTAGCACTATACAACTACCTGCATAGAAGTAATATATACATACATACACCGTGGAATCTGATCCTAAATTTCCTAAACTAAATATCACATATTGATTCCATTGAAGTAATAAAAAGCAGCCAAGAGGTGCGATGCGGTCGGCTCTACGTCCTCAACTGCTCCAGAGAAAGTCAGCAGACGATTGTATACTTGTATTCAAAACATCAAGTTCTATTTTAGTGGCCTCCCGGATATTGCTCTATCTATTTGTCGATTATGATGATGATTTATGGAGCACCATGGATCATTTTATGTAGTTATTTGCAATAGAAAAAGAAAGTGATTTCCAAGAAATTGTCACAATAATATAATAAAGTGTTTGCGCAGTATTGTCATCCCAAGTCTTCTGACTCGGCCTTTATTGCGATGCACTTCAAGGCTGCGTCTCACTTAATTTTTTCCCAGTCAATCCTGGCCTTTCTTTCCTCAGTTTGCAGAATAATGTCACATGCTGTTCCATTGCACCTCTAGACAGCTACATTTTTTTTATTTATTTTTTATTTCTTTTTATCATGCCGTGGTTTTGTACATGGTTGTGTACTGTTTTAACATTGGTGTATATTCTTATTGCCTTAGTCATCATTGACGCTGCTGTGCCATTTGTCTTCAAATTTGTTTTAATTTTTAGAGGTCTAATTTAATGAAACTGCACCATCCTTTAATGATTAATTGGTAATAAAATTGCTTGTGTGCGTTTTGTTTTAAAAATTTTTTTTTTAAAGTTCTCTTTCTAGTGAATTAGATACTTCAAATCGTTTTTACGTTCCCAGAAAATATTTTGACAGTCATCTTTGTGAGTTATGGTATATTTTGCAAACTTGTGTGTAGCTAAGAAACATTTTTTGTTGTAAAGTTTGCATTTGAAAGTCTGTTCTGAACTTTTTTATTTGTGCGCTTAATGAATCCCAATATTTCTCTTCAGACACTACTGCTTAAATACCCCAGAAATTCTTCCAAAACTACTACTTGCTGTTAAGTGGAATTCCAGAGATGAAGTAGCTCAGGTACTGTAAATGTGAATATAATATGCTCCTGTGTCAGTTCATTCTTTATGGGTTATCCTGCGCCTGTTGTAGTTCTCGTGCATTTGCAGCATATTATGCCATCTTCCCAAAGGAGTGTAAAGCTGCTGAAAGCTATTTAACATGTCATTTTTTTTAATTGTTGACGTGAACTATCCATAATATTAGATTTAAAGTAATTCTTACATCTCATCTAAGCTATCCCCATGGCATGGATGCAAGCTAAATGGCCCTTCCAATTCAATCAGGAAAGGAAGATATGTAAATATTTATTTTGCTTTTTCCTTTCAGCTGCATTTGTGGTCACTGGTAGAGTGGCCTGGGTGAAAGTATTCTAAAGAAGCTGGGTTAAAAAGTGCCATTTCATTCAACATCGTAAACCATGTTTGCAGATCTGAAGTTGTCTACTTAAAAACCTGGTGTATGGCTTCTACTAACTTAGCCCTAGGTGGCATAATTCATCACCCCTCCCGTTTCATCACATGACTGCCAAGCAAATATCCCATCTATTCCCACCTCCATCTCAACCACTCCTGCAGTGGGAATTGTGCTATTCTCCATCTCCAAACCACTTCCTAATTAAAGTGATGATCCTTGAAGTCTGCGGGGGCTATGCCTTGTGGGCCAGTGTTCCTAACTCTGATATTTTCCCAGGTTCTGACTTATTTTGTTACCTCTGTCCCAACTCCTTTTGTGTTTTTCAGTCTTCATAGATGAGTGAATGAGAACATGTGTGCATCCTTTGGGTTTAACATGTCTTCATTACATGCTTTTCTCTTGCCTCACTTATCACATCTGCTGTTATTTGTCATCTTGCTTCTCTGCTCAAGTTTGTCCACTCATTGATATGCCACTTACAAGCCACCCTATAGTTCAGATTTTTCATACATCTTGTCATCTTTAATTTTCCAAATTGAAATAACTACTCTAGTGGGTAATTAGACACATGATTTCAAAATGGCGTATCTTTTATGTCAATTGTGCATTCATTTTCTAAATGATCCACTTACGCCTCTTCCCACCAGCTGGTGATGCCTATGATCTACTAATCTGTTCCCTCTTACATGTAGACCAATGGAACATTCCTCCATGTCTCTTTCCTTCCCTCTTCTGCCTGCCTTCAATTTTTGGAAAACCACTGTCTTTTCCACACCTTTTTGTTTCGACAGGCATCTCAATAAACATTATTTGTGAAGTATTATGCAGAAGAAATCCTGTGCAAGAGGAATCCATTCCCTTTGTTCACTAACAATGAAGACTGCTGAAAGGTAGGAGTCTCAAGTCTGCACTGGCAATTAGGACAGTCCAGGAGGCTTATGTTGTGCCACTAACCCCGCTCCTTCTTGCGTGGGTATTCTCATTTTGATTCAGAAAGCCCATCTCAAGTCTGTTAGTAGCACACAACCTCTTTCCAAGGCTTTGCTATTTTTCTTTGGATATAAAGAAAGAATTATCACATCCACATTGCTGGATTTGCACTAACAGTAGACTTGATGTTAAAAACTTTAAACACCAAACTCCTTTGACCCTTTGTATTGTTAATGTAGAATGAGGAAGGAGAACATACTGAATCTCCCTTTATCTGGTTATTGCAGTGAAGATACTAGATCAAGGTTGGATTTAATGGGTAGATACATACTCTAGGATCTTTTTGTTCACATTGCCAGTCTGCAGTAAGGTCTCTAAAGCTGTCAACGAAATTTCATCTGAGACTGTCTTTTGAATGACAGTGGGAGTGAATGAAAGTAGTTGGTCCCCTTCTTGTTAGTTTACTTGACTTGGCTGATATGGCTACTGATTACTGAGTGTGGGGGTTAAAGCTCAAAGCATAGATCTATTCTTTAATGAGATGTTGAACAGGTAAAAAGTTGTCTCGCTTTCCGTTTCTTATAAATTTCTCTGTCACATCTCTCTTCAACTGATGGTACTGTAGCATCACTTAATTGACCTTCATCCCTAGTTTTTTTAAGGTCTCCTGTTGTCAACTTTCACAACCTCCATTGCAAATCAAAATTAATATAAGTGCCTTCTTTGTATCAGAAAATTAAAACTATGAACAATAACATTAAAAACATAAAATGGATTTTATTTTTGAATTGATAAATTCACAAATCTGTTCATAATCTAACAAGGTCTTGTTAAATTAATCTGCTTTGTTGTACACTAACTCTGCTTAATGAGTAATGGCATGATTAAGCAGGAACATATTTAAAAGGAAGCTCATTGACACATATGCTTACATTTTGCAGTATGATACTCTTCTATTGCTTTGTGGTATTTTGCTTTTTTCCCCCGCTATGAGTGTTGACCATTTAGCATGAATCACTGACACCTACCATTAGCCCACAATACCATAATATATGTCCTCTATTGTAGATAATGTTTATCCACTAGTGTTTTTGAAGTGGCTATTCGAGTGTGCCCAAGAGGAACGTGATGCGCTTGAGAGAGAGAGAAGGGTCCACAGTCAAAGGAGCCTGTGTCGAAGTTAGTTTATCCAATGGAACAGGAGCAGGACAGAGGAATACGTTTTTTTTTTTTTCTTATTATTTTTTATCATGGTCCTCTAGACCAGGAGGGATTGGGAATAAGTGATGAGTTGTACACTTAGAGTTTCTACAAAACCTTTTCGAGGTTACTTTCCACGTTATATAATTTCTCTCCAAAATGTCTTCCCTTCTTATTCCACCTCCTCCTCCCTCTCCACCACCCCTTTGACGTCCTCTCCAATGCATTCATGCTCACACACACCACCCCGACTACATCCATAGCATTCCCCTCAGGGTCATTACAATCCGGCACTGAAAAAGGCAGTTTTTACAGCTCTGTGGATTAGTACAAAATAGCTTTTTATCCTCAGCCAACAAAGGACCCCTGGAATCACTGCTATTGATCCACCAGGGCCTTTACCACTATCTAGTTAGGGCTCCTTTCCTGGATCACACTGCATCATACCTTGGTTATCTAGCTGGTGGCTGCATGCCATAAGATGAATGTGCCTGTGATGCCCTAGGGGGAGGGCTTCTTTGTTGAGACCCTCTCCAAGATCGAGCTAGCCGTTCAGGTCTTCTCAATGCTCAAGGGCATGCTTATGTCCGCCCCTGAAACTTGTAAGGATCCCGTCAATGCTAAAGTTGTGACACCTATGGTGGAGAAGAAATTTAAACCCTCTCCAACCAACCATCCCTATATCAAAGAGCATGTGCCCCCTCCACGGGCTCTTTAGTTTAACATACTGCCTATAAATGTGCCTCCCCTTAGGCTGCAGGCGATACACATCCACTTGTGAGAGAGAGTAAGAGGATTGATGCAGTACAGATAATTATGAGAGTAGGGGCATCCACCCACTGGCACGCTGCTAATTCAGTGGGCCTTATCTCACCATATGATAGAGCACAGTGGGCAAAGAAGCATAAGCACATACAACACCTCCCTGAACAGTTAGGAAAAGGGGGGTAGGAAACGGTATCAGAAGAAAACAATATTTCTAATGCCCCAATACACTGTGCTCTTGATGCTGCAGAACCAGCTGTTAAGTGAAGTGAACGCCTCCATCATACTCTGCCATCACTCCTTGCTCCGCATCTCCGGCTTCGAGCCAAATGTCCAGCAGCATCTCCTCAATCTCTCATTTGATCAGCAGCACCTATTCGGCCCTTGGGTTATTCTGGTGCTAGAAATAACAAAAAGGGACAACAAAGTCCATGGGTACCAATAAAACCCCAGCTGCCAGAGACTCCTTTCAGAAACCAAAGTATAGAGGATGCGCCAATGCCACTTCCCTGGAGCAGTCAGTCATTTCAGAGGCAGTAGGAAGCTTACTACAATCGGGGTGGGGGGGGGGGGGGTAGTTGTTAAACATGTGCAGCTTACAGGTGCAATATTTGCACAAGAGTAGAGGTAGTTGAGCTCCCAGAAAAGGGAGCCTATACAGCAAAACATGGACTTGACCAACAACACTGGTCAACAGGAGTCTGCAAGATTTCCTTCCAAGCAGGAAGAAACTCTCTTACGACCAGTGGGTCTGGCAATTGTCTTTCACAGATACTGCCTTGAACTTCTATCACACCTCTTCCTCCCCCCAAACATTCCACACCGTGTACACATCCTGCGCTCAACATCACCACCTTCTACAGGAAGAGGGTCAGGCACTCCTCCACAAAGGAACTATACAGATTTTGCCCCAAAACATTAGGCCAAGTATGTTTACATCAGAAATGTAGAAAGGATCCCTTTTATAAAGGCACAGAGGATAGGGTTCAGCCAAACCAATACAAATGTTTTTCCGCTGAACTTACTGTCAAAATCCAAACTTTTGCTATCTGGATGCTTAATTATCAAATCAGGAACAACAGATATAACTTTGATCTCCAACAATAACCAATTATGCTGCAACCACAATTTTTAGAATCTTATAAATATTTAATAACATATACACAAAAATATCATCCATTGGACTAGATCAAAAAACACTTCGTCCAAAAGTAACATAGAAAATAACTGTATACAATCAAAATGCTAAAACATTTGTCATGAGATGTTAAACTACAGGGAGTGCAGAATTATTAGGCAAGTTGTATTTTTGAGGATTAATTTTAGTTCGATGGCATCTGTCGCTGTAGATACGCATGTTTTGCAATAGCTCGCCATCTGGTGTTGGGCCGGAGTGTTACAAGTTGTTTTTCTTCGAAGAAGTCTTTCGAGTCACGGGACCGAGTGACTCCTCCTTCTGTCTCCATTGCGCATGGGCGTCGACTCCATCTTCGATTGTTTTTTTTCCGCCATCGGGTTCGGACGTGTTCCTGTCGCTCCGAGTTTCGGAACGGAAAAATAGCTAAATTTCGGAAGATTTCGTCGGTATTGTTGCGTTCGGGTTCGGCGTAGTTAGATTCAACACTGCGTCGAAGGATCGAAGAGCTCCGGTGCCCTTCGGGGTAGTTTTTTCGATCCCCCGTCGGGGCCTGGTCGGCCGACCGCGTGCTGAAGAACGCCGATGGAACGGACCCCGTTCCGTTTCTGCCCCAAATGCCACAATAAATACCCCTACACAGACCAACACTTGGTCTGCAACCTGTGCCTGTCACCTGAGCACAGCGAAGACACCTGCGAGGCCTGTCGTGCGTTCCGGTCCCGAAAAACACTCCGAGACCGTCGAGCCAGAAGACTTCAGATGGCGTCCGCACCGACAGCCCAACGGGAGTTCGAGGAACAAGAAGAGGAAGGTACCTTCTCGATCCAAGACTCGGACTCCGAAGGATTCGACGATACACAAACCGTGAGTAAGACGTTGAAATCCACTCAGAGGAACATTTACAAGGCCCAGGGGACGCCACTGCCACCAGGCCATGGCTCGACCCATAAATTCGGTGACCGACCGTCGGCACTGAAAAAGGCCCAAACAGTGCCGAGATCGTCCGACTCCGGTCGAGACACCGGCACACAGCCTTCTCGGGACCGAGAAAGTGCTGGAGACAAGCGTCGACACCGAGATGCCGGTGTTGACACGGCTCGACGCCGAGACAGCGGGCCCGACGAAGATCGGCGGCGAGAGGTTTCGGCACCGAAAAAGAAAAAAGTCACCTCGGAGCCGAAAAAGGACGCTGACAGGGTTTCGGTACCGAAACAAGCTGCAACCGACCCAGCTTCAGGCTCTTATACAGAAGAGCACTCGCTAACCTCACAAATGCAAAAGCATAGGTTTGAGGAAGAGCTACAATCAACGGATGTGGACCATACGCAAAAGCGTATTTTCATACAGCAGGGGACAGGAAAGATAAGCACCCTTCCCCCTATTAGAAGAAAGAGAAGGTTGGAGTTCCAGACTGAACAGACACCACAACCAAAAGTGGTGAAAAGAGTTACTCCACCACCCTCTCCACCGCCCGTGATTAACGTCTCACCAGCACAAACTCCATCACACTCCCCAGCTCACACCACCATGAGCCAGGGTGACCAAGATCAGGACGCATGGGACCTATACGACGCCCCAGTGTCAGATAACAGTCCGGAGGCATACCCTACCAAGCCATCTCCACCAGAGGACAGCACTGCGTACTCTCAAGTGGTGGCCAGAGCAGCACAATTTCACAACGTAAGCCTCCACTCAGAACAGGTCGAGGATGATTTTTTATTCAACACACTCTCCTCCACCCACAGCTCATACCAAAGCCTGCCTATGCTCCCTGGTATGCTCCGGCACGCAAAAGAAATCTTTAAGGAGCCGGTCAAAAGTAGGGCAATCACACCAAGGGTGGAAAAAAAGTATAAAGCGCCTCCTACGGACCCGGTTTTCATCACTACACAGCTGCCACCAGACTCTGTCGTTGTAGGAGCAGCTAGAAAAAGAGCCAACTCCCACACATCTGGAGATGCACCACCCCCAGATAAAGAAAGCCGCAAGTTCGATGCAGCTGGTAAGAGTCGCAGCACAAGCTGCAAACCAGTGACGCATCGCGAACTCCCAGGCACTACTTGCGCGCTATGACAGAGCCCACTGGGACGAGATGCAACATCTCATTGAACATCTGCCCAAGGACTTACAAAATAGGGCAAAACAAGTGGTTGAGGAGGGACAGGCCATTTCCAACAACCAGATCCGCTCCTCCATGGACGCTGCAGATACAGCTGCACGGACAATTAATACATCTGTAACTATCAGAAGGCATGCATGGCTCAGAACGTCTGGCTTTAAACCAGAGATTCAGCAAGCAGTTCTCAATATGCCTTTTAACGAAAAGGAACTGTTCGGCCCAGAAGTGGACACAGCGATTGAGAAACTCAAAAAAGACACAGACACTGCCAAAGCCATGGGCGCACTCTACTCCCCGCAGAGCAGAGGAAATTACAGCACGTTTCGTAAAACACCCTTTAGAGGGGGGTTTCGGGGTCAGAGCACACAAGCCAGCACCTCACAGGCAACACCGTCCAGTTACCAGGGACAGTATAGAGGAGGTTTTCGGGGACAATATAGAGGAGGGCAATTCCCTAGAAATAGAGGAAGATTTCAGAGCCCATAAACCCTACTACTAAACAGTGACTCACATGTCACTCACCCCCTCCACACAACACCAGTGGGGGGAAGAATAAGTCAGTACTACAAAGCATGGGAGGAAATCACTACAGACACTTGGGTTCTAGCAATTATCCAACATGGTTATTGCATAGAATTTCTACAATTCCCTCCAAACATACCACCAAAAGCACAGAATTTGACAAAACATCATTCCAATTGCCTGGAGATAGAAGTGCAGGCACTATTGCAAAAGAATGCAATCGAACTAGTGCCAAACACACAAATAAACACAGGAGTTTACTCACTGTACTTTCTGATACCAAAGAAAGACAAAACACTGAGACCAATCCTAGACCTCAGAGTAGTGAATACTTTCATCAAATCAGACCACTTTCACATGGTCACACTACAGGAAGTATTACCATTGCTAAAACTGCACGACTACATGGCAACTTTAGACCTCAAGGATGCTTATTTCCATATACCAATACACCCATCGCACAGGAAATACCTAAGGTTTGTATTCAAAGGAATACATTATCAATTCAAGGTACTGCCTTTCGGATTAACAACCGCACCAAGAGTCTTTACCAAATGTCTAGCGGTAGTCGCTGCACACATAAGAAGGCAGCAAATACATGTGTTCCCATATTTGGACGACTGGCTAATCAAGGCCCATTCGTTCATAGAGTGCTCAAATCACACAAATCAGATCATACAAACCCTCTTCAAACTCGGGTTCACCGTCAACTTCACAAAATCCAACATTCTGCCGCGCAAGGTACAACAATACCTAGGAGCCATAATAGACACATCAAAGGGAGTAGCCACTCCAAGTCCACAAAGAATTCTAAATTTCAACACCATCATACAACGCATGTATCCAACACAAAGGATACAAGCAAGGATGGTGTTACAACTCCTAGGCATGATGTCTTCATGCATAGCCATTGTCCCAAACGCAAGACTGCACATGAGGCCCTTACAACAGTGCCTAGCATCACAGTGGTCTCAAGCACAGGGTCACCTTCTAGATCTGGTGTTAATAGACCGCCAAACTTACCTCTCGCTTCTGTGGTGGAACAACGTAAATTTAAACAAGGGGTGGCCTTTCCAAGACCCAGTGCCACAATACGTAATAACAACAGATGCTTCCATGACAGGGTGGGGAGCACACCTCGATCAACACAGCATACAAGGACAATGGAACGTACATCAAACAAAACTGCATATCAATCACCTAGAACTTCTAGCAGTTTTTCAAGCACTAAAAGCTTTCCAACCAATAATAGTTCACAAATACATTCTCGTCAAAACAGACAACATGACAACAATGTATTATTTAAACAAACAAGGGGGGACGCACTCCACGCAGTTAAGCCTGCTAGCACAAAAAATTTGGCGTTGGGCAATTCACAACCAAATTCGCCTAATAGCACAATTTATACCAGGGATCCAAAATCAACTCGCAGACAATCTCTCTCGAGATCACCAACAGGTCCACGAATGGGAAATTCACCCCCAAATTCTGAACACTTATTTCAAACTCTGGGGAACACCTCAGATAGACTTGTTTGCGACGAAGGAGAACGCAAAATGCCAAAACTTCGCATCCAGATACCCACACAAACAGTCCCAAGGCAATGCCCTATGGATGAACTGGTCAGGGATATTTGCTTACGCTTTTCCTCCTCTCCCTCTCCTTCCTTACCTGGTAAACAAACTCAGTCAAAACAAACTCAAACTCATATTAATAGCACCAACTTGGGCAAGGCAACCCTGGTACACAACGCTGCTAGACCTATCAGTAGTACCCTGCATCAAATTGCCCAACAGGCCAGATCTGTTGACACAACACAACCAAAAGATCAGACACCCAGATCCAGCATCGCTGAATCTAGCAATCTGGCTCCTAAAATCCTAGAATTCGGGCACTTACAACTTACCCAAGAATGTATGGAAGTCATAAAGCAAGCCAGAAGGCCATCCACCAGGCACTGCTATGCAAGTAAATGGAAGAGGTTTGTTTGCTACTGCCATATTAATCAAATACAACCATTACACACAACTCCAGAACATGTAGTGGGTTACTTGCTTCACTTACAGAAATCTAACCTGGCTTTCTCTTCCATTAAAATACACCTTGCAGCAATATCTGCATACCTGCAGACTACCTATTCAACTTCCCTATATAAGATACCAGTCATTAAAGCATTCATGGAGGGCCTTAGGAGAATTATACCACCAAGAACACCACCTGTTCCTTCATGGAACCTAAATGTTGTCCTAACTAGACTTATGGGTCCACCTTTTGAACCCATGCACTCCTGCGACATACAGTTCCTAACCTGGAAGGTGGCATTTCTCATCGCCATTACTTCCCTACAAAGAGTAAGCGAGATTCAGGCGTTTACAATACAGGAACCTTTTATACAACTACACAAGAATAAGGTCGTCCTAAGGACCAATCCTAAATTTTTGCCAAAGGTTATTTCACCATTCCATCTCAATCAAACAGTGGAACTTCCAGTGTTCTTTCCACAGCCAGATACCGTAGCTGAAAGGGCACTACATACATTAGATGTCAAAAGAGCATTGATGTATTACATTGACAGAACAAAAAACATCAGAAAGACTAAACAACTATTTATTGCATTTCAAAAACCTCATGCAGGAAACCCAATATCAAAACAAGGTATAGCCAGATGGATAGTTAAATGCATCCAGATCTGCTACCTTAAAGCTAAACGACAGCTGCCCATTACACCAAGGGCACACTCAACCAGGAAAAAAGGTGCTACCATGGCCTTTCTAGGAAACATCCCAATGCAAGAAATATGTAAGGCAGCCACATGGTCTACGCCTCACACATTCACCAAGCACTACTGTGTAGACGTGTTATCCGCACAACAAGCCACAGTAGGTCAAGCCGTATTAAGAACATTATTTCAAACTACTTCCACTCCTACAGGCTGATCCACCGCTTTTGGGGAGATAACTGCTTACTAGTCTATGCAAAACATGCGTATCTACAGCGACAGATGCCATCGAACTGAAAATGTCACTTACCCAGTGTACATCTGTTCGTGGCATCAGTCGCAGTAGATTCGCATGTGCCCACCCGCCTCCCCGGGAGCCTGTAGCAGTTTGGAAGTTACCTTCAACTATTTGTATATGTATCATCTCAACCTTAAGTACGTACATACTTAGTCACTCCATTGCATGAGCACTTTTACTACAATTCAACTCCTACCTCACCCTCTGCGGGAAAAACAATCGAAGATGGAGTCGACGCCCATGCGCAATGGAGACAGAAGGAGGAGTCACTCGGTCCCGTGACTCGAAAGACTTCTTCGAAGAAAAACAACTTGTAACACTCCGGCCCAACACCAGATGGCGAGCTATTGCAAAACATGCGAATCTACTGCGACTGATGCCACGAACAGATGTACACTGGGTAAGTGACATTTTCATTATTGAACAACAACCATGTTCTCAATGAACCCAAAAAACTCATTAATATCAAAGCTGAATATTTTTGGAAGTAGTTTTTAGTTTGTTTTTAGTTTTAGCTATGTTAGGGGGATATCTGTGTGTGCAGGTGACTATTACTGTGCATAATTATTAGGCAACGTAACAAAAAACAAATATATACCCATTTCAATTATTTATTATTACCAGTGAAACCAATATAACATCTCAACATTCACAAATATACATTTCTGACATTCAAAAACAAATCAGTGACCAATATAGCCACCTTTCTTTGCAAGGACACTCAAAAGCCTGCCATCCATGGATTCTGTCAGTGTTTGGATCTGTTCACCATCAACATTGCGTGCAGCAGCAACCACAGCCTCCCAGACACTGTTCAGAGAGGTGTACTGTTTTCCCTCCTTGTAAATCTCACATTTGATGATGGACCACAGGTTCTCAATGGGGTTCAGATCAGGTGAACAAGGAGGCCATGTCATTAGATTTCCTTCTTTTATACCCTTTCTTGCCAGCCACGCTGTGCAGTACTTGGACGCGTGTGATGGAGCATTGCCCTGCATGAAAATCATGTTTTTCTTGAAGGATGCAGGCTTCTTCCTGTACCACTGCTTGAAGAAGGTGTCTTCCAGGAACTGGCAGTAGGGCTGGGAGTTGAGCTTGACTCCATCCTCAACCCGAAAAGGCCCCACAAGCTCATCTTTGATGATACCAGCCCAAACCAGTACTCCACCTCCACCTTGCTGGCGTCTGAGTCGGACTGGAGCTCTCTGCCCTTTACCAATCCAGCCACGGGCCCATCTATCTGGCCCATCAAGACTCACTCTCATTTCATCAGTCCATAAAACCTTAGAAAAATCAGTCTTGAGATATTTCTTGGCCCAGTCTTGACGTTTCAGCTTGTGTGTCTTGTTCAGTGGTGGTCGTCTTTCAGCCTTTCTTACCTTGGCCATGTCTCTGAGTATTGCACACCTTGTGCTTTTGGGCACTCCAGTGATGTTGCAGTTCTGAAATATGGCCAAACTGGTGGCAAGTGGCATCGTGGCAGCTGCACGCTTGACTTTTCTCAGTTCATGGGCAGTTATTTTGCGCCTTGGTTTTTCCACGTGCTTCTTGCGACCCTGTTGACTATTTTGAATGAAACGCTTGATTGTTCGATGATCATGCTTCAGAAGCTTTGCAATTTTAAGAGTGCTGCATCCCTCTGCAAGATATCTCACTATTATTGACTTTTCTGAGCCTGTCAAGTCCTTCTTTTGACCCATTTTGCCAAAGGAAAGGAATTTGCCTAATAATTATGCACACCTGATATAGGGTGTTGATGTCATTAGACCACACCCCTTCTCATTACAGAGATGCACATCACCTAATATGCTTAATTGGTAGTAGGCTTTCGAGCCTATACAGCTTGGAGTAAGACAACATGCATAAAGAGGATGATGTGGTCAAAATACTCATTTGCCTAATAATTCTGCACTCCCTGTATGTTAACAAATGTATTTAAGACACAATCCCTTTTAAGTATTTGTATTCATTTGTTTTCGGCGTTATTTTTGGACCAGCTGTTTTTGATGGTATATTTGGGCTAATTGATAATAAACTATATGAAGTAATGTTACCAGTATTGTATGCGATTTTATTAAATATTTGAGAGTCTAAATATAGTGATTGGAGCATAATTGGTTATTGTTGGAGATCGAAGTTAAACCTGTTGTCCTTGTGTTGATAATTAAGCATCCATATAGCAAAGGCTGAACAATAAGTCCAGGCACAAACTTTTGAATTGGCAAGTAGATTTACACCATTTTCTTCAAAAAAAGGACAACTTCCTTAGCCCAATCCTGGACCTCAAGTCCCACAATTAATAATTCAATCAGAGAATTTTCACATGACAACTTTGCAGGATGTTATCTGTTTGCTCCAAAAAGGTGATTTCATGAGGGCACTAGACTTCAGGGACACATACTTCCACATACTCATCCATCCTGCTAACCAGTGCTAATTCAGATTTGTGGTAAGTGGAGATCACTATCAATTCTAAGTGTTGCCCTGTGGGGGTAACCACATCCTTCAGGGTCTTTACAAAATGTCTAGCTATGGCAACCTCCCATCTCAGAAGGGGAAACACTCATGTGCTTTCCAAACAACATTTGTCTGATCAAAAGTGCAGATACGTAGGCAGCAGTGCGTAGCCCACACTCAAGCTGCTACACCCCTGCTCCACAGCTTCAGTTTTACAATAAATGCCACAAAATCCCATCTTCAGCCAGTACTGATTCTACCCTTCTTAGGTTTTCTTCTGAATGTTCCTAAAATATACCCAAACTTATGATGGGAGTTGGCATTTCAGCAGTTACTGACACTTTTGCAGCCAAATAGTAAGGTGTAAAGAAATGGCTCCCTGTTGCAGTTACCCCCCACTTTTTGCCTGATACTGATGCTGACTTGACTGAGAAGTGTGCTGGGACCCTGCTAACCAGGCCCCAGCACCAGTGTTCTTTCACCTAAAATGTACCATTGTTTCCACAATTGGCACACCCTGGCATCCAGATAAGTCCCTTATAACTGGTACCTCTGGTACCAAGGGCCCTGATGCCAGGGAAGGTCTCTAAGGGCTGCAGCATGTATTATGCCACCCTAGAGACCCCTCACTCAGCACAGACACACTGCTTACCAGCTTGTGTGTGCTAGTGAGAACAAAATGAGTAAGTCGACATGGCACTCCCCTCAGGGTGCCATGCCAGCCTCTCACTGCCTATGCAGTATAGGTAAGACACCCCTCTAGCAGGCCTTACAGCCCTAAGGCAGGGTGCACTATACCATAGGTGAGGGTACCAGTGCAGGAGCACTGTGCCCCTACAGTGTCTAAGCAAAACCTTAGACATTGTAAGTGCAGGGTAGCCATAAGAGTATATGGTCTGGGAGTCTGTTTTACACGAACTCCACAGCACCATAATGGCTACACTGAAAACTGGGAAGTTTGGTATCAAACTTCTCAGCACAATAAATGCACACTGATGCCAGTGTACATTTTATTGTAAAATACACCACAGAGGGCACCTTAGAGGTGCCCCCTGAAACTTAACCAACTATCTGTGTAGGCTGACTGGTTCCAGCAGCCTGCCACACTAGAGACATGTTGCTGGCCCCATGGGGAGAGTGCCTTTGTCACTCTGAGGCCAGTAACAAAGCCTGCACTGGGTGGAGATGCTAACACCTCCCCCAGGCAGGAGCTGTAACACCTGGCGGTGAGCCTCAAAGGCTCACCCCTTTGTCACAGCCCAGCAGGGCACTCCAGCTTAGTGGAGTTCCCCGCCCCCTCCGGCCACGGCCCCCACTTTTGGCGGCAAGGCTGGAGGGAACAAAGAAAGCAACATGGAGGAGTCACTGGCCAGTCAGGACAGCCCCTAAGGTGTCCTGAGCTGAGGTGACTCTAACTTTTAGAAATCCTCCATCTTGCAGATGGAGGATTCCCCCAGTAGGATTAGGGATGTGACCCCCTCCCCTTGGGAGGAGGCACAAAGAGGGTGTACCCACCCTCAGGGCTAGTAGCCATTGGCTACTAACCCCCCAGACCTAAACACGCCCTTAAATTTAGTATTTAAGGGCTACCCTGAACCCTAGAAAATTAGATTCCTGCAACAACAAGAAGGACTGCCTAGCTGAAAACCCCTGCAGAGGAAGACCAGAAGACAACAACTGCCTTGGCTCCAGAAACTCACCGGCCTGTCTCCTGCCTTCCAAAGAACTCTGCTCCAGCGGGACCAGCGACCTCTGCATCCTCTGAGGACTGCCCTGCTTCGACGACGACAAGAAACTCCTGAGGACAGCGGACCTGCTCCAAAAAGACTGCAACTTTGTTTCAAGAAGCAGCTTTAAAGAACCCTGCAACTCCCCGTAAGAAGCGTGAGACTTGCAACACTGCACCCGGCGACCCCGACTCGGCTGGTGGAGAACCAACACCTCAGGGAGGACCCCCGGACTACTCTACGACTGTGAGTACCAAAACCTGTCCCCCCTGAGCCCCCACAGCGCCGCCTGCAGAGGGAATCCCGAGGCTTCCCCTGACCGCGACTCTCTGAAACCTAAGTCCCGACGCCTGGAAAAGACCCTGCACCCGCAGCCCCCAGGACCTGAAGGACCAGACTTTCACTGCAGAAGTGACCCCCAGGAGTCCCTCTCCCTTGCCCAAGTGGAGGTTTCCCCGAGGAAGCCCCCCCCTTGCCTGCCTGCAGCGCTGAAGAGATCCCTTGATCTCTCATTGACTTCCATTGCGAACCCGACGCTTGTTCTAACACTGCACCCGGCCGCCCCCGCGCCGCTGAGGGTGAAATTTCTGTGTGGGCTTGTGTCCCCCCCCGGTGCCCTACAAAACCCCCCTGGTCTGCCCTCCGAAGACGCGGGTACTTACCTGCTGGCAGACTGGAACCGGGGCACCCCCTTCTCTCCATTGAAGCCTATGCGTTTTGGGCACCACTTTGAACTCTGCACCTGACCGGCCCTGAGCTGCTGGTGTGGTAACTTTGGGGTTGCTCTGAACCCCCAACGGTGGGCTACCTTGGACCAAGAACTGAATCCTGTAAGTGTCTTACTTACCTGGTAAAACTAACAAAATCTTACCTCCTCCAGGAACTGTGGAAATTGCACTAAGTGTCCACTTTTGAAATAGCTATTTGTGAATAACTTGAAAAGTATACATGCAATTGAAATGATTCAAAGTTCCTAATGTACTTACCTGCAATACCTTTCAAACAAGATATTACATGTTAAATTTGAACCTGTGGTTCTTAAAATAAACTAAGAAAAGATATTTTTCTATAACAAAACCTATTGGCTGGATTTGTCTCTGAGTGTGTGTACCTCATTTATTGTCTATGTGTATGTACAACAAATGCTTAACACTACTCCTTGGATAAGCCTACTGCTCGACCACACTACCACAAAATAGAGCATTAGTATTATCTCTTTTTACCACTATTTTACCTCTAAGGGGAACCCTTGGACTCTGTGCATGCTATTCCTTACTTTGAAATAGCACATACAGAGCCAACTTCCTACATAAGGTCACAGTCATGAGTCTTTAATTGATGATGTAGTCTCTCATAGGAAACTATGCAAGAGGCCATTTGCTTCCATTACAGGGCTGCCTCTCAGCACAGTGGTCCTAGGCAGAAGGGTCCCTTTGAAGGTCTAAGGGGGTTATTACAACTTTGGAGGAGGTGTTAATTCGTCCCAAATGTGACGGATATACCACCAGCCGTATTACGAGTTCCATAGGATATAATGGATTCGTAATACGGCTGGTGGTATAGCCGTCACTTTACCATCACTTTTGGGACGGATTAACACCTCGTCCAAAGTTGTAATAACCCCCTAAGTGTTGGTAAGAACCATGCCATTACAGTGGAGCCTTTCCCATCCCACAAGTCACAGTTACCACAGATGCCTCTTTCTGGCTGGGAGTGCATTTCCATAATATGAGAGCTGAAGGCTTATAGTAACCTCAAGGTCACCACATCTGTTTCTTACAGCTTCTGGCCTTTCATTTACCTTTGAAAGCATTATTTTAAGATATTTAAGATAATGTAGTCCTGTTCAAAACAAACAACATTGCTGCCAATATAGTATCTACACAGAGTGACACGCATTCTTCACAGTTCGTAGCACATGTGCAGTGGGTTTGACATTTGGCATTACACTATTGGATACACCACCTAGAGGAGCATGTTCTGGGGTGGACAACAGACTTGTAGATTTGCTTGGCAGGATATATCAACAGGTCCACAAGTGAGAACTCCACCCACAAGTTCTTCTTCACAGGTGGGTTGTTCCACACATAGATATGTTTGTCTTTCACAAAACCTCAAAATGCCAAAACTTCACCAACCGGTTCCCCCACCCACAGTCCAGGCAAATTGCTTTGTGGATGAACTGGTCAGTGATATTTGCCTCTGTTTTTCTGCCCCCTACTACTCCTACCATACATGGTGAGGAAGCTGCAGCAAACATCTCTCACTCTTATCCTGGTGGGCCTGCTTGGCCCAGACCGATGTGATTTCCAGCACTGCTTGAAATGTCTGTCAGTCCCCACAAGAAGCTTCTCAATATGCGGGACCTTAGACATGCAGAAACAAGTGAGGATTACATACTCAAACCACTAACCCCTCACTCTACCATTTTATCTTGGGTTTTTGTTAGCTGTTTACCACATGAACATATGAATATCCTTGGGGAAGCCTGTAGGCATGATGGACAAACGTATTATGTGGCTGTAGGAAGTTGGCTCTGTATGCACTATTTCAAAGTAAGGAATAGTATGCACAGAGTCCAAGGTTTCCCCTTAGAGGTAAGATAGTGGCAAAAAGAGATAATACTAATGCTCTATTTTGTGGTAGTGTGGTCGAGCAGTAGGCTTATCAAAGGAGTAGTGTTAAGCATTTGTTGTACATACACAAGCAATAAATGAGGAACACACACTCAGAGACAATTCCAGGCCAATAGGTTTTTGTATAGAAAAATATATTTTCTTAGTTTATTTTAAGAACCACAGGTTCAAATTTTACATGTAATATCTCAAATGAAAGGTATTGCAGGTAAGTACTTTAGGAACTTTGAATAATCACAATAGCATATATACTTTTCAAATAAAACACATATAGCTATTTTAAAACTAGACAGTGCAATTTTCACAGTTCCTAGGGGAGGTAAGTAATTGTTAGTTCTTGCAGGTAAGTAAACCACCTACGGGGTTCAAGTTTGGGTCCAAGGTAGCCCACTGTTGGGGGTTCAGAGCAACCCCAAAGTTACCACACCAGCAGCTCAGGGCCGGTCAGGTGCAGAGTTCAAAGTGGTGCCCAAAACCCATAGGCTTCAATGGAGAAGGGGGTGCCCCGGTTCCAGTCTGCCAGCAGGTAAGTACCCGCGTCTTCGGAGGGCAGACCAGGGGGGTTTTGTAGGGCCCCGGGGGGGGACACAAGTTAGCACGGAAAGTACACCCTCAGCAGCACGGGGGCGGCCGGGTGCAGTGTGCAAACACACTTCGGGTTTCCAATGTAAATCAATGGGAGACCAAGGGGTCTCTTCAGCGATGCAGGCAGGGGGGGGGCTCCTCGGGGTAGCCACCACCTGGGCAAGGGAGAGGGCCTCCTGGGGGTCACTCCTGCACTGGAGTTCTGATCTTTCAGGTCCTGGGGGGCTGCGGGTGCAGAGTCTTTACCAGGCTTCGGGATCTGGGAGTCAGGCAGTCACGGTCAGGTGGAGCCTCGGGATTCCCTCTGCAGGCATCGCTGTGGGGGCTCAGGGGGGACAACTTTGGTTACTCACAGTCTCGGAGTCGCCGGGGAGTCCTCCCCGAAGTGATTGTTCTCCTCAAGTCGAGCCGGGGGCGTCAGGTGCAGAGTAGCAAGTCTCACGCTTCCGGCGGGAAACGCAAGTTGTTTCAAAGTTGCTGCTTTGTTTCAAAGTTGCAGTCTTTGGTGAACAGGGCCGCTGTCCTCTGGAGTTCTTGGTCCTTCTAGAGCAGGGCAGTCCTCTGAGTATTCAGAGGTCGCTGGTCCCTGGGGAAAGCGTCGGTGGAGCAGTGTCTTTAGAAGTGGGGAGACAGGCCGGTAGAGCTGGGGCCAAAGCAGTTGGTGTCTCCGTATTCTCTGCAGGGTTTTTCAGCTTAGCAGTCCTCTTCTTAGGTTGCAGGAATCTGAGTTCCTAGGTTCTGGGGAGCCCCTAAATACTGAATTTAGGGGTGTGTTTAGGTCTGGGAGGGCAGTAGCCAATGGCTACTGTCCTTGAGGGTGGCTACACCCTCTTTGTGCCTCCTCCCTGAGGGGAGGGGGGCACATCCCTAATCCTATTGGGGGAATCGTCCATCTGCAAGATGGAGGATTTCTAAAAGTCAGAGTCACTTCAGCTCAGGACACCTTAGGGGCTGTCCTGACTGGCCAGTGACTCCTCCTTGTTTTTCTCATTATCTCTCCTGGACTTGCCGCCAAAAGTGGGGGCCGTGTCCAGGGGGTGGGCATCTCCACTAGCTGGAGTGCCCTGGGGCATTGTAACAGGAAGCCTGAGCCTTTGAAGCTCACTGCTAGGTGTTACAGTTCCTGCAGGGGGCGGTGTGAAGCACCTCCACCCAGAGCAGGCTTTTGTTTCTGTCTTCAGAGAGCACAAGGGCCCTCACCACATGGGGTCAGAAACTCGTCTCTCAGCAGCAGGCTTGCACAGACCAGTCAGTCCTGCACTGAACAATTGGGTAAAATACAGGGGGCATCTCTAAGATGCCCTCTGTGTGCATTTTTTAATAAATCCAACACTGGCATCAGTGTGGGTTTATTGTTCAGAGAAGTTTGATACTAAACTTCCCAGTATTCAATGTAGCCATTATGGAGCTGTGGAGTTCCTTTTTGACAGACTCCTAGACCATATACTCTTATGGCTACCCTGCACTTACAATGTCTAAGGTTTTGCTTAGGCACTGTAGGGGCATAGTGCTCATGCACCTATGCCCTCACCTGTGGTATAGTGCACCCTGCCTTAGGGCTGTAAGGCCTGCTAGAGGGGTGACTTACCTATGCCACAGGCAGTGAGGTTGGCATGGCACCCTGAGGGGAGTGCCATGTCGACTTAGTCATTTTCTCCCCACCAGCACACACAAGCTGGCAAGCAGTGTGTCCGTGCTGAGTGAGGGGTCCCTAGGGTGGCATAAGACATGCTGCAGCCCTTAGAGACCTTCCCTGGCATCAGGGCCCTTGGTACCAGGGGTACCAGTTACAAGGGACTTACCTGGGTGCCAGGGTTGTGCCAATTGTGGAGACAATGGTACATTTCAGGTGAAAGAACACTGGTGCTGGGGCCTGGTTAGCAGGGTCCCAGCACACTTCAGTCAAGTCAGCGTCAGTATCAGGCAAAAAGTGGGGGGTAACTGCAACAGGAAGCCATTTCTTTACACAAGCCCCCCCCAGCCCACAGGCCGGGAGACTCAGCCAAAGCTGGGAGAGGCTTCCTAGTCTGTCAGGCGAGGAAGAGTAGAGGAAATAGGCTGGTTTGTTGCAGGGCCTACTCTGCCTTACATCCTCCTGTTCAGGTCATTCCCTCTGGGGAACTGACCCACTTCCACAGTGATAGGACCTAGTCTGAATTGCCTCTTGTCTGTGCTTTTAATGTCTGCACCCATTCTCTCTATTTTGGGGTTAGAGGTATCCACCTCTGCTAATTTTATCTTAGCCAGGGTCACCCCTAGCTTACCCAAAGAGGTTACCCAGAGCTGGAGTAACCCCACCATGACCAACAGGGTCAGGGGGCCTAACTTGCTATTTGGCATGGGGTCAGACCACCATGCCAAGGATAGTGCAGCCATAAAGGCTAACACCCAGCAGAGGCCACTGACAGCTGTCAGTGCCCAGAACCACACCTTTAGCTCTTCACCTGCAAGGGAAGGGGATAAGTTACAGGCTTCTTTGGGTTCAGGGTGCCTGTCTGCTGTATTAGAGTGGGGGGTTACTACATCTTGTAGTAAACACCCTTCTTCCACTCTTTCTTCTGTTAGCTGAGAAGCCACCCACTCAGGTTTAACAGTTGCCTGACTAGCCAGGACTTCTTGTGGGTCAGGTTGGACGTTACCAGTGCCACTTGTGAAGTTCTCCCCTACTGGAGCAGAATCTCCTTGGCTTGCTGAACCCTTGGCTAAAGGTTGTCCACCCTTCCTACACTGTTTTCTTTTCTTTTTCTTCTGGGGCCTACTTGCAGTTACTGCAGAGGCAGCACCTCCAGAATCCTTGGGAGAGGACTGGCACTGGACCAGTTCCTCTCTTGGGCTCTGACTACCCTCTGGGTAGTCATTTCCTAGGAGACAATCAAGGGGGAGGTCTGTACTGACTACCACCCTTCTCCAGCTAAAAGTCCCACCCACTTCTGTGGGCACAAAAGCCACAGGCCTTTCAGTGACCCTGTCTGGGCTAACTCTTACTCTGGCAGTCTCATCTGGCATGTACTGGTTTGAGAACACCAGCCTGTCCTGCACAATAGTGTGACTGGCACAAGTGTCTCTCAGGGCAGTGGCTGGGATTCCATTCACCAGTAGGTGGTGGAAGTGTCTACTTCCCTCTGGAATCTCCAACTCACCTGCTGGGCCCTTTTTCCAGTTGAAGGCTATGAAGACCTCCTCATCTGAGGAGTCATCTCCAATGGCTACACTGGTCACCCCTGGGATTTTGCTAGGGGGTTTGTTTTTGGGACAAGAGTTGTCCTTGGTGTGGTGCCCTGTCTGTCTACAGTTATGGCACCATGCCTTAGTGGTATCCCAGTTCTTACCCTGGTACCCACCTTTGTTTTGGGTTGTCTCGGGGCCCACCCACCTGGTCTGGTTTTTGGGGGCCTACAGAGGACTCTTTTTCTTTGTTTCTAGTGTCACCCACTTTCTCCTGGGGAGGCTTTGTAACCCCTTTCTTTTGGTCACCCCCAGTGGAAGTTTTGGTTACCCTAGTCTTGACCCAGTGGTCTGCCTTCTTTCCCAATTCTTGGGGAGAAATTGGACCTAGGTCTACCAGATACTGATGCAACTTTTCATTGAAGCAGTTACTTAAAATGTGTTCTTTCATAATCAAATGATAAAGCCCAACATAGTCATGCACTTCATTTCCAGTTACCCAACCATCCAGTGTTTTCACTGAGTAGTCTACAAAATCAACCCAGGTCTGGCTCGAGGATTTTTGAGCCCCCCTGAACCTAATCCTGTACTCCTCGGTGGAGAATCCAAAGCCCTCAATCAGGGTAGCCTTCACGAGGTCATAAGATTCTACATCTTTACCAGAGAGTGTGAGGAGTCTATCCCTACACCTTCCAGTGAACATTTCCCAAAGGAGAGCACCCCAGTGAGATCTGTTTACTTTTCTGGTTGCACAAGCCCTCTCAAAAGCTGTGAACAATTTGGTGATGTCATCACCATCTTCATATTTAGTTACAATCCATTTAGGGATTTTCAACATGTCAGGAGAATCTCTGACCCTATTTATGTTGCTGCCACCATTGATGGGACCAAAACCCATCTCTTGTCTTTCCCTTTCTATGGTTAGGAGCTGTCTCTCCAAAGCCAATCTTTTGGCCATCCTGGCTAGCAGGAGATCATCTTCACTGAGGCTATCCTCAGTGATAACAGAGGTGCTGGCCCCTCCTGTGAAGGAAGCAGCATCTCTGACTATTATGGTTGGAGTCAGGGATTGAGGGTCCCTGATCTCCCTAATTAGGACTGGAAGGGGGGAATTCTCCTCCAAGTCACTATCTTCCCCCTCTGTGAGGTCATCCTCAGTGGGGCTGGCTTTTTCAAACTCTGCCAGCAGCTCCTGGAGCTGTTTGGAGGGTCTTAAGCCAACTGGGATTTTCTTTATTTTGCAGAGAGACCTTAGCTCCCTCATCTTAAGATGGAGGTAAGGTGTGAGGTCGAGTTCCATCACATTCTCTTCTGCACCAGACATTATGTTTCTAAAAGTTGGAATACTTTTTAAGAATCTAAAACTATTTCTAGAACCTAATTCAAACTTTCACAAAACTTTTAAACTCTAAAAGAAATGCTAACAGGGACTAACACAAGGCCCTAGCAGGACTTTTAAAAATTTAGAAAAATAGCTCAAATTGCTAAAATCAATTTCTAATGACAATTTTTGGAATTTGTCGTGTGATCAGGTATTGGCTGAGTAGTCCAGCAAATGCAAAGTCTTGTACCCCACCGCTGATCCACCAATGTAGGAAGTTGGCTCTGTATGCACTATTTCAAAGTAAGGAATAGTATGCACAGAGTCCAAGGGTTCCCCTTAGAGGTAAGATAGTGGCAAAAAGAGATAATACTAATGCTCTATTTTGTGGTAGTGTGGTCGAGCAGTAGGCTTATCAAAGGAGTAGTGTTAAGCATTTGTTGTACATACACAAGCAATAAATGAGGAACACACACTCAGAGACAAATCCAGGCCAATAGGTTTTTGTATAGAAAAATATATTTTCATACTTTATTTTAAGAACCACAGGTTCAAATTTTACATGTAATATCTCAAATGAAAGGTATTGCAGGTAAGTACTTTAGGAACTTTGAATAATCACAATAGCATATATACTTTTCAAATAAAACACATATAGCTATTTTAAAACTAGACAGTGCAATTTTCACAGTTCCTAGGGGAGGTAAGTAATTGTTAGTTCTTGCAGGTAAGTAAACCACCTACGGGGTTCAAGTTTGGGTCCAAGGTAGCCCACCGTTGGGGGTTCAGAGCAACCCCAAAGTTACCACACCAGCAGCTCAGGGCCGGTCAGGTGCAGAGTTCAAAGTGGTGCCCAAAACGCATAGGCTTCAATGGAGAAGGGGGTGCTCCGGTTCCAGTCTGCCAGCAGGTAAGTACCCGCGTCTTCGGAGGGCAGACCAGGGGGGTTTTGTAGGGCACCGGGGGGGGACACAAGTTAGCACAGAAAGTACACCCTCAGCAGCACGGGGGCGGCCGGGTGCAGTGTGCAAACACACTTCGGGTTTCCAATGTAAATCAATGGGAGACCAAGGGGTCTCTTCAGCGATGCAGGCAAGGGGGGGGGGGGGGGGGGGCTCCTCGGGGTAGCCACCACCTGGGCAAGGGAGAGGGCCTCCTGGGGGTCACTCCTGCACTGGAGTTCCGATCTTTCAGGTCCTGGGGGCTGTGGGTGCAGAGTCTTTACCAGGCTTCGGGATCTGGGAGTCAGGCAGTCGCGGTCAGGGGGAGCCTCGGGATTCCCTCTGCAGGCGTCGCTGTGGGGGCTCAGGGGGGACAACTTTGGTTACTCACAGTCTCTGAGTCGCCGGGGAGTCCTCCCTGAAGTAATTGTTCTCCACAAGTCGAGCCGGGGTCGTCGGGTGCAGAGTAGCAAGTCTCACGCTTCCGGCGGGAAACGCAAGTTGTTTCAAAGTTGCTGCTTTGTTTCAAAGTTGCAGTCTTTGGTGAACAGGGCCGCTGTCCTCGGGAGTTCTTGGTCCTTCTAGAGCAGGGCAGTCCTCTGAGGATTCAGAGGTCGCTGGTCCCTGGGGAAAGCGTCGGTGGAGCAGTGTCTTTAGAAGTGGGGAGACAGGCCGGTAGAGCTGGGGCCAAAGCAGTTGGTGTCTCCGTATTCTCTGCAGGGTTTTTCAGCTTAGCAGTCCTCTTCTTAGGTTGCAGGAATCTGAGTTCCTAGGTTCTGGGGAGCCCCTAAATACTGAATTTAGGGGTGTGTTTAGGTCTGGGAGGGCAGTAGCCAATGGCTACTGTCCTTGAGGGTGGCTACACCCTCTTTGTGCCTCCTCCCTGAGGGGTGGGGGGCACATCCCTAATCCTATTGGGGGAATCCTCCATCTGCAAGATGGAGGATTTCTAAAAGTCAGAGTCACCTCAGCGCAGGACACCTTAGGGGCTGTCCTGACTGGCCAGTGACTCCTCCTTGTTTTTCTCATTATCTCTCCTGGACTTGCCGCCAAAAGTGGGGGCTGTGTCCAGGGGGCGGGCATCTCCACTAGCTGGAGTGTCCTGGGGCATTGTAACAGGAAGCCTGAGCCTTTGAAGCTCACTGCTAGGTGTTACAGTTCCTGCAGGGGGGAGGTGTGAAGCACCTCCACCCAGAGCAGGCTTTTGTTTCTGTCCTCCGAGAGCACAAAGGCCCTCACCACATGGGGTCAGAAACTCGTCTCTCAGAAGCAGGCTGGCACAGACCAGTCAGTCCTGCACCGAACAATTGGGTAAAATACAGGGGGCATCTCTAAGATGCCCTCTGTGTGCATTTTTTAATAAATCCAACACTGGCATCAGTGTGGGTTTATTGTTCAGAGAAGTTTGATACTAAACTTCCCAGTATTCAGTGTAGCCATTATGGAGCTGTGGAGTTCGTTTTTGACAGACTCCTAGACCATATACTCTTATGGCTACCCTGCACTTACAATGTCTAAGGTTTTGCTTAGACACTGTAGGGGCATAGTGCTCATGCACCTATGCCCTCACCTGTGGTATAGTGCACCCTGCCTTAGGGCTGTAAGGCCTGCTAGAGGGGTGACTTACCTATGCCACAGGCAGTGTGAGGTTGGCATGGCACCCTGAGGGGAGTGCCATGTCGACTTAGTCATTTTCTCCCCACCAGCACACACAAGCTGGCAAGCAGTGTGTCTGTGCTGAGTGAGGGGGTCTCTAGGGTGGCATAAGACATGCTGCAGCCCTTAGAGACCTTCCCTGGCATCAGGGCCCTTGGTACCAGGGGTACCAGTTACAAGGGACTTACCTGGGTGCCAGGGTTGTGCCAATTGTGGAGACAATGGTACATTTTAGGTGAAAGAACACTGGTGCTGGGGCCTGGTTAGCGGGGTCCCAGCACACTTCAGTCAAGTCAGCGTCCGTATCAGGCAAAAAGTGGGGGGTAACTGCAACAGGAAGCCATTTCTTTACAGTGGCAGAGTAGAAAAAGGTTCTTGTTGTTTAGTGCATTTCAAAACAAGGGGACCCCACACAAACCTAATGTCCAGGATATTAATTGTTATCTGTTACACAGTCAAAAGTCAGGGTTAGCTTACATTTCTGAATGCCTTAACCTGGCTGCTTTTACTGCAAATACATTAAAATAGGGAACACTCATTATTCAAAATTCCTATTGTTAAAGCTTCCGTGGAATTACTTAAAATGATCTGTTCTACCCAGGGTTCCTCCGCCGCTCCCTGGAACCTAAATGTTGTTCTTACAAGATTTTATGTGACCTTCGTTTGAACCACTACACCCATGTTCCTTGATTTTCCTTTCTTGGGAAAGTAGACTTCCTTATAGCTATTACCTTTTTTAAGGCATGTTAGCGGGTTCAAGCCTTTAGTCTACAGCATGTTTTTTAAGTTTCATAATTATATAGTGGTTCTAAGAACTAATTCTAAATTCCTGCTTAAGGTGTGGTATACCCATATCACTTTAACCAAACAGTTATGCTCCCAAGCTGTTCCCTCAGCCGGACGTACTAGCAGAAACAGCTCTTCATACCTTAAACATTGAAGGCTCCCTAATGTACTACATTGCAGAACTAGACCCTTTTTGTAAAACTCAGGAACTCTTTGTAGCCTTTGCTAAATGTCATACAGGTCACCTAATCTCAAAAGGTTTCAAAGCTGGGTGAATTGGTAAATTAATCCAAACCTGCTAGTATAAAGGCAAGGGATCGCTACCTTTGTCTTCAAGGGTACACAATACTCTTTTAAGAGGTGAAACTATTGTGTTTTTAGGTAATGTTTCATTAGCTGACATGTATAAGGCATCAATATGGCCAACTCCACACTCCTTGCCCAGCAGCAAGCAAAAGTTGAGCAAACATTTTTTCAAACATTATTTTAGAAATCTGCGTTATCTACTGACTAACCAGTGTTAGGGACGTACTGCATTTCAGTCAATGCAGAGTATGTTTATTTCCAGCCACACGGCATGGGTGGAACATGTTGGCCTGTAATCCCCCTTGTAACTTGTATTGTTTTAAATTATATGCGCCCACCCACCGACTGGGAGACAGTGTTTCCTGCCATGGTCTTCATTGTAAATATTTATTCCTTACACACTTTTTACACCATACCCATTTGTTGTCACTCACCACTCCATACTTTAGCTCACCATTGTGCGAAAATAAATCTAGCAACGTGGGGGAGGGGGAGCAGTTTGAGGAGTCACAAGACATCCCGTGACTCAAAATACTTCTTTGAACAATAACTTGAAACATCCCAACACTATCTGACAGGTGTATGCAAATGGCAATCTACAGCACTACTCGTTACTAATAGACGCTTCGAGGGTAAGCAACATGGCGCGTCCGGGTTGAGAGGAGCTTTTCAGCATTGAATGCCCTAATGTCATCCTCTGGGAAAAGAAACATATACTGCTTTTGGGCACTCAGCAACGACCTACAGGACTGTTCTTCTGGAGTTACGGGGAAAGGTACAAGACAGTAACAGCAGGTCACTTAGGGAGGCACTGGGGCGTCCAGGTGCCAAGGTATGTTACGGTATTGGATATCCCTACTCACTTCAATGGAGATTGGTCCTGCAAGAAAGCGGCTGCAAGCAGGCGCGGAGGGGCAGGGGGGAGCCTTGAGATCCTCGGGCATGGAGGGACACAGTTGACCCACTTCTCTGCGGGCTGTGGGGCTCAGCATCTGTCTTGGTGCCGTTAATACTCTTATTTGGAGGTGGCCTGCAGAAAGAGGCTGCAGGCGGCATCGGTAAGTCCACTTTTGGCAAGACCAAGGTGGGCTTTGGCTTTAGAGGGCCTGGGGGCCACGCTGGCACCGTTGGCCCTCTTCAGCTCAGGATATGGAGCACGGGTGCAGTGGTGATATTCGGTGTGGGGTTTTGGCGGTCTGGAGTCCTCCTGAGTCTTCTTGGTGCCTGCAGGGTGCAGGGAAGCAGCTCTGCTACTTCACGGGAGATTCTGTTTGCTTCTCAAAGTGCTGGCAGTCCTCCCAGGCTTTTGGAGGCAGAACTGCTGCATGACAATTATTGTGGTCAGCAGACAGACCGGCAGGGGCCAAGTCCGTTGCTGCTCCTCAGTTGTTGCTTTTTGCAGCTCTTGGGGTCCCTCTTCCGTAGTCCAGCAAATCTGAAGTCCAGGTATCGGGGGCCTCCAAAATACTCAATTCAAGGGCGTGAATTAGAGTGAAGTGTAGTAGTCAATGGGCTACTTACCCCTGGGGTCACTATGCCCCCTAGATGACCACATCTCTTAGGGAGTGGGCATCACTCTGGCCCAGAATTCCTTCCACCACACACATGATGGTGTAATTCCTAAAGGGTGTTTTCACTTCAGGCTGATCACGCCTCCTGCATAGCTAATTTCCCTGCCTGTCCAGGCACCATATTGGTCTTGGCGGGGGTCTGTATCCCCTCACTTCTGAGGGAAGCCATATCCGCATACCAAAGGCGGTGGGCTCTTTGAAGCCCCATGCCTTGGAATGCAGATTTGCAGGTCATCCTGATGGGAGTGGTGTGTAACACTCCTACCAGAGCAGGCTTTGTTCCTGACCGCACAAGAGTAGAGTCTGTCACCCTTGGGGTTCAGAAATTCATCTGTTGGTGGCAGATTGGTGGAAACCAGTTAGCACACCAGCAGTTGGTAGTAGGTTTTCAGGGGACACCACTAAGGTGCCCTCTGGATGCACGTATTATTAAATCCATCACTGTAATCAGTGAGGGTTTATTAACATGAGATGTTTGATACCAAATACTGGGGAACTTTTATTGACCAGTATCCAGCACATGTGCTTAAAATGGCTTCCCTGATCACTTACTATGTCTAAGAATCGACAGACATATCAGGGTCACATCTGCTCATGCAGTTATGTCTTCACCTGTAATATAATGCACCCTGCCTTAAGGCTGTAAGGACTCTGTAGGGGTAACCTACAGATATTACTGGCTGTGTTAGGGGACATGGCACACCAGTATGTGTTGTGATGTGTTTTCACATTTTAGAGCACCTTGTCACGCTGCCTGCAATGACAGTCTGTACGAGTTTGGTGCTGAGTCCCTTACAGTGGCACACGTTATGCTGCAGCTTTTAGGGGACCCTCTTTAGTACCTATGCCCTAGGTACCAGAGGTACCACTTACTAGGGATTTACAGAGGTGCTAAAGCCCTGGTCACCTTGGGGATCAAGTGACCACCCTCTGTAGGGGTAACCTACAGATATTACTGGCTGTGTTAGGGGACATGGCACACCAGTATGTGTCGTGATGTGTTTTCACATTTTAGAGCACCTTGTCACGCTGCCTGCAATGACAGTCTCTATGAGTTTGGTGCTGAGTCCCTTACAGTGGCACACGTTATGCTGCAGCTTTTAGGGGACCCTCTTTAGTACCTATGCCCTAGGTACCAGAGGTACTACTTACTAGGGATTTACAGAGGTGCTAAAGCCCTGGTCACCTTGGAGATCAAGTGACCAGTTGTCTCATTTTTGGAGAAGGAACTCTGACACTGGGGACCTGGTTAGGAGGAACCCAGTGCACTTTAGTCATTGTTGCATCAAATACCAGGTAAAAAGTCAGTGGGTGGACTGCTGCTACCAAAACCCAGCTTCCTACACCTAACATCAGGGTGGTGAGTTACTTTTCCATCAGAGTTCATTTAACAGCAATTTCACATTACTTGAGCACAGCTCATGAACGTTACTTCTTTCTCTGAAAGATTAATAAAATAATTGGAGAGACTTGTTTTAAAATTTTCCTCGAGTGGCAAAATTTCTCCTACATGGAAGCTGTATGTGGCTCTACCTGCATTAATAAAATGTAATTTCAACCTTAATGTATTGCAGTGAATGGCAGAATTTGAGGGTCATAAAAAGTACAACGTATAAAGGGTGAAAACACATTTTAGTTACAATATATCATTTTTTGACGGTACCATACTAATTTTAGGAATCGTGGTGTGTTCTATGGTGATATTACCCAGCTGGGATTTCATGAATCAAGTTTGAGAGAAAACAGTTTTGTCTTGATTTTACCATAGAGGTTATGGAAGGTGCTGCAGAAGCTAAAAAGAAAGCATATCTGTAAATTCACATGATCTTTCTCAGCCAAACGAGAATTTATTCTGACATTCTCAATAGAGCATGAACTTCCAACAGGAGCAGTTTCATTTGATTCCTTTGTAATCTACTGCAGGCTCCAAGAGTGTTCTAAAGAACAGCTAGAGCACTAACAGGCTTTCTTATGGCAAAAGTGTGGCACACCTGAAGCCATCTTGATTGAATCAAACTGGTAATACTTAAAACATTTACTTTAAAAAGGAACAAAACGAGGAGCTTTATTTTGTCATAGAAATTACGGTTAGTTCTGTAGAAAGAAAAATTAGGACAGTTTTTAAGTGAGTTCTCAAAAATCTTCCTCTTCTATTTCATTAAACATCCTGGCATGTAGACTGAAACATGCACTTTCAACATCAGCAGCAGACTGCCAGTTAACTCCCTGGTATTCAGTGGCTTTAATACAAGGTTCTAATGAGCAATTTGAGTGTTACCATTCTGAATTTATGCCAAACGTTTGACACATCTTAAGGCCATCTTGATATAATCGAAGTTGAAAACTGAAAGCATTTTCTACTGAGGATACTGCAGTAAATGAGAAGATTAAGGACCTTCATAACAAATCAGTGTACCAAGATGACCGCCAGGTCAGGTATAAAGAGCCCAAATCTAGCACAAACGTGACCCAAATGTATCACTAGTATATATGTCACTTAATGACAGATTTGTCCAAAACACTCAATTTTTATTTTTATTTTATTTTATTTTTTTGCAGTTTTATATAGCGCGGATTTATCTTAAAAGTATTGGAGTGCTTCAGATGAGCATCGGTTACATTGCACAAAGGCACATCAATTTTGGTTTTAGGCATGGGGAGATTAAGTGATTAACCCAGACTCACAAGATGTCGAACTGATACTAAAACTCAAACCTGGTTCCCCAGTTGCAAAGTCTGCAGTTCCGGCCATAATGCCACATCCACTCCCCTAAGTGAAACACACAACCAAGTGAGAAACTGGATGAAAAAAAAAACCATAAAGATAGCAAATAATTTAAAAGTGCTTTGTCACTATTTGGGAACTCAGACAATAGGTCCTCTATTTAGTTTTCTAGAGCACTAGCCAAATTTTCTATGGAAATAAGACCCTCTCATTTTTATTGTTTCTAAAGTATTAGTTTTGATTACATCTGGATGACGTCGGGGGGTATCACAGTTATGTAATAAATATAGAATGTTGCCAATCTAGTTGTTCTTAAGAACACTGAGGGGAGACATAGGTTAGGGGCACGGTCTTGGAAGATTGAGGGCAGGGAGGAGAGTGCAGAGGCAAAAGGTTGACCAGAAGAGGCAGGAGTGTTCAGTTTTGGTTCTATTTCAAGAGATGTTCTGGAAGAGGATACTATGCAAATGATAAACCGTCAAAACATTATGAGAAGTGTAAAATGTATTCTGATAGAATAAAATCAGCAAGATAGCACCAATTTGTTGATCATCGCCTTTTGATGGAAACTCTGCATGGAACGATTTTGATCATCATGTTAACTTCAAACTGGTCACTTGTTGGATTGATGAAAGTGCTGAGCCAAGTTCTCTAGTTTTCTGACACTGTCTGTAATTGCCGGGTCTTTTTATTTTATCTTTGTGGTATAAGTGAAAATCTAGCTCCATGGTGCTGCTGAGTTCTTTACAAAGAACATTTAATGTAGCATGAACATCTCCACTTTAAGCTGCAGTAACGTTTAACAGTGGTAATACAAGTAAGTGCATCAAAAATAGAGACTTTCTGTGATTTTTTCCCCCCCCCCCCAATTATCTCCCCGATTTCTTGTTTTTTACATTTAAAAAGGGGGGGGCGGGGCTGAAGTCCTTAGAACTCCCCGTTCTTCACCAGAACTCTGAGTGGATGTAGGTACTTTGATTGACACCTTGTTATGAGGGGCATTCCTTATTATCAACATCACAGTTTTAGAACCATGGAGGTTCATGTTGCATTTTAGTCTCTCTTTATTCCGACTCTTCAGCCGTAAAAGAGCATAAAAAAATATACATCACATGAAACTGTGACAATAAGGCAATACAATTCGTTGAGAATAATTCTGAAGTAAAATTCATTCAAAATCCTAAAATAAAATTTACATTTATTCAATATAAGACAGTCAATTAAACGAGGCAAATTCCTAACAATTCATAATTGTAGTACCCTTCCTCTTTACAATTTACACTGGCCAGGGCAATCTAGCACAAAATCAAACCTATGAATACCCTACTGTTTAGCGATACCGAGCAGCTCTTAAAAGTGACAGTGCTTTGCTCGGTTGTTAATATTATATTCATGGAAAATTGACCTTAAAAACTTATTGTGTACATCTAAATGCCACAGACAATCCAGTAAGATGTCTTGGGCACTACATTTGTGTTTTAAGCCACATGTACATAAGCCCTCAGCATTTTTTTTATTTTTTTTTAATTTATTTTTTTATGCATATAGCAAGGTTTTAACCCAACCCTAAATTTTAACAGTGCATCCCTTAATCTAGGGTTGGGTAAGGTCTCTATATAGGGGAAATTTTCCACATTCCTCCAGCCGTGCAGCATAAACTGTGTGGATATTTTCCCCTCCAGATACCCTAGATCTGCTTCTCTGGCCCCGCGCAATTCCTGTTTTCGAATCTGTTCTCTTTGCCACTGAGTAGGCGATAAGCCTAGAGAGAGACAGATATTTTCTAGCCATCCTCTCATTTGGGAAGCCTAGTTCAGCTCACTTGCCTGTATTTCCCTTTTACATAATTGCACGATTTGGAGAATCCCTGTTTCAGACAGGCTCAGCCAATATTTCAGTGAGGCTTGCCTTCCCTGGTGGCTCCACCCCGTCATTTGGCATTCCACTCTTACAGCCTGAATCATACTTGAGGGGGGGAGCGAGAGTAATCGTTTTACACATCTGCTTTCTTCTGCATCTCAATTCAGCTTCCCGGTGAGGGTTAGAATTTTCACCCCATATTGAAATTGGGGACGCACCATAGCATTAAAAGCAGAAAGTACTGCGTGAAGGGATGGTCCTCATACTTCCTTCTAAACTGCTTTAATCCCCAAACTACTATTACTGCCGTGGTTTTTAGTGTCTTAGTATGCTCTTTCCATATTAGTCTAGAATTAAACCACATACCTAAGTATATATATTTATCAACTAATTCTACTTTGTCAGGTACTAGGAGACTGCCCTCTTTCGTTTTCCTAACACCATTATTTTCGTCTTGTCCAAATTGACAGTACGTTTTTATTTATTTTGACAATAAGTGTAAAAGGTGTACTTTTTTTTTTTTTTTGCCGCCCAATTTCAGTCATGTCAACTATCACCAAGTCATCAGCGTTAAATATGCAGGAGATATGAGTGCCATCCATTTTTGGGCAAAGACCCCTAACTGCCTTCAATACCCCTGACAAATCAGACAGAAATATGGAAACAGTAAGGGGGCCAGGGCACATCCTTATTGCAGCCCATTCTTTATGGGGATCTTCTTAGAAAGTGCTCCATCAGATTCTAAGATCACCCGGGCCCAGTTTTGCGAGTGTAGTCCCTGAAGGAGGAAAAGTAGGTCGGAATCGACTCCGAGCCGCTTCAACATGTCCCACAGTTTTCGTTCACCAGATCAAAAGCGGCACGGAAAATCCACAAAACAGAACAAGCATCCTCATACCTCTATTGACTTTTTTGCTAGTGCTCACAGACTAAAGCAGTGATCTATAGCCGAGTGGCCTTCTTTAAAGCCCCCTTGCTCTACTGGGATCAAATTATTTACCTCTACCCATGCTTTCATTTGCCCCAACAGTAAAGATTTTTTCACCCACATCCAACAAGCTGATTAGGCTGTGATTCTTTGGGAGTGTTGGATCATCTTATTGTGGATTGGCCTTAATATTGCACCCTTGCAGTTTTCTAGAAAACAACCAGAGTCAAGGATTTTATGAAAGGTGACATAGAAAATACTTGCCCACCATTTGCTGTTATTTTTTCTTATTATTGCTGGAAGGTTGTCTTGGCCTGCTCCTTTAGTTAGCTTAAGAGCAGTAATTATGTATTTTATCTTTTGGAGGGAGAAAGATGATCTTAGGTCACCACCTACCACAACTTTATTTCCTCGTTCTGCTCCCACATCCTTCCCTCTATATAGTTTGCACAGATGCTTCTTCCAATCTTCTTCTCCAACTGGGCACCTCAAATGCCCTGTAGCTATTCCCTCCTTAACCAACTGCCAGAACCTCCTAATATTGCGAGTTTCTATCACATCTAACATTACTTCCCAGTTTGTGTTTATGTACTCCCATTTCCTCTTCCTCAACATGTTCTTATTCTTGCGTAGCCAGGCCTAGCTTCTGTTCTAATCACTTGGCATGCTTTTTCCTTAATTATTTTTCCTATTTCTGCACCTTCAACTTCTGGATCCTACACTCTTGATTATACCAGGTATTCTTCATGTCCCTTCTGACTTGGCCCTCAACTTTATTCTTTTCTTTTTCTTTTTACTTTCAGACAATCTGCTACTTGTTCAGGTACCCTATTGTATCCCATAAATATATTGTTGGTATTGTACACTACTCTAAGATCCGTATTTATCAGCTCATTAAGTACTTTTAGGCTACTTTCTGTAATTTGGATAGTTAAACGATGCGAATATCCCACCTGCAGTGCCACCACTATTCTCTTTCTTTTAGGTAATTTTTCCCTTTCCTGAATGTTAGCTGTAGGGCCAGTGGTCACTACCCTCTAGGTGCACAACTTCAAAACCTGCCACTTCACCAAAGTACCAGGCATTTACAAAGGCATGGACAATAGGACGAACCTGCGTGCCTTTTCGAAAGGTCTGCTTTGCTGGGCGATCTGTGTTCATGCTGCCATTAATACAGAACAGTTCTAAGGAACCTAGGAATCCAACTAAGGCTGTGTCCCGGGCCGTACCCTCTGTTCTGGGGTAGATAGCTTGCGGTATATGTGCAGCTACCATCAACTCTTTACACCATATATTACTACTAGTTGGGTCTAACTTATGATTGAAATCTCCCAAAATCAGGACCAGCTGTTCTATTTTACCTACACATATTGTTTCCAGATCCTCCTCAAACAGGCGCTGCTGGATATGATAGTCTGCTGTCATCCCCGGCTGAATATGTACATCAATTATAATAAGCTGTCTGGTCCCTCCGATGACGTCAAAAAGGTCTACCTGGCCTGCCAGTAACCAGCAGCTTTTTTTTTTCTCTCTATAAATCTATTAGCTATTCTGGTCGAGGTCAGCGTGATTAAACCACCTGAGGGGCGGCCAGGGCCTTCCCGAATGGCATCCTTGAAGAGCCTTGGAAAGCAGTCTACTGGCTCTGGTTCTTCGCACAGCCAGGTTTCCTGGAAACACACTATATCATATTTTCCAAAACTTAATTTAAAGAAATCTTTTTTTTTATGTTTCTTGTAACCTCCTAAATCCCAGGAGAAAACCAAATGGCTATTTGAAGATGCTAATTCCTAATCCAGCTCACTCAGATCCCCTCTCTATAGTCCTCACAGGGGTTTAGAAGGGGCTCAAAGTGATTCCTCCATATTGGGCCTTGAGGGTCTGCCGCTATGGTTACACTTAGTCTGCTCTTCTTCCCATCTACGCATGTTCTTAAATTCTCAAAGCTTACATGACTGTACTGTACTTGGTCAGGAAGCAGCCCTGCATTGCAATTGAGGGCCACATGATCTACCACTTCTTTCTCCAAATCTCTCAGCAGGACCAACCTTATGCCCTCCTTCTCTAATCCTCTCTCTCCCTTCAGTTGCAATTGTCGAACACATCCTGAATAAAGACGGGCCTTTGTCGCCTCATTTCCCTCAAGATTTGTAGTGAATCCTATTTGCTTTATATCTTCTGACTCAATCTCACATAGGCTAGGACATTTGCTCATAATGTCTAATAGGTGTGAGGGATTCAGAGGCTTAAGCTTCCTCCGCCGCTTCCTCCCAATCTCCCTTCCCCATGGTTACAGATATACCCACATACTCCTGCTTCCGTTTACACACTCCTACTTCCTCATTGCCCCAGGTTCCATCGGTGGTAAATTCTCCTGTTCTAATCTTTCCTCCCCTCTACCTTACCACTTATTACCTTCCATTTAGTAACACTAGCTTCCTTATTTTCTTTATTTCCCTTCATTACAATCCTTTGAGGGGCACCGCTTCGCTTTTGGTAACTGAGTATCATCAACTGCCATAAAATGTCGGTTGGATATATTTCCACTTTTGGAGATGACCACTTCTTGCATCTGTCACAGGGTTGTTATACACTTCATGATCTGAGCTTTCCCCTGGCCTTTTCCTTTTAATATTCCTCTGTTTGGTTCTTAATATTTTGAGGGATGGCATATAGCCCCTTCTCCTCCTTGCTTGGCTTCTTTTTATCATCAGCATTGGTTGGTTTGAGATACATTCTGTCAGGATCATCGTTGGCTTTGTTGCATCTCTTAACCCTCCTTCACTACTTCATACCAATGAACTTGTCTCCTGGTCTCTTTTCTCCATCACTGGCCGCACCAGAATTGGCATACAACTATTTATTTGTCTCCGCTCTTCCAAAATCCCTTGAAATGGGTTTTTATCCGACTTGCCTAAGCCATTATTGTAGGAAGTTGGCTCTGTATGTGCTATTTCAAAGTAAGGAATAGCATGCACAGAGTCCAAGGGTTCCCCTTAGAGGTAAAATAGTGGTAAAAATAGATAATACTAATGCTCTATTTTGTGGTAGTGTGGTCGAGCAGTAGGCTTATCCAAGGAGTAGTGTTAAGCATTTGTTGTACATACACATAGACAATAAATGAGGTACACACACTCAGAGACAAATCCAGCCAATAGGTTTTGTTATAGAAAAATATCTTTTCTTAGTTTATTTTAAGAACCACAGGTTCAAATTTAACATGTAATATCTTGTTTGAAAGGTATTGCAGGTAAGTACATTAGGAACTTCGAATTATTTCAATTGCATGTATACTTTTCAAGTTATTCACAAATAGCTATTTTAAAAGTGGACACAGTGCAATTTTCACAGTTCCTGGGGGAGGTAAGTTTTTGTTAGTTTTACCAGGTAAGTAAGACACTTACAGGGTTCAGTTCTTGGTCCAAGGTAGCCCACCGTTGGGGGTTCAGAGCAACCCCAAAGTTACCACACCAGCAGCTCAGGGCCGGTCAGGTGCAGAGTTCAAAGTGGTGCCCAAAACGCATAGGCTTCAATGGAGAGAAGGGGGTGCCCCGGTTCCGGTCTGCTTGCAGGTAAGTACCCGCGTCTTCGGAGGGCAGACCAGGGGGGTTTTGTAGGGCACCGGGGGGGACACAAGCCCACACAGAAATTTCACCCTCAGCGGCGCGGGGGCGGCCGGGTGCAGTGTTAGAACAAGCGTCGGGTTCGCAATGTAAGTCAATGAGAGATCAAGGGATCTCTTCAGCGCTGCAGGCAGGCAAGGAGGGGCTTCCTCGGGGAAACCTCCACTTGGGCAAGGGAGAGGGACTCCTGGGGGTCACTTCTGCAGTGAAAGTCCGGTCCTTCAGGTCCTGGGGGCTGCGGGTGCAGGGTCTTTTCCAGGCGTCGGGACTTAGGTTTCAGAGAGTCGCGGTCAGGGGAAGCCTCGGGATTCCCTCTGCAGGCGGCGCTGTGGGGGCTCAGGGGGGACAGGTTTTGGTACTCACAGTCGTAGAGTAGTCCGGGGGTCCTCCCTGAGGTGTTGGTTCTCCACCAGCCGAGTCGGGGTCGTCGGGTGCAGTGTTGCAAGTCTCACGCTTCTTGCGGGGAGTTGCAGAGTTCTTTAAAGCTGCTTCTTGAAACAAAGTTGCAGTCTTTTTGGAGCAGGTCCGCTGTCCTCGGGAGTTTCTTGTCGTCGTCGAAGCAGGGCAGTCCTCAGAGGATGCAGAGGTCGCTGGTCCCTTTGGAAGGCGTCGCTGGAGCAGAGTTCTTTGGAAGGCAGGAGACAGGCCGGTGAGTTTCTGGAGCCAAGGCAGTTGTTGTCTTCTGGTCTTCCTCTGCAGGGGTTTTCAGCTATGCAGTCCTTCTTGTTGTTGCAGGAATCTAATTTTCTAGGGTTCAGGGTAGCCCTTAAATACTAAATTTAAGGGCGTGTTTAGGTCTGGGGGGTTAGTAGCCAATGGCGACTAGCCCTGAGGGTGGGTACACCCTCTTTGTGCCTCCTCCCAAGGGGAGGGGGTCACAATCCTAACCCTATTGGGGGAATCCTCCATCTGCAAGATGGAGGATTTCTAAAAGTTAGTCACCTCAGCTCAGGACACCTTAGGGGCTGTCCTGACTGGCCAGTGACTCCTCCTTGTTGCTTTCTTTGTTCCCTCCAGCCTTGCCGCCAAAAGTGGGGGCCGTGGCCGGAGGGGGCGGGCAACTCCACTAAGCTGGAGTGCCCTGCTGGGCTGTGACAAAGGGGTGAGCCTTTGAGGCTCACCGCCAGGTGTCACAGCTCCTGCCTGGGGGAGGTGTTAGCATCTCCACCCAGTGCAGGCTTTGTTACTTGCCTCAGAGTGACAAAGGCACTCTCCCCATGGGGCCAGCAACATGTCTCTAGTGTGGCAGGCTGCTGGAACTAGTCAGCCTACACAGACAGTCGGTTAAGTTTCAGGGGGCACCTCTAAGGTGCCCTCTGGGGTGTATTTTGCAATAAAATGTACACTGGCATCAGTGTGCATTTATTGTGCTGAGAAGTTTGATACCAAACTTCCCAGTTTTCAGTGTAGCCATTATGGTGCTGTGGAGTTCGTGTTTGACAAACTCCCAGACCATATACTCTTATGGCTACCCTGCACTTACAATGTCTAAGGTTTTGTTTAGACACTGTAGGGGTACCATGCTCATGCACTGGTACCCTCACCTATGGTATAGTGCACCCTGCCTTAGGGCTGTAAGGCCTGCTAGAGGGGTGTCTTACCTATACTGCATAGGCAGTGAGAGGCTGGCATGGCACCCTGAGGGGAGTGCCATGTCGACTTACTCGTTTTGTTCTCACTAGCACACACAAGCTGGCAAGCAGTGTGTCTGTGCTGAGTGAGAGGTCTCCAGGGTGGCATAAGACATGCTGCAGCCCTTAGAGACCTTCCTTGGCATCAGGGCCCTTGGTACTAGAAGTACCAGTTACAAGGGACTTATCTGGATGCCAGGGTCTGCCAATTGTGGATACAAAAGTACAGGTTAGGGAAAGAACACTGGTGCTGGGGCCTGGTTAGCAGGCCTCAGCACACTTTCAATTGTAAACATAGCATCAGCAAAGGCAAAAAGTCAGGGGGCAACCATGCCAAGGAGGCATTTCCTTACACAACCCCCCCCCCCCCCAAACGAAAGAGGATGAGACTAACCTTTCCCAAGAGAGTCTTCATTTTCTAAGTGGAAGAACCTGGAAAGGCCATCTGCATTGGCATGGGCAGTCCCAGGTCTGTGTTCCACTATAAAGTCCATTCCCTGTAGGGAGATGGACCACCTCAACAGTTTAGGATTTTCACCTTTCATTTGCATCAGCCATTTGAGAGGTCTGTGGTCAGTGTGAACTAGGAAGTGAGTCCCAAAGAGGTATGGTCTCAGCTTCTTCAGGGACCAAACCACAGCAAAGGCCTCCCTCTCAATGGCACTCCAACGCTGCTCCCTGGGGAGTAACCTCCTGCTAATGAAAGCAACAGGCTGGTCAAGGCCATCATCATTTGTTTGGGACAAAACTGCCCCTATCCCATGTTCAGAGGCATCTGTCTGCACAATGAACTGCTTAGAATAATCTGGAGCTTTTAGAACTGGTGCTGAGCACATTGCTTGTTTCAGGGTGTCAAAGGCCTGTTGGCATTCTACAGTCCAGTTCACTTTCTTGGGCATTTTCTTGGAGGTGAGTTCAGCGAGGGCTGTCACAATGGATCCATATCCCTTCACAAACCTCCTGTAATACCCAGTCAAGCCAAGGAATGCCCTGACTTGAGTCTGGGTTTTTGGAGCTACCCAGTCCAGAATAGTCTGGATCTTGGGTTGGAGTGGCTGAACTTGGCCTCCACCTACAAGGTGGCCCAAGTAAACCACAGTTCCCTGCCCTATCTGGCATTTGGATGCCTTGATAGAGAGGCCTGCAGATTGCAGAGCCTTCAAGACCTTCTTCAGGTGGACCAGGTGATCCTGCCAGGTGGAGCTAAAGACAGCAATATCATCAAGATAAGCTGTGCTAAAAGCCTCCAAACCAGCAAGGACTTGATTCACCAACCTTTGGAAGGTGGCAGGGGCATTCTTTAAACCAAAGGGCATAACAGTAAACTGATAATGCCCATCAGGTGTGGAGAATGCTGTTTTCTCTTTTGCTCCAGGTGCCATTTTTATTTGCCAGTACCCTGCTGTCAAGTCAAAGGTACTTAAGAATTTGGCAGCACCTAATTTGTCTATGAGCTCATCAGCTCTAGGAATGGAATGAGCATCTGTCTTAGTGACAGAGTTGAGCCCTCTGTAGTCCACACAAAACCTCATCTCTTTCTTTCCATCTTTGGTGTGAGGTTTGGGGACTAAGACCACTGGGCTAGCCCAGGGGCTGTCAGAGCGCTCAATTACTCCCAATTCCAGCATCTTGTGGACTTCCACCTTGATGCTTTCCTTAACATGGTCAGACTGTCTAAAGATTTTGTTTTTGACAGGCATGCTGTCTCCTGTGTCCACATCATGGGTACACAGGTGTGTCTGACCAGGGGTTAGGGAGAAGAGTTCAGGAAACTGTTGTAGGACTCTCCTACAATCAGCTTGCTGTTGGCCAGAGAGGGTGTCTGAGTAGATCACTCCATCTACTGAGCCATCTTTTGGGTCTGATGACAGAAGATCAGGGAGAGGTTCACTCTCTGCCTCCTGATCCTCATCTGTTACCATCAACAGATTTACATCAGCCCTGTCATGGAAGAGCTTAAGGCGGTTCACATGGATCACTCTCTTGGGGCTCCTGCTTGTGCCCAGGTCCACCAGGTAGGTGACCTGACTCTTCCTTTCTAGCACTGGGTAAGGGCCACTCCATTTGTCCTGAAGTGCCCTGGGAGCCACAGGCTCCAGAACCCAGACTTTCTGCCCTGGTTGGAACTCAACCATTGCAGCCTTTTGGTCATACCAAAACTTCTGGAGCTGTTGGCTGGCCTCAAGGTTTTTGCTTGCCTTTTCCATGTACTGTGCCATTCTAGAGCGAAGGCCAAGTACATAGTCCACTATGTCTTGTTTAGGCTCATGAAGAGGTCCCTCCCAGCCTTCTTTAACAAGAGCAAGTGGTCCCCTTACAGGGTGACCAAACAGAAGTTCAAAGGGTGAGAATCCTACTCCCTTCTGTGGCACCTCTCTGTAAGCGAAAAGCAGACATGGCAAGAGGACATCCCATCTCCTTTTGAGTTTTTCTGGGAGCCCCATGAGCATGCCTTTTAATGTCTTGTTGAATCTCTCAACTAAGCCATTAGTTTGTGGATGGTATGGGGTAGTGAATTTGTAAGTCACTCCACACTCATTCCACATGTGTTTTAGGTATGCTGACATGAAGTTGGTACCTCTGTCAGACACCACCTCCTTAGGGAAACCCACTCTGGTAAAGATACCAATGAGGGCCTTGGCTACTGCAGGGGCAGTAGTCGACCTAAGGGGAATAGCTTCAGGATACCTAGTAGCATGATCCACTACTACTAGGATATACATATTTCCTGAGGCTGTGGGAGGTTCTAGTGGACCAACTATGTCCACACCCACTCTTTCAAAGGGGACCCCCACCACTGGAAGTGGAATGAGGGGGGCCTTTGGGTGCCCACCTGTCTTACCACTGGATTGACAGGTGGGGCAGGAGAGGCAAAACTCCTTAACCTTCTGGGACATATTGGGCCAGTAGAAGTGGTTGACTAACCTCTCCCACGTCTTGGTTTGTCCCAAATGCCCAGCAAGGGGAATATCATGGGCTAAGGTCAGGATAAACTCTCTGAACGACTGAGGCACTACCACTCTCCTAGTGGCACCAGGTTTGGGGTCTCTGGCCTCAGTGTACAGGAGTCCATCTTCCCAATAGACCCTATGTGTTCCATTTTTCTTGCCCTTGGACTCTTCAGCAGCTTGCTGCCTAAGGCCTTCAAGAGAGGGACAGGTTTCTTGTCCCTTACACAGCTCCTCCCTTGAGGGTCCCCCTGGGCCTAAGAGCTCAACCTGATAAGGTTCAAGCTCCAAAGGCTCAGTTCCCTCGAGAGGGCAGAACTTCTTCCTGGGAAGAGAGGTTCTCTTTTTCTGACTGTGTTGCAGTTGGTTTCCCAACTGACTTTCCTTTTCTCTTGGTAGGCTGGGCCATTTTTCCAGACTCCAGCTCTACTTGTTCACCCTGTGCCTTGCATTGTGCTCTTGTTTTTACACACACCAGTTCAGGGATACCCAGCATGGCTGCATGGGTTTTTAGTTCTACCTCAGCCCATGCTGAGGACTCCAGGTCATTTCCAAGCAGACAGTCTACTGGGATGTTTGAGGAGACCACCACCTGTTTCAGGCCATTGACCCCTCCCCATTCTAAAGTTACCATTGCCATGGGATGTGCTTTAGTCTGATTGTCAGCGTTGGTGACTGTATAAGTTTTTCCAGTCAGGTATTGGCCAGGGGAAACCAGTTTCTCTGTCACCATGGTGACACTGGCACCTGTATCCCTCAGGCCCTCTACACTTGTCCCATTAATAAAGAGCTGCTGCCTGTATTTTTGCATGTTAAGCGGCCAGGCAGCTAGTGTGGCTAAATCCACCCCACCCTCAGAGACTAGAGTAGCTTCAGTGTGGACCCTGATTTGCTCTGGGCACACTGTTGATCCCACTTGGAGACTAGCCATTCCAGTGTTACCTGAATTGGAGTTTGGAGTGGAACTTTTCTTGGGACAGGCCTTGTCTCCAGTTTGGTGTCCAGACTGACTACAGTTTCGACACCAGGCCTTTTTGGGATCAAAGTTTTTACCCTTGTACCCAGGATTGTTTTGTGAAGAGGCTCTGGGCCCACCCTCCTGTGCAGGTTTTTGGGGGCCTGTAGAAGACTCTTTACTATTTTTATTTTTGGCTGTCTCACCACCTTTCCCCTGGGGAGATTTTGTGACCCCTTTCTTTTGGTCACCCCCTGTGGAAGTTTTGGACACCCTAGTCTTGACCCAATGGTCCGCCTTCTTTCCCAATTCTTGGGGAGAAATTGGTCCTAGGTCTACCAGATGCTGATGCAGTTTATCATTGAAACAATTACTTAACAGGTGTTCTTTCACAAATAAATTGTACAGCCCATCATAATTACTTACACCACTGCCTTGAATCCAACCATCTAGTGTTTTTACTGAGTAGTCTACAAAGTCAACCCAGGTCTGGCTCGAGGATTTTTGAGCCCCCCTGAATCTAATCCTATACTCCTCAGTGGAGAATCCAAAGCCCTCAATCAGGGTACCCTTCATGAGGTCATAAGATTCTGCATCTTTTCCAGAGAGTGTGAGGAGTCTATCCCTACACTTTCCTGTGAACATTTCCCAAAGGAGAGCACCCCAGTGAGATCTGTTTACTTTTCTGGTTACACAAGCCCTCTCAAAAGCTGTGAACCATTTGGTGATGTCATCACCATCTTCATATTTAGTTACAATCCCTTTAGGGATTTTCAACATGTCAGGAGAATCTCTGACCCTATTTATGTTGCTGCCACCATTGATGGGTCCGAGGCCCATCTCTTGTCTTTCCCTCTCTATGGCTAGGATCTGTCTTTCCAAAGCCAATCTTTTGGCCATCCTGGCTAACTGGATGTCCTCTTCACTGGAGTTATCCTCAGTGATTTCAGAGTTGTTGGTCCCTCCTGTGAGGGAACCAGCATCTCTGACTATTATTTGTGGAGTCAGGGCTTGAGAAGCCCTGCTCTCCCTAAGTAGGACTGGAGGGGGGGAATTTCCCTCCAAGTCACTATCTTCATCCTCTGAGTTGCCATCCTGTAAGGAAATGCCTCCTTGGCATGGTTGCCCCCTGACTTTTTGCCTTTGCTGATGCTATGTTTACAATTGAAAGTGTGCTGAGGCCTGCTAACCAGGCCCCAGCACCAGTGTTCTTTCCCTGACCTGTACTTTTGTATCCACAATTGGCAGACCCTGGCATCCAGATAAGTCCCTTGTAACTGGTACTTCTAGTACCAAGGGCCCTGATGCCAAGGAAGGTCTCTAAGGGCTGCAGCATGTCTTATGCCACCCTGGAGACCTCTCACTCAGCACAGACACACTGCTTGCCAGCTTGTGTGTGCTAGTGAGAACAAAACGAGTAAGTCGACATGGCACTCCCCTCAGGGTGCCATGCCAGCCTCTCACTGCCTATGCAGTATAGGTAAGACACCCCTCTAGCAGGCCTTACAGCCCTAAGGCAGGGTGCACTATACCATAGGTGAGGGTACCAGTGCATGAGCATGGTACCCCTACAGTGTCTAAACAAAACCTTAGACATTGTAAGTGCAGGGTAGCCATAAGAGTATATGGTCTGGGAGTCTGTCAAACACGAACTCCACAGCACCATAATGGCTACACTGAAAACTGGGAAGTTTGGTATCAAACTTCTCAGCACAATAAATGCACACTGATGCCAGTGTACATGCTATTGCAAAATACACCCCAGAGGGCACCTTAGAGGTGCCCCCTGAAACTTAACCGACTGTCTGTGTAGGCTGACTAGTTCCAGCAGCCTGCCACACCAGAGACATGTTGCTGGCCCCATGGGGAGAGTGCCTTTGTCACTCTGAGGCCAGTAACAAAGCCTGCACTGGGTGGAGATGCTAACACCTCCCCCAGGCAGGAGCTGTGACACCTGGCGGTGAGCCTCAAAGGCTCACCCCTTTGTCACAGCCCAGCAGGGCACTCCAGCTTAGTGGAGTTGCCCGCCCCCTCCGGCCACGGCCCCCACTTTTGGCGGCAAGGCTGGAGGGAACAAAGAAAGCAACAAGGAGGAGTCACTGGCCAGTCAGGACAGCCCCTAAGGTGTCCTGAGCTGAGGTGACTCTGACTTTTAGAAATCCTCCATCTTGCAAATGGAGGATTCCCCCAATAGGGTTAGGATTGTGACCCCCTCCCCTTGGGAGGAGGCACAAAGAGGGTGTACCCACCCTCAGGGCTAGTAGCCATTGGCTACTAACCCCCCAGACCTAAACACGCCCTTAAATTTAGTATTTAAGGGCTACCCTGAACCCTAGAAAATTAGATTCCTGCAACTACAAGAAGAAGGACTGCCTAGCTGAAAACCCCTGCAGAGGAAGACCAGAAGACGACAACTGCCTTGGCTCCAGAAACTCACCGGCCTGTCTCCTGCCTTCCAAAGAACTCTGCTCCAGCGACGCCTTCCAAGGGACCAGCGACCTCTGAATCCTCTGAGGACTGCCCTGCTTCGAAAAAGACAAGAAACTCCCGAGGACAGCGGACCTGCTCCAAAAAGACTGCAACTTTGTTTCAAGGAGCAGCTTTAAAGACCCTGCAATCTCCCCGCAAGAAGCGTGAGACTTGCAACACTGCACCCGGCGACCCCGACTTGGCTGGTGGAGAACCAACACCTCAGGGAGGACCCCCGGACTACTCTACGACTGTGAGTACCAAAACCTGTCCCCCCTGAGCCCCCACAGCGCCGCCTGCAGAGGGAATCCCGAGGCTTCCCCTGACCGCGACTCTCTGAAACCTAAGTCCCGACGCCTGGAAAAGACCCTGCACCCGCAGCCCCCAGGACCTGAAGGACCGGACTTTCACTGCAGAAGTGACCCCCAGGAGTCCCTCTCCCTTGCCCAAGTGGAGGTTTCCCCGAGGAAGCCCCCCCCCTTGCCTGCCTGCAGCGCTGAAGAGATCCGTTGATCTCTCATAGACTAACATTGCAAACCCGACGCTTGTTTCTACACTGCACCCGGCCGCCCCCGCGCTGCTGAGGGTGAAATTTCTGTGTGGGCTTGTGTCCCCCCCGGTGCCCTACAAAACCCCCCTGGTCTGCCCTCCAAAGACGCGGGTACTTACCTGCAAGCAGACCGGAACCGGGGCACCCCCTTCTCTCCATTCTAGCCTATGCGTTTTGGGCACCACTTTGAACTCTGCACCTGACCGGCCCTGAGCTGCTGGTGTGGTGACTTTGGGGTTGCTCTGAACCCCCAACGGTGGGCTACCTTGGACCAAGAACTGAACCCTGTAAGTGTCTTACTTACCTGGTAAAACTAACAAAAACTTACCTCCCCCAGGAACTGTGAAAATTGCACTGTGTCCACTTTTGAAATAGCTATTTGTCAATAACTTGAAAAGTATACATGCAATTGAAATGATTCAAAGTTCCTAATGTACTTACCTGCAATACCTTTCAAACAAGATATTACATGTTAAATTTGAACCTGTGGTTCTTAAAATAAACTAAGAAAAGATATTTTTCTATAACAAAACCTATTGGCTGGATTTGTCTCTGAGTGTGTGTACCTCATTTATTGTCTATGTGTATGTACAACAAATGCTTAACACTACTCCTTGGATAAGCCTACTGCTCGACCACACTACCACAAAATAGAGCATTAGTATTATCTATTTTTACCACTATTTTACCTCTAAGGGGAACCCTTGGACTCTGTGCATGCTATTCCTTACTTTGAAATAGCACATACAGAGCCAACTTCCTACACATCCTCAGAGGGGTTGGCCTTTTCAAACTCTGCCAGAAGCTCCTGGAGCTGTACTTTGGTAGGTTTGGGGCCCATTGCTATTTTCTTTAGTTTACAGAGTGACCTTAGCTCTCACATCTGTAGATGGAGGTAAGGTGTGGTGTCGAGTTCCACCACAGTCACATCTGTGCTAGACATTTTGCTTCTAAAAGTTGGAATACTTTTTAAGAATCTAAGACTGGTTCTAGAATCTAATTCAAACTTTTACAAACTTTTAAACTCTAAAAGAAATGCTAAACAGGATCTAACACAAGGCCCTAGCAGGTCTTTTAAGAATTTAGAAAAACTTTTCAAATTGCAAAAATCAATTTCTAATGACAATTTTGGAATTTGTCGTGTGATCAGGTATTGGCTGAGTAGTCCAGCAAATGCAAAGTCTTGTACCCCACCGCTGATCCACCAATGTAGGAAGTTGGCTCTGTATGTGCTATTTCAAAGTAAGGAATAGCATGCACAGAGTCCAAGGGTTCCCCTTAGAGGTAAAATAGTGGTAAAAATAGATAATACTAATGCTCTATTTTGTGGTAGTGTGGTCGAGCAGTAGGCTTATCCAAGGAGTAGTGTTAAGCATTTGTTGTACATACACATAGACAATAAATGAGGTACACACACTCAGAGACAAATCCAGCCAATAGGTTTTGTTATAGAAAAATATCTTTTCTTAGTTTATTTTAAGAACCACAGGTTCAAATTTAACATGTAATATCTTGTTTGAAAGGTATTGCAGGTAAGTACATTAGGAACTTTGAATTATTTCAATTGCATGTATACTTTTCAAGTTATTCACAAATAGCTATTTTAAAAGTGGACACTTAGTGCAATTTTCACAGTTCCTGGGGGAGGTAAGTTTTTGTTAGTTTTACCAGGTAAGTAAGACACTTACAGGGTTCAGTTCTTGGTCCAAGGTAGCCCACCGTTGGGGGTTCAGAGCAACCCCAAAGTTACCACACCAGCAGCTCAGGGCCGGTCAGGTGCAGAGTTCAAAGTGGTGCCCAAAACGCATAGGCTTCAATGGAGAGAAGGGGGTGCCCCGGTTCCGGTCTGCTTGCAGGTAAGTACCCGCGTCTTCGGAGGGCAGACCAGGGGGGTTTTGTAGGGCACCAGGGGGGACACAAGCCCACACAGAAATTTCACCCTCAGCGGCGCGGGGGCGGCCGGGTGCAGTGTTAGAACAAGCGTCGGGTTCGCAATGTAAGTCAATGAGAGATCAAGGGATCTCTTCAGCGCTGCAGGCAGGCAAGGAGGGGCTTCCTCGGGGAAACCTCCACTTGGGCAAGGGAGAGGGACTCCTGGGGGTCACTTCTGCAGTGAAAGTCCGGTCCTTCAGGTCCTGGGGGCTGCGGGTGCAGGGTCTTTTCCAGGCGTCGGGACTTAGGTTTCAGAGAGTCGCGGTCAGGGGAAGCCTCGGGATTCCCTCTGCAGGCGGCGCTGTGGGGGCTCAGGGGGGACAGGTTTTGGTACTCACAGTCGTAGAGTAGTCCGGGGGTCCTCCCTGAGGTGTTGGTTCTCCACCAGCCGAGTCGGGGTCGTCGGGTGCAGTGTTGCAAGTCTCACGCTTCTTGCGGGGAGTTGCAGAGTTCTTTAAAGCTGCTTCTTGAAACAAAGTTGCAGTCTTTTTGGAGCAGGTCCGCTGTCCTCGGGAGTTTCTTGTCGTCGTCGAAGCAGGGCAGTCCTCAGACGATGCAGAGGTCGCTGGTCCCTTTGGAAGGCGTCGCTGGAGCAGAGTTCTTTGGAAGGCAGGAGACAGGCCGGTGAGTTTCTGGAGCCAAGGCAGTTGTTGTCTTCTGGTCTTCCTCTGCAGGGGTTTTCAGCTAGGCAGTCCTTCTTGTTGTTGCAGGAATCTAATTTTCTAGGGTTCAGGGTAGCCCTTAAATACTAAATTTAAGGGCGTGTTTAGGTCTGGGGGGTTAGTAGCCAATGGCGACTAGCCCTGAGGGTGGGTACACCCTCTTTGTGCCTCCTCCCAAGGGGAGGGGGTCACAATCCTAACCCTATTGGGGGAATCCTCCATCTGCAAGATGGAGGATTTCTAAAAGTTAGTCACCTCAGCTCAGGACACCTTAGGGGCTGTCCTGACTGGCCAGTGACTCCTCCTTGTTGCTTTCTTTGTTCCCTCCAGCCTTGCCGCCAAAAGTGGGGGCCGTGGCCGGAGGGGGCGGGCAACTCCACTAAGCTGGAGTGCCCTGCTGGGCTGTGACAAAGGGGTGAGCCTTTGAGGCTCACCGCCAGGTGTCACAGCTCCTGCCTGGGGGAGGTGTTAGCATCTCCACCCAGTGCAGGCTTTGTTACTGGCCTCAGAGTGACAAAGGCACTCTCCCCATGGGGCCAGCAACATGTCTCTAGTGTGGCAGGCTGCTGGAACTAGTCAGCCTACACAGACAGTCGGTTAAGTTTCAGGGGGCACCTCTAAGGTGCCCTCTGGGGTGTATTTCGCAATAAAATGTACACTGGCATCAGTGTGCATTTATTGTGCTGAGAAGTTTGATACCAAACTTCCCAGTTTTCAGTGTAGCCATTATGGTGCTGTGGAGTTCGTGTTTGACAAACTCCCAGACCATATACTCTTATGGCTACCCTGCACTTACAATGTCTAAGGTTTTGTTTAGACACTGTAGGGGTACCATGCTCATGCACTGGTACCCTCACCTATGGTATAGTGCACCCTGCCTTAGGGCTGTAAGGCCTGCTAGAGGGGTGTCTTACCTATACTGCATAGGCAGTGAGAGGCTGGCATGGCACCCTGAGGGGAGTGACATGTCGACTTACTCGTTTTGTTCTCACTAGCACACACAAGCTGGCAAGCAGTGTGTCTGTGCTGAGTGAGAGGTCTCCAGGGTGGCATAAGACATGCTGCAGCCCTTAGAGACCTTCCTTGGCATCAGGGCCCTTGGTACTAGAAGTACCAGTTACAAGGGACTTATCTGGATGCCAGGGTCTGCCAATTGTGGATACAAAAGTACAGGTTAGGGAAAGAACACTGGAGCTGGGGCCTGGTTAGCAGGCCTCCGCACACTTTCAATTGTAAACATAGCATCAGCAAAGGCAAAAAGTCAGGGGGCAACCATGCCAAGGAGGCATTTCCTTACAATTATTTACTGACAGAACTTATAAAATAGCCTGTAAGGTTTTCTGCATTAAAAACATAACATCTAACAAGGATGCTGCAGGGACAGCTGTTGTTTCAAAGCCTAAAACAGGCTGTTTCTCCATAGGAGAGGATATTTCTTTTTTAGCTACGTCTTTATCTTCCCCTTCAAGCCCTTCTTTGTCTAATATAGAATAACAAGCATCTGTCCTCCAGCTAGTCCTTGCTTGTTGGGGAAGGCAGGGCGATGAGGATAACTTTGGCTCCGACACCTGCAAATGCAACCCTCCGCTCCCTGGGCTGTGCGCGAGTCTGCATATGCCTTCTCCACTTGACATTTCCAGTGTTCTAATTTTCTGAACTTCATACATTATGCTGTACTTGTAAGAATGTTTTTATTACTTATGCATTGTTGTATAGGAATCGACAAGGCTTTCTGCATCTTGCCTGGGCTCAGTTAATAACCATCTCAAATCCTGCGTTTTTTTATTTTATTTTTCTCCTATCCAAATTGCATGCTACTTTTATCAGTCATTTTTAGGTAAATGTCTTTGCCCTCTCGCTTTAAAAAGGGTCCTAAATAAGGTGTTTTTTTTATTTTTTATATTTAGTTTTTGCTTAATACCGCTGTATCCTCGGTCAGGTGTTGCATTTAAACTGGTATAAATATAAGTTACATGGTTGTGGGTGTTATTTTTTATTTTTTTTCTAAATGTGGATAGTTGTGAATGTAAGGGGATTTGCATTTAGGTGTTTCTGTATGGCATTTCTGTATGTGTGCTGTGTCTATTAGGTATGTCTTTCTTTATGGAATGGTGTGTGTAATACAAGTTCATTGTGCTCACCGCTGTAGCTAGGTGCAGTGCCTTATTTGTGATTTAGGTTTAGGCCTATGTTTGTGCTTTTTACTGTACCTCAGATAGAAGTTTGCTTAATATTTGTGGTGCTCAGTTACTCATACACTGACCTCTGCAAAAAATCATCTTGTAAAACGCTGCCTTTGTTCTTATTTCTTATATACGAAATATGGACTAGTAGGCTGTAAGAAAGATTTGCCTTTGAGTAGCACTGCTGGTGGGCCATTTTATTATTGCTCTAAAAATAAATATACAAATCCTTCATAGATTTAATATTACAACCCGTTTTATTCTGATACAGATGTACTGCCTACTAAAGGACTGGGTCTTCATCAAGCCTGAGCAGGCGATGGAGCTCCTCGATTGTAATTACCCAGACCCCATGGTCCGGACCTTCGCTGTTAAGTGCCTGGAGCTGTACGTGACAGATGACAAACTGTCTCAATACCTCATCCAACTTGTGCAGGTACAGTCTAATACCTATTAACATTTGAGTTTAGTTAATCCAGTGGTAACTCTTGCTGCATCATTTGACTGCTTAATATGGACAGCATGTATTCCAAAGATAGCTTCAAAGTGTAAACCACGCGTACTCTGTATTCCATTAACTTGTTATTGTACGAATTGCCAGATCCTAATAACACCTTGATTTGGCCCAGAATGCACAACTGCGGATTATTATACTTGCTGTAAAGTAATCGGAGCATATTTTGGTACTTGGACTAGCCATACTTTTCTTCAGATTCTGTTGGGAGTCCTTTTCTGAGAACTAAAGGCTGCTTTGTTCTTTCAATTTGGGAATAAATCATTTAACATTTGAAGTACATCTCCCTGTTTTATTTGCATATCCCAGTTGTGAATCTACATATACAGGCAAAGCGTAAACACCAATCAAGAAAACCACTGCGTGTGAACTGAAAACAAACCTTTGTTTAATCTCCTAAACACATTATTATCTTAAATAGGATCTTTACTGATCTTCATGAATGTTTAGTATCGCTTCTGTCTGTAGAATTCCTGCAACTATATTCCGGCAAGCCCAGAAAAAATGTGTTTTGTTTTTTTGAAAAAGATTTTTAGTTAATTCACTAGTCCAGTGATTATAATCCAAAATGCTTTTCTTTAATTTAGACTACCTGTAGAAGTAAAGAAACATACTCTTAGCTTTGTCCCTTTGTAGTCTGTCAGAGTCCACCTTAACGTCATGATAACAAGCAGTGTTGTCAGTGCATCAAGCCTACCAGGGATACACAGGAGAGATCATGGGAATTTTCTTCATACTTTTGCTAAGAAAACAGCAAACTGATCATTAAAATAGTGTGAATGGATTTGCCTGAAAGGGAAGCTAGAAGGTCTCAAGGCGAAAAATCTTTGCAGGACCGCCTGAAAAGGTGTCACTTCTACTATTTACGCGCGCTTTCTAGAAGATGATCCTGAAAGATCATCGAGGAAGAAGTGGCGTCTCCACCCTCATTGTAGAGACACTGATAACCAGTCGACCTTACACGTCTCAACATTTAAGCATAGTTCAGCATCAATATACTAGCTTCCAAAGGCCATGTTTGCTGCAGGTTTGAAGCCTACAATATGATGGTGCCATACACTAAAGAAGTCCTCCGCTGTGGCTTTAAGCTGACAGATGTTGAAGCCCTCAGTGTTCCCGCTCGACAACCATTGAAGATAGATGTTGAGGCACCCATTGTCGATAAAATAGATGTTGAGGTGATAGGATAGGGCCCTGTGGGAAATCCCTCACCACAAACACAATACTTCTTGCAAGTTACACAGGAGGGAATGCAAGCATCCATTACCTTTGCAGACCTATTACTGAATTCTGCTAAGGCATCTCTATCAGATGTGCCTGATGGAAGCATTTAACATCTTTGAAGCCTGATGTATATGTCAAAATTTGTGAAAATGAAGTTTACTGGATCTGTTCTTTTCAAATACCAACCGGATCATGAGATACAGAGAATGAGAAATGAGGTTGAAACTATGAAGGTGGTAAGTAGGCTTGGAGGAGAAGAAAACGATGTTTACATTTCAGAACGGATGCCGGGACCGCTGTTATACCAGAGGAAGAGTGTTCAGTTCCCTTAAATGTCTTTCCAGCCTCATCTGCAAGGACAACAGCAACCCTCATATCATAGAAGATCTGGCAAGTTATAGCAGTTAATAGCAACCCAAACGCCCATCTTAAGGGAAGTTCCAGTCTCATTCAAGACTGTGGCTCTCATTTGCATTCCTTACTTCACCAGTCTGGTGGGAGGTAGTGTTTTCAATCATTCCAGTCCAGACTTAAAAATATTTAATTTCACATTTGATTGACAAGCTATCACAGGGAATTCCTGATGCTTATTTTTAAGCAACTCCTATTACCAGTGTACAGTACTTGCCTTTGGTTTGAAATCTCTACCTCAGAACTTTTTAAAGTACAAGTTGGTGATAGCGGCTTATCTCTGCAAACAAATCTTCATCCCCTCCTACCTCAGCGACTGGTTGATAAGAGCATACAACGCGGAGAAGACTTGTCACCGCTGTACCGGTCCTTCCCATCAACATCCAAAAATCTCTGACCCCTTTACAAATAATCCAATATCTAGGAGACGCATTAAGCACAACATAGAAAAGTGTATCTTTTGGAGGAATGATATAGCATATGTGAAAAATGCAATCACCTTCAGAAAACATGTTTTACTACTTTACTGCATCCCTTCTGGGGTTAATGCCTCTTATATCTTCCTTGTACCAATGCATACTTCACATAAGACCCCCTACAACAATGCTTACAAAATCAGTGGTCACAGTTGGAGGGCAAGTTGAGATTCTCACATCAAAAAAACCTCTCAGGTGGTGGTGTAAAGATATATGGTCTTCTAAAAGGAATTCCTTTTTATCACAACTGTTACCATAGTTGCCTCTGATGGGTTGGGGGCTTAGTCTACAAAGCCTGATGACACATTAATATTCTGCAATTGAAAGCTGGTTTGTAAGGTGCTTGTAGGAGGCTGGCCTGGCTTATAGTGGGCACCTTGTAGTACTTACACCTTGTGCCAGGTCCAGTTATCCCTTAATAGTAGAATAGATATGTTCTAGCAGCTTAGGCTGATAGAGGTAGCTATGGCATAGCAGCTTAGGCTGAACTAGGAGACCTGCAAAGCTCCTACTATACCACTTATACCACTTATATCATATAGCACTATATCACAAGAAAACACAATACTCAGAGTTATTAAAAGGAGCCCACTAAACCCCAGATGAATGTGCATAAGGGCTGCCTCCGGGTGGAAGAAGCCAAAGATTCTGCAACAACGGAAGGTGCCAGGAACTTCTCCTTTGGTCAGAAGATGTCCGACGGCGTGCTGGAGGATGCAGAAGTGTTCCCACGCAGAAATACCGCAAACAAGCCTTGCTAGCTGCAAGAGTCGCAGTTGAGGATTTTGGGTGCTGCTGGGGACCAGGAAGGAACAGGATGTCGCCCCATGGAGGAGAAGACAGAGGGGGCGCTCAGCAACTCAGAGAGCCCTCACAGAAGCAAGCAGCACCCACAGAAGTACCGGCACAGGCACTTAGAAGATCTGAGGACAGCGGTCAACTCAGTCACAAAGGAGGGTTTCACGACGTCGGAGTCCAACTCAGCGAGTTGAGCAATGCAGGACGGAGTGCTGGGGACCCAGGCTAGGCTGTGCACAAGGGAATCCTTGGAAAAGTGCACAGAAGCCGGAGCAGCTGCAGATCACGCAGTTCACAGGATTACTGTCTGGCGTGGGGAGGCAAGGATTTACCTCCACCAAATTTGGACAGAAGGGCCACTGGACTGTGGGAGACACTTGGACCCAGCTCTGTGTTCCAGGGATCACGCTCGTCAGGATGAGAGGGGACCCAGAGGTCCGGTGATGCAGAAGTTTGGTGCCTGTGTTAGCAGGGGGAAGAGTCAATCGACCCACGGGAGATTTCTTCTTGGCTTCCAGTGCGGGGTGAAGGCAGACAGCCCTCGGAGCAGGCACCACCAGGAAGCAGTCGAGAAAGCTGGCAGGATGAGGTGCTACAATGTTGCTGGTAGTCGTCTTGCTACTTTGTTGCGGTTTTGCAGGCGTCCTGGAGCAGTCAGCAGTCGATCCTTGGCAGAAGTCGAAGAGGGAAGTGCAGAGGAACTCTGGTGAGCGCTTGCATTTGTTATGTGAGGAATAGCCCAGAGGAGAGACCCTAAATAGCTCAAAAAGGAGGATTGGCTACTGAGAAAGGTAAGCACCTATCAGAGGGGGTCTCTGACATCACCTGCTGGCACTGGCCACTCAGAGCTGTCCATTGTGCCCCACCACCTCTGTATCCAAGATGGCAGAGGTCTGGGACACACTTAAGGAGTTCTGGGAACCTCCCCTGGGAGGTGCTGGTCAGGGGAGGTCACTCCCCTTTCCTTTGTCCAGTTTTACACCATAGCAGGGCTGGGGGATCCCTGAACCGGTGTAGACTGGCTAATGCAGAGATGGACACCATCTGTGCCCATCAAAGCATTTCCAGAGGATGGGGGAGGCTACTTCTCCCCAGCCCTTCACACCTATTTCCAAAGGGAGAGGGTGTAACACCCTCTCTCAGAGGAAATCCTTTGTTCTGCCTTCCCGGGACCAGGCTGCCCAGTCCCCAGGGGGGCAGAAACCTGTCTGAGGGGTTGGCAGCAGCAGTAGCTGCAGTGGAGACCGCAGAAAGGCAGTTTGGCAGTACCTGGGTTCTATGCTAGAGACCCGGGGATGCTTGGAATTGTCCCCCCAATACCAGAATGGTATTGGGGTGACAATTCCATGATCATAGACATGTTACATGGCCATGTTTGGAGTTACCATTGTGACGCTACATATAGATAGTGACCTATATGTAGTGCAGGCGTGTAATGGTGTCCCTGCACTCACAAAGTTTGGGGAATTTGCCCTGAACAATGTGGGGGCACCTTGGCTAGTGCCAGGGTGCCCACACACTAAGTAACTTGGTTCCTAACCTTCACCAAGTGAGGGTTAGACATATAGGTGACTTATAAGTTACTTATGTGCAATGAAAAATGGCTGTGAAATAACATGGACATTATTTCACTGAGACTGCAGTGGCAGTCCTGTGTGAGAAATGTCTGAGCTCCCTATGGGTGGCAAAAGAAATGCTGCAGCCCATAGGGATCTCCTGGAACCCCAATACCCTGGGTACCTAGGTACCATATACAAGGGAATTATAAGGGTGTTCCAGTGTGCCAATGAGAATTGGTAAAATTAGTCACTAGCCTGCAGTGACAATTTTAAAAAGCAGAGAGAGCATACACTGAGGTTCTGGTTAGCAGAGCCTCAGTGATACAGTTAGGCACCACACAGGGAACACATACAGGGCATACATTATGAGCACTGGGGTCCTGGCTAGCAGGATCCCAGTGACACATATGCAAAAACAAACATGCATACAGTGAAAATAGGGGTAACATGCCAGGCAAGATGGTACTTTCCTACAGTGCACTACACTCACTAACATCGAACATGGTTCTGACCCAGACAGGCAGCATAACCACAGAGATGTACCTCTACAAACAGGAGGGACCTTGAGGCAGAGTTCTATCACTGTAAGCCCAAACCATATGGCACTGGCTTTTGGTAAGGAATGTAACCATTTAGGCCATGCATCTTTCGCACCTTCAGAACTGTCTGCCAGATCTTCGGAACGGATATTTAATCTAAATCCACAAACTGATTATTGAAGACGACATCTTAAGACATCTATCTGATAGACTTTTATCTACAGATTCCTTACCTGTGAACTCTCCTTAAGCGTTAACCTGGATTATAAATACTTTTTTGTGAGCAGTACCCCTGTGCACTGGTAGGTGGCATCAATCAGCTCCACATTCGTCGTGGGCGTCGTCTGCACCTGAAATGACATTGCAGTACCTATATTGACCCTGCCCTTGCACGCCAATGTCAGTTCTTTTTTTTCCCCCACACCAGCCAGCACTGATCTGAGAGAAGGTTTACCTCCTGGTGTAGTGACAATGCCATTGCACAAGACTGGTATTAAGCCCTGCGGTTCCTGTAAATGGCCAATGTCGGTGATGGATCCGCACCTCATCTGTTTGTGGTATTTGGAGCGCATCCATGATCTGTAGTTATGCTCATGGGTGCTTGGCTAAGCACCAGAAGGCCTTGAAGGAACAGCCCTTAAAGCTGATGACGGCTTGGCACGTAAATCTGAAAGTCAGGGTCCTGGTCGAGGGGAAGGTCCCAGGACTGGTCGAGGAGTCCGAAGTCATCAGCGTCCCACTCCAGGTCCTCAGGACAATTGGGTAAGTTGAGGTAAAGAGGAGCAAGAAGTCAAAGCATTCTTGGACTTTTCAGCCGACGCAACGAGAAAGATGTGGCGTTCTCGGCCTCTTTCTTTGGAACCCACGTTTGGGCCGACTTTTCCCCTCCTCGACTTTCCATGAGCTGAAGCGACTCCTGCTCAACTGGAGAAAGTCTGTGAGTCCATGCGCCTCATTTGTGGGCAGTCCTACCCTGTTGGTGCGTCTTCGGGCCCCGTGGTGTCCAGGGTGGAGGGAGGATTTTGGGGGAGGGGGGGGGGCTTCTAGGTTGGAGCCTGAGCCCTATTCTGCTGGGCTAGGTCTCGCAACACTGGGAGGGGTCACTGGACCCTTTAGAATACCATCCCTATGAGGAGCAAATGGACAGGTGTTAGAATTTGGGTGAGGCCAGTGGACTGGACACATTTCCAGAAACTGTTATGCTTTTTACCCCTTACTGTGGCTAGGGAGGAGGGATCTTCCTACACAGTGGTGGTAAGGAAGGGCAGCTGAGGTCCTAGACCTTCAGCTACCCTCTGTAGCAGTCAAGGCTAATCTCTTGACAGAAGTGCTGCAGCCTGGAGCTCCCAATGATGCACTTAGACATCCTCCTGGGTACCTCGTCCAGACCAAGCACAGGGGTTCATGTGAACAGGACGATTGCCCACTACCATTAACCTGCACCTGGGGGACACAACTTTACATACGCAACACCCCACCACTGAGAGCATGGCGGTTCAAGCCTCAGCTTTCAACAGCATGTTCCCTACTGCTCTCTTGGGAAGGGAATGCAAGAGGCTGGACTAATTTGTCAGGAGGGTTTCTTCCACCAGCCTGTCACTGCGTTCTCTGGACACAGCATGCCTTTCGGGTTGTTACTCCCACACTCAGTGGGACATGTTGCCCAAGTGTTGCCACAGGTCTTGAAGGAGGCCCAGGATGTACTGTTTCATTGCCGACGAAAGACACAGCGAAGATCACAATTCGTTTTAGACTTGACACGACTGACTCGCTAGGCATAGCGATTTCCACGACATTGGCTACATGTGCTACACCTGCCTGAAGACATCTGGCTTTTCGGGGTATGTCCAAGCTTCCCCTATAGACATGCCTTTCGATGGAGACAAGGCAGATTTGGCACTCGAGCATTTTACGGAATGTCTAGCTACGGCAAGGTTCTCGCGGCGACCCCCTCTCCACCTCAGTCTGCCTTTCGTGGCTACGGATCATACCAGTTCCTGTCCAGCTACCATGCCGCACATGCTGCCCAGCCTCTGCGTGAGCAAGGACGCGGTACTCACCGACTTCATGGGTCAGCAGGTGGTCAGTCTACCCCACCCACCAGACCCTGGTTTCCATACTCCCATCCTGCCTGCCCACAGAGGTAACCTGTGGTTCACAGTGGGAACTATATCTAGATGCATATTTTTTACTGACCTACCAATCCTCACCGCTATGAGAATGGATTTCTAGGGGCAGGGTCTTTCCTTTCAGGCCCCTAGTTTTGGTACACCGGTGGTCGATGTTCTTCATAGCTTCTGGCGTGGAAAGTCGTGAAAAGAAATTGACGTTGGCACGCCTGGATGGTGCTTATATAGGTACCGCAACGTCTTTTCTGGTGTGGACACCTTCCCACGTGCAGGGGTACTGCTCACAAAAAAATCTTCCTGATCCTGTCTGACACCTGAGGAGAATTCAGAGGTAAGGAATCTGCAGCTTGATATAGTCTCTACCAGATAAGGTGTTGCCAAAGGTAGGTAAATTGTCCTACAAGCCTGGAGGTTCCCTTAAATAGACCTGTTTGCCTCTGTGTCAGATGCGAAATGCCCTAACTTGAGCTGCTCACTTCTGAATCTTGCCCTGAACTGCACCCTCAGGTCAGCAGTGGGGGTGGTGGACACAAAGTTCAAATTTACTATTCTAACTCCAGTCCTGGATTATTTCAGGAAAAGTCCTAAATTCCCCAAGTATTTTTATGGACAGGTTGAAATGTAGTAATTTTTCTGGAAAAAGTGCTGCCCTGAGGGCGCAGCTCAATGTGAAAAACTATAGAAATACCACCTGAGCTCCAGAGTTGTAAGTCGGGGTCGGTGGGTAATGCACTTTTATGCAATTTCCACTAATCTCTCTCTAAATGAAGATGCAATGCTCTAAGAGATAATAATACTCATGTGCTGACAGTAGTGATTCTCTATTCACTTGTCCACAAAGGAAGCTGCTGTGAAAATCTTAGCTGCTGTTGGGGAAATTGCATCATACCAATGTGCCATCCTTGAATTTGTCAGCATGGCTCCTGGGCTTGTGCAGTAAGGTCACATCTGTTTTCCCGAAGGCTCTAAGAACATTCTCAAAGAAGCAAAATGTCCATCTATTAATAAATCATATTCTTTCAAACTGAAAAGATTTGTATCTGTTAGAGGCTTCTAGTTGGATATTCCTTATGTTTTGAATTTTCCCCATGCATCCGTCTGGATCTGGGAGACGTTTCTCCAGCAGTACCCCTGTGTGCGCTGTTAGGTGGCGCCAATCAGCTCTACATCCAGGAGCGCCATCCATGATTGATATGACGTTGCGAGTCCTATATAGGCACTGCCCTGCCGCACTGACATTAGTTCTTTTCTTGCTGTGCCAACCAAGGCTGATCTGAAGGGAGGTACCCCTCAGTCAATTTCTGACCTTTTTTCATTTTTTTCAAAGTATTTTCAAGTTGTGAGCTCGTGGTGAGTCGAGGGATGTCATTGAGGAAGACCGTGTTCAAGCCCTGCAGGTGCGGTCATCAGGTGATGTCCGTGACGGATCTGCACCTCGTGAGTCTCTGGTGCCTGGAGCGCGACCATGACCCGAAGTTGTGCTCCGTGTCTGTCCATGCATCTGAAGGCTTTGAGGGAGCGGTCCATAAAGCCGATGGCGGCCAGGCTCTCAACTCCTTGCAAGTAAGTCTCGGTCGAGAGGAAGGTCGCAGGGTCGGTTGCGGAGTCCCCCTCATTGTCGTCCCACTCCAAGTCCTCGGGACAATTGCTTTGAGTCGAGGCATAAGAAGTCAAAGAAGATGAAACTTTCTTCCAGTTCCCCTGGTCTGTTGGGCAACTGGATGAGGGAGTGGGAGTGTCGTCGTAAGCCTCCCTCTGCGGAGATTGTGTCTGGGCCGACTCCGCACCTCTGAGTTTCCAGGAGCCGAAGTTACCCCTGCTCAACCAAGGAACATTCGGAGGCAGGATTCACCATCACCTGCTACGCTGGCAATCAATCATGTCAGCCAGGTGGATTTTGCAGATAATCAAAAGGGGCTACACCCTCCCCTTTGATACTACCTCTCCATCCGTGCCCCGGTCCCAGGATCGGATGACTGACGATCACTTGGCACTTCTCCGAGACGACATTGGACTATCTTGGCCAAGGGAGCCATAGAGAGGGTTCTATGCCAAAAGTAGGTCACAGTTGCTAGTCCTGCGGTTCACGGTATGCCACAAGCACTTTTAGTTTAGTGTGCTCCTCTTTGGTCTTAGCAGCGCCCCTCGGGTCTTCACCAAGATGATGATGGTGGTGGTCGCAGCTCATCTGCGCAGATCAAGGGTTTCAGTATCCCCTACCTCGGTGACTTGCTGTTGAAGACAGACTTGCCCCAGGCTGTCGTCTCCCACCTCCAGACTACAGCCAACCTCCTGCATTTGCTAGGTTTCACTATAAATTTGTTGAAGTCTCACCTGACTCTCTTTAAGGTGCTTCCTTTCATTGGAGCTGTTCTGGACACAGTGCAGTTTCAGCCCTCTCCTCCCGAGCTGCGAGGCCAGTATATTCAGGCTATGATACCGATGTTTCAGCCTCTGTCCCAGATTTCAGTAAGAGTGACTCTGAGGCTACGGGCCTCATGGCCTCCTGCATCCTGCTGGTGATTAGATGCCAGCTGGCATATCCAGGCTTTACAGTGGTGTAGGAAGTTGGCTCTGTATGTGCTATTTCAAAGTAAGGAATAGGATGCACAGAGTCCAAGGGTTCCCCTTAGAGGTAAAATAGTGGTAAAAATAGATAATACTAATGCTCTATTTTGTGGTAGTGTGGTCGAGCAGTAGGCTTATCCAAGGAGTAGTGTTAAGCATTTTGTTGTACATACACAAGACAATAAATGAGGTACACACACTCAGAGACAAATCCAGCCAATAGGTTTTTATATAGAAAAATATCTTTTCTTAGTTTATTTTAAGAACCACAGGTTCAAATTCTACATGTAATATCTCATTCGAAAGGTATTGCAGGTAAGTACTTTAGGAACTTCAAATCATCAAAATTGCATGTATACTTTTCAAGTTATTCACAAATAGCTGTTTTAAAAGTGGACACTTAGTGCAATTTTCACAGTTCCTAGGGGAGGTAAGTATTTGTTAGGTTAACCAGGTAAGTAAGACACTTACAGGGTTCAGTTCTTGGTCCAAGGTAGCCCACCGTTGGGGGTTCAGAGCAACCCCAAAGTCACCACACCAGCAGCTCAGGGCCGGTCAGGTGCAGAGTTCAAAGTGGTGCCCAAAACGCATAGGATAGAATGGAGAGAAGGGGGTGCCCCGGTTCCGGTCTGCTTGCAGGTAAGTACCCGCGTCTTCGGAGGGCAGACCAGGGGGGTTTTGTAGGGCACCGGGGGGGACACAAGTCCACACCGAGATTTCACCCTCAGCAGCGCGGGGGCGGCCGGGTGCAGTGTAGAAACAAGCGTCGGGTTTTCAATGTTAGTCTATGAGAGATCTCGGGATCTCTTCAGCGCTGCAGGCAGGCAAGGGGGGGATTCCTCGGGGAAACCTCCACTTGGGCGAGGGAGAGGGACTCCTGGGGGTCACTCCTCCAGTGAAAGTCCGGTCCTTCAGGTCCTGGGGGCTGCGGGTGCAGGGTCTCTCCCAGGCGTCGGGACTTTAGGTTCAAAGAGTCGCGGTCAGGGGAAGCCTCGGGATTCCCTCTGCAGGCGGCGCTGTGGGGGCTCAGGGGGGACAGGTTTTGGTACTCACAGTATCAGAGTAGTCCTGTGGTCCCTCCTGAGGTGTTGGATCGCCACCAGCCGAGTCGGGGTCGCCGGGTGCAGTGTTGCAAGTCTCACGCTTCTTGCGGGGAGCTTGCAGGGTTCTTTACAGCTGCTGGAAACAAAGTTGCAGCTTTTCTTGGAGCAGGTCCGCTGTCCTCGGGAGTTTCTTGTCTTTTCGAAGCCGGGGCAGTCCTCAGAGGATGTCGAGGTCGCTGGTCCCTTTGGAAGGCGTCGCTGGAGCAGGATCTTTGGAAGGCAGGAGACAGGCCGGTGAGTTTCTGGAGCCAAGGCAGTTGTCGTCTTCTGGTCTTCCGCTGCAGGGGTTTTCAGCTAGGCAGTCCTTCTTCTTGTAGTTGCAGGAATCTAATTTTCTAGGGTTCAGGGTAGCCCTTAAATACTAAATTTAAGGGCGTGTTTAGGTCTGGGGGGTTAGTAGCCAATGGCTACTAGCCCTGAGGGTGGGTACACCCTCTTTGTGCCTCCTCCCAAGGGGAGGGGGTCACAATCCTAACCCTATTGGGGGAATCCTCCATCTGCAAGATGGAGGATTTCTAAAAGTCAGAGTCACCTCAGCTCAGGACACCTTAGGGGCTGTCCTGACTGGCCAGTGACTCCTCCTTGTTTTTCTCATTATTTTCTCCGGCCTTGCCGCCAAAAGTGGGGCCTGGCCGGAGGGGGCGGGCAACTCCACTAGCTGGAGTGTCCTGCTGGGTTGGCACAAAGGAGGTGAGCCTTTGAGGCTCACCGCCAGGTGTGACAATTCCTGCCTGGGAGAGGTGTTAGCATCTCCACCCAGTGCAGGCTTTGTTACTGGCCTCAGAGTGACAAAGGCACTCTCCCCATGGGGCCAGCAACATGTCTCGGTTTGTGGCAGGCTGCTAAAACTAGTCAGCCTACACAGATAGTCGGTTAAGTTTCAGGGGGCACCTCTAAGGTGCCCTCTGTGGTGTATTTTACAATAAAATGCACACTGGCATCAGTGTGCATTTATTGTGCTGAGAAGTTTGATACCAAACTTCCCAGTTTTCAGTGTAGCCATTATGGTGCTGTGGAGTTCGTGTTTGACAAACTCCCAGACCATATACTCTTATGGCTACCCTGCACTTACAATGTCTAAGGTTTTGTTTAGACACTGTAGGGGTACCATGCTCATGCACTGGTACCCTCACCTATGGTATAGTGCACCCTGCCTTAGGGCTGTAAGGCCTGCTAGAGGGGTGTCTTACCTATACTGCATAGGCAGTGAGAGGCTGGCATGGCACCCTGAGGGGAGTGCCATGTCGACTTACTCGTTTTGTCCTCACTAGCACACACAAGCTGGCAAGCAGTGTGTCTGTGCTGAGTGAGAGGTCTCCAGGGTGGCATAAGACATGCTGCAGCCCTTAGAGACCTTCCTTGGCATCAGGGCCCTTGGTACTAGAAGTACCAGTTACAAGGGACTTATCTGAATGCCAGGGTGTGCCAATTGTGGATACAATGGTACATTTTAGGTGAAGGAACACTGGTGCTGGGGCCTGGTTAGCAGGGTCCCAGCACACTTCTCAGTCAAGTCAGCATCAGTATCAGGCAAAAAGTGGGGGGGTAACTGCAACTGGGAGCCATTTCTTTACAAGTGGGACCTGAAGTTCCAGTGGGCACAGCATCAGGGAAATCTCTCCGACATGGTCCAGATCTCGGAGGGAACTGCACAAGATCTGTAATCGTGGCTAACGAACTGCAATTTGGTCAGAGGCAGATCCCTGTTTCTTCCTCAATCAGATCTGTCAGTAGTGACAGATACATCACTCATGGGTTGGGGTCTGCCATCTGGGGGAGGCAGAGATCAGAGATATCTGGTCTCCTGCAAAGTCCAGACTCCACTTCAACCTGTTGGAGCTTTGTGTGATAAAACTAGCATTGAAATGATTTTTTCCTTCTCAATTGAAAGGTAGTGCAGGTGTTCATGGACAACACCACTGACATGTGATACTGCAACAAATAGGGTGGAGTGGGGCTGTGGAACCTTTGTCAGGAGCCTCTGAACGTGGCTGGAACAGGGCATTTCCCTAAAGACTCAACATCTGACTGGCGGCGCAAGGTCCCTTCCCCAGTGATGAGAGACTTGGTTAGATTTGTTTGCCTTTGCATGGAGCGCACAGTGTCAGCAGCATTGCACGTCGGAGTTCCCAAGGCGGCAATCTCTCGGTGACTCTTTTAATCTCGAGTGGAACTCAGGGCTCCTGTGCGCCTTTCTGCATGTACCTCTTCTGCCCAGAGTTCTAAAGAAGATCAAGAACGACCGGGCTCAAGTCCTTCTTGTGGCTGCAGTCCGGGCACAAAGTTTGGTATCCCAAGCTACTGAACATGGCGATCGTTCCTCCAATCAGACTTTCCCTTTACAAGGATCTTCTGTCCTAGCAGCAGCGGAGGGTTCTCCACCCAGACCTGTCATCTCACTGCCTTTTTTGCGTGGATATTGAGAGGCAACAGATGACAGCCTTGGACCTTCCTTCTGAAATCTGTAATGTAATCTTGTTAGCCAGGCGTCCCTCCACCAAAATGGTATACACCTGTTATTGGTAGAAATTTGCAGTATGGTGCACAGACAAGTCTGTTGACTCCCTTTCTGCCCCCCACTCTGAGGTCCTATTGTTTGCAGTTGCTTGATCAACGTTCTTTGTCTCCTATTGTGAATAGATTCCTTAAATGCCTTACTCATGTTTCCTCAGTCCCTATTCATTATGCCTCAGTGAGACTTGAATTTGATTTTGACCTTGTACTCCTTTCGAGCCTCTCCACAGTTGTCTTCTCTGGCTTCTCATCTTGAAAACCGCCTTCCTTGTGGCCGTTAGCTCTGCCAGCAGGGTAAATGTGCTGCAGGCATTGTCATCTAAGCCGCCCTACTTTTGTGGTCACGCCTTTTCATGTAGGCCAGCTCATCACATAACCACAAGAAGAATCTTTGCGCACAGAGCCCAGCAGCAATATCCACTATGCATCCAAGCCACCCGGGTCATATCGCAGAGAACCGGCTGTGCCCCCTTTGATCTAAGGCCCCTTGCTTCCCAAGCCCCCGTTTGGGAGCTCTCAGACTTGTCGCCAAGATCCGTTTTGCAGCCTGTTTCCAGGTTACCCCCCCACCCCCACCTTTTCCCTGTAACTGACCCAGGTAAAAGCTCACCACCACCCTGCTCCCAGTGAAATTCGGGGAGCTCCTGACAAACTGCTGGTAGTACTTTGGACCTTGGGCTCCTACATCTCTAAACTGAAAGTGAACCCCTGAAACCAAGTATACTTACCTTTATGCATTATTGATGCTTCTATCCATAGGATTGCATTGTGCGTAAACGCGCACAGGCTTGGACTCGTTACTTACCTCTAAGGAATAATAACTAAAGCAGTACTTACTCTTCTACAGAAGTTCTTGATTTCAAAACATATAGAAAAACAAGTGCTATTTTTGTAAATTGGTCTCACATTTATTCTTTGAGTGTGTCTCATTTATTGCCTCTGTGAGTACAACAAATGCTTTTGCACTGCCCTCTTGATCAGCCTAACTCCTCACCCACACTACTACAAAAGAGAGCATTAGGATTCTCTACTTTTACCTGTGTCAACCAATTGGGGATTCACTGGACTCTCTGCACAGTGTACTACTTTTTAGTGCACCATATAGAGAGTCAGTGTTCTTCTCAAGGGAATTGGGGGTTCTTAAGGGACGGATGAATGCCTTAGAAGTTGTTTGTTACCCACGGTGACAAGGCAGAACTTGTTCTACATTTAGAAATGCTAGTAGAATGCATGGGTGCCAGTTACTGTGACATATTCTGAGCGTTTTCATGGAATGGATATGGTCTTAACGAAAAGATCAAGCAAGCGGCATTGCTACAGTTAGGATACACTTTCAGGAGGTGCTTATGCTACAGGAGATTCATGTTTTTCATAACATTTGACTTCCTTGGGCACTAAGGCTACTACAGTGGTTGTGCTTATTTGTTTCTTTATGAGCTCAAGCAGAGAGTTGCTATGTTGTTGAAAAGATTGGCCTTCGTTACCAAACCACATTTTATGTCCCTGGGAGATGCATAGTTCTGGCTGGGGCATTGAGGGGCTATCAGTGGATGTCCCCAATATCCACCCCTTGACCGAAGGTACTGTGACATATTTATGTCTGATTAAAAAGCCTCACATGGTGAATGAACCTGGTGGCGTCTATAATGCAGTCACCCTTGCTCCAGGACTTGGCTGTGGCTTTCAGAGCTTTTGGATGCCTGTGGGTCTTGCACACTACTCCCCAGTTTGGTTAACATTGAGCCATGGTATTGGAATGAAGCGAAGAGTTTCTCACCTAAATGCCAGTGTTTAGATGATGAAATCTTCTCCACTTTTCCGGAATAAAAGACAGATTTGTATTTTCATCTAAGTAATGACCTCATCCAATTGTCTGGTACTGTTTGGGGGCCCTTCAACGCTGTAATTCAAAAGACCATACATACCTGCAGAGGAGTTAATGGGTTAGGAAAGTGAGGGTGACTTTCTTGGAGGCCATGCTCTCAAGTCTCAAAAAAGAGTTTGTAAAATTAAAGTATGTCATCTGCTACATAAACAGAGAGCCACTGACATTCTGACACTGTGCGGATGACATTTATGTAGAGCAGCACTGCTTTTGTATATCTGGGACGAGGTGGTTAAAATGATGTACTGCTTCTACACACAGGCAGAAGCCTCTATAGTGGTAACTGTGGTCCAGAGCATGGAGAAGAATGACGTTTATGGTACAGTGGACATTTCAGTTGCTTTTACCTTATTCTCTTTGCCTTTATGCAGCAGCACACCTTGGAGGCATTGAACTCTGGATAAACAGATTCCCTTTACTCCAATCACTTAACGTAGAGGCTGAGGCTTCACTAATAGTCTAGGCAAGGTGGTCACCAGTCTAGCGTACCCGGAGTAAAATAGCTTTGATCCTATCTGCTCTAACAAGCGTAACCTTGGCTACCTAAACTAGTCACTGGCTCAAGTACATGAACTATAAGGCCTCTGCATGTTGAATTAGTTCCATTCCACAAAGCTTGTCAAGTTTTATATCATTAACCTGTGTTAAATGAAAATGTTTAGCCCCTGTCAGGACCCACCTTTGTCTTTAAGATGGGTTGTCTACCTTTACTTTAACAAGCTGTTCTTCAGACTATGCACCCTAACTTGAACCTCACGCTCAAAGTGGCAAGATATTGTCTTCATCATTTAATATTTTTGGTGTTACCTCCATCATTAGTATGACCATACCGCCATAGGAATGAGGAGAAGATCTGTTGCATATGAAAGTGGGAATTGAAGCTCAAACCCTGTGTGCAGTGGGAAAGTAAGTCTCTTCTCTGATGTGTCCCTCCCATTGGAAATCCCCCTCTCCACATGCTCAGTAGGAACTGGATGCCCATTGATGGCAAGGGTCTCCACATTAGCAGAATAAAATACAGATTACTTCAAGCAAGCACTAAAACTTCTGGCAATATAGGCAGAACCTTTTCAGCGATTGGCATTTTTATTACCAGTATTTATAAAGTGCAGCATCATTAAGCATTGGTTGGGGCACTTGCCTTCAGAAGTTAACCACATGATGCCACTGGCCCTAAACAGAACCCACCCTACATATGTCTTGGAGCTCCAAGCAGTGAGGTTGCTTCTATTGGCCTTTTAGCCAACATCTTAGGGATGAACACCAGTATCGAAACAGCATGTCCTGCTTAATTTATGTCCAAGGAGGGACTGGTCCCCCCAGTTGTTGGGGAAAGTGGAGTGACTGTGACTGGACAATTGGTTTCTGAGTGTTGCTGCTAAATATGTGCCAGGTCTCTAGACTATCCTTGCAAATGTGCTTACCATAAACAAATCTCAATATCACAATTGGGAGTCGGGCAGAAAATAACTAAATCCAGTGTTTGTCAAGGGGACCTCTTGAAACGCCTCAAAGACAAATGCCAGCTCTTCACTAGAAGGGTGGTGGTGCCTGTTAAAGAGAAAAAAAACTTTTTGGTTTGTTGGTCCAGGATGTATGCATATGCTATTACACCAGCTCATCATCATCAGATTCTTCACGTCCTCAGTAAAATAAAAAGGTAGCATGGCAGAACGATTCTGCAGGCCCCAGCCTATCCCCAACAGCATTAATTAATGGATCTTAGACCCTGCCATGGTCGCAATGATACCTTCAAGATAGTCTAACCGTCCAGGGAACGCAAACAAATTCTCCAATTCTTGTGATGTAGTGTCCTTTGAAGGCTCGCCTCTTTAAAGAATACTACATCACAATGCATTAAATGTCCACAACTGAGCTTCCACTCATATCACTTGCTAACTTTAAGCTTGTCTTTGATCATGTACAGTCGTTGTAAGGAAATGCCTCCTTGGCATGGTTACCCCCTGACTTTTTGCCTTTGCTGATGCTAAGTTTTGATTTGAAAGTGTGCTGAGGCCTGCTAACCAGGCCCCAGCACCAGTGTTCTTTCCCTAACCTGTACTTTTGTTTTCACAATTGGCACACCCTGGCATCCAGGTAAGTCCCTTGTAACTGGTACCCCCTGGTACCAAGGGCCCTGATGCCAGGGAAGGTCTCTAAGGGATGCAGCATGTCTTATGCCACCAACACTGCCTATGCAGTATAGATAAGTCACCCCTCTAGCAGGCCTTACAGCCCTAAGGCAGGGAGCACTATACCATAGGTGAGGGCACAAGTGCATGAGCACTGTGCCCCTACAGTGTCTAAGCAAAACCTTAGACATTGTAAGTGCAGGGTAGCCATAAGAGTATATGGTCTGGGAGTCTGTCAAACACGAACTCCACAGCACCATAATGGCTACACTGAAAACTGGGAAGTTTGGTATCAAACTTCTCAGCACAATAAATGCACACTGATTCCAGTGTACATTTTATTGTAACATACACCCCAGAGGGCACCTTAGAGGTGCCCCCTGAAACCTTAACCAACTACCCGTGTAGGCTGACTGGTATTAGCAGCCTGCCCCACTCGAGACATGTTGCTGGCCACATGGGGAGAGTGCCTTTGTCACTCTGTGGCTAGTAACAAAGCCTGTACTGGGTGGAGGTGCTTCACACCTCCCCCTGCAGGAACTGTAACACCTGGCGGTGAGCCTCAAAGGCTCACCCCCTTTGTTACAGCACCACAGGGCACTCCAGCTAGAGGAGTTGCCCACCCTCTCCGGCCACGGCCCCACTTTTGGCAGCAAGGCCGGAGGAGATCATGAGAATAACAAGGAGGGCATCACTGGCCAGTCAGGACAGCCCCTAAGGTGTCCTGAGCTGAGGTGACTTTTAGAAATCCTCCATCTTGCAGATGGAGGATTCCCCCAATAGGGATAGGAATGTGACCCCCTCCCCTTGGGAGGAGGCACAAAGAGGGTGTACCCACCCTCGGGGCTAGTAGCCATTGGCTACTAACCCCCCAGACCTAAACACGCCCTTAAATTTAGTATTTAAGGGCTCCCCTGAACCTAGGAACTGAGATTCCTGCAACCTAAGAAGAAGAGGACTGCTGAGCTGAAAAACCCTGCAGAGAAGACGGAGACACCAACTGCTTTGGCCCCAGCTCTACCGGCCTGTCTCCCCACTTCTAAAGACACTGCTCCAGCGACGATTTCCCCAGGACCAGCGACCTCTGAATCCTCAGAGGATTGCCCTGCTCTAGAAGGACCAAGAAACTCCCGAGGACAGCGGCTCTGTTCACCCCAGACTGCAACTTTGTTTCAAAGGAGCAACTTCAAGACAACTGCGTTTCCCGCCGGAAGCGTGAGACTTGCTACTCTGCACCTGACGCCCCCGGCTCGACTTGTGGGGAAACAACACTTCAGGGAGGACTCCCTGGCGACTACGAGACTGTGAGTAGCCAGAGTTGCCCCCACAGCGACGCCTGCAGAGGGAATCCCGAGGCTCCCCCTGACCGCGACTGCCTGCTTCCCAGATCCCGACGCCTGGTAAAGACTCTGCACCCGCAGCCCCCGGGATCTGAAGGATCGGAACTCCAGTGCAGGAGTGACCCCCAGGAGGCCCTCTCCCTTGCCCAGGTGGTGGCTAACCCAAGGAGCCCCCCCTTGCCTGCCTGCATCGCTGAAGAGACCCCTTGATTTACATTGGAAACACAACGTGTGTTTGCACACTGCACCCCGGCCGCCCCCGTGTTGCTGAGGGTGTACTTCCTGTGCTAACTTGTCTCCCCCCCCCCCCCCCCCCCCCCCCAGGTGCCCTACAAAACCCCCCTGGTCTGCCCTCCGAAGACACGGGTACTTACCTGCTGGCAGACTGGAACCGGGGCACCCCCTTGTCCATTGAAGCCTATGCGTTTTGGGCACCACTTTGACCTCTGCACCTGACCGGCCCTGAGCTGCTGGTGTGGTAACTTTGGGGTTGCTCTGAACCCCCAACGGTGGGCTACCTTGGACCCAAACTTGAATCCCGTAGGGGGTTTACTTACCTGCAAGAACTAACAAACTCTTACTCCCCCTAGGAACTGTGAAAATTGCACTGTCTAGTTTTAAAATAGCTATATGTGATTTATTTGAAAAGTATATATGCTATTGTGATTATTCAAAGTTCCTAAAGTACCTACATGCAATACCTTTCATTTAAAGTATTACATGTAAAATTTGAACCTGTGGTTCTTAAAATAAACTAAGAAAATATATTTTTCTATACAAAAACCTATTGGCCTGGAATTGTCTGAGTGTGTGTTCCTCATTTATTGCCTGTGTGTGTACAACAAATGCTTAACCACTACTCCTTTGATTAGCCTACTGCTCGACCACACTACCACAAAATAGAGCATTAGTATTATCTCTTTTTGTCACTATCTTACCTCTAAGGGGAACCCTTGGACTCTGTGCATACTATTCCTTACTTTGAAATAGTGCATACAGAGCCAACTTCCTACATTGGTGGATCAACGGTGGGGTACAAGACTTTGCATTTGCTGGACTACTAAGCCAATACCTGATCACACGACAAATTCCAAAAATTGTCATTAGAAATTGATTTTTGCAATTTGAGCTATTTTTCTAAATTTTTAAAAAGTCCTGCTAGGACCTTGTGTTAGTCCCTGTTAGCATTTCTTTTAGAGTTTAAACGTTTTGTGAAAGTTTGAATTAGGTTCTAGAAATAGTTTTAGATTCTTAAAAAGTAATGCCTGGTGCAGAAGAGAATGTGGTGGAGCTCGACCTCACACCTTACCTCCATCTTAAGATGAGGGAGCTAAGGTCTCTCTGCAAAATAAAGAAAATCCCAGTTGGCTTAAGACCCTCCAAACAACAGCTCCAGGAGCTGCTGACAGAGTTTGAAAAAGCCAACCCCTCTGAGGATGACCTCACAGAGGGGGAAGATAGTGACTTGGAGGAGAATTCCTACCTTCCAGTCCTAATTAGGGAGATCAGGGACCCTCAATCCCTGACTCCAACCATAATAGTCAGAGATGCTGCTTCCCTCACAGGAGGGGCCAGCACCTCTGTTATCACTGAGGAGAGCCTCAGTGAAGATAACCCTCTGTTAGCCAGGATGGCCAAAAGATTGGCTTTGGAGAGACAGATCCTAGCCATAGAAAGGGAAAGACAAGAGATGAGTTTTGGTCCAATCCATGGTGGCAGCAACATAAATAGGGTCAGAGATTCTCCTGACATGTTGAAAATCCCAAAAGGGATTGTAACTAAATATGAAGATGGTGATGACATCACCAAATGGTTCACAGCTTTTGAGAGGGCTTGTGCAACCAGAAAAGTAAACAGATCTCACTGGGGTGCTCTCCTTTGGGAAATGTTCACTGGAAAGTGTAGGGATAGACTCCTCACGCTCTCTGGAAAAGATGCAGAATCTTATGACCTCATGAAGGGAACCCTGATTGAGGGCTTTGGATTCTCCACTGAGGAGTATAGAATTAGATTCAGGGGGGCTCAAAAATCCTCGAGCCAGACCTGGGTTGATTTTGTGGACTACTCAGTGAAAACACTGGATGGTTGGATTCAAGGCAGTGGTGTAAATGATTATGATGGGCTGTACAATTTATTTGTGAAAGAACACCTATTAAGTAATTGTTCAAATGATAAACTGCATCAGCATCTGGTAGACCTAGGACCAATTTCTCCCCAAGAATTGGGAAAGAAGGCGGACCATTGGGTCAAGACTAGGGTGACCAAGACTTCCACAGGGGGTGACCAAAAGAAAGGGGTCACAAAGCCTCCCCAGGGGAAGAGTGTTGAGACATCCAAAAACAAAAATAGTCAAGAGTCTTCTACAGTCCCCCAAAAACCTGCACAGGAGGGTGGGCCCAGAGCCTCTTCACAAAACAATTTTGGGTACGAGGGTAAAAACTTTGACCCCAAAAAGGCCTGGTGTCGTAGCTGTAATCAGCCTGGACACCAAACTGGAGACAAGGCCTGTCCCAAGAAAAGTACCACTTCTAACTCCACTCCAGCTAACACTGGAATGGCTAGTCTCCAAGTGGGATCAACAGTGTGCCCAGAGCAAATCAGGTGTCACACTGAAGCTACATTAGTCTCTGAGGGTGGGGTGGATTTAGCCACACTGGCTGCCTGGCCTCCTAACATGCAAAAATACAGGCAGCAGCTCTTAATTAATGGGACAAGTGTAGAAGGCCTTATTCAAAGTTCCTAAAGTACCTACCTGCAATACCTTTCATTTAAAGTATTACATGTAAACTTTGAACCTGTGGTTCTTAAAATAAACTAAGAAAATATATTTTTCTATACAGAAACCTATTGGCCTGGAATTGTCTCTGAGTGTGTGTTCCTCATTTATTGCCTGTGTGTGTAAAACAAATGCTTAACACTACTTGTAAGGAAATGCCTCCTTGGCATGGTTGCCCCCTGACTTTTTGCCTTTGCTGATGCTATGTTTACAATTGAAAGTGTGCTGAGGCCTGCTAACCAGGCCCCAGCACCAGTGTTCTTTCCCTAACCTGTACTTTTGTATCCACAATTGGCAGACCCTGGCATCCAGATAAGTCCCTTGTAACTGGTACTTCTAGTACCAAGGGCCCTGATGCCAAGGAAGGTCTCTAAGGGCTGCAGCATGTCTTATGCCACCCCGGAGACCTCTCACTCAGCACAGACACCCTGCTTGCCAGCTTGTGTGTGCTAGTGAGGACAAAACGAGTAAGTCGACATGGCACTCCCCTCAGGGTGCCATGCCAGCCTCTCACTGCCTATGCAGTATAGGTAAGACACCCCTCTAGCAGGCCTTACAGCCCTAAGGCAGGGTGCACTATACCATAGGTGAGGGTACCAGTGCATGAGCATGGTACCCCTACAGTGTCTAAACAAAACCTTAGACATTGTAAGTGCAGGGTAGCCATAAGAGTATATGGTCTGGGAGTTTGTCAAACACGAACTCCACAGCACCATAATGGCTACACTGAAAACTGGGAAGTTTGGTATCAAACTTCTCAGCACAATAAATGCACACTGATGCCAGTGTACATTTTATTGTAAAATACACCCCAGAGGGCACCTTAGAGGTGCCCCCTGAAACTTAACCGACTATCTGTGTAGGCTGACTAGTTTTAGCAGCCTGCCACAAACCGAGACATGTTGCTGGCCCCATGGGGAGAGTGCCTTTGTCACTCTGAGGCCAGTAACAAAGCCTGCACTGGGTGGAGATGCTAACACCTCCCCCAGGCAGGAATTGTCACACCTGGCGGTGAGCCTCAAAGGCTCACCTCCTTTGTGCCAACCCAGCAGGACACTCCAGCTAGTGGAGTTGCCCGCCCCCTCCGGCCAGGCCCCACTTTTGGCGGCAAGGACGGAGAAAATAATGAGAAAAACAAGGAGTCGTCACTGGCCAGTCAGGACAGCCCCTAAGGTGTCCTGAGCTGAAGTGACTCTAACTTTTAGAAATCCTCCATCTTGCAGATGGAGGATTCCCCCAATAGGGTTAGGATTGTGACCCCCTCCCCTTGGGAGGAGGCACAAAGAGGGTGTACCCACCCTCAGGGCTAGTAGCCATTGGCTACTAACCCCCCAGACCTAAACATGCCCTTAAATTTAGTATTTAAGGGCTACCCTGAACCCTAGAAAATTAGATTCCTGCAACTACAAGAAGAAGGACTGCCCAGCTGAAAACCCCTGCAGCGGAAGACCAGAAGACGACAACTGCCTTGGCTCCAGAAACTCACCGGCCTGTCTCCTGCCTTCCAAAGATCCTGCTCCAGCGACGCCTTCCAAAGGGACCAGCGACCTCGACATCCTCTGAGGACTGCCCCTGCTTCGAAAAGACAAGAAACTCCCGAGGACAGCGGACCTGCTCCAAGAAAAGCTGCAACTTTGTTTCCAGCAGCTGTAAAGAACCCTGCAAGCTCCCCGCAAGAAGCGTGAGACTTGCAACACTGCACCCGGCGACCCCGACTCGGCTGGTGGAGATCCGACACCTCAGGCGGGACCCCAGGACTACTCTGATACTGTGAGTACCAAAACCTGTCCCCCCTGAGCCCCCACAGCGCCGCCTGCAGAGGGAATCCCGAGGCTTCCCCTGACCGCGACTCTTTGAACCTAAAGTCCCGACGCCTGGGAGAGACCCTGCACCCGCAGCCCCCAGGACCTAAAGGACCGGACTTTCACTGGAGAAGTGACCCCCAGGAGTCCCTCTCCCTTGTCCAAGTGGAGGTTTCCCCGAGGAATCCCCCCCTTGCCTGCCTGCAGCGCTGAAGAGATCCCGAGATCTCTCATAGACTAACATTGCGAACCCGACGCTTGTTTCTACACTGCACCCGGCCGCCCCCGCGCCGCTGAGGGTGAAATTTCTGTGTGGACTTGTGTCCCCCCCGGTGCCCTACAAAACCCCCCTGGTCTGCCCTCCGAAGACGCGGGTACTTACCTGCAAGCAGACCGGAACCGGGGCACCCCCTTCTCTCCATTCTAGCCTATGTGTTTTGGGCACCACTTTGAACTCTGCACCTGACCGGCCCTGAGCTGCTGGTGTGGTGACTTTGGGGTTGCTCTGAACCCCCAACGGTGGGCTACCTTGGACCAAGAACTGAACCCTGTAAGTGTCTTACTTACCTGGTAAAACTAACCAAAACTTACCTCCCCTAGGAACTGTGAAAATTGCACTAAGTGTCCACTTTTAAAACAGCTATTTGTCAATAACTTGAAAAGTATACATGCAATTTTTGTGATTTAAAGTTCCTAAAATACTTACCTGCAATACCTTTCGAATGAGATATTACATGTAGAATTTGAACCTGTGGTTCTTAAAATAAACTAAGAAAATATATTTTTCTATACAAAAACCTATTGGCTGGATTTGTCTCTGAGTGTGTGTACCTCATTTATTGTCTATGTGTATGTACAACAAATGCTTAACACTACTCCTTGGATAAGCCTACTGCTCGACCACACTACCACAAAATAGAGCATTAGTATTATCTCTTTTTACCACTATTTTACCTCTAAGGGGAACCCTTGGACTCTGTGCATGCTATTCCTTACTTTGAAATAGCACATACAGAGCCAACTTCCTACATTGGTGGATCAGCGGTGGGGTACAAGACTTTGCATTTGCTGGACTACTCAGCCAATACCTGATCACACGACAAATTCCAAAATTGTCATTAGAAATTCATTTTTGCAATTTAAAATTTTTCTAAATTCTTAAAAGTCCTGCTAGGGCCTTGTGTGTTAAGTCCCTGTTTAGCATTGTCTTTTAGAGTTTAAAAGTTTGTTAAAGGTTTGAAATTAGATTCTAGAAACAGTTTTAGATTCTTTAAAAAGACTTCCAACTTTTAGCAAAATAATGTCTGATACAGAGATGAATGTGGTGGAACTCGACACCACACCTTACCTCCATCTTAAGATGAGGGAGCTAAGGTCTCTCTGTAATATCAAAAAAATAACCATTGGCTCCAGACCTACCAAAATTCAGCTCCAGGAGCTGTTGGCAGAGTTTGAAAAAGCCAACCCCTCTGATGATGACCTCACAGAGGAAGAAATTAGTGACTTGGAGGCCAATGTCCCTCCTCCAGTCCTAAATAGAGAGAACAGGACCCCTCAAGTCCTGTCTCCAACTGTGTTAGTCAGAAATAGTGAGTCCCTCACAGGAGGGTCCCACATTTCTGAAATCACTGAGGATGCTCTCAGTGAAGATGACCTCCTGTTAGCCAGGATGGCCAAAAGATTGGCTTTAGAGAGACAGCTCCTAGCCATAGAAAGGGAAAGACAAGAGATGGGCCTAGGACCCATCAATGGTGGCAGCAATATAAATAGGGTCAGAGATTCTCCTGACATGTTAAAAATCCCCAAAGGGATTGTGACAAAATTTGAAGATGGTGATGACATCACCAAGTGGTTCACAGCTTTTGAGAGGGCTTGTGTAACCAGAAAAGTGAACAGATCTCACTGGGGTGCTCTCCTTTGGGAAATGTTCACTGGAAAGTGTAGGGATAGACTCCTCACACTCTCTGGAAAAGATGCAGAATCTTATGACCTCATGAAGGGTACCCTGATTGAGGGCTTTGGATTCTCCACTGAGGAGTACAGGATTAGGTTCAGGGGGGCTCAAAAATCCTCGAGCCAGACCTGGGTTGACTTTGTTGACTACTCAGTGAAAACACTAGATGGTTGGATTCAAGGCAGTGGTGTAAGTAATTATGATGGGCTGTACAATTTATTTGTGAAAGAACACCTGTTAAGTAATTGTTTCAATGATAAACTGCATCAGCATCTGGTAGACCTAGGACCAATTTCTCCCCAAGAATTGGGAAAGAAGGCGGACCATTGGGTCAAGACAAGGGTGTCCAAGACTTCAACAGGGGGTGACCAAAAGAAAGGGGTCACAAAGACTCCCCAGGGGAAGAGTGTTGAGACATCCAAAAACAAAAATAGTCAAGAGTCTTCTACAGGCCCCCAAAAAACTGCACAGGAGGGTGGGCCCAGAGCCTCTTCACAAAACAATGGGTACAAGGGTAAAAACTTTGATCCCAAAAAGGCCTGGTGTCATAGCTGTAAACAGCATGGACACCAAACTGGAGACAAGGCCTGTCCCAAGAAAGGTTCCACTCCAAACTCCCATCCAGGTAACACTGGTATGGCTAGTCTCCAAGTGGGATCAACAGTGTGCCCAGAGCAAATCAGGGTCCACACTGAAGCTATTCTAGTTTCTGAGGGTGGGGTGGATTTAGCCACACTAGCTGTCTGGCCGCCTAACATGCAAAAATACAGACAGCAACTCTTAATTAATGGGACTAGAATAGAGGGCCTGAGGGATACAGGTGCCAGTGTCACCATGGTGACAGAGAAACTGGTTTCCCCTGGCCAATACCTGACTGGAAAAACTTACACAGTCACCAACGCTGACAATCAGAGAAAAGTACATCCCATGGCAATGGTTACTTTAGAATGGGGAGGGGTCAATGGCCTGAAACAGGTGGTGGTCTCCTCAAATATCCCAGTGGACTGTCTGCTTGGAAATGACCTGGAGTCCTCAGCATGGGCTGAGGTAGAACTAAAAACCCATGCAGCAATGCTGGGTATCCCTGAACTGGTGTGTGTGAAAACAAGAGCGCAATGCAAGGCACAGGGTGAACAAGTAGAGCTGGAGTCTGGAAGAATGGCCCAGCCTACCAAGAGAACAGGAAAGTCAGTTGGGAAACCAACTACAACACAGCAAAAGAAAGGGAACCTCTCTTCTCAGGAAGAAGTTCTGCCCTCTGAGGGAACTGAGCCTTTGGAGCTTGAACCTTATCAGGTTGAGCTCTTAGGCCCAGGGGGACCCTCAAGGGAGGAGCTGTGTAAGGGACAAGAAACCTGTCCCTCTCTTGAAGGCCTTAGGCAGCAAGCTGCTGAAGAGTCCAAAGGCAAGAAAAATGGAACGCATAGGGTCTATTGGGAAGATGGACTCCTGTACACTGAGGCCAGAGACCCCAAACCTGGTGCCACTAGGAGAGTGGTAGTGCCTCAGCTGTTCAGGAAGTTCATCCTAACATTGGCCCATGACATTCCCCTTGCTGGACATTTGAGACAAACCAAGACGTGGGAGAGGTTAGTCAACCACTTCTACTGGCCCAATATGTCCAACATGGTTAAGGAGTTTTGCCTCTCCTGCCCCACCTGTCAAGCCAGTGGTAAGACAGGTGGACATCCAAAGGCCCCCCTCATTCCACTTCCAGTGGTGGGGGTTCCCTTTGAAAGAGTGGGTGTGGACATAGTTGGTCCACTGGAACCTCCCACAGCCTCAGGAAATATGTATATCCTGGTAGTAGTGGATCATGCTACCAGGTATCCTGAAGCTATTCCCCTTAGGTCGACTACTGCCCCTGCAGTAGCCAAGGCCCTCATTGGTATCTTTACCAGAGTGGGTTTCCCTAAGGAGGTGGTGTCTGACAGAGGTACCAACTTCATGTCAGCATACCTAAAGCACATGTGGAATGAGTGTGGAGTGACTTATAAATTCACTACACCATACCATCCACAAACTAATGGCTTGGTTGAGAGATTCAACAAGACATTAAAAGGCATGATCATGGGGCTCCCAGAAAAACTCAAAAGGAGATGGGATGTCCTCTTGCCATGTCTGCTTTTCGCTTACAGAGAGGTGCCACAGAAGGGAGTAGGATTCTCACCCTTTGAACTTCTGTTTGGTCATCCTGTAAGGGGACCACTTGCCCTTGTTAAAGAAGGCTGGGAGAGACCTCTCCATGAGCCTAAACAGGACATAGTGGACTATGTACTTGGCCTTCGCTCTAGAATGGCAGTGTACATGGAAAAGGCACCCAAAAACCTTGAGGCCAGCCAACAGCTCCAGAAGTTTTGGTATGACCAAAAGGCTGCACTGGTTGAGTTCCAACCAGGGCAGAAAGTCTGGGTTCTGGAGCCTGTGGCTCCCAGGGCACTCCAGGACAAATGGAGTGGCCCTTACCCAGTGCTAGAAAGGAAGAGTCAGGTCACCTACCTGGTGGACCTGGGCACAAGCAGGAGCCCCAAGAGGGTGATCCATGTGAACCGCCTTAAGCTCTTCCATGACAGGGCTGATGTGAATCTGTTGATGGTAACAGATGAGGATCAGGAGGCAGAGAGTGAACCTCTCCCTGATCTTCTGTCATCAGACCCAAAAGATGGCACAGTAGATGGAGTGATCTACTCAGACACCCTCTCTGGCCAACAGCAAGCTGATTGTAGGAGAGTCCTACAACAGTTTCCTGAACTCTTCTCCTTAACCCCTGGTCAGACACACCTGTGTACCCATGATGTGGACACAGGAGACAGCATGCCTGTCAAGAACAAAATCTTTAGACAATCTGACCATGTTAAGGAAAGCATCAAGGTGGAAGTCCACAAGATGCTGGAATTGGGAGTAATTGAGCGCTCTGACAGCCCCTGGGCTAGCCCAGTGGTCTTAGTCCCCAAACCTCACACCAAAGATGGCAGGAAAGAGATGAGGTTTTGTGTGGACTACAGAGGGCTCAATTCTGTCACCAAGACAGATGCTCATCCAATTCCAAGAGCTGATGAGCTCATAGATAAATTAGGTGCTGCCAAATTCTTAAGTACCTTTGACTTGACAGCAGGGTACTGGCAAATAAAAATGGCACCTGGAGCAAAAGAGAAAACAGCATTCTCCACACCGGATGGGCATTATCAGTTTACTGTTATGCCCTTTGGTTTAAAGAATGCCCCTGCCACCTTCCAAAGGTTGGTGAATCAAGTCCTTGCTGGCTTGGAGTCCTTTAGCACAGCTTATCTTGATGATATTGCTGTCTTTAGCTCCACCTGGCAGGATCACCTGGTCCACCTGAAGAAGGTTTTGAAGGCTCTGCAATCTGCAGGCCTCTCTATCAAGGCATCCAAATGCCAGATAGGGCAGGGAACTGTGGTTTACTTGGGCCACCTTGTAGGTGGAGGCCAAGTTCAGCCACTCCAACCCAAGATCCAGACTATTCTGGACTGGGTAGCTCCAAAAACCCAGACTCAAGTCAGGGCATTCCTTGGCTTGACTGGGTATTACAGGAGGTTTGTGAAGGGATATGGATCCATTGTGACAGCCCTCACTGAACTCACCTCCAAGAAAATGCCCAAGAAAGTGAACTGGACTGTGGAATGCCAACAGGCCTTTGACACCCTGAAACAAGCAATGTGCTCAGCACCAGTTCTAAAAGCTCCAGATTATTCTAAGCAGTTCATTGTGCAGACTGATGCCTCTGAACATGGGATAGGGGCAGTTTTGTCCCAAACAAATGATGATGGCCTTGACCAGCCTGTTGCTTTCATTAGCAGGAGGTTACTCCCCAGGGAGCAGCGTTGGAGTGCCATTGAGAGGGAGGCCTTTGCTGTGGTTTGGTCCCTGAAGAAGCTGAGACCATACCTCTTTGGGACTCACTTCCTAGTTCAAACTGACCACAGACCTCTCAAATGGCTGATGCAAATGAAAGGTGAAAATCCTAAACTGTTGAGGTGGTCCATCTCCCTACAGGGAATGGACTTTACAGTGGAACACAGACCTGGGACTGCCCATGCCAATGCAGATGGCCTTTCCAGGTTCTTCCACTTAGAAAATGAAGACTCTCTTGGGAAAGGTTAGTCTCATCCTCTTTCGTTTGGGGGGGGGGTTGTGTAAGGAAATGCCTCCTTGGCATGGTTGGCCCCTGACTTTTTGCCTTTGCTGATGCTATGTTTACAATTGAAAGTGTGCTGAGGCCTGCTAACCAGGCCCCAGCACCAGTGTTCTTTCCCTAACCTGTACTTTTGTATCCACAATTGGCAGACCCTGGCATCCAGATAAGTCCCTTGTAACTGGTACTTCTAGTACCAAGGGCCCTGATGCCAAGGAAGGTCTCTAAGGGCTGCAGCATGTCTTATGCCACCCCGGAGACCTCTCACTCAGCACAGACACCCTGCTTGCCAGCTTGTGTGTGCTAGTGAGGACAAAACGAGTAAGTCGACATGGTACTCCCCTCAGGGTGCCATGCCAGCCTCTCACTGCCTATGCAGTATAGGTAAGACACCCCTCTAGCAGGCCTTACAGCCCTAAGGCAGGGTGCACTATACCATAGCTGAGGGTACCAGTGCATGAGCATGGTACCCCTACAGTGTCTAAACAAAACCTTAGACATTGTAAGTGCAGGGTAGCCATAAGAGTATATGGTCTGGGAGTTTGTCAAACATGAACTCCACAGCACCATAATGGCTACACTGAAAACTGGGAAGTTTGGTATCAAACTTCTCAGCACAATAAATGCACACTGATGCCAGTGTACATTTTATTGTAAAATACACCCCAGAGGGCACCTTAGAGGTGCCCCCTGAAACTTAACCGACTATCTGTGTAGGCTGACTAGTTTTAGCAGCCTGCCACAAACCGAGACATGTTGCTGGCCCCATGGGGAGAGTGCCTTTGTCACTCTGAGGCCAGTAACAAAGCCTGCACTGGGTGGAGATGCTAACACCTCCCCCAGGCAGGAATTGTCACACCTGGCGGTGAGCCTCAAAGGCTCACCTCCTTTGTGCCAACCCAGCAGGACACTCCAGCTAGTGGAGTTGCCCGCCCCCTCCGGCCAGGCCCCACTTTTGGCGGCAAGGCCGGAGAAAATAATGAGAAAAACAAGGAGGAGTCACTGGCCAGTCAGGACAGCCCCTAAGGTGTCCTGAGCTGAAGTGACTCTAACTTTTAGAAATCCTCCATCTTGCAGATGGAGGATTCCCCCAATAGGGTTAGGATTGTGACCCCCTCCCCTTGGGAGGAGGCACAAAGAGGGTGTACCCACCCTCAGGGCTAGTAGCCATTGGCTACTAACCCCCCAGACCTAAACACGCCCTTAAATTTAGTATTTAAGGGCTACCCTGAACCCTAGAAAATTAGATTCCTGCAACTACAAGAAGGACTGCCCAGCTGAAAACCCCTGCAGCGGAAGACCAGAAGACGACAACTGCCTTGGCTCCAGAAACTCACCGGCCTGTCTCCTGCCTTCCAAAGATCCTGCTCCAGCGACGCCTTCCAAAGGGACCAGCGACCTCGACATCCTCTGAGGACTGCCCCTGCTTCGAAAAGACAAGAAACTCCCGAGGACAGCGGACCTGCTCCAAGAAAAGCTGCAACTTTGTTTCCAGCAGCTGTAAAGAACCCTGCAAGCTCCCCGCAAGAAGCGTGAGACTTGCAACACTGCACCCGGCGACCCCGACTCGGCTGGTGGAGATCCGACACCTCAGGCGGGACCCCAGGACTACTCTGATACTGTGAGTACCAAAACCTGTCCCCCCTGAGCCCCCACAGCGCCGCCTGCAGAGGGAATCCCGAGGCTTCCCCTGACCGCGACTCTTTGAACCTAAAGTCCCGACGCCTGGGAGAGACCCTGCACCCGCAGCCCCCAGGACCTAAAGGACCGGACTTTCACTGGAGAAGTGACCCCCAGGAGTCCCTCTCCCTTGTCCAAGTGGAGGTTTCCCCGAGGAATCCCCCCCTTGCCTGCCTGCAGCGCTGAAGAGATCCCGAGATCTCTCATAGACTAACATTGCGAACCCGACGCTTGTTTCTACACTGCACCCGGCCGCCCCGCGCCGCTGAGGGTGAAATTTCTGTGTGGACTTGTGTCCCCCCCGGTGCCCTACAAAACCCCCCTGGTCTGCCCTCCGAAGACGCGGGTACTTACCTGCAAGCAGACCGGAACCGGGGCACCCCCTTCTCTCCATTCTAGCCTATGTGTTTTGGGCACCACTTTGAACTCTGCACCTGACCGGCCCTGAGCTGCTGGTGTGGTGACTTTGGGGTTGCTCTGAACCCCCAACGGTGGGCTACCTTGGACCAAGAACTGAACCCTGTAAGTGTCTTACTTACCTGGTAAAACTAACCAAAACTTACCTCCCCTAGGAACTGTGAAAATTGCACTAAGTGTCCACTTTTAAAACAGCTATTTGTCAATAACTTGAAAAGTATACATGCAATTTTTGTGATTTAAAGTTCCTAAAATACTTACCTGCAATACCTTTCGAATGAGATATTACATGTAGAATTTGAACCTGTGGTTCTTAAAATAAACTAAGAAAAGATATTTTTCTATACAAAAACCTATTGGCTGGATTTGTCTCTGAGTGTGTGTACCTCATTTATTGTCTATGTGTATGTACAACAAATGCTTAACACTACTCCTTGGATAAGCCTACTGCTCGACCACACTACCACAAAATAGAGCCATTAGTATTATCTCTTTTTACCACTATTTTACCTCTAAGGGGAACCCTTGGACTCTGTGCATGCTATTCCTTACTTTGAAATAGCACATACAGAGCCAACTTCCTACACTACTCCTTTGATAAGCCTACTGCTCGACCACACTACCACAAAATAGAGCATTAGTATTATCTCTTTTTGCCACTATCTTACCTCTAAGGGAAACCCTTGGACTCTGTGCATAATATTCCTTACTTTGAAATAGTGCATACAGAGCCAACTTACTACAGTCGTCCGCTGCCTTTTGGTTAGAAATAACGTATACATATATACCACAGTCCTGTGCCTGTAAAGCTGACTGCCCAGCTGCTTGTGCCTGACAGTTTAGGATGCTGAATATTCCTGATTCACGCAGGACTTTTAGGAACCAGAGAGCGAGCCACTATTAGCTACCACATACCGAAGTGAAAAATGCCCTGGATTTGGACACACACTAGCTATCTAGATCTGCTTTCCGTTAGTCAACTTCAGATGGATCGTTTCCTCGGATATCCTTCAGTTCCCATTATTTGCTTTTGTTTCCAGATGTTCGAGAGCACTGTATAAACAGTCTGTGTTCAAGAGCTGATGAAGGATTTTTTTTATTTTAATTGTATTTTTTTTAATTTATTCTTTACAAATAGCCTTCCTGTGTCAAAGCTGGTTCCATAGGTGGAACTCATTGCAGTTGTGTGAACTGCAATGAATAGTTCATTCAAGCCTACCCAGACAGCTTCCATTCAGAATCTTTCATGGAAAGTAGTCCTGCTTGATCTAATCTCCACAAGAAGAGACAGAAATATTTTTATTATTCAAGGACCATACCTTAGATTCTTGAAATGCAAGGTTGTTTTGCTTGTGAATCCTTATTTGTTAGGTTCCAGCATCTTTCAATCAGGCAAGTTTGTCATTCCTATTTTCTTTCCTAATCCGTCTTTGGAGCCTGAGAGCTATCCAGCTCGCCTCAAATTTAAGAGATGTTTCAAATTTTACCTGCAAAGGATTTATACAAAGCTACCCAACCATTTGTTTCATTTTCTGAGGACCAAAGGACAAGTTCCATAAAGCAGGTGTCATTGAGTAGCAGATGCCAACACCCTTTGTCATGAGAAACTCGGAACACTTTTGAGAGGCGAAGGGATAGCCCATTCAGTACCTTCTTTGCATGTGTTCCCTTGGTGAATATCTGCAGACTGAGCCCGACACATACATTCACCAAACACTACTGCATTAAGGTTCAGAGTAACAATGACCTGGCAGTGTGACAACCAGTGCTCTGATACCTTTTTACATATTGTGCGCCTCCGTCTGCCTCCTTTTATTTTCTGATATGCTGCTCTCTTGGTATAAGTCGAATATTTATGAAATTATAAGTTCATGTAAGCTCATGTACTACAGACCAAATGGTGATATATCCAATTCAATGTAAACAATTATCTTCTGATTGATTCCCTGGAACAAATCAACTGAGGTGATTGTAGGTGTTAACTTGATTTAACATTATTGATCCTTAAAAAAGCAGTACAAATCAATACAATTAAAATTCATGCAGAAAAATGAAAGTACTGCAAATACAAAATATTTTTTTATACCAGACTAGCCTACTTATCTTAATTGTTTGGTGGTTTACCATCCAAAATGAATTATCATTATTTTCAGCTGTGTAGCCTTTACACAGACATTTGCTATTTGACTGAAAATGTAGAGAAGAGGATAGCATTAACATTAGTTATCAATGCACCATGTCTGAGATATGGTAAATAAACCTCTCTGTAGATTGTAAGGTTGAATGGTAGTTTTTACTTACTGTTGGTATTCATTTGATTAATCTGTAAAGTATAATATTTTTGCTGTACTTAGATTTCACAGTTACAAGATGATTCCTTATATATAGGCTACTAGTCCCAACATAAAAATACTCTTACTCTGAAACCCCCAAAAAGATTGTTTTGGGTAAATACACTTAATATGAACAGGTCTCCTTTGTTTTGCAATGGCATACAGTTGACAGCAGCTGTCCACTGGCTCTTCATTTGGACCCTCCTGATTGACCTTCATAAAGCGTATCTCTGTCTCTCTCTCTCTTTCTCTCTCTCAATATTGACAAGAACAATAATGTCCTATTTCAGGGTGTTTGTTTAGCCCTTACTCGTTTGCTATTAGTATGACCACCAAGATAAAATGGATTGTCATCTTCCTGCTGTGAGGATAACATGATTAATCTCTCTAGCAAACATACGAAACCATAGAATACATTTTTTGCACTGATTTGTACTAAAGCATTCTGTCGTTGCTGAATAATTCAACAGGGTATTCTTCCTCCACAGGTTCTGAAATATGAGCAATACTTGGATAACTTGCTGGTTCGATTTTTACTCAAGAAGGCACTGACAAACCAAAGGATAGGACATTTTTTCTTTTGGCACTTAAAGTAAGTTTGGTTGCTCTGCTATAATGTCTACCTCTACAGTTAATATTGATGCAGACAGTTTACGGAGTTTACACCAAAAACAGTTTTGTCCAAAGGTGTTTAAATTGTAGGTCTGCTCATAACCCACTACTACTTGTACACTTGTGTATCAGTTTGTGAAGGACAAAAAAGCTTAGGCACCCTATCTGGATTCCAAACTGTGACCTGCAGGTATCTGGCCAATGATGATAGGTGTGCACCTAAGGATTTTCTCATTTGTTTCTCAAAAAATAGTTTTTATAAGCAACTTACAAAAAGCATTCAGTCAAGTTACCTCATAGCTATTGTATTAGCGTGTGAAAATATTGCATGGATTGTGCTTACTTCATTGTAACAGAACAAAGTAGTTCAACAAAACGTGGGATGGTGTATTTCCGTATTAACATGTCTGTTATGCATGAGATGAATTAGCTCTATACCTTTTTAATTCAAATAAGTTGTGATTGAAGTAATTTGTTCTGCTTTGGTAGGTCCGAAATGCACAATAAAACTGTCAGCCAGAGGTTTGGTTTACTTTTGGAGTCCTATTGCCGTGCTTGCGGGATGTACTTAAAGCACTTGAGCAGACAGGTTGAGGCAATGGAGAAGCTTATCAACCTCACAGACATTCTTAAACAGGAGAAGAAGGATGAAACGCAAAAGGTACATGGTAAACAAGATGGTGCATGTGGCCATATTAATATAGCAGAATCTGATCAGTTCCCTTGGTCTCTGCCCTCCTGCCAAATGTGATCCTTCTGCTTACAAACAGTATTAGGGGCTAAGTTTTTGGGTTGTAGGGGAATCTTGTAGGTTTTAGGATGGGTATGGGTTTTTAGGTGGTAAGGGAACTCTTAGATTAGGGTGGTGAGAATTTTGGGGTGGGAAGGATTTTTTGATTGTAGGTAAAAGGTGTGTGTGTATATATATGTGTATATATATGTTCGATGGCATGTGTAGCTGCAGATACACATGCTGTGCACATCCCGCCATCTGGTGTTGGGCTCGGAGTGTTACAAGTTGTTTTTCTTCGAAGAAGTCTTTTGAGTCACGAGATCGAGGGACTCCTCCCATTTCGGCTCCATTGCGCATGGGCGTCGACTCCATCTTAGATTGTTTTTTTTCCGCCATCGGGTTCGGACGTGTTCCTTTTCGCTCCGTGTTTCGGGTCGGAAAGTTAGTTAGAATCTCTGAAAAATCGTCGGTATTGTTTGCGTTCGGTATCGGGTTAGTTACAACAGATAGACACCGACTTTTAAAGAGCTCCGGTGGCCCTTCGGGGTTTTTCTTCGATTTCCCCCCGTCGGGGCCTGGTCGGCCCGGCCACATGTCTCTTCAAGGCTGATGGAACTGACCCCATTCCGCTTCTGCCCAAAATGTCATAACAAGTATCCATATACAGATCAGCATCTGGTCTGTAACTTGTGTCTGTCTCCAGAGCACAAGGAGGATACCTGTGAAGCCTGTCGAGCGTTTCGGTCGAGGAAGACATTAAGAGACCGAAGAGCGAGAAGACTGCAGATGGCGTCAGCGCCGACAGGACAAGGGCGTTTCGAGGAGGAAGAAGAAAGCTTCTCCATCCACGAATCGGACTCGGACGAGCTCGATCCCGAAGAAACGCCGAAAACCGTGAGTAAGACGTCGAAACATAAAACTCACGAGAAGACAACAAAAGCCCAGGGGACGCCACCGCCAACAGGCCATGGCTCAACCCGAAAAATAGGTGACCGATTATCGGCACCGAAAAAGGGCATGCATGTGGCGAAGTCATCCGACTCCGGTCGAGATACCGCCACACAACAATCTCTGGCCCGAGACAGCGGCTCCGAGCAGACTCGGCACCGAAACGGTTCTGCACCGAGACACCACGACGCCGAAAATAAAGAAGGTTTCCTCGGAGCCAAAAAAGGCGACCGAAAATATTTCGATTCCGAAACACCCAGCCTCGGAACCGAAAACTGGTTCCTACACAGAGGAAGAGGGATTGCCCTCCCAGATGCAAGGACATAAGTTCGGAGAGGAACTTGAATCTGTTGAGCCAGACTACACTCAAAGAAGGCTCCACATACAAAAAGACACAGGGAAGATAAGCACCCTTCCCCCAATTAAAATGAAAAGAAGACTTGCCTTTCAAGAAAATGACAAGCAGCCACAGGCAAAGGTGGCAAGACAAACAACTCCACCACCATCAATTCACACATCACCAGTGGCCACTCCACCACTGATGCAATCCCCGACTCATACTGCAATGAGTCAAGATGATCCTGATGCGTGGGACCTTTATGATGCTCCTGTATCAGATAACAGCCCAGACTGTTACCCTGCGAGGCCGTCGCCACCTGAAGACAGTACATCCTACACGCAGGTGGTCTGAAGGGCAGCTGCGTTTCATAACGTCACCTTGCATTCAGAACTAATTGAGGATGACTTTTTGTTTAATACACTCTCTTCCACTCATAGCCAATACCAAAGCTTACCTATGCTCCCTGGAATGCTAAAACATTCCAAACAAATATTTCAGGATCCTGTAAAAGGCAGAGCCATAACTCCAAGGGTGGAGAAAAAGTACAAGCCACCACCAACAGACCCTGTTTATATTACGCAGCAATTAACACCAGATTCTGTGGTTGTTGGGGCAGCTCGCAAGAGAGCAAACTCTCATACCTAGGGAGATGCACCACCTCCAGACAAGGAGAGTCGCAAATTCGATGCTGCTGGTAAGAGTTGCAGCACAAGCAGCAAACCAATGGCGTATTGCCAATTCACAAGCACTTTTGGCAAGATACGATAGAGCTCATTGGGACGAAATGCAGCATTTCATAGAACACTTACCCAAAGAGTTCCAGAAAAGGGCACAACAAGTGGTAGAAGAAGGACAAAGTATCTCCAATAATCAGATACGGTCATCAATGGACGCAGCAGATTCGGCTGCAAGGACAGTAAATACTGCAATAACAATAAGGAGACACGCATGGTTGCGTACGTCAGGATTCAAGCCGGAAATACAACAAGCCGTGCTGAATATGGCCTTTAATGGACAGCAGTTGTTTGGGCCGGAAGTCGACACTGCTATTGAAAAACTCAAAAAGGATACTGATGGGCCATGGGCGCACTCTACTCCCCACAAAGCAGAGGCACATTTCGCAAAACACCATTTAGGGGAGGGTTTCGAGGTCAACCTACAGAGGCCACAACCTCCCAAGCAAGGCCCACTTATCAAAGCCAATATCAGCGGGAAAGTTTTCGGGGGCAATATAGAGGGGCACAATTCCAAAAAAATAGAGGGAAGTTCCAAAACCCCTCAAAACAAGCAGTGACTTCCAAGTCACACATCCCCAACACATAACACCTGTGGGGGGGAGACTAAGCCAATTTTACAAACATTGGGAGGAAATAACAACAGACACTTGGGTACTGGCAATTATCCAGAATGGTTATTGCATAGAATTTCGCAAATTCCCTTCAAACGCCCCACCGAAAACACACAATATGTCAAAACAACATATAGATCTTCTAGGACTAGAAGTTCAGGCATTGTTACTAAAAGAAGCAATAGAATTAGTACCAAAACACCAGAAAGGAACAGGAGTTTACTCTCTGTACTTTCCCATACCCAAAAAAGACAAGAGTCTGAGACCTATATTAGATCTCCGAACATTAAATACCTACATCAAATCAGATCACTTTCACATGGTGACATTACAAGACGTAATCCCACTACTCAAACAACAAGACTACATGACAACACTAGACCTAAAGGATGCATATTTCCATATACCGATACATCCGTCACACAGAAAGTAATTAAGGTTTGTATTCCAAGGGATACATTACCAATTCAAGGTGTTGCCATTCGGAATAACAACTACGCCAAGAGTTTTTACAAAATGCCTCGCAGTCGTAGCTGCACATATCAGAAGGCAGCAAATACATGTGTTCCCGTACCTAGACGATTGGTTAATCAAAACCAACACGCTAGAAAGGTGTTCACAACACACAAAGTATGTCATAGAAACCCTCCTCAAACTAGGTTTCTCAATCAACTACACAAAGTCACACCTTCTGCCGTGTCAAACACAGCAATACTTAGGGGCGACAATCAACACAGCAAAAGGGATTGCCACTCCAAGTCCACAAAGGGTTCAGGCATTTCACAATGTAATACAGGCCATGTATCCAAAACAAAGAATTCAAGTCAAAATGGTGATGAAACTCCTAGGCATGATGTCCTCATGCATACCCATTGTCCAAAAAGCAAGGTTGCACATGCGGCCATTACAACAGTGCCTAGCATCACAGTGGTCACAGGCACAGGGTCAACTTCTAGATCTGGTGTTGGTAGACTGCCAAACATACACCTCGCTTCAGTGGTGGAACAGTATACATTTAAACCAAGGGCGGCCTTTCCAAGACCCAGTGCCACAATATGTAATAACGACAGATGCCTCCATGATAGGGTGGGGAGCACACCTCAATCAATACAGCATCGAAGGACAATGGGACACTCACCAAAAACAGTTTCACATAAATCACTTAGAACTATTGGCAGTATTTCTAGCGCTAAAAGCATTTCAACCCATAATAAGCCACAAACACATTCTTGTCAAAACAGACAACATGACAACGATGTATTACCTAAACAAACAGGGAGGGACACACTCAACACAGTTGTGTCTCCTGGCACAGAAAATATGGCATTGGGCGATTCACAACCACATTCGCCTAATAGCACAATTTATTCCAGGAATTCAGAATCAGTTAGCAGACAATCTCTCTCGGAATCACCAACAGATCCACGAATGGGAGATTCACCCCCAAATACTAAATACTTACTTCCAGAGTTGGGGAACACCACAAATAGATCTATTTGCAACAAAGGAAAACGCAAAATGCCAAAACTTCGCATCCAGGTACCCACAAAATGCCAAAACTTTGCATCCAGGTACCCACAAGATCAGTCCCAGGGCAATGCGTTATGGATGAGTTGGTCAGGGATATTTGCTTACGCTTTTCCCCCTCTCCCACTCCTTCCATATCTAGTAAACAAGTTGAGTCAAAACAAACTCAAACTCATACTAATAGCGCCAACATGGGCAAGACAACCTTGGTACACAACACTACTAGACCTCTCAGTAGTGCCTCATGTCAAACTACCAAACATACCAGATCTGTTAACGCAACACAAACAACAGATCAGACACCCAAATCCAGCATCGCTGAATCTAGCAATCTGGCTCCTGAAGTCCTAGAGTTCGGACACTTAGACCTTAGACATGAATGTATGGAGGTCATAAAACAAGCTAGGAAACCTACCACTAGACATTGCTATGCAAATAAGTGGAAAAGATTTGTTTATTACTGCCATAATAATCAAATTCAACCCTTACACGCATCTGCCAAAGACATCGTAGGATACTTACTACATCTGCAAAAGTCAAAGCTAGCTTTTTCTTCCATTAAGATACATCTTACAGCAATTTCAGCTTACCTGCAAATTACGCACTCAACTTCTCTATTTAGAATACCAGTCATAAAAGCATTTATGGAAGGTCTAAAGAGAATTATACCACCAAGAACACCACCAGTTCCTTCATGGAACCTCAACATTGTCTTAACATGACTCATGGGTCCACCTTTTGAGCCCATGCACTCTTGTGAAATGCAATACTTAACATGGAAAGTTGCATTTTTAATTGCCATCACATCTTTAAGAAGAGTAAGTGAGATTCAAGCATTTACCATACAAGAACCATTTATTCAAATACACAAGCATAAAGTAGTTCTACAGACAAATCCAAAATTTCTACCAAAAGTCATATCACCGTTCCACTTAAATCAAACAGTAGAATTACCAGTGTTCTTCCCACAGCCAGACTCTGTAGCTGAAAGAGCACTACATACATTAGATATCAAAAGAGCGTTAATGTACTACATTGACAGAACAAAACTAATTCGAAAAACAAAACAATTATTTATTGCTTTCCAAAAACCTCATACAGGAAATCCAATTTCTAAGCAAGGCATTGCTAGATGGATAGTTAAGTGCATTCAAACCTGTTATCTTAAAGCAAACGGAAAACTGCCTATTACACCAAAGGCACACTCAACTAGAAAGAAAGGTGCTACCATGGCCTTTCTAGGAAATATTCCAATGACCGAAATATGTAAGGCAGCTACATGGTCTACGCCTCATACATTTACCAAACACTACTGTGTAGATGTGCTAACGGCACAGCAAGCCACAGTAGGCCAAGCAGTACTACGAACATTGTTTCAAACAACTTCAACTCCTACAGGCTGAACCACCGCTTTTGGGGAGATAACTGCTTACTAGTCTATGCACAGCATGTGTATCTGCAGCTACACATGCCATCGAACGGAAAATGTCACTTACCCAGTGTACATCTGTTCGTGGCATTAGTCGCTGCAGATTCACATGCGCCCACCCGCCTCCCCGGGAGCCTGTAGCCGTTTAGAAGTTGATCTTGAACATCTGTATATTTGTAAATATATTACTTTAAACTACATTATGTACATACGTATTCACTCCATTGCATGGGCACTATTACTAGCATATGCAACTCCTACCTCACCCTCTGCGGGGAAAACAATCTAAGATGGAGTCGACGCCCATGCGCAATGGAGCCGAAATGGGAGGAGTCCCTCGATCTCGTGACTCGAAAGACTTCTTCGAAGAAAAACAACTTGTAACACTTCGAGCCCAACACCAGATGGCGGGATGTGCACAGCATGTGAATCTGCAGCGACTAATGCCACGAACAGATGTACACTGGGTAAGTGACATTTTCCATATATATGTGTGTGTGTGTGTGTGTGTGTATATATATATATATATATATATGTATATATATATATGTGTGTTCGATGGCATGTGTAGCTGCAGATACACATGCTGTGCATATCCCGCCATCTAGAGCTCGGAGTGTTACAAGTTGTTTTTCTTCGAAGAAGTCTTTTCGAGTCACGAGATCGAGGGACTCCTCCCATTTTGGCTCCATTGCGCATGGGCGTCGACTCCATCTTAGATTGTTTTCTTTCCGCCATCGGGTTCGGACGTGTTCCTCTTTGCTCCGTGTTTCGGTTCGGAAAGTTAGTTAAATCTCGGAAAACTCTACGGTATTGTTTGCGTTCGGTATCGGGTTAGTTATAGCAGATCGACACCGAATAAAAGAAGAGCACCGGTAGCCCTTCGGGGCTCCCATTCCCCGGCGGGGCTTGGTCGGCCCGACCGCGTGCGTCTTCAAGGCTAATGGAACGGACCCCATTCCACTTCTGCCCCGAATGCCACAATAAGTATCCTTACACAGACCAGCATTTGGTCTGTAATTTGTGTTTGTTCCCCGAACACAAAGAGGATACCTGCGAGGCCTGCCGGCCATTTCGGTCGAAAAAGACGCTACGGGACCAGAGAGCTCGAAGGCTTCAAATGGTATCGACGCCGGCAGGACAATACGACGTCGAAGAGGAGGAGACTTACTCCATTCCGGATTCGGACTCCGACGAGGCCGAAAGTGAGCAGCCGGCAAAAACCGTGAGTAAAACTGCCCCGGCCAAAACTCACACCAAGATAATGAAAGCACAGGGGACGCCACCGCCGGCAGGCCATGGCTTAACCCGTAAACACGGTGACCAACCATCGGCACCAAAAAAGGGCACACACGTGTCAAAGACATCCGACTGCGGTCGAGATACCGGCACAGAGATACTGGCTCCGACCAGACTCGAAACCGAGATACCGGCTCCGACCAAAGTCGGCACCGAGAGATCGGCACCCCGAAACCGAAAAATGTGGCTTCGGAGCCGAAAAAGACTGCGGGAAAAAGTTTCGGTGCCGAAACAGAGCACCTATTCTGAAGAATAAGGCCTGTCATCACAACTTCAAGCCCATAAATTTGGACAAGAATTGGAGCTGGGAGAGCCAGACTATACACAAAGAAGGCTCCATATTCAGAAAGACACAGGGAAAATAAGAACTCTTCCCCCTATTAAAATAAAAAGGAAACTTGCTTTCCAAGAAACAGATAAACAGTCAAAAGCAAAGGTGGCGAAAAAAAAATCCACCACGTTTTTCGCCACAACCATCCCCACAGCACTCACCGCAACTGTCACCAATTGCAACACCCCCTATAATGCAATCTCCAACGCACACAGGGATGACCCAGGATGACCCAGATGCATGGGATCTATACGATGCACCAGTATCTGACAATAGTCCAGACTGCTACCCGGCAAGACCGTCACCACCTGAAGACAGTACTGCTTACATGCAGGTGGTGTCCAGGGCAGCTACTTTTCACAATGCAGCACTGCATGCTGAACCTATTGAGGATGACTTTTTATTTAACACTTTGTCGTCAACACACAGCCAGTACCAGAGTCTGCCGATGTTACCAGGGATGTTAAAACACGCAAAACAAGTGTTTCAAGACCCGTCAAATGCAGAGCTATTACACCTAGGGTGGACAAAAAGTACAAGCCTCCCCCTACGGACCCTGTGTACATCACGCAACAACTAACACCTGACTCAGTGGTAGTAGGCGCAGCACACAAAAGGGCAAACTCACAAACTTCTGGGGATGCACCACCACCCGACAAAGAAAGTCGAAAATTTGATGCAGCCGGGAAAAGAGTTGCAGCACAGGCAGCAAATCAATGGCGCATTGCCAATTCACAGGCTTTATTGGCAAGATATGACCGGGCTCATTGGGAAGAAATGCAGCATTTTATTGAACATCTTCCCAAGGAGTTTCAAAATCGTGCACAGCAAGTGGTGGAGGAGGGCCAAAGTATCTCCAACAACCAGATACGATTGGCAATGGACGCAGCGGACACAGCCGCCAGAACTGTGAACACAGCGGTCACTATTCGGAGACACACATGGCTCCGCACCTCCGGATTTAAGCCAGAGATCCAACAGGCTGTGCTTAATATGCCTTTTAATGGACAACAGTTGTTTGGGCCGGAGGTGGATACAGCTGTAGAGAAGCTAAAGAAGGACACTGACACGGCCAAAGCCATGGGCGCGCTCTACTCCCCACAGAGCAGAGTCACCTTTAGAAAGCCACACTTTAGAGGGGGTTTCGAGCCCAAAGCACAGAACCCTCAACCTCACAAGCCAGACCCACATACCAGGGCCAGTATCAAAGAGGAGGCTTTCGGGGACAATATAGAGGTGGACAGTTCCCTAAAACCAGAGGGAAATTCCAAAGCCCAAAAAACCCACAAACTAAACAGTGACTTCAATGTCACAAATCCCCAACACCAGTGGGGGGGAGACTCACAGATTATTACAAAAATTGGGAAGAAATAACTACAGACTCGTGGGTCCTAGCCATTATCCAACATGGTTATTGCATAGAATTCCTACAATTACCACCAAATGTGCCTCCAAGAACACACAACATGTCCAAACAGCACTTGGATCTATTACAACTAGAAGTCCAAGCGTTGTTACAAAAAGAGGCAATAGAACTGGTACCCAACCATCATAAAGGAACAGGTGTTTATTCCCTGTATTTTCTAATACCTAAAAAGGACAAAACTCTGAGACCCATCTTAGATCTCAGAACACTAAATCTTTACATCAGATCACTTTCACATGGTAACACTTCAAGACGTGATCCCCTTGCTCAAACAAGACGACTACATGTCAACATTAGATCTCAAGGATGCGTACTTCCATATACCCATAGATCCTTCACACAGGAAATACTTAAGGTTTGTAATCCAAGGAGTACATTACCAATTCAAAGTGTTACCATTCGGGATAACAACAGCACCAAGGGTATTTACAAAATGCCTTGCAGTAGTAGCCGCACATATCAGAAGACAGCACATACACGTATTCCCGTATCTAGACGATTGGTTAATAAAAACCAGCACTCCGAAACAGTGTCTTCAACACACAAAATACGTCATAGAAACCCTTCACAAACTAGGGTTCTCAATAAACTACCTAAAATCACACTTACAACCGTGTCAAATACAACAATGCTTAGGAGCGACAATCAACACAAAAAAAAAGGATTGCCACTCCAAGTCCACAAAGGGTACAAGCATTCCAAAAAGTAATACAAAGCATGCACCCAAACCAACAATATCAAGTAAAATTTGTGATGAAACTTCTAGGCATGATGTCTTCATGCATAGCCATTGTCCCAAACGCAAGATTACACATGCGGCCCTTACAGCAGTGCCTAGCGACACAATGGACACAAGCACAGGGTCAACTTCAAGATCTAGTGTTGATAGACCGCCAAACACACACCTCACTTCAGTGGTGGAATCCTATAAATTTAAACCAAGGGTGACCTTTCCCAGACCCAGTGCCTCAATACGTGATCACAACAGATGCTTCCATGGTCGGGTGGGGAGCACACCTCAACCAACACAGCATCCAGGGACAATGAGACACTCAGCAAAAACAACTTCATATAAATCAACTAGAACTACTAGCAGTGTTTCTAGCATTGAAAGCATTTCAACCACTAATAACCCACAAACACATTCTTGTCAAAACAGACATGACAACAATGTATTACCTAAACAAACAGGGAGGGACACACTCATCACAGCTGTGTCTCTTAGCACAAAAGATTTGGCATTGGGCGATTCACAATCACATTCGCCTAATAGCGCAATACATCCCAGGAATTCAAAACCAGTTAGCCGACAATCTCAGTCGAGATCACCAACAGATCCACGAATGGGAAATTCATCCCCAGATACTACAAACCTACTTCCAAAACTGGCGAATACCGCAAATAGACCTATTCGCAACAAAAAACGCAAAATGCCAAAACTTCGCATCCAGGTATACACACCCTCACTCCAAGGGCAATGCGTTATGGATGAGTTGGTCAGGGATATTTGCTTACGCTTTTCCCCCTCTCCCACTCCTTCCGTATCTAGTAAACAAATTGAGTCAAAACAAACTCAAACTAATACTAGTAGCACCAACGTGGGCACACCAACCAAGGTACACAACACTACTAGACCTATCAGTAGTGCCTCATATCAAGCTACCAAACAGACCAGATCTGTTAACTCAACACAAACAACAGATCAGACACCCGAATCGCTCAGTCTAGCAGTCTGGCTTCTGAAGTCTTAGAATTTGGACATCTAGACCTTACACAAGAATGTATGGAGGTCATCAAACAGGCTAGGAAACCTACTACAAGACATTGCTAAGCAAATAAATGGAAACAATTTGTTTATTACTGTCATAATAATCAAATTCACCCATTACACGCGTCCACGAAAAACATTGTAAGCTACTTACTACACTTACAAAAGTCTAAGGTAGCTTTTTCATCCATTAAAATACATCTCACAGCAATTTCTGCCTATCTGCAAATTACACATTCAACATCACTATTTAGAATCCCAATCATAAAAGCATTTATGGAGGGTCTAAAAAGGATCATTCCCCCCAAGAACACCACCAGTTCCTTCGTGGAACCTCAATATTGTATTAACACGACTCATGGGTCCACCATTTGAACCCATGCACTCTTGTGAGACGCAATACTTAACATGGAAAGTAGCCTTCCTAATAGCTATCACATCTCTTAGAGTAAGTGAAATACAAGCCTTTACCATACAGGAACCCTTTATACAAATACACAAACATAAATTGGTTCTACGCACAATACCCAAGTTGTTACCAAAAGTTATATCACCGTTCCACTTAAATCAAACAGTGGAACTCCCAGTATTTTTTCCAGAACCAGACTCTGTAGCTGAAAGAGCATTGCATACATTAGACATAAAAAGAGCACTAATGTATTACATTGATGGAACTAAACAATTTAGCAAAACAAAACAATTGTAGCTTTTCAAAAACCTCATACAGGAAATCCAATATCCAAACAAGGCATTGCCAGATGGATAGTTAAGTGTATTCAAACCTGTTATGTTAAAGCAAAGAGAGAACTGCCTATTACACCAAAGGCACACTCCACTAGAAAGAAAGGCGCCACCATGGCCTTTGTGGGAAATATACCAATGACAGAAATCTGTAAGGCAGCCACATGGTCTACGCCGCATACATTCACTAAACATTACTGTGTGGATGTGTTAACAACACAACAAGCCACAGTAGGACAGGCAGTATTACGAACATTATTTCAAACAACTTCAACTCCTACAGACTAGACCACCGCTTTTGGGGAGATAACTGCTTACTAGTCTATGCACAGCATGTGTATCTGCAGCTACACATGCCATTGAACGGAAAATGTCACTTACCCAGTGTACATCTGTTCGTGGCATGAGATGCTGCAGATTCACATGCGCCCTCCCACCTCCCCGGGAGCCTGTAGCCGTTATAAGTTGATAAAAATAAACTTCTACATTTGTAAATATATATATCACTTTTAGACACATTATGTACATACATACTTACTCCAATGCATGGGCACTATTACTATATACACAACTCCTACCTCACCCTCTGCGGGGAAAACAATCTAACATGTAGTCGACGCCCATGCGCAATGGAGCCGAAAGGGGAGGAGTCCCTCGATCTCGTGACTCGAAAAGACTTCTTCGAAGAAAAACAACTTGTAACACTCCGAGCCCAACACTAGATGGCGGGATATGCACAGCATGTGAATCTGCAGCGTCTCATGCCACGAACAGATGTACACTGGGTAAGTGACATTTTCCATATATATATATGTGTGTGTGTGTGTGTGTGTGTGTGTGTGTGTGTGTGTGTGTGTGTGTGTGTGTGTGTATATATATGTGTGTGTAATATATGTGTGTGTGTGTGTGTATATATATTTGTGTGTATATGTATTTTTTTTAATGAACATCTGCCTAACACACATCCGACACTCTAATACTATTGTCCTCAAATGTCTGTTTTTCTAACAGTGTTTTTAAGCATAGAGTGACTATAGTGCAGACTCTGTGCTATACAAGTATTTTGCCATTTTTTGAGCCAGTCTTTAAACACTTTTGAAATGAGCAGTTTCAGAATGTCAGTGGTTTTGGTGATTGCTGCTTCATATGAAGGAGCTCCTCTCCATCTAAAACTGTGGAACAACCCAGGGTTCACTACTTCGTTTTCTGCTTAATTTATGTGCCACTATAAGCCTGAAGTGTTGTTGTTTTTAGATAGATAGATTCTACATGACCAGAAATAAATATATATATTTGTCTGTGTTTTTTGTTAGGAGACCTTTGTATTGGTAGACAATACATTATTAATTGTTTTGCCGTAATTCTTGGAAAAAAGTACCAAAATGAAACACTGAATATATTCATCACATTAACTACGTACATTGACTTTTGAAGGTGTTGTAAACGTTGTTGTTTTAGACTGAAGCACAAATTCACGTTAGCACCATATTCTCTAAAATAAAATGTTGTTGGAAGGGGTTATCAAAATATATATATATACTTCCAGGTGAAGTAGGGACCTTGTATAAGTAATTGTTGTATTCATTGTTTTCATCATACTTTACTTTTTTGTGCTACTGAGGTCGAAAGCTGCCCTAAAATGAAAGATTTGTAATTATAAATGTCTGTTCTTATCATTGCAAAGCCCCATTTTCCTCCTTCCAAATCTTTCTAAAAATAACGTATGTCAAGACTCTACTCATTCTATTATTTGCTCTGTACATCTCATAGATTTCGTCTTGTGTGCACATGCTTTATGGTTTCTTTTGTTTTATTAATAGATTTAACTGCTCAGCTCGGGCTCCTATCAACATAGTCCCTGTGACCTTGCTGTGATTAGTCCCTCACATTTATTCATTTTCTTTTTAGTTTAAAAGATTAAAAATACATGCATAGATTTGTTGACTTGCTAGTGAGATACACTTCTCATTTACTTGCATTATAAAGTTTATGGTGCAATTTCTGTTTTCTGAATAGTCCGTGCATTATTACAAAATAGTAGTCACTTTTTGCTTTTTTTTTTAAAACAAGAATACTTTTTTAATACTTGTCGTTTTAGTGCCTTCAACTGACATTGCACTTCTGTGTATCAGGTCCAGATGAAATTTCTTGTTGAACAAATGAGGCGGCCAGACTTCATGGATGCTTTACAAGGTTTTATTTCTCCCTTGAATCCTGCACATCAACTGGGCACTCTCAGGTACCTATGTTTTTCTCTGATACTCGTTAATAAAGGTACACATCATCAAGACAACTATTGAAGAGATTCTAGACCGTGCCTATTTAGTCCTTCATGGCCTGATTCTAAAACTGGAGGGTCTACATGTAAACTAAGAGGCAGTAAAAATGGAAGGGTAATCAGGAAGAAGATTAATATGAAGGTGACAAAGATGTACATTTTTACAGTTGGATATTGCTAGACCCTCAGCAACAAAGACCTAAATCAACACTCCCATCAGATGAAGTAGAGTTGCTAGACTCTGGGCAGCAAAATATACATGGTGTTTACACTTATAGCCGGACTGACTAGCAAAGTATTTCTTACCCTAAGACTTAGTGACTAAATAAAATTGCAAAACCATTACTCAATTACCTGGGAGCATGGAGGGGGAGTGCTTCCTCACTATAAAGAATACGTTCCAGCTATTCCCATCCAACTATAGCTGGTTTGTAAGAGAAAAATTAAAAAATGTCATTTTGGATGTTCTGAGCTTTCTGCATGAATCAGGCACCTTCTCACATGATACAGAAGCATGCTATTTCACTTTGCAAACCTTTAAATACTAGCGAAATCTTCTTATACAGCAGTATGTGTAGAGAATAATAGAGTAAGAAACGTGAGTATACTTACAGAAGTTGGCATTCTTTCCTCCTATTTGCACCAGGGTAGGACTGAGACTATCAAACATCCACAAAACTGACACCCAGTTATATAGGAGTGCAAAGTGTAGCGCAAAAATATTTCAGTGCAGTTTGGTTAAAAAAAAAGTCTTCAGCCATGAATCATTGACTATAGGGGAATTGCCTGTAGCAGCTCGAAAAGGACTGTGATAAAAGATGCAGCAGAAAAGATCCCAATGACTTAAAGGAATCAGGATGTGTATTCCAGACATGTTTCCTTTAAAAAAACGGAAAGACTGTGTCTGATTCTAGATTCATGGCTCCTCTCAAAGTTACCAGAAACTGTCCAGAACAATGCGTTTTCATATTCCAATCTAGAAAAGAACTTCTACTAGGTTAATTAATCTGCACCCAGCCCGCTGTAATGATGAGCTAAATTATTGGTGATTTTGCTAGCATTATCATTGTAGAGTCCTTTGGTTTGTCCACAAGTCTGACCAAGGAATATTGCCTAATGCTTACCCTTGGTGCTGCTCAATTGGACAGCCTTGTATGCCATCTCTACTCAGATGGCTAACTATTAAAACTACGTTTCCTTTTAGATGACCTGTCATTAGTACAGGCCATCCAGGGAGTATCCATGAACTTAGACCCTCTTGCACCTTCATAATACGTAACCCTCCTGGTAGCACTGGTCGGTGTTGAAGGAATCAGTGGTATGTCCCTCAAGTCCAGCGACTTCAGAAGAGGAAAATGAGGTTCAAGAAGAAGGTCTCCAGTATTGACAGATGATAGTGTCATGACTTACAGTTGACTGAATTTCGCCCTGCCCGAGACATCAGGTTGATGCAAGCTTACTCCTCAGTTAAATCATGGTTCATTTGGCAGACATTAAATTTAGTAAGCGAGATCCTTTCGAACCGGTGCATGATATAGAGATTAAAGGTGTCATGAGAATAGTTGTCGTAGTTGTCACTAAAGAAATATTGTTACATCTTTTCAAACAGAGGCATTTTGTAGAAATCCTTTGTTTTTGACCTTGGAGTTATTTCAATTACTAGCTAGTAGAAAAGCATCTGAATAGTCAACAAATCAAGAGGGCACTGAAGTTAAAATTATATATACAAAAAAAGTGATGAATTGAATGCTTGAATTAATCTCAGCCGCTTGTAATTACTCAGGTCACATCCCAGTCCATTATTACTTTGTACACCATGCTATCTGAGGTTGAACCCAGCAGTAAGCAAATCAGGCTTGACCCGGCTCCAGTAGGAACAGTGCAGCCCGAACTGCCATGGCAACTCCATTTTTAACCAAAACACTATCAACCCAAGACTGGTTTCCCCCCAAATCAGGCTCATCAGTTGGGTGCAGCTTGGTTCCAGTAGCACAGTGAGCACAGCGCCCACATCTAGACTTACCTGGCGCAGTGAAGTACACAAATAATATGATGAATGGGATGCTTGAATTCATCTCAGCCACATGTAATTATTTGGGCTACATCCCAGTCCATAGTTATTTTGAACAATTTCCTCCTCAGTTTGTACCCAGCTATATACAAATCAATCTTTACTCTGTTCCAATGGGAACAGTCTTGCCAAACGTCCAGGCCATATTTCAAGAGACCACACTAGAATGCAACCCTTCTGTAATTGATATTCAAAATCCATACTGGCTGGTTCGCCTTGCTGCTGTGGGAGAATTGTGCTGTTTGAATTTCGGTTTTCTTCCTGATGCACTACGAGTACTGCTCGCCTGCATAAGTACACATTGTGGGGGCACTTTATATCCCACAGTATCCGGGACATAGGCACTCTGCACTACCAGGCGATAGCACAACTTTTTTTTTAGGAATCCATTGGCGAACTCCACTCAACCAAGCAGGTGGGATGAGTCCGAGAAATGTTATTGTGAGAAAAATCTTGTCAGACTTGCCGTTCTGCTGCTTTCAGGCTTCCATTACTCAGCCATGACCCCAAAATCCCCTGTTTGGGGTTGGTTTGAATATTTTAGAAGGACTGGTTTTGGTTTCCCGTCTGGTCAGGGCAACATTCTTGCTTCAGGCATACTGACAGTCGGATTACCAGATGCCACAAGACTGACCTTGGACAACCCACCCCATGCTCTCTTTGCCTTCCTGACAGTCCATTCCATCAGTACTGTCCAGTGCAGCTTTACACTGTCAACAATCTGCTTTCTTTCGAAGTCAGCAGTGTAGAAATAACCCAGGATGGATGCGGCAGGGCTTTGTTTACCATCTCTCTATCACTGTTGCTCGTTAGCCCTGCTCTGATCACGCCATCACAACCCGTTCAGAGCCAGTTGTATCGTGGGAGATGGAGAGTAGCAATATGTGGACCGGGGGAACCAGGTGTTAGTGTCCGTGTCTGCTAAACATTCTGTGAACCTGGGCAAATCATTTAGTGTGTCCTTGTGTGAAGAACCTAGTGCTCATATAAAATGCTCCAATACCTTTGGATCAAGCTTGTGCTGCTTTTAACTGCAAAAATACACCATGGCTCCTGCTGGCCCTCTGATACTTTTTACTCATTGTTTCTCCTAGTCATTGTCTGCTTTTTGTGGCAGGTGAAAAGTTAGGTTAGTGTCTATTGCCTGGAGTTGCTAGGCCCTCTTCCCTACCTATGAAATGTTGTCACACCCCTGCCAATCAGTTGGCTTGCCCTTGGGCCATGGGCCGCGAGCCTGGCACTGAACCAGGAGTGAGGAGCGAAATAGTCCAGCACTGCTTCTTTTTCCCCTGGACCCTGGAGCATGATTAGTCCAGCCCCATGCTGGTCTCCCACAACTCCGGGGGCACAGAGGAATGGGAGAATGAGGGAAGATGTCACTTTAAGACACAAATCACTCCAGCCACTTTGTGTGTCTATAACCTGAAAGGGAAGAGCAGGGCTGGATGCTACAGCCCCTCTAGCACTCTGTCTTTTAATAGTCTGGGCCCACTTCTTCCATCCCAGCCCATCAGCAGTGAGTTAGACTGTCATGGAGGAAGTGTGGCTAGACTGCCCATTGATATTGTTATTGCTGCATCCTACTTAACCAGTTGCCTTGTACTTGGGCCGATAAGCATTGGTTGGATTAATGCTCTTTGTAGAGTTAGTAGAAGTTGGTGGTTTCCTGCCATGATAGTCTCCCCTCTGCCCTGGATTTGGCTTCCTCCCACACAGCAGAATGAACAGGGGGTTCTACTAACATATATAATGTCAATAACCAATATTTGTGGAACATACCTGGGCGTAAGATTGCAATGCTGTTATTTACATTTCACCATGTGCCGGTTTCCTCCCGGGATTCTTCAACCCACATGGTCATCCATTTACACACTCATTCAGGATCGCACCCATACACTTGCCTATCAACTCGCCCTCTCTGCCATGCACGTTCAGATGCTCATTCATTGACTGACACACCTGCACAATTGTTTTCTGCAAACCTTTGTGCATTCTGCATATGCTTGTGTGTAAATGTGTAACTGCCTACTTGTTTGTAGGCATCAACATTTGGATGTGATTGTCTGTGTGAGTGAGTGTTATTGCCCGTAGTTTTGATGTCCTTTGTCTGCATTTCCTATGTATTTGCTAAGTGTATCTATATTTCATTAATCTCTGTGCCTATGCTAAGCAAGGGCCAGGACTGTTGCTGTTTATTTCAATAATGCATTTTACAATGAGAGACAGAATATTGTGCAAATTGTGTCCGCAAAATACCCAGTGGTTTATATTGATGAAGCGCAAAGTGATATGATTCAAGTGGTGTAGTTGTCAGCAGTGGTACCAGTATATCTTGAATCCCGAACTCAGCTTTTTTAATTGACTAGGTTGTGTATTTTTGGGCAAGTCCTATAATCAATGAAAAAAAAATTGAGTACAAACAAACCGGTTTGGGCCAGTAGTGAGATCTTGTTAAAAAATAAATTGTGTTTACGTGTGTGTATGTTAACTTTTTATTTTGAAACTTGGACTCCGTTACTTTATTTTTGACTGCTACTGAATTTTCTCTGTTCTAGCTTATGTTTACTTTACGTGTTCAACATTTGTCTGTAGGCTTGAGGAATGCAGGATTATGTCCTCTGCGAAAAGACCTCTCTGGCTGAACTGGGAAAATCCTGACATCATGTCTGAGTTACTGTTTCAGAATAATGAAATTATTTTCAAAAATGGCGATGGTGAGAAAAATGTTTACTTAATCGATGCGTTTCTAATAGTTTTTGTGTATCGCTGTTATTTAAAAACGAACTAATGTTGTTAATATTGTTATCAAGCAGAGAAACCACTTTCTGGTTAAAATTCTTAATAGTATTGCTGCAGTACTTCTACATTATTTTTCTAAATGCACAATTTTATTTGTTAGCAGTACTGTAACAACTTGTACATCAACCTATAGCTGCACAAACCTGTCAGATATTCAGCGGCACTCTCCACCTAGTGGTTTAAAATGTCATGCACCATTCAGGCATGATGTTCTGTCCCTGATGGTTGAGTGAACATTTTCCTTAGCACCATATCACTCTACAAGTATCTGTTGCAGAGTGTCCAGTCTCATTAGACTCCAAATAATATCAGCCCAAGAAATAGATTTGAGGGTAATCCAATATAGGAAGCTGGCTCTTTATATAGAGAAATAAAAAGAGGTACACTGTGTACAGTCCAAGCAAATCCCAGTGGAATTAGAGACACCAATGACACCCTAAATGCTCTTTTTGTGGTAGTGTGGGCGAGCAGTTGGGCATATCGGAGGGTAGTGCTAAGCAAGTAATGCACACCCATAGGCAGTAAGTGAGACACACTGTAGGAAGTTGGCTCTGTATGTGCTATTTCAAAGTAAGGAATAGCATGCACAGAGTCCAAGTGTTCCCCTTAGAGGTAAAATAGTGGTAAAAAGAGATAATACTAATGCTCTATTTTGTGGTAGTGTGGTCGAGCAGTAGGCTTATCCAAGGAGTAGTGTTAAGCATTTGTTGTACATACACATAGACAATAAATGAGGTACACACACTCAGAGACAAATCCAGCCAATAGGTTTTGTTATAGAAAAATATATTTTCTTAGTTTATTTTAAGAACCACAGGTTCAAATTTAACATGTAATATCTTGTTTGAAAGGTATTGCAGGTAAGTACATTAGGAACTTTGAATCATTTCAATTGCATATATACTTTTCAAGTTATTCACAAATAGCTACTTTAAAAGTGGACACTTAGTGCAATTTTCACAGTTCCTGGGGGAGGTAAGTTTTTGTTAGTTTTACCAGGTAAGTAAGACACTTACAGGGTTCAGTTCTTGGTCCAAGGTAGCCCACCGTTGGGGGTTCAGAGCAACCCCAAAGTTACCACACCAGCAGCTCAGGGCCGGTCAGGTGCAGAGTTCAAAGTGGTGCCCAAAACGCATAGGCTAGAATGGAGAGAAGGGGGTGCCCCGGTTCCGGTCTGCTTGCAGGTAAGTACCCGCGTCTTCGGAGGGCAGACCAGGGGGGTTTTGTAGGGCACCGGGGGGGACACAAGCCCACACAGAAATTTCACCCTCAGCAGCGCGGGGGCGGCCGGGTGCAGTGTAGAAACAAGCGTCGGGTTTGCAATGTTAGTCAATGAGAGATCAAGGGATCTCTTTAGCGCTGCAGGCAGGCAAGGGGGGGCTTCCTCGGGGAAACCTCCACTTGGGCAAGGGAGAGGGACTCCTGGGGGTCACTTCTGCAGTGAAAGTCCGGTCCTTCAGGTCCTGGGGGCTGCGGGTGCAGGGTCTTTTCCAGGCGTCGGGACTTAGGTTTCAGAGAGTCGCGGTCAGGGGAAGCCTCGGGATTCCCTCTGCAGGCGGCGCTGTGGGGGCTCAGGGGGGACAGGTTTTGGTACTCACAGTCGTAGAGTAGTCCGGGGGTCCTCCCTGAGGTGTTGGTTCTCCACCAGCCGAGTCGGGGTCGCCGGGTGCAGTGTTGCAAGTCTCACGCTTCTTGCGGGGAGTTGCAGGGTTCTTTAAAGCTGCTTCTTGAAACAAAGTTGCAGTCTTTTTGGAGCAGGTCCGCTGTCCTCGGGAGTTTCTTGTCGTCGAAGCAGGGCAGTCCTCAGAGGATTCAGAGGTCGCTGGTCCCCTTGGAAGGCGTCGCTGGAGCAGAGTTCTTTGGAAGGCAGGAGACAGGCCGGTGAGTTTCTGGAGCCAAGGCAGTTGTTGTCTTCTGGTCTTCCTCTGCAGGGGTTTTCAGCTAGGCAGTCCTTCTTCTTGTTGTTGCAGGAATCTAATTTTCTAGGGTTCAGGGTAGCCCTTAAATACTAAATTTAAGGGCGTGTTTAGGTCTGGGGGGTTAGTAGCCAATGGCTACTAGCCCTGAGGGTGGGTACACCCTCTTTGTGCCTCCTCCCAAGGGGAGGGGGTCACAATCCTAACCCTATTGGGGGAATCCTCCATCTGCAAGAAGAGGATTTCTAAAAGTTAGTCACCTCAGCTCAGGACACCTTAGGGGCTGTCCTGACTGGCCAGTGACTCCTCCTTGTTGCTTTCTTTGTTCCCTCCAGCCTTGCCGCCAAAAGTGGGGGCCGTGGCCGGAGGGGGCGGGCAACTCTACTAAGCTGGAGTGCCCTGCTGGGCTGTGACAAAGGGGTGAGCCTTTGAGGCTCACCGCCAGGTGTTACAGCTCCTGCCTGGGGGAGGTGTTAGCATCTCCACCCAGTGCAGGCTTTGTTACTGGCCTCAGAGTGACAAAGGCACTCTCCCCATGGGGCCAGCAACATGTCTCTAGTGTGGCAGGCTGCTGGAACTAGTCAGCCTACACAGACAGTCGGTTAAGTTTCAGGGGGCACCTCTAAGGTGCCCTCTGGGGTGTATTTTGCAATAAAATGTACACTGGCATCAGTGTGCATTTATTGTGCTGAGAAGTTTGATACCAAACTTCCCAGTTTTCAGTGTAGCCATTATGGTGCTGTGGAGTTCGTGTTTGACAGACTCCCAGACCATATACTCTTATGGCTACCCTGCACTTACAATGTCTAAGGTTTTGCTTAGACACTGTAGGGGTACCATGCTCATGCACTGGTACCCTCACCTATGGTATAGTGCACCCTGCCTTAGGGCTGTAAGGCCTGCTAGAGGGGTGACTGACCTATACTTGCATAGGCAGTGAGAGGCTGGCATGGCACCCCGAGGGGAGTGCCATGTCGACTTACTCGTTTTGTTCTCACTAGCACACACAAGCTGACAAGCAGTGTGTCTGTGCTGAGTGAGAGGTCTCCAGGGTGGCATAAGACATGCTGCAGCCCTTAGAGACCTTCCTTGGCATCAGGGCCCTTGGTACTAGAAGTACCAGTTACAAGGGACTTATCTGGATGCCAGGGTCTGCCAATTGTGGATACAAAAGTACAGGTTAGGGAAAGAACACTGGTGCTGGGGCCTGGTTAGCAGGCCTCAGCACACTTTCAATTGTAAACATAGCATCAGCAAAGGCAAAAAGTCAGGGGGCAACCATGCCAAGGAGGCATTTCCTTACACACACTCATTAAAGAAATCAGACACCACTTTATAAAAAAAAGCACATACTTGTATATACATTTTGATACAAAGATCACCAGAATCAGGTGAGTACGTTTTGAATTTGTTACACTTTTCGAAAGTTTACACTTTTTTGGGTCATGTAATGTTATCCTATGGGGAAAAACATATACAGCATTCGAACACTTCGCAGCGTCCTACGGGACTGTTCTCCAGGACTTAAGGTGAGTATGGGGGCAGGGTCCATGGCTGCACCAACACGTCACCTCTTGAATGTCTGGGTGCAGAGGTGTTACAGAGGTGGGAGTCTCGTTCACTTCAGTGGGAAACAGTCTGGTCGGGAAGTTGCTGCAGGCTGGGACTGAAAGGTCGGTCCGCTGGAACCCTTGAGGTCCTCTGCACATTGGAACACAATCGATCCACTTCTCCTTGGGCTGTGGAACTCACGTGCAGTGGTGTCTTTTGGCATCGGTCCGGTGCTGGAGTTACTTGGGTTTGGAGAGGGTCTGTAGGAAGAGGCTTCCGGCAGTGACTGGAAGTCTAGTCTGGCCAAACCCAAGGATGGGCTCAGCTTCAGAAGGTCGCAGGACCCTATGGGCACCGTCAACGCCCTCTGCCTTCGGTTGCTGTGGTCAGTGACTTTCTCTGGGTCTTGGTGTCCTTTTGAAGAAGGGAAGCAGGGCCACTCTCCTTAATGGTTTTGTGGATCCTGATGTCCCTCGACAAGTAGGTTTGCTTTAGTGCTTTTGGAATCTGGATTGGACCACCAACAAGCTTTGGTTACTGTAAGGGGTCCAGTACCCTAAATATAGGTGCAGGGAACCTCTGAGTAGGGTCTGTGTCTTGGTACTTTGGTTAAGTGGCGGGGCTGACCTCCTGGGCTCCAAACAGTCTTCCCCTGGCTCATTGATCCCTTGGGGGACCCAGTGGCCACTGGGCAGAGTACTGTACTTTTAAAGCAGTGCCTGCAAATGAAAGGAAGCAGTTTCTCTGCTCTATGGGAGTTCTTGGTGATTTGCAAAGCAATGGCAGCTCTCCCAGTTTCTTGGAGGTGGCAGGACAGGTCAGTTGCTCAGTGGGGGTCTGGTGCAGCTGACACGGTTGGTTCTAAGTCGGTAATGCTCCTCGGTTCTCAAGTCAGCAGGCTTCTTGTCCACACCTTCCTTTGTGTCCAGTGAATAACTGCGGTCCTGGTATCAGGATCTCCCAAATACTCAACTTAGGGGAGTGAGGGGTAGTAGCCAGTGGGCTACTTACCTCTGGTTTCGCTATGCCCACTAGATGACCACTTTCTTTGGAGAGTGGATGTCACCCTGTTCCAGAATTCCTAAGGTATTCATGTCAGGCTTGTCACCCTTAAGGTGTGTCCAGGCTGGCAGTGCAACACGCCTCCTGCATAGCTCATTTTCCTGCCTGTACTGGTGCCAGATGGGCCCTGGGGCAGAATCTCCCTTCTGAGGGAAGCCAGATCTGCATACCAAAGGCGGGTGGGCTCTTTTTTGAAGCCTCCTGCCCAATGGCACTCAAGTGTCGCCTGTCATGGTTTCAGTTGTTGGAGCACCTTGTCATGCAACCTGCAGAGGCAGTCTGCATGAATTTGGTGCTGGGTCACTTAGTGTGGCACAAGTTATGCTGCAGCTCTTAGGGACCCTCTTTAGTACTAATGCCCTAGGTACCAGAGGTACCATTTACTAGGGACTTACAAAAGGTGCCATCAGCCTGGTCACTTGGGGAATCAAATGACCAGTGGTTTTGTTTTTGGGGACGGAACACTGGCACTGGAGGCCAGTGGACCATACTGTTTTGCTGATGCGGTTAAGAGTAGCTTAGGATCCTATTGAGACAGTGTTTTTGATACATACAGCTAGAGTGCCTTTGTAGGATTCTAGTGAAGGCATGACCTAATTGCCTTTTAATGACTTTGTACACAGAGCCACAAAACACTTTGGTATGTCAAGAAAATGTTCCAAAAGGGAAACACTGCAAATACTTTCATTCTTATTGGCTACTTTTGGACAGATCGTCTGCTTTTCAGTGTAATTTTTAACACGGACCACAAACAGATAGCTAGCAAAAGATGGTGGGCAATTATGTTTTTTATAATATATTTTTATTGATTTTAACAAGACAATACAGTAACCAACGACAAAAACATGATCATCAGTCTATGAAATGGAAACAAAACAAATCAAGTAGCCAGCAACAGACCACACTCCACCTGGTGCCAGTCTTCCCATCTCTTCCCCCAAAGAAGGGAATGATTACACTTTACATTGACTACCCTGTTGTTACCCCGGACTCCCCAGCCACTCAGCTCTCCCTATCCTCCCCAAACCCAGATTCAAAATCTGGTTCTCTTCCCTATCCCCTATATTTTCCCATATTTACACCTGCAGCCCTTTCCCACATACACTATTCTCTTTTTCCCTATGCACAGTTCCATCCCTTCCCACTGCTCTCTACTTTGAACACAGCAGACCTCCCCAGGTTCTGGCAGTGTCTCTTTGCCACAGCATAGCCCAGATTAATCAGAAGCATAGAATTAGAAGAGCCCTCAGTCTGTCCATATTACCAGCAGCAGTGGTAGTGCAGCAGTATCTGCACACCACTTACCTCACCCTGGTGTGCCATCAAACGGCTCCCCCTCCCGTCCCCCAAAAAAGGAAGAGAGATTCGGGCTCCCCCACACCTTGTGGAACCTTTTTGGCCGCACCGCCGGTGGCAACGTTCATCAATAGCCTAGCCAATTTTATGTAACAGAACTTGAGTGTAGTGCGTTCCATGTAAGGTTTTAAGTTGACTGAAACGGAAATTGGCCCGAATGGCCTCCATCCCGGAAACTGTAACGAGTCCCTCCAATTGACCTCCTCAAGGTCTCCCACTTCAGCGTGCCATCGTTCCCTTAGCAGTGTTATTTCGCCCTGTGTATTTCTCATCAATGTTGCATAGGTAAGGGTAATGGCCTTGCAGTCCAAGTGGCCATCTATTAGCAGAGCTCCAGTGGGGAGTCCTCCTTAGCCTCCTTGTTCCTAGAAATCCTGGCGTGTAATGCATGCCTTAATTGTAGATATTTAAAGACTTGTGATGGGGTCATGCCCTATTTTGCCTGCAAACTTGTATGCTGGACCATCTCATTGTCATCCAACACATCCTCCAAAGAGGATATGTCGCTAAATCCTATTTCTTACATTTCTGCATGGTTGGGACAGGGCGGAACTGTATGCCTGCCCACAATGGGGTACATTGTGTCAACCACCTTTCCCTTTCTCTTGACAACTTATGCCATATGGTGACAGCCGTAGCCATGGCCGGGGCATATCTTGCGGTATACACCTGCCGTACAGTACATGCATGGAGCCTGTCTCTCCTAGTCTCTCACGGTCCATTCGGAAGTCTGGGTCCGCCAGCAGGATGAATGCCCTTTTACTGACGGCCTGCATGTGTGCAGCCTAGTAATATTTTCGCAAATCAGGCAGCTCAATAGCCCCTCTAAAACTGACCTACGCAGCTTGGACATCACAATCTGTGCCGGGCTACTTATCCAAAGGAATGACCGTAGCATGGCACCTGTGGCCTGGAAGAATGTATCCGGGAGTGCAAGGGGGGATATTCCGCAATATATATGTAAAGTGAGCTAGCACAATCTTTTTGACTAGTGCTGCCCAGCCCGAAAGCGACAGAGCCTTCTAATGTTTGAAGTTCCCCTCTATGTTCCGCTGAATGGGACCCACATTTTCCATTTAATGTATCACTCACCTTGGAGATCCATTGGCCCAAATATTTGAAATGTAGAGGCTTTACCTACAATGGCATGGGAAGGCTGTTTCCTGCCGACCACCCCGTCAGAAAGATAAAGCACTTTTCCCCCATAATCCGCAGCCATGGGTAAGTCCCGTAGATTCTAAATATGTCCTCCAAGTGTCAGATTTCCCTGAATTCACTAGGCTATATAAAGAAAAATATAATCTACATACAGCAAGATCCGGTCCTCCCACAAATCGCTCCAGCACCACATCTGAGCATCAACCCTGATCCTTTCCGCCAGTACCTCTATCTCTATGGCGAACATCATTGGAGATAGGGGCAGCCCTGCGTGTGCCCTGCTCAATGGAGAAATCACAAGAGAGAACCCCATTTACCTTCATCCGAGGTGGTTTATACAAGAGGCAGACCCATTTCAAATATCGAGACACAAAGCTCATTTTTCCAATGATAGCAAATAAAAAAGGGCAGTGGATAGAATCAGAGGCCTTGCACGCGTCTAAAGAGGTTAGGCAATTATAGATAAAAAATACTTGTGTTGGTACGCAGGAGCCTATTATCTAGATGCACCTGGTACCCGATTTCGCAAATGTTACAGCTGCCAGAAAGAGGTCCTCTACCCCATACCCTGGTTGAGTACCAGCTTGACAAGTAACAAACGCCTGCACATTTAACTGTAAAAAGTGTATTGACAGCATCTTTCACTTAAACAGCACTGGTAGACGTACCAAAGTGGATGTGAATATTGTGGAAGACAGCAAGCTGGTGGGGGACAACCACTAACATTAAAAAGAATTCCATGGCTCAAAATCTTCTCCTTAACAAGTACAGCAGCATGTTCCAACCATACCCCTCAGTATCTGCTTTAATTATCCTGAGACTAAATTAACTACTGTGAATACAGTGGGTGTATTTCAGTAAAAGTTGCTATTTCTGAGGACTGAAGGATCTCTAAACGAAAATATATATTTTTTTAAACAGTTTTGAATGGAGTCCTAGGCTTTTCTTTGAAAGTATCTGAAGCATACCTTTGAATTATGTTGATGGAAGCATGAAAGGTATAGAGTAAAAGCTACTTTAATTTGTCTTACCTATCCTGTAATTAAAATAATATCAGAGACTATAACAATGCTTATATTCAGTTTATTTAAAATGTCAAAGTGGTAGAAAACTGTGCAGCGGCCAATATGACAAAATGGCGAGGTAAGATGCGTTTTTATCTAGACTGCCCTATTATGTATTTCTACTAATTGAACTACAACACAAATCTGGAGTTTCTTTGTGCTTTACTTTCTCGCCTCACCCTTGTCTCACCCTGGTCGCTACACCCTTCTTTTCACCTCTTGAGTTTGGCATATTAGTATGGCAGATAATGAAGCTCCATTGATATTAGACGCCTGTACTTGGCTGACTGGATGCTACTCTTTCACAATTAAGTTGTACTTAAGAACTAGAAGTGTGAAATATACCAGTGATTGTAATTTAGGCACTGCTAAGACAGTAATATTAACCCCTTAGCTGCTGGGCCTTTTCCCCCCCCAGTGCTGAGCCCTTTTTTGGCTATTTGGGGTAGTTCGCGCTTAGGGCTTCATAACTTTTTGTCCACATAAGCTAACCACGCCAAATTTGCGTCCTTTTTTTCCAACATCCTAGGGATTCTAATGGTACCCAGAGTTGGTGGTTTCCCCTGGAGGAGACCAAGAAAATAGCCAAAATACAGTGAAAATTTTGTTTTTTCCAAAAAAAATGGGAAAAAAGGGCTGCCGAAGAAGGCTTGTGGTTTTTTCCCTGAAAATGCCATCAACAAAGGGTTTCTGGTGCTGAAATCACTATCTTCCCACCTTTCAGGAACGGGCAGACTTGAATCAGAAAACCAAATTTTTCAACACAAATTTGGCATTTTACTGGGACATACCCCAGTTCTACTATATTTGGTGCTTTCAGTCTCCTTCCAGTTAGTGACAGGAATGGGTGTGAAACCAATGCTGGATCCCGGAATGCTAAACATTTCTGAAAACTAGACAAAATTCTGAATTCAGCAAGGGGCCATTTGTGTAGATCCTACAAGGTTTTCCTACAGAAAATAACAGCTGAAATAAAAAAATATTGATATTGAGCTGAAAACAGCCATTTTTCTTTATGTTTTACTCTGTAACTTTTTCCTGCGATGTCAGATTTCTGAAAGCAATATACCGTTTTGTCTGCTGGTCTCTTCTGGTTGCGGGGATATAAAGGGCTTGTAGGTTCATCAAGAACCCTAGGTACCCAGAGCCAATAAATGAGCTGCACCCTGCAGTTGGTTTTCATTCTATACTGGGTATACAGCAATTCATTTGCTGAAATATGAAGAGTGAAAAAGAGGTATCAAGAAAACCTTTGCATTTCCAAAATGGGATCAAGATAAGGTTTTGAGGAGCAGTGGTTATTTGCACATCGCTGAATTCCGAGGTGCCCATACTAGCATGTGAATTGCAGGGCATTTCTCAAATAGATGTCTTTTTTACACACTCTCTTATATTTGGAAGCAAAAAATGTAGAGAAAGATAAGTGGCAATAACACTTGTTTTGCTATTCTATGTTCCCCCAAGTCTCCCGATAAAAATGATACCTCACTTGTGTGGGTAGGCCTAGTGCCCGCGACAGGAAATGCCCCAAAACACAACATGGACACATCCTATTTTTTTTTATAGAAAACACAGCTGTTTTTTCCAAAGTGCCTACCTGTAGATTTTGGCCTCTAGCTCATCCGGCACCTAGGGAAACCTACCAAACCTGTGCATTTCTGAAAACTAGAGACCTAGGGGAATATAAGGAGGGGTGACTTGCGGGGCTCGGACCAGGTTCTGTTACCCAGAATCCTTTGCAAACCTCAAAAAGTGGCTAAAAAAACACATTTTCCTCACATTTCGGTGACAGAAAGTTCTGGAATCTGAGAGGAGCCACACATTTCCTTCCACCCAGCGTTCCCCCAAGTCTCCCGATAAAAATGATACCTCACTTGTGTGGGTAGGCCTAGCGCCTGCGACAGGAAACGCCCCAAAGTGCAATGTGGACACATCCAAATTTTTGGAAGAAAACAGAGGTGTTTTTTGAGAAGTGCCTACCTGTAGATTTTGGCCTCTAGCTCAGCCGGCACCTAGGGAAACCTACCAAACCTGTGTGTAGGAAGTTGGCTCTGTATGCACTATTTCAAAGTAAGGAATAGTATGCACAGAGTCCAAGGGTTCCCCTTAGAGGTAAGATAGTGGCAAAAAGAGATAATACTAATGCTCTATTTTGTGGTAGTGTGGTCGAGCAGTAGGCTTATCAAAGGAGTAGTGTTAAGCATTTGTTGTACATACACACAGGCAATAAATGAGGAACACACACTCAGAGACAAATCCAGCCAATAGGTTTTGTTATAGAAAAATATCTTTTCTTAGTTTATTTTAAGAACAACAGGTTCAAATTCCACATGTAATATCTCATTTGAAAGGTATTGCAGGTAAGTACTTTAGGAACTTTGAATCATTACATTAGCATGTATACTTTTTACATAAAACACAATAAGCTGTTTTAAAAGTGGACACTCAGTGCAATTTTCACAGTTCCTGGGGGAGGTAAGTTTTTGTTAGTTTTGTCAGGTAAGTAAATCACTTACAAGTCTCAGGTTTGGGTCCAAGGTAGCCCACCGTTGGGGGTTCAGAGCAACCCCAAAGTTACCACACCAGCAGCTCAGGGCCGGTCAGGTGCAGAGGTCAAAGAGGTGCCCAAAACGCATAGGCTTCAATGGAGAGAAGGGGGTGCCCCGTTTCCGGTCTGCCAGCAGGTAAGTACCCGCGTCTTCGGAGGGCAGACCAGGGGGGTTTTGTAGGGCACCGGGGGGGGACACAAGTCAGCACAAAAAGTACACCCTCAGCAGCGCGGGGGCGGCCGGGTGCAGTGTGCAAACACGCGTCTGGTTTACAATGGTTTTCAATGAGAGATCAAGGGATCTCTTCAGCGTTGCAGGCAGGCAAGGGGGGGGGGCTCCTCGGGGTAGCCACCACCTGGGCAAGGGAGAGGGCCTCCTGGGGGTCACTCCTGCACAGAAGTTCCGTTTCTTTAGGTGCTGGGGGCTGCGGGTGCAGAGTCTTTTCCAGCCGTCGGGAAAGGGAGTTCAGGCAGTCGCGGTCAGGGGGAGCCTCGGGATTCCCTCTGCAGGCGTCGCTGTGGGGGCTCAGGGGGGACAACTTTGGTTACTCAGTCGTAGAGTCGCCGGAGGGTCCTCCCTGAAGCGTTGTTTCTCCACCAGTCGAGTCGGGGTCGCCGGGTGCAGTGTTGCAAGTCTCACGCTTCTTGCGGGGAGTTGCAGGGGTCTTTAAATCTGCTACTTGAAACAAAGTTGCAGTTCTTTTGGAGCAGTGCCGCTGTCCTCGGGAGTTTCTTGGTCTCTTGGAAGTAGGGCAGTCCTCTGAGGATTCAGAGGTCGCTGGTCCTGGAGAAAGCGTCGCTGGAGCAGGGTTCTTTAGAAGGCAGGAGACGGGCCGGTAGGACTGGGGCCAAAGCAGTTGGTGTCTTCTTTCTTCTTCTTCTGCAGGGGTTTTCAGCTCAGCAGTCTTCTTCTTCGGTAAGTTGCAGGAATCTGAATTCTTAGGTTCAGGGGAGCCCTTAAATACTAAATTTAAGGGTGTGTTTAGGTCTGGGGGGTTAGTAGCCAATGGCTACTAGCCCTGAGGGTGGGTACACCCTCTTTGTGCCTCCTCCCAAGGGGAGGGGGTCACATCCCTAATCCTATTGGGGAATCCTCCATCTGCAAGATGGAGGATTTCTAAAAGTTAGTCACTTCAGCTCGGGACACCTTAGGGGCTGTCCTGACTGGCCAGTGACTCCTCCTTGTTTTTCTCATTATTTTCTCCGGCCTTGCCACCAAAAGTGGGGGCCGTGGCCGGAGGGGGCGGGCAACTCCACTAGCTGGAGTGTCCTGCGGTGCTGGCACAAAGGGGTGAGCCTTTGAGGCTCATCGCCAGGTGTGACAGCTCCTGCCTGTGGGAGGTGTTAGCATCTCCACCCAGTGCAGGCTTTGTTACTGGCCTCAGAGTGACAAAGGCACTCTCCCCATGGGGCCAGCAACATGTCTCGGTTGTGGCAGGCTGCTGGAACTAGTCAGCCTACACAGATAGTCGGTTAAGGTTTCAGGGGGCACCTCTAAGGTGCCCTCTGGGGTGTATTTTACAATAAAATGTACACTGGCATCAGTGTGCATTTATTGTGCTGAGAAGTTTGATACCAAACTTCCCAGTTTTCAGTGTAGCCATTATGGTGCTGTGGAGTTCGTGTAAAACAGACTCCCAGACCATATACTCTTATGGCTACCCTGCACTTACAATGTCTAAGGTATTGCTTAGACACTGTAGGGGCACAGTGCTCATGCACTGGTGCCCTCACCTAGGGTATAGTGCACCCTGCCTTAGGGCTGTAAGGCCTACTAGAGGGGTGACTTATCTATACCTGCATAGGCAGTGAGAGGCTGGCATGGCACCCTGAGGGGAGTGCCATGTCGACTTACTCGTTTTGTTCTCACCAGCACACACAGGCTGGCAAGCAGTGTGCCTGTGCTGAGTGAGGGGTCTCCAGGGTGGCATAAGACCTGCTGCAGCCCTTAGAGACCTTCCTTGGCATCAGGGCCCTTGGTACCAGGGGTACCACTTACAAGGGACTTATCTGGATGCCAGGGTGTGCCAATTGTGGAATCAAAAGTACAGGTTAGGGAAAGAACACTGGTGCTGGGGCCTGGTTAGCAGGCCTCAGCACACTTTCAATTCAAAACATAGCATCAGCAAAGGCAAAAAGTCAGGGGGTAACCATGCCAAGGAGGCATTTCCTTACACTGTGCATTTCTGAAAACTAGAGACCTAGGGGAATCCAAGGAGGGGTGACTTGCGGGGCTCGGACCAGGTTCTGTTACCTAGAATCCTTTGCAAACCTCAAAAAGTGGCTAAAAAAACAAGTTTTCCTCACATTTCGGTGACAGAAAGTTCTGGTATCTGAGAGGCGCCACAAATTTCCTTCCACCCGGCGTTCCCCCAAGTCTCCCGATAAAAATGATACCTCACTTGTGTGGGTAGGCCTAGCGCCCGCGACAGGAAATGCCCCAAAACAGAACGTGGACACATCAAATTTTTTCATAGAAAACAGTGCCTACCTGTGGATTTTGGCCTCTAGCTCAGCCGGCACCTGGGGAAACCTAGCAAACCAGCACATTTTTGAAAACTAGAAACCCAGGGGAATCCAAGATGAGGTGACTTGTGGAGCTCGGACCAGGTTCTGTTACCCAGAATCCTTTGCAAACCTCAAAATGTGGCTAAAATAACACGTTTTCCTCACATTTCGGTGACACAAAGTTCTGGAATCTGAGAGGAGCCACAAATTTCCTTCCACCCAGCGTTCCCCCAAGTCTCCCGATAAATATGATACCTCACTTGTGTGGTTAGGCCTGGTGCCTGCGACAGGAATAGATCACACAACGATCAATGTTGGTCCTTACGTGAGGCAGCTGTTGACCCTGGGGTGATCCATTCCTGACACAGGCACTAGGTGTAGGCACTCAAGTGGGGTAGTGTTTTTATCAGGACAGGTGAGGAGTCACTGGGTGGTAGGAATGTTGTGGATCCCAGCATATTCCTGTAGTTTGTGTGACAGAAATGTGAGAAAAATAGAGGTTTTTTTCAACATTTCAGCTTTGCAGGGTATTCTGGGTAAGAAAACATTGGGGAATCCACACAAGTCACACCTCTGTGGACTCCCCCGAATGTCTAGTTTCCAGAAATGTTTGGGTTTATTGTGTTTCTCTATATGGCCGCCGAATCCAGGACCAAAAACACAGGTGCCTGCCTTACAAAACCAGTTTGTTTTGCCTTAGACAATTTTGATGTCTCCACAATATGATTTGGGTGGTGGAATTTGGGGCTGAACTAAATTGGGGAGCTCCCAAGAGAGCACTCTCTCTCTGCTTGCCGCCGCATTCACCTGCTCTCTGGGTTGGCCTAACCCACTATTACCCAGTTGCACGAACAGCTTGCGAAGGGACAGCAGGACTGTCCTCATCACCTCCCTCATAATGTACTGGAAGATGTGTTTTCGAATGGGACTCCTCTGACTGAAAAATCACTCCCAGAGTCTGCGCCATTGTCCTATCCCTCAGATGCTGTCTCAGTATCTGATTTCTCAGTCTCTGATCCTATGTCAGAGCGGTCCTCTATAACCCGAGTGCAGGCAGCAGTCATCCATCAAGATGCCATCTCTGCTATTGGCTAAACTGTTGCTCTAAAACACTAGCCTACGTAGACAGTCACAAAATCGATGGTGTGTGTGAGATACGTGCAACAGTAGAGGCCACCTTACCTGCGCTTCTTCCCTCAATCAGCACGTACTTTCAAGACACTCAAAAAACACCTTGTCACATACCATTCGTCACAGTCTTTAGCACCTCCTGCGCCCAGTCCAACAATCATTATTGGTGCTCCCACTCCCTCCTCCTCGGATTCCCTCATTACCACCCAGCAAAAGTGCCCTTCATCTCTCCATAGACTTTACTAATGTACTCAGCTATTTACATAAAATACAGATGTGCTCTTTGCAGTAGGCATATAAACCTTCTGCGCTTCTTTATGGCACTAAAACTGCCACTAGACAAGTCGGACCCTTTTCCCCCCAGGGAAACCACACACATATTGACAAAAGTGATATATATATATGACAGCCAACCACCTGAAACTCAACTCAAGCAAAACCGAAATAATCCTCTTTGGCCCACACAAAAACACCTGGGACCCCCCATGGTTGCCCACCCCGCCAGGCCCTGCACCCACCCCCGCCAACCACGCACGCAACCTCAGCATCATCCTAGACTCCTCCCTCTCGATGACCCAACAAATCAACGCTCTTACCTCCTCATGCTTCAACAAACTCCGTATACTGAAAAACATTCAAATGGATCCCCACAGAGACCAGAAAAACTGTCACTCACGCACTCATCAGCAGCAGGCTTGATTACGGAAACGCCCTCTACGCCGGCACCACTCTAAAACTCAAGCGCAAACTACACGCATCCAGAACTCAGCAGCACGACTCATCCTCGACCTCCACCGACACGAACACATCCCTCCACACCTCAAATCCCTCCACTGGCTCCCCATTGACAAAAGGATCACCTTCAAGATCCTCATCCTCGCACACAAATCACTCCACAACACAGGCCCTGCCTACCTCAACGAGAGTCACCTTCCACACCCCCACACGAAACGTCCGCTCAGCTGACCTCTCTCTCTCGCCTCTGTCCCCCGCATCGAACACACCACCACCGGGGGCAGATCCTTCTCCTACCTTACACCCAAAACCTGGAACGCACTCACAACCCACCTTCGCAAGACCCAAAACCTACTTCTTTTCAGGAAGGGCCTCAAAACCTGGCTTTTTGAACAGTGAACCTCCCAGCCCCTTCCCCCCCCCCCCCCCCCCCCCCTCCCCCCCCCCCCCCCCCCCCCCCCCCAGCGCCTTGAGACCCTCACAGGTGAGTAGCGCACTTTATAAATCTCTTTGATACAGATCTACCTATATATATATATATAGATATAGATATATCTACATAGATATATATATACATATATTTTTTTTTAGTTGTTGTATGGTTTCCTTGGGGGCCAAAATGGCCCCCAGGGAAACCCTACAACATCTTAAAAAAAAATTGCCCCCACAGGGGATCACCCTGCCCACGGGCGACCTTACCTTTTAAAAAAAAAAAAAAAATTATGCCGGGGGGGGGGGGGGGGGGGGGGCGTTTTCCGGGGGGCTGCCCCCCAAAAGTGAAATCCCTGGTGTCTAGTGTGGTTTCCTGGCCCCCGATCGCAGCTGTGCTGTGATCGGGGGCCAGGAAACCGTTTCAGAAGGCCTCGTAAGAAAGGGGAGACTCCCCTTTCTTACGAGGCCTTCTGAAACGGTTTCAGAAGGCCTCGTAAGAAAGGGGAGAGTCTCCCCTTTCTTACGAGGCCTTTTCAAAGTGTTTCCTGGCCCCCCGATCGCAGCTGTGCTGCGATAGGGGGGGCCAGGAAACCTGAAAGTGTCTCCCCTTTCTTACGAGGCCTTCCTGAAAGTGTTTCCCCTTTCTTACGAGGCCTTCCTGAAAGTGTTTCCCCTTTCTTACGAGGCCTTCCTGAAAGTGTTTCCTGGCCCCCGATCGCAGCTGTGCTGCGATCGGGGGCCAGGAAACACTTTCAGGAAGGCCTCGTAAGAAAGGAGAGACTCTCCCCTTTCTTACGAGGCCTTCCCGAACGTGGAAAAGGCCGTTTTCCCCCATCAAAGCAGGAAGCGGCCGCAAGGCTGCTTCCTGCTTTGATGGGGAAAACACCTTTGAAACGTCAGCGCGCGTCACAAAGGGGCGGGGGGAGACACGGTAGCTTCTGTGTCTCCCGGGGGTAGTAAAAAAAAAAATCCTCGGGTGCAACGCACCCGAGGATTTATTAATGCCCTTCCTGGTGTCGGCCACTGGTCGTGACCCGCACCAGGGAGGGTGTGTGGGCGTCGGCCAGTGGCCGACGCCCGCACCAAAGCGGTTAATAAACAACGGTGAGGCCATCAACTATCAGTGAAGTCAACAGCAGAATATCCTTGCAGATGAGGGGGATCTAGGAAACTGATGTCCCCTGCAAATACATTTCTTGTTTGGAAAGACCTAAATCAGTAAATATTTATCAAATGTGCCCAGCACTTTAAACAAAATATGCTAATGTAACTGCTAGGTTATTATAGTAGTAATATTGACAATACCCCATCTGTGGTTATTATGTCAGTTTGTCCCTTTTATGCTTGGAGCTAACCGCTTTTGTGTTTTAGATTTACGGCAGGATATGCTAACGCTTCAGATCATACGAATTATGGAAAATATTTGGCAAAATCAGGGTCTTGACCTTCGGTGAGTAACAATGTTAACTTTATTTTTATTTACTACACAACTCTAGTTATTTTTTTTATTGACTTTCTCATTTACGTTTAAATGCTGTTAAGTGCATGTTCAAACGAAGTTTTGATTTTTTTTTTTTTATTTTTATTTTTTTTAAGGAAATTTCAGAATGATCTGCGTGTTTAACTTTGCTGTTTTTTTCCTCTTCATCTATCATTTCTCCATCAGCATTTTTCCTGTTCAAAATCTTTTTTACGAGTTTTCAGTTTTTTTTTGTCTAGGATATTTTATTACATTCCTCCTGTTCATAGGCTGGTTTCTTTTTCATCTGGTTGCCTGTCTCCTCGTTTTTGTTTTGTCATTGACCCAGTTCTTTTAGCTGTTACGGTTTCTATGGTGACAACATGATTGACACGGTAAAACGTTTTTTGGTGTTTTTTGATCTCAGTATGATGTAAGCAAGACCATTGTTGGTAATAACCCCACCCACTTTGAATAGAATCATTTCGGTATCATGCGTGGCAGACTACTCCACAATGTTTATTTATAACAAAGATCTCCTTGTGATAGTGATAACAATGCCTTGCTGCCGCCTTAAGACTCGTTATAAAATGGAGTAAAATTAAATGATAACTTCCATGTAGTTTGGCCATAAGACAGTCAACTTTGCTTTCATTATTTCTTGTTTTTCTCTTTTAAAACTTCTGGTAGTAACCAAGTTCAGCACCATGTAGTATGAAGGTAATGATGAGACTTCTGAAAGATTTGTAACCTACCTTTTTTTTTTAAAGCTGTGATGCATCCTTTATTAGCTGCAGAAATTCAGCTTAATTGTAGATTCTCAATAGGGAACCTGGTTTGAGCACTTCATTGTAGCACACAACCTGTTAATGCTTGCCTGATGCAAACAGCTGCAAATATCTGATTGTGTAGTAGTATTTGCACTATCACGCACAGATGCACATTGTCATTGGGGCACAAAAACTGAAGGTTTATTTGAACCATTTTATTGTAAGGGGTGTGTGGCTTAAGATGGCTTAAAGCCCCCTGTGTAAAGGTTCGAGGTGCAGCGCCCAGTAGTTGATCCACTGCTTGCAGTCAGACACCTGCCATCTGTACATAGCGAGTAATACATGTTAAATCAAGGGAGCCCATCTTCAGTGAACCTCATGGGTTCCTGAATGGCTGGTTCCAAGGTTTCCCTTAATGTGCTCTTGAGTTACGTTCATCTTACCAAATTCACTTTCCATGCCCAAAACTGGTTATTTCTGAATAGTCCCAGACTATGTGGCCGAAGGCCAAGTCAGAAGCCTGTCATCTAGGGTATGTTCCTTATGAATTCCTGTATAGTCTTTGAAGACTAGTGTGAAAAAATTGTGTTTAAAATAGTTTAATTCTACTTAATTTGAGTCTGCTGATTTTTTTTAAACCTAAGCTAAACTAGGCTCTATTTTCTTTTTACCACACGTTTCAACCCTAAGTTCCTGCGTAAAGCTTTCCATCTCACATGCAGTCCCCTTAAAACATCTAGCAGTTGACCACATAGGCATGTTACAATCTTCCACCTAGTCTGCAGTGTTTGCATCTAGTTCATCATTCATGTCCTCTGGTAGTCTGAGTATGCCTAGCATTCAACCATATATTCAGAATTTACACCTGGAGATCTTATTCATCCCGCACCTCCTCAATCGTGGGAAGAAGTGCAGGTCACTCAGTGACATTAACAAGTAGGTTCTTCAGGATGAATATCTGTGGTCAACATCGGGTCTTCACAAATTATTACACAGAATAGAGCTAGCTGCCGGCACAGAGGCCCTGGTATAAACGAAATATAGATAACTTCCCCAACATTGTTGTACTGTGACTGTCATTTTAGGGACAGGGCAGGGTTCCCACTAGTCCACTAACGATAAGCCCTAAAGATTGTTTCTGTGTATTTCTGTTGTGAATTATTTAGTCTCACTCATGTTGATTGTGGTAGTTCATTTTGTGACATGCTGTAGTTAAGCTGCAATGTAGTAAAGCTCATAGTGGGGTGCTTCCGGATCTTCCTCCAAATGTGGGAATTCACTAGGTTCAGTTTCTCCACAAATGTCAGCAGTTGAAGTCAAGAAACTTTGGGATCCACTACCCTCAGTTGTTAAGTTGCGCAGATTTTTTTAATGTGTCAGCTGTAAGTTGGGAATCCTCATCAGCTCTCTAGAGAGATCTCTGCTTCTTTTCTGTAATAAACTTAATCAAAATTAACCCCAGAGAGTTTCTCCCTCTCATCCCCAAATTCAGGAGGCATGTTTACCTATCTGTTCCAATTGGCTGAGCTCTGGCCATCATCATGTGACCTTGTGGGTGGAGATCAACATTCTAACTCTGGTGGCCTACAATGATTAGCAATAGGGACAAGTACAGAAACATATGCACCATAACTCCTAGCCACATGACTCTACAGGTGGCTTTGAGCATCTCTGCAAGCGTAGGAGTACGCCAAGGATGACTATCCCTGTCAGTTGGATTTGCCAGCAAACAGGCATTTCGTGGTTGCTAATGTGAGACATCTTTTTGAACCTAATGTTGATTGTTCAATAGTTTGGCCTTAGCTCCAGTTGATAGCGGGTCTGGGCGTAGTAGATATCTGTTAGGTGCAGGAAATAGGGGTCCTATTTTGTGTTTAACTAAATGAGTGGAGGGCACCCATCCTTTTTTCCAGCTCTGTTTTCTGGGAAGGACTTTACAGTTAGACCCGTTTATCATAATGAAAGAAGCACTTTTTCAAGGTGTACTAAGTCAGCTGATCAGTGGGGCCTAAAAGTGACATTGACTAAATAATATGTAGTGTGAGTGATGAGAGGTCGGTACAAGGCCCATGAGGTGTTGGAAGGTTGCAGTAGCTCTATGTAAGTGGAAACAAAATTGGTGCAGCCAAGTTATGGAATAAAGAGGTTTTAAGCTTTTCTGAATCCCTAACAGGAACCTGCCACTAACCTTTGTTAGGTCAAGGATAGAAATGTATTTAGCCGACGCAAGACTTTTAGGGAGGTCATTGATAGGAGGTATTGGATCACCATTACAAGCATTGGCAAAGTCAGTAGGTTTAGCATATTTGTTGTGTTGCACAGCAGTTGACTGCCAGCTGAACAACATAGTTTAAAGTAGTAAACACTTTTTTTTTTTTTCTTTAAGCCATGTTGCTTATTTGCTTGGCCGAAACGTACTTGTGTTCGCGAATTTTTTGCTATGTTACGCCATACATTTTGATCAGGTGGACTAAAACTTGCAGAAAGGTGAGCGACTCCAAAAGATTGAGGGGTCTGGGGTTATTTCATTTCGGCTGTATTTCCCAAGCAGTCAGTAAGGCCTGTAGGGACAGGGAGATCCTGTACAATCAGGACCGTTTTCTACACGTCAGAGTCCAGGAGGCACCAAAAGGCTGGGGTGCTCAGAGCAATCCACAAAGAAGCTATTATAAATTAGGTGGCATTGAGTGACCCCAGTCCCACTTGCCTGACACTGTATGGCGAGTCTGAAGAAACATACGAATGAGCGGAGTCAGACTGGGAGGGAAAATCTGTCTGGGCACCAAAATAAAAGCGGTCCTCGTTATCAAACCATAGCTAAAAAATAGGCTCACAAGTATAATTCATGACAGCTTTGAAATAGTAAAGACAAGCTATATACTTCCTTTGCAAGGTATTAGAGACTGCATGCATGCACGTGTGCTTGCTGCAGACAATGTTGTTGGTAATATCACGGAAATCAACAGTAAAAACAGCCCGCATACCAAAAACAAGAAATAAAAGTGGCCCACATAATCATATCAGATAGATAAAGAAGCATTTACAATGCAAGAGGTCTCACATTTGCTTGGGTTGGAGCTATTGGCTTTGTAACTTGATAACTGGACTTTTCTTGCCACATAAATTGTTCAACCCTGCCTCATAATTTTGTATTTTCCTGCCATATAATTACAGTGCCCTGCATATAAGTAAAGCACTTTCATTTACCTTCTTCCTCTTTCTGCAGCAAAAAATGAATGTTTCCATTTAGTATCCTAATTTAAATCTGCCATGCTAATTCCAACAGAATACCACTTTCATCACCTTACCATCAGAGTTGCTGGCTGGCTAACAGAATTCCCCAAAAAAGACACAAAGCAGCCGTAGGGGAGAAATAAACTAGAAGGGTCACCCAAACATATCAAGTGTTCTAACAGTAATAGTGTAATAAGGATGTTAAGTTGTCCTGAATCATGGATAATTGTAATAAGGAGAGATTATTAAAACATATACAATTATCATATAAACTTTTATCAGAAATAAACTTTTGGCATTGGACTGTAATGCTCAAAACAGCCCCTGGAGAGCACCATAACAAAAGTATAATTTGTAAGAAACATGGTCATGTAACCATATTGTTAGCCCCTAGAGTGCTACACCTAGGAAATAAAACAGGAGAAAGTAATGTAGTGTAACCATACACTTACCCCCTAAAGGGCGTTTTTAGGGCTAGCAGGCCTACCGCAGTGCTATTACAAATAAGGCCCTTAAAACTAAACTTCTCCCAGCTGTAAAGCAAAAGTTCTAGCCATGAGAAAGCTTAAAAGACAGTGAATGGTGGGAGGGGTTATTATTTTGGGATCCCGACTAACCTAGTGTGGGTACCCAGAGATGTTGTAGACAGAGCGTTTTGAAGGTGGCCCCACTGTCCTAGGTCCACCACAGGCTGAGTTATGAGCAAAAATGTTTTGTAAAAAGAAAGGCCTGAACAGCATTATGGGACGAGTTTTTATGCCACAAATATTATAGTGTGTTGACTGCAATGCTCATAACAGCCCCTAGAGAGCACCACAATAAAACTTAGCATTTAGAAGAAACATGGTCATGCACCCATACAGTCAACCCTTAGATATCATAACCACATGAAAAATGAATGGGAGAAAGTAATGCAGTGTAACCATATAGGTAGCCCCAAGAGGGCGTAGTGCATTACACATTTTCAAGGATAGCAAACCTATTGCAATGAAATTACAAACAAGACCAATACAACGTAACTTCTCCCACTTATAAAACAAAAGTTCGAGCCATGAGAGCTTAAAAAAATAATGAATGGTGGTATGGGTTATTATTTTGGAGTCCCCACTAACATAGTGTGGTGACCCAGAGATGGTGTAGACCGAAAGAGCACATCATGATGAAAGTTTTGAGGGTGGCCCTATTGTCTTAGGACCACCTCGAGCGAGTTATGAGCAAAAATGTTTTGTAAAAGTAATGCCCTACAAAACATTATGGTGCAAGTTTCCGTGGGACGAATATTTTAGTATGTTGATAAGACTGTAATTCTTAAATGAGGATACCACAATGAAAATAACAGAAACATGGTCATGTAACTATATATTTAGCCCCTAGAGAACATTGTGCATTACATATTTGCAGGGACGGCAGGCCCATATCAGTGATATTAGAAAGCCCATAAAAACAAACTAGTCCGAGCTGTAAAACAAAAGTACCAGCCATTAGAGCGCTTAAAAAGACACTGAATGGTGGGAGGGGTTATTATTTTGGGGTGCCCTCTAACCTAGCGTGGGGACCAAGAGATGACCTAGACAAAGAGTGCCATGTCTTGGACGTGTTAATGGTTGTCCCATTGTCCTAGGACCACTACAGCCTCAGTTATGGGCCAAAATGTTTTCGAACAGTAATGGGCTGCAAAGTATTATGGGGCAAGTTTCCCAAGTGCAGTAAATATTGTGGTATTGGCACTCCTGCTGTGCCGGGAGAGCCACTTTTGCTTTGAGGATTTCTGTTTTACGTAAAGCATTTAGCAATTTCTCGAGTTTCAAGGAGAGAGCAACAAGAAATTACCCTGATTAGGTAATTGTGTACAATGTGACCAGAATACCACTAATCGAGTTGACGCTGTTGTCCATGCTGTGAGCGCCATGACCGCCCTACAGCACAAAGGTGAGAGACAAAATTTAAAAAATAGTCCCTCCATGCTGAAGTTTATTGGCAGTCGTGCAATAATCTATGTAACAAGGGCAGTCTGCAAGTCTGTAAGAAACCATCCTTCAGGTGGGACAAATGTAAAGCATTTACCAATGACGTTGTGTGATTTTTGAAAGGCAGGGCCAGGGACACATGGAAGTGATGGGCATGAGATGAGCGTGGTTAAAAGCCCACAATACTTACAACAGGTCAAAGTGCTTGCGCACTCAACTTAAAAAGGGGCACCCATGAATCAATCAAGGCAGCTTTGAATTAGTAAAGACAAGCCATATATGTGATTTGCAAAGCATGAGAGACTGCAAGCATGTGTGCTTGCTACAAACAGTGTTGTTGGTAATATCAGACTGGCCAGAAGGAAAATAAAAATTAGAACATAATTTAAGAAAAAAAGGAGCTGGGGCACTAGTTCTGGAGGGTAGGTGGAAAAGGTAGCCTCTGTATGTTGTGAAATTTGTTAGCCACGACATCCACAGTCTACTGACATGATCCAACGCTTACTATGGAGGCCATAAAGCCAGTATTGCATGTTCAGGAACAGCACAGCAGCTGCACTCGCAGGGGCATCAAGCGACAGGCTCTGAAGTTCATTTCACACTAGAGAAAGGAAAGGCGGATTTTGATGCCTTAGGAATTAGACGGTTGTATTGATTGATTAGTAGCAAAGCGCGAGTGACTAGAGACATAATTTGTTTATAAAAATACATTATTTTTAAAGTATGCTAGCTAATTAGGTATTAACAGATAAAGTCAAAATGTTTACCAGTAAAATTAAAGGTAATTTAAAAAAAAAAAAAAAAAAATGTAAGTAATGCGATAATTTATTAGAAACTATTTAACATAAGATTGTTAAGGGGATGTGCTTTTACAATGAATAACCGTCTCAATTCAGCACATTATTTCAAGTAAAAATCAATGGGAAGGGAGAAGGAGGAGGGGGTGAGGGGGGGAAGGGAAGGAGAGAGAGCGAGAAAGAGAAAAAAAACAACAACACCCTAGTGGATGTTGAAATAAACACCAGGTAGCTTCCCACTGAGCTGAACACTTCAGACTCTAAGCACACCAAGATCATTTTGATTCCAAAACCTTAGATGCCTGAAGGCAGACAGAAATCAAGAGAGCCCCATGGGACCAAGCAGAAGGATACCTTTAGGGTCCATCGTTAGGACCAGATTCAACACAGGAGGTCGATTGAGAGCAGGGGAGTAACAAGGGACCACTCTTTGAAAGAGATATTGACACTGGGGAAAAGAACATAAACCATCAACATCTACAAAAAGGCTTGCAACGTGAATACTGCACCTCTAAGCTGAAATAGATGGTTTCATGAGAAGGAAGCTAAAGTTTGATGATTTGCTTAATAAATAAAAGATCCTTCTAAAGGCTCTACAAGAAAAGTACACAGAACAAGAAGTGACAGACTTAAATCCATCGCCTACACCTGGGCCACAGGGGGAGGTTGAGGAAGAATTCTTCCAATACAAGTAAGTGAAATGTCTGGTTGAGCAGGATCCCTCCCAGTTAGGTTAGTCTACAAAGGAATGGCAAGCCATATTTGCAGATTCACCAGAGGAAAGGGTAGATTCTTTCCTGCTTAGACCGTGGCCCCGTGACGATACACTGCATACAGTGAAATGTCAGTGGGCAGCAGTCACCTACAGTGCACAGCTCAAAGAAAAACTGTTGGAATTCCGTATTCTACTACAGACCTTGTTTGCCTATAAAAAGAGAGATCAGTTCCCGCCAGTGCTGCCCAGAGCCGTGGACCTGGGTCAGGAGGCGTTCAATTTCCTACATTGGCAAAAGCAATCTTGCCAAGAGTTGAGAAAAAATACAGGTATTGTACTAGAGACTGTCTTTACATCGAAGGAAACATAGCAGCAGATTTTGTATTTGTGGCTGCAGTACAAAAGAAGGCAAATGCCCAAACATAGTGGGATGAAAACTGGAGAGGTCAGATGTGACGCAGTGTTAACTCCAGCGCACTGCTGAACAGAAATGCCCATCAGCAACGGGATAAGATAGAAGAGCATATGCAGCATTTGGCTGAGGAGTTCAAAAGAGGGCAAAAATAGTTGTCTAGGAGAGCAAGAGTATAGCCAACACTTTCTCCACGTTAAATTGCGCAGACAACTGCGTGCAACAACTGTACTAAAACTACTAAGGTGCTATGTCTGGTTGAGGGTGTCTGGGTTTAAACTGAAGATGTAGGCCTCAGTCATCAACATGACTTTCACCAGGGACAGCCTGCTTGGAAATACAGTTAATGAAGCACTGCAGCCCATGAAAAAGGACAATGAGACAAGGAAGGCGATAGGGCTTTGCGGTACAAGGGTCCCTAGGTGCTCTTTCGGGGATTTATGACCGAAAGGAAGAGGACACCCACAAGAGGAGGGATGCAGTTTCACCAACAAACACCTTCACATCTCAGTGTGGGCGGTTAACCACATCACTACTGTGGCAGTATTGATCACCCTCAGAACACACCTATTGTGGAAGAAGACCTGTCCCAAAGGGATGTGGATCCTCCAGCAAGTGACTTTGCTCCATTAATCCTCCTACACAACTCACCAGAAGCAGGAAGTATTTAAGGATTTCTCCAGGAATGGAAGATCATCATCTCTGACAAATATTAAATCTGATCCAACACGGTTATTGCATAGAACTGCTAAACACGCTACCTACAGTAAGACCGTGAGCACGGGAAAAACAGCAAAGAAGAAAAGTTTCGCTTACAACAAGAACTCAACAATAAAGGGGCAACAGAAGTAGTACCACAAAAAGAAAGGATCCTAAAAGTCTACTCAACCTATTTCTTGCTACCAAAATCAGACAAGACATCAAGGCCCACACTGGATTTAAGGATGCTCAACAGCTCTATCAAAACACAAAAATTCAAAATGATATCACTGCAAGTGGTTATTCCTCTTGTGCAGAAGGGAAGACTACATAGCAACTGTAGACCTCAGTGATGCCTACCTGCACACAGCTTTGAACAAAAGACACTAAATATTCCTGAGATCGTGGACAGAATGCACTACTGTTTGGGATAAAGTCTGCACCAAAAGTGTTCACAATTCACTAAACCCAGAAAAGGAGTTTCCTAGGAATGATCCTATACCTGGAAAAAAAACAAGGCATTTCTGGTAACAGAGTACAGGCACTAACAGAGCAAGCTCACCTACCAGAAAGATCAACGTCCGAAAGTGAAGCTGATGAGAAAGATGATCGGCATGATGATGTTTTGCGTTCCTTTAACACCCCAAACGAGGCTGCACATGATACGCCTGCAGGAGTGGCTACAACAACAGTACTAATAATCAGTGTGAAGTCTGTGTCACAGAGTAAGAAAAAGATGCAATTCTGAAATACGAACAACAATACAGTGGAGTGTCCATTCAAACTACCAAGTCCCTCAGTAACCATTACAACAGGGGGCTATGGATCCCAAAAGAAGCAGTACAGCACAGAAATGTGCTGGAACTCAGGACTGTTTTCTTAGCAATAATAGCCTTCCAGACAAGCATGGAAAAAAGTTGGTCCAAATTCGAATAGCAACACAGCCACAATTGTCTACTTGAGCAAACAGGTGAACAAGATCTTATGTGCTATCCACACTAGCACAAGATATATGGAAGTGGACTCTTAAAAGGAGGGTAACACTAATTGAAATATTCCTGCCTGGGGAACAGAAATCCGAAGCAGACTGTAAGCAGACAGATATGCGTAGCAGCTATACAAAGGGGTGGTGAGTGTTGTTTTTCAAAGGTGAGGTACACCATGCATAGACATGTTAGCAACCTAGAAGAACGCAAAATGCCAAAGCTCTCCACTAGAGGTTTTTATGGATTACATTTGTAGATCGTACAGTATGCTGTCTTGATAAAACAGGCCACAGTTCGTATCTGCCACCCAGGCACCTTCAGAAGGGCCAGTTGGGTGGAGGCCCTTGCCTGGGGGCTGCACAAACCCAGACCCCCCTATCCGGGCCCCTTCAAGGCCCTTCTCCAACACAGCATCACTGTAGCAATGAGGTGTCCATAGGCACCACAGGATATCACTCAGACAGCCAATATCCTGTAGCCCCACTGCCGCGTGCAGTGCTCCATTGCTTTGTAGGTCGGACTGCTAAGCCTTTCCCTAGTTGGAGCAAATTGTTTGAAATTACTGTGGAGGCCGCCACATCGCAAGAGCCATTATCAGGCCTCATCTGTTGTAGTTGTAGGCTCACCTTCAGTCAGTATGCGCCTGTGGGGCACCAGCCTGTCAGGCCCCCACTACAACGCAGACGCTGCAGGATCAACAGGTCGGCCGGTCACTGAACTCAACAGCAGAGGCCGCTGCAGTCACTTGACCGCCACCTCCCAACTGTAGGATAGTCCAGGAGGCCCACCCTCTTTATTGTTTTTTCCAGCACCTACACCGCTCCACTAGTTGTCTGATGCAGGGCAGTTCACAGTCCGTGCAGTTCCCACTAGCCTGTTCCTGACACCCTGCAAGTCTGGAATCACTCAGGGCGGGACCACCCGCACCAGAGCTCAGGTGGCTCTGTGGCTTCTACCCGCTAAACTCTCTGATCTCCTTCCATTTCTCTGGTCCGCTTATTATCTATAGGCTCCCTGGGCGCCCAGATTCAGAGTCCAGCTAGGCCCACCTCTTCTTTTCATGCATGGTGCTCGCATTCAGCCTTTTTGAGGCCCCCAGTAGGTCGCCAACAAAAAGGGGTGCCACAAACTGCTGATTAGGAGTCATGAGGCCCGCAATGGTACAGGATTGAGGATGCAGGGCTTCGTGGTAGGAGTGACTGGGAAGGACAGCCTACCTGCCATTTTGGCAGGCCACACCGCCGTGCGTACTTAGACTTATGTTAATTGTATGGCAAAATGATAGGGTGATTGTCTATACGAAGTGAAATGGGTAGAAGAGTAAAACTTAAGATATTGACCCATCACTCTTTTTCTGGGCATTAAAAACATGGCAGACTTAAGTTTGCTGTTTGCATCAGCTTGAGAATACATCTGTCATAGCCTTGGTCATTGTCACCCCGGATTCCGATATTGCTAAGAAAGATTTTGAAACACCAGGTTGATGCTGCTGTCATGAGTTTGGATATCTTGGAGATGATGCATGGATTTGGTTACATTTGTTTAGACATCAAATGGATGGTAATGGTATGTCTTGCAGAAACTGGTTAGCAACAGGAGTGGAGCTCAGATAACATTAAGGCCACCTGCTTCTGTTACATGCATGTACATGTTGCCAGGTGCCAGGTAAAAGCTACAAAAAGAAAAAAATTGAGGCATCCTTCTCTTTAGTCTTCCTTACGTGAAGATGCATAGAAGCTGGAATCTGCTGTTTTACCAAAGGTGGAGTTCTATATGAGTGACCAAAGAGAGACAGTGTATGCTGTTTGGTTTTAGACAGTTTGTGGGTGGGTGGTAATGTCACAGTTTTTTTTTTTTGTCAGTTTGTATACACGCAAATATTGCTTCCTTATTTGTCTTAACCCTATTTCTATCACGGATATGCAGATGCTGCCCTGTTGCCTTTTAGGAGTTTCCTTAGATTTGCAGCTTTTTTCAGTTGAACCACAAGCCTGGTGAGGGGATTACAGTCTGTTAATACTAACGCTGTCAACTGCCTTTCAGTGCGGCATTGCTTTCTCAGTTATTGATTTACCTGAGATAAGTTTGTGTAACTATTGCATAGCATGTACAAAATGCCAAAATCAATCTGCTCTGTTTCCAGGACTTGTTTCTGCTATTTGTGGCCCCATTGTTCTGTAACATTCGCAACCACAATCTTGCGGCCCATCTCATGACACCAGTCATTGATAGGAGCCGGTCACATTACTCTAGGCCAGAGGTCTTCAAACTGGGGGGCGAGCCCCCCTTGGGGGGCCTCAAGTGATCCCAGGGGGGGCGCCAAACTCTGCCCAAAAGAAATATTATACAGATAACATGCCTTTGTTTTAAGCAGAAGCATGTTATTGCAGTTTTAAAGTAACAGTACATAACTGCAATGTTTAAATAGGTTTAGACCTATTTAAACATTGCCATCGTTCTAAAATAATTGTGAAAAATTCTAAAGGGGGGGACAATGATTTTTATTTTTCAACTGGGGGGGGCGCAGCATTAAAATGTTTGAAGACCACTGCTCTAGGCCATTTATCTGTCTTCTTCGTCCCTGTTCACTCTGATGCTATTTTGTTGCTAAGGTCATTACCACTTACAGAAAGTACTGTCATGTACCACATAAAAAGATGTGGCCAATACATTAGCTTCAATTTTAATGTGTTTAACAAGCCATGTATCAAGAAGCAGTTGTTTGTAGTATGCACAACATAAAGGAATGTGATGAAGAATTGGTGTGATGTGACCTACAGCACTATCTGACCTCTGGAAATGAACTCTGTGTAATCAGGCTTGCTTTCCTTGCCTAGAATGTTGCCTTATGGCTGCTTATCCATTGGAGACTGTGTTGGGCTGATTGAGGTTGTGAGAAACTCCCATACAATCATGCAGATTCAATGTAAAGGAGGCCTGAAAGGTGCCTTGCAGTTCAACAGCCATACATTGCATCAGTGGCTGAAAGACAAGAATAAAGGCGACATGTAAGTTTTACTTAGATTTTACATTTGAGCTTACCCTTTTCAGAGTTTGTATTTGTCTTAGAGAAACATTAGTTTACTGGGAGTGTCCCCATGTCCAGTTGTTTTTGTTATGGATGCCCAAGATTTCTTGCATTTACGATTTCATTTCCACATTTTACATGTCTTTTTAAAAAAATGTAAATAAATAAATGAAATTTGGAAAATGTTACTGTTATGTTTTGGAACCATGAAGAGTGCCATCCTCTTTTATGAAAGCTGCTGTACAATTTCACTTTAATGTATTTTTTTTTTTTTTTTTGCAACAAAAATTTTAATTGAATGTATTATGTTCCCACCATATCCTATAACTTGGTGTTTTGATCATTGACAGTTCTTTCTCTTTGCTTATTAAGTAGAACTCATTGCAGATGATGATTGCATTTATTATTCATTTATGGTTGCAATTATTATATTATAGATTTTTGTATTAAAGAACATTATTTTTTCCCAACCTCAGGTATGATGCAGCCATTGACTTGTTTACACGCTCCTGTGCTGGCTATTGTGTTGCTACCTTCATCTTGGGAATTGGTGATCGCCACAACAGCAACATCATGGTGAAAGATGATGGACAAGTAAGACATATCCAATGATTTAAAAAGATAACCAAATGATACAGATAGTGTTGTTATAACACAATGTGATGAGACTTTGCTTGAAAACCCACATGGAAAATACATTGTGTATGGCATATCAACAACATTTTTCAATATGCTATTTCAATTTGTTATATCAAAACATAAATATTCTGTGCTTTTTGATAGCTCATTGGAAATCAAGCATATGTGACAAGGGTTTTGTTTTGAATGAGAGTGAGAGGTGTGTGTTTTAAGAAGAAGGCTTAGTGTACGTTTTGTGATAAATACTTCAGGAATTGGCTGGGGAGAAGATTCGGTGGATTAGAACTTATCACCTTTTTACAGTCAAGAGATCAATCATAAAGAGTGATCTTCAGGCCTGAAAAATTTAATTTGTAAACCTTGGTTATCATCCATAAAGCAATATACTCTGCCTTACCTAAACAAAATAACTTCAGTTTGTATGTGTGCAATGAAAAACGACTCAAACAAGGCTAATTCTCAAAAATCAGGAGAGCCAAAACTTCTAAACAGGTGTTGTCTTGGCTAACGCTATAATGGTGGAACTCCATTCTGGAGAATACTAGGCTAAATCCTGATTCGCTCTTCTCCCTTTGACATCTGGATTTTTGTAATGCACACTCTTATCTGTAAAGCACTCCACTGCCCCAATGGCTAGTTCTGCATGATAGCAATACTTTACAAAATATCATGCCAAACTTATTTTTAATCCAGGTAAATATCTTAATGCAATCTGATTCGAAGTGATTATGGCACAGCATTATGTAGGAGAAGACAGAAGAGAGGAACTGCAACGTTCAATCTCTCTTTTATTAATTTTGGGTATGGGTGCTATGCTTCTGTATTCTATTCTGTCATGTTTCGAGGCATAAAATGGGATTTCTGTTGCTTGTAGATAAAGAGGCCCCATTTTTCAGAAGATTCAGGGAAATATGCACAGTGTTTTGTACTTATTGCTAGTTGTGATAGTAACCTAGGGATGTTCATGTAGAAGATATTGTATCTAGTATTGCTGATGACTAATTTGCACAGGTTAGTTCATCCAAACCCGATCCTCCGAGGTAAACTGAGATAATGAACTTGTGGTTTGCGTTATGTTTCAGAATGCGTATGGTAGGATACACTGAGTTTCAAAGGTATTGAAGAGTAGAGGTGAGGGCAATGATCATTAATGTGATCAGAGAGGACTGATTGTGTTGACTTTAGAAGTATTGTAAATTTTCAGCTAGGCAAGACATGTTCCAGGTGAGGTTAATTTTCTCCCTTTGTCATACCTTGTACCACTGAAAACAGAGTAAAGCCTACGAGAGCTACATTTTCTGATGATTCATGCATGTGATGCCCTTTGGTTTTGCAAATTGGAGATTGAAATCTCATATTAAGATGATTTTAATGCACATGGTCACATTGATGTATTTCCAAACATATCAGAAAATTGGCAAGAGAGGAGTTTTGCTGTTGATTGAAATGTATGGGTTCAGTTAGTTTGCACATGCATTTAGTGGGCATGATATTTCTGTCCGATGAAGGGAACAAAATGCCAAAATTTAGCATGGCCAAGATATTCTTCAAGTTGTGCTAAGTTGTATGTCACGCCTTAGGACTGCATTTTGGATTGGAAATGTATCCGTACTTTGAGGGTCCGTTGATATCCGGTTTTATTTTAAAGTGGAAGTGTTGTTTCAGCTTGCTGTGAGACTGTGACATCTCCATATTGGTGAATGTTTAATTGGTGGACTCTGAGCGCAACACTGCAATGTAGTAGGTTGTTACTGGTCAATTTTGTCTGAGACTTCATTAAGAGAACCATCTTTATCATACCTTGGACCAATGTAAACAGAATGAAGCCTATGTATGAATGAAGCCTCTTCTGATGATTCATGCATGTGGTGCACACTGGTTTTTCTAATCACGTATTGAAATTTCATATTATGATGATATTCTTTGACACATTGGTTGATCATTGAGAGTAATATGGGATATTCCATTTTGGAAAAGAAGTTAACACCATCACCAATCTTAATGAAAGCAAAACAGAACTTTAGTAGGTGGAATAATTTACATATGTCCATAATGTATCGTAACAATATAATTAAAATTTTGTTCTGAAGGTCTTATACTAGTTTCGGGTAATTCCACTCAAATTTAAAAAGACATGGTTTACAGCAATGGATAATTTAATAACAAAATGAATTTGGTAGGGCTAGAAGGGTAAGTAAACATCTGAGTTTACCTAGGGTAAGAGCTGGGTGGTCTCTACCTAATCTAAAATTGTATCAGTTGGCTACTGCCTTACAGTATATGCGGCCTCTGGTGGTAAATAAAGACAATGGTTTAAGGGGGATAGAATATGTTTCATATATCTAAGAATTGCTCACCAGCTCATTGTCTAATAAAGGACTGCTAACCCTGTTGGAACCCAGTTATTTCAAGAAAGTTCGGCTCAAGGTATTAGAGACTGCATTTAAATGTTAGAACTCGTGGCGAAAGAAAGCTGGCCGTGGAAGGTTTAGCTGATACATCTCTATCTATAACAATCCATCCGTCCCAGAAATCTTTTGGGATAGGCATTAAGCAAAGTGGAAGCAGCTGGGGATTCAAAAATCTGGAGACTTTTTTGAAAGATGCAGGGTGAGAACATTCGAGGACCTCCAGGAGAGCTACGGGCTCGAGCAGAGCAGCTTTTTCAAATACCTGGGAATCAGGGATTTTTTTTTTCAGGAAAATCGGGGGGGGGGGGGGGTTAGGAGGGTTCGGAAGGATTCCCCTTATGGCAGCACTGACCGGGAGAGCCCCACCCTCAGTAAGCTTTCTGTACCCAATCTTAACTTCTGAACAACCTGATGGTCTGGAGAAACACAGGGATAAGCAGCAAACTCGATTAAATACCAGGGACACTAGCGTTTATAAATCCTTAGAGTTAAGTTATACCGTATTGGTGTCATCCGTACTGCAGACGCAAATTGTAAGACAATCTTTAACCTATATTATACCCCCATCTAAAAAAATCCAAATGGGGGAGGATAAAGGGGGCATCCTGCCCAAGATGCTGTGCTTTTGGGGCAGATTTAACACATATGTTCGCCACTTGTACAAGATCAGATGCATTGAAGATTAAGATCACAAGATTCCTAAAGGAAGTAATGAAGTATGATTTGGAACTCACCCTTCTACCATTCTTTTAGGGGGGTAATAGAGGCGCCAGCAACATCAAAATATCGGGCCTTTATATTCTTATCAGTGGTGGTGTATTGCCTTTGTTTAGCTTCTGCATGGCTCAACCTGGAGCCTCCGTCTTTTCAACAATGGCTGGTACACCTCCTTTCCATATATAAACCTTTTATCAACGTAAGGACAGAAAAGCCAGACGCAAGGGGCAAGAAATTTGCTTAAAGAGTTGGTGAAATTTCGGGAGTCGGTAGCTATTGAAACAATAGTGGATGTGGAATAAATAAATGGCGTTTTAGGTTAATGGTAGGATTACCTGTATAATACGTACTTTTTTCTGCACTCATGCACAACATGTATCTTCCTTTGCTCTTCATCCTTTTTGTTTAGAATATCTTGGACCGAGACAGGGTCAGCGAAATGGGCACACTGAATTTTAAAGGGTTTCAGGAGTCAATTATAATTAAAAGTTGGAATGATAAATTAGTGTAGTAACATGTCGGTGAAATACTGGGTGCTATACCTTCTTTCAGTGTAATCTATGTGATATTGTTATTCTTTTTATCTTCTTTATTTAACCCCCTCGGGTGCACAGGATGTAGCGGTTACGTCCTCATTTGCACCGCTTGGGTGCCGAGGACGTAACTGCTACATCCTGCCATGACCCCTAATGGCCAAGCACCCCCCTCCCCTGGGTAGCGATGGAAGGGAAGTCGCTTCCCCTTACACCCCCCCTCCAACCCCTGTGATGTCTGAGGCACCCCCATCCCCGTCCCAGAGGCCGCCCCCACCACGCGGATCGGAAAAGGAATGCAAAACCATTTGTCTGCCAGTCACGTGGAGGGAGCAAGAGAGACATCAAAGGAAAGGAAAGGCCTTTCCTTTCCTTTCCTTTGATGTCTCTGAGCATTTCTGCTGCCCGATCGTGAAGCGATTTGGCAGCAGAAATGCCCACTAGGCAACATGGAGTTTTTTTTTATTTATTTACTAATAAGAGGAGCGACCCCAGTGGATTTTTTTTTTTTTTTTTTTTTGTCAATTTCACACAAGGGGTGCGACCCCTTAGGCAAGGGTCGCTACCGTGGGGGGCAAATTTGTTTTAGGCCATTTCTGGTCCCAGGGGGAGCAGAAACCTTTAGGCATTAGGGATCATAGTTTTGTGTTTTTGTTTTATTTATTTTTTACTTTGGGAGCGACCCCTTAGGCAAGTAAAATCTTTCTAGGTAATTTCTGCCCTCCTTGGGGGCAGATCGGCCTATTTCTATCAGAAACCACTTAGGCACCAGGAATTGGTGTGAGTGTATGTGTGTGTTTTTTGGGGCGGGCAGCCCCTCGGGCAAGGGTCGCTCCCCATAGGGGGGAAGATCGGCCTGTTTTTGGAAGGACCATGTGCCCCCAAAGGGCCGCAGAAAGCCCACCAGTGACCAGGCAATTTTTCTTTCTTTTTTTCAAAAAAGTGGGTTGAGGCCAAAGTTGTTCTGCTCACCGGTGGGCTGATGGGGCAACTACCCCCGAATCCACTTCCCTGGTGCCAGGGAGGGGGGGGTTCTTAAAGCCTACTAAGATGCCAGGGAATTAATCAAAATAAATGGTTATGCTCCCACCCCAACTGCAGGGGGTAACAGTCGTTCAGCTCTCCCACTGCACACTAAAACATCTTATCCCACGGCAAGCAAGAGGACATTTGATTATTTTGGGGTTTTGGTTTTACATTTGGGCCATGAGAGCTTGTCTAACTCTCTAAATCGTCCCACTTGGAATGGTGAGGACGGCTCTTTTTTTACTTTGGGATGCTGCCATGTAGAAATATACACAAGACCTAGACAAATCTGAAAACTAAACATCTGGGTGAGTCCAGGGTGGTGGGCTTCACATGCACCCAGTCGCCATTTTTTTTTTTTTTTATTTTTTTTTTTTAACCCACAATGCCTTGCAAACCTCCATCTTTGCTGGAAATCACACATTTTCCCCACATTATTTTGATGGAACCTTCCAGAATCTGCATGAATCAACAAAATTCCTCCCACCCAGCATTCTCTCATCTATAGCGATAAAAATTCTGCCCCACTTGTCACCCTACTTTTTTTTTCAAACTGCCCTTTTGGACCCGCTTTGGTTCCCCCCTCAATTTTGACATGTTTTTGGCTCTTCCTTGTCACAGGCACTTGAGCCACCTACAGAAGTGAGGTATCATTTTTACCAGGAGACTGAGGGGAATGTTGGGTGGTAGGACATTGGTCCTGGTGCAGTGATCCCACACACAAATGTGGAAAAAATGAGATTCTTTTTTTTTAAGCTAAATTTGATGTTTGTGAGGATTCTGGGTAAGAAAACACTGGGGGATCCACGCAACTCACATGTCCCTGGACTCCCTTGAGTGTCTAGGTTTCAGAAATGTTTGGGTTTGGTAGGTTTCCCTATATGGTTGCTGAGCCCAGGACCAAAAACGCAGGTCCCCCAGAACCTCCAAAGCGAAAATGGGTAATTTTGTATTTGATCATTTTGATATGTCCACATAGTGTTTTGAAGCATTTCCTTTCGCGGGCACAAGTGAGGTACCATTTTTATTGGGAGACTTGGGGGGAAGGCTGGGTGGAAGGAAATTTGTGGCTCCTCCCAGATTCCAGAAATTTCTGTCACCGAAATGTGAGGAAATTTTTTTTTTTTTTTTTTTTGTTTGTTTGTTTTTGTTTTTTTGCCAAATGTTGAGGTTTGCAAAGGATTCTGGGTAACAGAACCTAGTGAGTGTCCCAGAAGTTACCCCATCTTGGATTCCCCTAGGTGTCTAGTTTAAAAAAAAAAAAGCACAGGTGTGGTAGGTTTCCCTAGGTGCCAGCTGAGCTAGAGGCTAAAATCCACAGCTAGACACTTTGCAAAAAACAGCTCGTTTTTCTTTTGGAAAATGTGATGTGTACATGTTGTGTTTTGGGGCATTTTCTGTCGTGGGCACTAGGCCTACCCACACAAGTGAGGTACCATTTTTATCGGGAGACTTGGGGGGAACGGTGGGTGGAAGGAAATTTGTGGCTCCTCTCCAGAATCCAGAACTTTCTGTCACCGAAATGTGAGGAAAAAGTGTTTTTTCAGCCAACTTTTGAGGTTTGTAATGGATTCTGAGTAACAAAACCTGGTGAGAGCCCTACAAGTCACCCAATCCTGGATTCCCTTAGCAGTCTAGTTTTCAAAAATGCACAGGTTTGGTAGGTTTCCTTAGGTGCCCGCTGAGCTAGAGGCCAAAATCCACAGCTAGGCACAATGCAAAAAAACATGTCAGATTTCAATGTAAAAATGTGATGTGTTCATGTTGTGTTTCCTGTCGCAGGCACTAGGCCCACCCACACAAGTGAGGTACCATTTTTTGCGGGAGACTTGAGGGACCACAGAATAGAAGAACAAGTGTTATTGCCCCTTGTCTTTCTCAACATTTTTTCCTTCCAAATGTAAGTCAGTTTGTAAAAGACGTCTATTTGTGAAATGCACTGTAATTCACATGCTAATATATGGACCCTGTAATTCGGAGATGTGCAAATAACTGCTTCTCAACACCTTATCTTGTGCCAATTTTGGAAATACAAGGGTTTCCTTGATACCTATTTTTCACTCTTCATATTTCAGCAAATGAATTGCTGTATGCCCGGTATAGAATGAAAACCCATTGCAAGGTGCAGCTCATTTATTGTCTCTGGGTACCTAGGGTTCTTGACAAAGCTACACGCCCTATATATCCCCGCAACCATAAGAGTCCAGCAGACATAACGGTATATTGCGTTCAAAAATCTGACATTGCAGGAAAAAGATAGAGGAAAAACGTGGAGAAAAATGGCTGTTTTTTCGCATCCTCTATTTCAATATTTCTTTTTCAGCTGTTATTTTCTGTAGGAAAACCTTATATGAGCTGCACAAATGACCGCTTGGTGAATTCAGAATGTTTACTTTTCAGAAATGTTTAGCTCTCCGGGATCCAGCATTGGTTTCCCATTTTTGTCAGTAACTGGAAAGAGGCTAAAAGCACAAAAATAGTAAAAATGGGGTATGTCCCAGTAAAATGCCCAAAATTGTGTTGAAAAATGTGGTTTTCTGATTCAAGTCTGCCTGTTTCTGAAAGCTGGGAAGATGGTGATTTAAGCCCTGCAAACCCTTTATTGATGCCATTTTCATGGGAAAAACACAAGCCTTCTTCTGCAGCCCTTTTTTCCTTTTTTTTTTTTTTTTAAAGCAACATTTCCGCTGTAATTTGGCTAATTTCTTGGTCTCCTCAGGGGACCCCACAAACTCTGGGTACCTCTAGAATCCCTAGGATGTTGGAGAAAAGGAAGCAAATTTGGCGTGGGTAGGTTATGTGGACAAAAAGTTATGAGGGCCTAAGTGTGAACTGCCCCAAATAACCAAAGAAAGGCCTGCCACCTGAGGGGGAAAATGCCTGGCAGCGAAGGGGTTAACAGAACAGAATATAAGTTACTGATAGAAAAACAACTTGTTTTGGTATACATTTGATTGCAATGTGTTTTTGAAGGAAAAAGTGTGTAGCCAGGCTTTATTTATAAGGAAACTGTTCAATTGTGAATGAGAGTCAACCTTCTCTGAGAGATATTGAAGAATTTTGGTAGCACAGTTTATTATTGGGTCGTCTTGTTAGAAGAGCCATGCCTGTGTCACATAATTGATGTGAAGACTTGCAAGAAGCTCAACATGTCTAAAACCTGTTTACAATCTGATCTACCATTGCTAGAAGCTTCTTTGAGGTTAATAGATTTAGCCGACGAGCAAAAAGCAGTGCTGGGAATCAAACCTTTTTATGATGAATTTGGCCAATTACTAAACAAAGCTCAGTTTTTTCAATCTAAACTAAGAGTTTGAAGTTCCTGGATCCAATGTAGGTTTTGAGTCCTGCAGGGAATAGTGGTTCTAGTATTGTAAAGGTTTTTGAGATGCAAAATGGGTAATATAAGGACTCCAAGGAGGGTGTTACAAGTTACTAAAATAAAATCTCACTCAGTTGGAAGAAACCCACAAATAGGCCTAGTGATGCTAAACGAGGAGTTCCCAACACAAAACCTTTTGACATGTCAATGAATCAGAGAAACATTTCAGGTTGTGAAGTACAGGTAAAATTAAAAAGGAGCATCTCGGCTGATTTAGGGATATGTAGTTTTTCAATGTATGTTATTTGAAATGCTGGGTACATTGTTTGCAATAAAGCTGAAACTGCTGTTAGAGGTTACATCTTCAATACGGCTGCTGTTTGGGCGCACTGTGCATTGCAGTAACTGATCAGTATTGTGCAGAGATGATGAATGCTGGGAAGCCAAGGCAGTGGCAAGTAATAATTATTTTTAAAATGTATATATGTATTGCTGTAATATGAACAGTGTGCAGAAGTACAACTTAATTACTACATTAACGTCAACATTTTATAATGACGGGTAAGTAACCTGGGTGAAATCCTTCTTAGCTAGCTATGAAGCAGTGACAGCTTGCCAGGGACATTTGTCTGTTAGGAAATGTGGCTCAGACATGTTTATTTTTCTGAAGGGTAATACATTCTGGCTAAGATCTTGGTCCTCTGAACACTCCACTCATGGCACTCAGGCAGAGGTGCGAGTTCTCACCCGTAATCTTTTCTCTCCAAATGGTGTCAGAATGTGCTCATTGAAGCTAGAGTTATTCCTACTGTGGGTTCTCTCTCACAATACCCTTAGTCTTTCAGTTTTTGTTAACTTCTTGTGCTGCCTTTTTCTTCAGTTCTCCTCTTTCTGCTTGTGTAACCAGTGTTTGCTGGCTCTGACCTGTGTAACACATCAGGACATGGCCACTCTGAGGCTGGTTGGTGTGTATTCATATTTACGGTTACCTGATTCTATCCCAAAGTAGATGTTGAATTTCCTCATTGGGAACAAAAGTCAGGAGATTTTTACTCTCAGTGAAGCATTGAGACTTTTGGTTTTGTTTGGAGGTCACCCTCAAAAGCCTTTGGTAAGTGATTAGATGAGTCCAGAGATGGTAAACAAGCCTAATTGTTAAACCTTTTGCCTCAATACGAGAAATCTGTTTCTTGTATAGCAGGTCAATGAGGCCAGGCGGAAGGGCACAATCGCCTCATAATGAAGAGACCTACGAGAACAAAACTTACTGATACAGAGACTCATTGCATCATAGGTCACTGCCACTGCTCAGACAGTCTCACTCCACAACGAAGCACTGGATGCATAAGAAACGCATGCGCCTAGAAGCACCAGCCCTAGCAGAGTTCTTCTATTCCAGTTGATCACCAGCAGAAGTGGTATTAGAAGGTAGCTCCAAAGGCAGAGCAGCACTGGACCCAAGAGTATGTGACGCTACCCATGTAAGGAGTCATGCCTCCTTTGCTTCAGAGCTTGCCTTAAGCTGCCTTTTGTTTGATGGGGGAGTTCATGGAATACATGTCTGGTACTTTCAACTCTTTAGATTGGGAACTGATTCTTGAGTAAACTCCACTTGTCCTCTGTTCCTGAGATTCCTGAGCTCAGGTCTCAGCAATATGCCAATGTCTATCCTCAAATAAGACATATTGCGGAATACCTTAAATGGCCAGCTGAAAGCCTTTTGAAATTATTTCAGTGTCTGTTTGCAAATAATAAACTTCTGGTCGTTGTCTGTCCAACAACTTCACCTACCTTTCACAGCACCATGGGTGTGAGTTAAACCGCTCCTTGTAGACCTTCCCCCGGACACAGCAACTGTGACGACTGGTGCAAGCACTACTCCGCATAATCAGTCTCTTGAGACCCCTGCTCACTCGCATTGGAAAGTGGCCCACGCATGAGTGAGCACCCATGCCTTCTCTAACCAAGCTGAACTATACTTTCTCTGAGGTCTTTCTGGCACTGTCAGTAGTAGCAGTAGCCCCCATCTGTGACTTATTGTCATATGCACACTACCATAACTAGTCTGCAGAGGCTGCTATCTCTCCCTCTCTCTCCCTCCCTCTCTCTCTCTTTCCCTCTCTCTCTCCCCCCCCTCTCTCTCTCCCCCCCTCTCTCTCTCCCCCTCTCTCTCTCTCCTCCCCTCCCTGTTTGGAATCCTCCAAGTAAGATAATAAGAGTCTGGTTATTTTGGGGGCGGGAGTGGTGATTTGTTACTCCTGGTCTTTAGACTTTCCTCATTTATCAACACCTTCCTACTTAGCCCTATGCGTAAGCCAAAAAACAAACACAGTTGGAAGGGGAGTCTTCATTCATTTAGAATTGGTTCTAAGGGCCACAAAAATGAATGTAAACGGGCATTTGACTGTCTGGGGTACGGAAGTTGAGCTGTCAAGGCTTTCTTTATGAATTGTTAGGGGTTAGAAACTAAGATAAAACATAGAAGAGTAAATAACAGAAGGAACTCTTTGCATTATGTGCTATAACTTTAAATAACTTTAAAGAGTGTGGGAAAGTAGCCTCTTTCTAGCTTGGTTACCCCCGCTTTTGGCCTGTTTGTCAGTGTGTTTGACTGTGTCTACTGGGATCCTGCTAACCAGGACACCAGTAGTTATGCTCTATCACTTAAATGTGGTTGTTGGTTACTGTTAACACAGTATTTGACCCGCAATTGGCATACTGGTGCCCCCCTTATAAGTCCCTAGTATATGGTACCTAGGTATCCAGGGCATTAGGGTTCCAGGGGATCCCTATGTGCTGCAGAATATATTTTGCCACCCATAGGAAGCCCATGCAAAGGCTTTTGCAGGACTGCCATTGCAGCGTGCGTGAAAAGGTGCAGGCACTCTTTTACTGCCACTTACACTGCTCCAGGTCACTTATAAGTCACCCCTATAGCAGGCCCTCCAACCCTGAAGGCAGGGTGCAAAGTACCTGTGTGTGAGGGCTCCCCTGGACTAGCAGAGGTGCCCCTGCGACCTCCAGGACCATTTTCCCGGACTTCGTGAGTTCGGGGATGCCACTTTACGCGTGTACTGTACATGGACCTGTGTCCAGCTACATAACAGTAACTCCGAACATAGGCATGTTTGGTATCAAACATGTTGGAATCATACCCCAAGGGTTTTGCAAGCATTGGTCGTATGATTCCAAGCACTCTGGGGGCTCCTTAGAGGACCCCCAGAATTGCCAATTCAGCCTTCTGAGGTTTTCTAGGCAGCCCAAGCTGCGGGCACCTCACAGACAGGTTTCTGCCCCCCTGTTGCTTGAAAAGCTCGAGCCCAGGAAGATAGAACTAAGGATTTCCTATGGGAGAGGGGAGTTACACCCTCTCCCTTTGGAAATAGGTGTTACAGGTTCGGGAGGAGTAGCATCCCCAAGCCACTGGAAATGCTTTGAAGGGCACATTTGGTGCCCTCCTTGCATAATACAGTCTACACTGGTTCAGGGACCCCCAGTCCCTGTTCTGGCTCGAAACTGGACAAACAAAAGGGGAGTGCTCACTCCCCTGTCCATCACCACCCCCAGGGGTGGTGCTCAGAGTTCCTCCAGAGGGTCCCTGGGTTTTGCCATCTTGGATTCAAGGTTGGCAGGGAACTCTGGCAGCATGAGAGTGGCCAGTGCCAGCAGGTGACATCAGAGCCCTGCCCTGATAGGTGACCAATCCCCCTTTCAATGCTTTTTAGGGTCTCTCCTTTTGGTGGTTCCTCAGATTCGGATTGCAAGACTCCAGCAGGAATTCTCTGCATCCTCCAGTTTGACTTCTCACTGAAGAAACTGCATCTGGACCCTCCAGGAACTCCACAAGCTGCAACAAAGAAGCAAGACACCTTCTGCAACATTGTATTTTTGGCTCCTGTCAGCAATTGCAACTGTTTCCGAGTTGTGCATCCTCTGAAGACAGCTCGTCTTCAGACTGCATCAGAAGAGTGAAGGAATCTCCCTTGGGGTGAAGGAGTCACTCCCCTGCTTCTGCAGGCACCAACTGCAACGGCGACTGGCTCCGTGGATCCCCTCTCCTGCTGAGTGCGTGGATCCTGCATCACAGGTGGTGGACTGAAGTGGTCCCGACGGTTCTCTCTTCCAACTGTCCAACTTTGGTGGAGGTAACAGCTTGCCTTCCCACGCAAGACAGTACCCCGTGCACTGCACTGCATGTTTTGCAGCTGCCAAGGCTTGTTGGCATCCTTCTTCCAAGTCCTTTGTGCATCTTGTAGCTCTGGCCCCAACACTCTATCCTGCGATGCAATGCTTCCTGAGTGGTTCTCCAGCGACGTGGGAGCCTTTGTCGTAGTGCTCCGTGGGCCTCCTTTGCAACCCCCTTCTGCCCATGCTGGGGGACTCCTGTGTGCGCTGCCTGGTCTTCTGTGGGGTCTCGGAGTTGCTGAGGGGCCTCTCTGACCCCCGCTCCTGGGTAGAGTCCACCTGGTCCCACGCTGCACCATTTACTGCTAACTGCATGCTTTGTATGTGCCAAGGCTTGTTGGCAGACTCAGACGACGAAACCCCGACTGCAATCCTCCATCTGGCGTGGGACATCACTTGCACCCTCCAGGAACCCGACTTAGTCCTCTTGGGTGCAGTGCTGACTTTCTTCTTCACCAATGGTTCACCTTTTGCACCTTCATCCAGATTAGGAAGGGCTCCTGCTCTTCCTCGACCCTTCTGTGCTTCTTGGACTTGGTCCTCTTCTTCCACAGGTCTTCTTGTCCAGGAATCCACTGTTAGTGTTTTGCAGTCTCTTCATGGTTTTGCAGAATTCTTCTTTTAGTTTCTGTGTGTGTTCTGGGAAAGTTACTGTGATTTACTCCTGCTTTCCTGGTCACTGGGGTGGGTTCTAGTAATTACCTGTGGGGTTTTCTAGTACTCCCAGCTCCCCTCTACACACTACACTTGCCTAGGTGGGAGACCGACTTTCGCATTCCACTTTCTTAGTATATGGTTTGTGCTTCCCCCTAGGCCCATTTCTAATTATGTGATTTTCACTAATTGTACTGTTTTCTAACTGCATACTAATGTATATAATTTGTGTATTACTTGCCTCCTAAGGGAGTGTAGTCTCTATGGAATTTTGGTATATGTGTCACCAAATAAAAGACCTTTATTTTATTTTTTAACACTGAGTATTTTCTTTCATGTGTGTGAGTACTGTGTGACTACAGTGGTATTGCATGAGCTTTGAAGGTCTCCTACATAAGCCTTGACTGCCCATCCACAGCTACCTCTAGAGAGCCTGGCTTTTAGACACTGCCTACATTTCACTAATAAGGGAAAACTGGACCTGGTATAAGGTGTAAGTTCAATAGGTACCCACTACAAACCAGACCAGCCTCCTACAAAGGGCAGTTAAAATCATGATTCAATTATAAAATACAGAAGGTACTTGCATTTTCTGGACAACAGATAAACTTCTGTTCACCCTTTCTAGTCTTTGGTGGCCTTCGGCCTAGATCTGTCACTAGGCATGGTCAACAGGTGAACCATCTCCAGTAGACACACTTCCAGTCTCTATTGAATAGACTGAATCTTCTTATAGGTTTCTCTTTGACATCCATGACAACCTTGAAATTTCTTTAAACTCTGACCCAGCTCCACGTCTGAATGCAATAACCTTCCTCTTTCCTGCAGGTGACACCAAGTTGACCTCTCAGAAGTATGCTACGAGTAAGGCGATTAGTGGGAGCGGTATTTCCTTATCTGCAGCCCACTATCCCCTTCTGTCCCTCACCTCTACTGGGCATGTTTTGCTTCGTTGTCTTGCCTTTATTTGACCAGTGTTACTCTTGATGCATGCTCCACCTTTCCCTAATGCTGTTGATTTCTCTGACACCCCTGATGGGAAATGAAGAACTCACCCAGATGTTCCCATCTCCAAACATATGGGTGTGCCAACGTAGTCAGAAGGCCCGGCACTGGCAGCTCCAATTTACACACCAGATCAGTCACATAAGTGCATTCCCCTTCAAATGCCTTCCGGTAGTGCTGGAAAATTCTTGACTACATAGGTCCTGCATAGGTGCCCAACAGGACTGCAATGTGGCCAGGTCACTTGCAGCAACAATTATCCATGTGTGCGGTCTCCTTCATTGTCTGCGCACAACTGAATCCCATTGGAGCATCGTTTATCTGAAAGCAACAGGAGAGGTGAATGTCTAATCCATCCATGTACTACTGAATCAAATAGTCTTTGTCTAAGCTCAATCCCAACCTTCCAGACAATAAAGTAATAAGCTAATGTGGTTGTGAGCATGCAGCAAAGAAAAGGTGGAGTTTGACAGGCTACCCAATATCTTAGTTGCACTGCAGCAAGAGTTTTGGTCTAATCAAATGTTTTTGGGTTACGACCACCTTAAATTTCTGGGACTATTAGGATTATTGTTCTTGTCATGTTACTGTGTTTGTACTGGATATTGAGAACCAATACATGAGTCTCTAGCTGTTGCAGCACAAGCTGAAGTCGGGTCGTTTTGTGGTTGATGAGAACGTATGCAATTCAGGCGGTGCAGTTTTGGCATTTCCTAGCTTTCTGAATAATACAGTGGAAGATTAAATGATTTGTGACGGGATTCAAACCTCTGACTTGAAAGATACTCGAGTCCAGAATCTTGCAGAGCTGTGTTAGTAATTTGAATGAAAAACATAGTTTTCATTAGCATCATCAAATGAGAATAAAGGTGCTTTTGTCTATCAAAGTGTTTGTCCTGTTTTCAGATAAATCAGTTGTGTGACCTGTTATCTAAGTACATTGTGCTACTCAATCAGCTTGTAACTGCACTGATGTTTAACCCCTGTTTAAATGGATTGACATTATATAATCTTGCTATTTTAAACGAAATACCTTTCCACCATTAGAATAAAATGTTGATGTAGTTAGTTTAATCAAGGTAGAAACTTGGATCATCATCATCTAAATGACATATACATATATGTTTTTCTTCCAGTTGTTCCATATTGATTTTGGGCACTTTTTGGATCACAAAAAGAAAAAGTTTGGTTATAAACGAGAGCGAGTACCCTTCGTCCTAACTCAAGATTTTCTAATTGTAATAAGTAAAGGAACCCAGGAATGCACGAAAACCCGGGACTTTGAAAGGTAAGGCAGAAAAGTGAAATGTAATGTTATTTTTATATATATATGTTCGATGGCATGTGTAGCTGCAGATACTCATGCTGTGCACATCCCGCCATCTGGTGTTGGGCTCGGAGTGTTACAAGTTGTTTTTCTTCGAAGAAGTCTTTTCGAGTCACGAGACCGAGGGACTCCTCCCATTTCGACTCCATCGCGCATGGGGGTCGACTCCATCTTAGATTGTTTTTTTTTCCGCCATCGGGTTCGGACGTGTTCTTTTTCGCTCCGTGTTTCGGTTCGGAAAGTTAGTTAGAATCTCGGAAAAAACATCGGTATTGTTTGCGTTCGGTATCGGGTTAGTTACAACAGATCGACACCGAATTTTGAAGAGCTCCGGTGGCCCTTCGGGGTTTTTTCGATCCCCCGTCGGGGCCTGGTCGGCCCGGCCACGTGTGACTTCAAGGCTGATGGAACGGACCCCATTCCGCTTCTGTCCAAAATGCCATAATAAGTATCCGTATACGGATCAGCATCTGGTCTGTAACTTGTGCTTGTCCCCAGAGCACAAGGAAGATACTTGCGAGGCCTGTCGAGCGTTTCGGTCCAGAAAGACGTTAAGAGACCGAAGAGCCAGAAGACTGCAGATGGCGTCGACGCCGACAGGACAAGAGCGTTTCGAGGAGGAAGAGGAAGCTTTCTCTATCCAAGAGTCGGACTCGGAAGAGCTCGAGGCCGAAGAAATGCCGAAAACCGTGAGTAAGACGTCGAAACATAAGACTCACAAGAAGTCAACAAAAGCCCAGGGGACGCCACCGCCAACAGGCCATGGCTTACCCCAAAAAATAGGTGACCGATCCAAGGCACCGAAAAAGGGCACGCTGGTGTCGAAGTCATCCGACTCCGGTCGAGATACCGCCACACAGCAATCTCGGATCCGAGACATCGGCTCAGAAATTTCGACACCGTGACAGCGGCACCGAACAAATTCGGCACCGAAACACCACCACACCGAAAATTACAAAGGTTTCTTCGGAGCCTAAAAAGACGTCCGAAAAAGTTTCGGTTCCGAAACATCCAGCCTCGGAGCGGAAAACAGGTTCCTATACAGAGGAACAAGAATTGTCCTCCCAAATGCAAAAACATAGATTCGGAGAGGAACTTCAAGCAGTAGAGCCAGACTATACTCAAAGGAGGCTCCACATTCAACAAGACACAGGGAAGATAACCACTCTTCCCCCAATTAAAATAAAAAGAAAACTTGCCTTTCAAGAAAAGGACAAGGAGCCACACCAAAGGTGGCAAGGAAAACAACTCCACCACCGTCTCCACCACCATCAGTGCACACATCACCAGTAGCAACTCCTCCACTGATGCACTCCCCGACGCATACTACCATGAGTCAAGATGATCCCGATGCATGGGACCTTTACGATGCTCCAGTATCGGACAACAGCCCAGACTCGTACCCTGCCAGGCCATCCCCACCTGAGGACAGTACATCTTACACACAGGTGATCGCAAGGGCAGCTGCTTTCCATAACATCACCTTGCATTCCGAACCAATTGAGGATGACTTTTTGTTTAACACGCTATCCTCCACTCATAGCCAATACCAAAGACTACCTATGCTCCCAGGAATGCTAAAACATTAAAAAAAAATCTTTCAGGATCCTGTTAAAGGCCGAGCCATAACTCCAAGGGTGGAGAAAAAGTACAAGCCACCGCCAACAGATCCAGTTTATATTACAACGCAGTTAACACCAGACTCAGTAGTTGTCGGGGCAGCTCGTAAGAGAGCAAACTCTCATACCTCGGGGGACGCACCACCTCCAGACAAAGAGAGTCGCAAATTTTATGCTGCGGGCAAAAGGGTTGCAGCACAAGCAGCAAACCAATGGCGCATTGCCAATTCACAAGCATTTTTGGCAAGATATGATAGAGCTCACTGGGATGAGATGCAACATTTGATAGAACACTTACCCAAGGAGTTCCAAAAAAGAGCACAATAAGTGGTGGAAGAAGGACAAAGTATCTCCAATAATCAGATACGGTCTTTAATGGATGCAGCAGATACGGCTGCAAGGACAGTAAATACTGCAATAACAATAAGAAGGCACGCATGGCTGCGCACGTCAGGGTTCAAGCCGGAAATTCAACACGCCGTCTAAATATGCCATTTAATGAACAGCAGTTGTTTGGGCCGGAGGTCGACACTGCTATTGATAAACTCAAGAAAGACACTGATACAGCAAAAGCCATGGGCCCACTCTACTCCCCGCAGAGCAGAGGCACATTTCACAAAACACCTTTTAGGGGAGGGTTTCGAGGACAACCTACAGAAACCACAACATCACAAACAAGGCCCACTTACCAAAGCCAATATCAGCGGGGAAGTTTTCGGGGGCAATATAGAGGGGGACAATTCCAAAAAAAATAGAGGAAAATTCCAAAGCCCCAAAAGTCCTCAAAATAAGCAGTGACTTACAAGTCACACATCCCCATGACATAACACCTGTGGGGGGGAAGACTAAGCCAATTTTACAAACATTGGGAGGAGATAACAACAGATACTTGGGTACTAGCAATTATCCAGCATGGTTATTGCATAGAATTTCTCGAATTCCCTCCAACAGTCCCACCGAAAACACACAGTATGTCAAAACAACATACAAAGCTTCTAGGATTAGAAGTTCAAGCATGGCTCCAAAAAGAGGCAATAGAATTAGTACCAAAACAAGAAATAAACACAGGAGTTTACTCACTGTACTTTCTGATACCCAAAAAAGACAAAAGTCTAAGACCTATACTAGATCTCAGAATATTAAATACATACATCAAATCAGACCACTTTCACATGGTTACATTACAAGAAGTAATCCCACTGCTCAAACAACAAGACTACATGACAACACTGGATCTAAAGGATGCATATTTCCATATACCAATACATCCTTCACACAGAAAGTACCTAAGGTTTGTATTCCAAGGGATACATTACCAATTCAAAGTGTTGCCATTCGGAATAACAACTGCGCTAAGAGTTTTTACAAAATGTCTAGCAGTAGTAGCTGCACATATCAGAAGGCAGCAAATACATGTGTTCCCGTACCTAGACGGTTGGTTAATCAAAACCAACACGCAAATACAGTGTTCACAACACACAAATTAGGTCATAGAAACCCTACACAAACTAGGTTTCTCAATCAATTACTCAAAGTCACACCTTCTGCCATGTCACACACAGCAATACCTAGGAGCAACAATCAACACAGTAAAAGGAATTGCCACTCCAAGTCCACAAAGAGTCCAAACATTTCACAATGTAATACAAGCCATGTATCCAAACCAAAAGATACAGGTCAAATTAGTAATGAAACTCCTAGGCATGATGTCCTCATGCATAGCCATTGTCCCAAACGCAAGGTTGCACATGCGGCCCTTACAACAGTGCCTAGCATCACAGTGGTCACAGGCACAGGGTCAACTTCTAGATCTGGTGTTGATAGACCGCCAAACATACATCTCGCTTCAATGGTGGAACAGTATAAATTTAAACCAAGGGCGGCCTTTTCAAGACCCAGTGCCACAATACGTAATAACGACAGATGCATCCATGACAGGGTGTGGGGAGCACACCTCAATCAGCACAGCATCCAAGGACAATGGGACATTCAGCAAAGACAGTTTCATATAAATCACTTAGAACTGTTAGCGGTGTTTCTAGCGCTGAAAGCATTTCAACCCATAATAACCCACAAATACACTCTTGTCAAAACAGACAACATGACAACAATGTATTACCTAAACAAACAGGGAGGAACACACTCGACACAGTTGTGTCTCCTGACACAAAAAATATGGCATTGGGCGATTCACAACCACATTCGCCTAATAGCACAATTTTTTCCAGGGATTCAGAATCAATTAGCAGACAATCTCTCTCGGGATCACCAACAGATCCACGAATGGGAAATTCACCCCCAAATACTGAATACTTACTTCAAAATGTGGGGAACGCCACAAATAGATCTATTTGCAACAAAAGAAAACTCAAAATGCCAAAACTTCGCATCCAGGTACCCACAACATCAGTCTCAGGGCAATGCACTATGGATGAACTGGTCAGGGATATTTGCGTACACTTTTCCCCCTCTCCCACCTCTTCCATATCTAGTAAACAAGTTGAGTCAAAACAAACTCACTCATACTAATAGCACCAACATGGGCAAGGCAACCTTGGTACACAACACTACTAGACCTTTCAGTAGTACCTCATGTCAAACTACCAAACAGACCAGATCTGTTAACACAACACAAACAACAGATCAGACATCCAAATCCAGCATCGCTGAATCTAGCAATTTGGCTCCTGAAATCCTAGAATTCGGGCACTTAGACCTCACACAGGAATGTATGGAGGTCATAAAACAAGCTAGAAAACCTACCACTAGAAACTGCTATGCAAATAAGTGGAAAAGATTTGTTTATTACTGCCATAATAATCAAATTTAACCTTTACACGCATCTGCAAAAGATATAGTAGGATACTTACTACATTTGCAAAAATCAAAACTAGCTTTCTCTTCCATTAAAATACATCTTATGGCAATTTCAGCTTACCTGCAAATTACGCACTCAACTTCATTATTTAGGATACCAGTCATAAAAGCGTTTATGGAAGGCCTAAAGAGAATTATACCACCAAGAACAACACCAGTTCCTTCATGGAACCTCAACATTGTCTTAACACGACTCATGGGTCCACCTTTTGAGCCCATGCACTCTTGTGAAATGCAATACTTAACGTGGAAAGTTGCATTCTTAATTGCCATCACATCTCTAAGAAGAGTGAGTGAAATTCAAGCATTTACCATTCAAGAACCATTTATTCAAATACACAAAAATAAAGTTGTTCTACGGACAAATCCTAAATTTTTACCAAAAGTAATCTCACCGTTGCACTTGAATCAAACGGTAGAATTACCAGTGTTCTTCCCACAGCCAGATTCTGTAGCTGAAAGAGCACTACATACATTAGACATCAAAAGAGCACTAATGTACTACATTGACAGAACAAAACTAATTCGAAAGACAAAACAACTATTTATTGCCTTTCAAAAACCTCATACAGGAAATCCAATTTCAAAACAAGGCATTGCTAGATGGATAGTTAAGTGCATTCAAACCTGCTATCTTAAAGCTAAAAGAGAACTGCCTATTACACCAAAGGCACACTCAACCAGAAAGAAAGGTGCTACCATGGCCTTTCTAGGAAATATTCCAATGAACGAAATATGTAAGGCAGCAACATGGTCTACGCCTCATACATTTACCAAGCACTACTGTGTAGATGTGTTAACTGCACAACAGGCAACAGTAGGTCAAGCTGTACTAAGAACATTATTTCAAACTACTTCAACTCCTACAGGCTGAACCACCGCTTTTGGGGAGATAACTGCTTACTAGTCTATGCACAGCATGTGTATCTGCAGCTACACATGCCATTGAACGGAAAATGTCACTTACCCAGTGTACATCTGTTCGTGGCATTAGTCGCTGCAGATTCACATGCGCCCACCCGCCTCCCCGGGAGCCTGTAGCCGTTTAGAAGTAGATCTTAAACATTTGTACATTTGTAAATATATTACTTGAAACTTCATTATGTACATACGCATTCACTCCATTGCATGGGCACTATTACTAGCATATACAACTCCTACCTCACCCTCTGCGGGGAAAACAATCTAAGATGGAGTCGACGCCCATGCGCAATGGAGTCGAAATGGGAGGAGTCCCTCGGTCTCGTGACTCGAAAAGACTTCTTCGAAGAAAAACAACTTGTAACACTCCGAGCCCAACACCAGATGGCGGGATGTGCACAGCATGTGAATCTGCAGCGACAAATGCCACGAACAGATGTACACTGGTTAAGTGACATTTTCCATATATATATATATATATATATATATATATATATATATATATATATATATATATATATATATATAATAGCATTTTGTGCTTCTAATTGTGTGCTTACAACTATTTCAGCATTGCCACAAAGTCTGCAGTTGCACACAGAAAATACCAATGATGTGTGTTGCACTCTTCTTGCACAGTCTGCACAGATTTGTTCAGACCGGCTTTGAGCCTACTGCTTTGTTAAAAGGGGTGTTTTGAGTCATTTTGAGGCAAAAAAGTATAAAAAATCTACAATGTAATGCTTGTGAATGAAACATTTTTAATAGCACATTTTTTACTACTCTCGTCTGTCTTCATTCCTTGCTCCACAACAAAGCACGTGATAGTCATGTGTGGCATCCTTTGTTGAAGCATCGGTAATTGTGATCATGTCGGGTATTGGACTAGAGTATTCTTTAATAACGTCACGAAAAAATGTTCGACAGAGCCACTTGTGATGCTTATCAAATTAACAGAACTCATTGTTAAAAGGCAGAGATATAGAGTTGTGGTTGTGATAGGTATTTCCCTTCGATCCCTTTTACTTCCTGCCTCTGAGTAATCATTGTACTTCTTGGATATATCAGAGTAAGAGCCCCCATGTAAACGTGACCTGTAACTTAAGGCTTAAAAGGATCTTTACGGCCTTTGTACCTCCCCATGTCATCTCAGTCTGGTTTATATTGAGCTAAGCTAGCATGATGAACCACTTAGTGTATACAATTTCTGTTTTGTTTGCCAAACAAACATGAGATCATCCTCAGTTACCTAACTTTCTTCATTCTATGTCACATAGTGCTTGATTATCACTATTATTTTTTTAGTGCCATAATGAGGCTAGAATTTTGGTGGAAGCAAATGCTGACAAGGCCCGGAGTGTTGAGAGGTTCCAGTTCAATTTTTCTTGAGATGTGCATCCCATATGAACTGAACTCTCTTATAAAAATTTAAAAAAAATACAAAAGTTGTCACCTCGTGTCCTCGTCCTATTTGCAGTTGAAGGGGTGTATAATTCCCCTGCTCCATCCCAGCTCCCCATCCCATTCACTTTTCCTATTGCTCCTCTCTAATCCAGTCCCATCCAGTTTCTCTGGTCAAATCCACCTCCTGTGCCCACTCCATTTTTCTATCGGCTTACTCTTTAACCCCTTCTACTCATGCTTGCTTTTCCCTCTTTGCCTTCCACTTTCTCATAATCATTGACCGTCTGTCTGTGCTGCAGCTCCTTGGCCCAGCCCTTTGCCTAATCCCACCTCCTTCCTGCTGAACATTTTAGTATCCCTTCTTCCACTCCCACCACCTCGATGTCTGTTCCCTTTTCCTCCCACCACACACTTGCCCTTTCTCCATGGCATTTTTGCAGCAATCAGTGTTCACATTTGCGACGAGTATGTGTAAAGAAATACAAGGCTCATATTAAGACGCATAACCAAACTGCTGTTATTTAGACTGATAATCAGCGGTATTAAGATGTTATCTCACTGTAACATAGTTCCCACTTCTACATAGTGCCATTGGTAGTATATACAGCAGCTGCTTATTTACCAGAGCTGTTGTACTATAGCAGACACCTTTCTGTTCAGTAATAAAGTTTTAAACAGAATGGTCTCCTCAGCTAGAGGATACTGATGTTCTTTAAGAACATTCACATTGTGGTGCTTGAGGTAAACCCCTGCTACCAGTCAGTGGCCATGTTAAGGATGCTAGTGGTTGAATTGATTGTTGCTCCACTGTTACCTTCTGTTTGTAGCTGCAGATTGTATTGAACCTCCCCTACTTACTATTGAAAGAGGGCCTCTCCTTATGAGAGCAAAATAAAATGTTGTCTTTGTTGGGGAGAACAGGGAAGGGCAAGACCTTATGCATGTGTGTGTGTCTTCTGGTCTGCTATCTAGTCTCACACCAGGCCATTTTGTCATTGCTTTTGGCCATTGAAAGGCAAATGTTTAATTACTTTAATTGTTTGATGTGATTAGTTTAAAAAGGAGAGTTTCAAATTGTGGTCCAGGGAGATCCAACTGACATCATGGCTGACAGAGAAGAAATCACTTTTCAAACCCAAATTATCTGGTGACCTTAAGAAAATCTATGTTGATGAACTTCATTCTCAGTGTATTTATTGCCTTCATCCAAGACCTAAGGTGGCTCAATGTTATGTTTGCCACACTTTTACATCTAAAGCCCTGGAAGACAGAGAAAGGAGGTTGGTATTGTATCTATTGGTTAAGGAGAATTATTCTCCTTCCCTCTACAGGGGCACATTCTGTGAAAAGTCCTCCTTGAAGCACTTCCACAAAGGCAGCGCAAAAAAGACTTATTCAGTTTACTAAATTGGGCTTGTTTTGTGCAGTGCTTGTAGCCACCTCTTCCCTCTAAAGAATCATCAAGCCTGTTAAGAAAACAAATATTCAAAAATACTACTTTTGTACATAACATCAATGACAAGACACTTGACAATGACACCGTTGACGAGACCATCAACATCTAAGGTACCTTTGATGACAAACCTGTCCATGCTGATCCCGTCGAGGATGGTACCTGTTCCGTCGACGGCGAGTGTATCATCAGCTGTCTTGATGGTGACATCGACAGCAGTCTCATTGATGCTGATACCGTCAACAGCAGTTTTAAGGGAGCATGACACATTTCGGCCATCAAAGGGGTCAAGACTACTACCAGCTCAGATTTTACAGTCTGATCATGAGGAAGAGGCTAGTGACTGTGCCCTTCAAATTGCCAGTCTGATGTAATTTCATGTAACAGATGTCCTGGACTTTTATGGGGACATGGAGGAAAATGAATGTTCTTCAGAATAGAACTATCAACAGGATTACACATTCCTCATCTGTCATGGACATCCTGACGTAGTCCAAGTACCTATGGCTCTTTTAACCATGTTTCAACAGATGAAGGACCTCTATCACGTCTGCCCTAGACGTTTTTAGTTGAAGTTAGCTGTTCTGAAAAGAAACTGAGCAGAGCTCAAGGAGACTCCCGTCACCTGATGTACAGTAGAAAATCTGCGAAACTGGAGCCTCTGTAATGAGGGTTCTGAAGGGTGCTGTCGCCTGATTGGTGAGTGCATAGCTTTGGGTATTTTTTAACAAAGGATATGGATAGGCTGTTAAATGGAACTTTGCATTCCTTTTTAAAGCCTTTTAGTATAATGTACAGAACTTTTTTATGGTACCGGGGACTCCCACCTCGACAACGGGGAATGATTAAAGTATGTGAATCTATGAAAAATTACAAACCTGGAGAACTACAGTTACAGTTAAGTAACTTATTTTCTTCTACATGCAAACATTTGAAAACATGAACCTTTATACATTTAACTCTTGCTTTGAAAGAATCCCAAACCATGTGCTACTTCAGGATGCACTCATCTTCTACACTGGATAAACACTATTAGATAACCAGATACTACTAAAAAGCATAACCAAGTTTAACTTCTAGTAAAAGACCACATAGCTTAATAACAAGGACTGGAAAATGAAAAAAACTCCTTCGGCTCAATTGGATTGAATCTGTCAATTAAACGACAGGGCCAAGCACTGCAGGCACCACATTACATCGCAGCAGGAGCGTCTTGCTGGTTGTGATTGCGCCAGCCAGTGCATAAATTTGTGACGCCTTTCCTGCTGCGTGGGATGCCACGTCAGGGCCTAGGACTGCAGGCCCCACATTACATCACGGCAGAAGCCTCTTGCTGGTTTTGATCATGCGAGCCGGCGCATAAATTTGGGATGCCTTTTTCCGCTGCTTGCTCAAATTGGTTAAAGGAAGTCTATATTTTTATTTTGGAGGCGTATATTAAGGCCATGGGCAAGTGAAAGATGGCACCAGGCAAGGACACCACTGCTAATCGCTCCAAACAAGGTACCTTTTTGGACTCCTTAGCGAGGGCTGTTGATGATATAGCAAAGGAGATTGAATTGGCAGAAAGACGCTTGTCGCTTGAGTTAGGGGGCAATATTGGTGTATTTAATTCATGTTCGACTTCACCAGCAGTTGAGACAATCAGTATTTCAGAGGTGGGCAAATTAACTATGCAGCATTTTGGGCCTTCTCTCCTGGAGCCTGTAGTGCAAGTAGACCATGGGTTAGACACTTCATCATGTATTAAACCTGACGTGGGTCCCTTGCTCGCTGCGCCACTGGATTCATGCTAGCCCGGCTGATGAAGGGTGATACCATGAAACCGGTTCCAGGATGCTTGTTTCCTGTCCAGGGAGGACCTGGCCTAGCAGTTCGGGCTGGACTGTTCCCATGGGGAACAGGGTCAAGACTGATTTGAATATGGCTGGGTCTAAACTTGGGTGACGTGGCGAGCAAAATAACGATGTATTAAACCCAGGTCTGTGACTGGGGGTGAGTGTTTGAAAAGTTTCAACATTTTATTTTGTTTTGTGATGTTGCTAATGGCAGTGCCTGCCATCTTTGTAGGTCTGTCCTGATTCGAGATAGCAGTGGTGCCAGGTTTAAGTTCCATGTGAGTTCCGGAAGGAGGGGCACCCATATACCAAGGTATTGAAATCTCAGCAGACAAATGGGCACCACCACCTTCCAGTCATAGCAATCTTGCAACAATGCTAGTGGCACCAACACCGATTTGGCGGGGTTCATTTTGAGCCCCAATGCCTCTTCATAGCAGTACAGGAGGTGGAAGCTCCTCTGGCCAGTTTGACTGGGTTCCATCATGTAGAGCAGAACATCGTCGGCATGCAGGGCCACTCGGTCTTCAGAGGCTGTTCCCCAGTTCCGGCTGCTATATAGTAGGTCTATTCTGATCAGTTGTGCCGAAGGCTCAATGGCCAGGACAGAGAGCAGAGGGGACAGGGGACAGCCTTGGCACATTCCCCAGCATATAGAAAATGTAGAGGATAAGGTACCGTTAACCTGCACTCGGGCCGTGGAGTTGACATATAAAGCACAGACTAGTCAGAAGAATCTAGGCCCCAAACCTGCACGTTGCAACACTAGGAAGAGAAACCCCCAGCCAACAGTGTCAAAGGCCTTTTCTAAATCAACAAATAAAAGGGCTGGGTTCTGGGGCAACTGTCGGCGCCGGGCTAGGGCCATATGTAGACGACGTATACAATGTTGCGTGCTTTGGTTGGCCATGAATCCACTCTGATCCGGGTGAATCAGCAGTGGCAGTACCCTTTTTTGTGTGTTGTAATTTTTTTATTCAGAAATAGCAACCATATGTGAGTACAGAACACATTATACCTGTACACTTCGCCGATAAATAGAAGGGAAACAACTGTAAGGGGAGTCATCCCTGGTGATCCCCAACTGATAGAAGAGAGACAGAGAAAGAGAAAATTAAGAAGAGGAGCAGCAGGGAGCGAGATGCTATCCATGAAGCCTGAGAGTCGAAAGGCAATCTTGACATACGAAGGGGAGAGTGTCCTAGATCATGTCAGTTATCCCCAGATAATTACATATGTGTTCACATTTGCTCTGGCCTTCGAGGCAGGCTGAAGCAGCCGTCCCCTCAATGATAGCTGGAGGAGGGAGGGAGGGAGGGAGGGAGTGGGTGGCAAGTGGTCATCGCCTCCTTTGTTACCTGGCCTCGCAGTGATCTCTGTGAACCTAGGATGGGAGAGGATATGGGTGGAGACAGGGAGGTGGGGGGGGGGGGGGGATTCAGGTTAAATAGCGCAGTTACTAAAACACCAGAATGATGCAGCAGAGCACGAGGATAGACATAGCGAATCTATACTAGAAGAGAAGAATGATGGAGATCCACTAGAGGTGGAGGGCAGATGGAGGGAGGGGGAGGAGGTTTAGTGATGCACCCATCGCTGGATGGCGATTGGATGGTGGGGGTGGGGGGTTCGAGTAGAAACAAGGGGGGGTGAAGGGTGGAGCAAGGAGGGAAGTAAGTAGGAGGGTGGGAACTTGATACAGCGAGGCAAACCTGTGATCTTGTTTGCCTGCAGTGATTCAGCAGGAGAGAAAACAGAGGTAAAAGGGCAGGGGTAGGGTGAGGGATGTGTGTGAAAACATTTTCGGTGTAGTAGCATAAGCAGTCTTAGCATTGATGGTTGCAGGCAAGATTATGGTGAGTGCCGGAGTGATCAATGGGGCATTTGATGGATCCCCAGGGAGAAAGGGTGCCCAGATCTGAGTGAACAGGGCAGATTGATCTTGTATGACACGTTCGTGGGCAGCTGGACGTATCATCGCCACTAGCCACTCCTCCGGGGTAGGTGGAGCAATAGATTTCCAGTGACAGAGGATGCAGATCTTCGCCATTGCCAAAGCAGTGTGTAGCAATCAGCGCTGCAGTCTAGACAAGTCGGGAACATTCCTGAAGTCGTGAAAGGGGGGGGGGGGTCGTCAGAGGGGTGTGTAACGGCTGGCTAATACCTTTGAAGCCCCCAAGGGTATTTCCCATCTCCTCCCACAAGGGCTGTATTGTGGGGCAGTCACATAGGATATGGGTTAGATCGCACTGTGTCTCCGCACACCTCCAGCAGTTTGCGTGAGGTAGGAGACCTGTTCTGTGCGTTTTGCAGGGGTCCAATACCAGTCGTGCATTATTTGGCAGTACCCTTTTAAGTCGTGAGGCAGGATTTGAGACGTAAATCTTCACTTCGCTATTAATAAGGGATATTGGTGTGCATTAGGCACACAGCTGTGATGGTGGTTGGGGTTTGGGAAGTACCACAATAGTAGCTGCGTCTAGTCTGGAAAGAAGCCTTTTCGGTCCACTTCCTCGCACAAGGCTGTAAGGTGTGGTATCAGGTCGTCCCGGAATACTTTTATAATATTCCGATGGTACCTCGTCTGGTCCAGGAGTCTTACCTGCCCCCATTGACGAGATGGCATCACCGATTTCTTCACTTGTTAGAGGTTCATCAAGTATTGTTGCCTCCGCAGGGGGCAATTCAGGGAGGGGAATGTCTGTTAAGAACTGGCAGGCATGACCTGAGTCAATCACCACCGAGGCCGAGGATATAGCACCTCATAATAAGAGGCTAATGTGTTCGCCACTTCTTGGATCTTGGAGACAGGTTCTCCGCATGCGTTAAAACTTTTGGGGGAATTCTACATGATTGATGGTGGGGGACCAACCAGTAAAGCAGCTTCCCATTTTTGTCCCCCCATCCATATACCCTGGCATTGGCCGCTCACCAAAGGTGTTTAGCCACCTCCAGAGAGTGGTCACGTATATCCTCTTGAATCAGTAGGAGTTGCCAGGCCACTGCTTCGCTCAGCTGCGTACTTTACTCCGCTTCCAGCTGGATGGCTCGGGCCTCAGCTGAGAAATGCGAAGGGTCTGGGACCGCTCCCGGGAAATGGACAAGGCTCCCTCATCACTGCCTTGCCCGTGGCCCAAAGAGCTCCTGTGAGGGAACCAAACCCCTGTTGAGGGCAAAATATTCCTGGAGTGTTAGTTTTAATTGTTGAACATGAGATTTGTGTTGCAAGTACCATGCATTCATTCACCACAAAGGGCGGACCACTGCTTGAGCAGGCCACATTACAAATCGGAGTGGTGCATGGTCAGATAACCCTTGCAGCTAAATTTCAATGTGTGTGAGGTGGCAGCAATCTTTGGCCGGCAATAAAACAAGGTCAATTCTAGATTGTATATGATATGCTGCCGAGGTATGCGTGAAGTGACGGTGCCGTGGGTGCCAAACCGTCCACGCATCACACAGCCCCATGGACGCCAGCCACCTGACAATCCGGCGGCAGCGGCCTGCCTGTAGGTCGAGGGGGACCCAGTCATGTCCAACGTGGGGTCGGGAACTGCATTGAAGTCTCCCCCTAACGTGGTGGCCCCCTGGGGTCGATCTAGGAGCAGCTAGTAAGATTGTTTAGAGTCCTGTGCACGGCCGCAGGCGGGGCGTATACACTAATGGCATTGATCGCGAGGCCTTCAACTTTCCTGGTCAGGGCCACATATTTTCCCTGTGGGGTCCCTCCACACCTGGGTGACTACCATAGGAAATAAGCGGTGGAGCAGTATTGCTACTCCCCTCGAGCCATACACAAACCTGGCATGGTATACCCTGTCAAAGCCCTTACAGGCCAGGAACGGACAGCAGTCCTGTAGGAGATGGGTCTCCTGCAGCATGAGTAGGTCAGGTCGATGGCAGCGAACGTATGTGAGCACGGCCGTGCGCTTGATATTGTCTAGAAGACCAATAATGTTCCATGAGATAATGTGCATCGGGCCCATTCTATCTGGGTGTATGCCAACTGAATGTCTACCCATGGGTCCTCCCTGGTATTCTCTAGGTCCCTCATCGGGAGAGTAAGCATAACACCCTGTTGTGTGTTCTCTTTTCTATACTGCAGCGTATGCCGACATCCCTGTGCGTTTGTTAGTAATAGCAAACAAAGATGAACCTGAACAATAACGAATGCCTTGTTACATGGCCTGAACTCCCACCCCAACCCATACTTACCCAAGAAGCATCTGTCGCCCTTATAAAACATCTTACTCTCTAACACAGCATGTTCTGAAACCCCAATCTAACGGCCAGTGGTGGACCCCTCCTTAGTGTTGGATTAAAGAGCATTGGATATTACGCAGTTTATTGTGTACATGTACTTAGTTTGGGTTTCACACAACCTCCCCTCCCTCTCTTCCCATTATTGAAATTACAGCACCGGGCTTCGGGAAAGGTCAGAGTCACTAGCGGCATCCAAGCACTCAGCCGTCAGCACCTTTGCTCACAGCTCCCTCTCCGCTCCATCAGGGCCATTGCTTGCTGGATGTTCTGGTAGTGTCTTTGGAGTGGTACCCCCCGACAGGGGCCCCACGGGGGACCCGGAACGCGAGCCTTGTGCCTCCTGGAGCGCGTGTGCTGCTGCAAGCCGCCTCTGTTGACTGTCTGGTGGTAGCATCTCCCGGGTCTGTCGATGACCACTACTTCGGGGGTGGGGGTGAGGGTTCCTAGAGGGAAATCTTCAGTTATCCATGTCCACGTCTATGCCACTGTGGGGTTCTAAAAAAAAATAGGTCTTATTGTCATGAACCACTCAGAGCCTTGCAGGAAGAAATCGGTAGGATATCTCCATCGTTCTCAGTTTCTGCTTTTCTGCTTGACTTCTGTGTAGGATCAACATTGCAGTTAAACCTCTCTCATATAATCTGGAAATATAAGGACCTTTGCTCCGTCGCAGCACAGATCACCTTTGGAGCGTGCCTCCTGCAGCACCGCATCTCTGTCCTTAAAGTTGAAGAACCAAAATATCACCGGTCTTGGCGGAGAGCCGGCAGCGGCTTAACCTGCAGAGCCCTGTGGCCTCGCTCTATGGCAAACCACGGAGTGAGGCGATCTACAGATCTGAACCATTCAAAGAAGACTTTTACAAGCCAAAACCTGGCTTTTGCCTCCATTCCATAGATGCATCAATGAGGATTAACAACCTATACCTCAGCACCTCAAAGACAAAAGATACTGACGTGTGGACAGTGACATAAGCACCACCCTAGGACATATGGCCCAAAGAACTGAATGCCAATGCAGCCTTGTCGGGAGATTTGACGACTCTACGGATAACCATGGCCATGGATGGGTTAGTGATACCTCATCCCAGGAAAGTCACAAGAGCACTTTCTGCACAATTGTGTGCTCAAGTACACCTATAGCCTACATCTTGGTATGCTGTGTTTCATAATATGCAAAATACAATAAATACAATATTCTGCGGCAAGACGCCTTCACCGTCCTAACCAGAGAGAGCACATGACACCAGTTCTCAAAAAACTCCACTGGCTATACATGTAGGTAGTGCTCAATGTTGAAGGCTTTATGTAAACTCCACTGAGCCTTCCAGGGGAAATAATCACTATACCTACAGTTAAATTTCAGAAATACAAATAAAGTAGCTCCGGCTAGCTCCACAGTTGTCATGCCACCTTACAATGAGAAATCCAAAGAGGGCTTTGTTTTTTCATTTCTTGCTGCCAAACTCTTGGCCTTGCAGTCACATCTCACAGCATTTAGAACTACTCTAAAAACGACCAGATTTCAGTTTTTATTCTTATTTAAAAATATAGTCAGGAAAAAAATGTTTTTCTGTCTGTTTTTATGCAGTAGACTACAATAAGGATAACCCCTAAAGATCGGTCCTAGACAACATCTATAATCAAATTAATGGCAAAACCAACAACAGTCAGGCTAAAGATCAGCAATGTAAAGAAGAATCACATTCCGCTGCAGTTGGAATGGGTGGAGGCTTGATTAGGAAAGGAGGCAGTAGAAGAGGTGCATCAGTCAGAACAGGATTAGGGAGTTTACTCTGTATATTACCGCACAACAAGAACAAGATTTTCTGACCAATTCTGGATGTTAGTTCAGTCAATAAATGCCAGAAAAACAGGATGTCATTCAAGTGTCTCAAGCACATAACTTCTTGTTTGCCATTGGCTTAAAATGTGCATATTTTCACATGTGGATTGTGTAGACCATTCAATTGTGGTACAGCATAGCAGAGAAAAGGCTTTGCCGGAAGCCTAGAAGCTCACTCTACAATAGAAGGGTTTCTCAATCCTTTGTCAGCACTAAAATCCTTAATTACATGGGTAATTTTAAATTTCATGTAATAAAATTCATGCCTGTAGGCTTATCACTGTACAATAACAATCCACCTGCAAAGGCTTATTGTCATAGATGTTTCATGATAAATAATGCATATTGCCTTTGTCATAACTTTTATGAAAAGTGGTCAGAACTATGGCATCTGGCGTACCGTTTCCCAGATAACCAGTCTGGCGTAAAACCTTTGTCATTAACTTGTCAATATAGTTAACTCGCTTATTGCACTGTGCATAAGCTGCATCACAAGGTGACCATCAGTTATACAATTGCAAATATGTACAAAATTACAGTTATCAAAACCCCTCCTAATGGTGACCTAATGAAGATTATCACATTACAAATATTATTTCCCCGCGACTTGTTGGAGTAGGTCGCCTGTACCAAAACCCTTGCCTATTATGTTAATATGTGAGATTCTATTTGTAAAATACCTGCCCGGCCATGGTGTAATAACAATGAACCGGTGAAAGCCTATTGTCTGTAGCTCATGCTTCTCATAATATATAAAACAGGCCTATTGGCTTTCTCAAAACTTTTCATGATAAACAGATCAAACCGATGAAATCTTGCATTGATTTTCCCAGTGAACCAATGAGGCTTGTAGGCTTAACCATTGGCTTGACACCATAATCAACACAGGCCTAGTGATGTGTGCATGTGCTAGCAGCCATCATGTATACAGTTATAAAATTACATATATGTTCACAATTATAGTTGGCAAAACATTATTCAACCCCTTTAAAAATAGCCTCACGGGGATAATGACAATGAACATTTTCTTCACCCTGGGTTTGTCAAAGAGGATGATAAACACCTAAACCATTGCCCACTATGGTATTCTTTCTTTAACAAAATACTGATCTACAGCTCTAACAGTTTTGATAAAAATCTACTGTTTAAAGGCATAATTGCTTTGAGAAATGCTTTTCACAATAAATAAGCTAAACCTAACCTTTTATAATGGAGATTAGATCTATATTTTGGGACTTGACTTCTGCCAGTAAACCGATTAGGCATGTACCCTGTACTATTGGCTTGCCAACATAACCAATCTATTGACTGTTATCACTCCAACAAGAGACATCCATCGGGTATACAGTTGCAATATTAGAAATGTATGCAGCATTATGTTTGGCAAAGCAAAACGCTAGGACTCCAAAGAGGGGCTAAGAAGGATTATCACAGTGCAAATCTTCTACTCTGTTTGTCAGCAGTACTAACCAGCACTAAAATCCTTGCCTACTACTGAAAAGTGAGATTCCAGATAACAAAGTACCCCTCTGCAGATGTTAATAGAGTAATAACAATATACAATCCTTTCTACAGTAAATGAGTTAGGGCCACAGATTTTAATGTAACTTTTCATAATAGCTTATTACCTTGGTCATTGGCTTGTGACCATTACCAACAAAGACATTCTGTATTGCACATATTTCTTGACACATGATAAAGAGAGAAGAATAAGCACCATGATTATCTAGGACAAGCTGTTTATTAGCACCACACTGGCATTTGGGTGACCTTTAACCCCTTTGCTGCTAGTCGTAGCCCCCCCCCCCCCCCCACCAGAACCATTCTGGGGATTCTATAGATACCCTGGGTTTGTGAATTCGGCTGGAGGGGACCGAGGAATTAGCCAAAATATACCTAAACTTATATTTTTGGGATGGGTGCTGCCATCTGCAGGCCCAGCACATTACAAATCTCACATCAACGGACAGCGCCATACAGGGCCCCATCACTTTCATACGCCCACATGCCAAACACAGCAATCACAAAGGCTGACGGAGTGTGTGGACTGGTGTTTGGCTAGCTGTGTGTGTAGTGACCAGCGACAAGTCACTGTTCACACACTGCCAGCCAAGAGGCAGCTCACACACACACTGACAGCCAAGCGCCAATCCATGTACACACCGCCAGCCAAGCACCAGGCCATGCACACAGCCAGCCGAGTGCCAGTTCACGCACACCACCATCACATTTTTTTGTAATAAAAAATAAAACACAAACAAATTGTTAGTAAATACAAAACTACAAACACAACAGCTCTAAATACATCACACTAATTGCAACTGTGAAACTGAACAATAAATATCAAATGATACAGACCAGACAACACCCATGGGTGCTCTCAAAAACATTTGCATACGATACAACCTAAAACATGCGGGCACACACAGCCCAGGTTTACGGCGGACACTCAGAGCAGTACATAAGACTCTCCTTCCGCATGCCACTTTGCATACAAACTCTACATCTCTTACAAGGATTTTTTTGGGGGGGGGGGGGTGCGTGAGAGGTATGTAATCTGCAAAGGGACAATCTTTCAATCTAGCCACATCCTCTTTCACTCCAGCTCTAGGAACACTTGCCTGTTCCACTATAACAAGGCTGCCTATCACAGACTCCTGAAACTGAACAAATGTCATCTTTGAATCTGGAGAACAATCATTGAACACCACAAACTTCTTATGCCAAATGTAAGGCTTACGAACAGCAGTGTAAGGCTCCAACCTCTGATATACTCTATCTACACCACCTATGTGCTTATTGTAGTCTAAATTGCACACAGGTTTGCACATTTTAGCAACTTAACCCCAAACAGTCAGAGGTGAAGTACTTTCTTCAAGGATGATAGCATGTAAACATCCCTCCTGACTGCAAACTTTACAACTAGCAGTTCATTATTATGCAAGGCATATCACTGTCCCCTCTCAAGGTATTTACAAACAAGCTCCTTTGGATAACCTTTACGGTTATAGTGGTCTGTGCCTAAAGCAACAGTGTCCACTTTGAACAGATTTTGTTATCTACATATAAATGATGACCTTTGTTAAAGTCTTCTATCAATTTCCCACACAATTTTCTCACCAACTCTGAAAGGGGACAGACAGCTGGGAAAGGGAGGGGGTGACCTTGAAATGACTGATCCACAGCTATTTCTTTTCCTGGAACATAGATCTCTGACAATCAGTCTACAAAATGATCAAGGACAAGCTGAATCTTAAAAAGACTGTCACAATCAGGGTGATCTTTTGTCAACGCTAAAGCGTTGTCAACAAAATGCTGTATCAGAAGCAAATACCGATCATGACTCCTTATTGCAAGACATATGGCTATTGCCATCAATGGACTTGTAGACCAATATGAAGACAGCAACAGCTTTCTTAACAAGCCCACCAAAAAGTTACACACAAGAACTACTTCAACTCATCTAGATTTGTGGGAGCTCATCGGGTAGGTCTAGACTGGGGCTTAAGTCTGGCAACCCAGAGTTGAGCTGTTCCAGTGGGAAACCTTTCAGCCGCTGGCTGCAATCCAGATGGCTCTTGTTGCACTATCAGCACATCAGTGTCCTCCTTTAAAACAGGCTCTTTCCGTGCACTAAGAGTAGCTTCATCGTCAGATGATTCCTCTCAGACAGGAAACTCGCCTGCCAGAATCTTGCACTTCCTCCTCTGCCTCAGATGCAGAGACAGCGTCATAATTCTGGTCAGAGGAAGGTTCAAAAAGCTTACCAACAACCTGCTGAGTGGTAATCCGGCAGCTAGCCATAATCCGTACTAATAAAAGTAACTTGACTAATAAGTCAACAATACCCAACACTGTATGGAAAAAGTAATAAACAATGTGTGGCTTTATGAAATAGAAAGTAAAACTACTGGCATATAGCAACCTGGAAGGAAAAGTCACTCAGTACAAATCACACAATAACCTATATACTCGAATAGGATACCATTCACTTGCCAGAGATAGCTGATTTCAAGATCACCTGCACCTACTCTAAACACACAGGAGGTACTAACGATATTCTACTAGAAAGAAAATTACTTATAAGAGAACACAAAACACATCGTGCCCAAGTCCAAGGAGAATTTCACACAAAAAAAAAATCTAAATATGCTGCTGTTATTACACCAATTACAGTTGAACTTCTGTTCACACACACAGACTTTCCCTGGGGAGCAGAAGGACCTAAACAATATTACAAAAAATAAAATCTGTGGTGTCACTGGGGCTGCTCCCCAAACACCGTACACGATCATGCAACTGGAATGCACACCAAAGAGACATTGGTGGGAAAGGAAAATCCCCCCTCTCCCCGCCTCCAAATGCCTCCTTGTTCTCCTGTAACCCCCTACCCCTAGAAGAAACTTCCTATGATAGCGCACCAGCATCATCATATGCCAGAGGGGGTTATGGGTGATAGTGGCGGCACTTCGGCTGCCATCCCTGGTTTGGGAAGGGGGGGGGGGGGGTCGGTTGGGAGGGTTGGGTGCAAACGGATGGCCCACAGGGGGAGCACCAGCGCTCCCCCTGTGGGTGGGTGCCAGGACGGCCGGGAGCCATCCTATGCATACCCGGCACATGGAAAGAGTTAAGAATAAGCTCGATCTATCACAGTACAGTAGGGTGTTTGTCACCAGCGCTCAAACACAAAAGCTATGCTTGATAAACAGCCTGACTGAAGAAACTGGATAAACAAATGATTAAAGATAACTGGAGTGTAAGTTCACTTTCTTAGTAAGCTCACAGTTTTTAACAAATCAAAAACTGTACTCCGATGAACCAGTTTCTGTGGTACTCCTGAAAATTATCTTTTGATTACATATGTTTTGGAAGCAGCTACGCTGTCATGCCAGACCTAAAAGGGATGCCGAATATCAGGCAACAGCTGTGCTGTCAAGCCGGACTTAAAAAGGGTGCCTCAGTAACTTGTTTAGGCAGCAGGCTAAATAAATCACCAGAGGTGATGGGAGGATCACTTGCAAATAGTCAAAACCACTGGCAGTCACTGTGTAAGTGGCATTCCAACACTTTGAAATGCAGAAAGCTGACAAAAAATGTGGACTAAACAAAATTATTTTGCTGTAAGTAAAAGCCACAGCTGTGTATCCTTTTTTCATATCGGTTTGTTGTCTTTTCTTTCTTGTGACTATTGTATAAATAGTTATTAATTGTTATAAAGAAATAGGAGTAATATGTAATAGTTTCCCAAATTTATTTGAGCTGCTCACTTTTAAAAAGCAAGAATGACCACTTACACGTAAGTTTGCAGTGGCTGAATTAGGCTGACACCTGGCCCCATGCTGTTCGGTTTCAATTCACTGGTCCATTATATATGCTGCACTAGATTGTAGAAAAAAAATTCCAGTAATTGAAAACGGCTGGCTGACAGCCCCCCAAAGTAAGTACATTATACATATAATTTTAGTAAAATCAAAAGCTGTTGGCTAACGCTAGATTTTAGAAAGATATCTGAAAATTATGGTGTCATAGTACAGCATTGTAGGGTAACAGTCAACATCATGGGGTGCACAACCAGAAGATGGCGGAAAAATTCACTTTGTGAATCTAGAGCTGCCTCAAGTCGCAGAATTGTTACTATTGAGTAACTTAAATTGTTATGCATAATTTATTACTGGTGGGTAGCTTGATTTGTAAAATACATGTGGCTGCGTTAGCTACTAATTACAGAAGAGGAAGATATTTTGTTGTTCATAAGTGCGGTCTCTAGCCTGTCTTTTAGAAGGCATTAGTAAGTTGATACCAGCTAGACTGCAACCACCACACATATGGAATCTAAATGTGCCATAACAAGACTGTTGCCATAATTTGACTAAATGTACTTTTAAGAATTGACTTTTAAAGTAGCTTTCCGAATAGTGATCCCTTCATTCAGGCAAGGCATTGCTGTTGCTGTCACCTACATTGGAAAGATAAGCTATTGCTAACACCTGCATTAGAAGATAAAATATGCAACATGTTAATAGAAAGTGTGTGCAGCATGGCTAGAGTAGCACTTACTAAAAAGGGGAAAAAGAGCCCTTTCTCATATTTGGGCCTTAAATATAGTGGCTCGAAAGCTGCCTTTAATACATTTAGGCATGCAAAGCTGCGCATGTAGCCCTACTGTTTTGTGTAACATTACTGTTTTAATAGCCATTCAAGATACCTAATGGTGGAGCAGGCAGTATTAGCAAACCCAAATGCAACTACTCTAGCTGCCTGTAAGGTAAGAGGAAGAATACTGCTGTAAAGTCACTGCACAACTTGCGGATGTGTGAGATTCAGGCTATAAAAAAGCAACATTGCTTAGCTGTGTCAGGTTTTGCAGCTTATTTCTTCTACACATTCACATGTGACCTACCATCGTCACAATGATGTAAAAGGGTAGTAAAGACATGAAGGTGATGATAGATCCCTACACTTGTTTCCCTGCTGCAATATTTGAAGCCATCTGATGAGGGAACCCCTAAAAATATGCGGCCGTGCCCCTTCTGGGCAAAATCAAAGACACTCATTAAACGCACATTGTTGTTGCCAACATTTTTTCCGTTTATGGGGAAACGGACAAGAAACCATTACTAAACAAACAAATGTGTGGCACAATCAGGCAAAGTATGTTAATCTACGAGATTTACAACCTAGGAGACTAATTTTACCAGTAATAACTTTAGTCCTCTTTCTCCAGTTACTTCATCCTTGTAAACTTGGCAGAAAATGTGTTTAAAAAAAAAAAGCCTCTTAATTTGTGTTTTTATGTTATAGGTTTCAAGAAATGTGTTACAAGGCCTACTTAGCAATACGCCAACACGCAAATCTCTTCATTAATTTGTTCTCCATGATGCTTGGGTCAGGAATGCCAGAACTTCAATCCTTTGATGACATTGCATACATAAGAAAAACACTTGCTTTGGACAAAACAGAACAGGAAGCATTGGACTACTTCATGAAGCAGATGAATGATGCTCATCATGGTGGATGGACGACAAAGATGGACTGGATCTTCCATACGATAAAGCAACATGCTTTGAACTGAAATGATAGTTGAGGAATCCGAGAAAAGACTTTTAACCCTTTTTTGGGTGGTAAACTGCACTGTTAAATGAGAAGGGCAAGGACAAGCTGCATAGGAATTGCACAAACCGCAAACAGCATTAGGATCGCAACTGTAGCAAAGAGAAAATATAAAGACAATTGTGAGAACGAAATCATGAAAACACTAACAGGGTTTCAGAAAACACTACAGTCACGAAAGATAAGACTGCCTTAGTCTTCTGCACAGTTTCGTATGTTCTGCCTTAAGCCCAATTGAAAGGCTAACAGAAGTATGTGTTTCGAATCCATTTTCATGATTATTGTCTATATGTACAATGAGGAAAGTGAGAAGCGATGGTAAAATATTTATATATATATATATGTTTTTTTAAAGTCCATGTATGTTTTTCGTTTTTGAAACCACACACATTTTATATTAAAAAGTGCAGTATGACTAATGACATACAAAATGTTAGAGGTCTCCTCTCTCCCTGCGTACTTTCTAGTTTTTTTAACATTGTAGCATCATTGAGTTTTGAAGTGATGTTTGGCCTTTTATTCTAGGTGGAAGCTCCGTGTAAAGATGGGGGCTGATCACTCTCACTTTTAAAATGTCATCTTAACAGTTTGAAAGCTCTTAACTGAAAGGCCTTCAGTTAGGAGTTACCTACAACCAAGTTTTAGGAAACATGAAAACCACAGAACGTCATTCTCATTTGTTTTGCTACAAAACGGTGGAAGCCTCTTTGAATTTCCATAGATGAAGCAAGATACAACCGAAACATTGGTCCTTTTTTACATCAAAATACAATGAGGATTATTCTATAACTGACTCATTTAAATTTCCCAAACAAACCTCATCTCACAAAAGGGTGGTATAAAATGTGGCAAGATTGGCAGTTTTCATGGAATTGATTTGTTAAGACAAAAATCATTTTGACACCGCTTTCCTCAGTGAATATGTGCGTAACCAGTTACTCACATATTGTGCCCTGGTTAAGAGGTGAATCCAGGTTTCAAATTGTAAAGTGAGAGGTGTATTGTGCCAATGATCACAGAGTGTTTGATTTATGTTATTTAAGAGCTACTTATTTTTTACTTTCTACCTATTATTTAACCCCTTTTCAGTTTACTTTTCTTGGACCATTTGACTTTGTTTCTCCTAGGGCCACTTATGGTAATGGAATTATCTTCCCACGTTATACAGGTGCTAGCTCTTTGAAGCCTTTTTGCTATACAATATAGTTTTCTGTTGTATCTCAGTGGTAATGGAAGATTTACTTTATAAAAAATTATGACCTCTGGGCACTTAAGTCCTATCAATCAAGATTATTTGTGGTCTAGATAATTCATGTTTTTTCCTTTATATCAAACCTCCAAGGCCGAAACTCATCCCAAGGTACTCAAAACCTGTGTGATTTCTTCACACTGGAACAAAAGACTAATTATATGTTTTTGCAATTCACTGACAGGCTTGCAGCCATAGATTTTGTTTTAATTATGTAAAAAATCTATATGGTCTTATGTATTGTCTTTCTGATGTAACCTCTTCACTGTCCTTGTGTGTGTTTGAATTGTCCTACACTGTGTATATAAACCATGGCCATGTGTCACAAATTTTGTGGTAAGTGTGCCTGATGTGTTTGCGTAGCATCAGTGCAATCATTTAAAATAAGTGTCTGCTTAGGAGTTGTGCAAAATCCCCAGTATTAGAGGGTAACGTGACCTCAGGGACTTCCCTATGTACTTTAAAGTGAATATTAACAGATTACTTGTACCAATCATGTTTTGTGGAATTTTCTTTCCAGAACAATGTTACCAATTCTGCAAATCAGTGTAGATCCTTCAGCTGACCTAAAGGCGTAAACGGGTATTAGTGTGCTTTGCCTAGACGAACTTTCTTCCATGAGTGGCCTTGCAAATATTAGGTGTTTAATTACTGTTCTTACAATGGTTGTGAGCTGTTGAAGTCATCTTGGCACATGGTTGCGTGCATCCTTCTGTTCATTCCCAATGTGGCAGCATAACTCTACAGTTTCATGTAAACCTTTAGAAAGCTGGAGGAAATCTTGTTGGAGGTCTGTATTGTCCAGCTAAATAATAGCAAGTTGTTGTTGCTAAACAAATGTCTGTACTCTCTTCAGATACCTACGATAACAATGGTTGGTCATTCTGAGGAATAAGGTACAACTGGGACAGTATTGATGCTCCTAGTTCTACTACTTGTGTGCCCTGTACTCTTCTTTTGTGGGTATTGCAGTTGTAGAAATTATCTTCTGTCTAGCAATTGTATCATAGTATTTGAAACAAGTCTCAGGAGGGTTATTCTAAAACGAAATGACTGTACACAAAGTAGATCTGCTCTAGGCTAGAGGATCCTCACATTTAGTCTCACTGAATGGTAGTGCCACGGAATCCCTGACCCCAGGGCTTAGCTTGGCACCAACCTCTACTCTTTTCGATGATTATGAAATAGTGCTTTCCAGTAGTCCCAACTTCCATACAAAAGATGTCACAGTTTGACTAACAGGCAGAAAATTGATCCTTGTCATTTGCCTTTTCCTTCACCAGTCTGTTTTTGGTGAAAAAAGCAGTACTGCAGAGCCTATGACTGGTCAGTCCAATTCTTGCAATATGTCAACCTCTTTTGTCCACACTGCATGTTTTGAGCAGGATCAGAATGTAAGCATTTTTTTTATTTCTTAAGGCCATGGGGGAGCGAGGTTTCAGGACGTGCTGATTCTGTAACTTACCAATTTGTGCCCATTTCAATTGTCTTTATTTCCTCCATCCTTGTTTTGCATGTATTTTCTTTCTGCCAACTTTATGAAACAGATAATCAGTTTCGATGCATAACACCATTTGCGAAGCTACTAAACACAAACTATGCCATATGTTTATATTTAGGGCATATGTTTGTAGATGCTGTGATGCAAAAAGTTCATTATGTGGAGACTATAGTTTGTGACTATCAATCTTCATGTTGCAGGTTAGATGTTATTCCTAGTTTTGATAAAGTACTTTTTTTCTTACTCAGTTTTCGTGATCCCTCATTTTTCTCTCCATGTTGCCACAGCTGTCCTCTCTTTTAAACATCCAGTTAGGGGGCACCTTTTATGTTAGGGTGGTTTACAGCAGGAGAACAGCACAAGGATTGGTAGGAGCTTCCAAACTTATTTGGTTGTATCTTAAATACAACACTAAGAACTTGTTTTAGTTGCATAGATAGTTTGTGAGCATGGTACTCCTCTGCTAACTTTCTATAGAACCTTCGGGAATGTTCATGTCAAATTGGAGCAAAATATAGTTTGTGCTTACATAAACTGTGAATACAGTTAGACATTTTCCCCAAATGTGGCATATTGATTTAAACTTGTTATGATATATTCCTGCTTACTTCGTTCCATAGAAGCTTGTTTGCTCTCTGCTATTTGGTAACCATATTACATGTTCTGTTCAGCTGCAGTTAATGAATGTAATATAGAAAACGTTACATAGTTCAGCATGTCTTGTACTACTTTGCAATTTGTACGTTTTAACAGCATTTCAGCACTTTCTCTAGATGTTTCTGATTGTTACACAGAACTAATGAGCCCTACATAAAGAAATATATTTATTGCAATACCTGACCAGACTCAAAATGCTGAGCAGCTAATTCGGTCTAGGAAAAATACAAGGTAATGCTTTCTAAGTTGTTTATAGACTTTTGTATTTATTAATGCATTTGTGTGTTGGGTCAAGCAAAATTTCAGTCAATTCTTTCTTGGAGTCATATGTTCCTAACGTGTTGCTGTAGCTATACATACCCTGCATACTCCTTCCAGTTGGTGTGGGCTCAGACATTTGCAACTTGTTTTTCTTCGAAGAAAGGATTTTGCAGGACATTAATTCCACCCTTAGTAGACAATACACCTGGGAACCATCTCTATCATAATTGTTTTTTTTTTCCCATCATCAGCTTTGGATGTGTAACAAACCGGCTTTAACATGTTCTATATGCTCCTTTCTGAGACCGCATGGTGAATCTTCGGTGTCCACACAACCATTGCTGTCACATTTCTTTGATTAACAACACTATCCGATGGCAGTCCGGTCCCCAAATACCAGAGCCCATGTCCCCACTCTGAGGTCACATGCCCTTTCGAATTGACACCTTCCACACCAAAGGATGGAGAGGCATACAGGTTAATGGAATGGACACTGTTCCATAACTGCCCCAGGTGCCACAGAAAATGCCCGTGGCTTGATTTCCATGAGGTTTGTAACCTCTGCCTGTACCGCCCCTCCCCCATTCCCACCCCCACCCATGATGATGCCTCGTGTGAAGCTTGCCTTGCCTTCCGATCAAAGAAACTTTATGGTCCTGAAAGGAGAGGTGTTTCGACACACTGAAAAGATGCACCCTCAGTCTACTATGGATATGCATGACATCTTTGCCGAACAGGACCACTTTGGATTAAAGGAAGGTGAGGACCCTGGCACATCGGGCATCATGCCCTATCAGCTGTCACCCATCCCAAGACTGCTTTTCAAGCAGCTCTGACCTTGAAGAAGAAAAGGAGGCTACCTTGACTTCCAAGATCGGCAACCATCAAATGAAGACTTCCACCATGGTTGTATGGAGCAATCCAAGCTTCCTTAGAGGCCTCACGCAGAGGCACAGCACCATTCCCAAGGGATTCGGGTGTCAAGCCCTATGCTCAAAGCGCCATAGCCTCCAGTGCCCCTGCTCCTTCGAGCTCCCTTCAGCACTGAAATAAATCTTCTAATCCAAAAATACCCAACTGAGGGCATCAACCCTTCTTGACTGTAAAGTCCCTGGACAATTGCCAAGCCTCGAAGCCACTCTGAACTGAATTCCCGTTCAGCCCAGCACCTAGACCACTGGCGATGTAGTGAATGCCTTTGATGACCAGCTCAGAAGACTCAGAACTGCTGTTCCTCAAGAGACTGCAGGGGGAGCTTGATGTGAGGCAGAAGCGTGCGCCTCTGTCCTGTACTCACCCTCCCCCCCCCCCCCTCCCTTGCTGGAAGATTTTGGCAAAAGCACCCCACCAAAACATTCACAGCGTCTGACTGGCATTTGAGTAGGAGGTAGGAGCCTACATCAGAAATGCCAGGCTTCCAGTCCTAAGAAGTGTAGAGGGCACTAGTTCCCAAGGCCACCTCCTGCTCCACCTGCACTACCACCACCTTCACCACAACCACTTACAAGACCTCAACTGCCTCCACCACAATCACCAGAGATCTCCACTCTCCTCTTATGCCTCAAGCATTCACTTCAGCTGTGCTGACTCCTATCACTCACCCTTCAAGGAAGGGCACACAGTAGACCCTTGGGAAGATTACCATGTTAACCACACCACAGTCCTCACAGACTTTGACCATTACCACATCAGGGCATCTCTCTCAGATGATACCACAAGCTACAACAAAGTCTTCCTGCGGGCAGCCACCTTTCACAAGGTGGATGTGCACATCCTCCAAATGTAGATTATTTCCTTTTTGAGACCTTGTCCAATTAAGACAGACAGACTACAGTTCCTGCCATGTTAAAGGGTATGCTCAGGCAAGCCGTAGGCACATACAGAGAACCCATTAAGGCCAAGGTAGTAACACCAGGGATGGAAAATGGTATAAAGCTGCCCTTTTAACTCTTTCTTCATACCTTGCAGCGTCCAGCACGGCAAGAGGGTGGCTGTTTTGATGGTTACCCATTAGCACATAGCCAACTCTGGCGGCTCCTCTCCCGATATGTTGAGGCCCAGTAGGAAGAAATGCAGAAGTTGGTCAAACATCTTGCCAGGGTTAAGAAAGAGGGTGTAGGCAATAAAGTCTTAAGGCAAAAGCATCTCCAATACTAAGCTCTGTTGTGCCCTCAATGCCATGGACACAGTTAACACCAGTGTCCTTATTAGACGACGCACTTGGCTGTGTATTTATGGGTTTAAGCCAGAGGTCCACAGCATCTCAACCTGTCTTTTAAGAGGGCACACCTGTTTGGGCCCCTGGCTGAAGAGATACTGGAAAAATTAAGAGGACACTGATCCCGCAATATTGAAGAGTGCCCTTCGACCCCGACTTACATATGCTCCTTTCAGAGGCAGCAGCATCAAGGAGGCACCATAGTCACCTCACATGATATCACCCATTCATACCAGAGGAAACAGCAGTCTTTAAACTAACAGGCGGACAAAGGATCCACCAGAAGTGCCTACAACAGCAGTAACAACAAAGGCAGGGTATGCTGTGGCTCTGGTAAAGGGGCATCCACCTCGAAGCACCAATTTGCTCAACCTCCCCCTTGATCACATATCATCTGAGTGAGATTGCAGGATTTGCTTTCCCTCTGGGAGGAAATCAAATCACGTCAGTGGCTACTTGTGGTGGTTCACCATGGATACTGCCTAAAACTTCTCACAGCCACTCCCAGCATCCCACCTCACGCACTTACCCTTAGCAGAGAACATCTCATCCTCTTAAAGAGTGTCTCCCCACCATTAGGGCAAGGTAGCCTACTCAAGGGTGTCTACTCTCTTATCTCCCAGGAAGGACTGCTACCTTGGGCCCCCAATCGGTACATTGCGTTGGAACTTTTCCACATGACAACCCTCCAGGATGTCATCTCTGTGCTCAGGCAAGGCAACAACATGACAGTGCTAGACATGAAGAACTCCTACTTTCACATCCTTATCTATCGCCCCACAGGCGCTACTGCTGGTTGTGTAAGTGGCCAACATTACCAATTCAAAGTGCTTTCCTTTGGCGTTACTACTGCTCCAAAGGTCTTAATGAAGTGCCTATTAGTTGTAGCTGCCCTTCTAAGAAGGGTGAGCATCCATGTTTTCCTCTACCTCAGCGATCGGCTGAACAAGCACACAGACAAGCAGCAATGCCTAGCCCGCATCCAAGCTGCATTCTGTGCATCATGGCCAGGGATTCACCATGAATGCCACCAAGTCCCACTTATAACTCCTCTAGTTACAAGTCTTCCTGGGGATGTTGTCCATCAAGTCTATCCCAGCCAACAGAGGGTGTTGGCATTCAAGCAGCTCTTTCCTCTTTCATCCCAGTTGTCAACTCAGTCATGCGCCTCCTAGAGATGATGGCCTCCTGCATTGCCATCGTAACTCATGCCAGGCTCAACATGCACCTATTCCAGTAATGTCTTGGTTCGCTAGTCACAAGCGAGGAATCTAGTGTTGGTAAAGGCCAGTACACACTACTCTCTGCAGTGGAGAAATAGAAACAACCGGTTACAGGGTAGAGCTTTCTCAGACTCAGTTCCACATGTCACCATTACCCTGGGCTCCTCTCTCGCCAGCAGGGCAAACCCATCCTGACTGTATAAAACCATTTTCTTTTTAATAGTGTTTCAGCAAAAAAAACAAAAAACAAATATCCTGGTTCAATAGAATACATTCATAATGCTCATTCAAATTTGGAAGAGTTGAGTAATTGGTAGGAGTATATATTCCAAGCAGGTAGTTACTAACACGGCACCCGGACTAAACAATCCACAGATCGGCTGCAGACTTACCATGGTCTTGTGACTCCTTCCATCATTCTGCCAAACTGATTTAATTTGCAAACCTGTTTGGAATATATAATCGTACCAATTACTCAACTCTTCCAAATTTGAATGAGCCTTGAAAAAGTCAAGGATGACGAAACACGTGTCGGCTGTTTTCTTACCACTATGAAACCAATCTACAAGCAACCTTATGAATGTATTCTATTGAACCAGGATATTTTTTTTTTTTTTTTTTTAATTTTTTGCTGAAACACTATTAAATAGAAAATGTTTTATACCATGATCCTGTGATGTGCCGTGGTTTTCTCATCATTTACATGGACTGGGACCCTTCTTGGGCAACAGCTTTATACACCCTGTGGCTGGGTGTTTAACCACTTGAGCACTCCTTTTCTCCAAAAAGAGACTTTGCTGTTATGAACTTTGTATTTCTAACAACTAAAAGCCTTTGGTAGTGCGCACCTTCTACACACAGCCACGTCTTTCTTTGTTCAATATTGTATGCATCCTGACTGTATAACAATAAAGGGAGTCTGGGTCCCCATCACCATGGGCAACATCAACTCCATCAAGCTACTAAACTTGCGTCTCACTCGCAAGACCTTCCTCTAATTCATTTGAGTCATAGTAGTGCTGATCATAATGCATATGACTGGCACGTTCTACCTTCAGAAGCAGGGAGGCGCCCACTCTCCTCTGCTACTTAGCTCTGGGCTCTTCGCCATTGCACACATCTTCTAGCGGAGAGCCTTACTGGAGTGGACAATGACTTGGCCTACCTGCTTAGCATGACGCATCAGGGTCCGCAAGTGGGGAATTTCACCCACAAATCGTACTCCAGTCCTATTCCAGTTCTTCTAGTGCAGCGGCACTCCTGACAACACAAAATGTCCAATTTCACCTCGAACCCACATCCACTATCCATGGGCAAAGCAGTAAGGATGAACTGGTCTAGGTTCTTTGCCTAAACATTTTTACTTCTGCCACTTCTACCGTATGTGGTTTGCAAGATGCAGCAAACATTTCTTAACACTTATCCTGTTTGCCCCGAGTGGCTCCTACAACCCTGGTACTCAGCCGTTAAGTGAAGCTCCCCTACATGCCAGAACTGCTCACACACAAACCCGACCAGATCAGATCCCAGGCAAGTCAATTTAGCATCTGGCATCTGAGGTCTTATAGTTCGGTTACCTAAGCCTCAACAAAGGAATGCATGAAAATCCTGCGTGAATCCCTTCAACCAACTTTGTGGCTCTCCTCGGCCACAAAATGGAAGACATTCATCCACTATTGTATCGCCAGTCACCTGGACCCTTCTAAATCCAGTGCCCTGGACATCATCTTGCTACCTTCTTCATCATGAAAAGTCAGCCCTCACCTACACTTCCATATGACTGCATTTAGCAGCTCCGACCAAACACATACAGAACACTGAACATTCCTCCCTCTTTCTCACCTGAATAAACATCACCTTCATTGAGGGCCTCAAAAGGGTCCCCGGGGTATGGTATGGGATCTCAAACTGGTCCTTACCAGACTCATGGAACTCCCCCTTGAGCCCTTGCAGTTCTTCTCCTGGAAAGTAGGTTTATTTGTAGCCGTTCATCTCTGATACATCAATGAGTTGCAGGCTGTCACACACCAAGAACCTTTCGTTCAAATCCATGAGGTAGCCGATCTCATAAACAACTCGATATTCCTCCCCAAAGTGGGTTCCCTGTTCCACCTCATCTAAACAATAATGCTGCCAGTTCCTCCCCAAACTCCGTCCCCTTCGATAAACTGGACTCCGTGGTAGAGAGAGCCCTTTACATCCTAAATGTTAAACTCTTACATATTACATCAACATTACCATACCTTTCTATAGGTCCAATCAGCTATTTTTGGAACCTTTGCAAAACGTCTCAAAAGCCAGTGGATTTCCAAGGCCAGCATTCCCAGATGGCTAGCCAGATGCATCCAAAGTCGCTACCACAAACCTAAAAGAGCCTCCTCGTTTCCCTCAGGGTGCACTCTACTCGCAAGAAGGCAGAAACCATGGCCTTTAGCTGGCAAATGTGAGGCAGCCTCTTGTTGCACCCTATGAATTTACAATAAACGCTATTGTGAGGGCATCTTAGCCCAGGAGGCTGGTTATGGTTGTCAGAACAATCTTGTAACTTTATTTCAGTCATCTGCATCCACCCACATGCTAGCCAACACTTGTAGGAGGTACTGCTTTGCAGTCTGTGCAGAGCACGAGATGCTACGAACAGAAAATGTTATTTACATTGTAAGCATCTGTTCAGTGTATGGTGCTCTCGATCCACATGAAAACCCCATCCTCTGCAGTACAGATTCCTGCTCTTATTTCACTTGTTTTCATTTAACTCCCACAATAATCATCATGCACCATCCTGCGTTCACTCCGCCACTCCATACCCACCCTCAACTGCTGTGTAAAAACAACCTGACCTACAGTTGGAGGCCACAGTGCTTGCTGTAACTCGCAAGATCCTTTCTTCGAGGAAAAATAAGTTGCAAATGTCTGTGCCCAATACTAGATGGCAGGAATATGCCAAGCATGTGAATCTCCAGCACTACATGCTACAAAGAGATATTTACAGGGTAAGTAGCATTTTTATTTCTAAAATACAAGATCTATGTCTTGGCCTAACAGTATCAATGTGTTTATTTAATGCACTAGAAAATATGCTGGTGTTTGTGCACCTTGCAATTCAACATTGTTTTACTCTCTGGATTGATTTGCATAATCACCAAACCCTCCATGTCATGTTTTTACCAGGATAAAATGGTACAAAATAAAACATAGTTTTACATGGTAGATTATTCATTATCCTATTCATGTATATTGGAACAGCATATGTCTTAGGTTATTTTTCTATTTTAGTATGTGAATACAAATTGTTAACACATTTGACATGTTTGCTTTTGCATTAAAAACCCATTTTAGGACTTGTTATATCTTTGTCTTGTAGTTTCTTTGCCATGGAGCTATATTGGCCTAATATGAGCGCATACGAACATTTCTCAAACACAGGGCCCTTTTTGGATGCCATACAACATAGAAGGGAAGAATCTGTATTGTTTTTATGCTTCATTTTAATTTTACTTTGGAGCAATGCCCCGGCAATGTGTTAATGTATGAGTTTGAAGGACCGGAGATCTGGCGATTGAGGAAATCTAAAAGAACAATAGTGTTGATTGGTAGTTGTACACATTTGTTTTATAATGTGTAAAAGGGAGGCGTGCTTCAAAAAGACAAAGTACTCTCATTGATGTTTTAGACATAGTTTCATGGTTTAATGCAGTATTATCACATAGAAATACTGTCAAATGTAATTTCAATTTACATTATCATACTTTTAAGGCTGTGTCATCAAATTTTTACGTTAATGACTTGTGCATCAAAAATCCAGGTTTGGTAATCCAGTGCTTTGTATATTTCTTATTTTTATAGCTCTCCACATAAAATGAAATACTAGGTTGCAAACATAAGGAATGAGAGTGGTGGCGATACAAATCATGTGATGTCCTCAGTTCTAAAAGTTGAATTTCTACAAGATGGTTTGAGGCTTTTTCCTGAAAGAGTTGATGTGTGAGGAAGCCTATAGATCTGCTAAATGAGAATTCAAAAAACTAGTTGTGAAAGATGTTTTTTGTCTGGCTGTTTTTTTTTTCTCAGTTATTTATGAGGATCATTTCTGTGTTGTCCTTGATTCTTGTAGCTCTGGATTCTCTGAAGTGAGAGAATTCAGCTAGGTAGTAGATTTGATGAAGTTGAGGCTGTTGTAGTGGAATAAAATTTAAATATGGTATGCAATTCAAGAGTAATTTAATGTAACGTACAGTAAGGGAATGCAATATTACGAGTTCCTCATGGTAAGGGGCTTGTGCATTGCGGAATAGAACTTGACTTTCAGCAGTGCTAGAGTTCCTAGATAGTCCTATAAAATGGTGTGTTTTCTCTTTCTACATTAAAGTATCAGAGATTGCACTGTCAAACAGTTTTGCCAGGCAATAGCGTTTATATTTTCTTACAAAGATGTAATTGATTTGTTATGGATCTTGCAAAGTTCAATAAATGTTATTGCAGCCAGAGTTTGGAGATACATGTGATTCGTTAGATTGTTTGTATCAGTATCAAAGTATATAGAGTATCCTAGAGGAACTGCTTGCAGCATCCATTTCTGAATGTTAATTCGTTTTTTGGTGAGATGGAAATATATGGGGTAGAAAAGCTGATCACAGCTATTGTTGGATTAGGAAGAGATATCTACAGAACATTTTATTCATCTGTGTATGACACCCTCAAATGAAGTCTCATCAGAATGTCCACATGTTCCATATTGAAATAAAATGAGTGAGGAGAATGAGGCTCAGCACACTAGAGTTGAAGTGAAGGGGATTTGTAAAATTAAATGTGGACACATTACAGCCTCCCAGATGGGAGGGAAGAGAATTTATCCAAGACCTTTTCTCCTGGTATACGGAAAAGCTATGTGTCTTATGGTTATCATTTTCAAAAGCCACTTGTAGATCAAGTAGTATCAGTAAGTAATAGCCTGTGTCTGAGTATATAGAGTACTTAATACAAAATTAATATATCTTGTTGGTGATTGTTGTTTGAAACCTAACTGGGAGATATGACGTATAATGTAGTTGTTGGCATGAATGTTGCACAGTGTTGAGTCACAGCCTCTGTGTTGATGTTCTGTTGGTATCACATCAGCCTATGAGGATTCAGTTTTTAGTTGTAGGTTTATACTTATATTTTTGCCTCATAGTCATTAGTTCTTGCCTATGTTTCATATAGCAGCGTTTGCCATAGTACTTCGAACCATCTGCTGCTAACTGTTCAACACAGTTATTAGGCAGTTCCCAGAATAATCTGCCTTGTGGCAGAGTACCTACCAGGTGAGTTCAGTGAGGTTAGCGGATGACGTGAACTTCTACTGGAGTCCTTAGAATGGAAAGTGAGGGGGGTGAGCATACAAGACAAGTAAAAGAAATGTGTGCCACAGGTCCCGGAAAACTCAAGTGCCAGACTTCTACATTCAGGTGGTATCCATAGTTCTCTTTGGGCCTTGCCCAATACAAAAATTATGTGTGTGTCTGCTTCGGCTCTGCATGGTGGATCTGAAGGTGACAAAATTGAGTAATTTTGATCTTAACATACCAGCTTGGACCAGGCAAACATGCTTATGAGACTTTCGGTGTTGGTCAGAGGCCTTTTAAATCAAGCTTCTTTTCTAAACTCTCAGAAAGTGGAAGCACAATGACCTAATAGCTCTAAACTTGGTAATGTTGCTCATTAGTATTGGTATCTCAGTAGAACCACAAATGCATTGACATTCCTAAATAAGTCTGAAATGCTTGAAGAACTTGATTTTAACTTCACAGTGAAATGTATTATAAAATTGATATTACCAGGGACTTTATTTCTCTTGTGATGGGATGCTGTATCATTTGCACCTTCTCTAAAAGAGTATTTACATTATTAATAGATTCATCAGCCCTTTTCATAATGGGCTTGCTACAAAAGAGCTAGCAAATTAAATTGGACTATTACTTAGTGAGGAATTACTGTTTTTTTTGTCAGTTGGTGTCAAGCTCCATCAACAGATCATTGACGTAATTAACTCACTTTCACAGTAATAAAGCCTGTTTAGCACCTCCTACATAGGTCTGTGGTTACAAGTTGCTTAAAAATAATTAATTGCTTAACGGTAAGACATTCTTTATCAGTTTTTAGATAAGCAGTTCCCAATTTGCATCAGTGCAGCGGCTGAAACTATGTCCTACCAGCTACTCACCATTTTTGTTGTGATCAGTGGTAGCCATCCATCCTAAAAGGTGCGGAATTTAGTTCAGAAATTAAAATCCCCTGGATAAGCTTTTAGTCTTGGGTTTGTTTCTAAGTGACCCTAGTTTATCCTTTGATATCCCTAAAATATAGAATGTGAGAACATTTTAGCTTACAACACCTAATATTAACAGCATGTCCCTGGTTGTAAGTTAAAAGGGGTGGCTCGTTCTTATATTCCCCATTAAATTGATGAAAATGGGGATCTTCTGGTAAATATAAAACCTATTCGAATGACCAACCACAGATATCCATTTGTGATTCATAACTTTGGGTTTTTACACACATCACTGCTGCGAGTGCTCCTCACACTTCTGTGTCTTTTTTTTTCTCCTGAAAATGAGGGGTTATTTTGTTCTAGTGTAGCTTGTACCTAAGTTTGAAGCAATTAGTTTGTTCATAAGCCATCCAAGCTGGCAGATGTATTATGTTGAGGTAGAAAAAAAGCCTATTGATGAATGACTATAATCCCCACCCGTTTTGGTTATTTTGGATTCTTTTCCTCACCTTATCTCTGCTGCAGGACCTAATAATGGACCACTGTTCTCAGGAGGCAGAACTTATTATTTATATACCAAAAATAGTTCTTTGTTACAGTTGTTGATTTCTCTTCCAATTATGCTTCAGTCTAAATGTTGTGCAACTTAGATGTTAAGTAAACATCTAGGTGTTCCAATAATAGGCCTTTTTGTAAGGGTTGTAACATTCCGTATTTAAACTAATGGTGCGAAAACATTAAACCAATTTTTATCAAACGTTTCTTCCTCCAGTCTTATATATATATATATATATATATATATATATATATATATATATATATATATATATATATAATGTGTTCGATGGCATGTGTAGCTGCAGATACACATACTGTGCACATCCCGCCATCTAGTGTTGGGCTCGGAGTGTTACAAGTTGTTTTTCTTCTAAAGTCTTTTTTCGAGTCACGAGATCGAGGGACTCCTCCCCTTTCGGCTCCATTGCGCATGGGCGTCGACTCCATCTTAGATTGTTTTCTTTCCGCCATCGGGTTCGGACGTGTTCCTTTTCGCTCCGCATTTCGGTTCGGAAAGTTAGGTAAAATCTCTGAAAATTCGACGGTATTGTTTGCGTTCGGTATCGGGTTAGTTACAACAGATCGACACCGAATCCTGAAGAGCTCCGGTAACCCTTCGGGGTTTTCGATTTCCCTGCGGGGCCTGGTCGGGCCCGACCACGTGCGTCTTCAAGGCTAATGGAACGGACCCCATTCCGCTTCTGCCCCGAATGTCACAACAAGTATCCTTATACAGATCAGCATCTGGTCTGTAATTTGTGTCTGTCTCCAGACCACAAAGAGGATACCTATGAGGCCTGTCGAGCGTTTCGGTCCTCAAAGATGTTAAGAGACCGAAGAGCAAGGAGACTACAAATGGCGTCGGCGCCAACAGGACAAAGACACTTGGAAGAGGAAGAAGAAACCTTTTCCATCGAGGATTCGGACTCGGACGAGGTCGACCCCGAACAGACGCCAAAAACCGTGAGTAAGACATCGGTACACAAAACTCACGGGAAAAGCACTAAAGCCCAGGGGACGCCACCGCCAGCAGGCCATGGCTCAACCCGAAAAGTAGGTGACCGACCATCGGCACCGAAAAAGGGCATGCATGTGTCGAAGTCATCCGACTCCGGTCGAGATACCGGCACAGAGCAGACTCGACACCGGGTCAGAGCAATCTCTGCACCGAGAGGGCGGCACCGAAACAAGTCTGCACTGAGAGATCAGTACGCCGAAGATAAAAAAAAAGTGTTGTCGGAACCGAAAAAGACAGCCGAAAAGGTTTCCAAACCGAAACATCCGGCATCGGAGCCGAAATCAAGTTCCTACACAGAAGAACAAGGCCTGTCCTCACAAATGCAAGGACACAGATTCGGACAGGAACTAGAGTCCATAGAGCCAGATTACACCCAAAGAAGGCTCCACATACAAAAAGACACAGGGAAGATCAGTACTCTTCCCCCAATTCGAATGAAAAGAAAACCTGCCTTCCAAGAGAAACACAAGCAGCCACAGGCAAAGGTGGCAAAACAAGTAACCCCGCCACCATCTCCACAACGCTCACCACAACCATCACCGGTAGCCACTTCACCAATGATGCAGTCACCAACTCATACCGGAATGAGTCAGGATGATCCAGACGCATGGGATCTTTATGATGCGCCAGTATCAGATAACAGTCCCGACTGTTATCTAGCGAGACCGTCACCACCTGAGGACAGTACAGCATACACACAGGTGGTGTCAAGGGCAGCGGCGTTTCATAATGTCACCCTGCATGCAGAACCCATCGAGGATGACTTTTTATTTAACACACTATCGACCACACATAGCCAGTACCAAAGTCTCCCTATGCTACCGGGAATGCTAAAACACTCCAAACAGGTGTTTCAGGAGCCTGTGAAGGGCAGGGCCATTACTCCAAGGGTGGAGAAGAAGTACAAACTGCCACCAACAGACCCTGTGTACATCACGCAGCATTTAACACCAGACTCCGTGGTAGTAGGGGCAGCTCGCAAGAGAGCGAACTCACACACCTCAGGAGACGCACTACCACCAGACAAGGAGAGTCGCAAGTTCGACGCTGCGGGGAAAAGGGTTGCGGCACAAGCAGCCAACCAATGGCGCATTTCCAACTCCCAGGCCTTGCTGGCTAGATATGATAGGGCTCATTGGGACGAAATGCAGCATTTCATAGAACACCTGCCCAAAGAGTTCCAAAAGAGAGCACAACAAGTGGTGGAGGAAGGACAGAGTATTTCGAACAATCAAATACGGTCAGCAATGGACGCAGCGGACACAGCTGCTAGGACTGTAAATACAGCAGTGACCATAAGGAGACACGCCTGGCTGCGTACATCAGGATTCAAGCCGGAAATACAACAAGCCGTACTGAATATGCCATTTAACGGACAGCAGTTGTTTGGCCCGGAGGTGGACACTGCTATCGAAAAACTCAAAAAAGACACAGATACGGCTAAAGCCATGGGCGCACTCTACTCCCCACAGAGCAGAGGCACTTTCCGAAAAACACAGTTTCAAGGGGGCTTTCGGGGACAGAACACAGAACCCTCAACCTCACAAACAAGGCCCACTTATCAGAGTCAATATCAGCGGGGAACTTTTCGGGGACAATATAGAGGGGGACAATTCCCAAAGAGTAGAGGAAAGTTCCAGAGTCCCAAAACTCCACAAAATAAACAGTGACTTCAACGTCACAAATCCCCAACACATTACACCAGTGGGGGGGGGGGGGGGGGACTAACCAAGTTCTACAAACACTGGACAGAAATAACAACAGACACGTGGGTCCTAGCCATTATCCAGCATGGTTATTGCATAGAATTTCTACAATTCCCACCAAATGTCCCACCGAAAACACACAACATGTCCAAACAACATATGGAACTCTTGCAACTGGAGGTCCAAGCGTTGTTTCAAAAAGATGCAATAGAAATAGTACCAATTCATCAAAGCTGAACAGGAGTTTACTCCCTGTACTTTCTCATACCCAAAAAAGACAAAACTCTGAGACCTATATTAGATCTCAGAACACTAAACATCTACATCAAATCAGATCACTTTCACATGGTAACACTGCAAGACGTGATCCCACTGCTCAAACAACAAGACTCCATGACAACACTGGACCTAAAGGATGCATATTTCCATATACCTATACATCCTTCCCACAGAAAGTACTTAAGGTTCGTATTCCAAGGGGTACATTACCAGTTCAAAGGGTTGCCATTCGGGATAACAACAGCGCCAAGAGTTTTTACAAAATGCCTGGCAGTAGTGGATGCACATATCAGAAGGCAGCAAATACACGTGTTCCCGTACCTAGACGATTGGTTAATCAAAACACACACATTATGTCATAGAAACCCTTCACAAACTAGGTTTCTCACTCAACTATAACAAGTCACACCTACAACCATGTCAAATACAACAATACTTAGGAGCAACAATCAACACAACAAAAGGGATTGCCACTCCAAGTCCACAAAGGGTACAGGCATTTCAAAACGTAATACAAGCCATGCACCCAGAACAAAGGATACAAGTAAAGTTAGTGATGAAACTACTAGGCATGATGTCCTCATGCATAGCCATTGTCCCAAACACAAGATTGCACATGCGGCCCTTACAACAGTGCCTAGCATCACAATGGTCACAGGCACAGGGTCAACTTCAAGATCTAGTGTTGATAGACCCCCAAACATACACCTCGCTTCAATGGTGGAACAATTTAAATTTAAACAAAGGGCGGCCTTTTCAAGACCCAGTGCCTCAATACGTAATAACAACAGATGCCTCCATGATAGGGTGGGGAGCACACCTCAACCAACACAGCATCCAAGGACAATGGGACACTCAGCAGAGACAATTTCACATAAATCACTTGGAACTACTAGCAGTATTTCTAGCGCTGAAAGCATTTCAACCTATAATAACCCACAAACACATTCTTGTCAAAACAGACAACATGACAACGATGTATTATCTGAACAAACAGGGAGGAACACATTCAACACAGTTGTGTCTCCTGGCACAGAAAATATGGCATTGGGCGATTCACAACCACATTCACCTAATAGCGCAGTTCATACCTGGGATTCAAAACCAGTTAGCAGACAACCTCTCTCGGGATCACCAACAGATCCACGAATGGGAAATTCATCCCCAAATACTAAAAACTTACTTCCACAGGTGGGGAACACCGCAAATAGACCTATTTGCAACAAAGGAAAACGCAAAATGCCAAAACTTCGCATCCAGGTACCCACAGGTTCACTCACAGGGCAATGCGTTATGGATGAGTTGGTCAGGGATATTTGCATACGCTTTTCCCCCTCTCCCACTCCTTCCATATCTAGTAAACAAATTGAGTCAAAACAAACTCAAACTCATACTAATAGCACCAACTTGGGCAAGACAACCTTGGTACACAACACTACTAGACCTCTCAGTAGTGCCCCATATCAAGCTACCGAACAGACCAAATCTGTTAACTCAACACCAACAACAGATCAGACACCCAAATCCAGCATCGCTGAATCTAGCAATTTGGCTCCTGAAGTCTTAGAATTCGGGCACCTAGACCTTACACAGGAATGTATGGAGGTCATAAAACAAGCTAGGAAACCAACCACAAGACATTGCTATGCAAATAAGTGGAAAAGATTTGTTTATTACTGCCATAATAATCAAATTCAACCATTACACGCATCTGCTAAAGACATCGTCAGCTACCTACTGCACTTACAAAAGTCAAAGTTAGCTTTTTCATCCATTAAAATACATCTCGCCGCAATTTCAGCTTATCTGCAAATTACGCACTCAACTTCATTATTCAGGGTCCCAGTCATAAAAGCATTTATGGAGGGTCTGAAAAGAATTATCCCACCAAGAACACCACCAGTTCCTTCGTGGAATCTCAACATTGTCTTAACACGACTTATGGGTCCACCTTTTGAACCCATGCACTCATGTGACATACAGTACTTAACATGGAAGGTAGCTTTTCTGATAGCTATAACATCTCTCAGAAGAGTAAGTGAAATACAAGCATTTACTATACAAGAACCCTTTATTCAGATACATAAACATAAAGTAGTTCTACAAACAAATCCTAAATTCTTACCTAAGGTCATATCACCGTTCCACTTAAATCAAACAGTGGAACTCCCAGTATTCTTTCCAGAACCAGATTCGGTAGCTGAGAGAGCATTACATACATTAGACATTAAAAGGGCACTAATGTACTACATAGATAGAACGAAACAAATTAGCAAAACAAAACAATTGTTTGTTGCATTCCAAAAACCTCATACAGGGAACCCAATATCCAAACAAGGCATTGCCAGATGGATAGTTAAATGTATTCAAACCTGTTATATAAAAGCAAAAAGAGAACTGCCTATTACACCAAAGGCACACTCAACTAGAAAGAAAGGTGCTACCATGGCCTTTCTCGGAAACATACCAATGACTGGTAAATGTATGAGGCGTAGACCATGTGGCTGCCTTACATATTTCAAACATTACTGCGTGGATGTGTTAACAACACAGCAAGCCACAGTAGGACAAGCAGTATTACGAACTTTATTTCAAACAACTTCAACTCCTACAGGCTGAACCACCGCTTTTGGGGAGATAACTGCTTACTAGTCTATGCACAGCATGTGTATCTGCAGCTACACATGCCATCGAACGTAAAATGTCACTTACCCAGTGTACATCTGTTCGTGGCATGAGACGCTGCAGATTCACATGCGCCCTCCCGCCTCCAAGGGACTGTAGCCGTTTTAAGTTGAGAAAAAATCAGATTTGTAAATTTGTAAATATATTACTTTTAAACACATTATGTACATACATATTTACTCCATTGCATGGGCACTATTACTATATACACAACTCCTACCTCACCCTCTGCGGGGAAAACAATCTAAGATGGAGTCGACGCCCATGTAGCTGCAGATACACATGCTGTGCATTATCCTGCCATCTACTGTTGGGCTCGGAGTGTTACAAGTTGTTTTTCTTCGCAGAAGTCTTTTTGAGTCACGAGACCGAGCGACTCCTCCCCTTTCGGCTCCATTGCGCATGGGCGTCGACTCCATCTTAGATTGTTTTTTTTCCTCCATCGGGTTCGAACGTGTTCCTCTTTGCTCCGTATTTCGAATCGGGAAAGTTAGCTAAAGTATTGAAAATTCGACGGTATTGTTATCGCTCAGTACCGGGTTAGTGTTAGTGTATCGGCACCAACATCAAGACCACTTCGGCGGCCCTTTGGGGCTTCCACTCTTCAGCGAGGCCTGGTCGGCCCGACCACACCCGTCGTCCCAGACTAATGGACCGGACCCCCTGCCGCTTCTGTCCTAAGTGTCAATGCAAATTATCCTTATACAGACCAGCACCGGGTCTGTAATCTGTGTTTATCATCCGAACACAGAGAGGATACTTGCGAGGCTTGCCGAGCGTTCCGATCGAAAAAGACCTTAAGAGATCGAAGCGCAAGAAGACTACAAATGGCGTCGAAACCAAAGGAACAGCTCGACGTCGGAGAGGAGGAAAGCATCTCCAACCAAGAGACAGAATTGGATGAATCCGAAGGTGAACGACCCTCGACGGTGCAACGAATCGTGAGTAAACCTGCTCCGTCCAAAACTCGGGGTCACAGCAAAACATTTAAGGCCATGGGGACGCCACCGCCAGCAGGCCATGGCTCAACCCACCGAAAAGAAGGTGACCAAACATCAGCACCGAAAAAGGCCAAAGAATTACCAAAGACTTCTGACTCCGGTCGAGAATCCGGCACCGAACGATCTCGACACCGAGAGTTCGAATCGAGCAAACCACGGAAAATCTCCTCGGAACCGAAAAAGACTGTAACAGAAACTTCGGTACCGAAAAAAGCGGTCTCGGAGCCTAAAAGAAGCTCTTATACAGAAGAGCAAGGACTTTCCAGACAATTCAAGGAAAGACATTGATTCGAGCAAGAGTTAGGTATGGAAGAACCTGACCATACACAAAGGAGGTTACATATCCAAAAAGACCCTGGGAAAAATACAAACTTTACCTCCACCCAAATCAAAAAGAAAACTTGCATTTCAGGAGACAGAAATGCAACCTAAGGCAAAAGTGGTTAGAGATAAATCTCCGCCACCAATTTTCTCACCACAACCATCCCCACCGCACTCACCACAACTGTCACTAATGGCAACACCTGTAATGCAGTCGCCCAAACATACTGGGATGACACAGGATGATGCTGATGCATGGGACTTATATGATGCACCAGTATCGGATAACAGTCTGGATTTTTATCCAACAAAGCCATCACCTCCAGAAGATAGTACTGCATGGTACTATCCAGGTCAGCTACGTTCCACAACGTAGCAATGCACATAGAGCCAGTGGAGGATGATTTCCTTTTTAACGCTCTGGCATCCACCCACGCTTCCTATCGGAGTCTGCCGATGCTCCCGGGCATGCTCAAGCACGCGCAACAAATCTTCCAGGAGCCTGTAAAGGGAAGAGCTATCACGCCTATAGTTGAGAAAAAGTACAAACCTCCCCCAACAGATCCTGTGTTCATAACACAACAACTCAGACCAGACTCAGTGGTTGTAGGGGTGGCAAGGAAAAGAGCAAACTCTCAATGGTCAGGGGACGCTCCACCACCTGACAGAGTAGAAAATGTGACGCAGCGGGCAAGCGAGTGGCAGCACAAGCAGCCAATCAATGGCAAATAGCAAATTCACAAGCCCTACTTGCACGCTACGACAGGGCACACTGGGACGAGATGCAAGAAATCATACAGCACTTGCCCAAAGAACACCAAAAACGTGCCCAGCAAGTAGTGGAAGAGGGACAGGCCATATCTAATAACCAGATAAGGTCCGCAATAGACTCGGCAGACACAGCAGCATGGACTGTCAACATGGCTGTGACCATTCGCAGACATGCATGGCTGAGAAGTTCTGGATTCAAGCCAGAGATTCAACAAGCGATGTTAAATATGGCGTTTAATCAACAACAGTTGTTTGGGCCGGAAGTCGACACAGCCATTGAGAAAATGAAAAAAGACACGGACACGGCCAAAGGCATGGGCGCGCTCTATTCCCCACAAGTCAGAGGCACCTTTAGAAAACCACAATTCAGAGGAGGTTTTCGGCAACAAACATCTGAGCCTTCCACCTCTCAAACCAGACCCACCTGTCAGGCGCAATACCAAAGGGGAGGGTTTTGTGGTTCCTATAGAGGACAATTCCGAAGAGGAAGGGGAAAATTCCTAACAACCAAACCAAGCCAGACCAAGCAGTGACTTCAGTGTCACAACACTTGACACCAGTGGGGGGGAGGCTAACCACATACTACCAAAACTGGACAAACATTACCACAGACGCATGGGTCCTATCAATTATCCAACATGGTTATTGCATAGAATTCACAAGATTCCCGCCAGATGTGCCACCCAAAACACACAGACTGCCCCAGCAACACTTACACCTATTACAAATAGAGGTCCAAGCACTACTACAAAAACAAGCGATAGAGCTCGTACCCAATCATCAAAAAGGAACAGGAGTCTACTCACTATATTTCCTGATTCCAAAAAAGGACAAAACGTTAAGACCTATCTTAGATCTCAGAACACTGAATCTCTTCATCAAATCAGACCACTTCCACATGGTAACACTTCAAGACGTAGTTCCCTTATTAAAAAAGGAGGAATACATGACAACATTGGATCTCAAGGATGCGTATTTCCACATACCCATCCATCCTTCTCACAGAAAATACTTAAGGTTTGTAATGCACGGCATACACTATCAATTCAAAGTGCTACCGTTCAGAATAACAACAGCCCCAAGGGTATTCACAAAATGCCTAGCAGTAGTAGCCACTCACATAAGGAGACAGCACATGCACGTATTCCCATATTTAGACGACTGGCTAATAAAAACCAACACTCAACAACAGTGTATTCTTCACACGCAATATGTCATAGAAACTCTACACAAACTAGGGTTCTCTATAAATTACCAGAAATCACATCTGCAACCATCCCAAATACAACAATACTTGGGAGCAACACTCAACACACAAAGGGAATTGCCACTCCAAGTCCATAAAGAGTCCAATCGTTCCAAAATGTAAGATCAAGCATACAACCAAACCAACACTACACAGTAAGGTTTGTAATGAAACTTCTAGGCATGATGTCCTCATGCATAGCCATTGTCCCAAATGCAAGATTACACATGCGGCCCTTACAACAGTGCCTAGCAAAACAATGGACACAAGCACAGGGTCAACTTCAAGACCTAGTGTTGATAGACCGCCAAACACACTCCTTGCTTCAATGGTGGAACCCTATAAATTTAAACAAAGGGCGGACATTCCAAGACCCAGTGCCTCAAGTTGTTATCAGAACAGATGCTTCCACGATGGGGTGGGGAGCACACCTCAAGAATCACAGCATACAGGGTCAATGGGACAATCAACAAAAACAACTTCACATAAATCATTTGGAACTACTAGCGGTTTTTCTAGCATTAAAAGCGTTTTCAACCACTAATAGCCCACAAACACATTCTTGTCAAAACAGACAACATGACAACAATGTACTACCTCAACAAACAAGGGGGGGGACACACTCGACACAACTGTGTCTCTTAGCACAAAAGATTTGGCATTGGGTAATTCACAGCCAGGTTCGCCTAATAGCACAATACATACCAGGCATTGAGAATCAGTTAGCCGACAATCTGTCGAGATCACCAGCAAACTCATGAATGGGAAATACATCCCCAGATCCTACAGGATCACTTCCACCGCTGGGGTACACCAAACATAGACCTATTCGCAACAAAAGAAAACGCAAAATGCCAAAACTTCGCATCCAGGTACCCACACCCTCAGTCCAAGGGCAATGCACTATGGATCAGTTGGTCAGGGATATTTGCTTACGCTTTTCCCCCTCTCCCACTCATTCCTTATCTGGTCAACAAACTAAGTAAAAACAAACTCAAACTAATACTCATAGCACCAACCTGGGGCTCGCTAACCGTGGTACAAAACACTGTTAGACTTATTAATAGTACCTCACATCAAACTACCAAACAGACCAGATCTGTTAACACAACACAAACAACAGATCAGACACCCGAATCCAGCATCGCTCAGTCTAGCAATCTGGCTCCTGAAGTCTTAGAATTTGGACATTTAAATCTTACACAAGAGTGTATGGAGGTCATTAAACAAGCCAGAAAACCTACAACAAGACATTGTTACGCAAACAAATGGAAGAGATTTGTTTGCTACTGTCACACTAATCCAATTCAACCACTACATGCCTCCACAAAGGACATTGTAAGCTATTTATTACACTTACAAAAGTCTAATCTAGGATTTTCTTCCATTAAGATCCATCTCACTGCAATATCTGCCTATCTGCAGATTACACATACAACATCACTTTTTAGAATCACAGTCATTAAAGCATTTATGGAGGGACTAAAAAGAATCATACCCCCCCAGGACACCACCAGTACCTTCGTGGAACCTTCATATTGTATTAACACGACTCATGGGTCCACCATTTGAACCCATGCATGCTTGTCAAATGCAATATCTGACTTGGAAAGTAGCCTTTCTAATAGCTATCACCTAACTTAGAAGAGTACGTGAAATACAAGCATTTACTATTCAAGAACCCTGTATACAAATACGTAAACATAAAGTGGTTCTCGTACAAATCCAAAATTCTTACCAAAGGTCATATCACCATTCCATCTAAACCAAACTGTGGAACTCCCAGTCTTCTTTCCACAACCAGACTCAGTAGCTGAAAGGGCCTTGCATACATTAGACATAAAAAGAGCACTAATGTATTACATTGACAGAACAAAACAATTTCGTAAAACAAAACAATTGTTTGTAGCTTTCCAAAAACCTCATGCAGGTAACCCTATATCCAAACAAGGCATTGCCGGATGGATTGTTAAATGTATTCAAACTTGCTACATTAAAGCAAAAAGAGATTTACCTATTACACCAAAATCACATTCCACTAGAAAGAAAGGCGCCACAATGGCTTTTCTTGGGAATAAACCAATGACAGAAATTTGTAAGGCAGCCACTTGGTCTACGCCACATACATTTACTAAGCATTACTGTGTAGACGTGTTAACAGCACAAGAGGCCACAGTAGGACAGGCTGTATTAAGAACATTATTTCAGACAACTTCAATTTGTACAGGCTAAACCACAGCTTTTTGGGGAGATAACTGCTTAGTAGTCTATGCACAGCATGTGTATCTGCAGCTACACATGCCCGGGAACGGAAAATGTCACGTACCCAGTGTACATCTGTTCGTGGCATGAGACGCTGCAGATTCACATGCGCCCTCCCACCTCCCGGTAGCCTGAAGCCGTTTTTAGTTGCATAACAATTGTAAATGTGTAAATAAATAATATTTTATTAGACATTAGATACATACATTACTACTCCATTGCATGGGCACCTCTAGTATACTCACAACTCCTACCTCACGCTCTGCGGGGAAAACAATCTAAGATTGTAATTGTAATCGTATTTATATAGCGCTTACTACCCCTGACGAGGCGTCGAAGCGCTTTTCGATGAGTAGCACGCTACTCCGGTACCCAACAAGAATTAGTGATGGATTAGTATAATTTAAATAAGGAGTACAGTTTTAGTATTATTATGAGTTAATTTGAGTTGCGGATATGAGAGTTTGTTAGTTAGATTGACTGGAGTAATGGAGGGGTGGAGGAGGAAAGAAATCCAGAAGTGTTAGTTGGGAGTTTATCCTTCATTTACTCAATCCAAAGGCTTGAGATGAATAAAAGGGGAGCGGAGGAGAAAGAGGATGTGGAAGGGTTAGGGAGAGCATAGTAGCAGGGTGAGATGAATGCAGGAGAATTTAGTAGGGTTGTGTGGGAGGTCACAGAGGTAGAGTGAGGTTTGGTGAGTTAGATGTGGAGGTGGAGGGAAGAGCTTAGGCAGAGATATTTAGGAGATGAAAGTGGTCGAAGGGATTTGGGATGAGTCCGAGTGAGAATGGAGGATAGTTTGATAGAGACATGACATAAGAGTGATGAGTAGATAAGTGTGATAAAAAGAGAGCAGAAATTCATAGATATCTAGTATAACAACCCATGCAATGATCCACAAACATGCCAGACACAGAAACAACATATACACATACATACATATATATATATATATATATATATATATATATATATATATATATATATATATCCATACACACACACACACACATGAATACACACACATATGCACATACAATACATAATTAGAATCATGGGTAAAAAATACTTAGTCAGACAGGTTTAAAAGAGTGTGTGTGTATTTTATTGTTATTGGTTTAGTTTCTGTAAAATGAGCATCGTGGCCTACCCAACCGGAGTATTTTCTACGAGTATGTCAGTAAGCGTTACCTAGCATGTTTTATATGCCCCGTTTATATTGTACACTAAGGGTACGTGATGGGCCACAGGGTAAGCGTCTCCAGCAACCTTGTGTGCCTTTGGCAATGTGATTGTTACTAGTGCGTCTTTGTGGAGATGTCCTTGTGCTTCTGAGCATCAACAACGCACCACCGGAATCGGCGGTAAACGCATTGGGGTCGTTTTGGAAAGCTGTCCATCATCCTGGTAAAAGGCGGGAATTCCTTTACCTACTTCGAGGGTGGACGGGGCGTGGCTCAGTGGGCGGAGCTTACAGGTGCTTTATAAAGGGAGAACCTTCTACTCTTTGTCTCCAGCAGAGGAAGATAGAACCCGAGCGTCACAGTCAGATACAGATTACGCTCCAGTACATCATCAGTTCACCTCCAGGAAGGATTCTAGATCTTTTCTGCTATGGGATCTCTGAGCGTACAGCCTTGCTTTATCTTTGCCAAGCCCAAGAGTTAGGGTGGCTTGTCCTTTCCAGAGGCTGATCTTCAACTGCGGCACCTGCTACGTTTATATTTCTAAGTGCTTCCTGTTGCGGTTTAGTTTCTGTAAAATGAGCATCGTGGTCTACCCAACCGGAGTATTTTCTACGAGTATGTCAGTAATCGTTACCTATCATGTTTTATACGCCCTGTTTATATTGTACACTAGGGGTACGTGATGGGCCACGGGGTAAACGTCTCCAGCAACCTTGTGTGCCTTTGGCAATGTTATTGTTACTAGTGCGTCTTTGTGGAGATGTCCTCGTGCTTCTGAGCATCAACAACGCACCACTGGAATCGGCGGTAAACGCATTGGGGTCGTTTTGGAAAGCTGTCCATCATCCTGGTAAAAGGCGGGAATTCCTTTACCTACTTCGAGGGTGGACGGGGCGTGGCTCAGCGGGCGGAGCTTACAGGTGCTTTATAAAGGGAGAACCTTCTACTCTGTCTCTCCAGCAGAGGAAGATAGAACCCGCGCGTCACAGTCAGATACAGATTATACTCCGGTACATCATCAGTTCACCTCCAGGATGGATTCTAGATCTTTTCTGCTATGGGATCTCTGAGCGCACAGCCTTGCTTTATCTTTGCCAAGCCCAAGAGTTAGGGTGGCTTGTCCTTTCCAGAAGCTGTTGGCACTGCAAAGTGATGTTGGCGGGGTAAGCTGGAGTCCCCAAACTGCAGAGTGCTACCATGCAATATCTGGGGGTCAAATGGATGACTTGCATCAGTCAGTACAGGGGTGTTGTACAAATTGCATCAAAATAATTTCTGACCACTGTAGGTACACAGTGCTTGCGGTCTCATTTCTGAAGCATCTTTTTTGCGGTTTATCAGAGAACACAATAGGCGTCAAGTTAATGCCGCACTGTCAAACCTTGAGTAAGAAAGATTCTACACCAAGAACACAAAACCTGAACGTTACAAGATATTCATATAAATTCCCCAAGGAAACACTAATGCATGGGCTTACTAGGCAATACTGATGAATCGGTTACGCCTTGGTTCCAGGTTTTACGACTACAGAATGGCAAGACTAGAGGCTAAAGGAATGATGTCAGTTGACATTTCATGAAAAGAACTACAAAATCATGCCCTTTAAATTACAAAGAGAGTAACTACTGTGTTTAGATATCAGTATAATGCAACCTACAGGAGACTTAAGTGCTCAGGCATAATTTCCTGTCCTTACATCTCTGCATCTCCATGCACACTGGCTTTAGTTCAGCAGTATCAGTCTGCGCCGTAATGGATGGGCATCTCAACAATTATTTGGAAGCAGCTGGAACAAGCAGAGAGAAGAACTTCTCCAAGGCTCTGTGTTGGCAAGTGCTATATAGAGCAGCGGAATATCCCTTCCAACAGCAACATATTTTATCAAAGAGAGAAACCAGTCCAATACTATCACAGGCTAAATATAAAAACACTACTACTCTACACACCAAAACTGTGTACAATAAGATACACAAACTGCCAGCACAATATACATGCAGCTCATTAGTTCTTCTATACTCCATATCAACCTTGGATAATGTATGATAGAAGTGCAGCTGAATGCTACTGACAACTGGGAAAGTTGGTCATTTCTGTCCCCTGCGATCACTTGCTGGGCCAAAATCCTAAACTGGTGAAAAGAAATCTCAATCTTTTCTGGTACAGAGGCAAACAGGTTTCGCACAGCACTGTAAATGCAGTATAGGTTTTAGGAAAAACCTTAACCCCCCAGCACAGATCTAGGTCACATGTTTATAATATTTAGTGTCAAGGACTGACAGACTTCTGAAGCAAGGCTGTTTTGAATATCACACCATTGTTAGAAGGAGACTGTATGAAGTACACCTAATGCACTACTGCAGATCTCACTTCTATTAGAGATTAGCATCTTAATGTTCACCTCAAAGGTAGTAGTACCTCAGACAAGAAAAGGAGGTAACTGTGCCTCAGTAGAGTTGAGCAAACATCCTTGTTTCCTACAACGAAATCTGTGGTGTTCTCGTGTACATGCGTCTCGTATGTCACAAGATAGATGGAGCTGGGGTATTCTGGAATGTGGGAAACCGTGAGAGACCGTTGAGAAAGGCGGAACAAGTGAAGCAAGGCGGTCATGGTGGGGGTGTATATCAAATAAACAGGACATCCCGAAATACCTACTTGCTCCTGTGAGTTATCCAACGTCACATTTGGGGAAGAGCAAATCTATAACCCACTCACCTCAACATCTGCTACTGTTTAACAAGGAAGAAACTTACTTTGTGGCGGTGCAGTAGCAGCTTCATCTGGTCACGAGGAGAAGTAAGTGAAATGATGGCTGCATAGTATTTAACCCCAGGCCACGTACGGCTGATGGAGTCGACGCCCATGCGCAATGGAGCCGAAAGGGAGGAGTCACTCGGTCCCGTGACTCGAACAGACTTCTTCGAAGAAAAACAACTTGTAACACTCCGAGCCCAACACTAGATGGTAGGATAATGCACAGCATGTGAATCTGCAGCGTCTCATGCCACGAACAGATGTACACTGGGTAAGTGACATTTTCCATATATGTGTGTATGTATATCTATGTGGGTGGAGGGGGGTGTGTGTATGTATGTGTATATATATATATATATATATATATATATATATACACACACACACAACCGGATGAGCTTTTGCCCTTGGAGGACCATTAGTTAATTCTTCTAAACACAACAGACAAGGATTACAGAAAGTATTTAGCTAATTCAGTACATTTTTGCTGTTTTCTTCGCCTTTTTCCCTTAATCATGTCTTTGACAAAGCCCTTTAAATACAAAACCTGTGCTTTGAAAAGTGGTTCAGGAGTGCATTGGTGAAAAACCTGTAAAGTTGTTTTTTGTGATGTTTGGTCTTGGATCACACCTGCATTGGTGTTGCCTGTAGCTGTTGGTCAGCCAAAGCATGGAGGTTAAATTGAGGCATGATCTATGGTCTCAAAATACCAATTCTGGCATACTGTGGACTAAGTCTGCCACAGAAAACCAAGCTGGACATATAGATTTTCAGGCAGACAAGGCAGGTAAAATTTGATGCATATCAGACCTTGAAGCTTTCTCTTACAAGTAGATGAAAATGTAGAAGAGAGACAGATTAATGCTCTCTTCAGGTAAACCAATGCTTCTTTTGAGCTCTGTTATTGTTAGGATGTAATAATTCTTCCGAAATTAGGAGCTAAAATGTCAGACGTACATAGATTGCGGAATTGTTTGTGTGATTTCTATTGGTGGGGAGGAGCTACTGATACTTGCTTTAAGAAGCTAATAAGCATTTTCTATTTCACATATAGTCTCAGGCTATCTTTCCGCCCAATTTTGGCCAAATTACTACTGATAGGCTTTGTTCTTGCCATTATTTGCTCGATGTAGTAGATAGAAGGCGTAAGGAATCAGCCTCGGGTGTTTCCCAATTATCGACTTTCATTGTTTAGCGATGGGTGTCACTTACTCCTAAAGGTTTACGTAATGAAGTATTTAGACTTATAAAAAAAAAAAAACTGGTTTCCAAATTTTTAAGCATGTAATTCTGACTTTCTCTTTTAAATTAACAATGTTTGTAAGAAACAATGCCTTCTTACGATTTTGTTGTTAGCCTGATGTTTCCCTTCTGACTGATATTCTTAGCTAAATCACCAATTACTACATATGCAACAGTAATTCCTTCCAGTTTAAGGAAATAAGACATGCATGTTTGCAAGAACAGCAGTGTCTGTGGTGTCCAGAGGTCCCACATTGTGGTTTGGCCTTCTTCCGGAGGCTTCTCTTCATAGTAAAAACAATATAGCTGTGTCGTCTTCATTATCTACACTGTTATAGACCGAGGATGGCATCCTCTCCAGTGCCCTTTGTAATTGCAGAAATTGTTGGTGAATGCCATAGACTCTGGTTTTACCATTAACAAAATCAGCTTCAGTTGACTACTTGTGGGTCTTAAGCCAAGCCTAAATACAAGCCTTTCTGAGTCAGATAATCATCTTCTCAGTCATCTATAGTTAAGTGGAGATGTTGAGACACTAGCCAGTCATCGAAGGTAAGAAGCCCTTTCAATTTGGATTTTCTAGTGAGAAAGTATCCCCTTAACTCAAAGGTTGTTGAAACCTCTAAGTTGATGTGCCTCATCAATCTATAGAGGTCTTCCAGCGAATTTGCCCCTGTGAGATTATCAAGGGGTTTGTGAAGCACTGGTGATCACACTTGCTGTGGTTCAGTCCACTTTGTGTAACTTGGCATGTGGTCAGCAAGTTACTTAAAGCTATGTTTCCATTCAGTGGTGTTCCTGGATTAGTCCATTTCTGTCATATTGTACTGATATAAATCTTCATGGATTATTTTTACTAGCAGGAAAATGACTGGGAATGTGAACCTCCAGGCCATCTCCTCTTATCACTTAATCTTATGGAAGAGTCGTCATTTTGTAGGTAGTTCAAACTGGGGGTAGGGGTCTCTTGAATATAAGTTCCATAAACAAACAATCTCTTTTCCCATATTTCCCACATTAAGACAAAGAAAACTGAAGGCCTCAGATTTCACGGTTTGGATAAGATTTATTCATAAGCGACTACATGGATAGCACACAGTGCCATCACCATGCCCCAGTGATTTAAACACTCGCATGTGATATCTACAGTAAACTGCAGGTTATTAGTTTGAGTCCAAAGCCTGTTAACTACATACCATTAAATTGGGTTGATGTTACATATTCTAATTACTAGGCATATAAAAGACAAAAACTGCATTCACATCACTTCTAATATGTATTGCAAGTCCCATTTTGATGGCAAACCTATTTACCGGCTGCTCCGTCTTCACAGGCTGTAGCGTCCACATATGCAGCAGTCCACAACCTGGAAAGAACATTGTTCAGCTTCTACATCTGCATCCTGAGGCAGTTAATCGACTTAAACATCTCTACCTCACTAGTTGAAAGGTGAGGTTTTCAAAAAGTCCTGTGTGTCCTGCATATTTATATAAGCCTTCTTTGACTTTCATCGCATATATTCATGCATTTCTGTCCTTTGTGGCAGTGAACACAATCAATTTACAGTTTTCAATAATATGTGCCTAGATGTCACCCCCCCCAATCAAACCTACTACGGTTTGTAGCCAATACTGTGAAAAACAAAGTACTCAAGTGAACAAATGTGCTTTAATCAATATACAATGATCATAAAAGCACGTAAATTCTCTGTGTGTTTTTTCAGAGACACTAGTGCATTGTTCAAGCACCGTCCAAGTCAGGAAAGATTTTCCTTGTAGTTCAATGCCCCACCTTCAGTGTTTCATGGTCAAGGTGTTTTTGCTCTACATTTTTACTGGAAGAAGTCTGTCACTGGCCAGAATCAGTAATAAAGTTTGTGTCTAATTTATCTTGTTACTTCTGCTGTTCATGCATTTCGACCTCTGGCATTCAGAAGATCTCCTCAGGACAGGGGCTGGTGAGGATGCTCTAAGCCGAAGTTTTAGAGGCCAGGGTAGAAACCAAATCTATGCACTTACCTACTCCTTTCTTAAGTGGCTGGAAAGAGGAAAACGTTTATTTTGAGTATATTCAATGGTCTGGTGGTGATTAGAATTATGTCTGAATTCAGTTTAAAATAATAAAAAACTTATCTTCAAGAAGGCCTTGACAGAACAGCTAATCTTGTACAAATGAAAAAAATGATATTTTGGTTTTTCCATATTAACGAAAAGCTTTGTATGTGGGAAGTTTAAAGAAAATTGTCATATCATGCAAGTGCTTTGCACGTTCAGAAGCTCACTCTTGGTTACTGGTAGAGTAATCTTGAGCAAACAGTCACCGCTCTAAATCCTGGCTGTGTGTACTATCGGTAGCTTCCTACAAGAATGTAGGAAACTTTGCGATAAGTCCAGTGTTAACCATTTGCATCTCTGAGACTCCACGATTACACTGCATGTTCATGGTATCAACACAGAAAAAAACGTTTCCTCCAACTAAACATTGCTAAACACTGTGTTTATACAGTTGATCACACTGTTTATTCTGATGATCATGCTTATACCAGATGCAGGGACATTTCATTGCTGTAGCTATCTTGAATTATGAAGGAGGTAATTGTATTTCTATGGAACCTTTGTAATGTAATTCCAGAAATCACTAGGCTTCCACAGAAGGGATTTTAGAAAATAGCTTTGTGGCAGTTGGCAGTCAGTCCCCACATTTTCTACCCATTATTGTCTGCAGTGTCCCAAGAAGTGTATATAAGCAGCAGTTAGCCTCTTGAGATAACATATGTTTTGCTTTCTTTTGAATGGACCTCGAGTGCTTGATACTCTTTGGTAACGTTTGTGTCACTGGAAAAAACTGTCTGGAGAGGGAATCGTAAATTTACCTGCAACATTAAGTATCCAGTGTAAGTATGTTCTCCAGGATTAAATGGCTCGTTAAAAGTAGTTGATTGGCATTTAAGCTCTGCTACAGTTACAAAACCCATGCACCATTAAGGCTTTGACTGGGGTGGTTTCTAATTGGTCTGAAAAGAGCATTAAATTGAACCAAGAAGCTCTGGACAAGTGCCCTGCAGCTTGCTTGTGCCAGTTAAGCAGCCTTCCCACTTATAATGCAGGTAAAATGAAGGGTTTATAATATTATGCATTATCTCCACTATTATCACTGTCTGGCATTCATTTGTGTTTTGTCTTGGCTCTGAATTGCTAAATTAACAGATTATTTTTGCCATATGCTACCTGGTATAGTTGTCAAGAGCAGAAGATGAGAACAAGTTAGTGACTTTGAGTATGTCCTGATTCTCGTTTTGGAATAAGTTCTGAATTGGTGATACTAACGTGTTTCTGAAGTTTGCTTTTTATCGTGTATAATTTAACCCTTTCTGAACACCTAAACATAGATGCTGAAGTACTGCAGTTGTTAACAAAATTAACTGACTTGTTAACCTGGCTCGCTCGCAATATCACCCATGTGATAAATTCAAAACACAGTTAACTTGTTTTTAAGGATGTGCTTGTGTCTGTGTGGTTACCCTATGTGAAAAGTGTCCTTCACAAAATTTAAGAGTTTCATGCTTTTCATCCTCCCTGCTAAGAATGTACTTTTTTTTTGTCATAGAGACTGTAAAGTTACAAAAATGGCTTCTTCCAACACCACTATCTTGAAATACTATAAGATGTTACCTCTGACACTCTTTGTGACTCAATTACATTATTCAGCACTCCTGAAACGCCGCAAACATGCTTTGTGTTCTGATAACATGAAATATATTTTTTAAACAAAATGGTGTTATTGCTAATCATTAGAGGTTTTGACAATACCTATAATAAACTGTCCTCACGTTTGTCATGAATACTTATTATTCAGTGCAAAATGTATTATTATTTTAGAAAATGTTATTTATTCAATTTTATTCAATTGTACAGTGTGTTTTATAGTGAAGAAAATCTAGAATGAATAACTTTGTGTGTTGGGGAAACTATTTAGTGTCCTACAGATTCTTTTTGTCTTATTGCTCGGCAAGTTGCAAAATTATAATTTTGCCATTGTGGTCGAAGTTCCTCTCCAAGGATACTTTTGTGTTTCTGTTCCTCTACTGAACGAACTTTCCTTCTTTTGAATAATCCTACAAGTAACCAAAAACAGCCATATGTTTTGTATGATGTTGTCTGCTAAGATATAATAGTGTCTGTGATAATGTACACCTCAAGCTTCCCCACACAAGTATGATTTCTATTCCCTGTCTTTACCATCAACAAAAGCTTTGTGACGTTTGTGCATTAAAGGTTTGGAAATGCTGAGACTTCCCAAAAAATCATATAAACCTGTAAAGTGTTTCAAAGTAATATGGCATGTGTCTTGATGACCCAGAAAACTAAATGTCCAAGGGCTAATAGCACTTGTGGTTAAATAGCTTTAGGCGGGGTGCAGTATTGACCCACAAGCCAGCACAAAAGCAAATATTTGAACACAAATTCAAGCAGAGAAAATCAGTTGTACTTAAACTAAGGCTTACCCTTAAATGAAATGTTTTGATGTCCGCTAGATAAACACATGTTTTGTTTGAAGACAAATAGTATATTAAATTATGTTGCAATGGCTATGTTGTGGACATGAGTTAACTGTCTTCCCCCGAGAGACTGTAGTTGTTTATGGCTATGGTCAGAGAAAGTTTTCATTGCTTAGTTTGTAAAATGTATTTTATTGGGGGATGCTATTCAAAGCAAGAAATATTTTTAGCAAATTTATTTATGCATTCACAACTAATTTTATAACTGTAATATTTGGATTTTAACTACGGTATTTCATACATTGAAGATTCGGGAATATCAGCTGACACACTTTCAAAATAAAAAATGGTTTTATTCAAGCTAGGTTATTCTCTATAGAAAATCCTGCATTTCTTCTTTGTGGCTTTGATGCTTTGTAATACACGTCAGCAAAAATGTATTGATTCTCTATATCATTCATCACTGGTTTTCATTCCCACTTTTTCTTTCCTGTTTCAGTTCCTAAGCAAGTTCGGTTTATTTGTAATTCACTCCTTCATTCATGCACCTTAAACAAATGTCAGAATTTTGTAACTTCACACCTTTGGCCAGTTCTAAATTCTTTACGTAACTGATTAGTTTTTTTTCTTGACCATACAACTCTTCACTCAACTATGTGTAAGGCATCATTGGACCTCATTGTTTCTGACATGAGGTTATCTTATTCCCTTTCCCTCTTCATGAATCAATATTTATGGATTTCAGGTAGTAGTTTTATAATAATGTAAATACTCAATGAAAAAAGAGCATTGTTTTCTGTCTAGCTACAAGAATCGGAGATCTTGCAGTTTTGGTTGTTGGGAGTAGCAAGTTTCAAATAATTATCCAAGTTTTTTTGCTTGTATTCTTTCTTTGCCTAGGAACCCTGGTTTGAGCAAGGAAGATGAAAAAACATTAGTTTTGTTCATATGTGAATAAGGGAAAGCAGAAGGCACATAACTTCATATTAATACGTGAATTATGTGTTTTTCTTGTAATAAATAAGGTAAATCGACCTCACAAATATTACTTTTCTTACAGTAATTAACATATATATATTTAATATGCTCTATCTTGTGGGGTACTGCAGGGCTCACACCTCAGTCCAGCCATGTTTAATGTCTGTATTCACCCTTTATAGTTGACTTTGTAGAGAGCTTTGGATTTACTTTTTTTTTTTCTCTTATGCAACAACACTCAGATCATCGTTTCTCTGACAGCCAAGGAAAATCAAAATGGGGGTGTCCTAAATATTTACCTATCAAAAGTACTGGCCTGGATGAATACTAACCACCTAAAATTGAACAGTGATCAATGTCCTGGTGGTAAGCAGTCAGCCCCTGTTGTGGGGGGTGGGATGGCCTCATCTATGGCCTAAGACTCCTGGAACTTGCCCCAGCCCAGTGCCAGCTGCTAAGAATTTGGGAATTTGGTTAAAAATAACAAGCTCTCAATGAACACCCTGATCACAAATCTAGATACCTCCTGTTTTACAATGCTTAAATGGCTGAGAAAGATTTTTGGCTGTATCTGCTCTCAGCAGAAAGAACAGTAATGCAAACGTTGATGCTCTCTCATTTGGAATACAGCAACATCTTGTATCTGTGTGTTAGAGAGGGTGCCCTCAAGCGATTACAGCTAGTCCAAAATGCCACTTCAGGGCTTTTTTTCACCTCCACAGCTAACCTTTTACATGACCTCCACTGGCTGTCTGTGGGTAGAAAAAGAATTAATTTCAGAACATTGTTACATGCACAAACTCCGATCTAACACAGGCCTGCAATATCTTAGACATCTGGTATCACCTTACAAACTACACCACTCTGTACAGTCTAGAAATTCCAACCTTTTCTCAGTTCCTAGAGTAAGAAGATCACGCCAAGGTGGCTGTGCGTTTTCCTAGCTAGGGCCTAAACTATGAAACGCAATGCCACAGTCGCTGAGATCCCGTCAGGCCCTCCATTTTTCAGAAACAACTGAAAACCTGGTTGTTTCAATAAATAATCCTATCACTCTTTAAGAAAGTAATATTTGAAGGCCTGCTGCCGGGAAACCCATTGCGGGTAGCTAGCTGTGCGCTTTACAAACCATGAATAATAATATGCGTTAAGGACTTATTATAGTGTCTCATTAAAATTGCAATAGAAGTGTTTAGAAATTGGGTCACTAGTTGGCAGACGTATACACCCTTGTCCAGGTAGGGACCGAAGTCCTAATCGGGGTAAGTCACATCACAATCCAAATTATCCTGTGCTCACCCTCTGGTAGCTTGGCATAGAGCAGGTAGGCTTAACTTAGAAGGCAATGTGTAAAGTATTTGTACAATAACTCATACAGTAACACAGTGATAACACTACAAAAATACACTAGACAGGTTTAGAAAAATAGATATTTATCTGAATAAAATAAGGTCAAAACGACAAAAATCCAGTGTACACAAACAAAGTTATGCATTTTTGAAGATTAAATCCCACAAAAGCGCTTATAAACACAATAGCTCTAACTGGGGCTATCACAATTTCATTCGTTCCAGGCAGCCAAAGGCCACAGGCGCCGGTTACAGGGTCGCACAGGCCCCCAAGCACAGCACCTTTTGAAAACGAAGAAGCAAAGATGTGGCACGGAGTCGTGGAGGTGGTGCGTCGCTCGAGCCGGTGCGGCGTCAGTCCCTTACAGCATCCGGGGAAGTGAGGTGTTGGTTCCGTACTGCAAGGCAGGGGAGGTGAGGTGTCAGTTCCGGCGAATTACCGGGGGGCTGGTGCGGCATCAGTGGCGAGATGTTGGTTCCTTGTGACCCGCGGAGTCAATTAATCCAGTCAGTCGATTTCGCAGTGCCACGATCACACTGCGGGACATTAGCAGTGACGTCTGACTTACTTTACAGGCTGCGGTTGTTGCATGCAGCGAGGACCACTGAGCAGACAGCTGTGCGGCGGCGGTGCTAGAGTTGCTGACGTCGGTGCTGGAGTCGGTGAACTAGCTAGCAGATGAAGTCTTTGTTGTCCCTGAGCCTTCAGAATAGAAGGCAAGCTCAATCCAAGCCCTTGGACAGCACTTTTAGGGAAGGCAGAGTCCTTCAGCAGGGTCAAAGACCAGCAGGGTTGCAGTCCTTCTCAGCAAAGCAGAAGAGATGAGTCCTTTGGACAGCCAGGCAGTCCCTCTGGCAGAGTCCAGATGTAGATCCAGAAGTGTGTAGTTTGGTGGTGTCAGATACCCAGTATATATATACCCAAAAGTGCCTTTGAAGTGGGGGAAACTTCAGAGTGGTTTTGAAATGCACAAGTTCCCCTTTCAGCCTAGTCCTATCTGCCAGGATCTCTGTGGGGGGGTTGTCATTCCTTTGTGTGAGGCCAGGCCAACGGCCTTTGAAGTGTAAGAAAGAGTTTATCCACCCTTCCTTCCCAGGGAGACCTATTCAGTATGCAGATGAATACAGATGTGACTGAGCACCCGGTGTTTATGGCTGTCTGGGTGGATTGTACAAGGGGCGCTGTCAACCAGCAAAGACCAGACACGGATTGGTGAAAGGCACAGGTGGCAGTAGTGCAGAGAAATGCCAATTTTCTAAAATTAGCATTTCTAAAATAGTAGTACCAAATCCAACTTCACCAGTAAGCTGTTTTTTCTATTACCATTCTGGCCATACTACCTATGACAGGGCTACTCCCTCCAGATCCGATTCTACCACTTGGTATATGATGCCATTACTAATGCTAGTCTGAAAGGAGCAGGCCTTGCGGTAGTGGAAAACAAATTTGTGAGATTTTCACTACGAGGACATGTAAAACACGTATGTAAATGTCCTGCCTGTTACTTACACAGCACCCTGCCCCATGGGTTACCTAGGGCCTTCTTTAGGGGTGACTTATATGTAGAAAAAGGGGAGTATAAGGCTTGGCAAGTAGTTGCAGTGGCAGGCCTGAGACATGGTTAAGGGGCTACTTATGTGGGTCGCACAATCAGTGCTGCAGGCCCACTAGTAGCATCAAATTTCAGGCCCTGGGCACATGATGTGCACTTTACTAGGGACTTCCAGGTAAATTATATGTGCCACTTGGGTAGGAGCCAATATTGCCATGTTTAGGGGAAAGAGCAAAATCCACTTTAGCAGTGGATCAGCATTGGAAAGTATGCAGAGTCCTAAAACCAGCAAAAAGAGGGTCAGAAAAATGGAGGGAGGCAGGCAGAAAGTTGGGGGATGACCACCCTAGGGCTGTCAGTTTTAACAAGCAGACTAATAGATTAATTGTGTGACAAAGAATAATCCCAGTAAGAACTAAGTACAGTGGTACAAATGCTTAACTAAAGTTTGTCACTGTTGGGCCTGGCTGTTTTTGCAGGGTCATCCCTAAACCTTTTGCTTCCTTCCTCCTATTTTTCCTGACCTGTTTTTGTTGGCTTTAGGACTCTGGGCACTTTACCACTGCTAACCAGTGCTAAAGTGCATATGATCTGTGTATAAATTGTACTGTTGGTTGGTTTATCCATGATTGGCATATTTAATTTACTAGTAAGTCCCTAGTAAAGTGCACTAGAGGTGCCCAGGGCCTGTAAATCAAATGCTACTAGTGGGGCTGCAGCACGGGTTGTGCCACCCACATATGTAGCCCTGTAATCATGTCTCAGACCTGCCACTGCAGTGTCTGTACTTGCCAGGCCTAACCCTTCCATTTTCCTACATATAAGACACCCCTAAGGTAAGCCCTAGGTAGCCCCATGGGCAGGGTGCAATGTATGGTTAAGGTAGGAGATATACTAAATGTCTAAAGTGGTTTATATGTCCTGAAAGTGAAATACTGCCAAATTTGTGTTTCACTGTTGCAAGGCCTATCTCTCTCATAGGCTAACCTGGGGACTGCCTTTAAACATGATAATAACGTAGATTCCTTTTGGAGCAGATAGGCATGTGGAGTTTGGGATCTCTGAACTCACAATTTAAAAATACATCTTTTAGTAAAGTTGGTTTTAATATTGTGTGTTTCTAAAAGTGGAATTTTCAAAGTGGGCATTTTCTTGCTTAAACCACTTTTGTGACTCTGCCTGTTTGTGGATTCCCTGTCTGGGTTAGTTTGACAGTTGGGCTGTTGGCACCTCTCTCTAGACAGTGACACAAAGGGGGCTGGGGTGCAGCCTGCATATCCTGATGAGCCATCTGTGCCAGGAGGGAGGGGAGGAGTGGGCACTAGCACCTGAAAGGTCTGTGCCTGCCCTCAAACAATGCAGTCTCCAACCCCCTGGTGTGTGTCTGAAGCCTTGCCTGGGCAAGGCAGGATTTCACAAACAAGTGAGACTTTACTTTGAAGTAAGCCTAATTCAAATGCCAAAATGGGTATAAGAAGAGCACCCAAAACCACAGATTTTAGACACTCTACCTCACAGACACTTCCTGGAGAAGAAACTTGAACCAGAACCTTCATCCTGCCAAGAAGAACTGATGGCTGCCCAACTGACTCACCTGTCTGCTTTCTGTGAAGGACTGCTGCTTTGCTGTTGCCCTGCTGCTCTCTGGCTGTGGTGAAGAAGTGCTCTCCAAGGGGTTGGATAGAGCTTGCCTCCTGTTCCCTGAAGTCTCAGGACCAAAAAGACTTCATCTCTACAAGAAGGACTCCTTGTGCAGCGAAATTCGACGCACAGCCTGCCAGAAACGACGTACAGCCTGTGCCGCTGTAAAAATAAATTCACTGCGCGCCGAACTGGAACGATGCAGCCCAACTTTACATTGAGAAGATCGACGCAGCGCCAGTGTAGCGACTGGAAATTCGACGCATGGCCCACTGGATCGATAGACAGCTGAACCGGCTGAGCACAGCCTGACTTCCAGAGAGGAATCGACACAGCGCCTGCCGTGCAGTAGAAAGTTCAACACAACGGCCACCGAATCGACGCAGCTCCTGTGACTTTGTTTTGCCAGCGCAGGAAATCCACACATCGTCCCCGTAGCGTCTGAAAACCCTGCAACCAGAAGAGGATCTAAGACTGGGTGCCGGAAATCGACGCACAGCCCTCCCTACGTGAAAATCAAACAACGCATCGCCTTGTGCGGCCTGAGAAATCGATGCTCGCCCCTTTGTTTCCATGCATCTCCTCCTCTGCGGTTCTTTGCAGAGATTTTGCACACGAACCAGGTTCTTTGTGCTTGAAAGAGACTTTGCTTTTAAAAGACTTAAGACACTTTATATCACTTTTACAGTGCTATCTCAACATATACTTATTGCATTTTAATCGTGTTGACCTGCATCTTATCAGATAAATATTATATTTTTTCTAAACACTGCGTGTTGTATTTTTGTGGTGCTCTTTGGTGTTATTTTATGATTTATTGCACAAATACTTTTCACATTGCCTTCTAAGTTAAGCCTGATTGCTCAGTGCCAAGCTACCAGATGGTGGGCACAGCATAATTTGGATTGTGTGTGACTTACCCGGACTAGAGTGGGGGTCCTTGCTTGGACAGGGGTAACCTGACTTGCAACCAAAGACCCCATTTCTAACAGTCACCATCGGAGATTAACTGCAAAAAATGTAAATAACCTTGCAGTGCCTCCCCATTTGTAATCATCCTCCGTTTACAATCTAGAAAATGGCAAGGCACATGGAGATTAAGCAACAGAGAAAGCATTCCTTGAAGTAGGGATACCAGTCATTACAACACAGATAATCAGTGTTACAAAGTCAATCAGTTTAACTCTTTGACTGGCTTGTCATGGGCCGGTATTATCAAGCACTCACTTTATAGACCAAAAGTTGGTCCTGGGGTTTACTCCATCACAAGACTCGCTAATCAGACGCCTCAGAATTGGGCAAATACTGGACACACTACAATGAAAATTATTTGTAAAGGTTTTATTGTGTAAACTCTTTATTGGCCAGCAATATAGGTTGGTAGTGTTTAGAAATGCAATTTTTAGAATGTTTTTTAAACAGTTGGACATTGGACCTTCCTTACTGACTAGTTTAATAATTAAGCATGCAGTGAAGTAGCTTGAATATCACAAGTCATCTGAGTAGAGAGGTTATTAGAAAGAATATGTGACATTTTTGGGGAAATTGTTTGCGATTGTCATCTAACAAAATGTCAGTATGAACATTTTTGGACTCCCTTTACAGGTAATACAATCTAAATATAGTAAGGTTTTTCATATTTTGTTTGCCGTCGGATATTTAATACTAATGATTGTAGCCATGTATGTTATATATACACTCTTGTTATTTGGACTTTTTGCGTTGAAGGACACTATTGTTCAGCCCCATTGTCTTTGTATAGTTTACAGACTTCAGATGAGCCAATCTTAAAACCCACTCTGTAATGCCTATTTACTTGAGATACAGAATCTATATACGTGATTCTCCACAGGCATGATGGTTAGGTTCATGATGACTTTTGTCATTATTTTTCTATCATATTGTTTAAGCTTTTCTTTGACTGAACATTGAAGCCACCATTTTGTCCGAAATACCAATGAGTTGTTTAACAAGCGTGTGTTGTAATCTGTAAAACCGTTCCAGACATATATTTTACTCAGTCATTAATGTGGTTATAATGTTGACATATGGTTAAATTATTATTTTCCACAATTATAGGTAACTGTTAGTATTTCGGGATCCTTTTCATATTACGTTGCTACTGTGGAAGGCAGAACAAAGACAGTGCACATTATTGTTTGGTAAAATAAAGTATGAGAAGTTTTTTACATTACTGAAATTTTGCGTCTGTGAAACACCAGTTGCATTAAGCTTGCATTCATAAGTATCACAAGCACTAAGCTTTCAATCATAAGTTTAAAACAGGGCAGCTAAAGCATCAGTTAAATGTATGTGCACTGTTATCTGCATAAGTCCTATGTACTACAATTCCTGTTCAAATCTTTGTGAAGCCTTTACATGAAATCTTTTTTCATGCCCTAGATCACCGATTCTTAACCTTTGGTCCACAATGCCTACTCGGGGGTACGCAATTGTTTAGAAAATTAAATATTAGCAAATTGATAAAGTGTATATGCAAAGAAAGCAAAATGTATAATTGAACATTTTAAAGAGCTCTGTAAATGTGAAGAAATCTGATATTGGACACAAAAAAAAAAAAACTTTTATTTATGGCATTATATACAAGAAACCGCAAACCACAGTGCAGCACAGTGACATTACAACAGCAGAGTATATAAGATAGGTATAATTTGAACAGGTACAGTAACCAAGCATACCAGGAGGGAAGAGATGAGCATTAATCAGTTGCCAGGGAATCATTCTATGAGGAGTCTTCCTTCGGGACCGGAAACCTATCACACAATGCTCCCCAAACTTCAAGATCAACAGGCAACTTATGATCCGAGCGCGTGAGACACGTCTGCGTTTCCTCTACCACCACCCATTCGCTCTTGTCTCAGACCTAGTATTCTTCAAAGGGGGGCATGGACCCCCATCTATGTGATGGCCATTCGCCTCCTTGCGAGTACCATGGCCAACAGTAGAAACCGATAGGTCATTTTACGTTTATTGGGACGAAGAAGATTGCCTAAAAGGCAAAACTAAGCTGTGAGTGGGGAAGAAAAATAAAGTGGTCTGACTCAACCAGCTTACCACCTGCCCCCAAAGGTCACTCATTGGTGGACAGACCCACGCCATGTGCATAAAATCTGCTTCCTCAACCCCGCAATGGGTTAATGTGAGAGAGAGTTCCGAATTAATTATTTGCAAACTACCCCACCCCGTGCCCCACTCCCCCACCCAAAAAGGTGTCATCTATGTGTACAGTATAGAAAATTAAAATGAACTAGTTTAAACCAGGCCTTGCTGGATGCAGACCTCTCCACGCCAATTCACAGATCCTAGCCTGGTCCACATCAGAGAACGGAGCTGCTACATCCGCTTCCAAGACCTTTCTCAGCCTTAGAGGTCCTATATTTGTATCTGCCTGTAAAGCCTTTTAGAATAGTGCGATAAGATGACGTCCAGTATCATGTAAGACGGGCACCCAACTTCGCTGACACCAGGGGTGCTGCTGGAAATGCCGCCACACAGTTCTAGCTTTGTCTTTTATGGCCGCATGATGTAAAAACTGTCCCGGACCAAGCCAAAACTGAGTCAACTCGTCTTCAAATTATATAAAGAGGTCATTAGGATACAGGTCACTCGCTAACTCGTAGCCACCCTTCTGCCAAGATTGAAATGAAATAACCTCCTCCATCTGTCAAAACTGACCCAACACCCACACCAGCTCTCTATGGAGGGGGGCTCTTCTAATCACCAACATGACCATGCTCTGCCACACCACCGCAGTCTGACGGACCACATAGTGGGCAGAAGGGGAGCGTGTTCGATCTGGCCATCAACAAGACCAGAAGCTCAGTAGATTTCACAGTGCCTGCCACTAAAGCCTTCTCCCAATTGGTACCATCCACTATCAGTTTGGTTGCATGTTGCATGTGTGGGGCATATTAATAATAATAATAATTATAAAAGTAGATTAAGTCTTTGTTGGCCCTGAGTCTTCTGAATAGGAGGAAAGCTCAATCCAAGCCCTTGGAGAGCACTTTTAGGGAAGGCAGAGTCCTTCCGCATGGTCAAAGGCCAGCAGGCAGCAGGGTAGCAGTCCTTCTCAGCAAAGCAGAAGAGATGAGTCCTTTGGACAGCCAGGCAGTCCCTCTGGCAGAGTCCAGATGTAGATCCAGAAGTGTGTAGTTTGGTGGTGTCAGATACCCAGTATATATATACCCAAAAGTGCCTTTGAAGTGGGGGAAACTTCAGAGTGGTTTTGAAATGCACAAGTTCCCCTTTCAGCCTAGTCCTATCTGCCAGGATCTCTGTGGGGGGTTGTCATTCCTTTGTGTGAGGCCAGGCCAAAGGCCTTTGAAGTGTAAGAAAGAGCTTCTCCACCCTTCCTTCCCAGGGAGACCCATTCAGTATGCAGATGAATACAGATGTGACTGAGCACCCGGTGTTTATGGCTGTCTGGGTGGATTGTACAAGGGGAGCTGTCAACTAGCAAAGACCAGACACGGACTGGAGACAGGTGAAAGGCACAGGTGGCAGTAGTGCAGAGAAATGGCAATTTTCAAAAATTGGCATTTCTAAAATAGTAGTACCAAATCCAACATCACCAGTAAGCGGGATTTTCTATTACCATTCCGGCCATACTAACTAGGACAGGGCTACTCCTTCCAGATAAAGGTATATGATGGCATTTCTAATGCTAGTCTGATAGGAGAAGGTCTTGCGGTAGTGGAAAACAAATTTGTGAGATTTTCACTCCCAGGACATGTAAAACACGTACGTACATGTCCTGCCTGTTACTTACATAGCACCCTGCCCCATGGGTTACCTAGGGCCTTCTTTAGGGGTGACTTTTATGTAGAAAAAGGGGAGTATAAGGCTTGGCAAGTAGTTGCAGTGGCAGGCCTGAGACATGGTTAAGGGGCTACTTATGTGGGTCGCACAATCAGTGCTGCAGGCCCACTAGTAGCATCAAATTTCAGGCCCTGGGCACATGATGTGCACTTTACTAGGGACTTCCAGGTAAATTAAATGTGCCACTTTGGTAGGAGCCAATATTGCCATGTTTAGGGGAAAGAGCACATCCACTTTAGCAGTGGAAAGTATGCAGAGTCCTAAAACCAGCAAAAAGAGGGTCAGAAAAATGGAGGGAGGCAGGCAGAAAGTTGGGGGATGACCACCCTAAGGCTGTCAGTTCTAACAAGCAGACTAATAGATTCATTGTGTGCCAAAGAATAATCCCAGTAAGAACTAACTACAGTGGTACAAACGCTTAACTAAAGTTTGTCACTGTTGGGCCTGGCCGTTTTTGCAGGGTCCTCCCCAAACCTTTTGCCTCCTTCCTCCTATTTTTCCTGACCTGTTTTTGTTGGCTTTAGGACTCTGGGCACTTTACCACTGCTAACCAATGCTAAAGTGCATATGATCTGTGTATAAATTGTACTGTTGATTGGTTTATCCATGATTGGCATATTTAATTTACTAGTAAGTCCCTAGTAAAGTGCACTAGAGGTGCCCAGGGCCCGTAAATCAAATACTACTAGTGGGGCTGCAGCACGGGTTGTGCCACCTACATAAGTAGCCCTGTAATCATGTCTCAGACCTGCCACTGCAGTGTCTGTACTTGCCAGGCCTAACCCTTCCCTAAGGTAAGCCCTAGGTAGCCCCATGGGCAGGGTGCAATGTATGGTTAAGGTAGGACATATACTAAATGTGTTTTATATGTCCTGACAGTGAAATACTGCCAAATTCTGGTTTCACTGTTGCAAGGCCTATCTCTCTCATAGGCTAACCTGGGGACTGCCTTTAAACATGATGATAGCGTAGATTCCCTTTGGGAGCAGATAGGCATGTGGAGTTTGGGATCTTTGAACTCACAATTTAAAAATACATCTTTTAGTAAAGTTGGTTTTAAGATTGTGTGTTTGAAAATGCCACTTTTAGAAAGTGGGCATTTTCTTGCTTAAACCATTTTTGTGATTCTGCCTGTTTGTGGATTCCCTGTCTGGGTTAGTTTGACAGTTGGGCTGTTGGCACCTCTCTCTAGACAGTGACACAAAGGGGGCTGGGGTGTAGCCTGCATATCCTGATGAGCCATCTGTGCCAGGAGGGAGGGGAGGAGTGGGCACTAGCACCTGAAAGGGCTATGCCTGCCCTCACACAATGCAGTCTCCAACCCCCCTTGAGTGTGTCTGATGCCTTGCCTGGGCAAGGCAGGATTTCACAAACAAATGAGACTTTCCTTTGAAGTAAGCCTAATTCAAATGCCGAAATGGGTATAAGAAGAGCACCCAAAACCATAGATTTTAGACACTCTACCTCACAGACACTTCCTGGAGAAGAAACTTGAACCAGAACCTGCATCCTGCCAAGAACTGCCTGGCTGCCCAACTAACTCACCTGTCTGCTTTCTGTGAAGGACTGCTGCCTTGCTGTTGCCCTGCTGCTCTCTGGCTGTGGTGAAGAAGTGCTCTCCAAGAGGTTGTATAGAGCTTGCCTCCTGTTCCCTGAAGTCTCAGGACCAAAAAGACTTCATTTTTACAACAAGGACTCATTGTGTGGCGAAATTCGACGCACAGCCTGCCAGAAACGACACACAGCCTGTACCGCTGTAAGAAATTCACCGCACGCCGAACTGGAACGATGCAACCCAACTTCACATCGAGAAGATCGACGCAGTGCCAGTGTAGCGACTGGAAATTTGACGCACGGCCCACTGAATCGATATATAGCTGAGCCAGCTGAGCACAGCCTGACTTCCAGAGAGGAATCGACACAGCGCCTGCTGTGCAGTAGAAAATTCAACGCAACCACCACCGAATCGACGCAGCTCCTGTGACTTTGTTTTGCCAGCGCAGGAAATCCACACATCGTCCCCAGGGCGTCTGAAAACCCTGCAACCAGAAGAGGATCTACGACTGGGCGCCGGAAATCGACGCACAGCCCTCCCTGCGTCAAAATCAAACAATGCATCGCCGTGTGCGGCCTGAGAAATCGATGCTCACCCCTTTGTTTCCATGCATCTCCTCCTCTGCGGTTCTTTGCAGAGATTTTGCACACGAACCAGGTACTTTGTGCTTGAAAGAGACTTTGCTTCTAAAAGACTTAAGACACTTTATATCACTTTTACAGTGCTATCTCAACATATACTTATTGCATTTTAATCGTGTTGACCTGCATCTTATCAGATAAATATTATATATTTTTCTAAACACTGCGTGGTGCATTTTTGTGGTGCTCTATGGTGTTATTTTATGATTTATTGCACAAATACTTTTCACATTGCCTTCTAAGTTAAGCCTGACTGCTCAGTGCCAAGCTACCAGAGGGTGGGCACAGAATAATTTGGATTGTGTGTGACTTACCCTGACTAGAGTGGGGGTCCTTGCTTGGACAGGGGTAACCTGACTTGCAACCAAAGACCCCATTTCTAACCGTCACTATCGGAGATTAACTGCAAAAAATGTAAATAACCTTGCAGGGCCTCCCTATTTGTTATCAACCTCAGTTTACAATTTAGAAAATGGCAAGGCACATGGAGATTAAGCGACAGAGGAAGCATTCCTTGAAGTAGGGATACCAGTCATTACAACACAGATACTCAGTGTTACAAAGCCAATCAGTTTAACTCTTTGACTGGCTTTTCATAGGCCAGTATTATCAAGCACTCACTTTATAGACCAAAAGTTGGTCCTGGGGTTTACTTCATCACAAGACTCGGTAATCAGACGCCTCAGAATTGGGCAAATACTGGACACTGTACAATGAAAATTCTTGGTGAAGGTTTTATTGTGTAAAATCTTTATTGGCCGGCAATATAGGTTGGTAGTGTTTAGAAATGCAATTTTTAGAATGTTTTTTAAACAGTTGGACATTGGACCTTCCTTACTGACTAGTTTAATAATTAAGCATGCAGTGAAGTAGCTTGAATATCACAAGTCATCTGAGTAGAGAGGTTATTAGAAAGAATATGTGACATTTTTTGGGAAATTGTTTGTGATTGTCATCTAACAAAATGTCAGTATGAACATTTTTGGACTCACTTTACATGTTAATAGAATCTAAATATAGTAAGGTTTTTCATATTTTGTTTGCCGTCGGATATTTAATACTAATGATTGCAGCCATGTATGTTATATATACACTCTTGTTATTTGGCCTTTCTGCGTTGAAGGACACTATTGTTCAGCTCCATTGTCTTTGTATAGTTTACAGACTTCAGATGAGCCAATCTTAAAACCCACTCTGTAATGCCTATTTACTTGAGATACAGAATCTCTATAAATGATTCTCCACAGGCATGAAGGTTAGGTTCATGATGACTTTTGTCATTATTTTTCTATCATATTGTTTAAGCTTTTCTTTGACTGAACATTGAAGCCACCATTTTGTCCGAAATACCAATGAGTTGTTTAACAAGCGTGTGTTGTAATCTGTAAAACCGTTCCAGACATATATTTCACTCAGTCATTAATGTGGTTATAATGTTGACATATGGTTAAATTATTATTTTCCACAATTATAGGTAACTGTTAGTATTTCGGGCTCCTTTTCATATTACGTTGCTACTGTGGAAGGCAGAACAAAGACAGTGTACATTATTGTTTGGTAAAATAAACTTATGAGAAGTTTTTTACATTACTGAAATATTGCGTCTGTGAAACACCAGTTGCATTAAGCTTGCATTTATAAGTTTCACAAGCACTAAGCTTTCAATCATAAGTTTAAAACAGGGCAGCTAAAGCATCAGTTAAATGTATGTGCACTGTTATCTGCATAAGTCCTATGTACTACAATTCCTGTTCAAATCTTTGTGAAGCCTTTACATGAAATCTTTTTTCATGCCCTAGATCACCGATTCTTAACCTTTGGTCCACAATGCCTACTCAGGGTTACACAATTGTTTAGAAAATGTAATATTAGCAAATTAATAAAGTGTATATGCAAAGAAAGCAAAATGTATAAATGAAAATTTTAAAGAGCTATGTAAATGTGAAGAAATCTGATATTGGACATAATTAACAACCCTTTTATTTATGGCATCATATACAAGAAACCGCAAACCACAGTGCAGCACTGTGACATTACAACAGTAGAGTATAGAAGATAGGTATCATTTGAACAGGTACAGTAACCAAGCATTCCAGGAGGGAAGAGATGAGTATTAATCAGTTGCCAGGGAATCATTCTATGAGGAGTCTTCCTTCGGGCCCGGAAACCTATCACACAATGCTCCCCAAACTTCAAGATCAACAGGCAACTTATGATCCGAGCGCGTGAGACACATCTGCATTTCCTCTACCACCACCCATTCGCAGATGTCTCAGACTTAGTATTCTTCAAAGGGGGAATGGACCCCCATCTATGTGATGGCCACTCCCCTCCTTGCCAGTACCATTGCCAACAGTAGAAACCAATAGGTCATTTTTCGTTTATTGGGACGAAGAAGATTGCCTAAAAGGCAAAACTGAGGTGTGAGTGGGGAAGAAAAAGTGGTCTGACTCAACCAGCTTACCACCTGCCCCCAAAAGTCACTCATTGGTGGACAGACCCACGCCGTGTGCATAAAATCTGCTTCCTCAACCCCGCAACGGGTTCATGTGGGAGAGCGTTCCGAATTAATTCTTTGCAAACTACCCCACCCACGTGCCCCACTCCCCCACCCAAAAAGGTGTCATCTATGTGTACAGTATAGAAAATCAAAATGAACTAGTTTAAACCAGACCTTGCTGGATGCAGACCTCTCCACGCCAGTTCACAGATCCTAGCCTGGTCCACATCAAAGAACGGAGCTGCTACATCCGCTTCCAAGACCTTTCTCAGCCTTAGAGGTCCTATATTTGTATCTGCCTGTAAAGCCTTTCAGAACAGTGAGATAAGATGACGTCCAGTATCATGTAGGCAGGGCACCCAACTTCGCTGACACCAGGGGTGCTGCTGGAAATGCCCCCACACAGTTCTAGCTTTGTCTTTTATGGTCCCATGATGTAAAAACTGTCCCGGACCAAGCCAAAACTGAGTCAACTTGTCTTCAAATGATATAAAGAGGTCATTAGGATACAGGTCACTCGCTAACTCGTAGCCACCCTTCTGCCAAGATTGAAATGACATAACCTCCATCTGTCAAAACTGAGCCAACACCCACAACACCAGCTCTCTATGGAGGAGGGGCTCTTCTAATCACCACCATGACTATGCTCTGCTACACCACCGCAGTCTGACGGACCACATAGTGGGCAGAAGGGGAGCGTGTTCGATCTGGCCATCAACAAGACCAGAAGCTCAGTAGATTTCAGTGTCTGCCACTAAAGCCTTCTCCCAATTGGTACCATCCACCATCAGTTTGGTTGCATGTGCGGGCATATTAAGAATACTTATTATAACCCAGAATCGGACCCCCAGACCACCATCCTCTTATCCCTTCATTAGTGTTTGACATGTGATATGGATGTGCTTCCAGGCCCAGACGAGAGATAAGGAGTGAAACGAGTTAAGTGTGTCAGTTGACAGGGAGTCCAGGGGTAGACCTGCAGCCAACACCCTATCTAATCTGCTAAACATGTGGTGTGTGGGTGGTGAAGGCTTTATCAAATGGCCTGTGAGCTGCCCATGCATCGTGCAACCCTAAATCAGAGGTCAACTCCCACAGAGAGGAGGTCATTCGTGGTTTTGTATCCTCCCGGGGGTGCTGTCTATCTCTTTCCTCATCCAACACACAGTTAAACTCACCCAACCAAAGGAGTGGACCACCACTTCAGAACCAATCACATCTTGCAGCCCATAGTAGAAGTTGGGATCATCAACGTTGGGCACGTGTAGGTTGAGCAAGAAAATGGCCTTCCAGTCATGGTTGTACTGCAGGAAGACCTATTTCCCCTGTGTGTCTGCCTCCATGTATGTGGGTGCAAAGGGGAGTCCCAGAGGCCACCCACACCAAAACTCCCCTTTTGTAGGTTAAATGAGATGCATGATACAGCTGCCCTTTCTATTTTCTTGCCATTGTATCCAATTCTGTGTCATTAATATGAATCTCCTGGAGATAAGCAATGTTAAATTGGTGGCGCTTCAACAAGGACAACACTCTGTATCATTTAACATATGGGCCCAGTTTCCGGACATTCCAGGTAAGCATCTTGAAATTACCTCAGTGTAATTCCTGCATCCCAGGTCTATGAGGATCTGCACCCCCTACCATTGCCACATACCAACACGGCTGCAAATAAAGCTGGGTATAACAAATGTACTTCAGGTTCATAGCATGAAGCTACTGTTTTACCCATAGGAATTATTTATGCTGCTCCTCAACAGTCCTGGTATAGTCAGGATAAATGGCTATTGTGTGATTGTCACATTTTGGTATTCCCTGCTCTCTAGCCACTTGAAGGATACAATCTCTGTCCCTGTAGTTCAATATTTTGGTGAGAGGGGCCTGCAGGGGGCCCCAAGGGATGGGGGTAGCAGCACAAGGGCACGGTGGTCCCGCTCCACAAATAAATCAGAGGGTGCCAACCTCTACCTCACCCACTGCTCCAAGAAATGTTCTGCGGGGGAGCCCTCCACTTTCTCCAGAAACCATAGAAAGTGTCCCTCAGCATCCTCCACCCAGGCCTCCATTCCCTAATGACCATTGTATTATTGGGCATTTGTTGTTTAAGTGTAGAAACTTCGCCCTACATAGTTTCTATATTAGTACTAGCGTTTGTTACTTTGTGGGCCACCTTCCTCTAGTTAGCTCAATCTTATGCTCCAAAGATATTTGGGAGCTGTGAATGGCCGTCGGGAGCTGCGAATGGCCGTCAAGAGCTCCTCGTGGGAGGGGTTCCTCATCATGCTCCTGTGAGGTGGACCCAGAGTCTCCTTCACTGTGCCTGACCAAGCACTGCAATGGCTGCTGGAGTCTGGCATACTGTCTAATGGTATTGGTGGATGGTGTCTTTGGTTGCCTGCCTTTGACCATTCTGTTGCAGCTACATGACTGCACTCAACCTTTACAGAATCGCCACCCCCTTCCCCCAATAGGCCTAGTAGAGGTCCAGCAGTACTGGCCAGGTGCATCCCAGGAACTCCTCACTCTCTGCTGCCACCAGGGATTCGCCACAACACAGCACTCTCCCCTGGCAGGCCCTGACTAGGACACCACAGCCCAGTGCAAACAGACTGCCCCCCTCCCCCCCGGAACCTCCACTCCTGCCACTCAGTCGGTCTTCGTGGCTGCCTGATCATCCCAGTGGTCCCCACAGAGCACCAATCAGGACCAGCAGTGTTGTTCTGAGAGGAGTGGGGGTCATGAGATCCCAGATGTCAACGTTGGGCCAGGCAAATCCTTAATTGGAGCCAATGGCAGGGCTCATGCACCCTAGCCAGCAAGGACAAAGGCTCGCTCCTCCACTGTGTCCGTTGGCGCACCTCTACACAATGTGTCCAGTGGACCTCCTCTACAGGATTCACTGCTGCCCCACACCTCCAGGAAGTCTCACCCAAGGGGTGTTACATCACCCTAAAAAATGTATTATATAGTAAATATTTGGCTACAACTGCTCTGTCAGGCATAGTGAGATGTCTGTCACATTTCACCTGGGATGTTTACATGTCCACACTGACTACATTCTCTCTCTCTCAAACTATGCTCCTGCCAGGCAGCCCCCGAAAGCAATCTATGCCGCTGAGGTACCACGCTTGCTCACTGGCATTACAGCAGGGCCACTAGCTGGCACCAATGGAACTGGAGTCCCTCAAGGTCCTTGAGCCAGCACCGACCCCCATGTAGCTCTATCAGCTCACTGCCATCTTCACTGCAGCGCCACAGCCTACAGAGCCCCTCAGGAAACTAGGCTCGCCCAAGGCCAGAGTTCCAGGCCGATGTAAACCTCGATCTTGCAGCCGGCCAAACTGCAGCTCAACAGGGCACCTCGGCCACAGATAATCCAAGCTAGGCTGCAAAAGTGGGCGGACTGCTCCTCCAACACACTTAGGAAGCCGCGGCTGCACTTGGGAGTGTGCAAGATTGTGGGATTTTGCAGGATTTTAGGCAGGCCGGTCGGGAGCAGGGGGCACTCTATCCTCTCTGCCGAAAGGGGCATCAAGGGCCAGCGCAATAGCAGCCGCTGGGGCCCCAGAATTACCGGTTTTAGTCACCTTCGCAGCAAACCAACAAAGGGAGTGGCATTCTGCTCCCCCTTAGGAGGAATACAAGTGCGCCAATAGTGGTGGACAGACACAGGGCCATTGAGGTCCCAGGAAGGGCAAATAATGTTTTAAACCGCCCTATGAGCATGCATGACGATCAAGAATGACAAAGTGATATATGCTATGCTATTTTAGAAATGAAAAAGCTTTTTACCTTTCCATGAAAATGTCATTTGTTTTTATTTTTTGGGAAATATACTTGTTTCTTTGTTTTACATTTCAAATTGTAGACATATTAGGTCAAGGTTGCAGGCTTCCAGTGCTGATTTATTTGAGATCCTCAGAAGTCAAAAAGTTAAGAACTGCTAGTCTTGCTAACACAGTCCTCGGAAAAACTCAGAATGAATTAAATGAACTAATGAAACATGATGTACAGTACAGTTATCTTTTAATTTTAATGTACACAGCCAGCCAAATATATAAAAAGACAGTGCAAGCTTCCAAATTCTGCAGGAGTTCTTAAACTGAATGCAGAAGCCTAACAATTAGTTTCACACCGATTATTTTGATTTTGTGTAGATAATAGTGGCTTAATATAAAATTGGCAGAATCCATTATTTTGTTTAGATTAAAAAAGAAAGGTGTTCCTACTCTGCAGAAGTGAATTAGAACATGTTGAAACTGCCACAAAGGTTGCATATTTCAAGTTTGCACACAACTAATTCTAAAATAGTATGCAGAGCTGGTGCCATTTTGAAAAGAAAACAATAGCTAAATTTACAGCTTCTGAATGTGATCTGCGTTGGCAGTACTTCAGATTTTTAAGGTACTTCTAATAAGGTCTTCTTGATCAGAGCAAACTATTCGTCCAGAACCCACACAAAGCGTATATAGTTCTTCATATTTCTTTAAGGTGCCTGGAAAAGTATCCTGAATATTAATTTAGCATTAAGTACACTCTCATGTTACAGCCTAAATTATTTTTGACGGTGACATGGAACAACAACATTGATTTTCAGCTGCTTTACTAAGTAAAATTTTCAGGTATAGCTATTCACAATAGTCATTCCATAAATCACTAGTGGTCCCCTTTTTACACAGCTACAGTAAACCCATGTCTGCAAAAATGTTTGCGAGTCCAGCCCAATGAACCTTGTGCTAATTAAAACTTCAGGCGTCCACCTGTATCATAATCAATTTTAGATCTTTAAGCATATGCTGACTTTTCTCCTTGTTCTGCTTTTACTGTGAGATGTTTTGCCACACTTTATTGTTGTGTATGTTTTAAGTGTCTTGGTTGCTATTCACCAGTGCCTCAAGTGGGTATTCCCCTGAAGGTTTTTAGATGTAACAATTTCAACTGGAACCTTGATTCTGCACCATTGGATTCCATTTGATTCCATTTGATATTCATAGTAGGTAGAATACATTTATGAATAAGCAAAATTATAGAACACAAAATTAAATAACGTTCCATGTTTCCAAGACCAATCCATAAAAGGAAACCTGTTCAAACATCAACATGTACTTTTGCAGTTAGCCAAAATGGTAAAAACTGTAGTGTATTTGGCCGAGAAACACCACTTAATGTAGTTTCTTAACATAAAATAGAAAACACTAAATCATGTGACAGTATAAATCCACTCTTTCTTTACTAACGTTGGACCGGTGCACTATCTTATGTTCAGCAGAGTGTCAGACAGTTTTCTTGCTGCTCTATGATGAGGATCCTGAACACAAAACGGCTTTACATAAAGCAATATTTGGCTATTGACGCCAGTAAAGTGTTTTTTTACTCCAGTATTGGAACTTTCATAGATTCACATGCTTGAATCATTCCCCGTCGACGAGATGGGAGCCCCCGGTATATTTAATTAAGTAGTATTAACATAGGTTTAAACCTTAAGGCCCTTAGGCCTCTCAGTTTAGCATTCTATCACAGTCATTTTAAGAAAAAAGGACCAAACTTAAGGGGCCCCCACTCAGGCAACACCACCCTCTAGAACCTTTCTAAAAGAAGCCCCAGCACCTCAGATTTTCTACTGCACATCGTGCTAGGGAGTCTCCTCAGAGCTCTGCTCTATTCTTCACATCTTTTGGCATAACTTCAAGGTTATACTCTTCAAAACTTGTTTTGACTGATTGCTGATAAAGCCTAAAACATGTCTGACAAGGAAAATAAGGGTTTGTTCAGATCCTGCAAGACCAGTGGGGAAAAAGAGATTACACTCTGAAGACCCTCATCAGGACTGCATATACTGCCTTTACCCAGACCACTCTGCAAAAGGACTGCAAGGTATGTCACACCTTCTCTTCTAAGACCCTGAAGGATAGCGAGGGCATATTATTAATATGGCTACAGAAACTAAAATCTAGAGACAACGCAGTCTGTAATTCAGACAGCGATGATTCTTCCACATGTTCCAGAAAGTCATCTAAGAGACCTAGATCTCATTCAAGGTCTTCCTCAGAGCAGCCAAGAAAGGCCCACAAAGGATGCAGCCCTTCTTCATCACCTCACAAATTCTCCACAAAAGAGGAAAGAGGACATGTCAGCAGTTCTGAAAGCCTACAAAATCATCATCTGTGCCTCCATCTAAGTCTGCTGAACAATTTAAAAGGACTTCCTCTGCTCCTACAGTTGACAGGCCATTGGCCAAAACTATACTTTCGACGACATTCTCATCGATGACTGCAGCGGTGAGTGCCGTTCCGTCGCTGCCGATGGTTTCTAGATTAATACCGTCGACGGCCGCTCCGACGACGACATCGTCAATGACGACTCTTCCACTGTCGACAAGGACAGAGTTGACGACGTCATCGTCGATGAAGACCTACACGTCATCGTCTATGACAGTAACCATGATCTCCTCATTGCCGTCTACATTGTCGACGACCCGTCGACGGTTAAGATTTCTATGCCGTAACATCGACGACTGCTCAGACTACACCATCAACGAAGGCGTCTACGACTCCGTCGACGAGGGAAAACATCTGCAGAAGTCAGGAAATAGCAAAAATTACTCTGGAGCATACTTCTAGTAAGATAACCCCTCTAATTCCAGTACATCTTTTGGAGGGGGATGATGACTCGGATAATGAGGGTCCATTTGGGATAGCACACAACCCCTCACAGTTAAACGTAAAGTATCAGGATGATGATGAGGAGTACGGCAAAACTTATGATCCACAGTACTACACAAGTGATCAACAATATCAGAAAGATTTGTATTTGCCAAGCTCATTATTATCTGACCTCCGAGCGATGCTAGCAGACTACAGTAGGCGCTTTCCTCCTACGGAACATGTGCAGTCTCAACCTCCTTCATCACCTGCTCCAAGAGTAGCCACCCCACATCAGAAGCCAACCACTCTACTGTTGTCGAATGTAGCCACTCCGGATATGACCCTACCACATGGTACTGACATATCAGAGGGGAGAACAAGAGGAAGGTTAGCTCCTCGACAACCGGTCGTTGTGGGATGAGAATATTATTCCAGCTCCTCCTTCACATACAAAAGTAGATTCACCTCCAGATGACGTCAGAGGTTTCCATAAACTTATGGAAAGAGCAGCTAAGCGTTTTGCACTTCCAATGCCATACAAGCAAACTGATTGTTTTCTATATGATGTTAAAGAACCATTTCAGAATTCAGTACTCTCCATGGCAATGGTTAGTTACATATGGGAGGAGGGTTTGAAGGTTAGACAAAACCCTGCTACAGTCACAGCAGTACTTCTTCGCTTGAATAAGAAGTACAAAGCACCGGTAGATGCCCCAGGATGCTTGAAAGGTCACCTCCATCCAGATTCGGTGGTCACACAAGCAGCCCAGAGAAGATCCAAAAGTCCCTCTGCTCCAATTTATGCACCTTCTGACAAAGAGGGCAGACGATTAGACAACATCGGTAAAAGATTTTCATCAATGTCTAGTCTCACTATAAGAGCGGCTAACTCCCTGGCAGTGCAAGCTGGATATGATAGGCAATTATGGGCTGACATCACCCCATATCTTGATCAGTTGCCAGGGGACATTAAATTGGAGGCTAGAAAGATATTGCATAAAGGAGAACGCACATCGGTGGAGATAATAGATTGTGCGATGGACATAGCCACTACTGCGTTTTGTCAGCTTGCAGGTGCGCCTGTCCTCTGAAGACCAGGTTGGCTGAAGGCCACATCATTCTGTCCGGAAGTGCAGAATAAGATAGTAGATCTTCCTTTTGATGGTCAAGCACTGTTTGGCAAGCATATTGACGAGGAATTGCAATCAATTAAATCCGACAAAGACATGGCAAAATCTTTGGGTACACTCCAGTTTCAGAAGCCTTCCTATCGAGCCACAAGAGGGCGTGGAATGCCTTCATATATGGGAGGCTACGAGAAATTCAGATATCCGTAGTTTGCTTCCTCCTCTCAGAAATTTTGTATACATTATACCCAAAAACAGCCGCCACAAGCGGCGTACAGTATGTCTGCCATCAGGGGACGGTCAGCTCATCCAACTAAAGACTTGTCTCGCAGAGCATGTGTCCAGGGCTCTGGCAACCCCCAACCATATGCCCCCATTTCTAGGTGGAAAAATATATTTTTTTCTCCAGCAATGGCAAACCATAACATCGGGTCTTACAGCTGACAAGGTGTGGAGACACACTAGAGTTTGTCAAAATGCCTCCTCCCAATCCTCCTCGCAGAACTTCCACAAAGTATCCAGAACAACTCAAGAGAGAGATCAACAAAATGCTCCTCAAGGGCGCCTCCATCACAGCGAGGAAAAGGTTTTTACTCCAGATTCTTCCTCATTTGCAAAAAAGTGGAAAAACTGGAGACCAATCCTCGATCTCAGAGAATTAAACACCTACTTGAGAAAACAATTGTTCTGCATGATCATCCTCTAGGACGTCCTTCTTCGGTTGAACCAGGGAGGTTTTGTCTACCCTAGACCTAAACAATGTGTATTTCCACATCCCAATTCACCCAGCTCATAGACAGTACCTGAGATTCATGGTAGCCAGAAGCCATTTTTAGGGTCGAGCATGCGTTGCATGCGCTCGCGCATGCGTATCGCAGCAAGACTCTTTTGTATTTAGAAAAGGGCTCGGAGCCCTGTCAACTTCACGTCAGTGTTTTTTATTGGTTCGTGGGCTTGCCTAATAAAATCTGCTTGCTTTCATTAGTCGAAGGCAGGCATAACTCATTCCTTTTCCGGTGGCTAGCCCTCCTCGAGCGCAGCAACAAAGTACAGAAAACATGCAAGGCTCGCTGTTTTCCATCGGGCTCGTGGACTTCTTTTTCTTTAATTTACGAGTGCGATCTCGCTTGGCAGAAGTCGAGCGCTTTACATAGTTAATTTCACTTTTTCGGGTTATGTACATAAATGCACTTTTGCCCGATAGGTGAAAAGTCGGGTTAGGAGTTTACAACGCGATCAGCTCTAACATGAGCAAACGCGAGACCCGTTGCATTGTAAATGCTTGTTAATTTTGAGACCTTCCATTCAGCCTAAAATCAGCTCCTAGAATATTCACGAAGTGCCTAGCTCCTATCACAGCCTTTCTCAGGAGAAGAAAACATCAAGTATTCCCATACTTGGACGACTGGCTGATAAAAGCAGACACCTATTCAGCAGCACGCAGGTCAACAAGAAAGTGCATTGCCTTACTCAACAACTTAGGCCTGACTATCAACTGGGAGAAATCCAAACCTCAACCATCACTTTCCTAGGGGCAAACCTGGACACTCAGTCCACCATGGCCTGCCCAGCTGTAGAAAGACAACAGAAACTGCTATCTCTGGCAAAGTCAATACAAAGAAAAGAATAAATTTCAGTACACCTTTACAAGTCCTTATTGGGGATGATGTCTTCATGCATACCTCTAGTTCCTATTTGCAGACTCAAAATGTGCCCCCTGCATGTGCAGATCAATCTGCAATGGCTCCAGGTTTCAGGAAGTTTCGAAGATCAGATAAAAATTACTCCAGCAATCTCCAAGGCTCGGGTGTGGTGGTCTCAGGAACATCGTCTTTCTTTCAGTCTATCTTTTCTTCATCGCCCTGCCCCGTGGACAATCACCACAGATGCTTCTCTGGAGGGTTGAGGAGTGGTTCTACAAGACCTACAAATAAGTGGCAAATGGCCACCGGAGTTGCAAACAATGCACATCAATCTGCTAGAGCTGAAAGCAGTCCGCCTAGCATAACAGGCTTTCCTCCCAAAGATTGCTGATTCAGAAGTGGTAATAAGAACAGACAACACCACTACAATGCATTAGCTCAACAAACAGGAAGGCACAAGATCTCTTCCTCTCTCCAGGGAAGCTTAGGAGATTTGGAACTGAGCTTTACAGCATGGCATACTCCTCACAGCAGTTCACCTTCAAGGCATCCAGAACAGGATAGCAGACTTGCTCAGCAGGCAAAAATCAATATGTCACGAATGGGAACTAGACCAGTCCATGGTCAACCACATTTTTTTCTCAGTGGGGATCACCCAACCTCGACCTCTTTGTCAGCCGGTTGAATGCCAAATGCCAATACTACGCAAGCTGGCATCACCAGGGGGCATCATGGGGGGAATATGTTTTCTATTGCATGGTGGGGATTCTTTGCATACGCTTTTCCACCAATTCCCTTGATCCCAAGAATCCTAACGAAGATGAAGAGAGAACCATGCACGCTAATATTAGTAGCCCTGTATTGGCCTGGTCAACATTGGTTCACGGAGCGTCTTCTCCTGTCAGTGAAGTCTTGCATCTCACTAAGAATATCTCTGCATCTGTCAACAATGAACAACAAACAAATCTTACATCCAATGCAGTTATCACTATGGCTCCTGAGCACCTTGAGTTTGGACACCTAAACATTCTGCAGTAGTGCAGAGATATACTGTCTAAAGCCAGAGCAATTAGCACCAACAAGACTTACTCATGCAAGCGGTCAAGATGGTGTTTGTGGTGTCAACAACAACAAATTGATCCTCTTTCCTCATCACCGGAACAGATATTGCCTTATTTGCTACATTTAGCACACTCAAAGCTTACACATTCCTCCATACAGGTTCACCTGGTGGCGACTGCGTCTTGTAGACGGTCAGACACTTCACCTTTGTTATGGTCCTCTAGGTTGATTACGCGATTTCTAAAAGGGCTTTTTAGAGTTTTTCCACCATTCAGACCGCCTCCTCCTCTTGGAATTTAAATATTGTTCTCGCACAACTTATGAAGCAATAATTTAAGCCAATCCATAGAGCTTCTAGGAAATTCCTTTCCTGGAAAGTTGCCCTCCTTATTGCTCTGACATCAACCAGGTGTGTCGGTGAGACACAGGCACTTTCCATACAGGGTCCGTTTTTACAGATTAAACAAAATAGAATAATCTTGCGCACAAATCCACATTTCATTCGAAAGGTCTCCTCGGATTTTCATTTAAAAGAGCCCTTAGTTTTCAGGACATTCTTTCCCAATCCTACAACTTCAGTGGAGAAGGCATTACAGTTTTTAGGCATTAAAAGATATATTAAATTCTATATGGACAGAACTAAAGCATTTCGCAAAACCATCCAACTATTTGGGGCTTTCAGCGCACCCAGACTGGGTCAGCCGCTCTCTATACAGAGCATTGCTAGATGGATCTCTTCAGCAATACGATTTTGCCATCAGGCGGCGGGCAAGCCACTGCAAACCTCCGTCCGTGCACATTCAACGTGGGCAGTTTCCTCTTCAGCAGCGCTGCTTGCAGGTGTACCGCTTCAAGACATTTGTAGGGCAGCAACTTGGAAGAGCTGCCATACTTTTACTAGAGATTACTGCTTGGAGGCGTTATCTCAAGGAGAGGTAGCGGTGGGCCAAGCAGTCCTCAGGAATCTTTTCCAGTGAAGGTGAACTATATCTTTAATCCTACCATCCTAATTTCAGGTATGCATATTGCCTATAAAAAGACGTTCGTAATACATGCTAAATTCTCATTAAAGTTTTGCCTATAAAATTTAGAATTTTTGATTATGTATATGTGTATTTAAACACCATCGAAACCTACAATCACCTGGCTTGACTGCTTAGTTCTGAGGTCCGCCAGTACGGACGTTTGCAGTTGCTAGATGACTGCATGGATATTTTATTGAGGGTGATGCTTCCTTGTATAAGGTCATCATATTTTGCATTAAAAGTTAAATACACCAAGAACACGCCAGCAAGAGACAGTCCAGTTTATAGTTTTGTTTCTATTTGAGTGCATTTGACTGTCATCGGAAATTATCAATAATGAAATATTATGTGTAATCATAATCTTCCCTACGGGTTTTCTCTCTGAATCCACCTCCCTGCCTTTGGAGGCTCACAGGTATTTACCAGGTGACTGTACTAACCCTAATAAACTGTCTAATTTACACCCTGCGTGGCAGGATTGAATAGGTCAGGCTTCCAAGGTTCCGAAAGGGGCACAGCTGATTTTTACCATGTGTAATGTTTATATTGACACGCCATTTCCTATAGCATGAAAGCAGCATTAGGATTGGACACAGGGCATGCTGGATTACTGAATTCCAGAGCAGACACAGTGAGCAGATGGGGTCTGACGGTTCACAGATGGTATCTACATGCCGAAGTGGTGCAGGGTTTCTTCCAGGAGAGGGGAGAAAACTGGCTAAATCTATTTACCACGGTTGAACACACAGTGTCCAAAGTTGCCATGTTTTAACATTACTTTCACAAAGCAATAGTGCCTTGAAAGCTGAGTCTGGTGGGAAGGGCGTTTTGCCTGCTCAGTCCTGCAAACTTGCTGGTCTGAGTACACACAACAGATCCTCCAGCTGGGGAAGTGTTTTTGTGCCTATTTATAGATCAGGAATCTGCAGTTAGAAGAATCCATTTGAAAAAGTTGCATACCTTCCGTAACTCTCTTTCTGGTGGATAATCTGCGTAAATGCAGATTCATCACACCCACCTACATCCCTATTTTGTGGAGTGGCCCCTTTTTAATGTAAAAAAAAGTTGTATTCAGCACACTGGTACCAATTGTTCATACTCCGTGTCTGAAGGCATGGAAAAGGAAAATACTAGAAAATGTCAGGGCACATGTGTGGTAGAGCCGCACATGCCATGTAGGGTAAGCTGGAGCACTGCTGTGTGAACTTTCCCAGATCCAGACTGGCCCCTGGGGAATATTCTAAGGTGATGAATAGCGGTTAAATAGAGAATCCAATTGAAAGGAGGATCAGTGCTCGGATGAGGACTTCTATAGAAGAGGCCTAGACAAGGTTCTAAAGCCAATTGCGGACAACAGTTTATTTTTCCCTTCTTCAGGGCTTTCACTACACTTTGAGACTTACCTTCTGATGTCTTTTTGTTCCCGATGGTTAAACTCCTCCAGCTGTTTATTTTCTCACCCAGCTACTGTAGCCCAGCTATTATAACATGCCCTATGGCACAAAGCATCTGCAAGTAAATGTGAGTGTCAAGGAAGACTGAGAGTCCTTTATACTCCAAGATGTTCTGGCCCATAACTCATAAGCTCCTCAAGCAGGGTTGGCGGGGAACTGAATGGATTTTCAAGAGGCACCAAAACGTAATCATTTGCAGTATGCTTTTGAGGATCAAGCAATTGGAATACCCAGGGTAGTGGTCCCAACCCTATTAGGCTCTGTGCCTTCAATACCCTGTCCTCTACCAACGCCTCTTGATCCTATTTGTTTCATAAGAGATAGAGATGATGTGAAAAAGGGGCTCATCCTAGTAAGTTTTACAAAATGAAATTTCTTAACCACCCATGAATGCAATTCACCCGATTCCGTATATGAAAGTGTTAAAAAGTTGTTAATTTAGTTTCACTATTAAAGATTCCACGTCCCTTTTGCTGCACTCTGGAGCATGCCTTCGAGGCTTGAAAAGAACATTTCCAAATCTTACAATCTCTAAAACATATGCATAAATAAAATTGACTTATTCTTCAAGATAAGCTTTCAGCCCAGTTAGGAGTTGTCTGATCTGCTGTATGTGTGTGTGGGGGGAGAGAGGGGGGGGGGGGGGGGGAGCAAAAAGTCCAGAACCCCTAATGTTGGCTGTATGTAACAAAGACTGAAAGGAGTAGGACTCAAAGGGAATGAGAAATCGAAATGCCGTCTTGAATCTTAGACGAGTGAATGCTTCCAATGTCATTACCAGATATATTAATGTTAGTGAGTGGTGGCTAAGAGTTGAAGACGTTCTGGGGGCCTTTCTAGTGTTTTTGCAGAAGAACATGTTTGTGCTGATTATAGGAAGATACATTCCCATTAATATTAAAATGAAGATTTGGGTTATTGGGGGTTATGAAAATGTACACTTGTAAGAGGGCTACCACAGATGACAAAAGTTCTTTTGTGGCATTTAAGGAGATAGTCCTAGGTCACCGAATATTCTCTTTCAGGTGGAAGTCTGAGAACCGTGTGCAAGAATGCAATAACAAATAAACAGCTGTGCTGAACAGTGGGTGAAACACTTAACAACCCCATAGTGGAAGAGATACATTTATGGCTAGGATGAGGTGACTGTAGTAGACTGCATTCCCTTTTTATAAGAAGGCCATTTTTCAGTATTCCCACATGAAAGTTATTGATGCTTTACCTACCAAAACCTAATAAGGCAGTCAGGATTAATAGTTTACCTGTTTAAGTGTAAGCCTGTTGCAAAATTACCTTCAGGCCTTCTTGGTGAATGTACAACCTGTTCGACTTCTCTGGCATCTGGGCTCTAGTGATTCATCAGAAGAGAAGGGTAAGGACTGGTCCCTTTTGGGTGCTTCCTCCTCTGTTTATAATTTTCCAATGTGGACAAAATTGAGGGCATCATCTGATTGTACAGCTGGCCAGTTGGAAAACCCTTAGAACTGCCTGACTAGCCTCGAGGCTTCCATGTTAAAATCCTGGCTCAAAAAAGAGTTGAGAATAAATACCCACCGTCTTTTTGCCTTTTCGCTTCTCTGCTCCTTTTTTCATACTCACAAAATTGGAGGACCTTATTATCTACACCAGTGGTTCACAACCTGTGGTCTGGGGACTCCTGGGGTCCGCAAAGCCTCTTTAGGAGTCCCGATTGCTTAGAAATTTAAAAAATATTAGCATATTAGGTCCCTGCTTTCAGTAATGACTTATTGGGAGGTCTCCGTGTTCCAATAATGATTCAGTGGGGGGGTCCCCAGGTTCCAGTTATGATAAAGTAGGGGTCTACCGAAGTCAAAAGGTTGGGAACCATTGATCTACACATTCTGCCCTACCAAAGCCAGTCCTGGTCAAAGCCCGACATGTTCTCAGGTAGCTGCAAGGATTTGGAAGAGGCCTTCTAATAGACATAAAAACAATTACCAAAGCCACTTTGCGTGGCTTTTCATGGCCTTGTACATTTGGAGAAAGACAATGCAGCGCAAGTCACTGCGTTGCCTTACATTGCGTCAGGGAGCCATTTCCATGGGTGTTCCTATGCAACATCCATGGATTTTGTTGTATTCCCAGACTTACAAGGTTTTGTAAACCTGGGAATGCTTTAAAAGCTTATGACACCCAGGGTGGTGTACAAGTGACGCAACAGGGAGAAATATCTTTGTTTTTCCCTGTTTTTTTCCTCTTTCTATGTGTGCTGCATTCTGCAGCAAACATAGGAGGAAATCACCTTCATTGATTGTTTTTGTGCAGGAATGTGTCCCTTCCTGCACAAAAACAATCTCCCACACAACGCAGGCACCCTTGCACCATGGTCCAAGGGTGTCTGCGTTGGTGCATGGCAACAATTTATGTGCCAGCGCAGGGGGCGAAGACAGAAATGCACCATATCTTGTAGATACAGTGCATTTCTGCCCTTTCCCGCTGGTGCAGGGCGGTGCAGCGACACAGTTGCTGCACCGCCCTGCACCACGGATCTTGTAAACATGGATTGTTTGAAGACATATCCGAAGAGAATGTTCCAGTCTGGAGGTACTCAGGCATGTTAACACCAACAACCCAGAGGCTGGCTGAACTTCACCTCTAGCTCAATTCACTCTGTACCTCCTGAGTGCTGACTACGCTGAGTTAGAGTTTAAGCATAGGCTGGGCAACAACTAGCGAACAGAAGCTTATCTCCAGAGACCTCACTGGCACTATTGCAAAGTCCATAAATGTATGCCTGGCCATGCACTGGAAGTAATGGATCAAGTTTCTGGACCTGATTTGGAAGCCAGGAAAAAAGCACAGACTTCCGCTTTGGAAAAGTAAGAACATGCACAATAAACTGAAAAGGTCGTCCAGTAATTCAAGGTGGGTATGGTCTTGCCCAGATTGCTACATGCCTTTCAAGTTGTTCTGCCAAAACCACCTTCTCTCTTCAATCCAGCAAAGATTTTACAGTCTTTTAAAGCTGTGGAATGCTCTCACTCAAAGACTCCAGATGGAGTTTCCTCTTCCTCACGATAATGGCAGCAAAAAAGAAGGCACTTCAAAGGGAAGAACAAGCCCGCCTCCGTGTCTTCAATAAGCCTCAATGACTTCCATTCGACCAGACTGTCCTCCCCGGCACCAGCACAGTGCACCTCTCGACTCCACTGAGGGTACAGAAACTTTCCCTCCATTATCACCAAGGACCAAAATAACCAGTGATCCGTGAATCCTCAGAGGTGACGATTGACTGCTCCACAGCTTTTCAGCCCTCCAAGTTGGATCGGACTATGAATGGAGTATTTTTTTTTTTAATTTGTGACCTTCAGCAGGAACATTTCTGTGTGTTTGAATTTTTTTACCTTTCAAAGACACTATGTCACATGGGAAACAGCCTTTACAATGACGGCTGAATCCTGTATGCCTTTTTCACGCAGGCTTTACCACCCATGTGTTTTTACCACGCGTGGCTTTAACAAATAGGATTTTACAACTAATATGCCTGTATCATGCATGTCTTGAATTTCGTTGTAAAGGCATGAATGGTAAAGGCATCTTGTGGTAAATGTTTTACAGATAAATGTAAATATTTTGCAGGTAAGTATTAACTGTTTTATTTATGTATGTATGTATATATATATATATATATATATATATCCTGCTGACGGTAGCCAGTAGGTAGTTATAGTTCTGACCTAGTTTCCATAGAAAAGGCATTTTTTGACTTGCCTGTATCTTTGGCACTGTTTGATGAATCTTCATGACAGTTTTCGAGAAAAGTGTGCCGAGAAAAAGGGAGAGGGGGTAAAAAAAAAAGTGTGTTTCCCATGTTAATTCCAATAGACTGTCTAGACATGCCTGCAGCCTGAACCGCTGAATGGAATGACACCAAATTTAGCAGAAAGGTATTTGGTCCACAGATGAGCCTGTGCTCTCAAATGGTTGACATGCACCAGAACGTTCTCCCGACCTTTTGTTCAAAAGTGCTTGCATCACTTGTTGGATGCCACAGGACTCGCCCGCTTCCCTCACACATTCAGGGCCATATTTATACTTTTTGACGCACAACTGCGCCAACGCAGTTGTGCATCAAAAAAGTTAACGCCGGCTAACGCCATTCCAAAGCGCCATGCGGGCGCCTTATTTATTGAATGACGTTAGCCGGCGCTGCGGACTGGTGTGCGTAAAAAAAAATTACCCACACCAGGCAGCGCCGGCGTAGGGGAAAATGGAGCTTGGGCGTCAAAAAATGGGGCAAGTCAGGCCTGAGGCAAAATATTGACCTCAACCCGATTGGCGCCATTTCTTTTGACTCCCAACCCCCATTGAAATGACTCCTGTCTTAGCAAAGACAGGAGTCATGCCCCCTTGCCCAATGGCCATGCCCAGGGGACTTATGTCCCCTGGGCATGGTCATTGGGCATAGTGGCATGTAGGGGGGCACAAATCAGGCCCCCCTATGCCACAAAAAAAAAAAAAACTTACCTGAACTTACCTTAAGTTCCCTGGGATGGGTCCCTCCATCCTTGGGCGTCCTCCTGGGGTGGGCAAGGGTGGCAGGGGGTGTCCCTGGGGGCATGGGAGGGCACCTCTGGGCTCCTTCCGAGCCCACAGGTCCCTTAACGCCTGCCCTGACCAGCCGTTAAAAAATGACGCAAAATCGGCTGGACGTCATTTTTTCTGACCCGCCCACTCCCGTGCGTCATTTTTGCACGGGAGTTTAAATAAGGCGCACATGCCTTGGAGTCATTTTTTAGATGGGAACGCCTACCTTGCATATCATTAACGCAAGGAAGGTGTCCACGCTAAAAAATGACGCAAACTCCAAGATCTTTGGCGCTAGACGGGTCTAACGCAAAAGTATAAATATGAAGTTAGCTTTGCGTCGGATTTGCGTAAAAAAAAAAACGACGCAATTCCAGCGCAAAGAGAGTATAAATATGCCCCTCAATGTTCAGATGGCCCAGATCCTTGAACCGCACAACTTTGAATTCTACATGTACACTGAAAGCACTCACCTGCATTTGGAAGTAAAGAACAGCCCTAGCATCCAAAAGCAGATTGGTTCCTGACCAGAAATAACTCAGCACTGGATGTCTCAATTTGTAAACTGTGTCAACACTTCCTCGTCTGCGAACCTCCTCAAAGGCTCATACTAATTCCCCAGTGAACTGGCTGACCTCTCTCTAGACACTATATCTATGAAAGTGCAAAAGCTTGGGTCACTTTCAATCCCAATTTGTCTTCTATCATTTGTCTAAAATGTGGAGGAGTGTGTTTTTCTTACTTGACATACACTTGGCTATCCTACCAAGAGGATCATCCAGAGAGCATTGTACGTGTTCTTTTGGTGACAATGTTGAGACTTTATTGCAACAAGACATATCCTGGTCTGTCTGCCAACACCAAGAGTCAAGCTGCTCCTCACATCGTAAATATACATGAAGCACATCACCCTTACACTGGGTATCCTCCAATAGCTACGAGTAAAACAGCACATACAATTTGAATACTTTTTAATGATCCAAAAGGCACTGCATCGTCACCCCGATTTTGTATTATTTGCATTGCTGCCCATCAGATCTCTTGTTTTATTTTTTCATCAGAGCCTGGGAGCTTTCCCTATTCACCTCACTCCCAACCCTAACAAGGACTTGAGAAACCTGGAAGGTTTGGGGGCAAAAATACTTTTTTGCAGGCAGGTTAGCATTGTGTTCACTAAATGCCCCTTGTCTTTTGGAACATTGATCCCATTCCCTTGGGACACAGCAGCACTGGCGGCCCGTACCCTACTGGATTACCTATGGCAGGGGTCTTCAAACTGGGGGTCCGGCCCACCCTAGGGGGGCCTCAGGTGATCCCAAGGGGGAGGCGGCAGTCTCTGGCCAAAGAAGCATTATGCAGATAACAGTGCTTTGTTTTAAGCAAAAAAGAATTTATTGCATTTTTTTAAAAAAAGGTAAAATAACTTAACAGCACTGTTTAAATAAGTCTAGACATATTTAATCATTGCCGACTTATTTGCATAACTGTGAAAAATTCTGAAGGGGGCCTGATGATTTTTCTTTTTCTCCCACTTGGGGTGCGAGGGTGGTGGCATTAAAAAGTTTGAAATCTCTGACCTTTAGGGTCTTTTTTTGTGCAAGGAGTCTGTGATGGACAAGATGCTTCCTTTAACATCATCATGGCAGGCTTGGACATGGTGGACTATGCTGCAAGACCACAAGCTCATCTGTGAGCCTGAAAAGGAATGCCTGGCCTTGCTCTACTGCTTTCTTAGCAGATGTACAGAACACTTTGATGGAAATGGTGTTTGACGAAGAGCAGCTTTTTGTTCAAAAGACAGACTTAGTGCTTGAATGCTTCAAGAAAGGCAGATCCACAGTGCGATTTCTGGGTCTTCATTTGATGACAAGGGACCCATTTCAAAGACCTAATTCCTATTCAAATGTAATACTTACATAATTGACCATACACAGATTATTGTAATGAAGCTATATAAAACCAATAAAGTTTGTTAAAAAAAAACACAAAAACCTATTGTCTTCACCAGAGACTTTCAGTACAGATGAAGCTAATCTGCACCAGCCAGTCAACAACAACAGAACTCCCTCATCTGTCATTAGCGGTAAGGGCAAGAGATGCCGCACACAGGGCCAGCCTTCTACCTCCACCACCTCTACTCTCACACCATCAGGAAATCTTCAGTAGTTCCTTTCAGAATGAGCACATGGTATTTTCTACGAGCCTGGCAAGCCATTACTTTAGGCACAAGGGTCCAGTAGTAACCCTCCAATACTCCTTACCTTCTGGAGACCATCTAAAGATCTTGCAGCAGAATGTAATGGGCCTTCTGCAGAAGGGAGCAGTGAGGTTAGTGCAAGGGCAGGAAACTAAGCAGGGGTGCTACTCTCTGTACATCCTGGTTCCCAAGACCTCACGATCCTGAACTGGAACTTGCAAAAAGAGAAACTCAGGATGCTGTCCCCGGCTCAGGTTTTATTAGCGTTTGATGAGGAAAACTGGATGGTGTCCCTCAATCTGCAGGACACATACATTTATGTGGTGGATTTTTACACATTACCAATTTGCAATCATTCCCATTGGATGCACATCAGCTGCCTGTTTTCTCAAAAGAGATTGAGGTGGTCTTGGCCTATCCCTGGGGTTTGGGGGTGGAGGTGTTCCCATACCAGGAGGAGTAGCTGCATAAAGCAGGTTAGCTAAAGATGGTACCACCTGCAGATGACTGCTTTACTGCTGTTCCATTTGGGGTTCCGTCATTATAACCAAGCCTCACCTGAAGCCCTTACAGCACTTTCTGTTCATTTTAATGGGTACAACCTTACTCCTAGCTTTCCCTCCTTCTTCAGAAGATCTATGACATTTAATATATGATTCCAATATTTTGTCCAGGAGCTCAGATCCCAGTCCTGAAAGTTTTGCACCTCCTCAGTCTGTTGGCTTCTTGCATCCTTTTTGTCACATACAGATGCTTGCAAGAAGGCCTCCAGTGCTGCCTTCACAGACAGTTAGTTTCAAGATCAAGGAGATTTGGCAAGATCTCCAAGGGTGCTGCACTGGATGTGAGGTGGTGGGAAAATGAGAAGCACCTGTGTTGAGGGAGGTCCTTTTGTCAAAATCCAGAGTAGCCATGATGTTGATGGTATGTCCAGCTTTCGGTGGGGCATCTGAAGATGAGTGGCCTTTGGTCACCAGTGTGACAGAGAGTATATATCAATCTTCTAGAAATCGCAGCAATCCACCTGATGCTCAAGGCCTACTTCCAGTTTCTTTGCAGCAAGCCCATTCAGAACTTGATGGAAAATACAAATGCAAAGTGGTACAGCAGTAAGCTAGAAGGAGTGGGGAGGTCTCACCTTTTGATCAAAAAGTGATGAAGCTTTGGACTTGGGCATACTAAAAGGGGCTATGGCTGGTGGCCAACCAACTGTTGGTTTCATTTAGTGTCGGAGCCAACAGCCATACTCTCCGTCATCTTGCCAACCATGAGTGGCGTTTCCATCAAGAGGTGTTTCAGGACATCTTTGGCCTGTGGAGCATGCCTTATGTGGACCTGTTTGCCCCTAACAGCAGCAACCATGGCCCAACATTCTATGTCCTCCAGCATATGTTGCATGGAGCATTGTGGAATGTGTTTCAGTTGAAGTGGAAGTTTCTACTCTATGGTTCCTCTCCTTCTCTTGATTCCTTGAAGATTTGACAGGATTGTGTCCAAGCTATTCTCATTGCCCCGCAATGGGTGAGAAAGGTGTGGTGCACAGACCTCCTGGTGTTGTGCACAGACCTCCTGCACCTCTCCCTGTGTGCTTCCTTTCATTTCCTGCTCTGAGTGGACTTTCTCAGTCGGGGTGGGGGGGAGGTCTGGTCCTGCAAAACAGTCTCCAAGGATTACACCTTCATGCATGGAGGCTGAACGAGCCAACCTGAGTTCCTTTCAGTTTCCAACACAGGTCGTTGATTTGATTCTGTCAGCCTGTCACTTCTCGTCTGTCATCCTATTCTCAGAGATGGAATACATTTCTAGAACAGTGTGCAAGCAGATGTGTTGCATCCTTGAAAATGACTGGTTAACATCCTCCAGTTCATTTTTTTCTTAACAGTGTTGTGTAGCCATTTTTAGCTATAGTTTTATAGACGTTATATTAGCAAACTAGGCCTGCTGCGGTGCACTTTAACCTAGATAGGATTTATTTAGCTTCATTATATTATTTTAACATTAGACACATTTGCGGTCTTGTTTTATTTTCTCTATCTAGCTGTTCTTCGCCTAGGTCTGCACTGCGTTCTTAAACTAGACATTTCTTTCACTCTGTGCTTTTCTGAAGGCTGCAGTAAGATAAGTTGCCGGCAAACGTGGTAACGCTTTGTCTCTAGTGTTCATAGAAGCATACACACTCTTACGTAGGGATCCTTTCTTGGAACATCAGCTGTTTTATTATAAAAACACTACTTTGACCCATGTACGTTAGAGGGAGATTCCAGCCAGATGACCATGACTGAGTGCTGATTACATAAGCAGCTGTAGGGAAGCGATCAGCAGACTACAGGCCTCTTGTACAGGTATGAGGGATGATGTCTTCCCAGGGGGAACCTGAAAGGCAGAATTAGAGCTTAACATCCTGTGCTCTAACATAGCTTAGATAGGAACTATCTCTATAAACTTTAGTGATAGTATGGTGGCGTTATTCTTGTGTTTTACTCTCCTTGTCACAATTTTAATCTTATTGTGCTTTATCGCCCTAGTTATTGCAATACATGCTTTATTATCCAAGATGCAGTTACTTCAATAAAACCTTATTGAACCTTACTCTACCTCTGATTGTCCTTGCATACGTGAGACTAATATAACTGAGAGGAACATATGAGATCTGAGTGACCACGATTCCCCTGAGGAGTCATGTATGTCATGCGCCCGGTTGCCCGAATCATCCCTGATCTTGGGTGGAGATGAGGCAGTGCTAGTTAGCTGGAACAAACCTGGATTAGGCCGGCAGGTGTCACATGGTGCGGGGGGTCAGACTCAGTCCCCCCAGTACAGGTGATTCTGCCACCCGAATCCAATAGTCTCATTAGGATAATGAGAACCTACGCGACAACAGGGTTGTTCAGTTCGCACAGTCAAGGGATATGTCGTGGCCTTGTCAGCATTATTATGTTTCCCAGATCAACCTTGTTTATTCACGTTGCTGGTGATTACCAGATTTTTTAAAAGCTTGTCACAAGTGATTGCCACATTTTTGAAGGGTTTGACAAACTTATTTCCGCCAGTCTCTTTTGTCGTGCTGCAATGGGACCTGTATTTAGTGTTGACATTGTTAATAGGTGCTCCATTTGAGCCCATACATAGTTGCGAGTTGAAGCTAATTACATTAAAGACTGTTTTAGCAGCAGTGACCTCAGCTATTCATGTTACCCCAATGCAGGCTTTGAGTGTTCCACCTTTCGCATGCTTCTTTCCAGATAAGCTTGTACTGCAAACTTAAACAGCTTTCCAAACAAAGGTGGTGTCCATTCTGTCTCGTGTATTTTGTCACCTTGCGCACCTTCTATCTGCTGCCCACTCTACCACAGATGATGAGCGGTTGCAGAGGCTGAACTATAGGCATGCAGTAAGCTACTTTATTAACTGTACAAAGAAGACCAGATTGGACGACTGGCTCTTTTTGGGGGTACACAGGCAACAAGAAATGCAAGACAGTTCAAAAGAGAACCCTCTCCTGCTGCATTATACTGTGCATAAAGATCTGCTATCCATTGGTGAAGGAATAAGCACTGGAAGAAATCCAGGCACATTCCCCATGGACAAAGTATTCCACTATGGCCTAGGCTAGAAATGTGCTGGTGTTAGACATTTGTAAAGTGGCAATGTGGACGTCCATCCATGCATTTTGCAAAACACTATTATCTGCATTTGGAAATAAAGTGGGATGGCCACTTTGCTCACTCAGTCCTACAAGTTGTCTTTGTTTAAATGTTTTTTTTGGACCCACCTCCTTCAGGGAGCATTGCTTGGGATTCTATTCACAGGTGAGAAATCTGCAGGTAGCAGCATCCATCAGAAGAAATAGTTACTTACTTTCTTAACAATCGTTCTGCTGGATACTCCATTTACATGCAGATTCCTTACTAATTTTCACCTCTCCAGTGTGCCTTCTCTTCTAACACAGCCAGGGAGCTTAATAGAATTTCAAGCAAGCAGGACATATCCATCTTCGGATTTTGCAATGTTCAGATGGAAGCTGTGCACCTCTTTGGAGCCTGGTCCTGCTGAGTGAGAGAGACTGAGGAGCATAAGAAGCCTTGGTACCAGGTTGGCAGTGCTTAATTTTCGAGATGCTTACTGCCCAACCAGGGGCAGTGGGTGTAAGACAGCTCTGTCTGTGGAGCCGGGCTGAGGCAGAGACGCCTGAGGTCTTCCACCTACCCCATTCCTCATAGACATTGCAGGATGGAGAATCAATCCCCACCGTACAATTGCTCAGGTGGGGCCACCTGGGATTTTGGGACGGATATTTTGTGTTGGGACAGATTAGATTCAGGTTATAACATACGACCAGGGAGTCATCTGGGATATATGCAACCCCAGAAGTTGGCCCAGAAAGGTGTCCCTTTGAGTGTGCCAGCAAGGAAAACAAAAGAAAGAAGAACTTTTTCCAGCCTCCAATTATCGAAGAAGTTACTGGAGGCAATGGAGCTGATGGTGAGATGTTTATGGGGCGGCCAGAAGTGAAACGGTGCTAATGGCATCTTTGGAGTGGCTACTAAAAAGTGTGTATTTTTTAGGTCAATTAAGTTAATAATGCTAGAAGGAAGGGTAGATTGTATCGCAGTAAAACTGCTCAGTCCTTGGGGCAGAGTACAGCGACAACTGAATCTTCATGACGCAAAAGACAACCAAAACATCTACACATTTAAACTTTTAGGATTATACCTATTCTCTTTAACACTGGATTGAAAAGCTGGAAAATATGCGATTAGCTAGCAATTTTCCTACTCAACAGAGAACCTAATGAGAGCAATTGAGCCCTTTTTTGATGAGGCAACACCATGTTTGGAGGGCTAATTAGTGGTTCCGCTAAAGAGTAAACTATGGCTGCGAACAAAGGGGTAATGTTCACCTCGAAAGCCTTAAACCTGATGAAACTAATGTTGTCGCTACCTGATGCCTTGAGACCTTGGTAGGCATATATTTCTATTGGTTGCCCGTTACTTGTTTTTTGTCACTTAGGTGTGACTTGTTTGTGACCGAGATCTAGACCCTGTATGTAAGTCCTGCATATGTTAGAAGGGACTGTATTATTGTTAGAGTGTCAGGTGAGTCTTACTTTCTGGTAAATTCACCCCTAATTTCCTGTTAAAAGTGTAAATATTTTGAGCTGCTGATGTTGATATTTCAAAGTACATTGCTGATTCATTTGTATTTCGCAAGAAAGGCAAAATGCTCACTAAAGAGAATTCTACAAAACTGACTTATGTTTCTGTTGCAGTTTATTTTCGGAATCATAATTTTTAAGAAACACTATAGTTCTCAACAAAGGGTATATTTAATTTAAGAAATATACAAATAACAGACGAAAATGTCTATTCATCTCAAAAACTGACGTTTGAAAGCTGCGACTGTCCTTGGCAATAAGAAAAAGAAATAACTTACATTTCCAAAAAACAGTAACTTGTCTAAGAACAATACTGCTGCCTAATTCCAGCAACATCTTGTGAAATGGTGACAATTCAACAAACCTCTAAAAAGTCAGAGTCCGACAATCTAATGCTTGACAAATTCAAATGACAGTAGTACTATAGATAACTGTAAGATCAATGTGTTTTCATAATCCTGTGTGGAGATCCATAACAATTCTTTTCTCTCAGTCCTACATCTCCAACAATCACCAACAGGCATTCAAAAAAGTTGCTAGTTTGATGATGTCAGCTAGGTTTTTGGGAAGCCATGGAATATATTCCTCATTCACCGAAGCGGAGAGTGGTGCATGCTTCTTAAATTTGGCCTCCATCTTGTTGTCAACGGTCTGCTCTCTGGGCCCTGCGGTCTTGGTCCAACATTGGCATGGTCATCTTTAGTTGCACTGCAGTACTCCTCGCAAAGCACAGACAAATGCTGCGTGAGCTTTACCATCCCAACAATCAGTGCACCACCAATCAGCATCAAAGATGGCCAAAAGAGGCAGTGGAAGACAATCATTCTGTCAAATTTCTTGATCATGATCACATCCTCAGAGTTGCTGTCTGGGCTGTAGTAGCAGGAGAACGGAGTGTCATTTTTGTTGTCGAAGAAATCTTTAATGTCTAGGGCAATGTTGAGCAAATCATTCTTGTTACGCTGGCACTTCGGAATGTAAAAACACTGTAGGAAAAGTAAGTCACAGTTAGACTTGGACAAGACCCAACAATAATGGAATTCTGACAACTTTGTACAAAGAAGGAGTTTTTTTAAGAGCCCTAATTTTGTATTGAGTAGGGATATATGGTATACGTTGCGCCTACTCTATGGACAAGGCAGTAATGTGAGTTCTCTGTTTCTCTCTTCCAACAATTAACAAATAATCAAAAAATAAAGTATGTAAATGAACTGAATGTTAGCCACAAGTTCTCATGCTTTTCATGTTCATTTATTCTGCTATGCATTTCTTTCTCATACTTAGCTAAGGCTATGAATGTACAATTTCAGTTCTCTGTCACCAGATTACTGCAAGATCTGCACAATTTCAAGACCTGCTTTTATTCCTTTACAATACATTGTGAGAGGCACACATTTTGTTACATAAAGATCATGTGTTCCCCTTAAAACTTGAAGTTCCAAAATGTATCCAAGCAGAAACAATATTTATGTGATCCCCAAGCAGTTCAAACACATTAGTTTACAGTTGTTGAAACACTTTTACATGCCCATCATATAATGGAAAGATAGAGGGATACATTAACCTTATCCAGTGGAGCCCAGTACTTTCAATATAACACGTTTTTGATGATCGAAGCACAAATAAGGATCTACTATTCATACAGCAACACCAATAAAAATCTTATCCTGCAATGATTTATCTAGTTGCACTCATAATTCCTGACACCAGTTTAATGTACATGTATCTGCCCCACCAATTCCTCAGTATATTTTCCCAAAAGTACTTCATTAACTACTAATGCCAGCTGTTAATGGCCAGCGAATCTTCTGCACAGCCTAAGGATGTCAATAACAATTAGTACACCCAAAAAAGTTGTCTTTATCTTGACATTTTTACAAGCTTACATAGTCACTATGGAGGTACTAGTTAATAGTTGCCCTGTCTTTGCAATTCCTCACTGGATCTGAATCTTCTAAAGTAATATTCCTATTGTAAGCTTAACAGCAGGATGTTCAAAAGTAACCGCGCCTGATTGTAATAAATATTTCTGACCCCTTTCTACTGCAGGTCCTTACAGATATTACCAGAAGTCCACACACATCCCTTGACCACCTAGCCATGGTCAATAGTCTGGTTAAATAATCCAAAATAAGGGGCATCTTTGGGCTAAGAAGTCCTTAGCTTGAAAATGTAGAAGCCAGGGCTCTCTGTTCTATTGTACACCAACTGATCCATAATGTAAAAGCATCAAGACACACTCTGGGCTTTAAAAAAGGAAATAACCTTTGTGTTTTCCCAGAACAGTACTTATAATGATGCTTTACATTCCACCATTTAACGGAAAAAGATTGTTTAATTCAGCAGTCTTTATTGAATTTTCCATTTTAAGAAACAAACCCCCCTCCTCACTAACACTATCCCTCCCTTCCAAGTCTATGGACCCCACACCCAGCCTGCAATTACACGGCAACAACCAGCTATGTTAGGAACCCCCGGGGGCCCCCAGTGCTGACTGTTGCCCTTAGTTCAGTTGTCACTTTGTAACAGTTGTATGACTTCATCCAGTAGGTTCAAAACCGTTGGTTGTTGTGGGCCTTCCCCTTCAGGGTCTCCTTCAGACTTCGACCCCTTCCCCCCCCCCCCCCCCCCCCCATGTTCTCATGGTATTGAAGTGGACACCTTTTCGCTACTGTCCTCACTACCATGCAAAGTATCTTCGGATTGATCTCCATCAGGTCAGTAATTTGTGTCTGCCTCTGGGCATAATGAGGTTCTCTGCAACGCTCCTTCTGTTCTAAGGAAACCCTCCATGACTGTCAGGCCCAACATCTCGAGACACCCTGGACCTTTTGGCCCTGAGAATATTGAGGGAACAACATCCACAACCTTCTGCTGAAGATGAATAGTGTTTCTCCCCCCCCACTACAGCTCAGATCTGGAGATCGAGGATCTTCTACCAGCACAGCTAGCCATGAATACAGTACACCCCCTGACACTGGTCCCAAGCCAAGTAACCCCATCCAAAGGGTCACCCAGTTACTCTGAAACATCAGAGACAGACTGCCGGGTGGCCTCTGCCTTCAGGCCATGGTTGGTCCCGACCACCTTCTTCAGATTAAATGTTCAGCCCCAGCTCAGGGCTAAAGAAACCATCCAGGCCAATTGCTTCTGCACCGGCCACTCCTACTTTGGAACAAAGCTGGCCGTCAGAGCCAACATCTTTGACATCAAAATTGGTTTCAGAGCAGAGACCATTGGCTTCAACCAGCAAGTTCTGACATGATTCAGGGACAGTCAAACTGATTCTCCATAAACTTCAGGTGGAGCTTGACACCCAGCAGGAACACCCCACAATACATCCCCACATAGCCCGGATACACAGCCACCCTCCGGGATCTGCTGCTCAACCATCCAAAGAAGCCTTGGTCATGCCACCTGCACTGAAGCTATGCAAGAAAGTGATTATGGCTACAAGCCCTTTCCCTCTCACTCTTCCATCACCACCTCATCCACCCCACCTACTTCTCCAGGTGACTCTGTTGACTATACACCTCACAGGTCACCTCATTCAAACTTCAGGGGAGGAGGGTGGTGGGGGTGGGCATGAATACCTTTGACTTTCCTCTGCAGTGGGATCCCTGGGACAGCTATGGTGCTGACCCACCGGGGGACACAGAACCGACCTGTACCCTCTCCGTACCTCCCGTCATGACAACTCCATGTCCTACCATGATCTTATTTGTTGGGTTGTCTCCTCTCCACGCTCAGCCTTTATAGGAAGTCTTCCTTTTCTAAACCCTGTTCTCCACCCACCGCTCTGCTCATTATCATCCCATGCTTAAAGGCATACCCCTTTACACTCGAGACATTTTTCACAACCCTGTTTGCATTAGAGTCATTACATCTAGGATGGACAAAAAATACAAAGCTTGACTCTCTAGTGGTCACTACCCCCTGTAAGAGGGCTAACTTTCAGACCACTGGTGATGCTTCTCAGCTTGATAAAGAGAGTAAATGAATAGATGCTGCAGGTACAAGGGTCGGCCAACCGTTGGCAGATTGACAGTTCAATTGGGTTGCTTTCTAGGTACAACCATGCCCATTGGAATAAAACAGAGGACCACCTCCATCATCTCCAAGAGTGGCACAGAAAAAAGTGATACAAGATTGTCTCTGAGGGAAAGCTGATCTCCAAAACCACTTCCAAATCCTTTGCGAAGTAGATACTATGGACACTCCTCAACATAGGTCAACTCCAGTGTCCTTTTGCACAGGCATGCCTGGCTCTGAATCCCCAGCTTCAAGCCGAAAGTCCAGCAAAATGTTCCCAACCTGCCCTTCATCTGTTTGGACCATAGGGTGACCAGATGCTGGAAAAAAATAAAGAAAGATATGGAAACAGCTTGAGCAATCGGTGCCCTTCAAACACCTACCCTGGGTGGCTTTCACTGCACGCCCCCTACTGTAGAGGCTCAAAGACCTCCGCTCATGAGACCTCTACCTCATATCAATGGCCACATGCACATCAGTCCTGTCCCAGAGACTATTTTTGAGGATCCTACAGAGGTAACAACTGGGAAGGCAGGGTAAAGGTGGCTCCCCAAAGGAGCAGCTGCCACCACTAAGCCCTGACGTGCCTCTTCAAACCCCATCAATCCCCTCCCCCCCTCAATCATACAACGCCTGTCGGGGTGCCTCAAAAGGTTCTTTCCTGATTGGCAAACCATCACCTCCGACCAGTGGGTACTGGATATTATTCGACCTGGTTATTGTCTGATGTTCACTCTCACACCTCCCACCATTCCAACTCGCAAACACAAAGTCCTCTGAGAACATCAAAAGTTACTCAGGGAAGAGGTCCAAGCACTCCTTCTTAAAGGAGCCATTCAACCATACCCATCATCTGCAGGGAATGGGAATATATTCTTTGAATTTTCTCATTCTCAGAAAAGACGGTTCAGTTCGACCCATTCTGGACCTCTGGCCCCTAAACAAATACACTCTTTTAGAGGACTTCCACATGGTTTACTCTTCAAGATGTCATTCTGTTGCTACAACAAGGCAGCTTCATAGCTGCTCTTGACCTGAAGGATGCTTACACATACAATCCACCCGGCACATTACCGGTATCTCAGGTTAATAGTCAGTGGAAAATATTCCCAATATAAGGTGCTCCTCTTTAGGGTCCCCTCTGCACCAAGGGTGTTCACTAAGTGTCTTGCAGTAGTGGCTGCTCACATGCAGACCAGGAGTCTGCATGAATATTACTGGCTCATCCCCTTTTATGTTGCCCATTAGTCTCTCTTTGCCTTCAAAGTTGTGAATCCTGGCCACAATTTTATTCTTGGTGTTTATAGGGACCACCCTGAGTGTTTTTTTCTATTCTTATTAGGCATTTGTGAGGGTTTTCCAACAGGGCTTGGCAGAGTTCCTGAACATATTTCTTAATGTCCTTCCCTTCTTTCCTTCAAATCTTTCTATTATTCCTCCTGGATCTGTTTTAAGATGTTCTTGTTTCTTCTGAAGCAGAATATGTTGTTCTCAGAGATGTATGATTTCAGGAGGCCTTGATCTAGTGTTCTCTCTCCACTTTTTCCTTTAAGGGTGTGGACTCTCTATTGTAGGTCCGTGACATCCTTCTTGATTTTCATGAGGCTTGGTCTCGGTTCTTACCAAAGACTACTTGGTCCATCCTTGAGCTCTTGCAAAACATTTTAGTCACCGCCTCTTCTGGCCCCGTCATTGTGTAGGTTTTTGGGATATATCAGTGGTTCTTTTATGCGGGTCTCTGACTGCAGCATGTTTATGATGATAAAGTCTCTCTTCCCCTTTACTCTTGCCACTCTGGTGTACTGGCAGCTGTGCAGCATAGGGTAGCTGTGGCCCCCGCTTTGATGCAGACCCTGTGTAGTTGTTGAGATTTCTTTTCCCCGGTCTGTGCTTCAATTGATATCAAATAATGCTCCATTCCCTCCAGATGAATGCCTTTTTGCATCTGCCCTGCCCTTAGTCCCGACTTTAGTGCACTTTCCCAAGGCATGCGGTATCGCTGGCTTGCAATGTGGTCATCTTCTTGTTGAGGAGGGCTTTTGTTGACTGTGCAGCAGAGGTACCTTTATTACCACCTCTGTAAACCTATGAGGCTGTTAGGGAACCCTTTGATACGTGGTAAGGTACCTGCCTAATTGAGTTTCACTGGAGTTTACATTTCTGAAGTCCAAATCTCAAGCCGAGGTAGTAGGCCCTACTCATACTTTGCATGTCTCTCTGCCTGGGTTGCAGCAGACCTACTAAATGTGTGGCACTGCAGAGTCTCCCTTTCTGTACTGTGCATCAGAGAAGGACCAGCAGCTCCTTTCATCATGGTTTGCTCCACACCACCGAACCGCATGTGCATTTAACCAGTAAAGTTCCCCAATGTTGTAGAGCTCTCCTTGGACAGCAGTCTACAAGCATCCTCCTCTGCACAGAATTACAGGTGCCCAGATAAGTCTGTCCAGCATTTCTTGTTGGCCCATTCGATCAGCCCTTCTGTAGAATTTGCAGGCTTGGTCGGGTGATAACCACTCCCCAGCATGCAGGCGATCCTGTCTTGCCTCTTTGTCCAGTCTTACCTTTATTGGGACTGTGGCTGCGGGTCACTGCCACATGTTGCCCTGGTGCGTTGTGTGCTATTCCAGAGGCCTCAGATGGCAATCTGTCTGTGCACTATTTGAGCTCCTCTGCCCTGCGGACAATGAAGCACCAAAGGTGTGCCAGGCCCAGTTTCATTCCTGCACAATTCCTGCCAGTGTGGACTTGAACGCCCCTGCTTTGCAACCACTTCTCATTTCTTCCTTGTATGGCCCACTGACAGCCCTGCACCAAGTAGGGTTTTTAGGACCTGGCAAGGACCTTTTAGGGTTGTGGATACCAACTAATGTCCTTGCTGGGCCCACTTGCTCTCGCTACAGTGTGTAGAGGAGTCCACAGTCTGCCTCTGTCCAGCATGTTTGATGCCATTTTTCTCATCTTAAGTCCCATAACTGATCCTAACTGATCCACACTGACACACACACCCTGACACACACACACACACACACACCCTGACACACACACCCCCGACACACCCCCCGACACACACACACACACACACCCTGACACCCACACACCCCCTGACACTCCCCCGACACACACACACTTATTCTCTCACTCTCTCTGACTCACTCACTCAATATATATATATATATATGTATATATATATATACATTCATCCAAAAGAAAAACGAAATTCAGAAGCATTCCGGTACGAGTTTATTTCATTATAAATTGGCAGCAAATTATTCCTTCCTTTCCTGACGCGTTTCGGCAAACAGCCTTCTTCACAGGAGAGCAGTTGCATCCTTCTTATCATCATGTAGTCAAGCAACCCTCATTATCATAGATGCTTTCCTCCTTCACCATTCCGAACTTTCATGAGTAAGAGACACTAAAGTACTGTTTATGGCAGCATCTATGATAATGAGGGTTGCTTGACTTTGATAGCTCATTTTATTTTAGAAATAAATTGCACGTGATCACTTTAAATTGCACCGGGTTAAATATGAAGCACAATATGAAATGTGGTGAAGAAACGCTATTTAAGCAAAACAATGAAAATATGCCACAATGTGATGAAATGTGGTGAAGAAACGCTATTTAAGCAAAACAATGAAAATATGCCACAATGTGATACATGATGATAAGAAGGATGCATTTTGGGAGTTGAAGTATTCAGCCATTGAATCACGTGACATGTATAAATGTAATTCGAAGCATCTGTGATTGTATGCAGCTGCTCTCCTGTGAACAAGGCTGTTTGCCGAAACGCGTCAGGAAAGGAAGGAATAATTTGCTGCCAATTTATAATGAAATAAACTCGTGCCAGATTGGAATCGGAAGGCTTCTGAATTTCGTTTTTCTTTTGGGTGAATATAACAGGATGCTCCATCCCTGTTATGAAGCCGCCCTGCAGGGTTGGGGGCCCCGTCGATGGAGCTTGTGTCGGAGTATATATATGTTCGATGGCATGTGTAGCTGCAGATACACATGCTGTGCATATCCCGTCATGTGTTGGGCTCGGAGTGTTACAAGTTGTTTTTCTTCGAAGAAGTCTTTTCGAGTCGCAAGATCGAGGGACTCCTCCCATTTCAGCTCCATTGCGCATGGGTGTCGACTCCATCTTAGATTGTTTTCTAGCCGCCATCGGGTTCGGACGTGTTCCTCTTCGCTCCGTGTTTCGGTTCGGAAAATTTGTTAGATATCGGAAAAATTAATCGGTATTGTTTGCGTTCGGTATCGGGTTAGTTAACACAGATCGACACCGAATTTGGAAGAGCTCCGGTGGCCCTTCGGGGTTTCGGTTCCCCGGCGGGGCCTGGTCGGCACGACCACGTGCGTCGACAAGACTAATGGAACAGACCCCATTCCACTTCTGCCCCAAATGCCACAACAAGTATCCTTACACAGATCAACATTTGGTCTGTAACTTGTGTTTGTCTCCAGAACACAAAGAGGATACCTGTGAGGCCTGTCGAGCGTTTCGATCGAGGAAAGCACTGAGGGACCAGAGAGCGAGAAGTCTTCAAATGGCGTCGGCGCCGTCAGGACACCAAGACTTGGAGGAAGAAGAAACCTTCTCCATTGCCGACTCCGATTCTGACTCGGATGAGGCCGAAACAGAACAGACGCCGAAAACCGTGAGTAAAACCGCCCCAGCCAAAACTCACGGAAAATTCATCAGAGCCCAAGGGACGCCACCGCCGGCAGGCCATGGCTTAACCCAAAAACTCGGTGACCGTCCATCGGCACCGAAAAAGGGCACGCATGTGTCGAAGTCATCCGACTCCGGGTCAGAACAATCTCGACACCGAGAGATCGGAACACCGAAACACAAAAAAGTGGCTTCGGAGCCGAAAAATATGGTGGAAAAGGTTTCGATCCCGAAACATCCGGCTTCGCAGCCGAAAACAAGCTCATACACTGAGGAGCAAGGGCTTTCCACACAAATGCAAAGCCGTAGATTCGGACAGGAACTAGAGGCAGGGGAGCCAGATAATACACAGAGAAGGCTCCATATCCAAAAGGAGACCGGGGAGATAAGAACTCTACCTCCTATAAGGATGAAAAGGAAACTGGCTATCCAAGAGAAGGATAAACCACCACAAGCAAAGGTGGCAAAACAAGTAACTCCGCCACCATCACCTCAACGCTCACCGCAATCATCACCAGTCGCTAGCCCACCGATGGTGCAGTCTCCAACACATACAATCATGAGCCAAGATGACCCAGATGCATGGGATCTTTATGATGCGCCTGTGTCAGATAACAGTCCTGACTGTTACCAAGCAAGACCATCACCACCTGAAGACAGTACTGCTTACACGCAGGTGGTGTCCAGAGCAGCTGCCTTTCACAACGTCACACTGCACGCTGAACCAATCGAGGATGACTTTTTATTTAATACTCTGTCATCCACACATAGTCAGTACCAGAGTCTTCCAATGCTACCGGGAATGTTAAAGCACGCAAAGGAAATATTTCAAGAACCCGTGAAAGGCAGGGCTATTACTCCTATGGTGGAGAAAAAGTACAAGCCTCCACCAACAGACCCTATGCACATTTCGCAGCAACTGACACCGGACTCTGTAGTAGTTGGCGCAGCACGGAAAAGGGCGAATTCACACACCTCCGGGGATGCACCACCACCCGATAAAGAGAGTCGCAAGTTCGACGCAGCGGGGAAAAGAGTGGCAGCACAAGCAGCCAATCAATGGCGCATTGCGAATTCACAGGCTTTGCTGTCAAGATACGACAGAGCCCCCTGGGACGAAATGCAACACTTTATTGAACATTTGCCCAAAGAATTCCAAAAACGTGCACAACAGGTGGTAGAAGAAGGCCAAAGTATCTCAAATAACCAGATACGTTCAGCAATGGACGCAGCAGACACAGCTGCAAGAACTGTTAATACAGCGGTGACAATTCGGAGACATGCATGGCTGCGCACCTCAGGATTCAAGCCCGAAATCCAACAGGCTGTGCTTAATATGCCTTTTAATGGACAGCAGTTGTTTGGGCTGGAAGTGGACACTGCTATCGAGAAGTTGAAAAAAGATACAGATACGGCCAAGGCCATGGGTGCGCTGTACTCCCCACAGAACAGAGGCACTTTTAGGAAGACACAATTTAGAGGGGGGTTTCGGGCTCAAACAACAGAACCCTCAACTTCACAAACCAAGCCCACATACCAAAGCCAGTATCAGAGAGGAGGCGTTCGGGGACAGTACAGAGGGGGACAGTTCCCTAAAACTAGAGGGAAGTTCCAAAGTCCCAAGACCCCTCAAAACAAACAGTGACTTCAGTGTCACAAATCCCCAACACGTAACACCAGTGGGGGGGGAGACTAACAGATTTTTACCAAAATTGGGAGGAAATAACAACGGACTCGTGGGTCCTAGCCATCATCCAACATGGCTATTGCATAGAATTCCTACAATTACCACCAAATGTGCCACCAAAAGCACACAACATGTCCAAACAACACATGGATCTATTACAAATAGAAGTCCAAGCGTTGTTACAAAAGGAGGCAATAGAACTAGTACCCAGTCAGCAAAAAGGGACAGGGGTTTACTCCCTGTACTTTCTCATACCCAAAAAGGACAAAACTCTAAGACCTATATTAAATCTCAGAACACTAAATCTTTACATCAAATCAGATCACTTTCACATGGTAACACTTCAAGACGTAATCCCCTTGCTCAAACAACAAGATTACATGAAAACATTAGATCTCAAAGATGCGTACTTCCATATACCCATACATCCTTCACACAGGAAATACTTAAGGTTTGTATTCCAAGGAGTACATTACCAGTTTAAAGTGTTACCATTCGGAATAACAACAGCACCAAGGGTATTTACAAAATGCCTTACAGTAGTAGCGGCACATATCAGAAGACAGCACATACACGTATTCCCGTATCTAGACGATTGGTTAATCAAAACCAACACCCAGAAACAGTGTCTTCAACAGACAAAATACATCATAGAAACCCTTCACAAACTAGGGTTCTCACTAAACTACCAAAAATCACACTTACAGCCCTGTCAAATACAACAATACTTAGGAGCAACAATCAACACAAAAAAAAGGGATTGCCACTCCAAGTCCACAAAGGGTACAAGCATTCCAAAACGTACTACAAAGCATGCACCCAAACCAAAAGTATCAGGTAAAATTGGTGATGAAACTGCTAGGCATGATGTCCTCATGCATAGCCATTGTCCCAAACGCAAGATTACACATGCGGCCCTTACAACAATGCCTAGCAACACAATGGACACAAGCACAGGGTCAACTTCAAGATCTAGTGTTGATAGACCGCCAAACACACACCTCGCTTCAATGGCGGAATCCTGTAAATTTAAACCAAGGGCGGCCTTTCCAATACCCAGTGCCTCAATACGTAATCACAACAAATGCTTCCCTGGTAGGGTGGGGAGCACATCTCAACCAACACAGCATCCAGGGACAATGGGACACTCAGCAGAAACAACTTCACATAAATCAGCTAGAACTACTAGCAGTGTTTCTAGCGTTGAAAGCATTTCAACCGATAATAACCCACAAACACATTCTTGTCAAAACAGACAACATGACAACAATGTATTACTTAAACAAACAGGCACACACTCATCACAACTGTGTCTCTTAGCATAGAAGATTTGGCATTGGGCGATTCACAATCACATTCGCCTAATAGCGCAATACATCCCAGAAATTCAAAACCAATTGGCAGACAATCTCAGTCGAGATCACCAACAGATCCACGAATGGGAGACTCATCTACAGATACTACAAGCCTACTTCCAAAAGTGGGCAACACCGCAAATGGACCTATTTGCAACAAAAGAAAACGCAAAATGCCAAAACTTCGCATCCAGGTACCCACAGCCTCACTCCAAAGGCAATGCGTTATGGATGAGTTGGTCAGGGATATTTGTTTACGCTTTTCCCCCTCTCCCACTCCTTCCGTATCTTGTAAACAAACTGAGTCAAAACAAACTCAAACTAATACTAATAGCACCTACTTGGGCATGACAACCTTGGTACACAACATTACTAGACCTGTCAGTAGTACCTCATATCAAACTAACAAACAGACCAGATCTGTTAACTCAACACAAACAGCAGATCAGACACCCAAGTCCAGCATCGCTCAATCTAGAGATCTGGCTCCTGAAGTCTTAGAATTCGGACACCTAGACCTTACACAAGAATGTATGGAGGTCATCAAACAGTCTAGAAAACCTACTACAAGACATTGCTACGCAAATAAATGGAAACGATTTGTTTATTACTGTCAAAATAATCAAATTCAACCATTACACGCGTCCGCAAGAGACATTGTAAGCTACTTACAAAAATCAAATTTAGCTTTTTCGTCCATTAAAATACATCTCACAGCAATTTCAGCATATTTGCAAATTACACATTCAACTTCACTATTTAGAATCCCAGTGATAAAAGCATTTATGGAAGGTCTAAAAAGGATTATTCCACCAAGAACACCACCAGTTCCTTCGTGGAACCTCAACATTGTATTAACGCGACTCATGGGTCCACCATTCGAACCCATGCATTCTTGCGAAATGCAATACTTAACCTGGAAAGTAGCCTTTCTAATAGCTATCACATCCCTCAGAAGAGTGAGTGAAATACAAGCCTTTACCATACAAGAACCCTTTATACAAATACACAAACATAAAGTGGTTCTACACACAAATCCAAAATTTGTGCCAAAAGTTATATCACCGTTCCACTTAAACCAAACTGTGGAACTCCCAGTGTTTTTTCCACAACCAGACTCTGTAGCTGAAAGAGCATTACATACATTAGACATAAAAAGAGCTCTAATGTACTACATTGATAGAACTAAACAGTTACGCAAAACAAAACAATTGTTTGTAGCTTACCAAAAACCTCATACAGGGATTCCAATATCCAAACAGGGCATTGCCAGATGGATAGTTAAATGTATTCAAACCTGTTATGTTAAAGCTAAAAGAGAACTGCCTATTACACCAAAGGCACACTCCACTAGAAAGAAAGGCGCCACAATGGCCTTTCTAGGAAATATACCAATGACAGAAATATGTAAGGCAGCCACATGGTCTACGTTCATACGTTTACTAAACATTACTGCGTGGATGTGTTAACAACACAACAAGCCACAGTAGGACAAGCAGTACTAAGAACATTATTTCAGACAACTTCAACTCCTACAGGCTAAATCACCGCTTTGGGGGAGATAACTGCTTACTAGTCTATGCACAGCATGTGTATCTGCAGCTACACATGCCATCGAACGGAAAATGTCACTTACCCAGTGTACATCTGTTCGTGGCATGAGACGCTGCAGATTCACATGCGCCCTCCCACCTCCCCGGGAGCCTGTGGCCGTTTTACGTTGACTGAAATTAAACTTATACATTTGAAAAATTGTAAATATATTATGAACATACATACTTACTCCATTGCATGGGCATTATTACTATATACACAACTCCTACCTCACCCTCTCCGGGGAAAACAATCTAAGATGGAGTCGACGCCCATGCACAATGGAGCCGAAATGGGAGGAGTCCCTCGATCTCGCGACTCGAAAAAGACTTCTTCGAAGAGAAACAACTTGTAACACTCCGAGCCCAACACTAGATGGCGGGATATGCACAGCCACACGTCTCATGCCACAAACAGATGTACACTGGGTAAGTGACATTTTCCATATATATATATATATATATGTTCAATGGCATGTGTAGCTGCAGATACACATGCTGTGCATTATCCTGCCATCTAGTGTTGGGCTCGGAGTGTTACAAGTTGTTTTTCTTCGAAGAAGTCTTTTCGAGTCACGGGACCGAATGACTCCTCCCTTTCGGCTCCATTGCGCATGGGCGTCGACTCCATCTTAGATTGCTTTCTTTCCGCCATCGGGTTCGGACGTGTTCCTCTTTGCTCTGTAATTCGGATCGGGGAAGCTTAGAAAATCATCGAAAATTTGTCTGTATTGTTTGCGTTCGGGACCGGTTTAGTATCATCACATTGGCACCGACAACAAGACCGCTTCGGCGGCCCTTCGGGGCTTGCGCACTCAATCAAGGCCTGGTCGGCCCGACCACACCCGTCGACAAAGAACTAATGGACCGGACCCCTTTCCGTTTCTGTCCGAAGTGCCATGCCAAGTATTCTTACACAGACCAGCATCTGGTCTGTAACCTGTGTTTATCGCCCGAACACAGAGAGGATACTTGTGAGGCCTGCAGAGCGTTTCGATCCAAGAAGACCTTAAGAGATCGACACGCAAGACGGTTACAGATGGCGTCAAAACAGTCACAACATCTCGACGCCGAAGAAGAAGAGATGCGGATATCCATCCAGGGTTCGGACTCGGATGAATTCGACGGGGATCGACCACCGACGGCGGCACAAAAAGTGAGTACACCTGCCCCGTCCCACGCCCAAGGTCAGTTCAAGAAACAAAAGGCCTCAGGGACGCCACTGCCAGAAGGCCATGGCTCAACCCACAGAAAATGCGGTGACCAAGTAACATTGCCACCGAAAAAGCCCAAATTAGTGCCGAAGACTTCCAACTCCGGTCAAGAAACCGGCACCGAAAAGAGTCGGCATCGAAAAATCAAGTCGAGTAAACCTCGAAAAAGCCACTCGGAACCGAAACCGACAATCTCCATCGGGGTTTCGATACCGAAAAAAACGGCTTCGGAGCCGAAAAAGACGTCCTACACAGAAGAGCAGGGGCTCTCTCTACAGCTCAAAGAAAAGCACAGATTTGAGCAGGAACTGGATTTAGAAGAGCATGATCAAACTCAGCAAAGGCTAGAAATCCAGAAACACACAGGGAAGATACAAACCATCCCTCCGCTCAAGTCCAAAAGAAAACTGGCTTTTCACGAGACTGAGATGCAACCAAAAGCCAAAGTGGTTAGAGAAAGGTCACCACCCCCACAATTCTCACCACAAAAGTCCCCACTTCAATCACCACAGTTGTCACCAGTGGGTACACCAATGGCACAGTCACCCACACATACTGGGATGACTCAAGACGATGCGGACCCCTGGGATCTATGCGACCCACCAGTTTCGGACAACAGTCCAGAGTGTTATCCGACAAAACCTTCGCCGCCAGAGGACAGTACGTCCTACACGCAGGTACTGGCCAGAGCAGCAACATTTCACAATGTAACAATGCACTCGGAACCAGTGGAAGATGACTTCCTGTTTAACACTCTGGCATCCACGCATGCATCGTATCAAAGCCTGCCAATGTTACCGGGCATGCTTAAACATGCACAACAGGTTTTCCAAGAACCAGTAAAAGGGAGAGCCATCACGCCAAGGGTCGAGAAGAAATATAAACTGCCCCGTCAGACCCTGTATTTGTTACACAACAGCTCCCTCCGGACTCAGTGGTTGTGGGGGGTGCAAGAAAACGGGCTAATTCGCAGTCATCAGGGGATGCGCCACCCCCTGATAAGGAAAGTCGTAAATTCGACGCGAAGGGGAAAAGAGTGGCATCGCAAGCAGCCAATCAGTGGCGAATTGCCAACTCACAAGCCCTCCTTGCCCGCTATGACTGAGCACACTGGGACGAGATGCAAGACATCATCCAGCACCTCCCCAAAGAGCATCAAAAACGTGCCCAACAAGTGGTTGAAGAAGGACAGGCCATATCAAACAACCAGATGCGCTCTGCACTAGACTCTGCTGATACAGCGGCACAAACTGTAAATACAGCAGTAACAATTAGAAGGCATGCATGGCAGCGAAGTTCTGGGTTTAAACCAGAGATACAGCAGGCGGTATTGAATATGCCGTTTAATCAACATCAACTATTCGGTCCGGAAGTGGATACTGCAGTAGAAAAAAAGAAAAAGGACACGGACACGGCCAAAGCTATGGGCACGCTCTACTCCTCTCAATACAGGGGAACATTTAGGAAACCACAATTTAGGGGAGGGTTTAGACAGCAACCCTCAGAACCATCCACCTCCCAAACAAAACCCACTTACCAGTCTCAGTACCAGAGAGGGGGGTTTCATGGTTCCTACAGAGGACAGTTCCCAAGAGGAAGAGGGAAATTCCAGCCTGCCAAGCAGACCCCTGGTAGCAAGCAGTGACTTCAATGTCACACTTCCCCAACACATATCACCAGTCTGTTCGTGGCATGTTGCGCTGCAGATACACATGCTGTGCATTATCCTGCCATCTAGTGTTGGGCTAGGAGTGTTACAAGTTGTTTTTCTTCGAAGAAGTCTTTTCGAGTCACAGGACCGAGTGACTCCTCCCTTTCGGCTCCATTGCGCATGGGCGTCGACTCCATCTTAGATTGTTTTCTTTCCGCCATCGGGTTTGGACGTGTTCCTCTTCGCTCCGTAATTCGGATCGGGGAAGCTTAGAAAATCATCGAAAATTCGTCTGTATTGTTTGCGTTCGGGACCGGTTTAGTATCATCACATTGGCACCGACAACAAGACCGCTTCGGCGGCCCTTTGGGGCTTCCGCACTTAATCAAGGCCTGGTCGGCCCGACCACACCCGTCGACAAAGAACTAATGGACCGGACCCCTTTCCGTTTCTGTCCGAAGTGCCATGCCAAGTATTCTTACACAGACCAGCATCTGGTCTGTAACCTGTGTTTATCGCCCGAACACAGAGAGGATACTTGTGAGGCCTGCAGAGCGTTTCGATCCAAGAAGACCTTAAGAGATCGACACGCAAGACGGTTACAGATGGCGTCAAAACAGTCACAACATCTCGACGCCGAAGAAGAAGAGATGCGGATATCCATCCAGGGTTCGGACTCAGATGAATCCGACGGGGATCGACCACCAACGGCGGCACAAAAAGTGAGTACACCTGCCCCGTCCCACGCCCAAGGTCAGGTCAAGAAACAAAAGGCCTCAGGGACGCCACTGCCGGAAGGCCATGGCTCAACCCACAGAAAATGCGGTGACCAAGTAACATTGGCACCGAAAAAGCCCAAATTAGTGCCGAAGACTTCCGACTCCGGTCGAGAAACCGGCACCGAAAAGAGTCGGCATCGAAAAATCGAGTCGAGTAAACCTCGAAAAAGCCACTCGGAACCGAAACCGACAATCTCCATCGGGGTTTCGATACCGAAAAAAACGGCTTCGGAGCCGAAAAAGACGTCCTACACAGAAGAGCAGGGGCTCTCTCTACAGCTCAAAGAAAAGCACAGATTTGAGCAGGAACTGGATTTAGAAGAGCATGATCAAACTCAGCACAGGCTAGAAATCCAGAAACACACAGGGAAGATACAAACCATCCCTCCGCTCAAGTCCAAAAGAAAACTTGCTTTTCACGAGACTGAGATGCAACCAAAAGCCAAAGTGGTTAGAGAAAGGTCACCACCCCCACAATTCTCACCACAAACGTCCCCACTTCAATCACCACAGTTGTCACCAGTGGGTACACCAATGGCACAGTCACCCACACATACTGGGATGACTCAAGACGATGCGGACCCCTGGGATCTATGCGACCCACCAGTTTCAGACAACAGTCCAGAGTGTTATCCGACAAAACCTTCGCCGCCAGAGGACAGTACGTCCTACACGCAGGTACTGGCCAGAGCAGCAACATTTCACAATGTAACAATGCACTCGGAACCAGTGGAAGATGACTTCCTGTTTAACACTCTGGCATCCACGCATGCATCGTATCAAAGCCTGCCAATGTTACGGGGCATGCTTAAACATGCACAACAGGTTTTCCAAGAACCAGTAAAAGGGAGAGCCATCACGCCAAGGGTCGAGAAGAAATATAAACCGCCCCGTCAGACCCTGTATTTATTACACAACAGCTCCCTCCGGACTCAGTGGTTGTGGGGGGTGCAAGAAAACGGGCTAATTCGCAGTCATCAGGGGATGCGCCACCCCCTGATAAGGAAAGTCGTAAATTCGACGCGAAGGGGAAAAGAGTGGCATCGCAAGCAGCCAATCAGTGGCGAATTGCCAACTCACAAGCCCTCCTTGCCCGCTATGACTGAGCACACTGGGACGAGATGCAAGACATCATCCAGCACCTCCCCAAAGAGCATCAAAAACGTACCCAACAAGTGTTTGAAGAAGGACAGGCCATATCAAACAACCAGATGCGCTCTGCACTAGACTCTGCTGATACAGCGGCACGAACTGTAAATACAGCAGTAACAATTAGAAGGCATGCATGGCAGCGAAGTTCTGGGTTTAAACCAGAGATACAGCAGGCGGTATTGAATATGCCGTTTAATCAACATCAACTATTCGGTCCGGAAGTGGATACCGCAGTAGAAAAAATGAAAAAGGACACAGACACGGCCAAAGCTATGGGCACGCTCTACTCCTCTCAATACAGGGGAAGATTTAGGAACCCTCAGAACCATCCACCTCCCAAACAAAACCCACTTACCAGTCTCAGTACCAGAGAGGGGGGTTTCGTGGTTCCTACAGAGGACAGTTCCCAAGAGGAAGAGGGAAATTCCAGCCTGCCAAGCAGACCCCTGGTAGCAAGCAGTGACTTCAATGTCACACTTCCCCAAAACATATCACCAGTCTGTTCGTGGCATGTTGCGCTGCAGATTCACATGCGCCCTCCCACCTCCCCGGGAGCCTGTAGCCGTTTTAGTTGCTTGTAAATTGTAAATATGTAAATAAATATTCCTTTAATACACACTATGTACATACATTTCTACTCCATTGCATGGGCACCTCTAGTATCCTTACTTTACCAACTCCTACCTCACCCTTTGCGGGGAAAACAATCTAAGATGAAGTCGACGCCCATGCGCAATGGAGCCGAAAGGGAGGAGTCACTCGGTCCCGTGACTTGAAAAGACTTCTTCGAAGAAAAACAACTTGTAACACTCCGAGCCCAACACTAGATGGCAGGATAATGCACAGCATGTGAATCTGCAGCACAACATGCCACGAACAGATGTACACTGGGTAAGTGACATTTTCCATATATATATATATATATATATATATATATATATATAGCAAAAACGAGATGTCCTCAATGAAAGCGCGCTCCCAACTGGTTATAATAAGGGTTTTGAAAACAAAGCCAGCAACTCACGGTGAGTCCTTGAAGCATTTTCATTTTTTCTGGCCTTTAGTAATAAAGTCATCTCTGGACACGTGTTTCAGGGTAGATCCCATCATCAGCAGAGAAAATGTAAAAAGTATTCCACCCTCGTGGGTGCAGCCAGTGCTGGATGTATTTCAGACTCTCTTTAAAAGCACCGAGTGTGAGGCTCTTCAGCTAGTTTGATTAATTGCAGGCACCTGATGAATCCATTAAAATACCAGTCCTGCCCCTGCATGGTATGTCAAGATCTGAAATAAACAGTAAGTCTTCCAATACAATAGTATCTCAACGTCTTCTGTGCTTCTTACACCTAGATGGATTCTGTCAAATTGTCAAGGAGTCTATAGCAATACTAAATATATTTGGTGGAAGGAGGCAACAAGCCACTGTACCCTGACCCAACTGAAATACATTTAGCGTCTTCCAAATAACTATAATACCTGCTTTCACATCTTTATACACTGTATGAAACAACTTCCCTTGCACTGGTCTATGCCCATATTTTGGCAACACCTTTTTGGATAATGTACGATGTTGAATACTAGTATTTTGTTTTTTAAGTTTGTGACTTTTAATTTACCCCAATTCCCTTGTTGTGCTCTTGGGAGCATCCAACAGAAGTGTGACAGAAAACTGATCAATGTGGATGCAACACTGCAAATTATTTCAGTGAGTTTGATTCACGTTAACACTCTGGACTATTATTCATTTTCAGAGCTGTATTATACCTTTTATCCCATGTTCATGGAACACACTCAAAGATAAATATTTTTCTAATAACAGAAAATCTATTAGAAGCTGTGTTTGTGTGTAGAATATGGGTAAAGGTGTGTCCACTCAGAACCTGACAGATGAATATAGGAACTTGGTGGAGCTTCCATATATCACTTTTGTATGGTTGTGACTGCAAAATACAAAAGAAGAGATCTATCTTTTGGCAACGAAATAGGAGGGGGTCACTAAACGGCCTACAAGTTTTTAGAGATGCTCAAGATTGGAATAATACATTTTCTTATTAGTTTCTTAGTGCATTAAATATTTTATCCAGAAAGTCATTATAGGAAGCAGAATTGAAATAAGCCCCATTCAATATGATATCTGAGGGTAGGCTTATGATGGGGAAGATAAGAGGGGATATACATCATCAAATGACTGCTTAAGTAGAGAAATATTTTTAATACCCAGCAAACAGTATGAGAGCATGGCAGACTGAGTTGGACATTTATAACAAATAGACTCAAAGTTACATAAGGAATTCTGTGATCTTTTGTCTCCTAGATTGTTGTTCATTCTTCAAATAGAGGAAGAATTAATTACCTAGTACCAATCACATGGCTCTGGTGACATTAATTCCAAAACCTGGCAGGGATGTAAAAAAGTGTTCCCATTCTGAGCCCATGCCCTTTCTTGATGTTCCTTGAGATATTATCTATTTGCAGCTAAACTGGAACAAGTCATATGGAGAATGACTGTTCCATTCCAGCCAAGATGTATTAAAAGCCACTGATAGCATCAGAAGGCTGATGATCTTATTGATGGGAATGTTGGTTGCCTCCGTTAGTAAAGATGTGGAGAAAGCATTTGTCCAGGTCAACAGGTTGTAGCCTCCCAACCCCCTCTCCGGGGGGGTCAGAGTTTTCAAAATCCTATGTACCGCACCTTGAAACCATACAGTCATCTGGTTCATCCTACACTAGAGGTATTTTATTTCCACTTGCAGAAGATAAAATCCATGAGTGTTACAAGCACAAACTTCTATCTCCCCTCATGCACTCAATGGTCAGTGTCCCGTGGGTCAAAGTCCTGATGGAATTCCATGAAAAGCATGTGACAAATTACTTAGGATTTTTATTTTATTATTGCCATTGCTTTTCACTGTACTGCTGACATCTTGTTTTTCCTTATGGGAATAGTTTTATCCTACCCTGAACTATCACTTATTCGCAGTTGTGCAGCAGTTAGTTACTAATTTTCTATTCCATTTAATTTAATGAGCACTTTATATTCTTGAATCAATTGTTATATTGTTTCCCTACGTAACTAATACACATTTCTTTTGGCCTATTGCTATGACAAAGAAAATTGGAGAGTTTTTGTTGCCTAGAGAATGGCAGTGGAACTCTGACCAGCCTCTTTTTTCCTTAAGCGATGCAGACGTTTACTCACTGCTGAGGGCAAGAAGGATTATTCACTGACCATGCCTGTTAGATAGTTAGTTGCGTGCTCTCACACCCTGTTACAAGATGTTTCATGCTCAGACGTTTGCTGCCACTCCAGTGTAACTCAGCCTGCATATCAATAAAACATCTCTTGAAGTGGAAGTGAAGATCTACCAGAAACTGCGATTAGAAGATTAGATGTATAAGCAATATACATTATGAAATCTAATCTTTCTTAAATGCATGCGTTGTACTTTAGTTCCAGGTACGAGAGACAACTTTATTCATATAACAATAAAAGGTGAAAATAAAAATCCAACATTTGCCATAAAGACATGGACTCTATTATATGTACGGAAAGTATCTTATCACTGGCTACTGAAGAAGCATCTCGCAGGTAGAAACTACTCAAATGATGTGCCTGCCCCCTCTTTCCTGTCAGGAGTCCTTTAACCATCAGTGCCAGCAGTCTTGGGCAGAACCAACTATACAGTAGAGCATGCCCCAGGCAAAGGCGGTGAATTATCTGACTGTTACAAACTAAATCCAACTCCCTATTATGCTGCTGGTAGTGTAAACACACAGCAAAATTACACTGTTCGACTGGGTGTGTACGGCACGTTTACCCAAGACCTGGTGGTCAATGCACAAGATCCAGTGAACCACTACCTTTCCAGAGGCTGACTGTCAAAAGGAAATTCCAGAACATTTTATGGTGAACATGTTATAAATCTTTGATATTTTGAATTGTAATATTTTTCAAAGCTCTCTAATTTTCAGATGAATTGATTTTATATGATCATGCGAAGATACCCAGAAACCCAATCCTCCCAAAACAAACAATTGTTTTACTTCAAGACCAGCAGTTTACCCAAGCACAGCTCTTGCCTTTCCGGATCAAGGATTAGATTGCAAAACAGCTGGAAAGAGCACACAAAAAAATGTTTCATCACTGTTTAGTAAGAAAGTCTTCTAATGGTAAACAGACATCAAGGCAAAATAGTAGAAACATAAGACTTTTTTCTGTTCAAAGAACTTATTCATTCAAATGGATATACCTATCTGCAGATTCCTCACCACTTGCATCTTCTCCAGGTGCCAGACTGGATCTGAAAGGCTGAAATTGGTCTTATACACTGATAGCTGGACTTTGGGTCCATCTTGGGTCCAGGATTCAGTCCTTGATACATCATATATGACATCTCAGAGTTGTTTACCCAAGTTTACTGATGTCAGTTCCTTTTTTTCAGCACCCTTTGGCGCAGGTCTGGACTAGCTTTCTAAAATTTTACTACATTATTTAGTATTTCAGAAATGGCTCCCCCAATTTCTGGGTTTACAACTTGTTGCTCCTGCCAGTACAAGATGTCATTCTCAAATCTACATGCCAAGATCTACATCAAGGAGAGGGAGGTCAAACTCTTCATGGCATGAGCACAGGATGAATAGTGCTGGTCCAGACCCATCTTCTTCGACATATCCTAATCTGGCTTCCCTTCAACCAGCAAGCCTTTGAAGTGGGCATCTTACAAGTACCAGGACAGGTCCTCTAGGAAGAAGCAGAGAGAGAGAGGGGGATTCTTCAGGTTTTTGATGTCAGGGGTGAATCATTCAGTCAATAGTGTCATTCCCTCATCCACGCCTCAACATCATGTTGGAAGCCTAATTTGGTATAAGTGGAGCGAGTGCCACATTTAGCCCTGGCCCCTGAATATCAGACTCCTGCTCTTCTCATGGAGTTCCCAGCCCCTGGTGCTTACCCTACACCGGTTGTGGTTTTCACCCACAAAATGCTGGCCCTCTTCCAATTCACCGACTCCCTCCGGTGAGCTCATGGACATCAATAAACCATTGAGGCCCCCAGCCAGACTTCCACTAGCTGCTTTATCACTTGTGCTGGGCCACTCTGGGCATCGTCATCCTGGTGACGCCCAATCCTTCCGCTCCGTCAAAGGCCTTGCTGGTTGCTTCACAAATGGCGCCTGCACAGTCCATGGAGCCACTGGACCCAACTTTTATCCACTACAATCGCAGCTAATTTTCCAAAGGCAAAGTGAATTTTGGTCAGATCCTGATGCAAAAGACAACAGCTGATTGAAGAGGCATCCCTTTACTATCCCTTGCCTCAAGATGAATACTTTTGTAGGCTGAAATTATTATTTGGCTCTGATTCGTACCTCATCCCAATGCTGAACACTGTGGGGGTCATTCTAACCCTGGCGGTCGGCGACCGTCAGGGCTAAAATGACGGAAGCACCGCCAACGGGCTGGCGGTGCTTCCTTGGCCATTCTGACCACGGCGGTAAAGCCGCGGTCAGAAAAGGGCAACCGGCGGTTTCCCGCCGGTTTACCCCTGGCCCAGGGAATCAAGCAGCGCCGCCATGGGGATTCCGACCCCCTTCCCGCCATCCTGTTCCTGGCGGTTTTCACCGCCAGGAACAGGATGGCGGTAACGGGTGTCGTGGGGCCCCTGGGGGCCCCTGCAGTGCCCATGCCACTGGCATGGGCACTGCAGGGGCCCCCTAACAGGGCCCCACTAAGATTTTCAGTGTCTGCAAAGCAGACACTGAAAATCGCGACGGGTGCCACTGCACCCGTCGCACCCCTTCGACTCCGCCGGCTCCATTTGGAGCCGGCATCCTCGTAGAAGGGGGTTTCCCGCTGGGCCGGCGGGCGGCCTTCTGGCAGTCGCCCGCCGGCCCAGCGGGAAAGCCAGAATGGCCGCCGTGGTCTTTTGACCGCGGTGCGGTCATTCGGCGGTTCCCGCTTGGCGGCCGGCGACCGCCGCCCGCCAATGTAGGAATGACCCCCTGTGTCCCACAAAGATGATGACAGTGGAGAGGTGGTTAACCGTTGTCACCCCAGTGCAAAAGCCCGGGTTCTGTATACTTCCCTATAGGTGGAGCTGGACTGCCCTAGGGTCTCCCACTGAAAACGTTATCTCACTTACTGATATTCTTTGCAAGGCCACAGATGTGCTTGAACTATCTTTTGCTGTGAAGAAGGCAGCGGCTAAACCGCCTTATTAATTTCTGCAGTCAGCATTCTCCTATGCTGAGCCCTATTTTTGGTCATGTGATGCAAACTAGTATCTGCTCCCGTGGAGAACCATTTGGTAGTCTTTCATCATTGTCTGCCTACTGGGAACCCACAATTTCTGATGGCTCATCCATCCCCAGAGAGTATTGTAGTCCAGGCTTCTTCTTTTCTTCATCTCCCAGTGAAAGGGAATCGAAAAGGATCGATGCTATCAGAAAGAAAAGCTTCTCTTATGTTTTACCATTTGAAGCCGAGATCACAACCTGCTCAAGCTCCACATGATATACCTTGCTCCCACGGCATTACTGCCTTGTATTCATGGTCAATCAATCAATTTCCAGACAAACAATACAACTGTGATGTAGCAAGCCACAAGCAGGGTGGGGTGGCTCGTTTCCTCATGCGCATCCAACCTCATCCCTGGAGAATGAGTTGGCCAATTTGAGTTCCTTTGATCTGCCTGCTGAGGTGGTATCTGCCTGTCATCTGGCTACCAAGCCAGTTTATTCTGGGCACTGGCCCTATTTTCTCTCTTAGTGAACCAAGGTGTGCTTATCTGATATATTGCGCTTTTTCCGGCAATGCTTTTTTCTGGGCACTGTAAAGAGCTATTTGTCAGTCACTTCAGCTTTTCATTTTTTGCCAGATCATTAAAGTCTTAATCTAGGTTTAAAGTCTAAAATAGTTATGCATTTTCTGAAGCAGCTGGCCCATTTAGTTCCCTATTCCACTGTGTTATGCCTCAGTGGGACGGTTTTGATTGGTTCTCAGGACCAAGGCTTTTTTTCTTGCTGAAAATAGTCACTTTGTTCCATGTGGGTCAGCGTGGCGAAACAAGACGTGAGTGGGGACCTATGCAAGATACGCTGAAGGGGAACCCGACACTCACATCAATCAGGTTTGAGAAGGCCCCCTCCAGTACTGTGGGGGATGTGCTACACGCCTGGTGGGTCAGTGTATTATTTACCAATATTTTAACACCCCCATCCAGCCAGAGAAGAGACTGCACTGCCTGGATCCTCACAGGGCCCTCAGTTTTTACATGGACAAGACCAACAAGTACCAGACTGATGATCAGCTTTTTAGTGGAATATGGTTTTCCAAATAAGGCAAAGTGAGTCCTTACTGAAGCCGCCCACCTGCCTGTTCTGAGGGGGGTTGTATATGACTCATAAGGTCCAAAGTTAGTTTTGGTGTACTGAAATTTCTGTCCATCTCTTCAGCTTCATCTTCGTTACGGATCCAGTCTCATGCCTGAAGGATATTCAAAAGGTGAGGAATCTACACGTAGGTTGAGTATCCACCAAAAAGATCATTACCAAAGGCAAATAACTTATTTCTTAGGTGCTTAAATAAAAGATTGATAGCTCACCTTAATCATCGAGGTAATTACAGAAATGTTAACAGTCACAACATATCATAGCTAAGCATATATCCTAATCCATTTAAAATGTGCCTATGCCAACTACAACATACTGTTATACACATACAGTTTATTGTTTCTTACTTTCGGGGTTTTCTGAGCAGCTTCTTCATTATAATGTAAAGTAGCTTTCTGGCCAGAATGGGACAGGTTGACGAGTATCTGAAGGCATGGATATTTGGACTGACCGTGACAGTCAACCCCACAGGTAAAGGAGCAGTCAACCCAGTCCTCCATTATATCAGTTTGGAGAGTGGTGCAATTAGATTCTTCTTTCCAGACACTTGAAATAAAATAAAGAAAATCATGGTTTATTTTGTTCACTGTACAGAATGGCTTTTTCATTACATACAAATCAACTTGCAAAATTCATCCTTCTATGGTCTTTGCAAACCCTAGATATTAGAATAGAGAGAGAAACTAGTGTTGATTGTTTCCATCCTTAATTCAGAATTGAACAAAACCACATGGGCCCTCATTCCCTAAACAACACCGCATATTGTTGGAAATGGGTGTTCCTGGTGGAGGACGCAGTGACATGTTGTCCCCAGGTTGTGTGGAGAATGGACTGTTTCGTTTGGGTCCCTTTACATCTTATAGTCTTGGAGTAGACAGCCAGTACCCTGAGAAAAAAACTGCAAATCTTTACATTGGACCTTTTGCCCTCCATTTTCCTTCATTGTAATTGTAGGTTGAGGCAGTGGGAGGATTCCATTGCTGTGGGTTGAACGCTCATGGACATGGGGCTCAGCCGCGACTGGGGGTGGGCTCTGTGCTTTGCCAGCAATAGATTAGCCTTATATTGTTTAATGGATGGTAGGGGACAGTCAGGTAATAATTTTAGTTACCCACCTGGTGGTACCCTAATTCTATTTGCATACTACACCAGAGAATATGAGGCTTGAGTAATTTGCGACCACTTTGATATCTTACCTTTGGGTGCATCCAGAAAACACAACATCCTCCTTCCCTTGGAGGGCTCTCAAAATGTGGCTTTTCCCTCCTCCTGCATAGTGCTTAATAGTAAATTCAAAATGCAGAGCAATCCTTCAGTCTCAACCATCTCTGGGAGACTTCACTGGAGTATTTATGAAATTTATGGAACATACTTATGACAACCACAAGGCAGGTCTGCTGCCACACTCATGGAGCATTCCTAGGCCCTCGTTCGTCTCTAGTCCAGGACTGGCATACAGTAATGTACTTTGTGCTGAACTACCAATACATATTGTTAGTGATATGCCATGGAAAGCACCTACACATCTGTAGCTTGTGTGGCTATAACAACATCAGCATTCCAGGGACCCCCAAAGAAACTAGGGTCATCTTAAAAACACACCTGAGTACAGGTCCAATTTGCTAGTGCTATGTTGGTCTCCATGATTTAACTTGTAAAGGGGCAGTACCCTTACTGATTAGTAGTGAACTTTGGTGCAGCCACTATCCAGCCAGCTTGTTACCAAATGCGTCGGAGCTGGGAATTTCTATCTCACTCAGCTATAGAAGAACATGAGAGGGCTGACACAATTTATTTTATTCTTGGCGGGTAGGTTTAAAAAAACAACTTTAGAAGGGGAATTAGATGTTATCCACAAAAATTGTCTTGGGGAAATAGGTAGTGAATGGGCACTTTTAGGGCACTCTGGGCCAGAAACTAGATAGGTGTATACGGCAATTTTACAGTTCGAATTCATGGCTCCCCTTCATGGAATTTTTAGGAGGTAATCTGACAAATGGTACAATTTAAAATTTGGTGGGCAGGTAACACTTGTCAAAAGTGAACAGGATATAAAACAACTTATTAAGTTATAAGAGCTACTTTACTGTGAGGTGAAGTGCTCTTCCAAAGGAACTACTTGGATAATTAGTGAAAAGTGATGTATTTTAATGCATAACACCCCTTCAACAATTTAAGGGGAAGGGGCTGTTAGAAATGGGGTCTCTAGTTGACAGTCGGTTTGCACCCTGTCCAAGTAGGGGCCGACACTCTATTCAGGATAAGGCAAATACCCAGTTCAGAAAACCCCTGCTCACCCCCTTGGTAGCTTGGCACGAGCAGTCAAGCTTATCTCAGAAGCAATGGGTAAAGCATTTGCACATAAGACACACCAATAAAGTGAAAACACCACAAAAGAACACACTCCAGTTTTAGAAAAATAGCCAATATTTATCTATATAAAACAAGACAAAATACGATAAAAATCCAACATACCATAAATAAGATACACATTTTGCAAGAATTACTTAAAAAGACAGTTCCTTGAAGTCAATAGCTCCATCTGGGGCTACCAAGGCATTGTGAACAACAAATACAACAGTTCAGGCCGGCTGGGGCATCGTGGGCCAGTTGCGGTGTCGGGAAGACCAATTGTCCGATGTTGTGCAGGGCCTTGTAAGTATGTGTCAGGAGTTTAAAGGTTGATACGTTTGTTGATGGGGAGCCAGTGCAGGTTCTCAAGTGGGCAGAGATGTGGCTGTGGCGGGGGATGTCCAGATGAGCCTGGCCACTGCGTTCTGTATTCTCTGGAGTCTTATTTGAAGTTTATTTGTGATGCTGGCATACAGTTCGTAGTCGAGTTTGCTGTTGATGAGTGTGTGAGGGACTGTCCTTGTTTCAATGGGGATCCACTTGAAAATCTTCCAGAGCAAGCGAAGTGTGTGGAAGCACGATGATGAGACGGTGTTGATTTGGGGGCAGGGGCAGTTCCAAGGGCTATTGGCCACCACTTCCCAAGCTGTGGGAGTTGGGCCCTGGAGCAGGATTTCTGACTCGTCAGAGTTGAGCGTGAGTCAGCTGTCTTTCAAATAGTCGGCGACTGCTCTCATTACATTGTGGAAGTTGCTCTTGGCTGTTGATGGTTTGTTCACACAATCTTTTCTTTTGAACTGGCTGTGAGTGCTGCCAAATACTAGAGTTGCTGAATACCAAGGCTTGCCTACGTTTGTACGCAGCTCATGACTCTTCTTTTCACCACTCTAACTTTTCTATCTCCTGCTTTTTACTGGGTTTCCAACATTGGCAGGCCAACAAGAAACAGAGTCTAGGACCAGATTTACAATTAATCTGGTCGCAAAAAGAAGTTGCAATATGCAACTAGTCTTTTTGCAACCGCAATCTTATTTTGGGCATCAAGCTATGTATTAATTAGGCAGTTTTTAAAATAAGTAATTGCAATTGGTCAATGTCTGCCCTATATATTTAATAATAATTAATTAAGTTAGTTTTGCACATTTCAGCTCACTCCAGATAGCCAAAAATCACAGAGATGGTGACCTGCAATGGTCAGCAGACCACCATCCCAGTTATTGCATTTAAAAAAAAAAAGTTTTTTTAAGCAGCTCGATTTTCTTAAAGGAAACAAGGGTTGCTTAAAAAATAATGTTTCTTTGAAAAACAGTATTTTAGCAAACTCAAGGCTTCATTAAGAATAGGGAGACAGAATTCCAATTAGGAGAAACTGTGCCTACTGCTCTCAGTGAGCTTACTAATAACTCTGCAGAATGGATTGGTGTTCTTCAGTATTATGTCTCATGCCAGTGCAGTCCAACCTCTTGCCTTTGTCGGGTCTGCATGAATTAGCATCATAAAATCATCAGAAACAGGTAATATTGGCTAGGGTAGACTGGTCTTTTCCTGGTAACATCCATGGATGTTTCTCAGGGGACATGCTAGACAGTCTCTTGAAGACTCGAAAACTCCATGCACGTATTGTAGAGGGGCAATCACAGCCCTCTCCTTCCAACACCCATCTTTACCTGGCATTTTTTAAGAGACCCAGAAAGAAATTACCACTAAGAAGAAGGTCATCTGGCCCATAGTGGCCAGGGGGTGGGCAATGCCTGTAAGAATGCTACCTGGTCTTGATTCTGGGCATAGATACATCCCAAAGTCACTTCTCTGCCCACCAGCCTGCCTTTGACCAGCACATATCGACCCTCCATGTCAACCACAGAGTGTAGGTGCTCAAAGGGTTTACCCACCCTGATTCATATTAGCACTCCTCTGGAGTAAGCTGAGTAGGAGGTTGCATAAATCTGGCCCTGCCACCTGCGGCGCAACCACTCTATCTTTACATTCAGCAAATGTGTCCCTTGTAGTATAACTATCTGTGCCACACCTCCTCAAACATCTATCAATGTTATGGGTTTAGAGTAAGATCCCATCCCCCTAATATTCCAGGATAAGAAAGTTATCATATCCCCAGCATCAGCCATTGCTACAGCAGACACAAAGACTCCAAGTATGTATCCACCCGCCCCTCACCCACCCCCACAGCATGCATGCAACATTTGACTCCCAGGACCAACAAAACAGTTCCCACTACAAACTCCAGCACAAAAGGGTAGCCCAGAAACAGCTGGTCTCCCAAACCGTAAATCAAAAACATTGTTGGAAGATCCCCACCTGCAGTCATTCGACAGGGGCAATCCTCCTGGGGTTTTCAAGGAAGGAGTTCTCCTTGAAGCTCCACCCCAGCCCAAGACACCACAAGTACCTATGCTGTAAGATCCCTTGGGATCTAGGCCTCTGCTGGCCCCCTGTGCAGTGCTCTCAATATGATCAGAGCTCCACAGCTCTAACATTAAGTTTGTGGTATAAGTTTCCCCAATCCAGAGAGTCTGGCGTCCGCATCAGGCAAACTCTCCTCAGTGTCATGCTGGGAGTTTGAGAAAAGCCCAATTTCTGTCAGTCAAATCAGTTCTTCGGCAGTCCGAGAAGTCACACCAGGTAGGGCGCCTCCCGCCTAGTTCGATGCTTCAATGTAGTTTCGGCCCCTTCACCTGTCTTTTGCAACAGTGCTATTTCCACCATGCCTTTAATGCCGCTGCCTTTTCTCACTCAGTCTGAAAGGGGGAGTGTTTTTTCACGGATGACACCCAAGGGGTGCCCTTCAATCTCTTCCTAGGTCATTGTCTAGGGCCTCTGGGCCTAGGTCTGGCCATTGGGAGTGGGACGCCCGCCTTATATGCTTCTAGCCCTGCCCACGTTTCTTCTGGCATGTTGCAGAAGTGAGTGGCCCCATCTAGGACAATCCATAGTTTCGCAGGGAACATCAGCAATTATTGTATCCCTTCCTTGCTGAGAGCCTTCTCGATTCCCTGATAGGACACCCCGTGGACCGGAACATTCGCTGTGAAATATGGGAACACCAAGACCTTTCCATTAACCACCCTAAAATGGCCATTGTCACGAGCATTCTGAAGGATAATGGCTCTATCTCTGAAGTTCAGGAGTCATCCCACAATTGGACAAGGGAGTGGTGCGGCGCCTGTGGCCGTGCCATACACCCTGGTAACCCTCTCCAGGGCAAAAAACAATGTCAGATGATTAGGGGCTACTTCTGTACGGAGCCAGTTCTCCAAGAAGGCCACCATTTCAGTTTCCTCTGTGCCTTCTGGGGGTCCAACCACTGGGATTTTATTGTGGCGGTTGCATCCCTCTGCATACTCAGCTCCTTACCCTCTCTGTGATGACTAGTATGTTGCAAGATAGCACAGATTGCTGAGGCTTGAGCTCCCCGACTGTAGTTTCTACATCTTTAACACGGCCTGCCAACTTGTGGAGCTCCGCCCGCAGCAATCCCAGGCCCACTGAGACCACACTAATGTATTGTTGCAGTGTAGATTTGGTGTCTGCTATTGCAGCCAGGACGTTATCTGAATGGGAATGAATGGAGACGTTGTTAGAGCCACTACTCCCTACTTCTCGGTGGGGTCTCCTCTGGTCCCTGCGTTGCAGGCATCATTCTATTTCGTGTTTTGCCCATGGTACTCCCTCCTATTCCCTCAATGGGCTGTTGAGGCTGTGTCTATGCCACACCCTGTCCCAGGGGATATTCGGCTATCTAGTTCTTAAAATAGAGGGGAGTCGGGTCCCCAGTCAATCCCCAGTTATAAGAAGGCAGTGTACAAATCAGGCAGACCAGGTTAGGCTTGTCCCGTCAGACGACCATTCGTTTGCGCCAGCAAAAATGTTTGGGCCTACTCTATGGGCTGGGCAGTAAGCCAGAGAGCTCCTGTAGTCCAGGAACCCCAGATCACTACGCACTCTCTGAACTAGGTAGCGTTACCCCATGTCATCACACCTCAACCTGCTAAGAAACAAATAGTTTTGATCGGTTTACCGTGAGTGACCAGCGCTGCTGGGGGAGTCCCACCCTCACTCCCCTACACTCAGATCTGATGTTCCCCACCTCTAACCACCGGTCCTAGCTGATTCCAGCCGTCATGTCCAGTGGGGGGTCAAGTCGCATCAGGGGCCCGCTCGGCAAGAAGATCTTGCCACGACCCAGGAGGCTCTGACTAGGCCCCAGCCCTCTGCGCTCTCCTCAAAGCAGATGGCCGGGCTCCTAACTTCATCCGCAGGAACCGGGTTCACTATCACAGTCCCAGAGAGAGCCACCGCTCCCTTGTCTTAACAGTCGGATGTTGGCAGTCAGGCCCGATCTCTGTCAACTCTCGAGGGTGCGGCATGGACTCAGCAGCGACCTCCAACTCTGCCGCCCTCCACCTCGTCTTCACGCGACAAGTCATGCACTCAACATCAAACTCATCCCTGTTGTGTTGCCACTGCCCAGTGGGCCTCCATGCTATGCACCAACCTGTGCCTCAATCTTCTCTGTGTCTCTATTCCTGACAGGGGCGCGCTGTCACTGGTCACGAGTCTTCTCTGCGGCCGGGATTCTCAGTCTCTGCAGAGGGTTGCAGATGGTCGCAGAACTATTCTCGGCAGGTCTCAGTCACACCAATCGGCTCAGGTCCTGCCAATTCCACCATTTGCTATCAGCAGTTCCAGCCTCGGCCTTCCTCCCCCATCTTGCTAGCCACCGAGCTGTCTTTCCGAGCCACAAGATCAGCTCTCAGCCCCTGTAGCCGCTTGAGGCCCCCCATCTCCTGTTGTCAGGGGGATCATCCACCTTCTGGCATGCATAGGGGGTTGCCCACAGTAGTGCTTCAGCAGGGATAATGCAGGATATTGTCAGGCTGGGGCAGAGCAACATCTCACGCTACTGCCATTTTTGCCATCCAAGCCATGCCCCCGAAGGCCTTTGTTAGTTGGCGTGAAGACGATGGATATGTTCGTTTCTCCCCCAAGTATCGGGACCGTGTAATGGAATGGCATTGTGCACAAAGCAGAGGTACTTTAATGTAATTCGTTCTTCACTTTTAATCAGTACAAGATTTGTCCAACTTGGCAAATATTGACAAATTGTCTGAACTATTATCTTAACTGCATGATTGTCTTCCACTTGACATATTAATTTTTGTCAACATCTAAGCTGCCTAAAACCTTTGTAAGACACATAAGGGTGTGATGGGCAGCTGTCTTGATGCAAAAAGATGATGGATGATATTTTCAGCATGTTTGACCTGATCGTCTGTTGTTGAATGCATGTCCAGAATTCACCTAAGGTGTACAATCACATCTCAGTAACTGATTACCCAAATGAGGTCGCCTGTAGCGAGCAACTGGACACCATGTAGAGGCATCAAAATAATTTGAATATGGCTTTGGTACTGGTAAATGTTAGTCATTCAATATTCATCCAGCCCACCATAGTAAAATTCATCAATTTTGACCCTCGTTTGGGTGGCATCCATAGAAGGTTAAAGAACTTAAACATATATTACTGTTCATTGATGAAAACTATCATTATCGTATAATGGGTGCATTCATTAACGTAAAACTAAATTATGTAAATGACTTGTTAGGAGGACTGCCACAGTATCAAACAGTCCAGCTGCAAAAACTTCAGCTTTGGGGCATGCCTTGAGCTCAAGAAAGGAAAGTTTAAAAGCACGTCACTGGCACTGAGGGGCATATTTATGAGCTCCTTGCCCCACTGGAGCATCACTTTTTGTGACGCTCCGGCAGTGTAGATTACAAAATCATATTTATGAGGCCATGCAAAGCCACCTTGCATGGATTTAATGGCTTAATAGATATGAAGTGAGGCAAGGAAGTGCAAATCGCTGTGTTGCCTTACTCTGTGCTCAGAAGGCGTTCTATGGGCATTACGGTGGGTGTTCCCACCAACACATATGAATCTTGATGCTTCAGCAGATTTACAAAAGCATGTATACCTGGTGATGCGCCAAAACCTTACGCCTCTCAAGGTAAGGCGTAATGGGGATAAATATTTTTATTTCTGCAGCACAAATAGAAAGAGGAAAATGCCTATAAGGATTGTTTTTGTGCAGGAAGGTGCCCCTTTCTGCACAAAGACAATGCATCTGACAACACAGGTACCCTAGCACCATGGTGCAAGGATGTCTGCATTGGCCATAGGCTGCTGAAACAACACTGCGCAGAGGGAAAGGACAGGAATGCACTGTGTTGTATAAATACAGTGCATTCCTGCCCTTTCACTTTGTCGTAGGGCAGCGCAGGAAGGTGGCTTGCTGCGCTGCCATTCGCCAAATCCTTGTAATTGAGGGCCTTAGATCTTTGCATTGGCTGACAAATAAAAAGCATGTGTGTATCGGACTGTTGAGTCTGACGTTTAGACGCTCCTTCACTTGTTGTAGACATGTTTAAAAGGGCAAATCTTCCAGGACCCTTACTCAAGCCACAACTGGCTGATTTTCTTGATCTTGGGCCCATTTTGCTCCTGGTGGCGGGCTCTAGCTTCAGCTGGCCTCATGGTCTCTTAAGGGTGAACTCTGCAGGTAGCTGGTTTCACTGTGCCAGCCTTCTCATTTGCTTCGCTCTCCACAGCCCCATGCCCTCCTGACCGTCTTGCAGGACACCTTTGGGGCAGTGGAGCCCATGTCTTCCCCCCAAATAGTCCTTACAGGACATATGGGGGCCAGTGCCACTAGCTCTGGAGAGACCCACGTAGTCCTGGAGATCAGCTGTAGACAAAATCATTAGTTCATCATGGGCATCAGTTGGTTCTTCCGCCCTGCAGTTCATGAGTCTGGTGTCTTTGCGATCCAGGGTCTTACTCCCTGTCCTTGTGCAGGGTCTATAAATGTGGATGGAAAGTTATAGATGCCCGGCACCCCTGGCCAATCCTAAGATGACACATCATCCCTCCACCTCTGTGCCAACCCTCCTACACAGCATTCTGGGACAATCCAATATGTTAGAACCCTTCTTCCCCTGGTCACAGCTCTCTTTGTCCACCCAGAGGTATGGCTATGATAACTGACAAACACTCCTTTGTGCTCAGTCCAAACCAGTTCTGGAAGGAACCCCCCCCATCCATTTGGGGTCGGGACCAGCCTAACTAGAAGGACAATACAGGTGATAAGCCCTGGTGTTAGCTATATCTGTCTGTGACAGTCAAGGTCTCTAAGTTAATGGAATTACTGGTCACAGCCCCAAGGTCATCCTCTCAAGGAAGGAGGAAACCCTCTCCCCAGGACTCTTTGTTCTCAGTTTGGGAGCAATACACATCTCACTACAGAAAAGCCGTCAGCTGACAGTTGACTACTTACTTGCTTTAGGCAATAAAACAGTAACTTTTAAATATAGTCTTTTGATCCACGAATAGACAAAATTCAATTTCACCATTTAAAGTGGGTTTTGGATAACTATATAAATGAGTCCTTGAAAAAATTATCTAGCTGCTACCAATCCGTATTTAGCGTTTAATAAATTTAACTGTGTTGCTCAGTGTTTTCCTAGGAAAGCAGCCTGCCTTACTACAGTGAAAATGGCTTTTTGGGAATATTTCACTGTAAGGACATGTTCAACATTACCTTTTACATATCCTACCTTTAAATTCTGTGCACACTGCTTTTATGGCAATAGGCCTAGTTAGGGATGACTTATTAACATTTGAAAGGAATCTTTTGGCCTGTTAAAGGGGGTCATTTATTTTCAGAGGTGGAATTTGCAGTTTTAAACTGCCACAGACATGTTACCTGTGTGCAGCTTTTAAAATACACACAGTCTCTCACGTCGAGCACAAGTGTTACTTGCCCAGTACACCTTACCCTAGCTGCGCACATCAGCTTGATCTTGAAAAGCAAACACTAGTGGTAAACACGTTCAGTCCAATTACCATTAAATTACCATAAGTGAGACTAAATGACAGAAAAACATTTGCAACAGTGGTCATTACAAATAAATTCAATTAGTATATAAGTCTCTACTCCGCAATTAGCATTTAAAATGGCCTTATGTAATGGTTGAATAAACAAGATGAGAGCAGTGTTGTTGGTGAATAGAAAAAATGATCCCATGTGTATGGTGGATGCATGCTGGCTCATAAAAGATGAGGACCACTTAATTGCAACACACTAAAGTCTTGTTACTTGTTGGAGGTGCCAAAGCAATCCTTTGTAGGATGATTCATGGCACTGAACAGAACAGAGCTCCAAAGAGACCACAACTAGCTCTTGCGAGTTAATAACCACCTTAATATTATCATAACGTTCAATGGGTAGTGTCTTTAGCATTGATGAGTGTCAATGATTCTGTAAATATTTTATAAGCTCGGCGAATGATGCTTTGAGGACATAATTGGCGCATTTAGAGGCGGGCCTTGCGATCACTGGTGAGCAAATAATTAGATTTCATAGGCAATGTTTTGCGAGTATAGCGGCCCACATCATAACAGGTACTGACTGATGGTGGTAGGTCTAGAGGAAAACATCATTGGTTCTACAAGGAATGCGAGCTTCAAGTAAACTCTTGATCCAGGCCATCAAATCCAAGGATACAGTGGCTATCCGTATAGCTAGGAAGTCTTATAAGTCTGCTATTTGTAAAGCCAAACAAAAGCAAGATGATAAGTGGTGGGCAGCACTAAATGATGCTTTGCGTTAAAAGAACTGCACTAACTTCTGGTCTTTGGCCGCCTGTGGCGCTGATAATAGTGTATTGAATGTGACAAAGAACATTGCTGCAGCAGAATGGGTAGACCACTTTAGTTGAATGTATTCGGATGATCATCTCAGTATACTAGGGGAATCTGATAAGGTCTCGAGTACCATTATTGACCAAACTCCAAGCCCTTTATCACTATAATTGTTTTCTCTTTTGGACATATGTACTCATTAGGTACTTTAAAGCGCAGCAGGGCGTGTGGCCCAGATGGCGTCCTGGCAGATTTGTCCTAACGTATACTGAAATCTGGTTGAGATACACCACTATCTTATCCAATTAAATAGCAGAGGGCACCAATTCTTGAGTCATGGCAGGGTGCTGTTGTAATTCCCATTTTCAAAAAGGGTGATAGAGCCCTACCCTGCAACTATAGACCAATTAGCCTTCTGGACTGTGTGCAGAAAGTCTTCTGCCACTGCCTTTTGGGAGAAGATTCAAAACTGGATGTCGGAGCGTGATATCCGTAGCCCACTGCAAGCTGGCTTTCGCAAGATAATTTCCACCATTGATCAGGCCTTTAGGTTTTTGCTTCTATACTGGAAGATGGTTTTTATTTGTAAGGGGAATCTGAATGTCGCCCGTGTTGACTTAAAATCCGCATTTGACTTAGTGCCTCTCCAAAAGATGTCGGAAGTTCTTTCCGGGATGGCAATCCCAGCCCACATTCTTTCCTTGTTAGTACGGCTCCATGAGGGCAACTATGCACGTGTTAGGTGGGGTGATTTGGGACAGCTCACTGATAAAATTCCAGTGTTGAGGGGAGTATGCCGGGGGGGTCCTTGCTCCAACTTTATTCTCCTTATATATTAATGACATTGTTTCTTCCTTACTCAAGGTGGAGGCATATGCAACATTTTTAGGTATACATAAAGTGCTGGTCTTGCTATTTGCAGATGACATCTTTTTGATATCTAAGACTCCGAGTGGTCTACGGAAACTCCTTACGTATTTTCAGGAATTCTGCTCTGCTTGGGGATCCGAAATCAACACTTCCAAATCCAAAATTATGGAGTTCAATCTCCATAGATCTTTTAAAGGGAAGGTTACTGTTGGGGGTACTCCACTTGAGAAGGTGAACTTGTTTAGCTATCTTGGCCTAAAGCGATCAGAGAACGTCTTGGAAGCCACACATTGCTAAGCATGTATTGAAGCAAAAGCAAATTACGGGGGTTTTAATTAAGGATTTTGGCCTGTGTTTTACTAAGTCAATTCGTCCAGTACTCCAGATCTATGCAGCCAAGGCTGTGAGCTCTGCTCTTTATGGTGCAGAATTATAGGGCCATGTCAAAGCCCAAGAAATATCAACTACTGAGAATACTTTCCTAAGAAAGCTCGTCTCTCTTCCTTTGAGCACTCCATTGCTCCCTTTATTCAAGGACCTGGACATTAAGAACATAGGTTATAAGGCCTGCTTACGCCCTCTCTTATACTGGAGACAGCTCTGGACTATACCAGAGCTTGCCCCCAACACTGTAGCTCTGCAGGCCGTAATGGAAGCTGATCTCTCCCATAGCACTCCTTGGCTTAGATATATTAAACAGTCACTTCACATGCTTGGGCTCAGTGAGTTTTGGGAGTCTCCAAGTATTGCTCACTCTCCATCGAAACTTGACCTTAAAAAACAGTACTGAAGGGCGGTAGATTCTGAGGAGCTGGGAGCAGCACTCCATTCCAAATTATCACGTGATTTTATCGATTAGAAAGATATGTGCAAATATGAGGCTTTTTAGGATACAATTTCGGTTCACAAATACAGGAAGTTGTATTTTCAGTTTCGTGTAGGAACTCAACCATTAAGATTATTTACCAGTCATTGGTCATCTGAGGGGGAGACCGCTTGTCCAGCTTGTAATGCTCCCACCGAAAATCTGCCTTATGTTTTATTTGTTTGCCCTTCTTATACATCCCCTCACAGGAAATGGCTTGCCTCGGCCTGTAGGTTGCTGAGAGTCTGTAGGTCCCTTGTTGCTCTTCGAATCCTTACATCAGATACCTATTTGGCATTGGTTACTGTGTTACCAAATTTCTTGGAGCGATATGGATTCTTAGAGTAAAAAATGTAATGACACTAACATGATACATTGGTATAAATAATTATGTACCGGAGAATGCTTATGAGAAGTATCCTGGTTTTCATGTTTTTATTCTTTTTACACAAAATGTATTGTAATGATTCTATTCTTATATATATATATTTGTATTTACTATGCACATTTATGGCCTGTGTGGCTGAAATAAAGTCTCTTTGATGATGATGATGATGATGGTAAATATTTTAGAAGGTGCACCTAGTTACCTGGATGAACAGTTTAAGAATTAATTTTGGTAAACATGCAGATATGTCACAAATTGGAATTTACAGTATTTACTAAAATAGAATATTAGGTTGGGACTGTCTCTTTTATGTTTACGATGTGTGTGTCTCTGAGAAAATGCCATTATGACTTGTCCTACATTTTACCACATTGTCCACTCTGTACCAAACAGGCTTGTATTTTACCCAATAAAGAAGGATAAACCACACACTTTTTAAATATAACTTAGGCATGATTCTTGGTTTTCATATATCCCATAATTTAATATTTATTGACTGAGCTCAAAGACGCTCAAAGACGTGACTGTAGTATGTCCCTTTATTTGTCCATTACGATTCTTGGTTTTCATATGTCCTATAATTGAATATTTAATAACTGTGATCAAAGATGTGACTGTAGAATGTCCCATTATTTGGCCATTAATATTAAAAATTATATTTTCAAACCCCACAACAGTGATTGACTAAAAGTACTGGACTGTTAGAACTTAAGGTTTATTCCGGTCCTCAAATGCATACAGGATGACAACACTTTAACACAAAATCCAACCTTTCAAATGATTGGATTGAGGCTTGCTGTTTATCACAATTCAAAAAGTTTATTAGTACTTCCAAAGTTTTATACAATTTTCACACAAGTAAAAGCAGATTTTGAAAGGTTAACATTTGATTGCATAAAAGGATGTTATAATTGAGACTTGACTGAAAACTTTGTTAGTTACCATTTAATAAAAAGCACAACTTACCTAAGCATGTAAGGTTTTAATATTGTGATTCCAAGCAGGAAAAACATGAGAACAGATAGGCCCATCATTGTGAATCCAAGCAGCATTGCTCTGTCTTCACCAGCATTTGATACCTGCTTCTTGGTTTTATCAGCTCCCTTGACTCCATCACACCCATCTTTTTTTTTAGCCTTACAAGGTCCGGTGGCAAAGGCTTCCCTTCAGAAAATACACAAAGCATGCAAATAGAAATTATATTAATCTCAACCTGTGCAATGCAAGTGTTCATGACTATTCTGCATAGACGTATTTTCTCCACATATTCAACATCATAGTGCATAAGTAATCTCTGAAACTCTTTATTTCATTCCCCACCTCCCATCCAGGGTGTTCCAGAACTTTTCCCATTAAAGTATACAAAGTGATTCCCTGGAGATTGGTGCATATGGAGTCACCTTCTAATTATTCTATTTCCAAACCTAGCCATTTTTCATAAATCGACACTATTATAAAGACAATCTTTAAAAAAGATGATGCCATTCTTACAACAAATTACAGTATAATTAACCTAACCAATATCATGTCCAAGTATATTCTAAAAATGTATTACAATTTCCAGAAGATGGGATAATCAACAATGTTTTAATTACCCTTTGAGCAAGGTGAATGACATGACACCATGGTACTGCCGATCACTGGTTTGGATTTGTGTATTTAGCTCGGAAATGGACTGAATGACATATGAATCTTTAGTTCCTAGCACTTTGTGATTCAAATAGGGCGCAGGTCAAGACCGATATCTCTGGTCACTTATGAAGAAGTGTACATATCAATAATCGTCTGCTCCAGTGAGGGTCTACATGGGATACAGAGGAAACCATGGACTGTTGAAGTTAACAATATGGAGCATCATTTAACGATAAGTGAGGATAAAACAGAAATTCTAATATTCTGGTATTCTGCACCCTCTTTATTCAAAATACCTTGTCTATTTCTACTTGGAGTGGAAATATTAAATTGTGATCCAAGAGTATTTTGGAACCAAGTGGCGAGCCAGGGCTTGAAACGCGCCTTTTTAATATTGTACCTACAACAATGGTCCAGACAATTAGGTGTGAGCTAAATTCTTCTTCTTAACTTCTTGATCAGACAATGCAAGGATACATTTAAATTCAGCATCTAACTTGTAGTAAGCGTCCCAAATTCCTAACTCTGCCAGAGAGAGGCACAAGTAAGTGAAAGATAGAGGGCTATGTTATTAGTACAGTAGATAAATCAAGTTAAAGAAATACATATCAAACTAGGTAGAGTTTGACTCATGTTATAGGGACCCTTTTAAACAGGTATCGAGCAAATATACTCTACAAAATTCCATTAGAAAGAATTTTGACTATCTTGAAATTAAATCCTGAATCTCAATGACAATATTACCATTAATTAACGACTAACAATGACCTTATATGGACAAGCTTAAGCTCAGAGATTCTTTAATTCTTTTAATGTGGATGACTGCACGTTCACGTTTTCTGCAGTACTTCCCCAGGGCGAAGGGTGTGAATGCCCTTACTCCAAACTAGGGGTGAAAATGCTTCTAGTTTTCAAAACAGAAGATTTTGGGGTGTAAAACAAATTGTCAGGACACAAGGGAAATGTGTCCCTCGTGTCCCAAGTTTCTTTTTTTCAATCTGTGATGATCAGTGCGCACAGTATGCTTGTGTCGCACAAAGAAAATGAAAGCATTTGGCTGCCATTAGGCGCCAATTACTTTGACTTGGATTTCTGTTCAAAGGGCATATCTCAGCCTCCTGAGCTGCGACCAATGCAGCAGTGGTAGCCCTGGAAGGGAGACAATGTCCATCTTCCACTGGTACCGCTCCATAGTGGACATAGTGGATCACTGCTTGGGGGTCACCTCAGGAGGTGAGCAGGAATTCTCCCACTTAACATCAATATTTTTGTTTAGGGGAGCTCCTGAGCAAAGGCAAGTGCTACCCCAATCAAAAAATAAGTTTTTCTGCTGCCCTGCAGGCACAATTGAGGGGGTAGTACCCAGGCTGCCCTTCCTACCGAGGGAGACAGAAAACCCACTACCTCCAGGGAGAATTTTTTTTTTTTTTTTTTTTTTTTTTTTTTTAAAGATGTGGGGCAGCATCCCAATCATTGGGCCTGACCCACACCCCTAATGGGCATATTATTCTTTCTGCTTCTCTAAGGGGCTGCTTTGGGGGTTTACCCTAGTCTGCCCACAGAGACTGTTAGACTCTGCTGAATACATATGTATAATCTTTTACACATCTACGTGTGGAGGGGGAGTGGTCCACCCACAAACTGTATTTCCCCCCACCATTAAAGCATACAACTCCAATTCGTAACAGCCCCCTGCCCCCGGTACAGGAAGCCCTAGATACTAGGAGTTATTTATTTTTATTTTAGTAAATTAAATAGTACGGGGCTGGCCCGCGCTGGAATTAGGCTGCAACCCCAACTCTAAACAGTCTTTCTGCACTTCTGGGTTGCATCGCATCTGCATCCTTGTGGCAAACAAACTGAAGTTTTGATTTTTGGGGGCATAGTTTTGACATATGGGCCAGTAAAGCGGGGTGTAAATTCCATGCCTCTCACTTGCAATAGTGAATGACTGCACTATTCATGGTTTGGGTCAGCAAAGAACCCGAACAATTCTGGGTATTTCTAAACACTAGAGTCCCAGAGAAATTTAGGATGGTGTGGCGAGTGTGGATCCTAGCATAATTTCCTACCCAGCATGCCTGCAAACGCCGAAGTATGGATCAAAAATATTCTCAACATTATGTGACAGAAAACTCAGGCCAAGGTCCTAAAACCTAATTTTCCCTGAAAAACACACTTTTCCTGGGTGGAACGCTGCCTCCAGTGGTGCGTACACCTAACACCCATCATTAAACCTGACCAGAACTGTAACAGCGTGAATATGTCATTGACACCACATTAATTTCATAGGGTGCAAGTTTGGACCGGTTCCTGTCCCAGTTGATTGCTCCTCTTTTTTTATCAGGAGAATTGTGGAAGCTCTGGGTCGTAGGAATTTTGTGACTCTCTGCAGATTCCAGAACTTTCCCGCAAAGAAATGTGAGGCAAATTTATTTTAACCAAATATTAACATTTGAAGGGAATTCTGGGTAAAAAAAAACGTAAGGGAATCTACTGAAGTCTCACCAAAATAGACTGCTCTAGGTTTCCAGTATTCAGAAATGTTTCAATTTTGGAAAGTTTCCGTGGGTGCTAGTTCAATCTGGGCCCAAATACAGCAGATACCCACATTGTCACAGTAGGTCAGTTTGCAAGGCAAAATGATTTTGATTTCTCCAATTTGCAGATTGGGGTGTTTCCAGTCATGTCCAACAGCCCCAGCTACACAAATGGGTTACCATTTTTACCAGGGTGGTAGGAGTTTTGTGGATCCTTGCAGATTCCAGAATTTTCCCTCCCTGAATTCTGACAAAAATGCATGAATTGAGCTGAAGCTTGACATCTGCAGTGCACACTCTCCAAGAAAACACACTGGTATCCCTTTGAGCTCTTTGCGAATGGGCCACCCGCGACAACCACCAATGTGAAGCTTCGGTGAACCTTCCTCTTCAAGCTGCAGCTAATGATGACTAGCAGCACAAAATCTGCACTTCGTTCTACAGCATCATCAGCCTGTCTGATCGCCAACGTGAATTTCCAATCTCCATGACGCACTACAGTGATGACCATCCATAGCACTCTCCACTGTGAACTGGGTTATTCACGCTAGACTTTAAAAGGTTTTCAGCAGGACTAGCCTGGTCCAAGCCTCTAACCCGTGCACAATCATGGTTCGCCTGAAGTTGTAACTTTTACCCAGTCTCACATGATCAGATAAACGCATGTGGTGCTTTGTGCTTTTAGGCATTTTACTTACCTTAAATCTTTGAAATTTAATGTCTCTAGTTCTACAAATTGGATTTTCTGTGTCAAGTAATTTATTAAATTTTACTCTATTTTTGTAAGTTGGTGTGGGATTTTTATTGTGTTGTGTTTTCAGGTTATTACTGTTTTAGTGCAGTAATAAATATGTTACACATTCCCTCTTAAGTTAAATTTGACTGCATTTGTGACAGGCTTCCAGAGGGTTAAGCACAAGCTAATTTAGTGACTTTTACCATTCACACTGATACTCTAATCCCCCCCGCCCCCCCAGCCAAGAACCCAATTTATCACATTGGTGTTCAGTGGTGGGATAAGTACATGTATTTGTGCAGTGCCATACAGTGATTGGTGTAACACTAAATCAGATAAATAATCTGAGAGGGGTTACAAAAGGAGTTCTCTGAAGGCCCCCAAAATAGTTCACTGGTGAAATGGAACCAGCCCCAATCTGAGCACAAGAAAAATTGGTGTGGAGATAAGAACAATGGAAAGGTATGAGTGTTACAGGTATGGGCACGCAAATGGGGATTTCAGCTGTCCCAAGAGGGTACAGTCCCCCACTTGTGGGCAGACCCAATGGTTTGCCAGTGTAGCGCTTGTGGAGGAGATGCCCTAGTTAGTATTGGGTGGGGGGTCAATCAGCTGAGCTTACCCTAGTGTCCCTGGGTGACAAGGAGATGGTGCACAAATCCCACATGCCTTCCAGTACCTCAAAGTATAGGCAGTTGGTGGAGGCTCTGAGGGAAAGAGGAGCCAGTATGACTATGGTAAGGTGTTATCTGGTGTCTTCAGAGCAGGTGTTACCCAATAAATTCCACTAGGTTTTAGTAGCAGACAGTTTTGAGAGTCTCTGGTTCCTTTTAAGTGGGGTGGGTGGTCTCAGTTCTCTTAAGGTAGCTGTGAGCCCTGTCATACCTGTGAATTGTCTCTTAGGAAATGACTTGGAGCACACTGCCTGGAAGTAAGTGGAGCTCAGGTCACACCTTGAGATGTTAGGGTTGACTGAGTAGGTCTGCATAACCACTCCGTCCATGGCTGTTTAAAATAAGGGAGTCAAAGAAGACTGGAGCCTGGGAATATGGCCCTGCCAGTTTACAGGAAAGGGCAAAGAAAGCCTTCCTCCAAAACCCTCACAAAACAGGCTGGGTGGGCACCAGAGGAGGCTGCCGCAGAGCCTACCATGGAGGACAGTGCTGCTGTGGGAAACCTGCCTGAGTTTGCTGGATGTTAAGTTGAGGATTGGCCCACCAGGGAAAAGTTCTGTAAGGCACCGAAGGAGTGCCCACCCTAAAGGGCATAAGACGGAAGGCGGAAGGCTAAAGCAAAATCAGCTGGTAGCACCTTTGAAAATCATCTAATATATTGGGATAATGTCCTCCTATATAGTGGGCATAAGGCACCTGTGCATGGGGCAACACATGTGTTGGTCGCCTTTTCCATGCTCTGTTTTCTTATGGATAATTTTATTGCAAATGTTGCAATGATAATATCAAAGATGTCATAGAAGATGTCCTCAATGATATAATATGTGGAGTGTTTAGCTGTGCATGGCGAAGGCGCAAATTACAGTTTCCTTAGGGTGTGAGCTATTGTTACTTGAAATAACTAACTATAACTTCTTAATTTCTATGTTTTTGTATGAGTAAATTCTGAACTATAATATCCCTGTAAATATATACCCCATTCCAATGCCATATCTTTTAAAAATGTGAGAAGGCCATAAACAACAATTACTTTACACATAATTACTCATGAGTATGTATCTTGTGCATGTAAAATGCTTGTCATGGCAAGAAGTGTCTGAAAATAATTTGTAACAGAGACATGATATCTTCTTTCGAAAAAGTATAGTTTGAAAGTGTCGGCGTGGAAATCTATATCAAATTCCAGGTCATGGGGAACACCAACATCTATGACCGCGATTGGTGTAGTGCCGATATGGACCTTGGTGATCCCCAACTGGAATCGTCTCTTTCAACTAGTAAAACATATACAGTGATGCTGAAACATTCTCATAACAATGACAGAGAAATATTATCTTTTCAATGCTTTATATAAGAATTAATTGGCAAAACACAGAGAAGGAGCCATGGACATGTTTAGCAGCAAGGCATATAAATCCTAAGTACAGTTCTAGATGAAATCCTGCATAGATTTGTCTTCTAAGATGGGGGAATGGGGAACACTTTTGCCAGCAAAATCCACACACTTATATAGGGCTTTAAACAAAGGGGTTCATCCATTCTGTGAGGGTACATGAATCTCAGGGTTTTGGGCCAATAGAAAACATTCTAGAAAAAATATTTTACTACTGAATACATTTGAAGATTCTCTCAGCATAGTGGTACATTGAGATTCAACCATTCTCACAGTCTTAGCTGTACAGTTAAGCTGATACATTGCTTAACATATATGCGGCAGCAAGAACCGCCTGCGGCAGCAAGAACCGCCTTTGATTCAGTACGAGGACATTTCTTTGAGAGCACTTTCTGCTTATTCAAGTGAAAAGTAGACGAGTTTTATTTAGAACCAGAATCAACAACAGCCCTCATGTGATATATTGTGACTTTGAAAGAAGATGGAGGACAGTGTAAACACAAGCCAAAGTTACCACAAGCTCATATTGTAGTGCTCTCTTCATTGACAGAAAATCGACGCTCACAACAGCAACATTATGCAATGTAGAGTCTCTAAAAATTGTCATTTGTGAACTTGAAATATATATATTGTCAAAGAATCATTTGCACAATATTAGTATGTACACCAGACTTCACAGTTGTTAGCACACCTCCCAAAAAGTGCTTTGAAGGGATTTAATCAATGCCATGTACTCTTTTGTAACAATAAACACATAGGGGCATGCAGTGGCGTAACAAGGCCCTTGCACCCTTTGTGGTGCAGGGGGGAGGCCCCCCCGAGTTCCAGGGTGCCCTTCAGCACACTACAGTGTTCACAGGTGGCATGCATCTGACTGGGTCCAGGGGTGAGGGGCTCCCCTCCAGGTACTTTGCAGGGGGGCCCCTCAAGTTTTGTTCCGCACCTGGGGGGATGTTTACAAGAAGTGACACACTGCTACCTTGCAGCAGCGGTGCATCAAAATAACGGGCTGAGGTACGATAGCTTCTTATGCCATGGATGCATTGTAATTAAAACATGGTGCACCTTGGTGTAAAGTCCCATGGTACATCAAAAAAAGTGACGCATCCGTGGGAGGGATGTTGTAACGGAAACTGACAGTGTGCTGCAAAAGTGACGCATGATTAATTTGCGGCATGAGAAGCAACGCAAATCAGCCTTGTGTCATTTTTCAGTCTGGAATGCATCAGAAAACCCTCAAAAAGTGATGCAATTCAGAACGTTTTCCCCATTCATAGAAAGGAAAAGATGGACCAGGCAGCAGCAGACACATTAACAACTCAAACAACCCCAGCACCAGCCAGGATGTCCAAGCAGAGTCCCAGAGGAAGATGAATTTTAGTGAGGGTGAGAATCAAATAGTAGTAACAGAGGTGAAAAAGCATGAACATCAACTCTTTGTCACTTCATAAAAGCCATTAGGAAAGTTAGAGGCCATATGGAAGTCTATAGTGGATAAAATCAACAGTGTAGGGCAAGTCAAGAGGACAGTGGCACACTGCTAGAAGCAATGCCACGACTACAAGCGCAAGATCAAGGAGGAACTGGCCAGCAAATTGAAGGCAGCCATATAGACCAAAGGAGGAGGCCCTGAGGTTCAGGCGGAGCTGATGTCCTTGGAGGAGGAAGTGGCATCAGTCTTCCCAGCCGAGTTGGAGGCAAGAAAGGAAGGTCATGACGGTACAGCCTATAAGGACCAACAAGACATATAGGGTAAGTGGCAACACGGAACAATTGCACCAAATATGTCTGGTTCTGCAGAGCAGCAAGCTACCTTTTCACGCTTCCCTGCGCTGAGTGTAACGGAAAGTGATGGAAATGCCCACATGTGTAGTCACACATCATAAAAATGTTACTGAGGAAAAACACTCACATGATGCACAGCCAGGTCCACATCTGTCACGTGTGTTTAGTCCATGTGTGATGTCATGCACCAATCCAGCTTCACCATTGGCTCTTGGGATTTTTTGGCCAATGTATAACATCAGTGTCCAGTACTACAGGCCCCACAATACCAAGCAAAAGATCTGGCCTGGAACACCACAACATGGAAGGACACTGGAACCCTTACCACCCTGACTTTGTTAATCCATGCCCCCTTGCGCCATGAGGCTACTGGGTTACTCATGGGGACATGCAGCCAAATATGGACTGCAAACCAACTGAATGGAATGTGGGTGTCAGAGGATCAATTCCTCATCTGAGAGGGGAGTCAGGTGATGGACATGTGATGTGCCACTACAAAGGACCATGGCAGAGCCACGTCCAGAGGAATATAAGTACAACAATAGTGGCCCAGGGCAGCACAGTGAGAGAACATGCTTTTGCTGGCCTGGGCAGAAATGCAAAGTTTTCTAAAAGAAAAAACAGTGCGTTCCTGTTCCTTGCCCCAGCGCTGGCATCGTTATGGCTGCCTAACCTCAACGCAGGCACCCTTATAACGTGTTGTAGGAGTGCCTGTGCTGCACGCAGGATTGTCTCTGTGCAGGAAGGCACACCTTTCTGCACAATAACAGGTTGCTAGTAACAATCCATGGAGGCGTTCACCTCTGCCCATTTGTGCAGTAGAATGCAGGACAAGGAAAGAGGTAAAAAAAAGAGGATAAATAAACGTAAATGTTTCCTTGTTGTGCCTGCCCTGGGTAAGCATATGGTTTTACACATTTTCAGGTTTACCACCTTGTAAATCTGGGAATGAGTCAAAAGCCATGGAAATCCCACCACAATGCCCATGGAATTACCCATCTGATGCAGACTAAAGCAACAGAGCCATTTTCTTGCCTTACTTCATATCCCTGATACCAGTCAAAGGCATGCAAATAGCCTTTGCATGGCCTTCATAGTTATGTGTCTGCCATCTGCACTGCTGAAGCATCAACTCAAGTGTTGCAATGGTGACGCACGGGGCTCGTAAATACGATCCTTAGTCCCTAGCATTAAACTCCATTGCACATAGCTGCACTGGTGTGTGGGGTGTATGCACACAGGTGTAGCCTGCCACTGTACCCAACATCCTGGTATATAATAAATCTCAGGGGGTGAAGGAAGTGAGGCATAACATAGTGAGCTTTGTGTTTTGTCAAACAATAGATGGTGTGCGAGACAGGCTGTCCACTGGTAGTGCTGGGTAATGTAAGTGTGGCAGAGCACATTGAACGGTCATTGTGTTTGAATGGGGGGACATTGCATAGCAAGGAGGTGAGAAGTGGCGTGTGTACTGCAAGATAGCCTGAGCTATACACACACTTTACTGTGTTTGATATTGTCACACATCATTTGCAGCTGGGAAAGGATGATATATGAGGAGGGCATAGGTGCCCTACATCCTACATGTGATGTACACCAGGTGGAAGATGTAACATGTCTGGAAGGAGATGGAAGAAGAAACCCTGTACCAGGATCCATATGTCAAGGCAGGAGGATGACCAAACAGGGAATACAGAAGTGACAAGATGAGCAAGGTTTCCATAACTATGGGCAGGAATCTGTGATGGTTGGAGGCTGCGAGGTATGGCTAACATTGTGTGGCAAACCAGGGTAGGTACATGTAATGCATTATCAATAATACTAGCATGTGTGGGTACACCTTGATACATAGCTCGCAAATACACACAACCATGTTATTGGAAGAGGCGAATGTAAATGTAGGCTTTGGTGTCACATGTGAGACAGGCTTCCATCGGTGTGACAGTAAGTGGAGTCACTGAGCCTAAATGATGATTGCCAAAGGAGTCATGTACACGTTCAAGTGAGTGGGGTTGAGTCTAACAACGTATGATACTCACCAGATACCCAACCCTGGCAATGAGGAAATGGTGTGAACATCAGTGCTAACTATCTACCTAGTTTTTTTGTGTATACCCCCTCTGAGATAGCACGCGCTGGCCACTCTTTACACAGAGAGCACACACATGGTAAGTACATTTACTTACACATTCATGCATTGAAGCAGGTTGCTAGATGTGTAGAGTAGTGTGGATTCATGACAAATATGAACCTTGGCAACATCAATGCACACTGTGCATGCCAGATGGCACAGCAAGGCAGGCTGTAGCGTGACTAAGGCTGACAGCACAATCAAATGGAATATATCAACAAACTCTGTTCACTTTCACAGGAGCTGTGGCCTGAGTAATGGCCATAAGGAATGCTTGGTACATTGTAAATACATGAATAAACGTTAGGCATAGCCAAGTGAAAAGTAGTGCCAATAACCAAGCTGGATGTGTACCTTACATCAACATATCTGCACTGGCAGGGCAGGCCAGCAAGCTGTGTAACTGTGTTGCAATGTGTTGTATGACACAAACAAACACCCTTGTCACACAGTGGCATGTGACCAATATGCAGATACTGACATCTGTAAGGCAAGTACTTTGCCACTTCCCCACAATACATACAAGTCACATAGGTACTACACATCAATTTTGAGGTACAAATGTAAAAATGAATGAGGAAAATATTGTATGTCAGCTAGTTAATTACTGTCAACATCTAGCATTGATCTACATTGACATATATCCATTTGATTGCAGAGGAAGAATCAACTCCTCTTGATCAGCTGCCTATCCAGGATGACCAACCTGCTGCCAGTGATATCCTGCACCCCCCCCCCCCATATGGATGAAGACAAGTTTCAGCAAACCCTGGACTACACTGCCTCACCTTCTCCAGGAGTGGGAGGGCCTGACAGGGTCACTGGGTCTCCAGAGGAACCATCTACAACCCAAACTACACCATCAGCAAGTCCTAGGCCTGCTCTGGACTCCGAGGACCCACAGGTTGTATTTCAATGCCAAGCGGTAGGAGCCCATCGGCAGATGTTGGATGAGGTATGGGTGGGGGAAACATCCTGAACAACTAGGTCTAAACCACTACTTGCTTGAACCACTACTGCTAAACATCTAAAAAGTCTCTACAACTAAGTACTGAACAACTACTGTCTAAACAACAATTGTGCATGAATAACAATTGCCTGAACAACTAATTTTAAGGTAAGGTTTTCTTTTTGGTTTTTATGGTTTATTTGTTGTTTAGAATATATATATATATATATATATATATATATATATATATATATATATATATATATATATATTAGTTGTTCAGGCAATTGTTATTCAGGCACAATTGTTGTTTAGACAGTAGCTGTTCAGTACTTAGTTGTAGAGACTTTTTAGTTGTTTAGCAGTAGTGGTTTATGCTATAGTTGTTTAGGACCTAGTTGTTCTGTCACATATTCATGGGTGGGGATGGAAACCATTGGGGGCACCCTAGAGGGAGTCTGTAGGTGCCTCAATCCCAATAAGGACACCTCTGATGCAACTGCAGGCACCGACACCCTGTTCCAGAGGTTGGAATAGTCCCTGGCTGACACTGCTGGTGTCATAAGGCAGAAGCAACACCAACGGCCCTGCCAATGTGAAAGGATATTGCAACATATCCTAAACATCAACCCCCAACCACTTAACAACCTACCCACCCATTTCCCCACCTAACCACAAAACACTAATAAAATCTTATAAATTACTATTAATAAACTAAACTAACCTATCCCTGTGCCAAAAACTATCCTAAACTATGCTACAATACAAATCTACAAAACTACATATTACAAACGGGACAGGAAGAAAGTCAAAGTGAGGCCTATATCTGCACAGCAATCCAGTCATTGGACTGCTGCAAAGTGTTCACCATCCTCATCAGCTGATCCATCTGGAGTTCCATGCCGGACACACGTCTTTTCAGTTTTGATAGGTCATTGAGAGCCTGTTGTTCAGTTGCAGATGGCTGAACTGTGGTTGTGGTCTGGGGCTGTGGTACATGTGTTGTCTGTCCTGTTGATGTGCCAGGAACTGCTACAGCTCCACCACCATGGAACACATTGACTTTCTGACTGCTGCCTGCCTTTTCAGGTCCTTGGTGCCCCGGAGGTCCAGAGCTCTGTGTCCCAGTCACCTTCTCTTCAACATACATACGGCCATCCATCGGAGTCCTGGGAAATATGCCTGAGGTGGTAGTATCTTTCCAGATGGATCCCATATGCTAGTTCTTAGGCATGCATCATGTTGTCTGTTGGAGAGGAAGGAAATATGTATAAGACAAAGCTGAACATGTACAAGTTGTGATCAGTAACAGGCTTAAGTTACCAAAAACATCACATGGCATGTCCTGCCAATAAATTACATTTTCTGATCTAAAAATGACAAAGCCTCATTAGAAACATATACTTCTCCTAATGTAACAATGCTAAGGTACTCATGAGATGGCAGTGTATGCCCAAATATATGTATACACATAATAATAATAAGACTGATTAGGAGCTGTGATGTTGTGTACCTATGAAATGGGTCACATAGTCCGCCTAGCTACTCCCTGGGGTTTTTCAAGCAGCATGCAAGAGGGTGGAAACTTAGATGGAGGGTGGCTAGCTACCCTCCATTTATACTGGCCTGTTGGACACCTAACATGCATCAGCCAGGCAGATAGAAGTGGACACGTCCAAAGGCATCTTCATATATACTTTCTCTCCAACATCCTTACAAACACCATAGAATGTTTGAAATTGCTCCTCCGCCATCCCTTCTCACATGTCACTGATATGCAACAATCTGAGGGATGCACAGGAACCCATGAAGCTGGATGACAGGTGTCACATAACATGATAAATGTGGTCCTAAGAGGTGAACCCAAGTAAATGAGTACTAGGGACAATCACACACAATTCTTAAAGAGCACAGTAAACATTCAGCTGACACTTACTGATAGCTGATAGCACTGGGATGCCTGAAGGTGTCCACCTCTGTAGTCGTGTATGGTTCGGGTCCTCCTGCAAGACAAAAACATGGAACATTGCTCTGTGTATTTAGTACACGTACATTGTGTACATATGAAACACAGTATACTGACTTCACAAATGTGTAGTAAAGTCAGTACGACAGACATGTAGCAATGGCAAAGTTGACAACGCTTAATGAGGAACACAGGTATGCCATGTTTCAATGTTTATAGATAATATCAGAGAAATCATATCTCAGGTGCACAGAGTGCAGAGAAAGTTCGAAACCATCCTTCCATGCTATATGGTGCAAGGGTGCCTGCCTTTAATGGCTATGCGAACAGAATAAATTGACAGACCACACTCTGCAAGGTATCCATTTTGCTAGCACTTTCTCTAATCAATACATGTTCTGAACAATACTACACACATCATACAGTAGCAATGCTTGTTTTTTTTATTCACTTTGCTCTTTACATGTTACTACTGCACAGTACCCAAACATTGTCCATTCGTGCCCTGTACAGGCTCATAAAGGAATTGTGATCATTTTCAAAATAACATGTATGCTAAATTGTAAGGGGTCTTATTGTATGGTCTTATGTCATGTGAGTGAGCTCCCTTGCAACATACATGGCGGGTGGCCCTCACAGTTTGAGGGCAGTAATGACCTAGCAAGCCAGGTGACTACACATTCCCTGCACAGTGCTGCATGGGTCCCCAAGCACCTCTGGGCCTTCCCTGCACTGCTTGCTCTGTTTGGGCTAATGCTGGGCCACTGTGAACATGCCTCTGTGGCATGTTTGTTTTTCTTAACAGAGCTAGCCTGCATGCTAACCCAAAAACATATATGTCCTTTTGAGTTGTAAATACAAAAACAGACTTTTGCTAAAGACACACAACTACAAGTTCATTCTATACATGTACTTACCAACAGGATCACCAACGTCCAGTCCAAGATAATCAGTGAGATCTGCCTCTCTTCAGACCACATCTGCCCATCTGTGCTTCAGTTGATGGGCAGTCCGTTGGACACCGAAGACACAGCTCATGTGTAGGCACACCTTTTCCCAACGCTTCTTCCTCCCGGAGTAGGGTAGCCCTGGTTCACCCTATCCCCTGTGGCAGGTAGTGAACTAGGAGCCACAGGCCACCAAACTCCTCCTCCGACAGATTCTTGGATCTGTCCCTCCCTGACATATCCATATCCAAACAAACACTTTTACCTAAAACCAAACTTAACCTAAAACATTCCCCACCCCTAAAACTACAAACCCCTATAAAGACAACCAATCAACAATACAGTGCACAAAACAATACAAATACATACACAAATGACACCTTTTGAACACAACAGGGACATCACAAACACCAACAAAACCAAAAAACGCCACAAATGTCTCAAGCAAACACCAAACACCTCCACCTGCCAACACAGACTAAAAGAAAAGTGAAAGTAACTTCACACTTCCTGGTTTGCAGTATGGCAGAGCCACTGCATCATTTGATTGGTGGATGTGCTATGTTTTCTACAAATGCATTGTTTTTTTCTGATTCACTGTTAGAGAATTAGGCAACGCGTGATTTACGCATAAAGCATGCAAATGCACAGTGCATTTTTTTTAACGTATTGACGCAGATGTCTGGCTTCGGAGTGACGCGATGGGTGCAATGCGTCAGGCAAAAGGCTAATGCGTGCGTTTTTACTGATGCAACCAGCTTATTGTGAGTGGTACAGGGTATTGTAGTGTGCAATGCAGGTAAACACTGCCATGGATCAGTTACCTTGGTCAAATTTTCAGAGCTGACATGCTTGACAACTTGAAATGTGTTGCATGTGTAAGTTAGCGGTGTACATAGTGTGGCTCATTTCATTAATGGTGCGGGCCCTAGGACATGGAATATATAACTGTGAAATAACTGACATATTGTGAATTGTTGAGACCTTGACATTGTTTATATGCCTTCCAGTATGCAGACAGTGGCTGGACAAAGATAGCTGTGTAGTCGTTTTTTGAAATACACAGATATTGCAGTCCTCTGCAAATGTAATACACGTTGCAATACATGATTATGCCAAAACCTGACGAACATACTATCTGTCTGCATTCCTGACAGAGGATGTGTTATGGACGCAGTATACACTCAGGTAATGACATACACTGGCTGCTTCACTCTGTCTACAGTATATGTGGCATCCAGGTCACAGATTGACTGTCCAGATATGTAAGGTATGTAGCTAGGCCTACATGACACCTATTAATATGTACGAGACAACACTTCCCAGATGGAAATATCCCACTGCCACCATATAATGTTGTTGGACGCACACATCTGCTGTCTGAGCTTAGTGTCTGGAACAATATGTGTGGCATTTGCACATTACCCCTGCAGAAAAATGTTTGCCTAAATTGTTGTGTGATGACTTCCAAGTAGGTATATGTTTACCATTACCCTGCATCAAATTATTTGGCAACAATGAGAGCTTCAGTGAACTTAGAATGTGGGTAGGCATTTACGCCAGATGGTCATATTTGCATTTACTGAAACATTATGCCACTCTAACCTGCAATGTGTCAGTACACACTACCTTGGCAGAAGTGAAATTGCATATAATCATACCTAATCTTAGTGTCCTGTTTTTACTTGCACACAAAGATGGAGCTGTAGGAGTGACCGCATTGATTGTATCAGAGTGAGATGCACCAACACAGTCACATGCATCCTTGCAGGTAACAGATGCATCCTTGCCTAGAGGGACAAGTGTGCCAGCCTTGGGCCTAGGTAGCCAATCCAGCACCGGCACCCTTAAGGACTCCACATTTATATGTGTAATGTGAAATACCACAAGGATTTTGCTATGTGCTTGCAAATGTTGATGTAGCATTAGGTGACTATTTGGGTTGTACTGTGTGTCCATGCACATCAGATATGCCTCTGTTCACAGTCATCAGACTATGAGTTTACTATACTAGCCTCCATGAGGCAGTAAAAATGGCTAGATGTACAACACACACATGCCATCATTGCACACGGTTTACATTCACTCTCCCTTCTGGATTGTGGTAGGATGTCTGATGGTCAGTACACTGTAGCAGCACACATACAACATGTCCACAATACCCCACATTGCTAGATTTTTTGGTGTATGTCTTCCGCAAGCATATGCATTTGACACATGTTGAAATGCACACAAATGTTGATACAAATGATGCTGTCCTGGGGTGAGTGTAACACCTAGCTACTTACCTTTGTGATAAGTCAAAAACTATTAAGTGAGATGTGAGACTCTTAATGTTTACGATGACTGTGAAATGAGATTGTGTACACAATCACTCATTTATTTATATTTTTGAATACTGTTTCAAAACAATAAATATATTTTTGTCCATCAAGCTAATTCAGATATCAAAGAAAACATTCTGGACAATGTTGTTTCTTCGCAAGGTACTGGCAATTGGGGCTACATTTTTACCTCTGTCCTCATCTTCATCCTCATTTTCATCTGGCGGTTCCTGGTCCTCATGGCCTACGCCCCATGAGACATTTGTCCACACACCTCTTATGCAATAATCAGCACACAAATATAATTTTACAGACCACGGGGGGGAGTATAGCACTCTCCCCTCAGATATGTCCAAGCAGCGAAGCAGGACTTTAGTACCCCAAAGGTCTGCTCCACTATACCCCTGGTCTTATGCAAGTGTGTTGTTGTATGCACGCTCTGCCTCGGTCTGGAGATGTGCAAATGGGGCCATGACCCATAGTTGCAAACCATTCCCTTGGTCAGCTGAAAATACAAAGAAAGAAAAGTCAACCCACATTCAAGTACCTCAGTTGTGTATACTGAATGACTCGTACACATTTCTACCAGTTATGAGCACTACTGGTTACATTTAGATTAACACTTTTAATTCCACACATCTATTCCTGTTCTCTATGTCATATCGAAGCATGTACATGGCCTACTACTTTTAAGACTGCCACAATCAAAAAAAATCACAATTGGACTGCAGTTTAGTATGATAGTTGTTTTGTAGGTCCATTGACACTGTATGTGACATTATGTTGTTCACAAAATGGGGATTTTTGTCATTCCAAAGTAGGCTGGACCTGTACTAACCTTTTTCACACTCACACATACATGTGTCCCTGTGGATCCACTAATGTTCTTGCTGTACTACTTGCCAATGATGGAGCCTTTAAACTGTTCACTTCCTATGATTTATTGTCAGTCTACAGATGCTGTTTTTCATCAGTCAATATGTCAAGGTGCACTGGAATTGACACATTGGTATGCAATGTGGGGGCATCTTTAGATAGGACACACAGATGTTTCTAACTTATGTCTGTCTACCACAGAGCTGTACACAATACATTGTTCTTCACATTTATGAGTTGTACTATAACTTGATGTGTATTATCTACCTATTTGTAATGGTTCTTCCATCATTGCTATGTCAAAATAATGTTGAAATGGATATCCAGAGTACACTGTGGTACCTTGTCCAGGTTGCATTACAAACTAGGTTGATGTTTGTTGAATGCCATATTTGGATATGTTGTTTAGTGTCCGTGGCTTGCACAAAGCAAACTTACAATGGTTTTCCTTTTGTCATTTTACCACCAGAACAGGTGTACCAATACATTGTTTGCATCTGCCTTGCTGGGCGTATACCTAAGTGTATGTATGTACGTGTATTGGCAGTCTGGCTGGGAGCTATGTTGTTTTTGGTCTGTTGATGTCACCTTGTGAACCTATGTCTGTGGTCTACACTGCCACTGGATGGAACACATAGCCTTTCTAACGTATTATTCCTGACACTTTGAAAAACATACATGGGTACGGTACTGGCATGTGTGACACACTTGCTGATTTGCAAAAACATAAGGTTTTCACACTAGCCAGAAAATTATGAGTCTTGACTGATAGAGACAGTAGGTACAGTGAGGAGACACTTATCTCACACTTCTCTGTTGTGTTGGTTTAGGACTCATATTGGCTTTTCTGTCCTACAACATGTCTTATTTTACATCTGTTACCCGGTGCAGATGATGTGGTCCCATACCTTCCCAGAGATTGTAGTAGTCGGTATGGTTATTAGCTACTGCCATTGATAAGAGTAGTGAGTGCATTTCAATTTGGAATATCATTGTCTACGTGTTGCAGTGCAATGGGGAGCTTTGTGGACAGTTGACAAGGGCCTAGATATTTAGTAATGTGACACTGTACAGTGCAGCAAGTAAATTATCAGCACTGCACTGCCTCACTGAGAAAGGACAGTGTAGGCCATATTGGAGGCCATACAGCCTAGTCCTTAGTTTTCAAGCAGAACTGGCTAACTATGGGCTGTGAAGTACCAAGTCAGACACAATTACAACATGGGGATTAAGTGGCAGCATTTGATGTGAGATTTACTTTGTGCATGAGGGGCTTTGTGCATGAGGGGCTACATTCATGCACCAAATAAACCCTTGGAGACCTGATTGTCTATGTTTTTATGCCATGAACTGCACCACACTTAGGTGGCTAGAGTGTGGTGGATGACAAGTATTTTTCTCATGGGACACATGACCTTGGGGCGGCAAATGATTGTGTAGATTTCACAGTTTACCTGGTGTGGGATACATGACTTGCCTAATGAACCATGGGAGTTACATGTGGACAAATAGACAACAGCCATGAAATCCCTTCCTTGCACACAGTGAAGCAACACATTTTTCCTTGCGTTGCATTGCTCGGGTTCTTCCCACTACTGAGAGGCACGCACATGGCTATGTTTACTGAAAATTGGTGTACGGCAGCACTGCAAGCCGTTCTGCTGCGCTGCCCAGAGATAATGTGAAGGGTTAGAAATGCACCATATTTCACAGATACTGTGAATTTCTGTCCTTTCCACTTGCACTGGGGCACAAATAGCTGCCTAGCGTCAACGTTGACACCCTTACACATTGGTGCATGGGTATCTGCGTTGTTGGTATGTATGTTTTGTGCAGGGACCGACAACTTCCAGCAAACAAATCAACCCAGAGAGGATTTTCCTCTTTCTATGTGTGCTGCAGAATGCCAGGTTTACAGATCGTTAGACACCTGGGTATGCGTCAAAACCCTTGGGTGTTGCATGGAAACACCCACTGTAACGCCCAAGGTACTCCTCCTTGATGCAGTGTATGGCAATGCAGCAACTTGCACAGAGTTGCCTTACACCACATCTACGAGACCATGAAAATACACACAAAGGGGTTTTGCGTGGCTTGTAGTTATGGCTCTGCACTATACGTCGCCAGTGTGCCACAAGAAGTTACACATCGGCGGCGCATGGGGTTTTAATAATGCCTTACAGTAGCTTAGCATTGCTTAACATGTGTGTCTTGTGGGTTTGTGTGATATGTGCTATGCCATGTGCTATGATGTATGGTTCCAGTATAAGGCATGCACCTCCAACATATGCCCTGTCTCAGGTAGGAAGCACAGAGATGACTATTGTGTCATATATTATTTACTGTTTTTATATATGTCATGCACTTCAGATATACTTACTAACCAGTAGGCCATTTCCACATCTCCTATTTTAGAAGCACTCATTGATAATGGAGTGCCTGAAGATGTAGGCATCATGAGCACTGCCAGGGTACTTTGCCAGCACATTGATGAGCATCCCCAGATGGTCCACTATTGCCTGTACATTTATGTAGTAGGTGTGCTTCCTAATGCGGTTCAGGTGGGATGTTGCAGGAGGAGGCACCAGTTGCACATGTGTGCAATCCATTGCCCTCAAGACAGGAAGACAGCTATGGCATAAAGGCCTTGTCCAGTTGATGGTGCTGTGTGTTGGGGTTCATGAGGTACTGGGGTGTCAAGCTGATAATGTCACCCAGGACGGAGGGTAGTAAGGCGGAAAAAGATGACTGTTAGATTCCTGCCACTCTGGCTGTGGTGGTCTGGAATGGCCCAGATGCCAGCATGGGGAGTACTGACATCAGCTTGACATGCGGAGGATGTTGGTGCACCTCTGTGATGTCTGCAGCCTTGGTGCAATCTGGTTCAGAAGGTGTATGATGGACTCCCTCCTGATCCTGTAGTAGGTGATGACCTCTCCTCCCTGAGGTCAGTGAGGGTGGTCCTTCGGTGGTAGATACGCTCCCTTCTCCTGCGTTGCCTACGTGGTGGTGGTGGTGGTCCTCTCACGGCTCCTAGCTGAAGTATTAGCACTTCCATGATGTAGTTGAGCTTCTCACAGTGCTTTGGGTATGTTCTGTTTATGAACCAGTGCGTCATTTCCTATGGCTGGGTTGCAGATGTGCAGGAATTTTGATGCATTTTCAAGCTCCGGGCGTCGCTTTGCAAAGGATGTATCACTTTTCCATAAACTCGTAAATATTACTGCATTGGATTTTACAAAGGAACGCCTACCTTGCATATATTTTAACTTGATGATGCGGATGGTTCAGGCACAGGAAAATTTCGACACAGGCCTCCGAAAAGTGATGCATTGCCCTAGATGGGTCACCTTGTGAATATGGTGTACTAACACTGCTGCCGAAGCGTAAAAAAAATGGTGCAATGGTAGTGCAGGCTCCTTGTAAATATGCCCTCAAGCTTTACTTAGCAAAAGGTCCCCTGCCTAGAAATCATTTCTCATGTCCCTGTATGCTGTGCCACACTTCTCACCCCTCAGCACACCGGCTTCCTAATGCAGCATTCCCACCTTCCACAGAATTCCTCTTTTGACCAATGCATTCATAGTCCATTTTCACCTCATGTTCCTTTGCATTTTCTTACTTATTGGCTTGCAATAAATGCAAGCTCTAGAATGCGCAATGGAATCCAGTAATTGAAAATAGTTAATATGGTATGTACAGTGAAAAATTCTTAGAGGAAGTCTCCACTATTTCCATCTCTTCTCTGTAGGAAAGAGCCCCTCATTCAGTGCTAAGGTGACCCATTCTTGTTGACATCCAGTTTGCATCCCTCCAAATGCCCTTTTTACCCTTCTACTGTGGACAAGGTGAATACATTTAAATTTGGTAATATGAAATATTGGTGACGTGGCAACAGCAATAACCTATGTAGATGTGTCTTCACCGAGCACTGCATAGCCCTTCCGGGCCCAGTGCTACTTTCATACTGAGTTGGTGGTTCCCAGAACTGGAACCCTACTGTGGGAAGTGGAGGGGAAATCGATGGCGTACATTATAGGGGCTTTGGAGAACTGGAGCTGGAAATTCTCAGGCCCATGACTGCCCTCAGCCAAACCTAGAAGCGATACTGGTAAAATGTCCGTTGATGTATGAAGGACAGTGCTGTCAGGACTAGCATAGTGGCCTAAACTGTTCCAATCAAGGGCATCTGTGGCTGGAGGGGAGTGAAAAATATGCTGAGAAACATAAGAATCAGAGAGAAGAATTGAGACCAAGAATAAGGGACCATAGTAGGCTATGCCCAAAAGAGGGTGAACCAATTCTGGAATCACTGCGGAGCAAACAAGCAACACAACCAGAAAACTGCAGACTGGCCCATTCCACTGATAGAAATGAGCCGAGTGACCCTTGACTGAACACAGCAAACAGATGGGGTGACAGGTACTAATCTGAAAACTTTAGAGCCATCTGTTGTGTTCACATACAGCGGGCCTGATTTGGGATTACTGTGAGGCGGACTGCCCCTCTAACTAGGGAGCGAGAGTAAAAGTGATACCAAGGTCTTGCTGCAAGGGACAGATTGAGGGCTTTGGGTACCACAGAGAAGATGGGTCCAGATGACAAAACAGTTTGGAAGCTCGTTGACGAGACACATAGTGATGATTGAATATCTCTTTAGCAACAAGTCTTGTGCAGTAAAAGCAGTCGCCCCTTATGTTCTATTCCACTCTGTTAAATCCCTGGGACAGGAGCACCCAACTGACAGGGACATTAGACTTATAAAAGTACCTTTTTTGATATCCTAACCCCCTACAGACACAAAGTAGCTGGCCAGGCCCTCCTCCTAGTAGAATTGCCCAACAATATGCCTTTCCTCGTGCATATCCCCACAGACGAACCGGCATTTCGGATCCATAATTTTATCATGCGGCCGTCGGAATACCTCAGTCTAGGGCAATCTAGGGCACACCTAAGAACACTTCTCTGCTTGGTCCCATGGCAACAGTGGTCATTATTTGGCATAAAGCTCTGAAAGCCCTTGGATGGGGGTATACAAATGACACAAGCTACCCCCTTTGAGAAACTGGAAGTAGGCATCCTGGGAGAGCAACCAGGATATGATAAATGGGTCCTAATAGACCTTTCCCTAATAGGGCACATGGAGACGTCTCCCTTGGACGCGCCTGCAACACGACTATCAACTAGACCCCACCGATACTTACCACTATATTCAAGTGTGTCATGCACTCAAGGCAGTATTGTCGAAGGGAGTGGAACTTCCCGAGTCTTCTTCCTCCGCTAGACGATTGACTACTAGACCAATAAATGTAATGAAAAGCGACCTCCCTAACATATAAAAAGCTACTCAATAACAAACCTGATGCATTCCAGCACTTGAGGGAACAAGAGCTAGAGAATGGCGAGTGGGTGGAGGCTCTGGCATCCCCAAGGGAGGTGGTCATAAGGCAGCTTTCTGCTGGGTCAATTAAAAATATTACATTGGTCCCTCTATGCCCACACTGCATTGTTGAAGATGGGTAGAGCAAAGATGGAGAGTTGGCGGTGTGGGAATGGAGATATAGGCACATTCTACCACATTGTGTGGCAATGTGCCATCCTTCAAGGCTTTTGGGCAGGGGTGGTGGCTTTTATGTGCGAAGTGACTGGCGGCTCGATGACCACCTCTGCAAAATGGTGTCTCCTCAACTTCTGGAATGCCACGGACATGACACACATGGTACAAACTTGGTGGACACTGAGTCTAATGGTTTCCAAGCGCAATATTGCACGATTGTGACGGAGCTGAGCAGGTGCTACAAGTGGGAGACTGGAAGCAGGATATGGATTGGTGTATGTTGGCTGAGAGGGTGGTATATGAAGGACAGGGCAGTCCCAGAAAATGGTTGAAAATCTAGGGGCCATGGAATACCAACGGGCAATATCTGCAAAGACTTTGTCTCTTCTGGTCAGAGGAGGCCATTGACAGGCCCATCTGTGTCCTCCACGAAAATTGGCTGAGTTAGTGCGCGGGGAGGGAGGAGTTCCTTGTCGGATATTTCGATAGTTGTGATGTGTTTTCCCTCCACTGAACTGTTTGTTCACCAATATGCTGTGTACCTGTTTTTACTGTACTGTCAATAAACAAAGTTTACAAAAGCAAACCTTTCCGTGGACAAAATGAGGCAGCAAGCTCCATCCACTGGTGGCATTTGAACCCAAAATTTCGAAGCCATAGTCTATTAAAGACTTCTGTAATACACAGATAGCCCAGCTAAAAGTTACAGATACAACCGACCAGAATAGGTGTGCTGAACAAGATGGACTTAAATAAGTGTGGAGTGATATAGCCACATCTGCAATGAAGGGAGATATTCTCTTAATGATCGAGGAATTCAGGAAGGAGATAAGCTCACTGAGACTTTGTTAAATTGCTATCTCAACTAGGCCATCCCATTCAGACAATTGAAACAAGAGTTGATCAAATACAGGTGGTGGTGGAAAAGTTGCATTAGCGCAAAAAGCTGGACACAAGATTTGAGGAGTTGAAGAAACAATATCAGTTGCTGGGCGATAAAGTAGAGGACAGTGACAGCAGATTCCGTCATAATAATATGAAAATTAGAGCTATCCAAGGCTCCGTGCCGGGCCAAGAACTATACCAATCAGTGCAAGACCTGTTTCGATCACTCCTCAAGAACACTGATGACCAAACAACTGAGCTTGATCGCACTCAGGTTTTATAGTTCCTACCAGCCTTAGAATAATTTGACCTTAAAAATCTTGATAGACTATTTTAGGCAAAAGGAAGAAGTAATGAAGACTCGATTGTGTTCTGAATATCTCTCTCTTCCAGAATGTTTCAGCCCTGTCACTCACTAAAAGAAAATCTTTGAAGGGGGCTGACAGACCAATTAAGGATCCAGAAAATTCCACAGAGATATGGTTAGACAGTTTTTTGCATACAAAGGGGAACACGTCTCAATCTCCTCTAAGCAGCAGGTGATTCCCATCTTTCAATTAGATGATGAGACAGGAGACACAGACTCATATCTATCAAAGCTATCAAAGCAAAGACCTCATGGTTACAACAGCAATGAAAGACATTGAGGAGACAGGACGCAATTAAAATATTATGTGAGAACCCCCTAAGGACTGGGATAGACCTTCAGCTGACAGAGGCTTGATCAGTATAATAAACAATCATGCCATCCCATATCAGTGGAGTCTCCGCTTCCTGGCTACAAGGGCCTTTTTACTTTTTGCAGTTGGCCCCATCTATTCACCAACACCAGATGGGCCAAAGATTTCATTACACTGTATTAATAAGGAACTCTTTAGTACAGGAGAAATGATCATGAATATAGGAACTTTGTCCCTACGAATGAGGCTTCACAGCTCAAGTAGTCTCCAACTAGGTTACATATCTTTTATTGAGATGGGGGTTATGGCGAGGACTATATTCCCCGGTTGCCGAAGGGCTTGCTCAGATAACTGAGTTCTGATGATTTGTATAATTATAGTGAATGTTAAATTCATCCCACAACAAAGTTTATAACATAATTGCTTGGTTTGAAGTTATTTGTCGGCGTGGGAATGTTTACGTACTGTTATGCTGAAAACTGAAGTTAGTATTTTTGGTATTTTTATGTTATTATGGCAAGATAAGTGACTGATTTATTGTACATAGAGCGAGACCAATGTTAGCCCCCATATTGGACTGGGGAAGGTCATGATGCACTGAGAGTGGATCCTATGTAATATGTCAACCAGGAAAATAGGGAATTTGTCAGTCAGAGTTAGCAAGAGCCTCATTTATAGAAGAATATGACAAAGAGTGCAGAGGGAAGTTTTAACATACTGAATTTAAATGTTCAGGGACTGAACTCCCTTGTAAGCCATGTGTCATTTCTAAACTTGCCCTATACAATGAATGTAGTGTTTTTGCAAGGAAACCCGCATTCTGAGTGATTATATTAGAAGGTGTGAATCAAGATATTACCTTCAATGGTACCACTCAAATGCTACGATGAAAACAACAGGAGTTACAATCCTAAATGGAGCTAACATCTCATTCCAATTAGATACAATGAACAGAGACGAAGAAGAGACTAGAAGAGTAACAACCTGCCCATCTCCCCAAACCCCAGTGGTGGGGAACCCAGATTTTCAATGAAGTATGACTGACAAAGGGTATCTGAACTGGGGTAGGGTCGAGACATGTCTAGGCCAGTTGTTTGAGGATGGTATTCTCAAGAGTAGAAACCTGTTTACAAATGAGTTCCAGGTGAGACCAAAAGATATCAGTTGACACAGCTACTTTATTGGACTAGACAACCCTTGATAAAATACAAATGGGGCCATATAGACTACAAATACAGAAAACAAACTTACACAAGGGGACACAACACAAGCATTGTCTGAACTTTATAGAGCATTGGACAGGAGTACTTCCCTCTCACACCTACCTTACACTACAAAGTGGGCGGAAGATTTGGGTTTATGTGCAATGCAAGGTTAATGTGTATAAGGTAATGTTATGATGGTATCTGACACTGGTGTACCTAAAGGTAATGTACGGTGGTACTGATATGTGCTGGAGGGCGTGCGGGTGGAAAGGGCCTTACATGTGGCAATTTAGTTCTTTTGGTAGGAGGTGCTTTAGATGATAAAAGACATTACCAATATTCAATTACATATGAACTCTCTAACCATGTTACTGGGCCACGTGGATGAAAAAGGGCTATACCCCATTTCCATTTCTAGGTAAACTATTGACTCCGTTCTTGTTACCAGCAAGACTAACTGAGGTACAGGAATGGAGGGACCCAGATCTTCCAACACTAACCCTTTGGCGAACCAAGGTATTTAATATATACACACAATGGAATGGCTGACCGCTGAACTCTGAGACAAGATAACTCTTCCAGACGTTTTTTAAAAGGGACACACACATTGGGCGTACTCCCAGACCACCGGGAATTGTGACAGCGACAGAAATTGTGCCAACTTCCAAGAAACAGTCCAATTGAGTCAAATGAAACACAGATATCTTGCTGGAGCTATGGGGGGGCATTGGTGGCCACTTTGAGTTTGTTTCCCTGGTCATGGGGCTAATAATATGCTGGCTATACACGTTTTATAATGCTGCCTATGTATTTATAATTGTTTGGTTGCTGAGAAATCCAGTCCCTTTTGGCCATTCTGAAACTCTAAAAAAAGAAAGTTGTTAAAAATAAATTGGTAAAACTGATAATAGTTTCCAAAAGTGGTAGATATAACCCAGCCAGGATAGATTCATAATTGCCAAATACAGGTCTGAAAAGAGGAGCAGTTGAGGATAATAAACAGGTAAACAAATTGACTGGTCAGAAAAATACCAGACATGCTATCTCTTGCAATAAGCAATCAGCAAGTGTATAATGTGGTTTTCGCTTCAATATCCTTTGCCTGCTGTGCCACATTCCACTTAAACAAGCATTTGCAGAAAAACCATAGACTAGAAAGTTCTGATCTGATAACTGATAACCTAGACCTCCTATTCCTCAGCGCAACCTGCCTCTGATAGCCCGGGATTACTCAATCAATCTCCTAACAAGAGATGAGAAAACAGAAAGTGAATTTGCAATTGTACACAAAATCTCAAATGAAAAAAATGAAGAAATAATGACTTCCCCACCTCCAAGGCCTCTCAATGGAAATATAAAGATAGGTTATCTGCCCTAATAAATGTCTTCTCATTTATCATCTGATGGGTGACAATCTTTTGCGGAACATTTCACATATCTTATATTTGAAAAATAACCTTTTTCCAATCCCATCATTCTTGGAGCCTTTTGCATGCACTGTGGAGAGGAATACGACTCCTGTGTCTCACAGATGACTGCTGTCTTTCTCATCATTGGCCTCACCCAACAAGCCACCTCCCCTAGCGGCTCAGTCCTGACCCATGTGTTCACTAAAGCCGACCAGGTCAAACCTGAACCTTCTATCCGAGGATTCTCATCCAACCAAAGATAACCAAATGACGAGAGAAAGACTACAAAGACATCCATTTAATTGCCTATCAGACGAAATAACCTAGACCCTCCATGACATGCTAACATTTCTAGGGGTCTGTAGCATAACCATTTAATTCCTAAACTGCATATCTTTGATAATGAATAAAAAGCGCCAAACTTTTGAAACAAGTTAAATCCTCATCATTGAGTTTCTCCAAACAACTGAACCTCACCAGAAAAGCACTCAAAGTAGTTGAAAGGAGATGGAATGAAAGCACCACTGTAGAAACTCTCTGAGAAGTGATAGGGGATCAAACTTGTCAAAATGTCACTCAACCAAACTTTTTGAGTTAGTCTGACAGTTTAAGTACCGTCTTATTTCCTTTCTGGATAAAATGCATTAATGCCTCTATATCTCGATACATCATCCCTGATTCCTGAAAAAAATGGTCAAGCCACCCCCAAAATACAAAAAAGCCAGGAACTGAACCAGAAGACGTAAGTAGATTCTGCCTTGTTCCTTTCTTGGTGTGGTTCTTGAAGGCTGTGTTGAAAGCTAGCTAAAACAAAACATTAATACAACAGTCCACTTACGGTTTCAGATTGGGTGTAGCAATGAGACGTCAAGACTTCAAATTGTTTTTTTCTGTCAACCTTTTTTTTTTTTTAGCATTCTGTGTGTAAACAAACATATTGAGCAAGGGACATAATGCCATAGTGGACGAACAGGAGTCCTTGAACTAAGCAGGGAAACGTCAGTCAAGGGGGCAGCACAGGTGAACACTTTGGGGGGGTGGGGTGCAAGTTCAGTCCATTGCGGCTAGTCCTTGGGTATACATGACTCATTCCAGAGACAACCGTGAGACCTCTGTTCCTGGGCCAGCTTTCAAATTGCTGTTGATGCACTTGCACTCTTGCTTATGCACCATGGTAATTACTCTTTCCAGGCGCTCCTTTATCCTTCTGTGCGTTTGACCCTGACAACCATCTCACTCTTAAGATTTTTGAAGATAAGATGGATATGAGAGAGCCGGAACTAAGGTTGTTCTCCTCCTACTGTGACAACCACTACCAAACCGCAAAAAATATTGAGGGGCGTATTTAAGAGCCCCTATCGCCACATAAGCGCCACACTAGCATTTTTTTTTTTAACGCTAAGATGGCGCTAAAGTAGCTTTTCCCCTGCGCCATATTTACAAAGTGGTGCAATGTATGCATTTCGCCACATTGTAAACCCTTGTGCCACATTATGCCTACACCAGGCATAATGTATGCAAGGGGGTGTTCTCGCGCTAAGGGCCCGCAAAAATGGCACAGTGAAATTTAGCATTTTTCACTGTGCCATTTTTTGCATCATTTTTAATGCCTGCTAAGAGCAGGTGTTAACATGACGCTCCCATACAAACTTATGGGCCTCCTTGCACTTTGCTACACTAGCGTCAGAATTTTTGATGCTACTGTAGCAAAGCCCCACCATTTCATCAAAAATGTTGACGCTATTGTGCCAAGGACCACCATGGTGCGCTGTATTATAAATACGTGCAACCATGGTGTTGTTAGGTGGCGGTGGGGGATTGCAGAAAAAGTGGCGCATCAGCTCTGATGCGCCACTGAATGTTGTTGTGTAGCCATTTTAGTTATAGCTTCATACGTGTTATTTTTGCGAACTAGGCCTGCCGCTGTGCACTTTAACCTAGATATGTTTTATTCAGCTTTGTTCATTATTTTAACAATAGCCACATTTGCGGTCTTGTTTTATTTTCTCTATCTAGCTGTTCTTTGCCTATGCCAGCACTGCGTTCTTAAAGAAGACATTTCTTTCACCCTGTGCTTTTCTCATAGCTGCAGTAAAATAGGTTGGCGGCAAACGTGGTAACGCTTTGTCTCCAGTGTTCATAGAAACATGCACATTCTTACGTAGGGATCCTTTCTTGGAACATGACCTGTTTTATTATAAAAACACTACTTTGACCCATATACGTTAGAGGGAGAATTCAGCCAAATGACCACGACTGTATGCTGAGTGCTGAGTGCTTTGCTGCAGCTGCTTATGTAGATTACAGGCCTCTTGCTCAGGTATGAGGGATGATGTCTTCCCAGGGGAACCGGAAGGACAGAATTAGGGATTAACATGCTGTGCTCTAATATAGCCTAGGTAGGAGCTATTTTAATGATTCTAATGACACGATGGTAGCGTTATTTTTATGCTTCACTCTCCTTGGCACAATTTTAATCCTGTTATGTTTCATAGTCCTAGTTATTGCAGTACACACTTTATTATCTAAGATGCAGTTATTTCAATAAAACCTTATTGAACTCTATTCTGCCTCTGATTGCCTTGTATATGTGAGACTAATGTAACCGAGAGAAATGGATGAGATCTGAGTGACCACGATTTCCCTGAGGAGTCAATTGTGTCATGCGCTCGGCTGCCCAATCATCCCTACTCTTGAGAGCAGATGAGGCACTGCTAGTTAGCCGGAGCAAAACCTGGATTAGGCTGACAGATGTCACCTGTAGTGGGTTCAGACACAGTCTCCCACAGTGCAAGTGATTCTGCCGCCCAAATCCAGTAGTCTCATTAGGATAATGAGAGCCTACGTGACAATGTCATCTCCAACCCAGCACTTCAGCTGTGTGTGCAACAATAATCTATTCTCTCTCACTCTACACATGTAAACTGTACGTGCGCACATACACAGCTCAAACATCTATTGCTTCTGTGCGAAGAAAACATATGTACCTAAGAATTTCTTCCCCTGAAGAACATTTACGGGATCATTATGACCCCGGCAGTCTCTTGACTGCCAACAGGCTGGCCGTGAAGCCCGCCATTGTGAGTGTGGTGGGTTGGCCTCTGCCATCCCGCCACATCTCCACTCATACAACCATGGCAGTCGGAGCCACCTGGCTGGAGGCGTGCATCTCCGACCCGGAGTCCACAGAAGACTGCCTGTGGTTTTAGGAGCCGCATTTCCACCAGGGTTTCCACAGTGGTAGGACCACCAGGAAAACTCGGGTACCTGTGACAGGGAACTTCTTCCCTGTCACCGGTAGATGACTTCCCCACCCCCCAGCAAGAACTAAACGGCCCCACCCCCCCTCCAGACACAGCGCTCCCCTCCAAACATACATGCACACAGAGACCCACACGCACCAGGCATACTCTCATTCACCTACACTTACATACACGCATTCACTCACACGCATCCATAATCGCATATTCACACCCATCCAAACATGCATACTCACACCCATCCAAACATGCATTCACCACATTCACCACAACACTCATACTCCCATGCACACGTGCATACACACACGCACTCACTTCTACGTTCAGACATGCATACACACATTCATGCACACACGCAGACAACACACATGGAAGATTTAGAACAGGTTTCCCAATCATCCACCCATGCTAACTGGGATCCCCAAACTGCGTTCTGCACCAGTGAAAGACACCCTCGCTTAAGTGGCAAGGTCAGACAGGGAGCTAGTGAGTATGACTGCATCACACCTATCTTGATATATTAAACTAGCTCATTATCAAAGCAAGAGACAGCCTGAAAATAGTCTGCATTACACACACATCTCTTCACTCAAAAGACTAGCTCCCCCCCAAAAAAACGTATTGATTACATGAAGGCGGCGAAACAACCACTGGTCTCTCTAGATCAGATCTAAAAAGGAATGCAGGGTGGGGGACAAGAGCTCAGGCAGATGCACCTCAAAGTCTCATGGAGACACAAGCCTTTACTGAGAGCTGCTAAGCTAGGCTTCCTCCTTGGGCACAACTTTAGGCAGCCAGCTGGGAAAGAAGCAGGTTTCAGATCTGCCTTGAGGTGCCTCTTTTCAATTCTTCTGTGCAATTGGTACTTGTAATCTTTGTTGCCAACAAGAAGTGCTGACACTCAAGATGGGCAAAATCAGAAGTTCAGGTACTAATAGCCATTCAGTACCAGCCCATTTAGAGCAGTTGACAAACATCTGGGATTAAAAGTGGTCATTCAGGGAGCAGTGCTTAATTTGCAAAATATTAAGTGCTGGGCCCCAAAACTTTCCTCCCTCGCTCCGTGCTGCCAAATACCAAGGCTGTCCAGCCTGGATGCCACCTCGGGCCGCAGTCATGCACCATCATGCACTCCTTGCCCCTTCATCATGCAGCTGCGACCCCTGGCTTGACCTTTGCTACCCCTGGCACTGCTTGTGCGACCTCTGGCTTCAGAGGTGGCAAATTCAGTGCAGGAACACAGTGACAGCTCGTCCGTTGGGGCTCCACTCTCTTTGTTTTTGTCAGTTTTTTTATGACACTAATAGTGAATAATAAAATATTATTTGCTGTTAGTATAATAAAAATGTGGATTTGCTTCCCATGGCAGCTGAGGTAAGGAAAAATGCTTTTAAATGTATGTTGCGTGAGTGTTTGCGGATGAGACTGTGTTTATGAGCGAGGAGTGTGTAAGTGTGAACTTCTGTGTATGCGTAAGTACTTGTGTGTGAGTGAAAGTGGAGGTCAAATGGCGCGTGATGTCTCTTCCGCTACACCTGCCATGTTGGTGAATTGACGCCCATGCCCCTCATGGCACTCTTGCAGATTGTTTTTCATCCATTGTCCCATCTTTCATTTCCTCCTTGTCCCCCTTCTCTTCCTTGTTCTTGCTCCTAGTCTGATGACGAAAAATTAGTCCCGGTTGGCCCCATCTGGAACCACCGGCACAAATGAATCACTACTGGAGAGAAACAGCATCACCTCTGAGCGCACACACCTTTTACACAGTAAACACCCTCTCGCTGTCAGCACCGGGACACCGCTTTATTGTGACATTCCTGTATGCAGACTTTCATAGAGCGCTCTGAAGACTCATCCACCGACATGCGAGCGCTCTATAACACACCCGACAAAAGAAACTTTGTAAACCAGTTCATGAGTTTGTGAGATACTTCTAATGGCAAATACAAAAAGAAGTTTTACCCTAGAAACGTGCTGAGAAGTAATTTGCATGGAGAATGCAAGGCTGTCTAGACTTCGTTCCACCTCAAACGCCCTTTCTCCCACCACTACGCATTTCCTGTCTTTTTATCTCACACTTGCTGTTTCTTTATGTTCCTATATTTCTTTCTTCGTTTGTCACTATTTTCCAACTTCTCTCTCCCTTTTCTGCCTTTCTCTCTTTTGCTCTTGGATAAAACCTAATTGGGAAATGTAGCTCCAGTGCTTAATTTGAGCCGGTGGGGGGTTTGAGAACTGGCACTTATTTCTCTACATCACACATTTCCCAAGGACAACAGAGGGAAAAACATATAAAAACGAAAAGAAGGAGGAAAAGAATAACAACAATTCTGTCACCAAGGGAGAAAGCAGGCACCTGTAACAGTGAGAGAACAGGGCGGAGAGTGCCTGGCAGTGAATTAAAGAGTCCAGAGGTGGATTGGGGACTGTGCACCCTTGCTATTCGTGCTCCGACATGTTATAGCGCCAGCCGCTGGAGTCTGAGCAGCGCTTGGGCACCAGCACTTCTTCTTTTACAAATAAAGCACTGCGTATGTCCCAGTCCCCATAAATGAGTACCAGCGCCCACCACCGGCAACCACTGGCACAAATTAAGGCTTTCAATGGCCACAGCAGACACGTCACATGGGACGCCAGGCCAAGGGGCTAAACTCCTCTGAAAAATCAGTGGCAAGGCAGTGTTTCATGGGCACAGTGAGCCTTTGCTTGGAAGGGGTCAACAGTGTGTCAGAGTTGGAGATCTGAAGGGGAACTGAGGCTGTTTTTAGTCAGCGAAATGAGTAATAAAGCTGAGGGTTCACAGGCGCTTGCACAAAGAAGAAGCTGTCAGTGCAGAAGATACCGTGGCACCACTGCGAATGGGCCCTCTGCACCCTAGTAATGGCTGTGTTTACTACAGTCACAAGCGGTGCAATGGCCCATTTTCCATATCTGCACTAGGGCCTCTGGCATACTCACTGTGCCACGGTGCCCAGGGGATGGTGGATTAAGGTTAAATGGAGCCATGGCTATGCCCACACTGCCTTCTCCGGGCAACACATGAACTGCGATGAAGATTTGTGGCTACAAATTGTCCACCACGTTGTTGTCAGGTTGCACATGTCCATGACTTCAGTGTTTTGAAATTGATGAGGCTCTAAAGAGTTTTTGTTTATGACTGTCTGAATAAACAGAGACAATGAACAAATAGATGTAGGCACAAAATCTAACAATACTTCAATGTTGGCCAGCATAGAAGCAAGTGCATATTTAATGTGCTTTTCAAAGTACGAGACAGTGCTCAATTTTTTGCAAACGATGGGGTCGTGACATTTATTTTTGGGGAGCAGGCTTACTATAATTATTAGGATATAATGCACTTGTAATAAGGCGGACGGGATATCCGTCACACATGTGAAGGAGTACCTACTTGTAAGCTAAACTCTTCATCCGGCCCCTTGTCCCAGAGCATGAGCACGAGGTCAGGGAGAAGGACGGAGTAACCGGAAGGGAGGAACACCCAGAGATGCAGGGATGAGAAACGACATGCAGGGGGGAAAATAGAGAAAGGAACTCTAGGGTGATGGAAGAACTGGGCATGAGGTGGAAACCAAACTACGCGTGGTTTGTGGTCAGCAACGCATGGTGGGCGGCGGGCTCCTTGGGAAAGCTTTGGGTCCCTGCACTGCTCGATTTAAAAAAACATAAAATAAACAAGCACTGGTACCTGTTGCACGTGAACTCACAAGCAGCCCGCGCCGGACCGTGCAGCAGGTGAAAGTTTGCAGACCCTGCTTACCTCATCTGTCGCCTCCGACTACCATGGAGGGTGATCTGAATGGGCACGCTGAACGACTGCCTGTGGCCTACGGGCTGCAGTAGCATGTCTCCCCCGGCCTGAACCCTCCGACTGCGGGGCGCGGGAGGGACCAGGCGCCGGCGTCCCCAGGGGCAGCACCGCTCGCATCCATCAGATCATCACCCTGGCAGGGGCAGCGGAGAGGGGCCTCTTCGCGCATCCAGGCCCCGGTGGCACCGCACCTTGCCGGCTCCGCAAAAAAAGGCGCGTAAACAAGGGGACTCCTCGGTGCTCCGAGGCCTCCAGCCACCAAAAAGGAGATAATCTCCCGGCTAGGTTTTAGGCCTCCAATTACTGCCCTCCTAATTAGAGCTCCGTTTTTTTTGTCACCTGTGCTGCTGCTTCGGCAACTAACACGTTTCTATAGAAACGTACTCTCTTGTGGAAAGTTATGGTTTCTCAAGGGCTGTTTTGTAATCTGTGGAGAATATGCTTCGCTCAAATTTTCTTCCTTCCTACATTTAATACTGGGTTTGCTGCTGTTCCTGGTGGGAAGGGAGCCCGTTGTTTGCCCCGGACGCCCTAAACACTTCCACCTTCCGTCAAAAGTTTGTAAATGTGCTGGCAACGCAGAATATCGTGTGCAGTTATTATAACTTGTTTTCTTCCATCAAAACATCTTTCTGTTTGCATCCTCATAGCCATGGGTGTCTCATCTGACGCACTCTAAGGCGTGCTTTTGTAGAGGTGGATGAGCCAGAGAAATAACTTGAGTAGCCGAGTCTGGAATCTGTCTTGGCTCTAAGAGTCAAAGCACGAGCAGAGCCAAGCCGGCAAAAAATCATCCTGTTAATCTGTCACGATCTCTCCCTCTCTTATCTGCCTTCTCTCAGGTCCTATTTCCCTCTCTTGCTGTCTCGCTCTCCCTCCCATTTCTTTCTCTTTAACTCATTCCTCCCTCTCTCTTTTTTCTCTACTTGCTCCCTCTTTTTCCCTTCTCTGTCTCCCCCAGCCCACTTCTGTTCTTGCTCCCTGTTTCTCCCATCTCTCTTTTTCTCTCCCTTTCTTACTCTCACTTTGTTTCATGTCTGCCTCTCTTTCTCTCCCACTCCCCCCCCACCCCCCCCCCCCCCCCCCCCCGCTATCAGCCCACTGTGCCCAATCACTGGATGCACAACTTCACTGGCTTGAGCCAGGGAAATAGCTGAGCAGGTTGAGCGCCTGCTGGTGTGTGTGCTGGTCTGTATATCTGCAGCCTCCGCTGTACATGCATCTGGCGCTAGTAAAAACCAATTCCAAAGGATCTCTCTTGATCGATACACCATCGATGCCAAACTATAAAAGGTAGTGCTGGGAGGAGGGAAATCAGACCAGGTCGCTTGCAAGTTTCACAGAGCGCTCTCGAGGCACTAGAGTCAGAGTAATACCACAGGTAACGAGTTTCTTTCCTAAGCCAATTGTGATATAGACCCCATTCTAGTTAGGAAAAAAGTTGTTTGCCAAAATCGTAATATTCTGTTTTGAGTCAGTGGCGTAACTGAAATTGATGGGTCCCCCATGTAGAACGTGATGATGGGCCACTGAGTCTCCTGTACCTCACAGGTATTCATTAACCTCGACCTGGAAGGGGGCCCTTAAAGAAATACGCCCCCCCCCCCCCCCCGAGGAGCTGGGGGCCCCTAAGCTGCAGGGGATGCATTGACCCGCGTTACGCCCCTGTCTCGACTGCCTAGCTCATGTAAGGGTCTGAGATGCTATTCCAAGTCATGTTTGGTGTTTGCATAGCTCCTTTGCTGTACTTATTCTGCCTCGCAGCACTTGGCAGACACATAAAAGCGGATTGGGGAGAAGACAGGACAAGAGAAATGAAAGGATGGAGGGTACAGAGATATGGGAAGAAGGGGAATGGTGTTATTTATGGATGTTGCTTCCATAGTGCCTAAGGCCACTTCAAAGTGCTATATGGGATCAGACGGGGAGGAGGGGATATCAGAGTAAACGCATGGGCACTGAGAGCAAGAGGGGGACTAGAGCATAGAACCAGCTGTGAAAACGAAGGTCTGGAGTGCTTTAGCAAGGATACCTTAAACAAAGACCTTTGAAAGGGTGCTTCTTGCGAGGCGGTAATAGCACTGCGCTGGGCTCGGGGGGCACTCCCGCCCCTGAAGGATTGGCATACGGGCATGGCCTACTGTAACACACAAACAGATGTTTATCGAGAATCACTACCTATCTGCAGCTGCCCGAAAGACATCTGGGGACCTTATCAGGCCTACATGGCTCGGTCCAGTGGGGGGGCGATGACTGAAAGTGGGGTGGGGGGTTGGGGAGGTTATGGTGTGTCAACAGCACACAATCTTCTGAACAGTTTAGAGATGCACAGATTATGTATGTCTGTGCTCGGGGACTGATATGACTGCAAAGTGTGCTGGAGTGTTTCCTCACCTGGGGAGGTGTGATCTCCTGAAATTGATAAATCCAGACTTGAATGGACCCCATGTCATGTTTTGTTTCCTGGCTGCATATTGGTGATCCCGCCTCTCGATCTCTGATATTTTTGTATTTGTATGTTATGAATAAGGTTGGTCTGTGAACTGCCACCCACATGAGTGTCATTATTCTGTGTCTGGTTGCTTTAAAAAACAATATAAAGTAAAAAAAAAAACAAAAAAACTAAGGGCCTGATTTAGGGATTGGTGGAGGGGGTTACTCTGTCACAAACATGCCGGATATCCCGTCCGCCCTATTACAATCACATTAAAGCCTATGGGGATCGTAATATGGTGGCAGGGTATCCGTTAGGTTTTTGACAGAGTGTTCCCTCCACCAGCACCTAAATCAGGCAGTAAGACATTTGAAAGGGCAATATTTTCATGAAAAAATGAGAATGATGGAAAGGGAGGATTTGGGAAGAATTCTCAGCATCACAAATCCCATTCGATATTTTGTCACAGATCAATCCACGCGTCAGATGGTAACACAGCCCAGTTTCCTTTCCCACTCCCCATCTCCTTCCCACACCCTCCCACACCAGCAGGAGTTAATCCAGTGCATAAAGACGCTGTCCAGGTCCCTCCTTCCTCTGCACAGGTGAAACACACTAGATGCGGGAAGACAAGCGTTTCTTTCACCCACACACATCCCAGATGGCACCTCCAGCAGTGTGGCTGGCTTTCATTCCCTTTACACCTGTAGGGACCATGCTCTGGAAGCTCATAGGCACTGCCCCATAGATGGCCCCAGTCCTTGGGATGTGCAGGGTGGCGAGTTGTGTGCTCTAGCTCTCAAGCTAAGCCTGACTGCTCTTTGCATCAGGCTTGGACATCAGACATCAGACATCACTCAGCTTTGATTGGCAGGCGCCCTACCCACACTTGTCCTGATCATGTTTCTTGACATCACCTTGCCTTGCCAGACATTCTCAGCCCTGTCCTGGGCTACGTGGTTAGGAGAAAGGGGTTAGAGTCCCAGAAGGTACCCGTCCTATGCTAATGGGTAAAATCCAAGGGTTCAGATGTTTTTTTTTAGAATGGGGGAACCCTAACCCATTCAAACTTAGTTCGCTGAGCAGTGCAGGCCAGAGTTGAATTTTTATATAATATAACGTTTGGTGATCCTGAATATAAAATAGTCCAAAATGCTAAACAGATGCAAAGAGATTTGTAGGATTTATTGTAATATAGTAAATGCCCACAGTGATCACAAATAGACAGCCAACACGTGTTGCGTCCCCTCTTGGCACGAAAGCCTGGGGCTTTGTAAAGGCTGACTATCTGAAAAACAGTACAGCATAATAGAGATAAACAAAAGTTATCATAAGAGCAAAAACCCATGTGGACATCTGCCATGTATTCGTGACATCATTGAGATACATCATAAAACATAAACATGAAACACAAGTGACGTGATGCAACATAGAAAACAGAATTAAAGACAAATTACAAAAACATTCGAAATTGTAAATTGTGTAAGTAGAAGAAGAGTCCAACCCAAAGGCGGAATGTTGTTATTCCAGAGGAGTAAAGATACGCTGTCACCACTGGCCCATGTACAGCATCACACGCTTGTCACCCACCAGTGCACAACAAGCTGGTAACAGTTTCTGAGAGCCACGATCCCATGCTAGCAGCAGTGCAGGAATTTTCCCTCAAATGCAGAGCAGATTGCATGGGCAGCATAGAGCAGCCTCAATCTGTCAGCTGCACTGAAAATACCCCAGAGCCTGCACGCTGAAAGGCAGTGTTTGTTGGACCCTAATTGCTTGGTGCGTGTTATTGCAGACATCCAGCTCTCTTGCTTGTCAAGGAAAAGATGAATAGTGGTGAAATCTGTCCTTTTTTCCTCCCTCTCCACTTCGCCACTCTCACATCATTTTGTAAGTCCCTGGCTTGAAGCAGATGGGCAGAGCAACGCCAACGGCTTTTTGAATTTTGATTATGTCATGATCTTGAATTGTCAACGCTTGTGTACAGGGAAGCAGTGGAGGTTGCTTAAATGAGGGAAGGTGTAGGAGCATCTAGAGAGGTTCAGGATAAGTCTGGCTTCTGAGTTCTGAATGACTTGGAGTTGTTTCGTAAGATGTGACGAGATTCCTGTGTATAATGCGTTGCCACATTCTAGTTCGCCAGTGATGAGGGCCTGTGTGACGGTTTGTCTGGTGGTGACTGGCAGTCACTTGAAGATCTTTAGAAGCATTCAAAGGGTGAGGAAGTAGGTGAAGGAGACTGTGTTGATCTGTGTCTCCAAGTCAGGTTTGTTGTCAATGATGATTCCAAGGTTCCTGGCATGGTTCGTGAGAGTGGTGGGAGTTCCTAGGTTGGCAGGCCACCAGGAGTCACCTCAGGGTGAGGCGGAGTTTCCGAGCAGCAGGACATCTGCTTTGTTGGTAGAGTTTGAGGCAGCTGTTCTTCATCCACTCAGTGATGGTGCTCATCAAGAGATGGAAGTTGGTCTTTGAAGTGGAAGGGTCTTTGGAAAGCGGGAGGATGAGTTGTGTGTCATCTGCATAGAAGATTATCTGTGGTCCATGGTTCCTGACGATGTTAGCCAAGGGGGTCATCTAGGCGCTGAAGATGGTGGGGATGAGTGTAGAACCCTGGGTTACGCCACATATAATGTCCTTCTGCTTTGAGGTGATGGGGAGAAGAAGGAATCTCTGGATTCTGCAAGAAAGGAAGGAAGTGATCCACTTCAGGGCGTTTCCTAGGACTGCCTATCTGGTGGAGTCCCATGATCAAGGTGTGATGGGAGACTGTGTCGAAGGCTGCTGAGAGGTTGATGAGTATGAGGGCAGCCGATTCTCCCTAGTCTAGAAGGGTTCTGATGTCATCCGTGGCCGCAATCAGTGCAGATTTGATGATATGGTTGGAATGGAATACAGATTAGGATATGTCCAAGGGTTTGTGGTCTTCTAGGTAAAGGGTGAGCTGTTGGTTTAAGGTTTTCTCAATGACCATTGTTCGGAAGGGAAGCAGTGAGATTGGACAGTAGTTTTTGAGAATTTGTTAGGATCAGTAGAAGGTTTTTTGAGGAGGGTCTTGACTCTGCATGTTTACGTTCTTCGCAGTATGTGGATGTAGTGATGGAGACAATGAGGATATCTGTGAGTTTGATACCGATGGTGTTGTTGCCTAGGTTGAACATGTGGTGCGGGAAAGGCTCCATGGGGAATCCTGAGTGGATAGATCTCAGGACATTGATGGTGGGTTGAATGGTGAGTTGGTTCCAATTGTGGAGAAGGGCCTCTGTAGGGGGAGCAATAGGATTGAGAAGGCTGATAGTGTTCGCAGCTGTTGGCTGGGGTGCAAAGTTTTTGTATATGGTGGATATTTTGTAATGGAAGTATTCTGCGAACAATGGGGAGGCGCTGTTTTCTGTGGCTGATGGGTTGGGGAATTCCTTGACAATCTGGAAGAGTTCCTTACTTCAGTTGGAGCTGGCTTGGATTCGAGTGAGTAAGTCTTGCTTGCTGGCTTCTTTCAAGTGGTTCTGGTACTGTTTGAGGGAGTTTTTCAAGGCAGTTCTGTCTCTGGGAGATTTGGTGGTGTGCCATCATCTCTCAAGTTGCTTGCACGCGGGCTTCGTGGCTCTGAGCTCTGGAGTGTACCATTTTGCTTGGGGTCTATTGAGTTTGACAGTTTTGCAAGGTGCTACTCTGTCTGCGCAGTTTGCAGGTACGCAAGTAACAGACACTGAATGGAATAAAATCCTGGCAAAAAAATAATTAAAATAAAATAAAAAAGGCAGTAAGTAATACAAGATTCTTCTTTATTCAGGTCAAAATACTACATAGGGCTTACTTTGCCCTTTGAACACTAGGCAAAATATATTCCTTTAAGTCCCAAGACTGTCAAATCACCTCTACAGAGGTGGTGACTTCTGCCATATAACTAATAATGATATGTCCAGTGTTAGGAGAGTACTGGAAATGAGACAGGTGCCACGAGGAGTGCAGTGAAGGCTATAGTTACCCACTCTCTTAAACCTTACACACTGGGCCTATAGCCTGTAGCTGAAAAGAGGAATACTTGCTTTAGATTTGTTATAGACTTGTCGTTGTTGTTGTTCAACAGGTATATCTTGATACACTGGCAAGGGCCGTCTAGTACCTTCAGTGTTTATGGAAACAAGATGCAAGAGAGTGGCAGGAGAGACCTGTATGTATGAAGTGAAGACCAATGGCTGTCAGGTGACCTTGTTAGGACTTTCCTAAGTGCTAATTTCGGTGATCATATAGCGCTTTCAGTTGGATCGAATTTCACAACTGGGCCTGACCAACAAGACAATGCATTCCATTACTGAGAAGCACATTAGCCAAAGATAGAGAATGGTTTAGTTTTCAAAACAAAACCAGATTAGCCTCAATTAATTACCAAAAGGCGCATGCTCCAATAAATATGAAATTTAAAGTATCAACGTCTTATAAATCAGGGGAAGAACCAGCATGGGGTCGCCTCAAGGAGGAAATGACAATCAAAAGTCAGTTCTGAAAGAGCACTTTAAGGATTCTTGCTCTGCTCTATGCTGCATCAGACTGACTCTAATCGATATTGCCTATAACATAAAAAACAAAATTTTAACATTTTGCACACTTACACGCAGTTCTCATAAGGTTAAAGCAAGATGATACAATAGCATACTCTCAGGCTTTCTCACTAACAAGCTTCTCTCTGCGCCCTTCAAACTTACACTATCTGTAACTAGATAAAGTACATACACTCGCTACACACTGCAGGTGTCTACTTAAATGTGCTATTCATTAAAACATTCCATGATTATCAGAAATAAAATAAATAATTTCTTCACATAGGAAAGAAAGGAAAAGAACAAATATTTGTTAATTGGAACTCCAGCGTTACCTAAAATTAAAATATTCATCTGTTACAAAGGAAAGATGGCAACCAATGTTAGCCATTTTAAAATTCAAGCCAACATTAGCTATAGTCAATTAAAAATATCAACCTTCAAGACTGGCAAGAGATATTGCCTTTGCTGAATGAGGAAGGAAAAGAGATTGAATCCTCATGGGATCTATTGTCTAATTATGCAACTCATTTTGGGTGTGATTCTGGGAGAACTGTGTTGTTCAATGTATGAGCATCACCACATACATGTGGTCTCTTCAATAATTTGCTTCTCCATTTAACAGTTATAACAAGCTGTTGTTGATGCTATCTTTGATAATCTGATGAGATAAAACATAAAGGGGCATATTTACAATCCCCTGGCGCCCCTTAGCACTGCCATAGCGCCATTTTTATTGACGCTACAATGGCACTAAATAGGTCCTCACCCTCTGCCATATTTACAAAGTGGCGCAATGCTAGCATTGCACCACTTTGTAAACCCTTGCAACACATTATACTTGCGGCAGATATAATGTGTGCAAGTGGGTGTTCCCCTGCAGGGAGGCCCCAAAAAAAAGTCACAGTGAAATTTACTAGATTTTTTTGCGCCATTCTAGCGTCATTTTTTAACGCCTGCCTAAGGTAGGTATTTCCTATGGGCCTCCATGAGCTTTGCTGGACAAGTGTCAAAATGTTTGGCGCTAGTCCAGAAAAGCACCACAATAGTGTCAAAAATGTGGACGCTATTGTGTTAACATGCGTCATGGTGCGCTGTATTGTAAATACAGGGCAACCATGTTGTCGTTATGGGGGGCGCAGGGCGACGCAGGGAAACTGGCACATTGGAGCCAATGCGCCAGTTCTTTGTAAATATGCCCCTCAGCGCCGCTGCAGGAACGGGAGTGGTGTTGTCCCCCATATCAGATAAAGAGATAAGCCCCATAAAGTTTAGATTGTCAGCAAATGACATAGCATAAACAATCAAACAAGCCTTCTTGAGACAAGCATACCTTAAACACTATGTACATTTATTAAAATATTTTAAGTTCATTACAGAGGGCACAATATGTTTAGTATCAAATTTAGTGAATATGCAAAATAAATCTTGTATAGGGAATTAGCAAGTGGGGGTCCAAAGATGTAAAAAAGTTAAGAACTGCTGTCCTGAATTTCAAGGGTTAACAATTACTGGTATACATTTTGACATTGTCTTATATTCGCCAGGGGAATAGAGTATTTATTTGCCTAAGTGCATGGATACCAAATGGCTGCTACATATTGGTATAACATCCTCTACTTCTCAAGTGTTAGCTTTTTAATAATATCACAACTGAAATTGTCTTATATTCAATAGGAGATTCCAATATGTTTAAGTGATTTGGTTACAGATGTGCAAGTTTTCACACTCTGTTTTTGAGTGATATACCAACCATAATGGCCAATACAAGCAGAACCAAAATAACTACCAGATCCAACAACAAATGGATTTAAAGTACAGCTTTAAGCACAATTTAAAACCAGGCGCGGCCCGTCCTTTAGGGTGGAGGGGCCATGCACCCCCACCATTTGCCCCTCATGAAGAGTGTTTGTCAGGCTGAACAAAGGTCAGCCTGTCAGCCTGACAGACACTCTTCATTTTCAGCTCAGACAGCCAGGAGTGAGACATGCATGATTTGCGCAGACTCCTGGCTGCCTGAGCTGAACTTTGCCGGGCTGAGGAGGTCACAGCCCCTATGGGCGTGACATCCTCAGCTCAGCAAAGGTGCCTCGAGGCCCTCCCCTGGGTGATGAGGAAAGTGTCACCCACTGACTTCGACCTGGGCGCTTCATGTTTAAGCCCTGAAGCGCCCAGGGCGAGTGTCAATCAGTGACACTTCGTCACAGAGTGGGGTGGGGTCAGCAGCCTCACTGACCCCATCCCACTCTGTGACGAGGCTGGGACTGCTGCATAAGGCAGCAGTCCCAACCCTCCTGGGACCTCGAGGCTGAAGGTAAGTGTGTGTGATGTTTTTAAATGAATGTTTGGTGCGTGCATGCATGTTTGAATATTATTAGTGTTGTTAATGGATGTGCGTGTGTGAAAGAATGAGCGCGTGTGAACTTTTAATATGAATGTTTGGTGCATGCATGCATGTTTGAATGTTATGAGTGTTGTTAATGGATGTGAGTGCGTGTCTGTGTGTGAATGAATGAGTGTGTATGTGTGTGCTTCCCGGCCGCCCCCTCCCTTCCTAAAGCTGCCGGCCGCCACTATTTCAAACCATTTGTTTTTGCCCTGTTTATTTAGAAGCGCCGCAAGTAGGAACGTGGCTTGCTAGTCACCTGAAGTGAAACTGGCTCTCACCGTGTCAGCCCACTGAAGCACTCAGTAGCCAGTCCAATCCTGAATATGGTGCTATCATATTTTGTATTACTTATTTTTCAATGGGTTAACACTTAGCAGTATATAATTTGTCATGGTCTTATATCGGCTAGGAGTATAGAGCGTTTTTCTGCCTAATTTCCGCCTTCCTTGTATTCTCCAAAATCATTTTGTGTAGAATACCAAATATACTAGCCGATATATTACTAAAATATCTCACATCCACTACTTTTCTAGGGTTATATATGACAGATGCACCTACTGAAACTGCCTTTTATTCAGTAGGCGATCACAAGAAGTTCATTTATTTACATGTTTGCTAATTTGTGATGGCCGAAATGGTAAACGCTCAAGTTGTCCGTAATAGGGAGTCTTCTCTACTTCTGTGGAATCACCGTAGACCTTTAAAGAAGGTAACTGCTGCAAAAGGCATCAACGCAATCACTTCGCCAAAGATGTTCATTTCCAGGGACTTCAATACAGGGATGAACAGATGTTTTCTGTGTGGGTGTCAGGTTATATATAGCTGGGCAGGCTAAACAACTATTTTACCACCACACGGGAGATGGACCCAACAACTTAGATATCGCTTTTGCTCTTCTCTGCTGGAGAAGAGATATATGAACCATTCCTAAACTTTCCAGACACGGGGAATGGCAGTAGTGGCATTAGAAGCACAAAATCTGCCCACAACTGAATCCAGACTACCAGAATTTTGTCCTTGAGCAGGTGAAACAATAGGAAAGAGAGTGATCAACAGCTTCTGCCTGCCTAAGAGAACTGGAAAGCACATGGTTGATGACCACAATAACCATGAGGCTTGAGCACAAATAATTCAAGGCTGCTGATCAGCAGGCATATGGTGGTGGACCACTTACAAGTCTAGATATGCCTCAATTAAATCTTCACCTAGGGCAGGTCGCATGAACTGGCTGATGTCTGAGTCACTACGGTGGAAACAGCCATGGCTAAGATGGAACTAGGCGAGAGTATGATAGCTGAACGTGGATGACAGCCCTGTTGGGCTGGGCGTGATCCTTTTCCAAGAACATCAGCAGGAGCCCTGGAACCCAACTGCATTCACCAACAGAGCGCTCATGGACACTGAGAAAATTTATTCTCAAATTGAACACAAAGGCTTGGCAATCCAATGTGCGAAAACCAATTTCATCTATACCCCTTCAGGAGAAACTTCACCATCCTACCTTACCACAAACTGTTAGTACAGATGTTCAAAGAAACATCACAGTTTCTCTCACCCAGCGTTGAGAAGCATCCCTATTAACTCAAACGGTATAAATCTGAGGTCAAATGTAGGCCAGGTACTGACAACCCATTTGATTACTTCTCCGTGCATCCAGCAAAGATCACAGCAGAACCACCATCTGGGCAAATCCATGGAAGCCTTTGTACAACTCATATCACAGGACCACTTCCCTGTAGCCCTAGAAACGGATTGTGCCACATGCATGGAGCTATGAGTGCAACTGGCAACGACTACACCACAAAAAATAGCTGAAATACATTCTGTAAGAGATGAAGACTCTGGCTGAAATATGGATAGTCAGGAGTTTAACAGGGAAGGCAACCCTCATAAGAGGGCACAAAATTCTCATCTGAAAAAGCTTCCAGAGCTTCACTAGCATGCTAACCTGTCACGGACACAAGGGGATTGTCAGAGTGAAAGCCTGCCTGTGGCTAAAAAGCATGGCTCATGGATGATTACATTTTGCCTTCTCTGCTAAGCCACAGACACACAAAACTCTCTGGCCACAATTATTATAGAGGGCGTCTGCACAGAGCTCTGGGTGAGTCAGTGCAGATGTCTGCAGATTACCAGATGGACAACAACCCCTCATGGACAAATACTCAAAATATCCTATACCCCAGGATGTGACATTTTTGACATATGAGAAAATCAAGCCAGAAGAGAAGATTTCCACAGCATATTGCCTCCCAGTCCACCGCAGCATAGACAATGGGCCACCTTTCAATGGACATGATTTTAAGGAAAATATGCAAGAACTGCAAATCTAATAGCATAAGGTAGCATCTTGATGGACACAAGCCACCTTTATGTGCATGTTGAACAAGACACTGCATAAAGCTGTAGAAAAACTGGACTTTCTCTGTTGGGCCATCCCCATTTTGTCTTCATCCCTTCTATTTGGGTGATTAGTTTTTTATCGCTTTAGGACTATGTGCGCTTTACTAAACAGTGCTAAAGTGCTTGTGCTCTATTCCTTAAACATGGTGCAATTGGCCTACACCTACTTTGCACATTTAATTTACTTGTTAAGTCCTTAGACAATGGTACTCTATACCAAAGGACTGTAAGTTAAACGCTACCAGGGGGTCTGCATCGTTCATTGTGCCATTCAACAAAGATGCCTTTTAAAACATGTCCTGGGCGTGCCACTGCTTCCTCCAGTGCAGTTTTAAACTTCCATTTCCCCCTGGCAAATCAAACCTTTTGCCAGGCCTAACCCATCCTTTTAAGTATATACAAACCACCACTAAGGTAGGTCCTGAAGGCTCATAGACCAGGGTGCACTGTATTTAAAATGTTGGGCATGTGGGTTTAAGTTTTATATGTACTGGTACTGAAAAACCCTTAAAATGGTTTCCACAATTGCAAGGTCTATCTTTCCCACTGGATAATATTGGTTTACCTTATTGCACTTAATACGTGATAACTGAAGTGTGGGGATAGAAAAATTATGTTTACATCTAAATGATTTGTAATTTAAACCCCTCTTTAATGAAGAAAGTTGGATTTTAAGTCACAATTCTAAAAAAAAAGCCACTTTTAGAAAGTTGGCGTTTGGTACCTGCTTCTTGTGCCTAGGGACACATGACTGTGAACAGCATGCCATGTGGTCTTTGTGCCTCCTCCCAGATAGTGAGATAAAGGGGGACTAGGTGTAGCAGGATGGGCCATCCTGCTAGGAATGGGGGTGGAGCTGTTCCTGCCCCACTTACATTGCAAAGGTTTGCCTCCAGCACAGTCACAAAGGAACTTGACAACAGCCTTTTGTCACCCAGACCACTTGGAGACTGGGCAGGGGGAGTGATACATTTTCAGAACCAGGTGGGGGATAATCTAGATATTTCTCCCACTTCAAAAGCTGGCACCAGATATAAACATTGGACTCCTGAACCACCCATGAGATAACTTTTGTACATGTGGAAGACTCAGAAAAAAGGACTGTCCTCCCTGCTGGAAGGACTGCCCTGCTGTCTCTAGAAGAAAGCCTAGGCCTGCACCTGGACCTGCCTGAGCCTTGCTGGCCACTGCTACAAGGCACTTCTCTTAAATAAAAGGAGAAATCCAGAAGTTTCAGGCTCTTTGTTACAGCAAATGGGCCTGCTTGCAGTGAGACTCTACCTCCTGTGATGCCCACCAACGTGAAGCTCCAGTGAACCTGACTCTTCGTGCTACAGCGATCACCATTGACGACCAGCCACATGAGATCTCAGTTTAGTTATTAAAATGTACTCTATTTTTATAAATTGGTTTGGGGTTGTTCTTGTACAGTATTGTTTTCACTTGATTTATGTTTGTGTCCTGTATAAATACTGTACACATTTCCTCTAGGTTAAGGCTGACTGCTTTTGTGCCATGCCAGCAGAGAGTTAATTTAAGCACTGGTTAATTTAGTGACCTTTGTGGTTCACGCTGACAAGGAGTATGGTTGTTGCTTGAGACGGGTTTTCACACACTCTCAACCAAAAACCAAATGTCTTCTAGGAAACTTCACATTTTTCTATGTGCTCACAGGAACACCTCACAGTGGAGGACCAAGTGCTTGCTAGCAAGCATGTTGTTCAAGAGAACTTCCAGTGACACTGTTCCAACGGCCCTTGGATACCTTCTTTCGGAGACTGATTATAAATTCAGTCAACTGAGTCAGAGGTCGAAAAACGAGAAAGTGTAAGGCTGTAGTCCCTAGTGTACACACTGCTCAACAAGTGTTGACAAAGGACTTATACCCATGTAGCAAATTTCAATACCATATGAATGGACCCAGGTGATGGTTACACAGGGGAACAATGATCTCCACCACAACTTCTCACTTGAAATGTCACTAAAAACATAGTATACAGGGAAGGATGGACAGTTATCTGGAACAAATTGGTGGAGAGGACAGCCTTCAGTGGGGTAACGAAGAACCTTTGGCTGCAGAAATACCAAGAGATGAAGTTGACACCAGAGAGGTTATATCCCACAGATCCCAAGTAATGGCAGAGGAGTGCCTGTTAGCCAAAGAAGACAGTATGTCTTCCCAAAGAAACCTAGACCCTCACAGATGAAGGAAGACTTTGTATGTTATTCAGAACGTTCATGTATGTCTGTTGGAATATGTTTGAGTTCAATATACAGTTGGTAAGAGATTTAGGATCTCATTTGGATCTTGGCAGACGAGTTACTCCATCACTATGGTAATAAATATCCCATCCACCAAAATCTAGATCCCATTATAGTCTGTAGAATTTATATTTCAGTGGATGGGATGTCTGTCACTGCTGTGGCAGAGTAACTCATCTGCCAAGATCTAAATCGGGCCCTTAGAGTGAACTCTAGCACAATGTATTTAAGGATACCCACATTGATGACAGGGAATAGGTCACTGTAATAATAAAAAGCAGGGTGCGTGGAATGCCAGTATCCCACACCACCACTGTAACATTAAGTTCCTTCATTTGCTCTCCCACTGTGGCCCACCACACTTTTCTCTCTGTTTCAGAATCAAGCATGAAACCACATGTGTGCATAGACATGCATTCATCCACTCAGACACGCACTCTGCACACACAACCCTGGTGCATTTTTAGGTCAAGCCTACCAGGCATAATAGCTGTCTGGTTGAGAAAGACATACTCTGGGCATACCAAGAACATCAGGGGACTGCTGTCCTCCCACAGTTTACCACTGGTTAGCTGTACTCTCGCTCTTAAGAAAGTCTCTGAATTCCCGACTGTTGACGAGTAGGCCATTGTCAGAGATCTTCTACTAGTGGAAAAAGGGAGTATTCATTGATACCCACTGTCAAAGAAATCAACATCTCCCACACATGCTTTGGTAAATCTGACATGTTCAAGGTATGTTGCATGACTTTGGGGAATATGCATTTGCACATATGACAGATCTTCAACTCTCTTTTAACTCTTGTCAAGATGAGGAAACCAAACGTGGCCTCATAGAGCTCATTTAGTTGCAACAATTCCACAATGTCCTTCATGGGCGCTTCAATTAGTTGTTGCCACAGACTCTCTGGTGTGACAACTCTCGAACTTTGTAAGACAGCACCGTTTTGAGTAACAAACAATTTGTCTTTCACATTTTTGAACTTCTGATATTCACTGTCACCAGGGAGGGCTTTTAAAAAGACTCCAGGGCTTTGCACCAGAGGATTTATTTTTAAGCCCTGGGGAGACACAGAACAGCTTCTGTGTCTCCCATTCCCCCCCAAAGCCCCCCGCTGTTGCCCATCTCTGAAGCCTGTGCGCTGCAAGGTGCACTTACTACACATTTGTTTTCTCCACTAGAGGAGAGAGAGCAGGTCTACTCTGGTGGGGAAACTGGCCCAAAGGTGCCTCCCCAGCTTTCCGGGAGGCCTTGGTTGAAATGGGAGCCTCTCCTTTGAAACAAGGCCTTCCTGAAAGGGGTTTCCTGGCTGTGGATTGAAGTCGCACTGCAGTCCATGGCAAGGAATCTCCTCTAGACGCCAACGCCAGGGATTTCATCTGGGGGGTCATCGTCATCCTTCGTGGAAATGGGCCAGCCCCTCCCTGGGGGCATTTTATATATATATATATATATATATATATATATTGATTTACCCCCGGGGGCAGTCATCCCCTCCGCCCCCCCCTCCAAGGTTAAATGTTTTTTTTAAAAGAAAGAAAGAAAGTGACAGGAGGTCCCTGTGAGCAGGGGTGACCTCCTGTGGGGGGCTATTTTTTTTTTTTTTTTTACAGTTGTGTGGTTTCCCTGGAGACCATGATCGGCCCCCAGGGAAACCACACACCTATAAAAAATAAACGTGATATATATATCGAGGAAGACAAATCTCTGTCTCTCATATATATAGGTATAGAGAGAGACCACTTTTTAAAAAGCATGTGTGATTTCCCTGAAAACTACGGTCAGCCCCCAGGGAATCCACCACACATATAAAAGTGATCTCTTTACATATACATATGGGGAGAGGGAGAGACACTCCCTCCCTATATATATGTATAATAATGACAAGATAACTCTTGTGATTATGTTCCTGCCAGAGAGAGATCAGACTTTTGTCTAGTGGCAGATTTGATGGCATAAAGTAGCACAGAGGGTTAATGTTCCCCCTTGCAAAGAATAGATCTGTATTTTGTGTGGATAGCTAAGTGGAAGCCAGCCATTACTAGCGCTTTAAAGTAAATGCATTGTATATGAGAGAGGGGCTATCACAAGATTAGGGGCACTTTTGCTGGGTAGTGAAGAAATACAAGGAGGAGGTCATCGGAGGGAGTGCGCCAAAACTGATTTTCGCACTGGGCGCCACCAACGCCAAAGGCTGTGATGATGGATATGTTGCAAGGTGAAGTAATACATTTTTTTTATTGTTTTTGGGGAACCTGTTGTTAGAAGATGACAAGCTAAGGTAACCAACGTTATTTACTGTTGCACACATCACAGACGCACACACACCCAACAACAGTCTGCGAACAATATATCTGCCTTCTACATAGGATAGAGTTTTAGAAAGGCGTTTATCCCAGTAGTAGATATGGCGTCTTGTTGGATTAAAGGAATGCATCACACAAGGGTCATTGGTAGTCCTTGCCTTAGGACTACTAATGACTCTGGGATGATCCATTCCTAAAGCAGGCACTACTCCCAGGCACACAAGTGGGGTCTCGTTTTTTATCAAGACATGTGGTGAAACGCTGGGTGGTGGGAAGTTTGTGGATCCCTGCACATTCCTGTAGTTTTCTTCACAGAAATGCAAGGACACATTGTGTTCTTATTTAGTGTTCCACCTTTGAAGCATATTCTGGGTAAGAAACCTTTAGAAATCCACACAAGCTATACCTCCCCGGACTCCCCTTAATGTCTACTTTTCAGAAATCCCTGGGCTTGATAGATTTCCCAAGACGTTGCCGATCCCAGGACTAATTACTACACTCACAATTGTTATCATAGTCCCCATAATACATTTTGGGCCCCTCCCTGATGTGGGCACTTGGCCCACCAACATAAGTGAGGTACCATTTTGATCGGGAGACTTGGGGGAATGCTGGGTGATAGGAAATGTGTGATTACCTCCAGATCTTTCCATCACAGAAATGTGAGAAAAATATGTTTTTTAATTCATAGTTTAAGGGTTGCAAGGAACTCTGGGTAAAAAACGTGGTGTGAGACACACAAGTTAGCTCACACTGGATACCCCTAGGTGTCTAGTTTTCAAACATATACAGGTTGACTAGGTTTCCCCAGGTGCTGGCTGAGTTAGGGTCCAAAATCTCGAGCTACCACATTGGAAAAACATGACCATTTTTCGGTAGAAAAATGTGATGCCTCCATGTTGCGCTTTGGGACATTTCCTGTTGCAGCCACTAGGTCTACTCACACAGGTGATGTATCATTTTTATTGGGAGACCTGGGGAATGCCGGGTGGAAGGAAGTTTGTGGCACCCCGCAGATTACAGATCTTTTTATCCCAGAAATGTGGGGGAAAAGGTGTTTTTTTTTGTCAGTGTTTGAGGTTTGCAAGGGATTCTGAGTAACATATGTGGTGTGAGACCCACAAGTCAGCCCACTCTGGATACCCCTAGGTGTCTAGTTTTCAAAAATGTATAGGTTGGCTAAGTTTCCCTAGTTGCTGGCTGTGCTAGGGTCCGAAATCTCAAGGTACCCACATTGGAAAAAAATTACCAGTTTTCGGTGGGAAAATGTGATGTGTCCATGGTGCGTTTTGGGACATTTCCTGTCCCAGGCACTAGGTCTACCTATACAAGTGAGAAACCATTTGTATCATGACACCTGGGGGAATGCCTAGTGGACGTTTGTGGCATCTTACAAATTACAGAATTTTTAATCACAAAAATGTGAGGAAAATTTATTTTTCAGTCAAAGTTTGAGGTTTGCAAGGAATTCTGGGGAAAAACATGTTGTGTGAGTCACGCATGTCCGTCCACTCTGCATACCTCAATGTGTCTAGTTTTCAAAAATGTACAGGTTGGCTAGGTTGCCCTAGGTTCTGGCTGAGCTAGGATCCAAAATCTCGAACTACCCACATTGGAAATAATGACCAGTTTTTGGTGGGAAAATGTGATGCGTCCATGTTGCATTTTGGGACAATTACTTGTTGCAGACACTAGGTCTACCCACCCAAGTGAGGTACCATTTTTATCTGGAGACCTGAAGGAATGCCGGGTAGAAGAAAGTTTGTGGCTCTTGACAGATTTCAGAACTTTCCATCACAGAAATATGACGTAAATTTCTTTTAGTCAAAGTTTGAGGTTTGCAAGGGATTCTGGGTAAGAAAATGTGGTGTGAGCCATGCAAGTCAGCCCTCCCTGGATGCCCCTAGGTGTCCAGCTTTACAAAATGTACGGGTTGGCTAGGTTTACCTAGGTGCCGGCTGAGCTAGGGTCCAAAATCTCAAGCTACCTACATTGGAAAAAAGGACCAGTTTTCGTTTGAATAATGTGATGCGCCCATGTTGCATTTTGGGCCATTTCCTGTTGTGGGCACTAGGCCCACCCACAAAAGTAAGGTACCATTTTTATTAAGAGACATGTGAGAGCATAGAATAGTAGACCATTTGTTATAACTATTGGATTTTGCTACATTTGTGCCTTTCAAATATAATCCAGTGTGTAAGAAAGATTACATTTTGAAACATACCTGTCAAATCATACACTAGTAGAGAAGACCACAATTCAGAGTTAGAAATGACCACTGCTATTTAAACTCCATATATTATACCCATTTCACATATATTGCGCCCATTACAGAAATACATAAGTTTCCTTGATACCCATTTTTCACTGTGCCTATTTTGCTATAAGTATTGGTCTCTATTCAATGGAAAGCCATTGTCTGCTGCACCTCAATTTTTGGCTCTGGGTACCTTGGGTTCTTGGAGAACCTTCAAACCCTAAATATTCCTGCAGTCAGAAGGGTCTAGCTGACGTAATGGTATATTGCTTCTGTCTGTCAGCCTTTGTGACAAAAGTTACAGATGAAACTGTTGCCACAAACTTTTTCCTACTCAATTTTTAATATTTCTTTAGTTCAACAGTTATTTTCCTTGGTAGAACCTTGAGGGATCTACACATAGGACCCCTTGGTAAAAATCATAATATGTCTGCCTTTCATAAATGTATAGCTTTTATGGATCACCCATCGGTTTCTCACTGGTTTCCACCATAACTGGAAGTAGTTTGAGAGCCCAAAAAATAGGGAAAATAGGCTACTTCTTAGAAAAAAATGCCAAAATTGTGGTACAAAATCAGATTTCTGGATTCAGCGCAGTATGTTCCCGAAAGCTGGGAAGGAAGATGGTGATTCTAGAACAGCAAACTGTTTGTGGATGCCATATTTAGAGAAAAACTGCCACATTTATCTGGAGCATATTGTTCCTAAAAAAAAATCAAAATGTTGCTATATTTTGCCTATTTGCTCGGCCTTCTCCAGGGGAATCCACAAATCCCAGATGCCATTACAATCCCAAAGATGTTGGAAAAGAAGGAAGCTAATTTGACAAGGCTATGGAAAAATGTTATGAGGTGCACTACACAAAATAGCCAAAAGGGCAGAGGGGATAGCGGCGGGGCAAGGGGTTGGTAAAGCGGATAAGCGCTGAAAGTGTGACTCGTTCAGGACAATGAATGGGTCGACTTCCAACCTACACCCGGCTCTGTTGCATTTGGAGCAGAGATACGGCACCAGTGGAGCTATCTGAGAGCATTACAGCGAAAGTATCCCAATAATAGTGAATAACACTTTAACCCTTAGAAAACAAACACTGCAACACCTTATCGGTTGAGAAAAACAACCGCTTTGAAAGAAGAAGAAGGTAGTGAATACCCCTGCCTTCGACTCTAAAAAAAATATCATGCACGCGCACGATGATGTCAGTGCGCAAGCGCGCGCGCGCAGGACGTGGGAGAGACAGGTGCGGCTTTTACTAACGGGAACATCGTTGCTGCATGAGGAACTTCCACACCTAAGATGGCTTCCGCGAGGTGCTGCTGGGTAGCTTCCCAAAAGCTTCCGGGTCGATCTCGCGACGCCGCTTTTGGCCTCCCGTTTACTTCTGGATTCGTGCCCCTCTGCGCCTTTCGCGCGTAGATGGCTCGCGTGTTGTGCCGTCCATCTTGTTCGCAGCCAGGGCTGCGGCGGTGACCTTGGTGCGGTAGATTATGCCGTTCGGTAAGTAGGGGAACGGGGTGATGACGGTTGTCGGTAAGCGGTCACCGATGAGGTGTCGCCGCTCGAGCCTTTGAGTGTGTCGCCGTCTACATCGGGTAGCATGATAGGGTGATGTGTGGAGCATCGCGAGCATCTTTTCAGTTAGCTGGCACATGTTTTCGGAGTGCTCCTGTGTGGCATTTTGATGCGTAATATGTAAGACACCTACCGTCGGTTGAACGCTGCAGGTAAATCTGCCTAGTTAATGCATGTTTTAAAACATTTCCTTTTCTGCAATGCAATATTCTCGCAATTGTCCAAATAAAGCCGCTCATGGAAACTTGGTAAAAATCCCGTACTGGCTTAACGAATCAGTGACACAAAATCCCTGACTGCTTTGCAAGTGTGCTTTAGGTATGCATGAAGAAGGTTGGGTGATTAACTTCACATTATATTTTAGCTGGACAGTTTGCACATGGTGGTATGCAATGCACTATGAGCGTGGAGACATCAGAATATATTTGTTGGGATGTGGAAGCCTTTGAGGCAGGTAGTACATTTTGGGGTTTCTTTTAAATTCCTCATCCAACATGCCTGTAGATGAAGTGTAATGAATGTCATACTGTATTAAAGTTATAATCTCGTTACCTCCTCTTGGTGTGAGCCATGACTGCAAGCTGTTGGAACATTTGAGAGACCAGTTTTAAAAAGGAACAATTCTGGTATCCAAATTGAATAAAATATTCTTAAGCTTTGAAATGGAAATAGTGAATGATAGGATATTCCACAGTATCCAGTAACCATCTACTGCCACGTGACCTGATCCGGTGGGTACATTTTAGCACTGGAACTATATTTCACATCTAAACTTAGTTTTGACAATTTACCCGACTATGCTGGTAATAAACAATTCCTTTTAGAGTTGGATAAAGCCCCAAAGAGTGACGTTTTTCTGGGAAAGGTAGCTCCTTGGCCTTGCCACCAGAATCGCTGCCAACCGTAGTTGTAGTCTAGTGGACTTGTTGGAAATAAACTAGAAGACTGTTTTTTTTTTTTTTTTTTTTTAATCCCGTCAAACCATTTTGGAACATTGTGGACCCTTGTGCAATCACTTTTTGAAGTTAATCCCATGGCGCCTTTTTGTCAGGATTGTGAGTATTTTGATTTAAATTAAAAGCTGTTAGTCATTGCATCGTTTAAATGAACTTTATTTCACATAGAGGGAAATAAAGAAGTACCCAGTGCCATGTTATTTTCTCCAGAATGCAATACTGCGGTACGTGTATAGGTTTTGCGCCACGTAGCAGTGTGTGGCAGTCTGGGGACTACTGCTTTACCAAATTGTTTGATTCTGTGAACTCGTACTGTTACTATGCCGCTGTCTGGTAATCTGGCAGCATGCCAGCACTCAGAAATAAATTTAAGGAATACAAATAAACACTAAGACCATATTCCTAGGATAGGTCTGCAGCATAGTTTTCATTCACGCAATCAGGGCTGTGGTGGGTGAATTTGCATCTCAATAGCTGAACGGGATCCTAAAGCTGCTTTATGCAGTACCCCCTAGGCTACAGTTTCTCAATCTCAGCCATAGATAGGTATTTATTATTTAAAGTGTGAGAGATGCTTGTCCCTTCAGAGGGCTGAAAGAGTTACGGTACTGAAATGCGGGCCAGTTGCCATCCCGCAGGGAGTGGGGCAGAAGCCGCAATTGAAGGACAAACCTGCAAATGGCTGCACGATTAGCTACAATTCATGATGGAAATGTGTATATGGACTGCAGATGTATCTGAGAGGATCCCTACTTCCGATAGTTAGGGAATAGCCTAAGATGCTGGTTAGGGTAATAGAGCAGATCCTGACGGACCCCGTCTTTTCTGTGTACCTGGAATCTTATGAAGAATAGTAACGCATTGTTCTTGGCTGTATCCTGACTATGTAAATGATAAATGCTAATAAAAACAGTTAATAGTAGTTGCGAAATTAATATGAGCTTGATTTAAACAAAAAATGTTGCACTAGCATAAGTGTATCCCCTCCCCTCAGTCAGTAGCTGGCACACTCGGGAAGACCCTCACCTCAACTACTTGTGACCTGTTACCACATGATGCCAGTTGTCACTGCATCAGATTGTGTGTTGATAGACCGTGCCACTTGTTTTGCACACAATGCAAGATTCCCAGTGGCAAACGGGAAAATCTTTAGAGAGAACCACTAGGATGTCCATATATCAACTCAGCACACAAAAACTTGAGGGGTAGCTTTGCCTACAAAACTACTTGAAAGTAATGGCTGTAGGTCAGAAAGCAGGGCGCTCGAAAGAACACCTATCTTTCTTTAAGCTAATAGAGGAGCATGCGCTGTAGGAGCCCAGCATCAGTAGAAAAAAGGCTGCAAAGCCTTTCATGATGTAACCTGTTCAGCATCAATATACTGATATCACCCAAACATTGAGCTTGAACTGATCTGTCCTTGAGCTTCTGAGCATCAGCGCTGTTATTCTATTGTTCATGAGAAGATTGGTGCCTCTGAAAGTGTTGCGGTTGTGCTCTATGTTGGGCTGGACACTGTCGCAGAGGAGGTGTGAGAGTATAAAGGTACTTGGACTGGCTAACCTTTTTAAACACTGTCCTGCTTCTCTTCACAGCTGTTGGTAGCCGCACTACCGCAGCTGCATAGAAAATCAAATATTAACAGATACACGGAATCTATATAAACAAAGATGTAAAGCTGAACATTTTAAAACTGTGTAAATGTGAAGTAACTTGGAGGCTTAAAATGAAGTTGTTACACTCTGACTGATTCGTGGGGGTAGTGTAAGTGCATGAAACAGAACCCAACATGGATTAGGAGTGGCCTCAGCTCAATGAATCAATATATAGTTTATTAGTTAATCAAAACTGTAAACGGTTACAATAAATATGGGAAATACAGCATAATTAATCATTTACTAATCGGTTGTTAATTTACATTGCCTCATATGTCATTGATCCCTAAAATATCTAGTGACCTGAGCTGAATATTGAAAAGCAATTAATATCTTTGTGTGTGTGTGTGTATGTGTATATATATATATATATATATTTCTTTGTGAGTCAAATACAGAAACAATCAAACATAGTGAAATATTGTATTTTTTGAGTTTTTAAGTTGATGTCATTGAAAATAGTTAGGCTGGGGTCCCCGGGTTCCACTGGGGGACCACAGAAGCCAAAATGCTAACAACCACTGGCTTAGTATACTGTGGTAATGAGTAAGATGGTATTTGATATAGGCATTTGAGTGTGAGATTAATTGCCCTGTCAATGGAATAACAGCTATGCAGAGAACATATTGTTTTTTTTTAGAGAGTTTGGGGGGGCGGGGGGGGGGGGGGAAGAGATTTACAGAATGCAAAACTAGCCCAGGAGGCAGCGTAACTCTGTGGATAGCAACAGTATATGTAGCCAGTGTGTGAGGATACAGATACAGTGCAGATTCTCTTGCAATGTAAACTGAGGACAGGTGTCTAGAAATACAGAAGAGACAAACTGCATGTAGTCGCTCATCTGAAAAGAGCTGTGAAGTAATGTAGGTGTTGGTTATTCAGAGATTTGGCTAATTAGCAGTGCAGCCCCAGCATGAGCATATTAGTTACACAGGTACATGTTTGTGATGCATGTGAAACCATGACAAAGTACTGGGTGATGAGAAGTACGGCTATGGCCAGTATTGGCTCAATCAAGTAGAAGTATCATTAGGTTGTGTGCAAGGCTCGGAGCAACCTCTCTGCTCCTCAACATGTTGCCTTTCTTTATGCACTTCTGTTGGCCTGGTCAAGTGGGCCTCACCTTCCCAGACAGATATGAATAGCTCTGTAGCAGCATATCCAGGTTAAGGATATGCTTTAAGTAATTTCACGTGGTGGGCGGAAACACAACTGGGTTTTTCCTTTTATCATTGGGTTGGTATTGCCACTGCTACTAACCCTCTTCTGGTAGCAGCTGTAGATGTTAATTTCAGTGTTGTACTTTTGGCTTTATCTGGTGCAGGTAGACTTCGTCTAGGCTTCCTAATGGACACAGTTTAAGCTACAAGATGCTCTCCTAAATACATAAGCTCAGCGATGTACCATTAATATTGTTTGCTTTTCCAAGTTGGTACATGAAAATGTATTGTTTCTTCACAAATACGTGTCAATACTTAACAAAATGTGTTACATAACAAACATTTATGAAGATATGGCGGTTCAGCAAAGGGCAGATTAATTTAGTGATATTTCCCACTTGATGAGGGACCCAGACTTCAAAGGCTTCACAAGCTGTTTTATAATGGGCTTAATGAACAGTTTTGGACAGGATCCAAATGCTTATACTCTGCGGTGAAAAAAATGGGCTGTTGCTGCAGCTTATAGTTTGTAGCCAGGTTGCTTCAGCATTTGAACAGCTGCATTCTGTTACTTTGGATTGCAAGTGGAAGCTCTGTATAGAGCAGATACCCCCAAGTTAGTTCAATATGGCGAAATGTATTAGTGGCTAAAAAACGGAATATGAATATATATATATATATATATATATATATATATATATATATATATATATATATATACTTTCAGATCTAGTTCACCTTAGACATTTTGCCATTAAGCGAACACATGTCCAGCTACAATATCCATCCCCCGTCCTCTTGGCATAACCTAAACAACATACAACCGGAAGTCCTCATTCGGACAACCTAGACCCTGCGATCACTACCCACATAATAATCTGAATCGCCTAATCTCTAAGGTCTCGCTGGCCCTTGATGCCCTGGGCCCTTCCAAAGTCAGAAAGCCTCGTCCCACCAAATCAAATAACTGCTACAAACCATCTGAGTAATGAAAGCATAAGACAGAACTTTAGAAAGGGGTTGCTCAAAATAAAACTTCCCCTGACCACTTAGCCTGTTTTGCCTTTGCTAAAGGGTATAAAGCTGCATCCACAAGGACTTAAAAAATACTACCAGTCCTGTGTTTTCTAATCCTACTAAGGATCGTTTCTGAATCTTCATAGAAATTGTCTAAGCCAGTGACCCAAAGCAGCCCACTTGTTTTCACTCCAGCACACTGTGCCAAGCGAACTAGGTCTCAGGATTATTTGCTCCAGAGTGTCCTACTCAGGATCTCAGGGCAAACAACAGGTTTGCTCTTCATCACTGATTCAGCTAAAAAAGGATTTAGACACCTCTTTCTTCCACACCAGAGCTTATCCCTCTGGAATTCTTTACTCACCCAGCTGGGAGTTTAAAACAGCTAAAGTAAATTGAGGAAATACTTGAAAACGCATCTCTTTGCAGTAACATTTGGGTAGATCTGTTGTCGTAGTAGAAGTGTCAAACTGATCTACACAAGTCTGACACGTCAGATGCCTTTAGGTCAGCTGTTCTTTTCAAGAGGGTTGCAAACCTCCTAGTATTCAAGGCACTGTCTTCTGTTAATTGTGGAGGGGGGGGGTATTAGATTGGGCTGAACACCCTCCTGTACATTTTCTTTTCATGCTCTCCCACTGGTGCCTACCTTAGTTCTTAGAAGCCAACAAATGGGCTGGTTAGTAGTGCTTAAGAAAGTGACAAAATTATCAGACTGCGCTGAAACTATTTCATAAGTGATAAATTAAAGCAGCACGCTATTCAAAGCATCGTGACTGTGCTTGTCATTTCCCATTCCTGTTAAGAAGGCAATATGCATGACCACCTTCATCATTGACACCCTTGAAGTAGTTCTCAGCAAGCTCGATTTCGAAAGATCATACCATAAGCCCTAAATCACCCACACCCTGGGCTACACCCCATGGCACTTCTTTCTCCTTATCACAAGCAGCAACTTTATTAGTTTTCCCAGGCTTAACAGAGCAGCGCCCTTGACAATGACATACCAACCTCATCTGTTCATATTCCTATACCATGCAGCGGGCTCCCTCTAAAATAAAAGAACAGCTCAAACCTATATCTTTGCGGAGCACGGGGAACGGTATAAAGTACAGTGAGCTGTAGCAACAATTTAATTCACTTGCAGCCCACTGTCTCTGTACACCAGGATGAAAAATAAAATATTGGAACTGCTCAAAGCTCGAATATGAAATGTAAACATAAACAAATCTACCAATATTTTTTTTTAAACCTTTTAATTAAAAAAAAAAAAGTTTATACAGAGAGTGAACGTGCAGTGCTGATTTGTGTAAAAAAATAAATAAAAAAAAATGCCCTCAAACATGTAACAACCAGCAATACGACTCATCCAGTTCAGGTAACAATGTTTGGCTGTGTATGCGAGAAGAGTGAAGGAAGCCCCTGTTTAATTAAAGTTTTCTGTTTTTCACAAATGACCCATATGCCAATCAAAAGTCCATGTTCTACCACTGAGTGTATTCAAATATGTGCATTGGGGTGATTTTGGACCCCTCTATCTAGACATAGTAAACATCTGCATCTGTACTCAAACCTCCCACTCCTGCCAAACATCAGATGCAAACTTGCCACCTCTCTTCCTACTGAAGAAACATAATATAGAGACTAATAAACTTGCAGATTGACCCGCCTGCTAGTTTCTGGGAGAGCACTCGTACTGGAGTGTCAGGCATGTAACCAATACTGTCTGCTTCATGCCTGCTCTTTGGTCTTCTACCAGTCTACCCCAATGTAGTGACTAGTTTTTATTTAGATTTGTTTGCAAACCTAATACAATGGGTTAGCATTTGTGTATGTGTTTGAATTCTTTTTTTCTGTCTCTTTTGTGTATTGGTTTGCAGTACAGATCATCAACAATGTTTAGGTTGGCATACCCGGGTTCCAGTAATGACTTGGTGGAGAGGTCTCCGGATTCCAAAAACTATTCAGTGGGGGTCCACTGAAGTCAAACGGTTCAGAACCACTGTCCTGTCCCGCTGTAGTGACTAGATTGGAAAGCTACAACTGGTACACAATGCCCTGATAGGTAAATGAAACACGCAGCCGCGGCCTCAGCACTCAGCGTCCTCCCAGATGTCAAACAACCACTCCTCCCCAATGGGCTCCTCAGTTACTATCCTCAAACAGTTTGTTATATTGTTGAGTATACATCAGTATTTAGAACCATATTTCTTCAAATACTCCAGTATCCCATCGTCAGTTATGTGATATTAAACCGAATATGGAGCTTTCGGTAGTATTGTTTGCTATTCAAGATTTCACATCCACCAAGGTGTGGTTGACAAATAGCTCTACCTTGCAAATGATGTACAGTTTCTGAACCAATATTCATGTGCCATTCCATTGTGAATGTTTAAGGTCTCCCCACAGCACACCATATCTAAAAAAACATTCTTACTTAGTAACAGTGGCAGACTACACGTTGAGAAATTGCAGAACTCACTATATCCAAATGGCATATCCTCCAAGCTCTTTTCTCCTTTGTGACCTTCCATGCAGCTCCTCTCCTAAATACGGAGGGAAAACACTAACTACTACATTACACAAAGCGTACAGTGACTTACCCTTACTCATCAATCTTCCTCACTTCAAATTTAACTATCTATACTTTCTTTACAAAACTCTTCACGTACAAAAGTATTATACCCATTAGGAAAAATTCTTCTTCCCTGGTTGTAATCTTAGCCCTAACTAATTCTGTACTTTGTAGACCACGAGGGAAAATGCCTGTTTGGCAAGTGAACAGTGTATAACCCAATATCGAGGAGATGTATAAAAACAAGCAGGAAACTATACGCATTTGAAGGATTACCCGGAAATGCTTATTACATTGTTTCAGGTTTTAACAAGCAAGCTTCTAAACTTTTTGGGCAGAATGGACTAAGGTTCCTCCTACAGAATGGAGCGGGCCACTGGAATTATGCAGCAGATTAAATGATATATTTTGAAAAGGAAAGTTATACTGATTAGTGAGACACATTATGTGGCAGTCTGATTTTACTGCCATTTTAACATGTTAAAACTATATAGGTAAATAATTCACCTCATTAGTACCAGTTTAACTCTAGAATACAGCAGTCGGCAACTTAAAAACGACCAGTTAAGCTTTACAAAAGGGCCTGCCTCTGTATATCTTCAGATTACTTTGGAGTTGTCAATTTGACCAGAGCGGGGCAAATAATACCGCTTTAAACAGTAAACTATCATAGTCTGTTCTGGATTTTGTTTAATGGGCAGAGAGGTTCTCTGAGTGTTCATGATGGTGGTAATTAAATTCACGAATGCATAGATCTCTCCTTTTCTTTCCCGGGAATACAATAACACTTAAAATTGTCAGATAAAACATGATAGTTTCAGGCATTTCCTGTCTTTAATTCATTCTGAGCACTATTGCTTGCGATTCTTGAGGTATTGATGGGAAGATACCTACAGCCATTCCGATTGTAGACATCCATGTATGATTTGCATAAATAAGAACGTGGTTTTCGTGAAGCACAAAATTCATAAAGTACAAATGGAAGTCTGCCTAACTGGTTGATTTTCCAAGCGCACTCTCTGTCCGCCATATCCGCCTCCGTGGCGAAATGAAACTTGAGGTGGGGACCCTGCAAAGGACCTGGAGGGGTCCCCCTCCCACCTGGACCCTGTCAGGGGCCTGCCGGTAGTGTACAGTGCTGAGGGGGTCCCCTGTGCACCGCGGGGGCCTTAGTATGCCACTGGTTTGCTTCTGTAGGTTGTCCTGACTGGTGTAAATGTTCTTCACTTACCCAGATTAGAGCATTAACCTGTGATTGCTAGGCATACAACTGCATGCATTCAATATGGTTGACGCCTTACATTTAAGATTGTTGCCTGAACATCATAGCTATTTTTAGGGCTGAGCTTGTGTGTACATGCACTAGCGCACGCAATACTCTGTTGTGTTGAGTAAAGGGTTTGGAGCTCGTCTGTCGCTCACCATTAGTTGGTTTGCATTGCACTCTTATTTACGTCCCCGCAATTCGTCAAGGCACGTCTGGCATCATTTCCGTTTGTCTGTGTGGAGCAGGGATACAGCACTAATTGATGCAACTTAATTAGTGCCCGGCTGCTGCTCCCCACATGATCAAGGTACTATTTGTTCTTTTTAACTTTGAGTGCCCCATAAACGGAAATCTTGTGACTAGCAAAAACGAGCCCAGCAGGCACACAAATTGCAGAGTTTTATGTTTTAATGCTAACTTTCTTTTATTTTGCCAGTAATCTTTTTTCACTTTCTTTCTTATGTGTTCTTTTGTTTTTGCTCATGGGCACTGTTGTCAAAAGATGACAACTTGTTTGAAAAACGCGAGTCCTTTTGCATTGCAAATGCTGAGTGCCAAATAAGTCTCGTCTGTTGGAGCAGAGGTTATGTTTATTTCCCTAGCTCTTCTCTAGAGACTAAGGAAAATGTTCTGGCCATCGTTGACCTGTAGGTGACCTAGACATGAATGGTCTGGCAAGGACCCCTTTAAGACTGACTCACCAAAGATACCATGTATTCTTCTCAAAATGTTTATTACATTTTGAGCTGACATTTTTAATTTCGAAACAGTCTTTTTGAAGGAACTCTTTTTACATTTATTTCACAGAGTAAATCTGGATTTGCCCAACGTGTGCCCTTACCCGCCACCATCCTTCCTCCCCATCTTTAGCTCCTGTGCTACTTCTGGATCCGACTACACGGGCTGCTGCTATTGGACATCGAGTGTGCCTCGTTCTTTCTGTTGTGAAGACGAGGTAAGATCACCACCTTTCCATTTTCCTCTCTTGTTAAATTTTGGAGTGATGGGGATTTGCAAATGGAAGAAATTGGAGAGTTTCATGTTTTATGGACCACATTATTTCCGTTTTGTAAGTATTTAGTCACTTAACAAGTAATCTCGCTGGAAGAAATACCTTTTTTTTGCCAGAGAACTATTAATGAATGCATTCTTTCTAATTAGCTGTTATATTTATCAGATTGTGGTTGCGTTAAGTATCATACCTTTTTATAAATGTCCAACTCGGCGAAATCTGACTAATTGGGCTACATTATGTTTTTAAGCTTATTAATAGAAATACCGACTTTGGCATGGCACGGATGTTACTAATTATTTGTACACTCCTGAAAGTAGAACGGTATCTAATGCATGTTACAATTCAAACAATTGAGGCAGGTTAATAAACATTAAGGGCCACCTTTCTCTTTCAGCCTTCAAATCTCTCTCAATGCAAAATTGAAAAAAATGCTAATGTTTGTACATGTAAATGTCACATTTGGTGCCGACAAACAAGGATACCACGTTTTGCATATTTTTTTTCAGGAAGTTTTCACTAAGCCAAGTTCTACACAGCCAATGTGATGAGACTTTTTAAATCAACATATTTTCATTTTGTGCGGCAAACAAATGACTCGATTCAGTGATCTCATTCTCTGGCAATCCTGCATGTGGGATCTGGTTGTAAAATAGTTTTACACTTCTCAAGGTTCAAGAAATATGAGGAGGTCTCCAGAAGTTTTTTTATTTTTATTTTTGTTATAGCAAATAGTCTATAAAATAAGCAAATTATGGATCAAGTAGCCACCCCTGCTTGTTAATTTTTAATGTCCTCATTGGCGAACCTCGTCCTTTTGGGGTTGTCGGTATTCATTTTGTTTGTTCTGGCTGCGTTCAAAAATGGTTTTTCTCAGGAGTACTACTGGACGGTTTGATTAGTTTTGAGTTTGAACTGTTAGCTTAAGTACTGGAAATGCTGATAACCGTGTCACATAATGTCTAATTTCATACCAATATAAAAGCAATGTCAGACTGCCAGCAAATCACAGGTAGGTGCTATTTTTTTCATACGACTGAGGCTAACTATAAAGTTGACTGACAATGTCATGTTTTAGATTTTGCAGCATAATAGAAAAAACATCGCACACATTACATTTTTTTCATTACATAAAACATGTTCAAACAAACGCATTAAAGATTTGGAGCTAAAGTCCCTGACCTTCCCCTGTTTGAAGTGGTCGTGAGAAGTTATAGTACAAGTTTTAACGCTAGAGATTTTGGCAGGAACACTAATTGTAGAATGCAGTTTACACTTTGATTGCATTTATATCTCTCAGCCTTCGTTTAGCTCGTACAAAAAAATCAACATAATTGAACGTGATTGGCAAATTCTGTATACTTTACCCGGCAGTAAGACCAACGACCCTTCCTTGTCTCTCTGAGTCGAGAGCCGCGGCATGCTTGTTTTCCTTCATGTACCTTCATTGACCAGTTCACAATTGCCTAACACGAGTATATAGCAGGAGCTTTTGAATATGTGAAAAAGAAGGCTTGCCAGGAGGGGGTTCACAGCAGACCATCAAGTCTGTAAATAATTGATGAATTTTTTGTTGTCCCTGACTAAAAAGGGCTAAAACTGTGCATAATCATGTTTTTGTGTGGAAGAGCAAAGAAGCTTTGGCTACTCACTCATTCATACATATTTAATCTAGTGCCATCTGGTTTTGATTATGCAAGCTGCAATTGAAACTGTCAAATGCAAATAACGCATAAAGTCCTAGAGTATAAGTGTTTAAGGAACCTGTGAGAAGATTTACTACGGTAAACAAAACTGAATTCTGCTTCACTTCTTTCCTGCCACTGTCCTTGAACCACACTGAGGAGAGTTACTGAAATAAAAATATTGTTCTGTGGGCAGTGATTCTTTAAAATACATCCTCTGTGGTTAGGAAAACTGCTTATTAATGTCTCACTTTAGGTCACTTTGAAAATGAGCTCCTGGGCAGCCTCACAATTGATTGTGAAACAAACATATTGTCTCCGAGCTGAAGCTCCTTGTACTTTATTTCCAAAGAATAATTTTTTGAAAAAATTGGTCTTGTAGTTCATTATTGGATAGGCATTGTATCCGGAACCCTACATTTATTTGTGTGTGTGTGTGTATATATATATAATATATATATATATAATTATCCTGGGGATAAAAATGGGATAAAGTAAGCCATGCAATATATGATAAGGAAACTGCACCCCCAGAAGAGTTATGTAACGATACAGAGCAACAAGGCCAAAGGCACAGTTCATTTATGAGGTAATTGAACTCCGAGTTGACTCGCAATATCTATTATGTGCAGCAAGGGGTACTCTGTGTGTGGTGTTTTTTTTTTTTTTTTCTCTCTCTCTCTCTCTCTCTCTCCAATACCTGGTCACACCTAAACCCGTGTAACATGGACTTTCATGGGATCTTGTTAAATATCAAGGATACAATTACCGTCTCTGGTGCAAAAATAAACATGAAAAGGCATTCAGATATTTGCTTCAAAAAGCTCCTAAAAGCAGTTTAATTAAAGGCAAATCTTTTTTTGAAATGGTACCACAGAATGTGTTGAACATGCATAGAGATTCTAGCTTTCCTATAATTATCTAAAGTGTGGGAAAAATATATAAACATGTAGCAATAAATATCTCCTTCCTACTTATCAATGTTTAGCTAGAAAAACCGACCAGAAGATGGAAAAGACACATTTTGTTCTAATTTCCTAAAGTGCAGCTTTAATATTGTTCTATGTCCTACCTTTCCCCTTGGCTGCTGTCTCGAGCACCAGGCATTGTAACACCATAACTCAACTGTAATCAGTAGTGGCTACGCCCTTTCTTATATTGCAACTTACTATGGATGCCACTATTCACCCGTTATAAAGAATTCAGGGACTGCCTTTTATACGAGAATTGAAGGTTCTCTGATAATACAAGATTTTTGCTAGTATCGCAGCAAACATTATGGACTAGGTTATTTCTCTTTTTGCTGCTGCTTATTTTGCAGTTTTTATGATTTTCACTTCAATCTTTTGGATACAAAAAAAGGCTTTTCATTAGATAAACTGAAAAAAAAACGATACCAGTCTAGAAACCTTTTATACACCCATTATTATATGACTGTAAATTGAGCTTAAGTTTGTGATGTATGGTAATTGTCACAGGTTAGTTGACTTTATCTACTGGTGTTTCCTTACCAAAACACTTTCTTAAATATATAATAGCTGAAGATCATGTCAGCTTAGCAGTAGGCCAGAGCGGATGAAGCATTTTTACTTTGTGATCTGTCCAGTATTTTGAGGCAAATTGAGCTTTCCTTTGAGTGGGGCATCAAAAGTCTGTTAAGAATTTTATGTGTGCATTTTGGTTACGCAAGCTGCAAATTGACAACTCCCCAAAATATGGCATTGCAGTCTTCAAAAGTGTAGAGTCCACCTCCCTTCACAAACGTGCTTTTGCGTTGTCATTGAGGCAACCAGCCATTAGCTTAGGTGTTGCAGCCATGTGGTATCCTCAGAAAGAGTTGAAGCAGATGCTGGAAATATTTGGCAAGCACATCTTGTTTACCTAACAAACTGCCATGGAATGTTTGTTTACTGCAACTTGTTAGTTCAATAAAAGTTCAATAAAAGCGGGAGGAACCCAGAAATGCTCAATGCTGCTCCTTATCTCACCTGGGTCTCCCGCTCTCCAATGGCACCAAAAGCAAAATGGCCATCACGGCCCGCGGAGGTCTGCTCCCATGCTTACTGCACTCCACTGCCGGGGTGCCCTCCTGGGCGACCTCAGTGTCCCACCAAGGTGCTGGCAGATCGCCGAGCACACGGCCTCAGCGCGACAGCGGGCCCTGGCTGCAAGGCACAGCGCCGCCGCCCTCCTCTCCTGTGGAGGTCCCGACTCCTCTCGGGGCGCCCGCTGCTTCTCGGCACCGGCCACAAAGCCTGGAAGACCCAGGCCACCGAGATACGGGGTCGCAAGGCTTTTACTGGGGCCCGGACGGCAGAGCTCGGACGAACGCATCCGCTCACACCGCTATTTTGGCACGCCTCCATAACATGCTGTTTAATCTGCTTAGAGATTTCCTCTTATGCTTCTGGTAGGTGGGTGATCATGTTCCTTCTATTTTGGGGCTGGCGGGACATCTGGTAGACCTCCTTAGCTGTGAAAGCCAAAAACACATCGTATGCCTTTTTTTGGAGAAAAAGCAGAACATTGGAGGTCTGTAAAACCTCTCACCGAATTTTTTTTTTTTTTTTTTTTTTTTTTAATTGTGAGTCAAATAAAGATTGTAAGAGCATCTCTCATCTGGGGTACTGTAGGCACATACACTTGTAAACACACACACTTTGCAATGATTAGCTATTTATTATGAATATTCTACAAATCATGTGTAATAGAATAGTGACAATTATTAAAATCTCAGCTGTTTTAACTAAATTAGGACAAACCCTCACAATGCCCTAAACGTGCTCTATTATATTTATCTACTTTGTTAGTAAAAACAACCTAATTTGCAGAAGCATTCTACAGCTTATATAGTTATCTAACTTTATAAGCTCTATTCTGTGTCATTTTAATATCTTGGCTTCCGGTTTGCCTGCATAAATTGGAAATCTTTCTTGGCATATCCACCCAGAAACCAGTCTGTAGATTTCTCCCTCCATAATTCTAGCATTCTTTTATACCTTTGTCTTCAGTGAGGCCCTATAGCGAAGAAACTCCTGCAAAGCTCTTATGCTGCTGCTTCCGAACACGGGGTCCCTTTGCAGAAGTGCACTGAAGGCAAGCAAACACAACAGTTTCTGCAAGCAAGTCTAGCTATTTCGGCAGGCTGGCTTTGGTACTGACCACAATGCTTAGCTTTGCAGCTTTATAAAGCAAAAAGTCTTCAGCTCTCAATTTTAGTATAGTGAGTTGGAATTCTATGCCCCAAATCTGTCACACGAACATTAGTGCATTGTTGCTGGCCCACAGTCAGGCCTGACCTGTATGCAACATGTATATATTACCCTGCCAAACACAACAGTAGATTTATTTAATCACAAAGGGTTGTGTGGCCAGAGGGTAGATTGTATAGCAGTTTCTGTTTTCACTAGGAAGCATGCTTCATTTTAAATAAAACACATGTTAAAATTGGGCTCAGTGCAAAACAGAATAGTAGTTGTAGCAGGATTTGTCGGGTTAGAATGGGTCTCCCAATACGGCAGTGCTCTCTGCATAGTTGCTTTGTCGCGAGCTATTGGCAGGTTGGTTAGCCATTCATGATTGGGTGAATTCAGTTTGATGGTAGGCATGGCTTGCATACAGCAAGCATTTAGTGCGCCCACATTATTGGTTGGGGATAATGGTATGCATTAATGGATTTCAAGATTAAAAGGACAGAGCTTAAGATTGCCAGCTATCACCATAGTAGGCAGCATTTACAGTCCACTATTAAACATATCTTTTCAAAATGTATTTTTACATGCAGGCAATGCCTCTCTGTCTCCATCAATAACTCCTCAATTGGAGTATCCATGGATTGGTGGCTGAATACTGCTACTTTTCAGTGTACAGTTTGAGAGCTGTGAAAATAAGGGCAATAATAATGATAGATTAACAGTTGGATCTACTAAGAATCTTTGGTGGCCCAAACCCCCATACTAAGAAAATCATGTCACTGGATATAAAAAGAATATCTACCAGGCAGCTGCTATGGTCTTTTCCCCGTAAACAATTCTCATGGACTCCAAACAAAATGTTATGATCTACCAGGGGGACTAACATGCAAACCAGTTGTTTGCAGCTAGAACTTCTGCTTTGTGTTCACGAGACAAAAGGCATGGCTGCTTCATTTGCTTTATTCAAAGGTTTATCCTTTGAGGACCTTATGTTAATTATAGTCCAGGGTAAAAGAATTGTAGCACAAGATAGCCTATGTTTCAGGCATGAGCCTCAGAGGAGTTTAGTAGTACTAGTAGCCTTCAGTACCACTGAATTGAGATCAAAGGTCTGCAGAGTAGTTAAGGGTATTGCCATCCAACATTCCTTCCTTGGTGTCACCTCCAACTGCTAATCTTATTCCCGTTCATGGTAAATGTACATTATTTATTCATTTGCCTTCTTTTTAGGCCTTCCGGCTTGTCCCAGCTGCTTATTCGCCCATTCGCAGACTCATTGGTCAATTCTAATGCTTCTCTATTTCGACTGTCCGCTTGGTTGCCTAACCAACCATTCACTCTACCACCTATTCACTTACTCAAACATCCGTACATCTGTCCCGCCAGCACCTTTCTCATCTGCCCACTAACCCTCTTGTTTACCGGTTCACTCATGCCTTCATTTTCATCGACATCTGAACTCGCATAGCACACTGTATGATCAATATTCATAAGGCACTTCAACTGGGATTTTTAGGACTGTACACAATGTTCCAGAGGTGACCCAGGATTTGAAATAATAGGTCTGAGGTGACCATAGGTGTTCAAACTATATTCAAAAGTAGACCTTCTGAATAGGACACAGTACTGCAGGGCTGAGTACAGCTGAACAACAGACGGCATGGAGTGGCCTCCAGAACATAACCCTTCCGGTGAGATATCTAAAAGAGGACTCCGTCAATAAAGATCTCTTGAACTGGACATTACATTCCAAACTGAGCCTTATTTGTGATGTGTGCAACACAAAGTGATAATACCTGGTGCCTCGTTTGCAGATTTATTTTTTCTCACGTTCATACATTTCTGCTGTTCCTTGTTTTTCAACCATTAAAGTTATCATATTAGATGGATCACGAAAAGTTAATCTTTCCAATGCTGTTCCAGGGTGATGGGAGATGCTCTATGGTAGACAGTTTTGTGGCTGTATAACCCAGAAACGTCCTCCCTTGATCACTGTCCTGGTCTCACCCCTACCCTCCATCATCCTGAGCTGGGCCCTAGCCGGTTAAGGATGCAGCTTCCATCTCAATCCTTCACAACCCCACATTCTCCTCCTCACTTCTCCACCAAAGCTATGTTCAGTTCCTGCACCAGTCCTTTGCTGTCCCGATGGCAGTCTTACATTTCTGCCTCACCAGGGTATATCATTCACTGCCGTTATTGCTCCTTTGTGTGTGAGACTGGTACACTTGCTCTGCTCTTGGTGCTTTCTGCATAAGGTAACCATGCATTGCTGCACATGTGTATAAAGCATGCTTTGCTTAGTCATTGTGTCGTCTTATTTATCTGCCTGAAGGATAGTTCACTGCTGCAGTAGCCTTGCTACTACCAGTGATGTGTGTGCTGTTTGTCATGTCGATTGCCCCGATGTTTGTCTTATCACACCCGCACCATAGCAGTCTACTAAAAGTACAGGCTTTTCCATGGTCTAGTAAGGAAACTGTCAGTGCAATATGACGAAGCATGTGTGTTCTTTTGGACTACAACTCGTTGCTATATGGAAAGAAAGCTTGCACGGTTGCTGTCCATTATGCATTATTAGGTAAGGGAAGCTTGCACTTCTGCTGACATGATACACCTGTTTTGTAATGGGTGAGCGAGCAGTGTGTGGGAATTGATACAGCATGGACCGCTGCATCTCCTAGTTTGTGAACAAATCTTACTCTGCTTCTGTCTTACCTGTGTCAGGTGGGTGGGTGTGTGTGTGTACGTACGTACGTACCTGGGCACCCACATTCCTCTAACATCTACTGCTGTCATACTTGTGTGCATGGCACTTTGCTAGCTTGTACTAAACTGCCTATGCACAGGGGTGTGGAGACAAATGAAATATCTATTTGTCTAAGGGAGAGGTTGCTTCATAAATCTACTTGTCCTGTGAAAAAATCCACTTGTCCCTACGGTGGCACCTAGCGCTGCAACAAATTATGGCATAAATTTTAATATACAAGAGTTCTGATAATAGTCTCTCTCTGCAAGAGCTCATACTATAGTAAGGTTTTAATACTGGAAATTCCCTTATTTTGCCACCTTTCAGCAGATCTGCATTCTGGGGCTGGATGTAGTGGAAAGCAACAGTTTCAGGGTTGGAATGCCCCGTTGAGTCTGTGCAGACCTAACTTGCATGTTTTAGGGGTTTTCACCAGCTCTTCTCTAATCCATTCCCATACAGAGAACGTTTGGAAATTTACACTAAAGAAGGGCAGAAGTAAAATGTCTTCCAGGAAATAAAGCCGTTGAAGGGAAAGTGAACTTGTAAAATCTGAACAGATTTTCTTGAAAGCAAATATACACATCTACATTTTCTCGTGTTAAAATGCAGACAAATATTTTCTGGCAGTACAATTTCCTTGCAAATGTCTGTAAATACACGTGAAGTCATAAAAGGCATAAATCTGCACTACTGCAAGGACATACTGTTACTGCACTTTTGTGTTTTTGTTTAAGAAATGGGCCCTTAGTTAGGTCTGGGGTTCACTAGGACCTTTTTTAATTATTTATTAAAACTCTCTCTCTCTCTCTATCGGCAAGCCCGCTGTGAGTGTAAGCATTCTTCTGCTTCACAAGAAGCCTATTCACACACAGTCATTTTGTTCAGTACCAGGACCACTGTTGAAATGTGTGCTTTTTGAGACCCAAAAATATTTTAGCTTTCTGCCAATGTTAGGATTGTGGGGCCCAGACAGCTCTCACGACAAAGTTTTACAAAAACCATGTCAAAACAAGACACGCATTAACAAAACAAAAGGCTGACCACAAATGTTGACCTATCATATTTGACAATGTTTTTCTTTTTTCATGCTTCCCATAATCTTGTTGAAACTGGTTACACTATTTTTTCATTATGAATATTTATTGTAAATCTGTGATTCATCAACATATTTTACTAAATGATGATTTAAAAAAAAAAATAGTTCCTAAAATTTCACAGTAGTTTAGCAAAACTTTTTTTCCCCAGTTGGATGTTTTGAGAATATTTTACTTTGAAACTATCAAATCAGTCTTGATTTCAAGTTCTCTAAATATTTGCATCTAGGTAGAGAGCATTCTGGGAGCATTATACAAAGCTTCATATTGTTAAACTTTGAAAATGTGTGCACACATTTTTATGGTGGAACCTCTGTCAGTAGTGCAGTCCAAGCTTAGATTATTTCCTTAAAGCGCACACCCTAATAAAGGCTTTGCATTAATGAAACATAAATCCAACTTTGAACATCAGTAACATATGGATCCATAATGTACTGTACACTGGCACCCAAAGGGTTTGTCCCTCAAGGGGTTGGGCCTGCTTGTCCCAAGGACAAAATAAACATGAAAACTTGTTGCCTTTGACCTCGAACAATGTGTCCTGGGTGTTGGGCTATAGGAATTCCACACCCCTGTATGCATTGCAGATATTATGTTTTTGGCCTCCCAAGAGAGCACATACGTGATCATCCGATATTTCATAGAACAGAATGATTTGTGCCTATGTGGCCCTAATTAGGACAATCCTCAATTGTACTATACTCTATAGCAGAGTAGTGGGGCTTCAGTGCCAGGCGCAGAAATGCGTTTAAGACTGCGTTCTAAAGGCTGTTTCTCAGATCCAGTAATGGATGGACTAAACCCCCTATTTTCCCCAACTGCCCAAAAGAAGCCAGCTCACAACAGAATGGTTGATGTTTGATGGCCCAGGAATCCTATTAGTGTGGAGTTTACTTTACCCTGCTGTTCACGTTCTGCTGTCTCGCATAGATTATTGGCTGCAATCTGGCTCACACCTATTTAGACCATTCTGTGCTGATGATAGATTTAGTCATCTCAATCAAGCAACACACTAATTTCACATGGAGGTTCCATTCGAAATCCTTACTAGATCCCGTATTCCATACTGAGATGGCCACTGCCTTCAAGGAATATTATGAACATAGCATTGGCTTAATTTAAAACCTTGAGAGGGCCTAGGAGGCCTTTCTGGTTTTTGTCTGGGGCATAAGTATAACAAAACATGCAGGTGTTTTAAAATCATTGCAGCGCAGCCTTGCGGCTGCCGGAGTGCTTAACCGCTCAGGTTTGAGCCTTTGAAGGTACATGTGATAAAACTATCCTAAGAAGGAGAACACCTAAGCTGGGGGACTATCATGAACTAGTACATCGAGAACTTAAACTTATTGGGAAATATGCTAAAATAATAGTATAGAGAGCAGGCGAGAGACCGGACATACTTGCTTCTCTACTATGACTGAAATATAATAATAGGATCATTACTAGCATTCAGTTGGTGGATGATTAAGTTATCTATTGCTCAGAAAGCATAGCGGAATGCTTCAGACCATATAAACAACTACATGCCTCTTATGAAACCCACTTAGTGTTGCGCGCTAATAAGCACCTAGAAAATCGGACAGTGTCCTTGCTAAAAAATGTATACCTCAAAATATTTGCCCCATCACACATCATTTAATAATGCTGTGTGAGATTGTCGCCCAGGCTGAGCCCCTCCCGCCTAGTATGTGAAAGGCACTGATAGTTATGATCTTAAAGCCAGGCACACCAGTTGACCATGCGCCTCCTGTAGGCCCCTTTTATAGATAAAAACTGACTGACCAATATTGGAATAGATAAACTCAGCCCACTATGCCCAACCTAGTTTTACTAGCACAGGTGTGTGTTTATATAGATATAGAGGGGCATGGGCATAGAGATACAGAGATTGAAAAATTTCCTCCTAATCCACAATCAAAGGAGAACACCGGCACTCTGTACTCCTGCACAATTGTAGATTTATTCCAAACCGGTAACACGAAACTGAAGTAACATTCCAAGGCTATGGGCAGCTGTGGTTGCCATACTTTCCATCCACTCCTCCTGTGAGGGGGCAGCAGGAGTAAAAAACTGACTGAGTATCCACAGCTCAGCTATAGTCAGTACTGAGGCGATTCAGTGGGTTTTATGTGAAGTAAAAGTATATCTGGGATTGTCCTGCAGGCTGTGAGTGCAGATCAGGACCAAAGAATCTCCAGTGTGTCACAGTCCGGACTGTGGCACCACCACAGTCAGACACACAACAGCTGAAGCTGGAGCTTAACCAGGGACCATTGCCATGTCTTGCAAAACCTTGAAGTAGCAGAACTTCATCTGACCTTCCCTTAGACCCTTGTCATAAGAGGCCATGAGCACCGTCTGTGTACTGGGGAACAGTCTATTTATAGCAAAGCCTCCTATTGGGTGCAGAGAATGTGTTCCAGCGGTTCAGAAAACAATTCAGCCACCAGTAGGCCATATAATCTGGCGACCAGCTTTATTTATTTATTTATTTATTTTTATAAGTGCCTCATTGCACCAAATAGGTGTGAAGTCAGGAGAGGACCAATGCTCCAATTAAGGTTCAGAATGGAGACAGGTACCTCCAGAAATGGGAGTTGGTACTCCTTAGCAAGGCTCTCAAAAGACTTAAGGGCGTCCTCGGACAGTAAGTGTGGCACCTCCAGAATCCTTGCATGGATCCAGTAGAGCCAGGGCAGTGGCAAATTATCGATTGTAATTGATCCTTTGTGCCATAGAGGCAGTTTCAGATGCAGGAAGCTGTCTTCTTTCAGGAGTGCTTGTGTTATGTTTCAGACCGCGTTAATCTCTAAAAGCATGGAATTGTGTGAGTCCTCTCATGCCTGTGTAAAAGTTTGAGGCCTAGAGTTGTTGTGGAGATGTCATTACAGTCTTGACCCAAAGAGGCAGTTTTCTTTGTGAACTTGGATAATAGCCATCTTGGATAAATGCTGGACTATTTACCAGGCTCTAAAATGAGGAAGATGCAGGCCCCCAGAAGATGTGGCAGCAGAGAATTTGAAAGATTCCAGTCTTCAGGGCAGGGGACACCAAACGTTTTTGCGAACCCTTGAGTCCGTTTGTGAGAGGAGCTTGATCTGAATATTAAAAGTAAGAATGCAGACTAAGTAGTTGAATCTCAGGACTGCCACTTCTTGACTGTTTGGACTCTCCTCCAGAAAGACAGTTTGACTGCTGACCATTTGGTGAAATCCCCCTTTGAAGAGCCCAGTATGCTAAGGATGTTGGCATTCATCATCGCACAAAAGTCCTTGTGAAACAAGACGCCTAGATATCGCAGACCGTTACGGAGACATCTAAAAGTCATTTGAGATTGAAATGGTTCTGTGGACCGGGAAGGCAATGGTAATTGCCTCTGACTTGGCTCAGTTAAGCTTATGGCCAGAGTAGTAGGCATAGGAAATCCACTAGATTAATGAGGGCTGGGATCAATGTACCAAGATTGCCCAGGATGATGTCCGCATATAATAATTTCAATTTCAACAACCCTTTCTGATGCCTGCGATGTGAGCTGAGAATCTAATGTTTACACACCATGAGAGGGGTGAGAGGAAAGAGTTTCCCTGTCTGACCTCCCATTTAACTGAACCCCGGTCAAAAAGAGGACAAGAAAAAAACGGTACATATCTGGCACAACTAAGTAGTCAAATTGCCCACACCCACTGTTGGTGGCATGGTTCATCTGGCTTTGCTTCCACATCCCTGCAATAGCCAATGTCTGGGATGGAGCAATAGGGAAGGGGGAGCAATACAACAGAGAACATAGGGATCTGTCATGCAGAAAGAAACACTCAACTGTTAAAACTATATCATGGGTGTCCTGTTCTAATTTTATTCATGGATCCCCCCGGATAGGATTAAAACAAAAAACTAATTGTAGTGATATTGGGACCCAATCACCCATTCACCCCAAGTTATCTGCTCCTAAGTCAACATGTTTCGGCCTCATCCCTTGCCCATAAGGCTCATTCAGCCTTCATCAGGAAATTAGATCCCCTGTGTCATGCCCCATACCTGTTGTCAAATGATCTCAATCAACAGGATAGCTTGGACATAATCATCCCTCATCAGTACACATTCTTTGGATCATCTTCAATGAAGACATAAAGAAAAACAAATATGGGGCATATTGCGTCTCACAGCACAGCCTCTATGTCCCATATATAACATTTGTGCACATATCCCATTAGCCTGATTTAATAAACCCAAAATGTGGCCAGCCCCAACTCTGGGCTCATCCTAGATGCTGTATGTTATTGCCATCGTTATCCACACCTTCACCCATAGTGGTACACAATGCAGTAAGGTCATGAAAGGTGTGGTGTATGCACTCCCATACAGAGTTGATATTCAGGGCATTGACAGGGTACTAATCCTAATAGTTTACCTTTACGCCATTGCTGTCCCAATTGCCTCATGAAGTGGCGGCATTTGAAAAGGCAGTAATCCATGAAGTGGAGAGTATGAGGGACAGAACAGAGTCCCTTTATACACCTATGTAGACTCGAAGAGGAGGCTATATGGGAGCTAAATCAAAACCTGAACATTATCGTTAAACCCGCTGATAAAGGAGTGGCAAATGTCATTTATAATAAGGTGACCTATGGTCAGGGGTGTATCCGTCTTGTTGGATGACTACAATTTATAACATTTTACCAAAAAATCCCACCAAGGAGATCAGGCCACCACACTCTTCCCCCCCCCCCCCCCCCCCCCCCCCCCAAAAGATGAAATCCTGAGGGTGATCGAGGACACTTTATATCAACAACACTGGAACTATATAATAAGACCAAGACCATTTTATTCTTGATTTTGTGAGTTTAGCCTTGACGAAGAATTTCTTTGAATACAGTGGGAAGATCTCTCTTGAAACCCATGGTACGTGGATGGGGCAGTAGTTTCATGCTGAGTCTAGCCTGTCTATATGTGGCAGAATTTGAGTGAAAATTGACTTTGATCAAAAACAACCTTAGAAGAATTCCATCAGACTGTGGTGCCGATTCATAGACAATGCCCTCCTTATTTGGAGAAGGGATCGACAGTCCCTGGACCAATTCATGACGTGGCTGAATGGAAGAAATCCGCTTCTATAATTCACAGCTACAAACACTTGTGATCTGTTACCTTTTTTGAATTTAGAAATCAGGCCAGCATTGGAGAGATTATCCACCAAAGTATATCATAAACCAACAGACAGAAAAAGCCTTCTCTCGCTTAGGAGTTTTCATCCCAAGTCATCAAGTGAAAATTTACCTTAAGGAACAGTTCCTACGACTTCGTAGGAACTGTTCTGAATTGAGCGATTTTATAAACGGGAATCCTTAGCATTGGATCAGTAAATTTAGAGAGATTTACACCACAGCTAGATTATTCCGATA